>NC_086325.1:79898815-82298815 GCF_036172605.1 Pelobates fuscus | reverse complement strand
TGACCTAGGACACTAATCTTAGACAGCGTACTACTGTGTGAATAAACCGTAACCGGGACTGGCGGTCCCTAAGTGCCCAGCAGGCAACATAGAGGTAAAACCCGTTATATTGGGTTTAAGCTGGATATGTTCCAGTGATATAATGTCCATAAAATCAAGCTCTGCTGAGCAATACCTTCTTTAAAGTGCAAATTGTAATGCACATGTACATACAGATCTGTATGATATATCTTATCTTTATTGTAGGTCATCATCATCATCATACCGCCTGAAGGGTATAGAACTCATGGTCTCTTCAGGAGGTCTCTTCAACTCAATGAATCTTCCCAAGAAGCCTGATAAGATAGAATAGTATCGGCATAGACAGGACTGACATCTAGCGTCGGTGAAACTCACAGAAATCCGTGATATCTATAGCACTAAGACTCACAGCAAGCCGTGCTATATACACTGACATATAACTCACAGAAATCTGTGATATATACATAGTCATAGAACCCACAGTAATCTGTGATATACACTGGCCTAGAACTCACAGGAATCTGAGAACTCACAGTAATCAGTGATGTATACATATACATAGCCATAGAACCCACAGTAGTCTGTGATATAAATATACATATGGAAACTCACAGTAATCTGTGATATATCTACCTGAAACTCACATAAATCTGTGACATTTACACATGGCAAACTACCAGTAATCTGTATAAATAAACACATGGAAAACTATCAGTAATCTGTGATATATCTACCTGAAACTCACAGAAATCTGTGACATTTACACATGGCAAACTACCAGTAATCTGTATAATTAAACACATGGAAAACTATCAGTAATCTGTGATATATCTACCTGAAACTCACAGAACTCGGTGACATTTACACTTGGAAAGCTAACAGAAAACTATAAATAAACAGATGGAAAACTACAAGTAATCTGTGTAAATAAACACATGGTAAACTACAAGTAATCTGTGTAAATAAACACATGGTAAACTACCAGTAATCTGTGTAAATAAACACATGGTAAACTATCAGTAATCTGTGTAAATAAACACATGGTAAACTATCAGTAATCTGTGTAAATAAACACATGGCAAACTACCAGTAATCTGTGTAAATAAACACATGGCAAACTACCAGTAATCTGTATAACTAAACACATGGCAAACTACCAGTAATCTGTATAACTAAACACATGGCAAACTACCAGTAATCTGTGTAAATAAACACATGGCAAACTACCAGTAATCTGTATAACTAAACACATGGCAAACTACCAGTAATCTGTATAAATAAACACATGGTAAACTGTCAGTAATCTGTATAAATAAACACATGGCAAACTACCAGTAATCTGTATAACTAAACACATGGCAAACTACCAGTAATCTGTATAACTAAACACATGGCAAACTGCCAGTAATCTGTATAACTAAACACATGGCAAACTACCAGTAATCTGTATAAATAAACACATGGTAAACTGTCAGTAATCTGTATAAATAAACACATGGCAAACTACCAGTAATCTGTATAACTAAACACATGGCAAACTACCAGTAATCTGTATAAATAAACACATGGCAAACTACCAGTAATCTGTATAAATAAACACATGGCAAACTACCAGTAATCTGTGTAAATAAACACATGGCAAACTACCAGTAATCTGTATAACTAAACACACGGCAAACTACCAGTAATCTGTATAAATAAACACATGGTAAACTGTCAGTAATCTGTATAAATAAACACATGGCAAACTACCAGTAATCTGTATAACTAAACACATGGCAAACTACCAGTAATCTGTATAAATAAACACATGGTAAACTACCAGTAATCTGTATAAATAAACACATGGCAAACTGTCAGTAATCTGTATAAATAAACACATAGCAAACTACCAGTAATCTGTATAAATAAACACATGAAAAACTATCAGTAATGTAAAGGAAACATTCCCCAAAGAAACTAAAAGAGCCAGAAAGGCACATAAATCTCACAACCAAGCATAGTTCATAACAATCATAAATAAATCACACTAAATCCCAAAGCCACCCACTAGAAGCAGAAGGCAGTGGTACTCTGACCTGTACTGATGCGGAGCAGCAAAGAAAGAGGAAATGATGCAATGGGAAGGGGGTTTTATAGTACCTAACTTTTTTCTGATTGGTTGTTTTTCTGTGCTGCTGTGGAGTTCTAGTAAAGAGAGACTAAAGCAAATACGAAGCCTCCTGTCATGTTATAAAATTAGTCCTATTCTATTTTGCTAATTTGGCTTTTTATTTTCAATACCAGGCATTTCTCAAATGCTTGCCTTGTATACTACCAATTAATTCAATATACGCAATGTAATCAATTTTGTCCTATATTTTTCCTGACAGATAAGTTGGCATAAGACCTCAAAACAATTAGGTAACAATAGAGTATGCTCTGTGACCAGCAAGTGACATTTGTTTTGGCTTTCAACCAAGAATCTTATACCAAACCGTCTCGCTTTATTAGACTTTTCAGAATCACTTGCTTTGAACAGCAGGGGATCACGTGACACGTGAAAATGCATGCTCCCACCTTCATAAGGTTATAGAATTGGAGGTGATTCCAAGAAGCTGTGTTAAAGGGGTAAATGCAGATGCTACAGTAACTTTGGAAGCAGCCGCGGTAGCTACTGAAAGAAGCGGCTAACTGCACCGGTTACAGGTGGGGAGACGCGATTGTGAGGTCTGAAGAGTGGAAGCAGTGAAGTTGGGAAGCTGTGAAACTGTGAAGCAGGAAAGTCCAACTCTATACAAGCTTGCAGATAAGCAGTAATATAAATTGGATATACCGGCTGGCAACATTATATTAAATCTCATGTATTGAATTTAAGTAGAATAGCTACAGCAAGCTGTTATCAAGTTGCTACATAGCTCAAAGGTGCAACATTGAATTGCTACATTAAAAACTAGCCAATGGTGAAATATTACAAACTGAATAATAAGATGGAACAAGTTAATTGGTCTATGGATATAAGAACCAATTAAGCTCTGGTATTTCTCCTATTGCATATTGGGAGAAAGGGTAAAGTTTTAGGTGAAATTATATTAAAAACAAAACTAAAAAAAAAAAACAACCTATAAATTCATGTTGAGAAGAACAATACGAGAACTAACTAAATAGACCTCTAAACAATTTCTAAGAGGGTAAGTAAAGAAAAAAACTCAATATATAAACAAGATGTCTCCAAAAAGAGATAAAGAAAAAGTCACCAATACAAACTCTGAGAAAAATAAGAATATCAGTTTGTACTATTCACCTAAATCTCAAGAGCAAACCCTTGTTAAAAGGACATCTTTAGGGTAACGCAGACTATTTGTACCTTTAAATTTAATTCAGGAAGAACAATCAGTGTCTCCCAAGTATTAAATTACACAGTAAATACTCAATGAAGCACTTGAAAGCTTATACCTTAAATTAAAAGAGGACACGTCTGAAGACAAGTCTAATATACTACGTTTGGAGTTATCTCAATTTTCCTCCAAACTGCAATTGCAATCCGATACACTCCAAAAAATGCAAGAAAATATTGCAGCTCTAATTTTCAAGTACAACCAACTGGAAAAGAAGATTAACCTATTGGAGACCAAAGTAGTCAATCTGGAGGATCGACCCCGAAGGAGCAATATAAAACTGAGAGGTGTTCCAGAATCAATTGTTGCTGATCAGTTGGATGTCTTCTTAAGATACTTCTTTTCAAAATTGATATCTGGAAAGTCAATGGGAGAATTTCCATTTGAAAGAGAGCATAGATTTTACAACCTAAGAATTTGTCGCCAGTAGTTCCTAGAGATATTATTGTCCGCTTTTCTAATTATCATATTAAGAACTTGATTATGCAATTTTTTAATTAAGGGCATACACAGAATCTTCAAAAACTATGGAAATGTGGTAACTAGCAAATATGATTACCCATAACACTGCAGAATCTAGTGAAACACTTCCATTTCCAATATCCTAATCCAGTCTAAAAGTGCAGATTTCTCATAAATATGTGTATGTGATTGCATATGTAATGCATGTATATCTAAATATTATGTGTGTAACAGGGCCAAAATATAATATTTGCAAATCAGCTTCTCCATAGTGTATATAGGAAATTATGAAGTGGGTGCATATGTGAATTTCACTGTGCTGGTGGATAAATTAACATTTTGGGTTTCAGGTGTTAAAATGTGTAATTGACTAGGTGAGTAGGGAACAGGGAGGTTGATAATTAGTTACATGTAACAAAGTGAGTTAGTGAGCAGATGGGTAGAAATGAGAATGGATGGGTTAATGTGGCTTGGTTGCTGAATATATTAAATTCAATGGGTGTGATAAATGGGATAAGTGTCACCTCATAGGGGTATGTAACAAAGTGTGTGCCCGGGTAATCGTAGCTAGGTGATTGTATGTAATGGATTAGGAATATTTGACAGGATGCATGACACGTGAAAAGTAACTGTATGGGGCCATGCATATTGTTAATAATCTAGCTGTGTAACTGATTGTAAAGATAATCCACATGCGTTGTGAACAAAGTAACTCTACCTTCGAAGCTGAGGCATTTGGGAGCACTGACCCCCAATACACTACCTAGCTTACTCTAGGAGTCACTTACCATTCCATTCACTCACCACCACATTTTATTTGCTATATATAAATTCTACTATACTCACTCTGAGCTGACTGTTGCCTCTTAAAGCATCCAACAATTATTTTCCTTTACAGATGTTGACAGAAACACCTCCATTTAAAGAGCTATTAATCTTTTTGCATTTAATAATTTATGGGTTCTGTCCCACATGCATCCTGTCTCTGGTGTCCAGTGTATTCATTAGAACACTGTATAAAAGAAAAAGGGAAAAGCCAAGTGACTACAATTTACACATGGAGCAACCTGAGGGGATAAACAAGTAAATGGTAGAAAACATCACAAGTGATTCTAGAGGACAGGTTCATCTTTGCAATGTAAGTCCACTCAATAGACCCTACAACATGACAGCATGCATCTGAAGTTCAATTCCCAGGAACCTCAGCTGTCCAGGGATGTATGAGATATATTTAACTTTGCTGTAATAGATAAGGGAGCACAAATATTAATTGAAATACTACCTGTTCAGTAGAAGCTCAGTGAAAAAAAATGTGGTTGTTGGATATTTACCTTAAATACAATGATTTTAAATATAATTATATTTTAAATTTAACTATTTTTCTCATATATATTTTAATGCATCATAAAAATGATATGTCAATAATAAATTAAAATGTATAAGTTGACTCCAGCATGGATTGTCCCATCAGAAAGTGTTGGGTCAATACAATAACAAGTATTCTAATCCCATTTCTAGTTTGCCAGCAGTAGACTTCTTTTCTCCTAGTGTCCATCCATCCTTATATTACATTCTTGTTATTGACACATACATTATAAATTATTCCATAACATATAATTTATTTGCTTTCTTTGTTCCAGTATCTAACACGAGTATTGCTTTGAAGAAGTTTTAATAAATATATTACTATTACCATTTTTCTAATGTTGATTTTCAAATGGTCGAATGTAGACATGCTTTGATAGTTGCCGTTGCTACTTTATCAATATACCTGCAATGCCATGGACCACATATTGAACTTTTTTTAAAATAAATAGAAAAAATTCAATAATAAATACCAGGCAAATTTTTGTTTCCTTTGAAAAAAATAAATCTTATTATATTGAGGACCATATTTATCTGGGTAGTTACAAATGTAGCCTTCTAGCTGACATTTATATTGCTAATAAGTGTACAAAGGAACACACACAAACCTTTATTAAATATTGCATTTTACACATTCCACACTTTAGTCAATTATTGGCATTACACTTATAATGCATCAATATTACCTTCTTACACATTTATGTCAATTGAACTTTCTATAGCTGGCCTTTCAAATGTTTGTAATGATTTTATAGTCATAAAACAAAGCCTTGACACAGGAGAGGCTGAAATGTAGCTTTTAGCTAAAAATTTAACTATATAAATGCAAGAAACATGCATTACAAAGATAATGTCAAATGTCTTGAAAAGCTCTCCAGTTTTTATTTTCAGCATTTCAGCATTTACGTGAAAGTATTAGTCGGCATCACCAGGTACAACCTTCATTCTAAAAGATATAAAAAGCATAATATCACAGCATATTTGTTTAGATTTATCTACTTCTCGTATTTAATTTCACAATATTATTGACGTATATTTTGTACATGCTGCTTGCATGATTTTTAAATGTGCATTTATTATAATTTTTTATTTTTTTTTTGGCTTGATTCAACTTTGATATTTCAAGCTTGCAAATATGTAGAGAATAATACAATAGCCAGAATAAACATTATAAGAAAGAGCATATATCAAGTAATGCATTGCCATAGGGATTGTCACGGTAATATACCCCAACACGCAGGAATAGTTCAGATAGTCAAGAGACAAGAAACCAGGGTTCGTCTTACCGGACCTTAGAATGGCCGGACTTGGACGAGTATAAGAAAGACAGAGTCTAGAACAAGCCGAGGTCAAGGGAACTGAGAGACAGCGTAACGTAGAACAAGCTGAGGACTGGTACACAGAGGACAAAATAGCGGATAAGCAAGCAAGGATAAAGAGAGAGCGGAGTCAGGAACAAAGCCAAGGTCAAGCACCAAAAAACCAACTGAACGATACAAGCACTAAAGGGAACTGGACAGAAACCACGATAGGGCAAGGAGCAAAGGAAACAGGTGAGTATAAATACCCTAATGTTCACTTTGATTGGCCCCTGTCATATCCACGCCCCCAAAACGTGAGTGTATGGGGAACGTGGCATGACAGGGGCCAATGGGAGACTGATTCTAATTTAGTCTCCCACTGTCCCTTTAAGAGCGCGCCCGAGACGCGCGGCGCGCTCTTAGTGTCGGGCGGGACACGTGACCGCTTCTCGCGGTCACTGCCCGCCTGACTGATCTTATCGTTGGCTGAGCCGCGCGCGGCTCGTGCAGGAGCAGGACCGCGCGCGGCGAGAAGAGAGGACCCCGGCCGGCCCCTGGAGAGGGTAAGTACTGCTACAGTACCCCCCCCTGAAGACTCGCCCACCGGGCGGGGAGGAGCAGGCCTGGCAGGAAAACGAGCGTGGAAAGAACGCACAAGGCGAGGAGCGTGAACAGCGCCAGCGGAAATCCAACTGCGTTCCTCAGACCCATAGCCCTTCCAATGTACCAGATATTGGAGGCGACCCCGAAGAAAACGAGAGTCAATTATAGCCGCCACTTCAAATTCCTCATGGCCCTCCACAGAAACCGGAGGAGGAGGAGGGACATGCCGAGTATAACGGTTGCACAGGAGGGGTTTCAACAAGGAGGTATGAAACACGTTAGGAATGCGTAGATTCCTAGGAAGATCCAATGCATACGAGACAGGATTAACCACATGCAAGATACGAAAAGGACCAATAAAACGAGGAGCCAACTTCATAGAAGGCACACGAAGACGAATATTGCGAGTAGAAAGCCAAACCCGGTCCCCCACAGCATAGGATGGAGCCTGTCAGGATCGGGTCAGGGATCCAACACGCAGAGTACAAAGAGTAGCTGATACGTATACCGGTCCTTAGAATGGCCGGACTAACGTATAACTACAATAGAATGGTCAGAGACAAGCCGAGGTCGAGGATAACAGAGGACAGGTAAGCGAGAGACAAGCCGGGTCAAGGATAACAGAAAGGCAGGAGAGTAAACAACAAAGCCGGGTCAGAACCAAAAGACAAGTGAATAATAAAGCACTGTGTGACTAGGCGGACTAGAACCACGACAGGGCAATGAGTGAATGAGAGAACCACCGTTAAGTATCCTGGCTAGGGAGAGGGGACACGCCTCCGGCGAGTCCTGATTCGTCTCCCGAGATTTGAGTGGCAGGATGTTTCGGGTTAGCGTCATGACGTCTACCTCCGGTCCTTCTGTTATAAAAGGAAGTGACTCCCTCGCGGCCGGCGTTAGCAAGACCGAGTGAACCGCGGGAGACCGAGGAGACATGGCGTCCGGACGGATAACCTTCTAAGTCTCTACCTCTCTCAAAGGTAGAGACTCCAGGTACCCTGACAGTACCCCCCCCCTCAGATACGCCCACCGGGCGGAAGGAGCCGGGGCGAGATGGAAAGCGGGAGTGAAATGCCCTGCGAAGACGAGGAGCATGAACATCCTCTTGTGGTACCCAACTCCTCTCCTCAGGACCATATCCCTTCCAGTCAACTAAATATTGTACTCGTCCCCGGGAGACACGAGAATCAATAATGGAGTTAACCTCATATTCCTCCTGACCCTCCACCTGAACAGGGCGCGGAGGGGCGATTGTGGAGGAGAATCTGTTACAGATTAGAGGTTTCAACAATGACACGTGAAAGGAGTTCGGGATGCGTAAAGTAGCTGGAAGAGCTAGACGATATGCCACTGGGTTAATTCGAGTCAAGATCCTGTAGGGACCAATATAACGAGGAGCGAATTTCATGGAAGGAACTTTAAGACGAATATTCCTAGTGCTCAACCACACTCTATCGCCTGGAACAAAATTCGGAGCCGCCCTTCTACGTTTGTCAGCATGTTTCTTTACCAGTACAGAATTGTGTAGAAGAATCTGTCGAGTCTGATCCCACAACTTCCTCAAATTGGCCACATGGACATCAACCGACGGCACTCCTTGGGAAGGAGAAACCGGGGGAAGAATGGATGGATGAAAGCCATAGTTCATGAAGAAGGGACTTGAATGCGTGGAGTCACAAACAAGATTGTTGTGCGCAAACTCTGCCCAAGGAATCAAACCGACCCAATCGTCCTGGTGTTCGGAAACAAAACAACGTAAGTATTGCTCAATCTTCTGGTTAGTTCGTTCGGCAGCTCCGTTAGACTGAGGATGATAGGCGGACGAAAAATTCAATTTGATGCCTAATTGAGAACAGAACGACCTCCAAAAACGTGAAACAAATTGGGAGCCTCTATCAGAAGTGATCTCAGAAGGAATCCCATGCAAACGAAAAATCTCTTTAGCAAAGACCTCCGCCAATTCAGGAGAAGTCGGGAGTTTAGGCAAAGGTACGAAATGTGCCATCTTGGTAAACCTATCGACTACGGTGAGGATAACAGTGTGTTTTTTAGAAACCGGCAGATCCACAATAAAGTCCATTGCCACACAGGACCAAGGTTTGTCAGGAATCTCCAGCGGTTGTAGAAGGCCACAAGGAAGCGTATGCGGTAGTTTGGTTTTAGTACAGACCACACAAACCCCGATAAAATCCTTAATATCCTTCCGTAACGACGGCCACCAGAAATCCTTGGAGATCAAAGAATACGTCTTGCGGACACCCGGATGACCAGCCACCTTACTCTCGTGAAGACACTGTAAGAGCTCCAATTGAAGTTCAGGAGGAACGAAAAGTCTGGAAACCGGAGTCAGTCTAGGTGCCAGATGCTGCAAGTTCCTTATCTGATCAAGTAGCGGGGAATGAACTTTGAGAGTAGTGTTAGCGATAATGTTACACTTGGGTACTATAGAGGACAAAACCGGCTCAGATACGGCAGCAGGTTCATATTGGCGAGATAAGGCGTCGGCTTTAGAATTCTTAGAACCTGGCCTATATGTGAGTACGTAGTTGAAGTGAGTGAGAAATATGGACCAACGAACCTGTCTAGATGATAGTCGTTTAGCCTCCCCAATATAGGATAAGTTTTTATGATCCGTCAAAATAGTAACAGGATGCAAAGTACCCTCCAATAAATGTCTCCACTCCTTCAAGGCCATTATAACCGCTAGTAGTTCCCTGTCACCAATGTCATATCTGCTTTCAGTACCGGACAATTTTTTGGAAAAGTATCCACAAGGATGTAATGGTTTATCTACACCCAACCTTTGGGACAGAACAGCACCTATACCTGTCTCAGAAGCGTCTACTTCGAGTAGGAAAGGTAGAGTAGTATCAGGGTGAACTAAAATTGGTGCGGAAGCAAACAGCTCTTTGAGTGTCTCAAAAGCCCGAAGAGCTTCAGTAGACCAATTCTTAGTCTCAGCCCCTTGTTTGGTCATGTTAGTGATGGGAGCAATGATAGAGGAGTATCCCTTAATGAAACGTCTGTAGTAATTAGAGAAACCAATGAATCTCTGGATAGCCTTGAGACCCTGAGGTAAAGGCCAGTCTAGTATGGATTGGAGCTTCTCCGGATCCATTTCAAACCCTTCCCCAGAAATCACATAACCAAGAAACGTAGTTTGGGATTGGTCAAAGCTGCATTTCTCTAGTTTGCAGTACAAGCCATGCTGAAGAAGTTTGTGTAAAACCCTCCTGACTTGCCTGTGGTGAGTCTCAATATCCCTGGAATGTATAAGAATATCATCAAGGTATACAATTACACAGTCATCTTGAAACTCCCTAAGAACCTCATTAATAAGGTCCTGAAATACTGCCGGAGCATTGCAGAGACCAAAAGGCATTACAGTATACTCATAGTGCCCATATCGAGTATTGAATGCAGTTTTCCACTCGTCACCGTCGTGGATTCTCACCAAATTATAAGCACCTCTAAGGTCTAACTTAGTGAAAATTTTAGAACTTTTTAATCGGTCAAAAAGCTCGGTGATCAAGGGAATCGGATAAACATTTCTGATGGTTATCTTGTTAAGACCTCGGTAGTCAATGCAAGGTCTTAAAGAACCATCCTTCTTTTTAACAAAAAAGAATCCAGCCCCAGCAGGAGAGGAGGATCTTCTAATGAACCCTTTGTCTAGGTTTTCACGAATATACTCTTCTAGAACTAAGTTTTCATTCGTGGACAAAGGATATACATGACCCCTGGGGGGCATGGTACCAGAAAGTAAATTAATTTTGCAATCAAAAGGCCTATGTGGTGGTAAGGTATCAGCCTTTCTTTTGTCAAATACTGCCTTTAAATCTTGATACAAGGACGGTATCTGTACTTTGGTAGAGTCAGTAGCGTTATTAAGTGGGTTGACACTACAAAGAGGTGACACTTTCTTTAAACAACTCTCTTGACAATTCTGACCCCAAGAAACTATTTCCCCTGATCTCCAATCTATAACGGGGTTATGTTTCTTAAGCCAGGAGTATCCCAGGACTATGGGAACAGAAGGGGATGAAATGAGTAGTAGGGATATTTCCTCCTTGTGTAGAATACCAATAGTTAAGTAAAGAGGTGTGGTCTCCCGGGAAATCACAGGCTCAACTAAAGGTCTACCATCAATGGCTTCAACAGCCAAGGGTGTCTTCCTTAACTGGGATGGGATAGTGTGTTTGGTGAGAAACTTTTGGTCGATAAAACTCTCAGCAGCGCCGGAGTCTATCAATGCCATAGTTTCTAAAGTTCCCTTCTCCCAAGTTAAAGAGACCGGTAATAGGAGTCTATGTTCTTTGTAGTTATGAGTAGAGGACAAAATCGAAACACCCAAGGTCTGTCCTCTAGAGAAACTTAGGTGCGAGCGTTTCCCGGACGGCTGGGACAGCTCAAACGTACATGACCTCTGAACCCACAATACATACACAGTCCCTCTCTTCTCCTGTACTGTCTCTCCTCCTCTGAGAGACGAGTAAGGCCTAACTGCATAGGTTCTGAAACCTGTGGATCTTTGGTTTCAGCAACTTGAAATGATGGTACTAGTCTAGAGAAAGATTTAGCGGTTCTATCTCGAGTATTCTGTCTCTCCCTTAGGCGTTCGTCAATACGAGAGATAAAGGAAATTAAGTCCTCCAGATTCTCGGGAAGTTCTCTTGTAGCTACCTCATCAAGTATTACATCAGATAATCCATTTAAGAATACGTCTATATAGGCCTGTTCATTCCATTTTACCTCTGCCGCCAAAGACCTGAACTCTAGTGCATAATCCACAAGTGTTTGGTTGTCTTGTCTAAGGCGCAACAGTAATCTGGCTGCATTGGCCTTCCTGCCAGGAGGGTCAAAAGTTCTTTTAAAAGCAGCTACAAAGGAATTATAGTTATAGACTAATGGATTATCATTCTCCCACAACGGATTCGCCCCTCTCAGAGCTTTCTCAATGAGTAAGGTAATAATAAATCCCACCTTTGCCCTATCAGTAGGGTATGAACGGGGCTGTAGCTCGAAATGAATACTGATCTGGTTCAAAAAGCCACGACACCTCTCAGGGGAACCAGCATAACGTACAGGTGGGGTAACTCGGGAAGAAGCACCTACAGTAGCTACCTCTAACCCTGAACCCACAGAAGAAGCAGAAGTGTTACGCCTCTCCTCAGGTGGATTAATAGGGCGAGACAGCAGCGCCTGTAGTGCCAGAGCCATCTGATCCATCCTATGATCCATGGCGTCAAACCTAGGATCAGGAGAACCAAGCTGACAATTTGTACCTGCAGGATCCATGGCCCTGTCGTAATGTCAGGATCGGGTCAGGGATCCAACACGCAGAGTACAAAGAGTAGCTGATACGTATACCGGTCCTTAGAATGGCCGGACTAACGTATAACTACAATAGAATGGTCAGAGACAAGCCGAGGTCGAGGATAACAGAGGACAGGTAAGCGAGAGACAAGCCGGGTCAAGGATAACAGAAAGGCAGGAGAGTAAACAACAAAGCCGGGTCAGAACCAAAAGACAAGTGAATAATAAAGCACTGTGTGACTAGGCGGACTAGAACCACGACAGGGCAATGAGTGAATGAGAGAACCACCGTTAAGTATCCTGGCTAGGGAGAGGGGACACGCCTCCGGCGAGTCCTGATTCGTCTCCCGAGATTTGAGTGGCAGGATGTTTCGGGTTAGCGTCATGACGTCTACCTCCGGTCCTTCTGTTATAAAAGGAAGTGACTCCCTCGCGGCCGGCGTTAGCAAGACCGAGTGAACCGCGGGAGACCGAGGAGACATGGCGTCCGGACGGATAACCTTCTAAGTCTCTACCTCTCTCAAAGGTAGAGACTCCAGGTACCCTGACAGAGCCGCCCTGCGATGCTTGTCTGCCTGAACCTTCTGGCGAGCAGCGGAAGCCACCAAAGAACACTGAACCTGCTCCCAAGTATTACGTAGACTAGCCAAATGTTCATCCAGAGCTGGCATGCCCTGCAAGGAGAACGCAGCTGGAAGAACCACGGGATGCCGGCCATAAACAACGTAAAAAGGGCTGTTACCGGAGGATTCATGAGCAGCATTATTACGAGCAAACTCAGCCCAAGGAAGAAGGTCAGCCCAATTGTTCTGATGGTGGGACACGAAACAACGAAGATACTGCTCTAGAGATTGGTTGGCACGTTCAGCAGCTCCATTAGACTGGGGGTGGTAAGCGGAAGAAAACGAGAGGGAGATACCCATCTCTGTACAAAACGTTTTCCAGAATCTGGAGATAAACTGGCTACCCCTATCGGACACGATCGAAGTGGGAATACCATGCAACCGAAACACCTCCCTGGCAAAGATAGAGGCAAGTTCCTTGGATGATGGCAATTTGACAAGAGACACAAAATGAGCCATCTTAGAAAAACGATCCACAATCATCAGGATGACAGTTTTACCATTAGAGGGAGGTAATTCAACAATAAAATCCATGGATAGATTGGACCACGGCCTCTCGGGTATGGGCAACGGATGCAACAACCCACAAGGAACTCTGTGGGAGGACTTCATACTGGCACAAGTACTACAGGCATTAACGTAATCGGTGACGTCCTTGCGTAAGGAAGCCCACCAGAAATATCTAGAAACTGCTGAGAATGTCTTAGAAATACCAGGGTGTCCAGCAGTTCTAGTGTCATGATATAATGACAAGATGTCTCGTCTCTCCGGTATATCAACGAATAGCTTATCAGCAGGCCTCTCCCCAGGAGCCAAGTTTTGTTTAGCCTGAATAGCTTGTAAGAGGGAAGACGAAATAGAAAGAACAGTAGTAGCTATTATTCTGTCAGGCGGAATGACAGGGGTAACATCGATCTCGAGTTTGTCAGTAGTCTCGAATTGTCTGGACAGAGCGTCAGCTTTAGTATTACGATCACCTGGTCTGTATGTGATTATGTAATTAAAACGAGACAAAAACAGAGACCACCTGGCCTGCCTAGAAGACAATCTTTTTGCTTCACTGAGATAGGAGAGGTTTTTGTGATCTGTTAAAATGAGGATGGGATCCCTAGTACCCTCTAGCAGATGTCTCCATTCCTTGAGCGCCAAAATGATAGCAAGGAGTTCACGATTGCCTACATCATAATTCTTCTCTGCTTTGGACATCTGTCTGGAAAAGAAGCCACAAGGGTGTAACGGCTTTTCAGGTGAATCTCTTTGAGACAAGATAGCACCTACCCCAATCTCAGAAGCATCAACTTCAAGAATAAAGGGCAGTGAAGGGACAGGATGCTGTAAAATAGGAGCAGAGGCAAATGAAGCCTTCAGGAATTCAAAGGCCTCGAGTGCTTCTGGTTTCCAGACATGAGTATTACCATCCTTCTTGGTCATTCTGGTTATAGGTGCTACAATGGCAGAAAACCCTTTAATAAAACGCCTATAATAATTTGAGAACCCCAGAAAACGCTGAATGGCTTTCAAACTCTGAGGTAGAGGCCATTCCATAATGGCAGAAAGTTTCTTGGGATCCATACGAAAACCCTTGGCAGAGATTATATAACCCAAAAATTGGACTTCAGATTGATCAAATGAACATTTTTCGAGTTTGCAATAGAGACCGTTAACCAGAAGAGTTCTCAACACTAATTTAACATGCATGTGATGAGTCTGTAAATCAGTAGAATAAATTAATATGTCGTCCAAGTATACTATAACGAATGTATGTATATATTGAGGTAGGACATCATTAATAAATTCTTGAAAAACTGCTGGGGCGTTGCAAAGGCCAAAGGGCATCACAGTATATTCGTAGTGGCCACTCCTGGTATTGAATGCGGTCTTCCATTCGTGATCCTTTTTGATACGTATGAGATTGTAAGCACCCCTAAGGTCCAATTTAGTAAAAACTGTGGCCTGTTTAAGCCTATCAAATAGTTCTGTGATCAAAGGTATGGGGTACGCATTTTTTACGGTGATTTTATTTAGGCCCCTATAGTCAATACAAGGCCTTAATTCGCCATCTTTCTTAGATACAAAGAAGAAACCAGCCCCTGCCGGGGAAGAGGATCTTCTTATAAATCCCTTCTCTAAAGATTCCTTAATATATTCCTCCATAACCAGATTCTCCTGAGGAGATAAAGGATATATTCTCCCTTTGGGAGGCATCGTACCAGGTAGTAAATTAATAGCACAGTCGTAAGGCCTGTGAGGTGGCAATTTTTCAGCCTCCCTTTTATCAAAAACAGATTTAAGAGACAGGTACTGAGGGGGTATGACCGTAGGCACGGGAGGAATATTAGTAGAATTCAAAGGGGTGATTTTAACAATACAAGACTCTTGGCAAGAATCATTCCAAGAAACTATTTGTCCTGACTCCCAATCAATGGTGGGATTATGAGTACGCAACCAAGGATACCCTAACACGAGGTGAGAGAAAGGAGAAGTAATGATCTGAAACCGAATGGTCTCAGAGTGTAACACCCCTGTAGACATATGTAGTGGAACAGTTTCATGTGTGATAACTGGAGAGCATAATGGTCTACCATCTATGGCCTCAACGGCCAAGGGTGTCTCCTTCTCTCTGGTGGGTATGTTATTCTCCTTGACAAAACTGGAATCAATAAAGTTTTCGGCCGCTCCGGAATCAACCAGGGCTAGTATATTCCCTACTATGCAGTTACTACCAAGGTGCAGGGAAACAGGGAGAAGTAATTTATTAAGAGGCAAATGTGAGGACTGTGATGTCACACCCAAGGCCAGTCCTCTATACGGTCTTAGGTGCGATAGTTTCCCGGACGCACGGGACATTCTTGTCTCATATGACCCCTCCTACCACAATAAAGACAAAGTCCCTCCTTTCTCCTATAAAGCTTTTCAGCGTCAGTAAGTTTGGCAACCCCTAACTGCATAGGTTCCTCCTCTGACCCTTTAGATCCCTCGGGAGTCTCAGCTCTAGGTGAGTTAACGGGAACAAAGCGTCTATTTCTGGACCTGGTATATAACCTGTCACGGATCCTGTTATCTATATCGATAAGATAGTCAATCAGGTCCTCCAGGGGTACAGGGAGGTCCTTAGCTGCTACCTCATCCAACATAGTTTCAGACAGACCTTCCATAAACGCAGTAGTAAGCCCATTATTAGTCCAATCTACCTGTGAGGCAAGGGTACGGAACTGAATAGCATAATCGGCTACAGATTTAGATCCTTGCTTTATTCTCATTAATGCCCTGGCGGCATTTTTTGACCTTTTAGTCGTGTCAAATGTTCTACGAAACGCTGTGAGGAAGCTATTGAAGTCGTGTACCATAGGCCCATTAGCCTCCCAAATAGGATTTGCCCATTCTAGTGCCTTATCCGTAAGCTGGTGCATAAGAAAACCCACCTTAGATCTATCAGTGGGAAATGAACGTGGGTACATTTCAAAGTGGAATTCCACTTGATTAAGGAATCCCCTACATGTCTTAGCGTCCCCTCCATACCTAGGTGGCGGGGTTAGATGTGCTGAAGCATTAGGCATATTAGCTGTGTCTGGTATAGGGTTTACAGGAGGCGCAGGTACAGGTACCGGAGCTGATCTGGATAACAGTGTCTGGATGGCTTGAGCCATTTGATCCATACGGTGATCCTGTTCTGCGAATCTAGCCTCATGAGTGGCCATCTGTTGTCCTAAACCTGCGGGGTCCATGGCCCTATCGTAATGTCACGGTATTATACCCCAACACGCAGGAATAGTTCAGATAGTCAAGAGACAAAAAACCAGGGTTCGTCTTACCGGACCTTAGAATGGCCGGACTTGGACGAGTATAAGAAAGACAGAGTCTAGAACAAGCCGAGGTCAAGGGAACTGAGAGACAGCGTAACGTAGAACAAGCCGAGGACTGGTACACAGAGGACAAAACAGCGGATAAGCAAGCAAGGATAAAGAGAGAGCGGAGTCAGGAACAAAGCCAAGGTCAAGCACCAAAAAACCAACTGAACGATACAAGCACTAAAGGGAACTGGACAGAAACCACGATAGGGCAAGGAGCAAAGGAAACAGGTGAGTATAAATACCCTAATGTTCACTTTGATTGGCCCCTGTCATATCCACGCCCCCAAAACGTGAGTGTATGGGGAACGTGGCATGACAGGGGCCAATGGGAGACTGATTCTAATTTAGTCTCCCACTGTCCCTTTAAGAGCGCGCCCGAGACGCACGGCGCGCTCTTAGTGTCGGGCGGGACACGTGACCGCTTCTCGTGGTCACTGCCCGCCTGACTGATCTTATCGTTGGCTGAGCCGCGCGCGGCTCGTGCAGGAGCAGGACCGCGCGCGGCGAGAAGAGAGGACCCCGGCCGGCCCCTGGAGAGGGTAAGTACTGCTACAGGGATTATGAGTAGTTGGAGCAAGAGTTTTATATATTTAGGTTAGTTCTAGTGTACGAGAATGGGGATGGTAAGCTATTACTATAGGGTAGACTATTACACACAGTCTGGAAGTGCAGCAAATGGAGGGTGGGGAAAATGCCTTCTGGGAACCTCCCTGAAGCCAACGGCTCTCGTAGAGACTTGACTGTTGATGAGCCCCATAATATTGTGTTTAAGTCGGGTGGGATATTAACAATATAAAGGTTACTATGAGGATGTGGTAGTGCTTGAGAAAGGTGCAAATTAGAAATCCCAAAAAGGGCAATAAACTACCATGATATGAGCAGTGAGTTACAGGGCTCATTAACACCTGCACACCAATAATGGGGCAGGGGGGAGGTGGATCTAACTGATCAGTAGGACTGTTAATAACGGTCAGTCCTGTGTTATCTTGAGAAAAAGGCTTGAAAATAGAGGAAATAAATTAAACCATGTGTTGAAAAGTAAAAATAACTTAAATACAAGGTACAGTATATCCAAAGAATACCTCTCAGAGAGGAGGCAGAATTCAGTCCAGGAACTTCACATGTTGTGGCCTTATCCTGTGTCGGACGCAGAGCTGGGCATTAAGGGGACTAAATGAGAAACATGCCAGGAACATCCAGGAGTGTAGTTGGCAGGTTTGGACCTAGTCAGGCCCAGGTTATGGAGGAAAGCGCTGAAGTCTGCGGCCGATGTGAGTCGGTAGGTGGTTTCTCCACGGGTAACCAGGAGAGTGCGCTGTACTTGATTCTGGCCTCTTGGAGTATCTCTGTAACCTGCCGGACAGAGCGCCTCCAATCCATGGTGGCCTTGCAGAGATCCTGCAAAAAGGTGAGCTGTACATCCTCAAATATGAAAGGACTTTTGTTTGCAAGCACCTCTATCAGTGCCTGCTTATCTCGGAGTGATTTAAATGGAGGAGCACATCACGGGAGGCTTCCGCTGGGGCCCTAGGAGACTTGGGTAACCTGTATGTGCAGTTCCACTCTATTATGGCTTTTGCTTTTTTGTGGTTCAGAATCGCAGACAGGAGGCGTTGGATAAAGTGGAGTAGCTCTTTATCATCGATGGATTCAGCAATGCCTCTGATTTTGATGTTGCTGCGTCGCCTGGCACGTCCATTCTGACTTGCATAGCCTGATGTGAGGACTGGAGCTTCTGAAGCATTTGCTCCTTTATTGCCTGATGTTGGGACATGGAGGAGACATCCTCTTCAGTGGCCCTCACCTGGTCGGTGACAGCTGTCATTTCTTCACGAAGAACCGCGATGCCAGTGCGGAACCAGGTGCGTAAGTGTTTCAGGAGGCTTAGTATGTCACCTTTGATGGCTGGAGCCCCCAGGTCCCCCAGCTGTGTAGCCGAGAACGGGTCTTCTGCCTCAGGATAGGATCAGGAAAGTCCAATATTTAATCTTCCAAGGAAGGGTCTTGAGAGTCCGGCCGCTCAGTCGTTTTAAGTTTAGGCTGCACCTGGAAGATATCTCCAATCCGTCGTGTACCTTCGTCTGAGTAGGCCTTGAGCTTCTTTGCTTGTTTCCCATAGTGTTGTAGGAGCCAAAATGTTGTGCAGATTTCCTCTGAAATTTCTGTATAATCTACCTATTCCTCTGTTTCTGGACAGGAGCACCGCAAACATGTGACTGCTCTTGGTGATATCCAAGTCCCCCCCCCCCCCTCCCTTAAATGTGCATTTAAATGTTTGGTTTGGTGTTCAATTAAATGAACACTCAATATCAGGTGAGGTGATTGTGACTCACAATGGAAAAGTGATTATTTAACCAAACATAGTTTACTATCCCTTTAAGTAGTTTGAACTCATAATTATCTTATGACCTTATTCAAGTAATATGTTGCTAACAACTTTTATACATAAAACTATTTTACGGTGTGTGAGAAAATGCATGCTGAAAAGCAGAATAGGAATTACCGTCTTCAAAAATTATGTGGTAATCCCATTTGATTTTATGTTAGTATTAAAATAAAAGATAGATAACTGAATTTTTAAAGATACTAACTACGGGATATTTAAATAGGTTCACCATAAACCACTCAGGATTGCATCTGCTAGTTAATGGCAATGTCACAAAAAATCCATTGGAGTTTGCAAATTATAAAGCAGTCTATTTAATATTGTATTAGGTAATTTAGACACATAAATTTTAGATTTGGGATATGTTCTCTGGGTACTGCTATTTTGTTTTGTGTAGCAGTATTGCACATCTATAACATTATTGCAGCATTGCATATATAAAGCTAACGTTGTTCACAAAAAATAAATTTATATATATATATATATATATATACATATATATATGTATATATATATATATATAAATATGAAAATAAAGAGATGTACTCCAAGGACTTAATGAATGGAAAAAAAGGGGTAATTTATTCCAATATGTATAGCATCAAAAATAGCCGAAGTTTCGACCCATTCGGGTCTTTCTCAATATAAAAATGCATGTATAAATATACTATTTTTAAGTTTGCATGCATTATGGGACAGTTATGTTATCAAGGAGTACACTCAACTGTATTGTTAATATCACGTGATTTTTTTTTTAAATTGAAGTTAGGGCAAGTGCTAGGGTGAGGCACATACATATACGCAGGTGCATGCCTTTACTCAAGCACAAACACAAGCCCACATACTTGTGCTGCAGCATTGGGATATAAATTATCCAGTCTGTCTAAGATTAATGGGAATCAAACTCCATGGTACCAGCAGTCACCTTCCATTCAGTATCTCTCTCCTATCCACAAAATTCAACAATAAGAGCACTTATGTAGTAGATCGGTGTAATGTACCTCCAGTTTTACCACACCAATACAATGGATCCAGTGAGTGAACAAAACTGCAGCATTCTCTCAATATCAAAACTACCTTGATAAATGACTTGATAAAGACTAAAATTATATTTGAAACATTGCCACTCTTCAGCTCATTGCTGTGCACTAAATAAAAGTGACAATGGCTGTGCTGACATGCAATATTGCCTGGCCTAATGGCTACACAATATCAGCCATTTTTGTAATGCCAATTCTGAGTTTCCAAAATCAGATTATTCTATGTGTGGATAAAAAAATCAAATAGAAAGTGAGCAAAAGGGCAGAAAGAATCATTTAAAGTTTCAAATAAGGGATTTATCCAAAGATGAACTTTTTTTTTCAGTTTTTCTTTTTTAAACCTCTCTTGATCTACTGGCACTATCCTAAAACTCCCCCCAGCTCTGTCTAAAGGTGGTGCTACCATGCTGGTAGTAATGGAGGTGGTGGCACTGGTGGTAGGTTGTGACAACTATGCAGAATCAGATACAGCATCAATGGATCAGCTACTTCCTTCCGTAATATAAACATGTGGTATCTTTGCAGATGTTTGTAATGGATCGCCTGGCACCTCAACTGGGTACCTCTGTTGACGGATGCTCCTAGTGCTCCACGAAGGATCCAAGCACTCCACTTTACACCATAAGCACTGCAGATCCAACAAACCACCGCAGCTTGGTTGGGGTCTCGCCATCTCCTACCCACCCTGGACCTACGACAAGGCTCCAGGTTCCAGTGGGTGAACCTCTCTTTCCCCAGAGAGTGAATCAGGAACAGGAACACGCTCTTACAAGAGCTAGTGATTATTCAAGGGAGTATGAAGAGCATAGCAATCCCTTTTAGCAGATTCCCCCCAATAAGAGACAGGACTCTAGATTGAAGGTGAAGTAGAACAGAAGGTTTATTGCCACAGCTTGGAATATATACAGTTTTTCAGGCCAGAGGCACACCCCTCGGACATGATGGAAAACAGGGACACAAGGAACACAAACCAATGGAAACAATAATAAGTTCAGCGATGTTCGTGCCATCGCGTGTCCGATTTGAGTTCCATGAACTTGACGACAAAACCACCCAGCCATTTGTCAATTTGGCTGCAGTTTAGCTCATGTGTGTGGTCCGGCTGTTTGGTAGTTTGAAGTTCCCCTTCGACCACTTCAAAAGTTTAACCCCTTAACGACACATGACATGTGTGACATGTCATGATTCCCTTTTATTCCAGAAGTTTGGTCCTTAAAGGGTTAAAGGGGCATTGTGCTAAGTCCCAATATGCACAAATAGTGTTTTTAAAAGGCAATACAACCCAGGGGACATAGTCACAGGGCAAGAGGCTGGCAAGCAGGCCTCTCCAAAACCCAGTGGAGAGGTCACTTTCGCCACAATGTTGCTTCATACTTGCACTAGTGAAAAGTCCCTTCACTCGCCCCCTACTCACTTCCTTCTATATCATTTGGCTAGGTTCAAATTTAAAGGATCGCTATAGGGTCAGGAACACAAACATGTATTCTTGACCCTATAGGGTTAAAACCAACATCTAGCCCCCCTCCCCCCCAAATATAGTAAAATCTTACTTTAATTCAAATCTGCAGCTGCATAGTTTGTCACTGTTTCCTTTTGACCTGCCTCTGACCTCTGACATCAGCAGAACTGGTGGCCTGATCCAATCACAATGTATCTCCATAGGATTGGCTGAGACTGACAATGAGACAGACCAGGGGCAGAGCCAGCATGCTTCAAACACAACCCTGGCCAATCAGCATCTCTTC
This sequence comes from Pelobates fuscus, assembly GCF_036172605.1. Taxonomy (NCBI): domain Eukaryota; kingdom Metazoa; phylum Chordata; class Amphibia; order Anura; family Pelobatidae; genus Pelobates; species Pelobates fuscus. The sequence goes on along the minus strand of NC_086325.1, from coordinate 82,276,725 downwards.
ATTGAATCAATGAATCTCTATGAGGAAAGTTCAGTGTCTGCATGCAGAGGGAGGAGATACTGAATGTTTGGATGTATTTTAGGCAGCCATGACCCAGGAAGGATATCTAACAGCCATCTGAGGAGTGGCCAGTGAAGTTATCACTAGGCTGTAATGTAAATACTGCATTTTCTCTGAAAAGACAGTTTTTACAGCAAAAAGCTAAAGATAATGATTCTACTCACCAGAACAAATTCAATAAGCTGTAGTTGTTCTGGTGACTATAGTGTCCCTTTAAGTAAAATTCCATCAGAGTCAGTATGAGTATTTCATAAAGATTTCGTCTTTATGAAATACACATTTTGAGAGGGGTAGCAGTGCCACTTTAAACTTGTTTCATGTGTCCCTGCAAGTAGGTATCTAGACAGATATAGCAGCAAGCAAAACCTAGTCTCAACTAGAAACAATGACCCAGGCTGCTACTCAAACACAGGTACAGCAAGGGTGTTATTGTTTGTTGTTGCTTCTTCTTACTATACATTTTAAAATTTGTAAATAAAAATGTATATATTGAATATTGTTTTATGGTGTATTGATGATATTGACTAGACTTGGAGAATCTTTTTGTTCTGAGCTGCAATTAATTCAAATTTGGGATGATCAGGTAACTGTCAGAATTCCTGATCTCTGAGCAAAAATTTAGCTGAATCACAAATGAGAAGAAATGCTCAGAGGACAGACATGTTAGTTTCTGCGTGTGGTCAATAAAAAAGATGATTGATAGAGAAAATAGGTTGTTTGATAGCTAGGGGACAGCCACTAAATGCTGATTTTATTCATAGATCAAGTGAGAAATGAACAATAGACAGTAAAAAAAAAATATAATGATATATGTTATTTTTAATATATATAACATATAAATGTAGTTGTGTTTCTTACTGCTCCTCTTTTTACGTCTATCGGTTACTTTTTGAGTGTACCTCAAAATATAATAAAAATGTATATAGTTTGCAGTAAAGTGATTGGTCCATTTTTACTCCCTTTATCTTTATTTGATTTGCTTTCCTGAATCTTATTTAATTAACAAACTTCTCCTGAGGCAAATTGCTATATGACCGAAATTCCTCCACCCTGAAAAATTTAGTGGTTAGGCCAAAGCAATATTTTCCAATGTGCACAAGTCTACTATCGACCAAATGCATAACTTCGCAAACAAAGGATGCATTGTCTGAAAACATTAATGTGTGTGTCTGAAAAATAACATCACTAGTAAAGACAATGCCCATTATTTAAAAAGCAGGGTGGATTTTTTTTTTTTATCTTTGTGACCTTGTGTGGCTAACTGAGAGGCTGCCTCTGATCACTTAAAAAAGACTGAAGCACAATTGATATAAGCTATCCAAGGAACAATAGCAGGATCAAAATGCATGATAAAAGCATATATATTACCTACTGAACAGGTAATATAGATATTTAAAGATAACTTCTCCAAACATAAATTGACAAGTAGAACTATGAAATTAGTGGTGGTATCTAGTGATGTCGCGAACATAAAATTTTTGGTTCGCGAACTGCGAACGCGAATTTCCGCAAATGTTTGCGAACCGGGCGAACCACCATAGACTTCAATAGGCAGGCGAATTTTAAAATTCTGGCCACAATAGTGATTGAAGGGGGGGGAGACCTACTATCCTCCCCCCCCCCCCCCAGCCCTCACCCCTGGGCAGCAGGTGGGGGCCATAAAGATAATGAGGGGGGGACCTACTGTCCTCCCCCCTGGCCCCCACCCCTGTGCGGCGGGTGTGGGCCCTAAATACAAATGGGGGAACCCTAGTCACCCCCTCCCCCCCAAAAAAAAATATCCCTCTACCTACCCCACTCACCCTAAAAATAATGAGAGGGGGGACCTTTAACTAAGAACCTGTCAAAAAAAAAAAAAACGTACCATTCAATGTTTTCTTTCTTCTAAAAATCTTCTTTTTTCACCCCCAAAAAATGGCAAATAAAAAACCATAATAACCGACGCAATTAAAAAAAAAAACAAGAAAAAACGAGCGCAAATAATAATAATCCATCTTCACCCATGGAGGGCTCCGCGCAGACTGAGCTCTGCAGGGCGGGGGAAGGCTTATAAAGCCTTGCCACACATTGTAATTAGGCTAAGAACACTCTGATTGGCCAGTATAAGCCAATCAGAGTGCTCTTTGTCATTTTACACAGCGTGGGAAAATTCCAAAGAACTTTACCATGCTGTGTAAAATGACACAGAGCACTGTGATTGGATGGCTTGAAATCCATCCAATCACAGTGCTCTGTGTCATTTTACACAGCGTGGGAAAGTTCTTTGGAATTTTCCCATGCTGTGTAAAATGACACAGAGCACTGTGATTGGATGGATTTCAAGCCCACCAATCAGAGTGCTCTTTGTCATTTTACACAGCGTGGGAAAATTCCAAAGAACTTTCCTACGCTGTGTAAAATGACACAGAGCACTGTGATTGGATGGATTTCAAGCCCACCAATCAGAGTGCTCTTTGTCATTTTACACAGCGTGGGAAAATTCCAAAGAACTTTCCTACGCTGTGTAAAATGACACAGAGCACTGTGATTGGATGGATTTCAAGCCATCCAATCACAGTGCTCTGTGTCATTTTACACAGAGTGGGAAAGTTCTTTGGAATTTTCCCACGCTGTGTAAAATGACACAGAGCACTGTGATTGGATGGATTTCAAGCCCACCAATCAGAGTGCTCTTTGTCATTTTACACAGCGTGGGAGCATTCCAAAGAACTTTCCCACGCTGTGTAAAATGACACAGAGCACTGTGATTGGATGGATTTCAAGCCATCCAATCACAGTGCTCTGTGTCATTTTACACAGCATGGGAAAGTTCTTTGGAATTTTCCCACGCTGTGTAAAATGACAAAGAGCACTGTGATCGGATTTTTCAAGCCATGGTTTTTTATTTGGCCTTTTTTGGGGCAGAAAAAAAAAGATTTTAGAAGAAAGAAAACATCGAAAGGTACGTTTTTTTGTTTTGTTATTTTTTGACAGGTTCTTAGTTAAAGGTCTCCCCCTCATTATTTTTAGGGTGAGGGGGGTAGGTAGGGGGATATTTCTTTTTTGACTAGGGTCCCCCCCATTTGTATTTAGAGTCCCCACCCGCCGCTCAGGGGTGGGGGACAGGGGGGGCCAGTAGGTCCCCCCTCATTGTTTTTTTTAGGACTCGCACCCACCACTCAGGGGTGGGGGCCAGGGGGGGCAGTAGGTCCCCCCCTCATTAGTTTTATGGCCCCCACCCAACGCTCATGGGTGGGGGTGGGGGGAGGACAGTAGGTTCCCCCATTGTGATTTATGGCCCCCACCCACCGCACAGGGGTGGAGGCCGGGGGGGAGGACAGTAGGTCCCCGGGGCGGATCGAACATCGCATGTGTTCGCCCGCGGTGGCGAACGCGAACATGCTATGTTCGCCAGGAACTATTCGCCAGCGATTAGTTCGGGACATCACTAGTGGTATCATTCTAAAAGATTTTAACAAATGTGACACATAATTGATTATGTATTTGCTTTGGGATAATTTATTCAGTGCTTGTACCAAGAATGAGTGAACCACACCTCCTTTCATTGAAAAATATTAGCTGTGGTGGATTTCATGAACTAGATTGTGGCATAAATGATTTTGATTTGAAACGATTTACCTCATTTATATTCCTTTTTCTATTATCTTTTTCTAGGAGAGGTATGAGAAATTCAGCAGGCATTTTTCATATGTTAAGTAGACCTATTAGTTGTTGCTCAGAAATGGTTTTCGGGATATGATTGCTGTGGCTATAAGAAGTATTTGACTATATTATTTTTCTCTTGAAATCAAATGCATGGTCTATTTAAGCACATTTCTTCGACAAGCAGAGAGTACATATCAATTTATAGTTTTTATATGAACATGACTTCATCTATACTTTATATTAAAGTGTAACCAGAATAATACAATGTTGCATTCTTTGTATTTCTGAACATGTCATGTTGCTTATTCTGTCACTTTAAACATAAGTTGATGGCAACTGAAGTCTCATTTCCTGTCATATATTAAATGTATGGTTACTAGTCATCTTATGTGTTGTGTTGACATTGTCAAATTTTAACAACATGGGCAACATAAAGGTATACTATAGGCACCAAAACACCTTTAGCTTAGTTAAGCATTTTTAGTGTATAAATTATGATCCTGCAGTGTCACTGCTCAATTCTCTGCAGTGTAGGATTTAAATCACTTTGTTTATACAACCGTAGTTATACCTCACTGCATGCGACTGTCAGGATCGGGACAGGGATCCAACACGCAGAGTACAAAGAGTGGAAAGGTGTCAGGATCGGGACAGGGATCCAACACGCAGAGTACAAAGAGTGGAAAGGTACGTATACCGGGCCTTAGAATGGCCGGACTAACGTACCGAGAGTAAAGAATAGTCAGAGACAAGCCGAGGTCGAGGGAACGAGAAGACAGATAAGCGAGAGACAAGCCGGGTCAAGGGATAACAGAGAAGCAGGGTAGTACAACGAGCCGAGTCAAAACCAGTAGAGCAAACTAGAATACCAGAGCACTGAGTGACTAGACAAGCTAGAACCACGACAGGGCAATGAGCTGAAGTAAGGAGTAAGCTTAAATACCCTGGCTCTGGATGGAAATCACGCCTCTGACAAGTACCGATTGGATATCGGACACTTGAGTGACAGATAGCTCGTGATAGCGTCATGACGTCACGTATTGAGCGTCCTGCTAGAAAAGGACGTGGATTCCTCGCGGCCGGTGTTTAAGTGACTGGATGAACCGCGAGGAACGGAGGAAACAGCTCGCCTGGACGGATAAACCACCAAGTCTCTACCTCCCTTAGAGGTAGAGGCCTCAGGTACCCTGACAAAAGGTACGTATACCGGTCCTTAGAATGGCCGGACTAACGTACCGAGAGTAATAGAGAATAGTCAGAGACAAGCCAAGGTCGAGGGAACGAGAAGACAGTTAAGCGAGAGACAAGCCGGGTCAAGGGATAACAGAGAAGCAGGGTAGACAACAAGCCGAGACAAAACCAAATAGAGCAAACTAGAATACCAGAGCACTGAGTGACTAGACAAGCTAGAACCACGACAGGGCAATGAGCAGAAGAGAGAAGTAAGCTTAAATACCCTGGCTCTGGATGGTAAGCACGCCTCTGACAAGTACCGATTGGATATCGGACACTTGAGTGACAGGTCGCTCGTAATAGCGTCATGACGTCACGTATTGAGCGTCCTGCTAGAAAAGGACGTAGATTCCTCGCGGCCGGTGTTTAAGTGACTGGATGAACCGCGAGGGACGAAGGAAACAGCTCGCCTGGACGGACAAACCACCAAGTCTCTACCTCCCTTAGAGGTAGAGGCCTCAGGTACCCTGACAGTACCCCCCCTCTTAGATACGCCCACCGGGCGGAAGGAACCGGGGCGAGATGGGAAGCGGAGGTGAAATGCTCTGCGAAGGCGAGAAGCATGAACATCCTCCTGAGGTACCCAACTCCTCTCCTCAGGACCATATCCCCTCCAGTTGACCAGATATTGCAATTTTCCCCTTGAGATTCTGGAATCAATGATGGAGCTGACCTCGTACTCCTCCCGACCCTCCACCTGAACAGGGCGAGGCGAGGAGACCTTAGAGGAGAATTTGTTGCAAATAAGGGGTTTCAACAAGGATACATGAAAAGAGTTAGGAATGCGTAAGGCAGGTGGCAGAGCAAGGCGATACGCAACCGGATTGATGCGAGTGAGAACCCTGTAAGGACCTATGTAGCGAGGAGCAAATTTCATAGATGGGACTTTTAGGCGAATATTCTTAGTACTCAACCATACCCTATCCCCAGGAACAAAAACAGGAGCCGCTCTTCTATGTTTGTCAGCGTGTTTCTTGAACAACGAAGAACTATGTAACAGAATTTGTCGAGTCTGATCCCATAATTTCTTCAGTTTGGCGACATGATCATCAACCGACGGTATCCCCTGAGAAGAGGAAACCGAAGGAAAAATCGAAGGATGAAAGCCATAGTTCATGAAGAAAGGGCTAGAGCGAGTTGAATCACAAACAAGGTTATTGTGTGCGAACTCCGCCCAAGGAATCAGACCGACCCAATCGTCCTGGTGTTCGGAAACAAAGCAACGTAGATACTGTTCGATCTTTTGATTGGTACGTTCAGCAGCTCCGTTAGACTGAGGGTGATAGGCAGAGGAGAAGTTCAATTTGATGCCCATTTGAGAACAAAAGGATCTCCAGAAACGTGAGACAAATTGAGAACCTCTATCAGAAACAATCTCCGAAGGAATCCCATGTAGGCGAAAAACCTCTCTCGCAAAAATCTCCGCCAATTCAGGGGAAGTCGGAAGTTTGGGTAATGGCACGAAATGAGCCATCTTAGTAAATCTATCCACCACCGTGAGAATAACAGTCTGTCTCTTGGAAGCAGGTAAATCAACGATAAAGTCTATGGACAGACAGGCCCAAGGTTTCTCAGGAATGTCCAAGGGGTGTAACAGGCCACATGGAGATGCATGAGGTAGTTTAGTCTTGGCACAAGTCTCACAAGCTGCGACGAACTCCTCAATATCTTTTCGAAGTGAAGGCCACCAGAAATCCTTGGATATCAGAGAGTATGTCTTGCGAATACCAGGATGACCAGCTATTTTACTTTCGTGAAAACATTGTAAGAGCTCCAGTTGAAGTTCAGGAGGAACAAAGTTTCTTCCCTCAGGAGTGTCTCCGGGAGCTAGATGTTGTGACTTCAGGATCTGGTCAAGTAGCGGAGAATGAATTTTAAGACTGGTATTAGCAATAATATTGCATTTGGGTACAATGGAGGACAAAAGTGGTTCAACTGAAACAGAAGGCTCGAATTGGCGAGATAGCGCATCGGCTTTAGAATTCTTTGAGCCAGGTCTGTAAGTCAGAACGTAATTGAAATGGGTAAGAAACAACGACCAACGAGCCTGCCTGGACGACAAACGTTTGGCCTCTCCGATATAAGACAAGTTTTTGTGGTCTGTTAGAATGGTAACGGGATGTAAAGTACCTTCCAATAAATGTCTCCACTCTTTCAAAGCCTTGATAACCGCTAGTAATTCTCTGTCACCAATGTCATATCTGCTCTCAGTACCGGACAATTTTTTAGAGAAAAATCCACATGGATGTAATGGTTTATCAACACCCAACCTTTGAGATAAGACAGCACCTAAACCAGTCTCAGATGCGTCTACCTCAAGTAGAAAAGGCAGGGAAGTGTCGGGGTGAACTAAAATTGGAGCGGAAGCGAAAAGCTCCTTGAGAGTTTTGAACGCAAGAAGAGCTTCAGTAGTCCAATTCTTAGTATCAGCCCCCTGTTTGGTCATATTAGTGATAGGTGCGATAATTGAAGAATAGCCCTTAATAAAGCACCTATAATAATTGGAAAAACCAATAAATCTCTGTACGGCTTTAAGACCTTTGGGTAAAGGCCACTCTAGAATGGACTGGAGTTTATCCGGATCCATCTTAAATCCCTCCCCAGAGATCACATAGCCGAGAAAGGTTACCTGGGTTTGATCAAAGCTACATTTCTCCAACTTGCAGTACAAGCCATGTTGGAGAAGCTTGTGCAAAACCCTCCTGACTTGCTTGTGATGAGTCTCAATCTCACTAGAATGTATAAGTATATCATCTAGGTATACAATGACGCAATCTTGCTGAAATTCCCTAAGGACCTCATTTATCAGATCCTGGAAAACAGCTGGAGCATTGCATAACCCAAAAGGCATAACTGTATATTCATAGTGGCCATAGCGAGTATTGAAAGCCGTCATCCACTCATGTCCCTGCTGGATTCTCACCAAGTTATATGCCCCTCTGAGGTCTAACTTGGTGAAAATTGTAGAGCCCTTCAAACGATCGAAGAGTTCGGTGATCAAGGGAATCGGGTAGGCATTTTTAATGGTTATCTTATTTAGGCCTCGATAATCAATGCAAGGTCTCAAAGAACCATCCTTCTTTTGAACAAAAAAAAATCCAGCCCCGGCAGGGGAGGAGGACCTCCTAATGAATCCCTTGTCTAAATTTTCGTGAATATACTCCTCTAGAACTGAGTTCTCTTTCGTAGATAATGGGTACACATGACCTCTGGGGGGCATGGTACCAGGGAGTAGGTTAATTTTGCAATCAAAGGACCTGTGTGGGGGTAAGGTATCGGCTTTCTTTTTGTCAAATACTGCCTTTAAATCTAGATACTGAGGCGGAATTTGTGTCTCTGTAGGATTGTCAGAGTTAGCCAATGTGTTGGTTAATCCGAGAGGTGAGACCTTCCGCAAGCATTTTCCTTGACAATTCTGTCCCCACGAAACTATCTCCCCTGACTCCCAATTAATAATAGGGTTATGTCTCCTCAACCATGAGTACCCCAGGACTACGGGAATAGACGGAGAAGAAATGAGCAGTAAGGATATGTCCTCTCTATGTAGGATGCCAACAGTTAAGTTAATCGGTATGGTCTCATGGAAAATAACAGGCTCAAGTAACGGTCTACCATCAATGGCCTCAACAGCCAGTGGTGTCTCTTTTAACTGGGATGGAATAGCATGCTTGGCAGCAAAACCCTGATCTATAAAGCTCTCCGCAGCTCCAGAATCGATTAGTGCCATAGTCTTAACTACTCCCTTCTCCCACTTTAAAGAAACGGGTAACAGAAGCCTGAGCTCTTTGTAGTTGTGAATAGAGGACAAAGTAGAAACACCCAAGGCCTGTCCTCTAGAGAAACTTAGGTGCGAGCGTTTCCCGAATGATTGGGACAATTTAGGCGTAAATGACCTCTGACTCCACAATACATACATAAACCCTCCCTTCTCCTGTACTGTCTCTCCCTTTCTGTGAGATGAGTACTGCCTATCTGCATAGGTTCAGGAATACGTAAGTCCTCGAACTCAGAATTTTGAAAGGTAGGCGCTAATTTAAAGGAGGGTCTACGGGACCTATCTCGAGTGTTCTGCCTCTCTCTTAAGCGTTCATCAATACGAGATATAAAAGAAATTAAATCCTCCAAATTCTCAGGGAGTTCTCTAGTAGCGACCTCGTCAAGAATTACATCTGATAACCCATTCAGAAACACATCTATATAAGCCTGTTCGTTCCACTTAACTTCTGCCGCCAAGGATCTGAACTCTAGTGCATAATCCACAAGTGTTCGATTGTCCTGTCTAAGGCGCAACAGTAATCTAGCTGCATTGACCTTTCTACCGGGAGGGTCAAAAGTTCTTCTAAACGCAGCTACAAAGGCATTATAATTATAGACTAGTGGATTATCATTCTCCCATAAAGGATTGGCCCATCTCAGAGCTTTCTCAATGAGTAAAGTAATAATAAATCCAACCTTCGCTCTATCTGTAGGATAAGAGCGGGGTTGTAATTCAAAATGGATGCTAATCTGGTTCAGAAAGCCACGACACTTCTCCGGTGACCCGCCATAACGTACTGGTGGGGTAATACGGGAAGAAGCACCTACAGTGGCTACCTCTAGACCTGAGATTGCAGGAGAAATAGAAGGAGTACGTGTCTCCTCAGGTGGATTATTAGCACGAGACAATAGTGCCTGTAGTGCCAAAGCCATCTGATCCATTCTATGCTCCATGGCGTCAAACCTGGGATCCGAAGAACCAAGCTGACTGTTTGTACCTGCAGGATCCATTGGCCCTGTCGTAATGTCAGGATCGGGACAGGGATCCAACACGCAGAGTACAAAGAGTGGAAAGGTACGTATACCGGGCCTTAGAATGGCCGGACTAACGTACCGAGAGTAATAGAGAATAGTCAGAGACAAGCCAAGGTCGAGGGAACGAGAAGACAGTTAAGCGAGAGACAAGCCGGGTCAAGGGATAACAGAGAAGCAGGGTAGACAACAAGCCGAGACAAAACCAAATAGAGCAAACTAGAATACCAGAGCACTGAGTGACTAGACAAGCTAGAACCACGACAGGGCAATGAGCAGAAGAGAGAAGTAAGCTTAAATACCCTGGCTCTGGATGGTAAGCACGCCTCTGACAAGTACCGATTGGATATCGGACACTTGAGTGACAGGTCGCTCGTAATAGCGTCATGACGTCACGTATTGAGCGTCCTGCTAGAAAAGGACGTAGATTCCTCGCGGCCGGTGTTTAAGTGACTGGATGAACCGCGAGGGACGAAGGAAACAGCTCGCCTGGACGGACAAACCACCAAGTCTCTACCTCCCTTAGAGGTAGAGGCCTCAGGTACCCTGACAGCGACTTGCACAGCCTTCCTAAACACTTCCTGTAAGGAGAGATCTAATGTATAAACTTTTGAATTTCTTATAATAACCTTCTTGACCCTGCAGGAGCCCCCTGCTGCAGGTGGTTAAAGTTCAAATTACCAAGCAGGAGATAAAAAAAATCTAAAGTAAGTTAAGATCTGATTGAAAATGAAACCAGTTTTTTTCATGGAGGCTGTGTGAGTCACAACCAAGGGAGTTGCAGCTAGGGTTGCTTTGACAAAAACAAAGTGATTTAACTCCAAATGGCAAATAATTGACCAGTGAGACTGCAGGGACATAATCAATTCACTGAAACAGCTTCATTAATCGTAAACATGTTTTCATGCCTCTATTATCCTTTAAAGACATAGATGAAAGCCAAAGACTCAAGAAAGCTATCTATGTTTTACCAAGAATACTTACATATCACGACATGAAAGAGAGGTCAAAGGAATTTATTCTTTGTGTCCACCAAAGTACATTACAGGGAGTGCAGAATTATTAGGCAAATGAGTATTTTGACCACATCATCCTCTTTATGCATGTTGTCTTACTCCAAGCTGTATAGGCTCGAAAGCCTACTACCAATTAAGCATATTAGGTGATGTGCATCTCTGTAATGAGAAGGGGTGTGGTCTAATGACATCAACACCCTATATCAGGTGTGCATAATTATTAGGCAACTTCCTTTCCTTTGGCAAAATGGGTCAAAAGAAGGACTTGACAGGCTCAGAAAAGTCAAAAATAGTGAGATATCTTGCAGAGTAATGCAGCACTCTTAAAATTGCAAAGCTTCTGAAGCGTGATCATCGAACAATCAAGCGTTTCATTCAAAATAGTCAACAGGGTCGCAAGAAGCGTGTGGAGAAACCAAGGCGCAAAATAACTGCCCATGAACTGAGAAAAGTCAAGCGTGCAGCTGCCAAGATGCCACTTGCCACCAGTTTGGCCATATTTCAGAGCTGCAACATCACTGGAGTGCCCAAAAGCACAAGGTGTGCAATACTCAGAGACATGGCCAAGGTAAGAAAGGCTGAAAGACGACCACCACTGAACAAGACACACAAGCTGAAACGCCAAGACTGGGCCAAGAAATATCTCAAGACTGATTTTTCTAAGGTTTTATGGACTGATGAAATGAGAGTGAGTCTTGATGGGCCAGATGGATGGATTGGTAAAGGGCAGAGAGCTCCAGTCCGACTCAGACGCCAGCAAGGTGGAGGTGGAGTACTGGTTTGGGCTGGTATCATCAAAGATGAGCTTGTGGGGCCTTTTCGGGTTGAGGATGGAGTCAAGCTCAACTCCCAGTCCTACTGCCAGTTTCTGGAAGACACCTTCTTCAAGCAGTGGTACAGGAAGAAGTCTGCATCCTTCAAGAAAAACATGATTTTCATGCAGGACAATGCTCCATCACACGCGTCCAAGTACTCCACAGCGTGGCTGGCAAGAAAGGGTATAAAAGAAGAAAATCTAATGACATGGCCTCCTAGATCACCTGATCTGAACCCCATTGAGAACCTGTGGTCCATCATCAAATGTGAGATTTACAAGGAGGGAAAACAGTACACTTCTCTGAACAGTGTCTGGGAGGCTGTGGTTGCTGCTGCACGCAATGTTGATGGTGAACAGATCAAAACACTGACAGAATCCATGGATGGCAGGCTTTTGAGTGTCCTTGCAAAGAAAGGTGGCTATATTGGTCACTGATTTGTTTTTGTTATGTTTTTGAATGTCAGAAATTTATATTTGTGAATGTTGAGATGTTATATTGGTTTCACTGGTAAAAATAAATAATTGAAATGGCTATATATTTGTTTTTTGTTAAGTTGCCTAATAATTATGCACAGTAATAGTCACCTGCACACACAGATATCCCCCTAAAATAGCTATAACTAAAAACAAACTAAAAACTACTTCCAAAAATATTCAGCTTTGATATTAATGAGTTTTTTGGGTTCATTGAGAACATGGTTGTTGTTCAATAATAAAATTAATCCTCAAAAATACAACTTGCCTAATAATTCTGCACTCCCTGTATTGAGGATTGTCGAATTATCGGTCAGTCTGCCTTGTCCTTCTGTCCATCAATCTATAAGTCTGGCTAAATTATTATCTGAAAACGAATTATGGAAGTTTGGGGAGTATATGATGAAGGTTAAAAACAGACCGAAAAGTAGAGCTGATACAATTTATTTTGTCTGTCTACACTGGATCAACAGCAGGAGATATATGTAAAAGGTTGAACTTTAAGAATTTGAGTCATTTTTCCAACCTTCATTACTATATATCTATGGAAAAAGATAATATTGCTTATTAAACTAGCAATCAATGCAAGAAGTTACAGAAGCTCACAGGTAGCATGTTAGTTTTTTTGTGTGTGTGTGTCAATATTACCCCAATAAATAAATGATTAAAAAATTGCCTATAATTCATGCTCTTTTCGTGGAATGCTCAGTTTTCTTTTAAGTTGTAAATTGTACAGCACTATGGAATCCCATTTTACAGCGCTACATAATTTGTTGGCGCTATATAAATACTGCGATAGTAATATTAAATCAAAGATTTGGCAAGTGATGTCAGTTCAGTTCTGTCCTGGCAGAGCAAAGGTACACAATAAATTGAGGAGGAGAACTGAAAGATTTTTGTTTTGGTTTCTCCACTTTAACCCCTTAAGGACACATGACGTGTGTGACATGTCATGATTCCCTTTTATTCCAGAATTTGGGTCCTTAAGGGGTTAAATAATTATGCTTAGTGACAAAAAAGGTCAAGATTTATAACAGTAATTGGAAAGGAATGAAGTTGCATGAGCCCAATCCTGGGAGGGATGCATTCATTTTTAGATTTAATTTCAATTTTTCGGCTTCATAAAAAAACATATTTGCTAAATGCAGGGATAAGTAAATATCCAGGGAAGTGACAGTTTTCTTTGAATGTAAGAGCTCCTCACAAGCATGTGGTTAGTGTAGGAAATTAGTGATCTGTGACTCTTAGAATTTCATCATATGCACCAGAGTTTCAGCAGGTCATGATGTAAGACAGTGGCCAGTAGTTTGACTCAGAGGCATACGTATCACTCATTAGTTGGCAAGCTTGCGGAGATCTTTTATTTTCTTCAAGCAGAACATAAGAATGTATCTACTGTACTAGTAATCCTGAAAGTTCAACTTCCTGACTGTCCTATCATGGGACCATATATGATAGACTATATATAGCTATCGCTTAGTTCAACAACAAATTGGGAAATGTCAGTTAGCAATCAGTGTTCTGTGTTGTAAGAACATTACAGTTGTTTGGGCAGTACTACATTATTTTCAAAGCTGATGAAAAAGCAAACATGCACCTATTCATCACTTTAATGATTTACTTAACAAACTGCTAATATAAAGTTTCAACAGTACGTTATTCAGTATTTGTTATATTTGCCTCCTCTTTAGTGTTATGCGTGAAAATGGAATTCTCTTCAACACTGTTAGCAACTAAGATGAAGTTTGAAAAGTATGTTATTACACCATCTACATTATTAAAAATGTTTTATTCTATTCAGGTATGTTCCCTTTTGGGTAGATACAAAAGACTAGGAATATTAGACATCCTCTCCTTGAACTTATGGTTTAAAGCCATTTTTTGTGAATGACTTTGAATAACATAGAGAGCCAAAGGCAAGTGATTTGCATAAAAAAATAAAACCTCATACGTTATGTATTTGATACAGTTAATGGCTTGTATTATAGGCCAAGGCTGCGTGATCCTTTCTTTGCCTCTAAACAAAGGATAAAAGTATAAATAAGGAGAGGGCATGTGTACTACTCATGCATTATTTCAAATATTGCCCTGAGCAAATTCATAGATTATAACTGAGGACTCACAACACAAATAGTCTGGTTCGCTTTATGTTCATAATACCAGCAAGGAACAGGTAAACAAAGCAGAAATGAACACCAGGCTGATCTTTATTTGTTCTACTCCAAGCAAACATCAAATTATAGTTAATAGTGATGTCCCGAACGGTTTGCTGGCGAATAGTTCCTGGCGAACAGAGCGTGTTCGCGTTCGCCACGGATGGTGAACATATGCGATGTTCGGTCCGAGCCCTAATTTTTTTTTTGTGGTCTTTCAGCCAAATTGACTAATACTAAGTAAAAATTACTTAGTATTAGTAAATTGTGCCCCTACTCGCAATACCGCGAGTAGGGGCATGTCTATTAAACAGTGAATGTCTATTAAACTGCTCACTGTTAAAGGTGGGGGCCCTAAAGTAAAAAAGGGGGGAGGACCTATTTTCCTCCCCCCTGGCCCCCACCCCTAAACGGTGGGTGAGGGCCCTAAATACCAATGGGGGGACCTATTGTCCTCCCCCAGGCCCCCACCCCTGAGCAGCGGGTGGGGGCCCTAAATACCAATAGAGGGGGACCTATTGTCCTCCCCCCGGCCCCAAACCCTGAGTGGAAGGTGGGGGCCCTAAATACCAATAGGGGGGACCTATTGTCCTCCCCCCAGTCCCCACCCCTGAGCGGTGGGTGGGGGCCCTAAATACCAATGGGGAGGGACCTATTGTCCTCCCCCCAGCCCCCACCCCTGAGCGGTGGGTGGGGGCCCTAAATACCAATGGGGGACCTATTGTCATCCCCCCGGTCCAAACCCCTGAGCGGCGGGTGGGGGCCCTAAATACCAATGGAGGGACCTATTGTCCTCCCCCCGGCCCCCACCCATGAGCGGTGGGTGGGGGCCCTAAATACCAATAGGGGGGGACCTATTGTCCTCCCCCCAGCCCCCACCCCTGAGCGGTGGGTGGCGGCCCAAAATACCAATGGGGGGATCTATTGTCCTCCCCCGGTCCAAACCCCTGAGCGGCGGGTAGGGGCCCTAAATACCAATGGGGGGACCTATTGTCCTCTCCCCGGCCCCCACCCCTGAGTGGCGGGTGGGGGCCTTAAATACCAATAGGGGGGACCTATTGTCCTCCCCCACGGCCCTCACCCCTGGCTTTTTATTTGGCCTTTTTGGGGGCTGAAGAAAGAAGATTTTAGAAAAAAGAAGACATCTAATGGTAAGTTCATTTTTATTTATTTACAGGCTTTTAGCTTTATTGACTCCCCCCTCATTATTTTTAGGGTGAGGGGGGTAGGTAGGGGGATCATTTATTTTGAGGGGGTGACTAGGGGTTTGGGGACCCCTAGTCACCTGGGGGGGACATTTTTTTAGGGCCCCCACCCGCCGCTCAGGGGTGTGGGCCGGGGGAAGGACAATAGGTCCCCCCATTGGTATTTAGAGCCCCCACCCGCTGCTCAGGGGTGGGAGCCGGGGGGAGAACATTAGGTCCCCCCCTATTGGTATTTAGGGCCCCCACCCGCCGCTCAGGGGTGGGGGCTGGGGGGAGGACAATAGATCCCCCCCATTGGTATTTAGGGCCCCCAACCGCCGCTCAGGGGTGGGGTCGGGGGGGAGGACAATAGATGCCCCCCTATTGGTATTTAGCGCCCCCTCCCGGCATTCAGGGGTGGGGGCCAGAGGGGAGGACACTAGGTCCCCCCCCCCAATTTGTGTTTAGGGCCCCTACCCACCGCTCAGGGGTGGGGCCAGGGGGGAGGACATTAGGCCCCCCCTTAATCTTGTTTAGGGCCGGGTGGGGGCCATCACTATTGTGGCCAGAAAGAGTCCCTGTGGGTTTTAAAATTCACCTACCTTTTGAAATCTATGGTGGTTCGCCGGGTTCACCCGTTCGCGAACATTTGCGGAAGATCGCGTTCGCCATTCGCGAACGGAAAATTTTGTGTTCGCGACATCACTATTAGTTAATATTCTTTTTCATCTGAGCATACTATGGTCCTCAGCTAGTTTACTGCTGTAACTGCACCAACAATTTATTTCTTGCAGCCCTAATATTAGTGATAAACAAACATTACATATCTTTCTTTATTTTAGCCATCTCACCTGGTTTGGCTAACCACCACTGTGATTTAACAAAATAAACTACTAGATACTATTGTACTAGGTTAATATGTACTATAATAATAATTATATAGAACCCAGCTAAATGATGCTGATATTGCTTCAGCAGGGTCATTTAATGGTATATTCATTAAATCTAGAGCAGAATAGGTATAGTAAATATAGAGTTGAAAACTAGATAATTTATGTTAATACACACACAAAAATATTATAAAAAAGGATCGATTTTAGGACTATGCTTGGATAGTTGAGGGATTTTAGGGGTTGAAAATGTTCATGCCGACCCATCATGTTTTTTTTTGTTTTTTTTACTTGTTTATGTTGCCTCATTATTTAATTAATTATGGATTTTTTCACATCAATCTACACTCAACACCCCATAATGACAAAGCAAAAAACAGATTTTTGACCATTTTTAAAAAATATTAAAAAGAAAAAACCTGAAATATCCCACTGACCCTTTGCTATGACACTTGCAGTTTAGATCATATGCATGACCTTTCTCTGGGTCATCTCTGAGATTTTTTGCACACTTTGATTGGAGTCCACCTATGGCAAATTCAATTGATTGAATATGGTTTGGAAAGATACACCTGCCTATATAAGGTCTCCCAGCTATAAATGTATATTATAGCACAAACAAAGCCATGGGGTCAAAGGAACTGCAGGACTCAGACTCTCTTCATGCTGCATGGAGGGCTCCTATTATCCAACCTTGCATTAGCAGTATTGCCACGGCTTCTGAGAATTTGAAGACTGCTGACATCTCCACCACTGCTGCCTTCATCACCACCACTGCCACTATTAATAGTATTTAGTCTCAGGACAGTGGGATTAGCAGTATGACCATTAAATCTTAATAAACATGCAGGACGCAATTGTTTTTTCCCCATTTTGTTGCCAATGTGTGCTGCAACTTCAATTGACACTGTAGCTTCTTTTACCACAACTTGTTCTAGTGTTAGTAAAGGTAAGTGCAGTAGAGTGTACAATGTTGGGGTTATCACTCTTTAGCGAGGACTTAGTACATAGTACCAAAATAATGTCCCTATTGTCTGTCATTGGTGACAGGCTAATGCCTGTCGATCTTATGGGCACTACGGGCCAATACTTGCCACACTTAATCCCTGTGTATACACTGTGCAAATCTTTGTATGTGTATGTCAGTGTATCTGTTCTTGTGTGTCAATCTGTGTGTCAGTTTGCATCTCTTAGAGCGTATCTGTGTGTAGCAGTGTAAAGGTTAGCATTGCAAGGTCTTCCACTGCCACGATACAAAACCACCTTCAAAACATGCAAGGCAAGGTTTTTAGAGTAATGTCTATGGCTGTACTACTGAGTGCCTCCAAGTAGGCTGACTTGTCAAGTGCAAATTGTGTAGCAAGGAAGTAGTAGGGAGAGAGTGGAGATTCAGCTCACTAGTCCTGGTATGAAACAGCATTTGCAACGATACTATATGTCTGTATTACTGAGAGAAGAAGCAAAACAAGAAAGGACTATGGCAGGCATTAAGTCCATTAGTGCTGTATTCGACCTCTCATCATCTGATAAATTTAAACTGAAAGAACAAAAAATAATAATAATAAAGTTCCTCTTGCCTAGCTGCTACTGCTAGTACCACTTACATTCACTTTCATTAAATTTTACTGATTCGTGATATTTTATTTTATATATAGGAAGAGATGGGTTTTTATTGGCTTCTGTGCCACTACTTGTATTTTGTAAATTTCAAGCTTATTCCATCAGTAATATACACAGTGTTTGGCTGCAGTTAAAACTTGTTCACACTAATTGCGGTATGTCTTTTTCTGAAATGTGGTGATGGTGGTCCTGGTGATCATCCCCATGTTCACCCACCTTAATAAATATGTTAAATTACTCATGATTTTGCTCCTCCTTTCTCTAAATGCCTTTGATTGTGGTTTTGCCCTTGCTGTAATTTCTTTTTCTAAGAAACAAGTGATTTGGCTTGAGCCAGTGGCAGAACTAAGCGGTTGCAGGGGTTGCAGCTGGCCGCTGGCCATGTGTTGCGGCCCCGGCTCGCACGGTGTAACCGCCGGGGCCGCATGTTAAGGAGCCCATCAGGTGGCCCATGCTATTAGGGTCACCTGATGGAAATTATTTTCCAGGGGGCCCGAACAGCACTGCGGCGCTTTAGTAGCAAAACCGTGCCCCCTTTGATGACATCAGAGCTCAGGGAGGAAGTGACTGCCCTGGCCACTTCCTCCCAGCAATCACCGTGAGCCGCGCGGTAGGAGGAAGGAGAGGAGGGAGTCTGTGGGAACTCTGACTCCCATCAGGCTGAGCAACTGGACCCCAGGGAAAGTCACCCTCCTGCACCTAAAAGGTAGGAAACAGGAGGGTGACTTAAACAGTTTGCATGTGTGTGTGTTAGTCTATGTGTGTGTGTGTGTGTCTGTCTGTATGCATGTGTCCCTGTCTGTCTGTGTGTATGTGTGTGTGTCTGTATGTATGTGTGTATATGTGTGTCTGTGTGTATGTGTGTCTGTATGAATGTGTCTCTGTGTGTATGTGTCTCTGTGTGTGTATGTATGTGTTTATGTGTCTGTGTGTGTGTATGTATGTGTTTATTTGTCTTTGTGTGTGTTTGTGTCTGTGTGTATGTGTGTCTGCATGTATGTGTCTCTGTGTGTATGTATGTATGCATGTGTCTGTGTGTTTTTATATCTAGGTGTGTGTATGTCTGTGTGTGTGTGTCTACATGTCTGTGTGTATTTATGTGTATATGTATGTCTGCATGTATGGATATATGTGTGTATGTGTGTGTGTTTGTATGTGTGTGTATGTGTGCATGTGTGTTTGTATGTAAGTGTGTGTCTGTATGTATGCATGTCTCTACATGTATGTGGGCCTGTATGTGTGTGTCATGTATGTGTCTATGTGTGTGCCTGCATGTGTACCTGTTTGTCTGCATGTGTGGGGAGGACGGGGATATGTTGGGAGGCGTGGACATATGGGGTGGGGGTAGATGTATGAGGGGGGCCCCAGGACAATTTTCGCACTGGGGCCTTTTGGTTTCTAGTTACGCCTCTGGCTTGAGCAATCACAAACCAATCACCCATTCCATCCTGACAAGAACAGCTTTCCCACAAACCCATTTTGTAACATATTTGACTGTCTTTCAACGTAGAAAAAAAACAGAGCCCTACCATCAGCTTCTTGCTGCCAGTTATGTCTGGACTGCAAGACTCAGCCAGGCACAGTGGAACCACAGCAATAAAAGGCATTTGAAAATGTGATTTTTTATTTAATGAAGGGGAATAGTGAATGGGCAATTAATGACTCACTCACCAGCTCCAGACATATTATATTTTGAAAGATCCCCTGCTACCACTAGGGCACAGTTTAAAACCCACCCCCAAAAAACCTGAAGAACATGGTTAAATAAATCATGATATTGTGTAATATGTCATGTGCTGTTGTTGTTCTTCTGAGGTTGTATGGGTGTATTTAACCAATTTTAAGACCTGCTAAAGAAACCAATGACTATTATTATGTTCTGATATGTAAAACCATAGAATTCAAAAAGAGTGCACTTTATTTTTCCCATGACTAAAGACAAAATTGTCTTTTATTCAAGGATATCGATCATATGAGTCCATTTATTATCACATAGTTGTTTGGCTCTTTGTTAAATCATAATGATAACAGAAATCACCCAAATGGCCCTGATCACACACAGGTTAAAATGTCAATTAAAGGTTAATTGTCCACACATGTGGCTTTTTAAATTGCAATTAGTGCCTGTGTATAAATAGTCAATTAGTTTGTTAGCTCTTATGTGGATGCACTTAGCAGGCTAGATACTGAGCCATGGGGAGCATGAAAGAACTGTCAAAAGAGCTGAGTAACAAGGTAATGGAACTTTATCAAGATTTAAAAGGATATAAAAAGATATCCAAAGCCTTTAAAATGCCAGTCAGTACTGTTCAATCACTTATTAATAAGTGGGAAATCAGGGATCTCTTGATACCAAGCCAAGGTCAGGAAGACCAAGAAAGATTTCAGCCACAACTGCCAGAAGAATTGTTTGGGATACAAAGAAAAACCCACAGGTAACCTCATGAGAAATATAGGCTGCTCTGGGAAGAGACGGTGTGGTTGTTTCAAGGAGCACAATACAGCGATACTTGAACAAAAATGAGCTGGTTAAGTTGCCAGAATGAAGCCTTTACTGTGCCAATGCCACCAAAACGCCTAGTTACAATATGCCCGGCAACAGCTTGACACACTTTACAGCTTCTGGCACACTGTAATTTGGAGAGACAAGACCAAAATAGAGCTTTATTGTCACAACCATAAGCGCTATATTTGGAGAGGGGTCAACAAGGCCTTTAGTGAAAAGAATACCATCCCCACTGTGAAGCATGGTTATGACTCACTGATGTTTTTTGGGGGTGGGAGCTCTAAAGGCATGGGTAGTCTTGTGAACATTGATGGCAAGATGAATGCAGCATGTTATAAAAAAATATTGGCAGCCAATTTACATTCTTCTGCATGAAGGCTGCGCATGGGATGCTCTTGCACTTTCCAGCATGACACTGACCCTAAGCACAAGGACAAGTGGACCCTCCAGTGACTACAGAAGAAAAAGGTTCTGGAGTGACCATCACAGTTTTCGAACTTTATTTTATCAAACCACTCTGGGGAGATCTTAACCCCTTAACCCCTTAAGGACACATGACATGTATGACATGTCATGATTCCCTTTTATTCCAGAAGTTTGGTCCTTAAGGGGTTAAGGACAGATGACGGATATATTCCGTCATGATTCCCTTTTATTCCAGACGTTGTGTCCTTAAGGGGTTAAATGTGTGGTTCATGCAAGACAACCAAAGACTTTGCATGACCTGGAGGCATTTTGTGAATAGGTAGCTGTGACGAATTGCCCTTCGCCACTTGTGCCTGGAGAGGACTAATTACCAGCCTCTTGCCATATGACTATGGTCCCTGGGAGATTTTGCCAGTTAGAAACACCATTTGAACTTATTGGTGTTTTAAAAGACTGTTCTCGCCCTTTAAATGGTACTGGCACTGTTCTGTCATACTGTCATATATTCAAACACTGACTGAACTTGACGTCATTTTGTTTTCCTTTGAGGAGGAGTTGTTTTGCTGCATGAGTTCTGTTGCTTTTGTGTGCTCATTAAACAGACCTGCTTGACCCTTTCTTGAAGCCTTGGCTCATGCTTGGGGGATGGGATGAGTGTGCAGTGCTGATGGTGTCGGTTGGAGTGCTTGGAGTCCTCGGCAAGCACTAGGAGCATCGATTGGCGGAGGTACTCGGTCGGAGTGCCAGCGGGTCCGTCACAGCAGCTATACCACCTTCAAGAATTAGGGTTTTCATAGACAACTATTACAAAAGACTGCAAGCTGTCATTGATGCTAAAAGGGGCAAAACACAGTATTGAGAAGTAAGGGTATGCAGACTTTTGAACAGAGGTTATTTAATTTTTTTCTTTATAGATATGTTTTGTCTTATAATTGTGCCATTCTGTTATAACCTATAGTTGAATATGAAGCCCAGAAGAAATAAAAGAAATGTGTTTTTCCTGCTCACTCATGTTTTCTTTAAAATGGTACATATATTACCAATTCTCCAAGGGTGTGCAAACTTTGGAGCACAACTGCATATATATATATATATATATATATATATATATATATATGGTCTGTCTGGAAAAAGTCCAGCCATTGATAATATAACATGAATGTCTACGCAACATCAATGTAACCTGGCAGCCAGGGAGAGTAGAATGGAATGTGCATTTGTGAATCATGACGACTTCACTGTACTAGTAAGTGCGGGGACTAGACAATGTTGAGTGTGTACTGTATGGCTGTCAAATTCAAAATGACTGAGCAAGTAGAGCAACAAATCTGCATGAAATCTTATGTTAAAGGACCACTCTAGGCACCCAGACCACTTCAGCTTATTGAGGTGGGTGAGGTGGTCTGGGTGCCAGGTCCCTCTAGGATTAACCCTTTTTTTTTATAAACATAGCAGTTTCAGAGAAACTGCTATGTTTATACTGAGGGTTAATCCAGCCTCCAGAGCCTCTAGTGGCTGTCTCATTGACAGCCGCAAGAGGCGCTTGCGTGCTTCTCACTGTGAAAATCACAGTGAGAAGACGCCAGCGTGCATAGGAAAGCATTGTAAATGCTTTCCTATGCGACCGGCTGAATGCGCGCGTGGCTCCTACCGCGCATGCACATTCACCTGATGACATCGCGAGGAAGGAGGAGAGGAGGAAAGCTCCCTGCCCGGCGCTAGAGAAAGGTAAGTGTTTAACCCCTTCCTCTCTCCAGAGCCCGGCGGGAGGGGGTCCCTGAGGGTGGGGGCACCCTCAGGGCACTATAGTGCCAGGAAAACGAGTATGTTTTCCTGGCACTATAGTGGTCCTTTAAGCTTGAACATAGTATTCAGATGATTCTGAAGGATATCAGGGATGATGCAATGAGTGCAGTGCAAATAAAAGTGTGGCACAAACGCTTTAAAGATAGTCAAGAATCTGTTGAAAGATTTGGCGCCCTGCGATTTTTGACTTTTTCTAAAACTAAAATCCCAACAAAGAATTTTGCAGAGTCTTTGAACAGTGGAAGACATGCTGGGAGACCTGTGTAAGGTCCCAAAGTGTCTACTTTGAAGGGGACTGAGGTATCATTGTCCTATTAACCAATGTTTCTTGTATCTTCTTCAATAAATGTCTCATATATTTTTCATATTGCATGGCTGGATAATTTTCTGTATAGTGGAAAATTTATTCATACTTACCGTAATTTTCTTTTCCTGGCTATTATTCATGGCAGCATATACACATGGGTTAGCTCCTCCCCTAAAGCCGATAGTACAGGAAAACCACCAAGGTTTTAAAAGGAGGCTCCATCCCTAAGGTCCTCAGTCAGTTTACAAGCTCTACAGTACATAAATAGAGACATTAATGGGTGGGAAGTATATGCTGCCATGAATAATAGCCAGGAAAAGAAAATTACGGTAAGTATGAATACATTTTCCACATTCCTGGCTAATCATGGCAGCATATACACATGGGGAATACCCAAGCTTACAAAGGGAGGGACAGAATAGCCAATCAAATAATCAGAATAATTCAACATAGATAGAAGAATTAACTGAGTTAAGTACTTGAGTACCATATTGTGCATCATAGACTGTTTTAACGAACAGTATGAAATGCCAGACAAACGTGTCTAAAGAGGTTCAAATGCTAGCTTCCAAAAAGTGTCAGCAGAAACCATTGCCATGGCAACCCATGATGCTGCAACAGCATGAGAGGAGAGTGCCCTGATACCCTCCAGCACAGGTAGAGAACGGACGTGACGTCCAAATTGTGCCTCATTAATTGCTTCAATGTCCAATATGAAATGCAGGACAAACTAGTTCAAAGAGGTCCAAATGCCAACTTTACAAAGTTTCGGCAGAGACCATTGCCATGGAAGCCCACGAGATGCTGTACTAGTGGAGAATGTACTAGTGGAGAATGCCCCAAATCCTTTGGAACAGGTAGAGAATGGCATTGAAAGGCTCTCACTTTAGGCAGGATCTCTGGTGCTACATGCAAGACAACCCTATCCTGTTGAAATTCAGTGAATGGGGGTACACAGGATCAAGCCTGGAGTTCACCCATTTTCCTTGCTGGGGTACCAGCCACCAGCACTTTCTGTGCTACCACCATGGAAGCTCCTTCTAGAGGTTTGAATAATGGTTCAGTCAGGGCCCGTGAGAGCAGTGCTACGTCACATATTGGCTTCACCACACTCAGTGGAGGCATGATTTCATTCAATGCCTATATGAAGCAAAGTGCAGCTAAGTGCACACATTCACCTTGCTGAGGTACCAGTCATCAGCAACAGCAACGTCTGGGCTAACATCATGGAAGCTCCTGCTAGAAGTTCAGTCAGAGTCTGTGAGACCAGTGGTACGTCACATATTGGTTTCAACACTCTCAGCGGAGGCTTGAGTTCAATTGTTGCTTACATGAAGCAAAGCACCAGGGGCATCAACGCTCAATTGGTACCCTTCAGTACAGGTAGAGAATGACATAGAGAAGCATTCACCATAGGCAGGATCTTCAGGTGCCAAATGCAAGACGACCATATCTGTTGAAAAGTAGTGAAAGGGGATTCACAGGATCAAGCCTGGAGTTCACCCATTTTCCTTGCTGGGGTACCAGCCACCAGCACTTTCTGTGCTACCACCATGGAAGCTCCTTCTAGAGGTTTTGAATAATGGTTCAGTCAGGGCCCGTGAGACCAGTGGTACGTCACATATTCGCTTCACCACACTCAGTGGAGGCATGATTTCAATCAATGCCTATATGAAGCAAAGTGCAGCTAAGTGCTCCTCTAGAGTGTTATAACACAGAACCTTACAAGGCCTGAACAATGAGTAATTCCAACAGACAAAAGCATGTCAAGCTTAGTAAAGCCTGTATAGGATTGTAAGAGGATCTCAATGACCGTCTCAGGGATGCCTATACTAATATGGACTCCCGCATCAACACCAGAACTTGAGGATCCTGGTGTGTCATGGGGCCTTGTAATAGGTCTGGATGTACAGGAATTTCCCTTGGAGGTTCCAGAATCATCTTATTCATCATAGGAATTAGAGTCGACACGGTCTTCCACAATCTTAAAAATAATGCACTAGTTTAAAGATATCGAAGCTTAAATGCATCACAGCATAAAAGCACAACTGCATAATGTACTACAGTAAAACAGGCACATAAAGTAATGAAGATAAAAAACCATACATGTCCATAAGTAAAGGGAGCAAATTGCTCACATCCTAAGGGCTGTAGGACAGGAAAAAGACTGAGGACCTTAGGGATGGAGCCTCCTTTTAAAACCTTGGTGGTTTTCCTGTCCTATCGGCTGTAGGGGAGGAGCTAACCCATGTGTATATGCTGCCATGATTAGCCAGGAAATATAAATACTTGACAGACCTTGTTTATATATAAATACTTAATGGCCTGTTCTTCAGGCCTCACTTTTCCAGAACCATCAATACTCAAGCTCTGCATTTTTCCTAATTCTTCCTCAGCACTACCCTATCCTACCTCCTGTCACAGCCCCTCCACCCCCTCTAGCCCCTGTCACAGTCATTCCACCCCCCATCCCCTGTCACAGCCACTCTACCCCCTGGCACAGCCCCTCCACACCTCTACCTCCTGTCACAGCCACCCCATCCCAATGCCACAGCCCCTCTACCCCCTTTCAAAGCCCGTCCACCCTTCTTTACTCCCTATCACAGCCCCTCCGCCCCCCTCTTCCCCCTGCCACAGCAACTCCACGCCTGCTAACCCCTGTCACAGCAACCCCCTACCCCCTGTCACAACCCTTCCACCTCCCTTCTACCCCCTGTCACAGCTCCTCCACCCCCACCCTGTCACAGCCCCTCCACCTCCCTTCTACCCCTGTCAGAGCTCCTCCACCCCCCCACCCTGTTACAGCCCCTCAAGCCCCCCTACCCCCTGTCACAGCCACTCCACTCCCCATCCTGTTACAGGCCCTCAAGCCCATCACCATGTCACAGCCCTTCCAGTCCTCTTACCCTCTAATAGCCCCCTACCCTGTCATAATCCCCCTACCATGTCACAGCTCCCCTAACCTGTCACAGCTCCCCTACCCTGTCTCAGTCCCCCCGACCTCATCACAGATCCCTACCCTCTCACATCTCCCTACCCTCTCACTGCCCCCTACACTTTCAAGCCCCCCACCCTATGATCCCCCCAAACTGTCACAGTCCCCCAACCTGTCACAGCCCTGCCGACCTATCACAGCACCCCCTACCCTGTCATCCAACATCCACCCACGAACCTTGTCACCCCTCCACACACACAAACACACACACCCTGTCACAGCCCCCCACACACACACGCCCTGTCAAAACCCTCACACATATGCCCTGTCACAGCCTCCACACACACACCCTGTCACCCCCACCCACACCCTATCATCCCTATGCACACACTGTCACTCCCCCATGCACACACTATCACCCCCACCAACACACGTTGTCACCCAATACACATACACTATCACTTTACCCAAACACTTTAAGCCCCCACATACTGCCAACCCCTTAACCCAGCCACACTCACATTAAACCCTCCTAATGCTGTCACTCTCACCCCCTCCAACCATACCAAACTCACCTGTCCTTGCTTTACCACACTTACTCTGTTACATTAACCCCCCAATCGTGGCTGACTCAACCTTCTCATGCACTGTCGTACTCAGTCCCCAGCCCTGTCACACTCACCCCTTCACCCTGCCACACTCACCCTACCACATAAACCCTTTCAATTCATTCCTCCAACTGTGCCACACTCACCCCAAAGCCTGTATAACTCTCCCCCTAACCCTGCCACACTCACCCTTTCACATTAATCTAATCCTGCCACATTAATCCCCTTAATCTTGTTGCAGTCACCTCCCCTCATTCTGTTACACTGCCTCCTCCAAACATTGCACATTTACCCCAAACCTGTGATACACCCCCTAACTATGCCACACGCAGCCTGTCACATTAACCTCATCCAATTCTGTCACACTTACTTCCCCATGCCCTGTTACACTCCATCCTCCAACCATGTCACAATCGCCCCTTATCATTCTCACCCTCCTTCATTCTGTCACAATCAGCCCCCCAACCCTGTCTCATATACCCACCTCACCTTGTCACACTCAACCTTCCACAGTTACCCCTTTAGTCACAAACTGAAGACATCCATCACACACATGCACAAAGGTCACAGGCAGCTACCCAACACACATACAGTCCCAGACACATGCTCATAAAGACATACATTCACACACAAGGATTCTCTCGGTCAGACACACACTTTCAGGCACATACACAGGTAGACAATGTCAGACACATTCAGGAATACACACACTGGCACTAATGTATTCACGACTGCCAAGCTATGTAACCAAAGCTCGCAGCAGTGTATAAATTATAAGCATAATTGCTATTTAAATTTGTTTATTGCAAATTAATTTAGTTTGCAAATTATGCCATAACTACAGTCGGAGAGCTTACAACACAACGGCACAGGGAGCCGCGACACTGCAAGCCTCTGAACAATGAATACAGAGACTATCTCTCTGTATCCAGCTCTGCAAGCTTATCCTTCAATACATCTACAGCATCTTATACACACAATGCAACCCCCATTTGTTTTCCATTTTGGGTGTTAGTTGGGGCCTCATGTTTGAGTTTTGCCTAAGGCCTCACAAAGTCTAGAGCCGCCATGCCCCCCCCCCTAAATTTATATAATGATCCCCCAGCTGTTTGTAATTCTTACTCAATTACCTCTTCATTTCCTTTACACTTTACCAATAGCTGCAACTCTCTGTGAACTTCTTTTAGCCATCACTTCCAAATTTCCCCTGCTACATGATTTCTCAAGTGTAAAATGGGGGACTGTATCCTTTAGATTGTAAACTCACAGGCAATCTAGCTAAGCACTTTGTATAGAAGAGCTTTAATAGCTAGCTATCAGCTTACCTTTTGTATTTGTCTGTGTATATTGTACGCCCTCCACTAATTGTACAGCACTGCGAAATCTGTTGGCACTTTATAAATACCAGTAATAAATAATATAAATAAATAAACAAGTATCTGCATATCGCTACAATGCACAGTTTGCAATTCTAGATTAAGTTCACACAGTCATACAAATAGCTTTCTTATATAATTAAATTGCATTGTGGAAGTATACAAATGTATTTGCAATGCATTTGCCAAACAGCATGACAATGGATGATACAAGTATGTAGAAACATTGAATATGTTTAAGATGTTAAGAAACTGGATATGAAATATGATTTTAATATGGAAGTGGCAGGACTCAGAAAATGATTGGATGTGGGAAGTGAACGGGAAGTCAGAAACAAGAAGGCACAGAGCCACCATTAAGTATCAACTTAATGGTTGCACTATTGACCTAAAGGAATATATATTGTGGAGAATTAACACTTAATGAAGAATAGGCAAGGAGTTCAGTTTTTGAGAAACTGAGTTTTAGAAAGCAAACAGTTGTCCATCAGAGATAAAGATGAGACGGCTGGTGACAAAACTGATGAAGAAAGGTGAAACTTCAGGTAAACAGTGACAGAACTTTGAGGAACACCAATAGAAATAAAGGTGCCAAAGAAAGAAACACTAGAAAAAAACTTTCAAAGGTAAGAATAATACTAGGAGTAAACTCATGTAGAACAAGGTGAAGTTGGAACACAATTTTGAAAGGGTACACAGAGTAGAAAGCATCAGGAGTAGAAGTAGTAGTGTTAGTGGAGTAAGATGCCTACCCAACCCTTTACAGTCAGTGGGCCAGGGCATGTGGGGCAGCTGAAGCTCTCCATAACACATTGATGCAAGGTAGTTGCAGTGTCAGAGAGGGAAATATATGTTTCTGTGAATGTCAGGAAGGTTAGGGAGTTGGAGATGAACAGGTAATGGGCAAGTGTGCAATTAAATACAGAGTACATAAATACTATTGTTAATGTTCTTTTTTGACCAGATATCACTAGCTACTAGGGGGGAAAAAAAGCTGGGAAGGTGAAAGAATGTGAGACAGGCCTTTGTTTGAGTGACATATTGATTGTGACTTTTTGGCGGCATTACATAAAAATATAGGGTTTTAGATGAGAGGAGGGGAGAAGATAGTAGTAATGGTTGATGTGTACACCTCATGTTGGATGTGACTGAGAGAAATAAATGCAGAAAGATTAGTGAAAAATGATATAGAGAAGAAAGGACAGGATAAAGTGCAGTCCATCAACACAGACAGGCATGTATAGGAAGGTGATAACTGACACAAGCTGGTAGTGGAGAAGAGGAGTGAAGATATCACAAATTATGTAAAATGGGGGACTGCAAGAAGAACCACTAACTCAGCATAAGTGGGAAGGGAAACAGAGTAAAAGGTTAAATGAGATTTCCAGTAGATAATTGTAAGTTGCCTTTGAAGATGGCAACATGGTATATCAGGGACATATAATAGTTTATATATCCTTAAATAGACAAAGCGATAAAGAGAGTCCTCTACTCTTCTCTGCAAGCCATTGGAAAGTAACTCCAAAATGTACAATAATCACACAGATAAATAATAAAAAAAGAAATGTCTCCAAGCAAGTTTGTGTACCATGACAACTGTCTGTAAAATGAGATGTTAATGTTTTAATGTATACTCTTGGAGAAAACATAACCATGACATTTAGAAATTGGTTAAAAAATAATTTACCTTAATGTTACTTCAGTGCTAAAAGGTCACTGGGTAATCATTTCAGCAAAGAAAATGAGGCGTCTGTTCTAAGCATTGTTGATCCACTTCCATTCTGTATTCCAGGGCTTGCTGTGAAGCAGATTGTATCATTATCCACAGTACCATTAATCTTTTTTATTAGCACCTAAAAAATAAACAAACAGTAATTTTGTGATGTTTGACACAAGTAGAGCATTTTAATTTTGTGGTCTAGTAGCACTGAGTGAAAATATAAAAAATAACTAATGCAGAAATTCTGATGGAAATATTAAATTTGGGTGCTTGCAAATATGAAAATGTCATTCAGAGACATAGAAATACAATAACATCTGCCAAGCATATTAAATTAAGCACAATATTTTTGTTCTTTTTCACATGCAACTAAAGATAGACTAGAATAAAGATTAGTATGAAGTGTTAATTAGAGCTGAAAAGGTAATCATTCAATGCTTTACATGTAATTAAAGAGAATAAATAAGTCAGTTTTGATTATGTATTTTATGAGGGCAGCACAAGAGCTGTGTATAAAGAGAATAGCTGAATCGAGATATGTTGTATGAAATACAAATCAGATTTATTTTTCATTTTCTATTTTAGATCAATTAACCTCTAACTGTACTTTAGTATTTTTATATGCCTAATCCCAAACACTTTTGTTAACTTGAATATTAATTTGAGACACACTCTTGTTTTTTCATTTTTTCATTTTTTTTTTATGTATTCTTCCGTCCCAAATCAATCACTTTTTCCCTCATGCTCTTCACCTAAATCCCATTCCAATTCTGTAGTTAGACACCTGTTTCATTTTTTACTTTTACCATACTTATATTATTCCTTTAATTCTCCCTATCGTGTCCCTCCCCATCGCTATTTATTCACTTGTACTTGTTCCATCATGACCCCATCTTTTTTTCTCTTCTTGGCCATAGTCGCCTAACCTTTCACGTCTCTTTTATTCATTTTCATGATTAAAGAGTTCAAATAGCTGTTGCTGAAACTGTCATTTTCAATTAGCATTAAAAAGTATAGCTTCCATGTTTTTTTTTTTAAGTTCTAATGGATATAGAGCAGACTTTTTATATGATTTTGACTTGGTAGTAAAATCCGCACCACCATTTTGTGTAGATTCTATAGGGTTTTTTCTATGTGATTTCTTTTTTAATTCTTTTTTTTTTGTAGTACAAATAGAGGTATACAAGCTTTGAGTGACATTTTGTAAGAAAATAGACAATAATGTGAGTCATAATGATGAGACATGAAATATCTGCACTGTTTTTGGTAAAAATTAATCATACGAAATCCATGCATATAAAAAAGAAACACTAGATATCAAGAAATACTGCACTTTCTTTGGTAGAGTGGAACAAGCTAAATCTATGCATAGGTACATGAGTAATAAACTAGGTAAAACTGGGTAAAACTAGGTAGAACTACTCCCAACTCAACATATTAGATTTAAAAAGAAAGGGAAAAATAAAGAAAAATTAATGGAGATAAAATAAATCACTGTGGAGGCAGCGGGAGGAATGCAAGAGGCATAATCCTGTATCATCCTATACCCCTCTGGGGCATATCACAGTCCAGCTTTGGCACGATATCCACCAAGTACATTTTCCCAAATGAAAGTCGAGGGAGCGACAGAGTGCAGTGCGTTGGTGTGCCACACAATAGTTCTGATGACCCTACCGTTGACTCAGTCTTTCGGGAAGGCAAAGGGTGAAGCCCCCACTTATGCAGACCTGAGGGTATGTTGCGCTTGGTAGGAGCTGGTGGGAAATTGCCTGTGCATCTCCACCGCCTGCAGACGTCTTCCATCATCGGCAGCGCGGCAGAAGCCTCTGAGGTAGAGGGCATGTAGGACATGCTAGTCACTTTGGAGCTTGCGTTACTCAATTCTTCTCCAGAAGTCTGTGATAAGTAGGTCAAGCTTGTATAAGATGTCAGCTCCAAGCAGATCCGTGGAGTCCGCCATTTTAGGTGACATTCCAGGCTGTCTTGTATGCTGTGAGTCCACAGGTAATTATAGCTGTGATTGCTGGTAGTTGGGGGCACAGGGATAATCTCCACTTGCTTGAGTTATGCTTTGCATGGCACTATCACTGTCGGGGGACTTTGCCAAATTCACAAAGTTCCCCAATGGTTACATTGCCACTGTTGGTCTGGGGCAGGTAAGGGTGAAATTACTTACCTGAACCTATTCTTCATGGGAGACAACATCTTGATCACACTGCTCTTCTTCAGCGCCAGAAGCCAACGTCACTGCTGTACTCTCGCACATGCGCTTGAGTACAGCATTGAGGTCTATGGAGTATCCCACTACACTACAGGATCCTCCATAGAAACAGCCAACTCCCCGCAGGCGTCATCACTGACATGGGCTCCGCCTTGTGTCAGGAAGTTTCCGGCGGAGGAGAAATACAGAGACAAATAGTCCCTATTTTGTCCATGTGTATCTATTGACTGGGATGGAATTTCAGTGCAGTCATAATGAGTATTTCATAAAGATTCTATCTTTCTTTGGATTTCTATCATTTAGTCTATCCCAGTTGGTGAAATTTGTAAATAGCAAGTACATCCTATAGATATCTTGCCATAATAAACATTGCTTTTTTTGCAAGATTAATACTTATTTATTGTTTAGCGTACTTTATTCTCAATATTAATTTTGGCATGCATTTTACATAATAAATGTATACTATATTATAGGAGTATGTTAGTAGAAAGCAGAACATAGAGAGTAAAAATTAAGGGCCATATTATGAAGAATTGAAAGTGATTTTTTTTTTTTTTTTTGCATGACCATAATAGCTGAGCTGGAGAGTGTTTTCAACTATGTGTTTAATTTTAGTCTAAAATAGTCAGTTCTCCACGGTTTTAGATTTAGTTAATAACCATAACATGTTTTTAAGTAAAGTAACACACACGTATATTTAAATTGCATGTGGAAGTTTTAGTGGATCTGCAATAGTATTATAATTACATGGAATATACTGTAGATGTTTAAATCATTCTGTTTATTATATCATAAATAATGTAACATATGCAAATTGTGACAGTACAGCAGTGAACATTCTTACTTACTTTTAAGCATGGTGATTGCTATAAGGAATTGATTTGGAATTCTACAAACCCCGTGGGAATTTGATGCAAAAATCTTGTTTCATTTTTTGTATTCTGTTCAAAGACAGTTCTGTTTATTTTGCCTGTGCTGTATTGAAAAATGACATATTTTCTCATTTATGCTTTAAGCAGGAACAAAATGTAGTTTGTCTGCATGCTTAACCCAAACTTTAAATGTAAGATTTGCATTGTGGAGATGTTTTTTTCTATCTTACATCTCTTACAATTGGAGGGCATTATACACCTGCCTCATCAACAAGCACTTCTGTCATCCTTTACATTGAAACTCTTGACATTCTATAACATACAACAAAGAAAGTTAATACGCCTTGAATTGTAGTTCAATATTAACAACTAACCAATGTTATAGGTAGCTCCTTTTATTAAGAATACATGTGTTTATCATGGAGTTACATTAAAGTAAAAAAAAAAAAGTATAAATGCTACTAGTATTGAGTTAATTTGGCAAGTAGAGGAAGATTAAAAAAAGATTTGCAGGTAAATTTACCAAAAAGATGTGGACCTGCTCACAGACAGTGACCTACAGTAATACAAAGACTCTCCAGTTACACTGTAAAACAAACACATCCACTACCAAATCTGCTTTACCATTCAACTTCGGTTCAGTTTCATGTTTAGGTGAGTCAACTCTATATAAATAACTTCTGCTGAACTGCTATAAAGTTCACTTAATTTGTTTGATCCAATTCCCCTATTACATAGCAGGGAAACTACTCTTATATAACCTCTTAGCCCACAAGTAATATTGTTTTCAGCTAAAATGACTCAGTTACAGCGCCAATGCTGAGGCAGACTATATCAGGGTGAATGGTCTGAGAGGAGGACATAGATGGCACAGAAGTTGGGGTGTACCACCATTGGCTGTCGGGAACCAGTATTTTGTGTGTGCTGGCATCAGACCAAATTTTCACAGAATTCATATCGGCAGCTGGGAGTTTTATCTAGCTGGCTAATGATGTGCCAATGATCTTGCCAGGGTTGGACTTATGATAAGTGGTTATAGTATTTGTAATAACTCTTCGTTACCCTAGTGCTCTTCCCAGAGTCTTTGACCCATCCTAACCCTATGGCAATGCCTCAGCCCTATAGCTCCAGCAAACTTTATTCTTGCTGTACTGGCATGATTTCTCTAGAAAAGAGAATTTAGGATTTAACTAATTGTTTAGTGAATAGACCACAAGTATAACGTAAATGTAACTAATATCAGATTAAACTCACTGAAAATAATTTTGTGTTGCTATTTTAAATTTGATTTGTAGTCTTGTATTCATTTGCTAATTATGCAATTCTGCACCACCTTGCTTGGTAATGAATTAGTAATACAAGTTTTTAATGACAACTTGATTTTTTTAACCAAATTCCTACAATAAATATTTCAATAAATGCCAGGGATTAGAGGAGGTGGTTGGAAAACTGCCAATGTAATTACACTGTTTAAGTAGATGATGATCTTTGAACCTTAAAATTGATGACCTCTGACCAGGTGTGAGTAAGTTGAAATTCCAAGTTTCTGAATTAAGGAGCTATAGGACTAGAATGGCATGATCTCTATTACAGAACATGACTTCAATCATTGCTGCTCATGTCAAACTGCAATAACTTGATTACTGTCTTGGATGAAGTTATCAAGCAGGCAGCACTGCACTCATTGTCTATCATGATTTTGATGAGGCTTTTGAACCATTTCTCGATGGAAGCCTGTCCATTGATGGATTTATTGTGAGGTTATGAATAAGTTTGTAAAACGGAGAAGACAAAGATCATACTTCAATTAATTTTACAGTAATGATTTAATGCATAATAAGTAAGTAATTCAGTGTGTTGTGTGTTATTAAAATATAACACTAAATGTCTGTATGAGTCAATTGGAATGTCTGACGTTGTAATAAATATATTTTAATTTAAAAATAAATATGTTGAGAAACCTGTGTTATATATTACAATTGCATAAATTAACACATTTTAATAATGTACTTGAAATACAAATAAGCAGAAGTAAATACAAACAGATAAATCGTCTTACAGGTGTTAACAATGAATTAGTGTTTTAATAAAAAAAAAAAAAACATAGTTATAAAAGCATTGTTTCCTTACTCTACCAAGCATAATTCAGATGTTTGTACTTTCTGTTCATGTTATTTTTTGTATTGTTTTCAGAAAAGTTCTGCTAACTATATTTTTCCATTTTAACTTATTCTCTTCAAACAATAGGGTCAATGTACCAAGGCGGATCACCAAAAGAAAAATTATGTTGCAGCAAATTTACAGCAAAACTTTATTTACTGCCAGGTAGGAACAGAAACCATGACATCGTTAGCTGTTTATTAGAAGCA
Source organism: Pelobates fuscus (assembly GCF_036172605.1). NCBI lineage: Eukaryota > Metazoa > Chordata > Amphibia > Anura > Pelobatidae > Pelobates > Pelobates fuscus. Next base: position 82,241,699 of record NC_086325.1, on the reverse strand, counting down.
ATAGCGTCCTTTTTAACAGGGCTTATTAGGGAATATATTATTTTGGCATAAGACCATCACCTACTGTGAGAATGATTAATGTCCTACTCTATTTTTAAAGCTAATCATAATGTCTTGTAAAAATGCTTAACAAATAAATAAAAGATGTAGTTATCCATGGGACACCAGCATGCATTAAACTTAAAAGGAATGAGAGGCCCTCTAATATCTACTTGACATGTGAGGAATTTGAAAAACAAAGACTCATATCAAACCCATTCTTAACCTGGGGCTCATAGGAGGAGAAGCTGGAGGGGATAAACATGGTAATGACTGACTAATATCTCCATACCCCTTTCTCTGTAGAGGGAATTGATTAAAATTGATGCTATATTTGTTATACTTGCCTTGGTTAGAGGAACCAGCTAGCAATGAGGATGAGTTAAAGACACAAGCTAAACCATTGTGAATGGGATCTGGAGGGGAGTAAAAAAGAGAAGGAAGGTTAAAGTACAGAAACACTGATGAATCATATGAGTATACGTGACAGCAAAATCCTAAGAGGGGGTGCCAGTGACTTGATCTGTGTGAGGGAGAGAGAGATGCTGTGTGTGGGATTGGGATGTAAGAAGGTCATGGATTGGTGGGTGGATCAAGGTACCCTGCCAACTTTGATCCACCCTGACACAAAGTCTCATTCCTACAAATAGGGAGTTAGGGCTCTGATGCAAGTCTTTAAAGCTTCACTAATATTGACACTTAGTGCTTCTCTGCCATGTTTTTTTTTCCCTACCTTATGTCCCTTGTCCCTTGTATCTGAATAATTGTATACTATATATATTAAAATACACTACACGTGTGTAGATTTTTCTTTCATGAATCAGATAGTATCTGATTCATGAAATACTAATGATCTGATACTAAAAAAAATTAATTATCTTGAATTTTTTGCCAAGCTATTAAACTTTACTTTACAGTAAGTTGTTGCTATTTCCCATTTAATTTCTTATATCAAAACTATATCACTTATTCTTTATCCAGTGAAAAAGGAAGGAAATTCAGCAACTAGGTGGTAATTATAAATTATACACACACACACACACACACACAATGTACACAGAGAAACACACCATGCTTCCCTTGCACACAGAGACACACAATGCATCCATTACACACAAAGACAATGCATCCCTTGCAAGCATACACAGAAACACACAATGCCTCCCTTACACACAGAGAAACACATAATGCATCCATTACACACAAAGACAATGCATCCCTTGCAAACCTACACATAAACACACAATGCATCTACACACATACTGCATCCCTTGCACACATAAACACACAATGCATCCCTTACACACACACACACACACACACAAACACACACTGCTTCTTTTATACACACTCAATTCACCCCTTAGACACAAGCAATGCACCCCTAACAGACAAACACTGCATCCCTTACATACACAGAAACACACCTTGAATCCCTTACGCAAACAAACACAGATTCAGACAATGCATCCCTTACACACACAATGCATCCCTTACACAAAAACACACTGCATCCACTACACACACACACATTGCATCGCCTACAGAAACTGGTATCCCTATACACTACATTCCATAAGCACGCACATTCGATCCTATACAATAACACATAACACATCCCCTACACACTCCACTCCCTGTGAGCGAACTCATGGGCGGAACATGTAGGTGGACTTATGGGTGGGCCTTATGGGCATACTCACGTCAAGCTGTGGTGGCCCAGACCTTGAGCTGTGTAAGGGGCCCCAAAAAATGGAGCTGCTTCCCGTTCCCCCAGAACATTGATTTTTGTGACCTCCAGAGAGCCTATTCTACACCAGACCACTGCAGCCAGACTGCAGCCAGAGACCATCATCATCCTCATCTGCTTGTAAGTAGGCAATCTAGTATATTATTAGTGACACTAATCTCTAATTTACCTCACATTAAATGGACACTATAATCTCCAGAACCACTGCAGCTTAATGAAGTGGTTCTGGTGTCTATAGCATGTCCCTGCAGGCTTTTTATTGCAAACACACACTGTGTGCAGCACTGGCATTGGTTCATATTGCAGATCATATGGGTGGGGCATTGTGATTTCACATCGTGGTCGGCGCATATGGGGGGGAGGGTACTACTGCTGAAGGTGGATTGAAACATAATTCCCTCCCCTCCCCCAATTTGCTCTTGGAATTAGGATGCAACATTTATTATGGTGGGGTTTTCTTTACACAATACATTTGGGATACAAATGATTATGTATTGAATAAACTGACACAGTTTATTTAAGCAAAATTAGGTGTTTGTGTTGCAAAATGGGTTGGTGCCTGGTGGATTTATTACTGTACTGTGGTTGCCAATGTGAGGTTGCCAATGTGGCAACAGGTAGACTTATTTTTACGTAACTCCACCAAAAAAGATTTTCTTTCTACAAACAGCAAAAAATATTTTAGAAACTGCAAATTTTTAATTTTAAATTGTTTTTAAAGGACCACTATAGGCACCCAGACCACTTCAGCTCAATGAAGTGGTCTGGGTGCCAGGTGCCTCTAGGATTAACCCTGACTTCTGTAAACATAGCAGTTTCAGAGAAACTGCTATGTTTACATATGGGTTAATCCAGCCTCTAGTGGCTGTCTCATTGATAGCCGCTAGAGGCGCTTCCACGCTTCTCACTGTGATTTTGACAGTGAGAAGACACCAGCGTCCATAGGAAAGCATTGAGAAAGCTTTCCTATGGACTGGCTGAATGCGCGCGTGGCTCTTGCCGCGCATGCGCATTCAGCCGATGACGATCGAAGGAGGAGGAGAGTCCCCAGCACCGAGGGAGCCCGGCGCTGTAGAAAGGTGAATGTTTAACCCTCTTCCTCCCCCTTCAGCCTGGCGGGAGTGGGACCCTGAGGGTGGGGGCACCCTCAGGGCACTGTAGTGCCAGGAAGACGAGTTTGTTTTCCTGGCACTATAGTGGTCCTTTAAGTGGCAGTGGCTACACAGCAACAAACCATAACCACCAGTGTCTACCACTCAAATTTTGTGAAAGTGCCAATGTCATAGTAGCTAGGCAATATGATTTGTTTGTTTTTCCTTTTAACTGAATAACACCCTCTCCCCAAAATCTTGGTAAATACAACAGTAAGCTAAACCTAGTCTCACACTAAAATTAATGGCACACAGTCACAACAGGGGTAAAACACACCGTATCGCTGCTTGTATATCTCCCTTAGTAAATGCAGCAAAAGTGTCTGAGAAAATCCTGTTTGGAAGTTAATATTGTTTAACTGCCTCTCCTTTTACTTCCCTATTAGTCAGCTGTCACTTGCTCTGTGAATAAAACCATCATTTGCTGGCTGCCCCCTAACCATCAATCATCTTTTTTCCACATCTTTATTAGACAGGAGGTACAGTCCACATGACTGGCCAGATTTATTGTTCATCATGGAAAACTAAGTTGCAAAAAAACAAACAAAACAAAAACAGCATATACTCCATTCTAACCCCCTTTTTGCTGGTTCCAGGAATAGCATTCTGAATTAAGAATCAAAATGAGCATGTTCATGCATTGACCAATTCATTTGCCTTGAGTTTCTGGAACATGGAGGTTTGGAAATCAGAATCAGATTAGCCTGAATTCAGATAAATTGCAGCTGAGAATGAAATTAATGTACAAGTCTAATATACAATTCATTGTTGCTGACCAGCTGGTAGGATATTGGCATCTGGTACAGGTGAGGGTGAGATTATTCAGTACAGCTTAGTTATTTGCTATTACTTTAGCCACTAGCCAGGTGCCCATGAAGGCATGAATTTCAAAGATAGTTGTGGTGGAAGTTTTCTTTCTCCCTACCAATATACAATTTTTTAGATTAAATTTAGTCTTTTTTACCACTTGTTATATCTATATTTGGCAGATACTCTCTGTATTTCTACTGTATTCTAGCCATTTATTTTCTTTCTTATGATAGAGGCATGAGGTAGATTATACAAATACCTTTTTTAGTATGTATTATGTGACCACTATTTTAGAAATATATTCCTATTAAAAGTTAAATATTAGTCCTGTTTTTGCCTTGTCTTTACTGCCTCCCATGTCTGGGGAAACATTTTTTTGTTCTTTTTTTTAATCCCCCACCTGCTTTGAAACATGTATTGTCATTATTTTTCATGTATTCAACAGTAATATAAAAATTGAGTATAAAACACATCCATAGGGTATAACTCATCACATATTCCGTTCGAAAAATTTGATTTTGTTCTGCATCAACATTCCTGTATTTAAATTAAATCATAAACCACTCAAAAGTAGGTCTCAATTAAAAAGTATTTAACTCAAAACTTTACTGGTAGCAAATGTCTTACACTGTTTTTACCATAACTGCGTAATGTGGATTTTATTTTTCCTTAAAGAGAGACTATAATCCCCAAAATACCCACATCTCAATATAGTGGTTCTGGTGTCTATAGCATGTCCCTGTAGGCTTTTTAATGTAAGAGAAAAGGTAGTCTTTACATTACTGCCTAGTAACACCTCAAGTGGCTGCACTCACTGCTGCTTATTATGGTGGACATGTTATAATGTAATAAATCTGCACTACAAGGATACTCGTTCGACAGAAATCTTTTTTGTTTCATTAATTTCTTTTGAGTGGTATTGCTATTTTGTTTGAATTTTGACAACTGGAGCAACATTTGAGAACTTTGAGCACATCTACTGCAATGGTGGAGCGAGTGATTTTTACATATCAATTTTCATTTGTTTTTATTAACAAATCTTCTTTTACCTTATTTGGGATGGCAGCACATACTTATGCATTACTCAAATTTGCGTACATGTATTCTGACTCCTTCCTTTTTTGCATGTATTACATAATCTTTCCAAATAGTGTCATATTTAATGCATCATCTTCATATGTTTCTTTTTGCTTAGGCTCCATTATTTTACTGTATTCCTCCATTTCAGCAAAACTTGTCTTTGATTGTTTTTTATCCTTCAGTGTCTAGCCTTTGGTATCTTTCAAATAAAGAACACATTTTACACATCTGAATGACACATTCAATAATAAAACTATCAATACCTTAAATTAATTCCTACCTATTGCTAATCTCTCATTAAAAGGGATCTATTTCATTTATACTATTTTAAAATTGATAGTAAAAAAAATAACATATTGTTTTATCTTGGTTATTATTTATGATTTTAATATTTGCAATAATGTGCATATTCTTTCAATTTAATGCATTATTTGGAGATTGTCAATGATGATGCAAAAGAATGTCAGACTACAATTAGGAATCTACAGGTGTTCAAAAGTTGGGACATGGACATGTCAATCACCCTAAGGAAATTGATGTGGAAGGAAAGTCGATTAAAGATTTAGACACAGTATTGATATCAGATCAAAGTAAAAAGAACAACTTAATAGATTTGTATTTACATCTCCAAAGCAGATTCACTCACCTTATTGTTCTAGTATATACACTGATCAGCCACAACATTAAAACCATCTGCCTAATATCATGCAGGTCCCCCTAGTGCTGCCATAATAGCTCTGATGTGCCAAGACATGCACTCCACAAGATCTCTGAATGTGTCCTGTGGTATCTGGCACTAATAGATCAGCAGCAGTACCTTTATGTCCTGCAAGTTGCGAGGTTGGGCCTGTGGATCGGATTTGAGTTGGGTCGGATTTGTTGTTCAGTCAGATTGAGATCTGGGGAATTTGGAGGTTTAATGCAATGCCTTGAACTCTTTGTCATGTACCTCAAACCATTCCTGAACAATTTTTGCTCTGTGGCAGGCTGCATTATCCTGCTGAGAGTGAGAGATGTCACTGCCATCAGGGAGTAGTGGGAGTTTGAGAGAAGGGCTTAATTTTGAATGTTTGTATTTGATTTTGTATTACACAGCTATGTTACAGTGCTAACGCCCAGCACATGTGTACCCTATTAAAGGTTAATAAGTGTGTAAGGGTTTAGAAAAATACCCCTCATGTATCATTAGAATTTTTTTCTTTTAGCTCAAAGCAGCAAAGTGAATTGTTACTGATGGACTCACCTAAAATGTTTTGCCTTGTGGAAGGTAAGCTTACACTTTAATGGCCATTGGAGTAATACTAAAAATCCTCCATATCACATATGCAGTGTACTCAACGTCTGGATTCCACATATACAGAGAAAAAAAGGGGGATTGAAGCTATAGGTAGAATTCTGAAAATTGACCGCCTCTCCTGAATTTTTAGCATTTCCAATTTGTCCCTAAGTCTCTAATTTGGGCATAATTCTGTTTAGAATTTAGGAATTCTGCAGAACACTCAATCAGTCCAAATTGAGACCAATTGCATCTTGGTCTGAAACAAATCTCGAAGTCTTCCATCCCAATTTGTTTTATGCATCATCTACAGGTAAACCTATGACTCACCTTCAAGTTCTCCACCTGATGCTCCTTTACCGGAGATCACATCATAAGAATTGTCATGGCTGCAATAATTCCTGTTATACCACTTTCAAGATTTTCTAATTTTACAAAAGGAGCAGATGAAGGAGGATAAATGCTAGCACTATAGTGGGACAAAACAGGTAAGAAACATGTACAAGTTGATGAGAGGTAACAGAAAGAATAACTCTGCCATTACCACGAGACTGTTTGCATTAACACAGTCAGAATATCTTCTCCCCTCCTCTATTTGCCTGCAATAAATGCACAAGACTAAAACATATATACAATCTAAAGGAATAAAAAGAATGGAAATAGTGTAACACTGTATGACACCAGAAAAAGGATGGAATAATTATTGTACTCACAAAGGTAAAATTGATAATAGGCACCTGACAAATCTTTATCACATATTGCCTTCTTTCTCTTCCCTCCCTTTCAGTGCATGGAAGGAAAGGAGAGAGACAGACATATAGTGTGGCAGTATAAGCACAGTTAACAGCTTTATTAAAGTTACACTCATAAGATAAAAAACAAAGTCAGGCACATCAATAGCTCACTCTTTTCCTGGACCTGGATTTGGATAAGGCTCTCCAGGAATGATTGCGGTCACCTTGTTATATATAGTGGGTATTTTTGTACTATATTTGTTATATTAAATACCCAAGACTGCATATATTTCTGTTGTAAATTCAAAAACAAATATTTAAAAAGTGAACACAGAGAAGACAGGCTTTATTTAGAAATGCTTTTCTATCTTTATTTCTTGTGATAATATGTTGATATTTCTAATTTATTGTTAATAATGCTATAAAGTAGCAATTAGCAACATATTTGTCATGTTTTCAGATAATGACTTGATTTACATGATCCATATCACATAAACAACGGAAGATAAATAAATAGCAATATATCTAGAAGTGGAACTATAGAGGCAAAATAAATATTTGAAACAACTTCTTCCCATTCAGGTCCCATAAAGAATGGTAATGAAGAAGAAGGTAGATGCAGATAGCGTTTCCTGTTTGTAAAATATCAGAGTTATATTCTTAGCATAACTTGTTTACCCAACAACTGTGTTCTACCAACATCTAGTCAACTGGTGTGAAAAGTGGTTGTTCCACACTAAATAGAAAGAAATAGAGAATGAGGCTCATCTCTAAGGTTTATACAAATGGGTCAAGAATTGTGAATCTATAAATTAGAAAGGGAATCGATTACTGAATTTATATATGGATTTCCTATTCCTAATGTCTGAGTGGAAGATTGTGTTATTTATTATGTAAAAATGTATTAAAGAACAATTTTTGAAAAAAAAAAGAATTGTGAATCTATTGTTCCATTCACCTGCTACTGTAGAAACAACCTTGAGATACCAAATATTTATGAATTATATTTTTTTTTTCAATGTATATGTTTTATTGGATTTTACAAATAATAACAGACTTACAGACAGGGGGAAAATAATACAGTACAATACAATAACAAAAGATAAAATGTACAGGGTTAGGAGGTTTAAACATAGTATTACCATGCTTGAGGTAAAAGTTTAGACAGCGACAGATACAACAATACACTACAGCGCGGTTAGGTGGCTTCTTGGTACATCTGCTGTGTCTTTCACGGAAACTCTTCAGTGGACATTTCCAAGGAGGCAACAACTTATTGTGTTACAAGATGCGTGAGTGTAAGCGGCTGTTCGACAATGTTGTACACAATAACAATCAAAAACACTTTTAGCCTCTTAAGGCAGGTACCCCAGGGGAGTAGAGTGAAGACAAGAGTACAGTGGGACACAAAAGGGGGGAGGATAGGGGAGTGGATGTGGTGACCAGCATGCTACCCCAACAGTAAGATATCAGTACGGTTACAATTCTTAGAAGGCCATTTCTCTGAATGTCTCCCAGTCTTGCCATTTGACTAGGAATTTGGCCAGTCCTCCCTGTTTTGCCCATTCTTTTTCGTGGTAGTATGTGGTGTCAGTTCTACGAAGAACCTCTGTTACCGTGGGGCAGGTGGGACTTTTCCAGTGGGTTGCTATGCTGATTTTGGCAGCTAAGAGTATATTAATTACCGCATCCCTTGCAGGCAAAATTTGCAGGTCATCAATAATGTGAACCAAGTAGCTTTTGGGTGATAATGGGATCTTAATTTTGCAAAGTGAGTGAATGGCATTTTGTATGTCACGCCAGAAAACACGTATGTCTTCACAGTACCAGAATATATGTTCTAGGGACCCTTCCGCCTTATTACATCTCCAGCACAATGGGGAGGAGTCAGGATATATTTTGTGAAGTCTGCTCGGGACCAGGTACTACCTCATCAGCATTTTTGCGTATGCTTCCCAAAGCGTGGCACAGTGCGATGACTTTTGAGTACACGAAATAACATATTCCCATTCATCTATAGTGGGGGCTATACCTAAAGTTTCCTCCCATTTAAGCATGTAAGGCAATTTTGCAAGCTTGTTGATGTCGTGTTGCATTGAGTAACATAGGGAGAGAAACTTACAAGATTGACGAGACATTGTTGCATTGAAGCATTTCCTCCCTAGACTGCCAAATGCCAATGGGTTGATATGTGTGATCAAATTGGAGTGAAGTATGTTTTTCAGTCGGATATATAAAAATATATCTCTTGGTGGTAAGCTATATTTCGCCTGCAGTGTTGGAAACGGGTGTAGCCCATTCCTATCAAATAATTTGTAAACATGGGATATACCTAGTGACATCCACCTGTGAGTTGGGAGATCAGGTGAGATACTGGAGAGGGCTGATAGAGGTGCCAGATACAGTGACTCCTCCTTGGGCCACAGTGATGTGCTCCACTTTTGCCAAGAATTCAATAGGAATCGGGTTGTTGGGAGCATGGAGGGAGTGGACGGGGAAATGGAGGCCCACAAGGCATTTGGGAGGGAGGCTAAGTTGCCGCAGGCGGATTCAAGGTTCACCCATACCGGGGTCGTCGTACCCATTAAGAGGTTTAGGCCTTGCGCCAGCAGTGTTGCTCTGTAGTAATGTGCAATGTTTGGCACACTGAGCCCGCCTTGTCGGAGTGGACGCCAAAGCGACCGAAAGGCTACTCTCGGAGGCTTTCGTTTCCAAATGTGGGCATTAATTGCTGCTTGGAACCGTTTGATAAGAGAAGCAGGCAAAGCTATGGGCAGTGTTCTGAACAAATAGAGTATGTGTGGGAGAATCATCATCTTTACTGAGTTGATCCTGCCTATCCAGGAAGTATACAGTTTTTCCCACCCTGCCATTTGTTTAGTGATTTTGGTGAGAACCGCTATATGGTTTTCTTTTATTGTCTGTGATCTAGAGTGAGTTAGTTTTATCCCTAGATAGGAAAGGGCCTTCGTTTTCCAGTCAAAGGGGTATTTATCTGTCAGATCCTGTGTCACTTGTTTGCTAACGCCTATAGGGAGGATTTGTGTTTTACCAACATTGTTTTTGTAGTACGATATGGAGCCGTAGGTAGATAAAGTACTTAAGAGTCGTGGAATAGATTCAGTCGGTTTGGCAAGGAAAAGCACAATATCGTCCGCAAAGAGAGCCAGTTTTTTCTCTCCTGTAGGAGTATCAAGGCCGGGTAACTTCCTATCCTGTTTTATTATTTTAATCAATGGCTCTAGGCATAGGATGAATATCAGCGGAGACAGGGGACACCCCTGCCTTGTTCCGTTAGATATTCGAAAATTTCTAGATGTGAAGCCAGAATTAAATACTTTGGCAGATGGTGCTGAGTAAAGGGCCAGAACACTGGTCTGAAAGGCTTGTGAAAAGCCGAATGTCGACAGTGTTGCGGTCATATAGTCCCAGTTCAGGCGATCGAACGCCTTTTCTGCGTCCAGCGCCATTAAGACGCCCTGTACTTTATGCTTATTAGCCCAATCAATCAGATCCATACAATACCTAGTATTGTCGCCTACTTGTCGCCCGGGAACAAATCCTGCTTGTTCCTCCGAAATTAGGCTATGTAAGAGGGGTTTAAGTCTATTGGCAATCAGTTTAGCGTACAATTTAACATCAGCGTTAAGTAGGGAGATAGGACGTAGATTGCTGCAGATTGTTGGTGATTTGTTAGGTTTAGGCAGGGTGATGATGTAAGCTTCTAACATTTCGCCAGGAAATTTTCCTATCAATCTAATTTTATTAAATAGTTTAGTGATATGCGGAGTTAGGGATGACGACAATTTGATATAGTAATAATTGGAGAGGCCATCAGGTCCTGGGGCTTTATATTTGGGCAGGGAACGTATCGCCTGTGCTACTTCTTCCTCAGTGAAAGGTGCGTCTAGTAGTTCATTTTGATGTTCTGTTGTTTGTGGCAACGTGATTTGGGATAGAAAGTGTGATATCTCAGTAGAGTTCGGTATGTGCGTAGTCCCGTTAGCGGCTAGGTTATATAGATCTTCATAGTAATGGGACAATTCCTCCACAATACCGTTAGGGTTGTAAATTCTGGTGTTGTCTTTGGATAGGATATATGGAATTTTTGTCTGCAAGTATCTGACCTTTAATTGATTGGCTAGGAGTTTCCCTGCTTTATTGCCCTGAACGTAGTATGATTGGCGGGTTTTAAGTAGGCGTTTGGCGTATACCTGGGCCTGGAGGTTATGAATTTCCTCTTGCAGTTTAGCAATTTGTTTGGAGATAGATTTAGAAGGAGATTTTTTATTGGAGGTTTCCAGTGTCAGGAGGTTTTGACGGAGTGTGGCGTCTCTGGAGATGATGCGTGTTTTGGCCATAGATCCTATTTTTATAAATTCCCCTCTGATAACCGCCTTGTGTGCAAGCCACTGAGTTTCAACTGAAGTGTCTTCAGTAGAGTTGAGGGAAAAGTAAGTATCGAGGGTTGTGGAAATCTGTCGACAATACTTGGGGTCATCAAGGGTGGCCTCATTTAAGCGCCATTTCCCTCTCCCTCTTGGGGGGTATGGTACCTCAAGTGTGATCAGTATTGGAGCATGGTCTGACCACGTTCTAAGACCGATGGTGTGATCTAACAAATGGGGAAGAGTAGATTTGTCAATAAAACACATATCAATGCGCGTATACGTCAAATGGACGGGTGAAAAGTATGTGTAATCCTGAGCTTTGGGATATAAATTTCTCCATGTATCGTAGAGGTCGTGTGTATGAATAAGTTGAGAGAGTAATTTGCTGTTGTGTGCGGAGGATTTAATGGGAGACTTGTTGTGCGTGCGTTTGATGTCCAGGGAGGGATCTAGGGTGCAGTTACAGTCGCCGCACACGATTAAGTGACCTTGTTTGATGGATGAAATTTTTTTGAATGCCTTGCCTAGAAACGAAATTTGGGCCTCATTGGGGGCGTAGAGGGATGTTACTGTCACCATTATTCCATTTAATTCTCCTACCAATATAAGTAATCTGCCTTCTTTGTCAGTATATTGTTTGTGTAATGTGAATACCCAGTCCATGTGGAATAATATTGCAACTCCTTTAGATTTTGTTCGCGAGTGAGCAAAATAAGCTGTATGGTACTTCGAGGAACGAAGTTGGGGAGGGTTTTTGCTCGAAAAGTGAGTCTCCTGTACACATACAATAGCCGCCTTTGAGTTATGCATTTCCTGTAATAATTGTTTTCTCTTATAAGGGCTATTGAGGCCTTTGGCATTTATGGAGAGGATTGTCATTGATTTATGGGCCATAATGAGTTAGGATCAATAAGGCTATGGGGCGAACTATCCTGGTGGAAGGTGTAGTGCGAGCTCTGAGTACCTGGAGCCATGAGAGTTTTGGGTCTTTCTGAAACTTTGAAACCATGTAGACTGATCGAGTGGTCACGGGGGGACGGCAGGTAGTACGTCTTTCCTGCAATGGGTTTTTCTGGGAACCATCTAGGTGGGAAACAAAGGGGGGATGGGGGAGGGGAAACACAGAAGAGAAAATATACCAGTAACGAAAGTATTTACATACATAACCCTTGGTAAGGTTAACAAACGTAGTCATTCTCAGGGTAAAACTGTAGTACCCAGGAGTGACACGACGAGGGGCTTTGAGGCTCCTCCCGACCTATGGATTGTATCCTTAAATTGGTATAATACTAACAATAATCACCTATGTGAGTTCTGAAGAACCATAACTTACATAATACACAATACACAATACACAACATCCGCTCTCAGAGAGCACTTGATTGGGGCTTAAACGACATTTGGGTATGGACATAACTGGGAGTGCATGGGGTATGTTGGGGTATCGCCTTGCGTAAACACATGTGGAATGGGTTTAGTGGGCGAGTTGTCAGAGGTTCGTTAAATCCTCAAAATAGCATTGAGATACATTTTTCAGAAATTATACGAGTTGGAAATGTATGACAACGTGCACCCGGGAATGGTGAGGTTGCGCACTAAGTAACTAAAATGCAGGCCAGCTTAGCGGTAATAAAGGAAAGATTGGAAGCGTGAGTTAAATAACGCTGAGTGGGCACCACGTGGCGTGGGCAAGGCCCATGAGGCGTACCTGTAAGTGGGCCTATTTCAAACATAGTGATCAGTTAGGGCAAAGACATATATATAGTGCACATATCGGCAAAATAACAACGCTAAGGCAAACCTCAGAATAACATAACCTGCAAGTAGGTAGATATGTTAAAACGTTCAAGGGGCTTTGGCTGGAGATTTGGCCATTTGCCACTCTGCCTGGAACCTCTTAGGTGGCACAGTCTCAGCGGGTTCTGGTCCTTTGGGCGATCCAGTCCATAGACCCCAGGATGTAATCAGCTTCATACCTTCCTTCGGATCATTCGCCACATAGTTCCGACCTTGTCGCCATATAACCAGTTTTGTGGGATAACCCCATTTGTAGATTACGTTGTTGTTTCGTAAAGTCTTAGTGATCGTGATGAACTCCTTCCTCTTCGCCATCGTGGCCGCCGATAGATCTGCGTACAGAGCAACGTGTTGGTGAGGTTCTGGCAAAGTTGAGAGTTTCCTCGCCGCCAGTAGTAGCGTTTCTTTATGCGCATAGTAGTGGAACCTGACGATGACATCCTTTGGGACATCGGCTGACAAGCGAGCCGGGCGCGGTAGTCTATGCATTCGGTCGTAGGCCCATGCTGAATCGGGCAGGCTCGGGACTAGAGACTTGCACAGGGAAAGAATGTAAGCAGGCATAGCATCGCTGGAAACATCATCCGGTATGCCTCTAAAACGTACATTTTGTCTTCTGGACCTGTCCTCTATGTCCGCCATTTTGGTTTTCAGCATTGCGTTTTCTTCCGAAAGTACCTGGAGTTTGTCCGCTATGTCATTGTGGGCTGCACATAATTCATCCGTTTTGTTTTCCAGGTTATTCGTTCTTTCGCCCAAGTTGGAGATTTCTTTGTGCAATTCACCGGTTATGCGATGAAAGTCGGCTGTTATTGTCGCCCGGAGTTCCTGTAGCATTTTGTGGAGGCCGCGCTCCGTAACCGGGCCCTCTGAGTACTTGGTAGTGTGTGTTTCGTAGTCAGACTGGCCATCCGACAGGTTAAGCGCATCGTCGCCATCTTGGGTTTCTTTGCGTCTTTCAGATCTTTTCGTTCTGGCCGTGTCAGAAAGTTTTAGTTGTTTAGTTGAGGGCATGGTGTGCCTGTGCATTCACTACGGCAGGACAGGTGAGTTTTATCAGGTTTTATCGGCAAATGCTGTGAATAAAGTTGCTTTTAGGTCGGGATGTTGGCGGAGCTCCTAAGCCATGCGACCGCTCTCACCGGAAGTCAGACACGCCCCCTATGAATTATATTTTTTATGATACCCAACAGTAGTGTCTTTGCTAATTCACTGCATCATATTAACTATAACATCACCACTCATAAGGTGAGAAAATAGGTGTTGGTAGTTTTGGAAAATGAAGGCTGCAAAAGCTAAAATATAACAACTATTTAGACTTTGGTTGGTAAGAACAAGAGCTGTATAGATGGCTAAAACTATATTTTGTACCCATGCAATTGTTTTGTTTCATATATACAGTACATATTAGGAAGTATTGCATTAATCACAGCTGTTTGGGGTCAAATTGCATTCACCTTATAATACATCAAACTACAACTAATAATGTTCCCATTAACACTATAATTGGTTTACAACATGTAGTATATTCTGCACGATATTAGATCTTTGAAATAGTGTCATTTTGTGTCATTAATCTTTATTAATGTTTTTATCAAGTTACATGGGCACAGTAAACAATAGTATAAAAGGCATACATTGCATATGAAATATGAATTAACAGTTGCAGTAATGAATAGAATAGCATTACATATATCATAAAGAAGAAGACCACTTTTGAACTTTCCAAACGGTTTATCTACAAAAATTCCCATAGACTATAATAGTGACTTCTGTAGATAAATATTTTAGAAAGTTTTTCTAACAGTATTGAATCATTTGGAAAGCTTATTAAAGCTTATTAAATCAAGAACTAAATCGGTTCAACAGCCATCAAAGATTTCAGTGGTTTGTAGAATTCTGATTACATCAATGTGATCTCATGCTAAGGGCTTATAAAGAGAATTTGTCTTATGGACTTGTCAAAATCCACCTCTGTCTCAGGTCTTTCACAGGGACCAAGAGAGAGCACTAATTTTCTGTATCAGCTTTGCCAGGCTAAAAAACAGAATTCAGGGAGCCCACATCTTACGATATACTTGTGGAGCATCCTGAAGCATTATTTTGGAAACGTGTGAAACATATTGGCTATGTTTTCTTGTATGGGTATATTCACCTGAAACTAAACTATAATGACCACTTTGTAGAGAGATACAATTATCTATCAGGGTTATTTACGAAATTGGGAATTATTGGGAATTAAAAGTGAATTTTAGATAAGAATAAAGTAGCTGAGTTAAAATAAAATGTCTAAATATTTGAATTCCCTTTGGATTCCTGGCAATTCACACATAAGTGAATATCATTGTCTGTTTTTTTACCAAATCTCTCAATAGCATTGCTTAGATGGACTTTAATGTGTATTAAGCAATTGATAGACAATTGAGATGAAACACAGGTAGTGCACCTCCCTTACAGAACAGCTACATGATTAGCATTCCCTTGCTACTCTTTAAAAAAAAAACCTTTAGGCAGGCTATTTAATTAATGTTGTTGTGCCGTATATATCTTTCATAAGCATTAGATTATAGATATAATATTTCATTTATAATTAAAGGGACATTTCGCAGTGAAAATATCCCTCACTATAACTCGTGGCTTAAAAATACCATATGATAAATAAATTGTGTATTTAAAAAAAAAATTGAAAATAAATTAAAGGGATACTTATTTTTTAATGTTTTGCAGAAAACCCACTAGACCTGATCTATTTCAGGTAACAACTGCTCTATCCAGGAACTAGCCAATCCTGACATCACACAGGAATAATTAGTGCTCATTATGCCTCTGTTCTAATAAATATCATTGCATACTTCTATGCAATATGGCCAGTAAAGACATCCAAAACGTATAAGAGAACTGATCAGAACCACTTGCATAAGTAAACGGAAGCTGCCAAGCAGCTTAGCAAGAGAGGCTTTTGATTATTCCATGAAAGGGATGCTGCTTATCACTCTATTGTGCATGAAAAGCCCTGGTTCAGTAAAATGGAAGCATAGAAAAATAAAACGTAATAAACAATCAGATGTATGGTTTGCAGTTCTGTGCCTGGAATGTCTTTCTATCATTCTATAAGTAATAAAAAAAAAAATCAGATATGTGCTTGGAATGTCCTTTTAGTATTCTATAGAGTAGCATTTTGATAACGTCTCATCTATTGTATAAAGCTTTCCAGTTCTAAGCATATTTTAAATGCATTCAGCATTCTGGTAAATCTTTCTAGAACTTCAGCTTCCATGTCCACCCAAAAATAGATTCAGCATGTGTTCATGGTAATTATTCACAATTCTGTGAAGTTGAGTTTGGTAAGACACTGCACAAAAGAGATAACTCTCATGTGAACAAATTCAAAACTAAAGTATTAACCCCTTTTCTATTATAATCCATATTTACAAATGTAGATTACGTTCATTTGAAGGTTTTGAAACAAGGGGTTTCATATTCATAATAATTATGACAAACATAATTATACATAATTATTGCTTTAATATTGGACAAAAACACTACCATGAACAAACTACTGATCCACAGGATGTATCATTAAATACATTGTCTGTGCATGTCAAGTATTTAGTAGTGTACATTATCAATTGCAATAAGAAAAGCGGCATTGTTCAATAAAGAATACTATGTCGCACACATTGTTTGTGCAAATGTTATAGAATAAAATTGGTTATTATGCTATTAATGCTTCATTAACTTTGGAGGATCACTATAGCATGTCTATTGATTAGTTTACTCTGTGGAATTCATTCACTAAACCCAGAATTGCAATGAATCGAAACCAAACTGTTAAATTAAGGCATCAATAGCTGATGTGGATACATTCTCTAACCCAGCTTTATCCATGGTCAATAAACTCTGCACAATTATTTAATAAAGTTTAAATTGCAAAATTCTAATTTACATTGAAAACTAAAAGGCTGATGTAGCAGATCTAGAGAAATTCTCCAACACACAACACATAGGCAGCTATAGTCAGTGAATTAATATCTTAGCTTACATTTCTGCAGTTTGGATTTAAATTTGGTACATTTTGGACGTTAGTGATTAAACCTGCCCTGTGTACATTTTTGCGGATGAGGCAACATTTGTTTAACTTATTTTTTATGGGAAACTTCTCTAGCACTTAATTTTGGTTGAGGTTATTACTCTTGTTTAAGTACTATTTCTTGTCATATCTCTCTTTACATGGTCCCTTTTTACAATGAGACCCTAGTTACATATTTAGTTTTTTGAGTTTGTTGGTCGCAGCTCAAGTAATTCGTTATTACTTTTCATGTGATTTTTGTATTGGATGCTGTATAAATAGGGCTTGTTAATGTCACAAACAGCGAATACAAGTTTGTTGCTTAAATACGGAATCTGTTTTTCAAAGAGGCTGTTATTAGACCCATTATATATGCCCTAAATTGTACCCACTAAAACTGTAGTAGCAAGACTTAAATGGCTCTAGAGTGGCACAACATAATACACGTTGGAGCCTATGCCATGCTTGTTTTTGTAGAAAAGCCTATGACCTCCCTTCCAAATCTGTTATGCAAATTTCATGAGTATAGTTATATTTTAACCTTAAAATGAATATGACAAAATGTGATGTTATTAATCTCACAATTACCTCTCAAACCAACCAATAAATGGCCTCCCAGTTCCTATTCCATTGGTGTAAAAAGTATTACATGTTATTCTTAGGGATATGGGTGACAACTGGTCTCTCTTAATTATATCAGATGAATCACATGGATGATATCCAAACTTACCTTGGAAAGTAAAATTACGTATCCATTTCCTGGCTCAGGAGGTTCCGTGTTATAAATGAATATACTATCAAGATTACTCTACATATTTTAGACAATACTAATAGTTGCCTAAAGCCTTTGCTTTTTTAATTTTGTTCTGCATTTCATCTGCTGTTTCCACATAATATTTTAACAAAAACTTTATATCCAAAATGTATTTTTTTTTTTAATGGGAAATAAGTAATAATTGAAAAAAAAAAAATACATATGCATTTAATAAAATGTGCCAAGTATTTCTTAAGCTCTAAAAATTGGCCTCTGCAGTTAAAAAAAAATATCAATCTCCTTTTTTCTTTTCCCAGTATTTACTTCGTTGTTAGTACTGGACATTGTCCAGTCAGATGCAATATTTAAACAAGCATTAAGGAAAAACATCTCTGGTTCAAAGTTTCTCATAGAAAAGTGTGGTTTACATACAGAATACATTTTGTTTTTAACAACTGCAATTTCAGTAAATAGGTTAATTTTACAATATGTGCAACTGATGCTCTTGTAGTTCAAAATTAACTGAAGTTAACAAATATAAATGAAAGAAGTTCTCTAATCCCCCAAAAAACAATAAACCCCAAAAATGAAATTCCCCAAAATGCAGAGGTTTAGTAGGCTAAGTCCCACGAGGTTCAACCTCTGTTTCCTTTTGTTCCAATGAAGTCCAGATCTTCTGAAATGTTGCTAAAGTGTTTATGACCTTCAATGTCAACTTGTCCATTAAATAGCTGTATTTTATCTTGAAGTTAACCTGTGACATAAGCAGGACCTCAGACTGTAACCACAACTCGGCCATAGACTGGCGTGCTGCTAGGTTAATCATGTAAGGAAACCTATGTTCTTTAGTGGATAGCCCCTCTGTGGGTCAAGAGCACAAACATGTCCAGGTGTCCAAGTCTGTAGAAAATTGTATTCTCGAAGGTAGTCACCTACTTCCAGAACCCTATACATATAATAAAAATCAAAGTAATGTGTGCACCATCCCAAATCCTTATGTACTTTTAAATAACTGGAGTTTTCTTAGTATCATTCCTTTGGCCATTTAAGTGTAAGCTAACCAACCACGTCAAGGCAAAACCTTTTAGGCGAGTCCTACATTAACAAATCACCTTGCTGTCTTCAGCTATAAGGTAAAATATCTAATAAGACAGTATATTAGAGAATTTACCTTAAAGCTTAAGACAGCAAAGTACATTGTTAGTAACTTTTTCCTTTGTTTTTTATTACAACTTTTTTTCTTTGGTGTTTATTGTATCTTTTGAGGTTGATGTGTACTATACTCATTGCTGCCACTCAGGAGTAGTGGGAGCCCAGGGCTTGATTTTGTATGTTTGTCTTTGCTTTTGAATTACACACCATGTTACAATGCTGTAACCCAGCCTATGTGTTTCCTCTTAAGGGCTAATTAGTGTGTAGGGGTTTAAAAAATACCCCTCTTTGCCTCATTAGATAGTTAACCTTATAGCAGAAGATGGCAAGGTGAATTGTTAGTGTAAGACTCATCTAAGAGGTTTAGCCTTGACGTGGCAGTTGAGCTTACACTTAAATGGACATTAAAGTGACATAAAAAAATCTCCAGTTATTTAAATGTGCAAAGGGGTTTGGGATAGTGCCCAATTAACATTTTTCTCTATTGATCACTTGATGAGTTTGATTGGGGTTACATTCCACATAAACTGTTTAGTAAATGGTTACCTCACTATCCTGTTTTATAACAGATGTATATATTGACTCCCACTATACTCCGTCAAAATATCACTTATCCTCTGTAGTCTACCAGGTGCAGGCAACTTCTTGCAAGCTATTTGATGGCATGTACATTCTCAGCAGAGTTGACTCTGCATTTTTCTCTGATGTCTGCACCTTAATAGTTAGGGTAGCAGCAAAAAAAAAAAAAAAGAATCAATTTATGTTTTTCCTCTATCCAGTATAAAAGGATAAAAGTTAAATTGTCTGAGAGCCAGACAGCATGAGATTTGACACAGTTTGTGTGACTTACCCTTTAATAAGCAGCATATCCAATGTGTCATAGGATAGCATGCTGCGTGTGCCATGTGTGCTGACACCAGACACGTGAGATGCACCAATTGGATATTACCAGTGAGAGTGCTTGCTAATTGAGAACCTTAGACTTGAACCTAAACACATTAAAAAGGTATTTAGCTCTGTAATCACACATTTTTAAAAGAAAAACTGCAAGGACAGTGTCTTGCACTATAATCATTCCAGAGATATAATGAAGACCGTTATATTACACAACAACTCTATCACACAATATTTAAATACTATTATTTATTCATGCCATGTCTTAGAAATGACACTTACGGTACCGACGTCTGACATGTTGTTATGAAAATATATTTTTTTAATTCACAGGGAGCAAATGGAGGATATAGATTTTTGTTTTTAAAATGTCAACATTATTTTTGCTGAGTTACACTGCTTTTCATTTAACACCACCATAGGATATCATTTCTGAGTGAAATTACTTTACCGGATAAATTATATGGTGAAGAGCAAAATATATAAATTATCTCACAAAGCAGACACATCTGGTTTACTGAAAGGCAGAATAAAAAAAAATGCATTAAATACATGGGGTACAAAAATGAGGTGATATGATACAATGTTAATTAAAGCTCAGAGAGGCACCTTTCTCCCAATTAGAGCTAATGAATCCATACATAACCAAGTCATGACTTAGCTCCTAAACCAATATGTAATCAACTACACCAAATTGCAGCTGCTAATTGGAAAAGTTGATATGATGGATATGATGGATCACATGAATTAAAATGGCTGTGCATACTTTGTTTTAGAAGAATTGATAAATGGGATAACAACTGAATATCTGCAACTCATATTGCAATTCAAAGAATTCAAAGACTTGAGGCCTAAAATAATCACTAAAAGTAAATGTCTACATTATTTAAAAGAACACTATAGTCACCGAAATTGGTGAATTAAGTAATCAATCAGAGAGTTATGAGTCAAATTACACAGCGTGGGAAAATTCCACAGAACTTTCCCACGCTGTGCAAAATGACACAGAGCACTCTGATTGGTGGATTTCAAACCAACCAATCAGAGTGCTGTGACAGTTAAATGTAGAGACTTACCTGTCAGTCTCTTCATTTACCTGTCAGAGCATTCTGATTGGATGGCTTAAACCCACCAATCAGAGTGCTCTGAGCCTAATTGCAGGGCGGGGCAAGGCTTTATAAGCCTTCCCCTGCCCTGCAGAGCTCAGTCTGCGCGGAGCCCTCGCCGGGTGAACATGGATTTTTTTTTTGCGCTCGTTTTTTTTTTCTTTTTTTTATTGGGGGGGCATTTTTTTTAGGGCCCCTACCCGCCGCTCAGGGCTGGGGGCTGGGGGGAGGACAATAGGTCCCCCCCTTATTGGTATTTAGGGCCCCCACCCGCCGCTCAGGGGTGGGGGCCGGGGGGGAAGACAATAGATCCCCCCTATTGGTATTTAGGGCCCCAACCCCTGGTCCCCCCTATTGGTATTTAGGGCCCCCACCCGCCGCTCAGGGGTGGGGGCGGGGGGAGACATTAGGTCCCCCGGCCCCTATTGGTATTAAGGGCCCCCACCCGCTGCTCAGGGGTGGGGGCCGGGGGGGAGGACAATAGGTCCCCCCTATTGGTATTTAGGGCCCCCACCCACCACTCAGGGGTGGGGGCCGGGGGGAGGACAATAGGACCCCCCTATTGGTACTTAGGGCCCCCACCCGCCGCTCAGGGGTGGGGGCAGGGGGGAGGACATTAGGTCTCCCCCCTATTGGTATGTAGGGCCCCCACCTGCCGATCAGGGGTGGGGGCCGGGGGGGATGACAATAGGTCCCCCCCTATTAGTATTTAGGGCCCCCACCCACCACTCAGGGGTGGGGGCCGAGGGGAGGACAATAGGTCCCCCCTATTGATATTTAGGGCCCCCACCCGCCGCTCAGGGGTGGGGGCCGAGGGGAGGACAATAGGTCCCCCCTATTGGTATTTAGGGCTCCCACCCGCCGCTCAGGGGTGGAGGCAGGGGGGAGGACATTAGGTCTCCCCCCTATTGGTATGTAGGGCCCCCACCTGCCGATCAGGCGTGGGGGCCAGGGGGAGGACATTTGGTGTCCCCCCAATTTGTGTTTAGGGCCCCCACCCACCACTCAGGGGTGGGGGCCAGGGGAGGACATTAGGTCCGCCCCCTTATTCTTGTTTAGGGCCCCCACACACCACTCAGGCCAGAAAGAGTCCCTGTGGGTTTTAAAACTGCTATAAGTCTATGGCGGTTCGCCGGGTTCGCCCGTTCGTGAACATTTGCGGAAGTTCGCGTTCGCCATTTGCGAACGGAAAATTTCATGTTCGCGACATCACTACATGTGTGCAAGTGTCTTTGTATCTGCGAGTGTTACGCAGTGTGTGCATAAGGGTCATACAGTGTGTGTGTTAAATTATCTGGTGTTTGTGTAAGCATGTGTGTATTTTTGTATTCAAACATCTGTGTGTGTATCCATGCGTTTGTTTGTGCACTATTTTATCATCTCACAATATATGTGTCTAAGCATCTTATTCAGAATGTCATTGAGCATCTTTATGTGTATATCTTATGTCTAGCCAACTATAACTTTAACAATATGCTACTTAGCAGAATGTCTCAGGTTGAGCTAAAGCCAAGGCATGTCATCACTAGGATTGGCTTTCACTATTGCTGAACTCTCTTACTTCAAGCAGCCAGCAATAGTTCCCTCACAGCTGGTTCCAGTATGCACTACTGGAATCAGGTAGTAGCTACCAATCGTGGCAGAGGGTTAAAGTGAATGGCTGTCACAGAAATAATGTGCCATGTAGCAAATATCTTTGGTTATTACTGAACAGCCTCAGTGCTGAGTCTTCCAGTAATAGCAGAGTAAATGCAGTGATACATGTGTGCTGGCTTAAATGGATGCCTACTTCTGCCTTCAATAGGTATACAATATCTAAGGCCATCTATTCTTGCAATCACTTGCTTAGGAAAACCTATACTCCGATTGAGTATATCCATTGTGAATCTCATGGGTCCTAAGGTGAAGTAGCTCTGATCTACCCAAACATCAGCCAAGACTTGATGAAGGATTTTAAGAAGAATGTTATATTATGGCCCAGTGACCTGTTTATATACGCTGACCCCCCAGCATGGGGTCTCCATTCACTTGCACAGTAAGCCCGCCCAGGCTCCTCTGTGTCTAGGAGATAAGAGAGTTTGCTTTTGCTTAAATTAATTATCTCCCAGTCACAAATATTTTATACAAAAACACCCTAAAATACACATAACACATATAGGAACCCTCACAAGTAGCATAACCCTTGATAGCCTGGGTCTGAGCACTCACAGTGTCCAAATAGCACTCATATCCCAAAAATACAGCCGAATCGCCGCCGGGATAAAGTTTTGACCGACCGCACATGTGGCGTCTGCCCAAATCTGTTCCAGAGAAAAAGTGGTAGCGGTTGGTCACTTTCAGGAGTTCCAAAGTAAACAATATGTTGAACAGTTCCACTTGCTCATAGGTAGCGATTGCTTGCCTGGTTTGTGCAAACAATCCTACTGAACAGCACTCTCTCGTCTTGTCGGGAACAGAAGCAGGCATCGACGCAAGATCACTGAGGTTCGCACGTGGATGTATCCGACTTTGAGTTCCATACGCTCGATGACCAAGTGCCGGTGCCTGCATTCATGAGACCAGATGGCCGCCATTTTCCACAGCACATGCTCTGCTACTGTCATGCCTTAACTACCGGTAATTCCTTGTCTCTTCCGGGTTGACAGAGCTTAGCCACACCCCCTTCTCTGACGCGGTCTCCCCACACTACATAATGCGACCGCGCCAGATACAAGACGCTGGTTTATTGAACAGCGTTACCGCGAAATCAAACCGGCTAAAGATTATCTGCAACCTCTACTTGTGAACCGAACGGACTGGAAATCTACATACCCTCCTTCTCCTTTCCTCGACCACGGCTAGTATCTGGACCTTCCTCATCCTATTTGAGAAACTTCCCTCCCCGGAGGAGAACTCCAGAACCTGATTTTTCACCCTTGGAAGCTAAGTCAAATTCTATATCTGTAATAGGAGCTTTTCTGCTCTCAAGCCCGATAAGCATTCCTGCTACAGCCTGCTCTAAAGTCCGCTAAGCATTCATGCTACAGCCTGCTCTCAGGCCTGCTATCTCTAACTCCAAAACGAATCACTCCTGCTTCAACTTCATTTCTAACTCCTGTGTTTCCATAAAACTTGCAACTCCAGTGTGCCAGATTGCATGTATGTCAGAAGCTGCTTGCTCCGTTTAAACAAACAGCAAAGTAATTAAAGATACAGTACCTGTATTATCCATAATTGAATACTCAGTTCCTATTCTATTTTCTGAATATCCTATTCAACAATCTAAGTCCTAAGAAATCTGCAGTTGTGCTCCATATCAATATATGTAAGCGTTACAGCTACACAGAGAGAGCACTTAGGTTTGTGGTTAGTTTGTAGTTAATAAGCCGGTAGTAATAAGTTCGGTAGATGACAGCTGCCAAACTGAGGAAACGTATTTGTGTTTCTGGAAACTTATAACACAAACTAGACGGGAACTGTCCTTAGAATATGAGAGATAGTGAGTTCGTCACAAACCTTTAGATGGCTATTTCTATGATGAGTTTCTTTAGGCCTTCTAAGTACACTTTTGAATGTCAGCATTCAATATGAATCATTGGTTACCAAGTCTATAACTGACCATGATGTACGCTGCATGGCACAGGGCACAAAATAGTCACTCTCTTGCATCAGATGTGGCAGTAAATGTGGCATGTTTGTGTAGCCTTCCTTTTTAATCTATTAGCTTGAAAACAATTAGCTAACATCTGAAATATCCCACACATAGGTATTCGGTATCCCTTTTTAAATGCGATATAAAGATAATGCAAAGAAATAATGCAGAAAGAAAAAAAGTCAATTGAGGCATTAAGAATGACTTAACATCTGTTATAAAGGTAATCTGTGTGTTTTTAGTTCATTTTACTATAAATACATAGCACAAGGGAAGAAACTTCTGTCTTCTTCCTGGTTAGAGGATGTGTGTGCTGTGATTAACAAGATGTAAAGATTTATTTGATTTTTCATTATGTTAGTTGTTGTTTAAGGCTAGTTTTGGGATTGTTTGGGATTAATTCTTGTTCAATGAAAGTGAGACCATCATTAAAGTAGTTTTCTAAAGTAAACCCCTATAAAAAAGGAAGTGCTACCACAACAATTCTAGATATGGGCAATGTTATGGGCACTCATGCATACTACATGAACACTCCAGGATTTCTTCAAGAGAACTGTGTAACTAATGTAACCTTATCATATCTTGACTACTGCAATTCCCTTGTCTGTGGTCTTACGTGTTCTCAGATTGTGCCGCTGCAATCTATAATGAATGCAGCTGCGAGGCTCATTTATCTATCCGCTCGCACCTCCCTCGCCTCCCCGCTCTGTCAGTCCATGCACTGGCTTCCAGTTAGATATAGGGCTCAATTTAAAATTCTGGTGCTTGCTTTCAAGTCCCTACATAATGCTGCTCCAACCTACCTATCCTCCCTAATGCACAAGTATGCCCCGTCGAGGCCCCTACGCTCTGCCAAAGACTTACGTGTATCCTCTGTCCATACTCCCACCTGTAATGCTCCCCTCCAAGATTTCTCCAGGGCTGCACCTCCTCTGTGGAACTCCCTTCCCTTCTCCGTAAGACTTTCACCCAGTCTCCCCTCATTCAAAAAATCATTGAAAACTCACATCTTCAAGAAAGCATATCAATTAAACTGTTAGCAGGTTTTTATCCCCCACCCCCCATGCTCCTGCAACTGTCAAAATTGCCTTTCTAACCACCTACTTCGTACCCCTACTTTTACCCTTTGTGTCACTATACCCCACTCCCTCTAGAATGTAAGCTCATTGAGCAGGGCCCTCAACCCCTATGTTCCTGTACATCCAGTTGTCTGGTTACAATTATATGTCTGTTAGTCCACCCATTGTACAGTGCTACGGAATCTGATGGCGCTATATAAATAATAAAATAATAACAATAATAATAATAATAATATCTAGGAAAGCCTGGCATACAATAGAAAAAAAAAACAATTAAACATTTATTTAAAAACAAAATACCACTCATAGCTTACTTAGGTAATTTCCAGCAAGTTATTATGTGCCTGTTTCGGTATTATTGAGGACCAACAACTGTTCGGCTCAATGTCATAGCCAGTTTACTAGCGGAATTATTTATCAAAGTGGAAATTTTTGGGGATTCAATATGAATTCAAAGTGAAAGCATAGCAGTCTTAGAATCATTTTTACAGTTCAGCTACTTCGGTCTTAAATTTGAATTTCACTTTGTATTTACTTTAAATCACTGACAATTCTCACTTTAGTGAATAACACTGAACCTATTTTTTTCACTACCTAATATCAACTTGAAATATGCAAGGATTTAAAGTGACTCTATTACCAATTTCCCTACCCCCAAAAAAAGATATTTTTTTTACTGAAATTCCATCACAATTAAAATATATCTTAAGATAAGGTAGGGACCAATCTGTCTTGTGTATTTTTCCTACACTTGCAAAAGCTTGACAAAAAGAAGAGCTATCTATGTCTTTGTCAAAATCCCAGCTGTCACTAGGGCAAAAGGCTTTGTCTATGGAGGATCCCACTTTTGCGAAAGTACAACACGGCTCCTGGCACATTAAGCTGCAGGAGCTAATGAGGATCAGCAGGTAGATGATGGTGGCAGTCAAGAAGGACAGATTCGGGTAAATAAGACTAACCTTTCCCTACCCTTTGCACCAACCTAACTGCAAGTGATGTTGTCCCCATCAGGGGTCCTTGCAAAATATGCAAAACCCCCCAGAAGGTGACAGAGCCACTTTAATATGGATTATCTGATGCAATGTATAATACAATTTAGTTGAACTAAACTGAAGCTATTTCTTTTTCTACTGTGTCAAGACGCATTACAAAGACCTGAATGCTTTGTGTATACAATAATGAATAAACTACTGGCATTGGCAATAATTGTCTGTGAGGCTCCACAATGTCTGAGCTAAGAAATTCACTTAAGTACTGCACATTTTCCATTTAATACACTTTCAGGAAAGAACAACTCTTTTTTTCATTCCTATTTTCGTTTACTTGCGAATCATGTTAAGACTTGGAGATCTTTAATTTTAAAATGCACTGTTTCATAATTGCCCATGCTTAGTATTGAAATCAATATAAACTAGAGCTTCAGTTTTGTAGTGGGTTTATTTTTTCCTTTCAAAATATTGGCATAGAAACTTGGAAAAACTGGGTCACTTTTAAATATGCAAATGCAGTATTTAGGTTATATAATAGTTACAAATCTCAATGGTTCCAATTAAATATGGCTCTCCTGAGGTTTCCTGGAATTTCAATGAAGTAACGATATCAGCAAATCTACCCAACATTCAGGGCAAAAGCTAGTCTACTGCTGATCTGGTAACATTAGCAGGCATTGATTTTCTGTACTCAGCCCAGTAAATGTGGGTGACACGTAGAATCCTTCACTAAGTAATGTAAATTGAAGATTATCCATGCACGGTATTGTATTCCATGTCCCAGGAACCATTCATCTTGTGCTAACAAAGATTTTTAAACATTGAGTAGTCATGCAGAAAGATACCATGTCAATATTTATTGTTTTCTTAATGTCTTTTTAAGACTAAGGGAGTTAAATTGATCAATTTTTGCTTTTAACAATATGATCTTTCTGTACGTTAATAAGAAAACAGTCTACAAGAAAGGTTACTTGCCCTTAACTGGTACGACAAAATTATTTCAATAGCACTGGCAACCAATATTGTTTGTCAGTAATTAAATTAATTACTGTAAGTGATTCAAGAATAAATTATATTTGTTTATGCAAACAATCACACACAATGCAGGATATATATATATATATATATATATATATATATATATATATATATATATATATATCCAGAAAGAAATTGAGAGCACTCCATGGATTTTGTGAATCAAAAAAATGTATTAAATCAAAAGCATATAAATCTACGTTTCGACCGTCTAGCGTCTAGACGGTCGAAACGTTGATTTATATGCTTTTGATTTAATACATTTTTTTGATTCACAAAATCCATGGAGTGCTCTCAATTTCTTTCTGGTGGTATTATTACACGGACAGGCACCTGGTAGTTGCTGATTGAATTATTTTTGTTTGGGATAAGTGCCAGAAACAGTTGCAATTTATATATATATATATATATATATATATATATATATATATTATTTACAATCATATCATGGTTTAAAATATTGTACAGTATGGGGCTAATCTTGGCTAGAATGGGACATATATACCCTATCTGTCATATATTATTGGGAGTTACACTAATGAGTAGCAGCTGCTGCACCTGAAACAGATGCCTCCCAGGACTATAACTCCAACTAATCTAGAGCAGCACTGAGATCTTTGGCCTTATATGGTTTATTATGAAGTCTCAGGAGTCCTTTATGGCCTTCTCTCCTAATATACCCTGATCATCCATAACATTAAAACCGCCTGGCTAATATTGTGTAGGCCCCCCCTTATGCTGCCAAAACAGCTGTGATGCATCAAGGCATGGACTCCACAAGGATATATAATATACAATATGGTGAGAGCAAAGTAAGTGGTGAATATACCAAATGTGAATAATGAATAAAACATGCAATATTACCATGTATCTGTGTATCCTAAAAATATAAAACACAAGACATAGTATAGCCTGTATATATAAATGAAAAAAAGTGGAGAAGAAATAATCTCACTCACATATTGCTGAGCCCATAAGAGTGGCTCAGACTATAAGCGCCTTAGGGTAAATAGGAGACCAGGATGCTGGATGTAGTATAGAAAATCCACTGCAGATCCTCTGTTTTCCTCCTGGGTGGTTAAACAAATACCAAACGAAGGTGCAGATGCAGGGACAAAATCTTTATTTGACAGCATAAAAAAGGATCTCCAATCAATAAAATGCACAACGCGTTTCGACCGATGGTCTTTTTCAAAGTGCTAAATCTTGTGACTACTTGTCAGGTTTAAATATCCGAAAAAGGCGCGTTTTCCGGCTTTGTTGTATCGCTTCCGGTTTCCGGTTGCGTCATATCCTCTCTGAATACTTCCGGGTCAGCGGCCGTTTCCTCTATCTCTTGATGACGAACTTCCGGTATTACGGAGAGGTTTGCTTTAGCATAAAACAGTTCAAAGTGTGCATGTGCGCTAAAAAAGTCCGTAAAAACTTCTAAGTTCATTATAAAATATCGGACTACATATAAATAACATTAAAAGGTAACAGTTACCAATACAACATATTTTACAATTGTACATTATAAAAAGGAGTATATAATAAAAAACTCATATCATAACAAAGAGAGGACAGAGGGAGAAGAGAATAAATAGTTAGATAAACAATCAATATATTATAAGAGGCAAAAAATATCATAAAAATATCTAAAAAACATAAATGAATCTAAATACAAATAAGAATGTAAATATTAGGAAACATATTATAAAAAGGAAGTCATCTCAAAATCTACATTTAAACCCTCTGGGGTTAATGTATTTAGGTTAAACATCCACTTCATCTCTGCTCTGCTTAGAATGTTATCCTTACATCCTCCTCTCCAGTGGACTTTAATTTTTCTATACCTAGAAATGAAAGGCCTTCAGGACTGCCTCCTGAAGGTCTTTCATTTCTAGGTATAGAAAAAATTAAAGTTCCCATGAAGTAGCTTATCCCTTTTCAGCAGCTTCCAATGTTTCTTTAAAACCCCTTAAGGACACATGACGTGTGTGACACGTCATGATTCCATTTTATTCCAGAAGTTTGGTCCTTAAGGGGTTAAGGTCTTCTTTAGTCTTATGTTCTCGCTGTTAAAATACAATATAATAGGTGGTATAGCATTCTGTTGTTTTCTGCTCGAACTATGGGTTTTACTAAGACAGATCTCTCCATTTCTTCTATTTTGGTAATCTGCTCATTCAGTTCATCTTCATCATATACTTTTTCTATAAGCCTCAACTTCAGTCTCAGTCTGATTTCTATACTGTTCAACGTCTGTGCAATTCCTTCGTAATCTCCTAAATTCATTATTAGGAATGTTTTTAAGCAAGATTAATAATGCCCACTTTCTTTGAGGATGAAGCTATTAACACTAACATTCATACAATGAGTTTTGGTTTTGATGGCTCTAATTTTAATGTAGATCTCCAGATCTAAAAATTCTACTTTTGATTCACTGAATGGGGCGTTGGGTTGTACTCCCCAATCATTTGAATTAAGGTGCAAAATAAATCCTTGAGGGAATATTCTCCTTCCCAGATGAACAATATATTGTTTGTGTAGCTTTATATATATTTACATAAGACTATGTTGTTTTGTCATTTCTGATCCTCCCAGATGAAATAGATAGATAGATAGACTCTTGAGTATACATATTTTTACTGGTCTTTAGAATGCACCAACCTTCCTGGGAAGATTTCATTTTTAACTGATAAAGCTAGGGAGAGAGAAGGCTGGATAAAATGTAATTTAGAGCATGCTTAGTATCTCATTAGTGTGCTAATAGTGAAGTATGATGAAGGTAAAGAGAAAAAGATGCAGAGAGTACTTAAAAAATGGAAGCTGAGAGATTCCAAACAGAATGGGCTCTTGCAAATACATCTGGAGGAAGCATGCAAGAGTGGATATCGGTGGAGGACTGGCTATATTAGGCATCAGTGACAAGTACAAATGAATAAGACTTCTTGTAACCAGACCAACCACCCAATCTCACCAGCTTACATACTTTGTGAGGTTGTAGGCTCAAAATAGGCCCTCTACAATGTGAAACTCTGTGATTCTCAGCCAGCAACCACTGTCTGTGTGTGTGTGTGATCTTTCTGAGTCCCTCATTGCACTAATTGTTTTCCCACTTGTATCCCTACAATATTCCTCGGCAGTGCTGGGAGGTTGAAAGTGATATCATTGTGGCGAAACCAACCTCGCCACTGGGCCCTGGAGAAGCCTGTTTGCTAGCCTCCTACCTGCTGACTATGGCCCCTGGGTTATTTGGGGCATATTGTACTGTATATCGCTGCTACTGGCCCTTTTAACAGCATCTATGGACATATTGGGACTTTTGGGACTACTGTCCCTTTAAGACTGTGATACATATTCTAGTATATTGCCTGTAATATTATATGTGTATATGTGTATTAAGTTTAACCTGGGATATGTATGCAGCATTCACCTGATTGTTCGGTAGAATCACTCCATTTATTATATTGAGTGAAACTACCGAACAACCAGACCACCCAGGAATAAGTGTGCCTCCAATTACAGTTTGCAACAATGTTGCGAACGTGTAATTGGAAATCAGTGTAATGTATCCACTGGGCCCTGGAGAAGCCTGTTTGCTAGCCTCCTACCTGCTGACTATGGCCCCTGGGTTATTTGGGGCATATTGTACTGTATATCGCTGCTACTGGCCCTTTTAACAGCATCTATGGACATATTGGGACTTTTGGGACTACTGTCCCTTTAAGACTGTGATACATATTCTAGTATATTGCCTGTAATATTATATGTGTATATGTGTATTAAGTTTAACCTGGGATATGTATGCAGCATTCACCTGATTGTTCGGTAGAATCACTCCATTTATTATATTGAGTGAAACTACCGAACAACCAGACCACCCAGGAATAAGTGTGCCTCCAATTACAGTTTGCAACAATGTTGCGAACGTGTAATTGGAAATCAGTGTAATGTATTCTTTGTCCTCTGGGTGGCCGCCATTCGGGAAACAAACACGTGGCGGCGGCCATCTTAAACTACCGAACAGCGGTGTTTTGCCGTCGAGTGTCTGGAACTAAAATCGGACACTTGACTAGGCAAACACCGCTGAGACCTCCATACTTCCAGAAATTCGTATGGAAACTACCGAATGACCCGCCGTTCGGTAGAAAGAACCCCACAAACAAGGGAATTCATTCAAACCCTCTCCAGGCTCTATAACACAGGCAATTCGCCTGTTTTCATTCCCTTGTTTGTGACCGACCGCAGGGCCAAAATGCATGGAACTGTTTTCGGATACTTTACCCATGCGGTCGGTCAAATCTTTGGAACCCCATATCTCCCGAACCATTCATCCGAATTACTTGAATTTTGGATATGTTGTCCCCCTGAATAAGGGCTATCCAGCGATGCTGGATTTAAAGGTGTACCCCCTGGTTTTGGGGTACATCCAGAACTTGGCTGAAAAGGTGTACCGGATAATTAGGTTTAATGTTATCTGAGGGGAGGGGATGTGTGGGCTGAACCATGTATGTGATTGGTTATTTTATGCCTCCCCCTGGGTGTGGCCTGTATGTGTATTATTGTAATAAAAGCCAGGCTGGATGAGACAGTCCAGAGTTCCTGTTTTAACCTCAAAGTGATGTGTCGTCTCATTATTGGGGGAAGGATTTATTGTATGCTGTTCCAGTTGACTGCTAGGGGTACAAGACTATTCGTATGGTTCCTATTCAATGGTCTACAGCATTCATATGCTTGGGAGAATTTAAAGGTTTCTTGGATTCGGTGATTATGGTGTCTGCCAGAGTGCTCGGAGTCCTCAGGAAGCACTAGGAGCATCCATTAACGGAGGTACCAAGTCGGGGTGCCAGTGGATCCGTTACATTGGTGGCAAGCGGTGGGATGGCGTCCTAGTGCGAGGTAAAGCAGCTCGGAGACACAGTGCGTTTGGATTTACAAATTGAGGGCGACGCTGGTGTGCATACAGCGTCCCTGTTTACATAAAGATTTGGGAAAATAGGGTTCGTAGACCCCTGGGCAACACACACACCTGAGGAAGAGAGTGAATTAGAATGGAGAGATAATGCCCGGATAGAATTATGGTACGATGCCCTGGAGGAAGTCCAGTATCAACGGCAGCAGCGCCTTCCTGGTGTCGCATACCGGTTGGAGGAACAAATGGCCTGGCGGATGCCGCTTCTGGGAGACCAACCTGGAGGGCAGCGGGTAAGACAACTCGAGTACCTCGTGGAAAGGGAACTGAGCCTGGACACCTCATACCGGGCACTGTGGTGGTGCACTGTCCAGCCAGAGACGTGGAGGGCAGAGGGCATCCAGCCAGAGGGGGAGAACTACACGAGCCCTGGCCTGTTGTGGAAAGCCTTAGTGGAGGATGTCGACTTCGGCAGTCCAGCAGAGTCACGGTACTGGGCTATCTTTCATTACCGAGGTGAGATGATACAGGGCCCGAGATCTATTGGACTGGGACAAGACCTCTGCCGTTTCGCTGCCATGGAATGAGAGCTGGAGATGGACTATGTAGAACTATTAAATTCCTGCCAGCCGCAGAGCAGGGACGCAGACCGGGAAAACTGGGTGGCAGACCCAGACCTGCTAGCCTACAGCTGGGAAAATGTGGCTGAGGTACCCCCTGCTTCACTACCAGCTGCAGAAGTTGGGGACCTCATAGACTGGTCCTGGAGAGACCCACAGATGGCAGGTGGAGATGGGACCGAGATCTCTCTACCGGCCCTACAGGGATGCTGGGCAGTTGGCCCAGATCCCCAGCGGCAGTCTACGGTTCAGGGAGAGGAGCCTGTTATTACCTCTCCCCAGCGGCAGCACAGCTCACCAAGGGGAGACAGTAAGCCCCTCACCAGCGCAGATGGGACTGTGGTCTCTGCGCCCTGCTTACAGGGAGTACAGAGGGTCAGCCCTGCTCCCCAGCGGCAGTCTACAGTGCAGGGAGAGGCGCCTGATACCCCCTCTCCCCACCGACAACCTAACCCACCAAGGGGAGACAGAAAACCCCTCACCAGCGCAGATGGGACCGTGGTCTCTGCGCCCAAGTTACAGGGAGCTGAAGGGGCCGTCCTCCCTCCCCAGCGGCAGTGTGATTTGTTGGGAATTGGGAGCCCAGTCTCCATTCCCCAGCGGCAGTGTGAATTGCAGGGAATTGGGAGCCCAGTCTCCATTCCCCAGCGGCAGGCTGAGTTACAGGGGGCAGAGGTAGTTGGTCCTACCCCCCAGCAGCAGAGTGATATGCCGGGAAGGCAGTGTGAAGTGCAGGGAGAGGAGAGCAGCGTCCTCCCTCCCCAGCGGAAGGCTGAGTTACAGGGGGCAGAGGTAGTTGGTCCTACCCCCCAGCAGCAGCATGATTGTTTGGGAATAGAGAGCCCAGTCTCTATTCCCCAGCAGCAGGACACTGAATTGGGAGGAGAGACAGTCGGTCTCCCTCCACAAAGACTGAAAGTAGGCATGGGAGAGGAGATTGTTACCCCCTCTCCCCAGCGGCAGACCATCAATGGGCAGAGTGTTCTAATGGGAGAGGAGATTGTTACCACCTCTCCCCAGCGACGGATCAT
Source organism: Pelobates fuscus (assembly GCF_036172605.1). Lineage (NCBI taxonomy): Eukaryota > Metazoa > Chordata > Amphibia > Anura > Pelobatidae > Pelobates > Pelobates fuscus. The sequence continues at coordinate 82,207,411 of NC_086325.1, read as the reverse complement.
CGATGGGCAGAGTGTTCTAATGGGAGAGGAGCTGGTTACCACCTCTCCCCAGCGGCAGCTTAATGTACCAGGGGGAGACTGTAAGCCCCACACCTGTGCAGATGGGACCGTGGTCTCTGCACTTCCAGCACAGGGGGTAGGGACGGTCGGTCCTGCCCCCCCACAACAGGGCTGTTTAGCCAAAGGGGAGACAGTCTGTCTCCAGCAGCAGAGCTGTGTAACTAAAGGGGAGACAGTCGGTCTCCAGCAGCAGAGCTGTGTAACTCAAGGGGAGACAGTTGGTCTCCAGCAGCAGAGCTGCGCAGCTAAAGGGGAGGCAGTCGGTCTCCAGCAAGGCTCCAACCAGACTACTCCCGGGGTAGTGCTGGCACCAGGGCAGAGTACCGCTGGGCTCTGCCCACTCAGCAACCCACCAAAACAGCCTACCAGTCCCCCACACAGCCATGGTGAGGCACCTGGACCTGGACAAGTTTTTCTCTTACTCAGGTGTAGTAACCATTTATTGTGGGTGGGCTGTACTGCTGTTTCTGTTTTGTGGGTGGGCTGCTGGACTAACAAGGGCACTGACCGGCAAGAGGTCAGGTACCCTGTTAGTCTGTTTGGAAAAGGGGAGAAATGTGGCGAAACCAACCTCGCCACTGGGCCCTGGAGAAGCCTGTTTGCTAGCCTCCTACCTGCTGACTATGGCCCCTGGGTTATTTGGGGCATATTGTACTGTATATCGCTGCTACTGGCCCTTTTAACAGCATCTATGGACATATTGGGACTTTTGGGACTACTGTCCCTTTAAGACTGTGATACATATTCTAGTATATTGCCTGTAATATTATATGTGTATATGTGTATTAAGTTTAACCTGGGATATGTATGCAGCATTCACCTGATTGTTCGGTAGAATCACTCCATTTATTATATTGAGTGAAACTACCGAACAACCAGACCACCCAGGAATAAGTGTGCCTCCAATTACAGTTTGCAACAATGTTGCGAACGTGTAATTGGAAATCAGTGTAATGTATTCTTTGTCCTCTGGGTGGCCGCCATTCGGGAAACAAACACGTGGCGGCGGCCATCTTAAACTACCGAACAGCGGTGTTTTGCCGTCGAGTGTCTGGAACTAAAATCGGACACTTGACTAGGCAAACACCGCTGAGACCTCCATACTTCCAGAAATTCGTATGGAAACTACCGAATGACCCGCCGTTCGGTAGAAAGAACCCCACAAACAAGGGAATTCATTCAAACCCTCTCCAGGCTCTATAACACAGGCAATTCGCCTGTTTTCATTCCCTTGTTTGTGACCGACCGCAGGGCCAAAATGCATGGAACTGTTTTCGGATACTTTACCCATGCGGTCGGTCAAATCTTTGGAACCCCATATCTCCCGAACCATTCATCCGAATTACTTGAATTTTGGATATGTTGTCCCCCTGAATAAGGGCTATCCAGCGATGCTGGATTTAAAGGTGTACCCCCTGGTTTTGGGGTACATCCAGAACTTGGCTGAAAAGGTGTACCGGATAATTAGGTTTAATGTTATCTGAGGGGAGGGGATGTGTGGGCTGAACCATGTATGTGATTGGTTATTTTATGCCTCCCCCTGGGTGTGGCCTGTATGTGTATTATTGTAATAAAAGCCAGGCTGGATGAGACAGTCCAGAGTTCCTGTTTTAACCTCAAAGTGATGTGTCGTCTCATTATTGGGGGAAGGATTTATTGTATGCTGTTCCAGTTGACTGCTAGGGGTACAAGACTATTCGTATGGTTCCTATTCAATGGTCTACAGCATTCATATGCTTGGGAGAATTTAAAGGTTTCTTGGATTCGGTGATTATGGTGTCTGCCAGAGTGCTTGGAGTCCTCAGGAAGCACTAGGAGCATCCATTAACGGAGGTACCAAGTCGGGGTGCCAGTGGATCCGTTACAATCATATCACTCACTGTCACTCCTTCCAAACACTATCTGCACAGAAGGGAGATACTGCACTTGTTGTATCTGCCCTTGCCTTAGTCATCCTCCTGTGTTAATATGGAAGAGGAGGTGTCTGAAAATGCCACGCTCTTTGATATTTACTGTGAGAGTGTAGATGTCTGCATGAAACTGTATGTAAATTTGTGAGTGTCAGTGTGCGAATCTGTTTCTGTGAATCTGTGTGTGTCTGAATATTTGTCTGAATCTATGTGTATGTGAATCTGTGAGCTTGTGTGAGTCTGTGAGTGTATGAGTGTATGAATCTGTATGTACATCTTTGTCAAAATCTGTGTGTGTGAACCTGTGTATGTGAATCTGTGAGTGTGTGTGTTAATTTGAATTTCTGAATTTGTGCATCAGAATGTTTCTGTGTCAGAATCTGCAAGTGTGTCTAAATGCGTGAGTATTAATCTGTGTGTGCAAATCTGTGAGTGTGAATTTCTGTATTGAAATCTGTTATATGAATCTGTGTGTATGAACTCAAGAGTGTGTGCTAAACTGTGTGCGTAAATCGTACAGTGTGTATATCTGTGTACCTTTGAATCTCTGTGCCTCTGTGAATCAGTGCCTATGAAACTGTACTAATGTATGTCTGTGTGAGTATATGTCTACATGTTTATGTGTACTTGAATATATGTGTATAGAAATTGGTTTGTATATGTAGGCTTTTGTAAATCTCTGTGTGTGTGTTAGTTAGTGTCTCTCTACCTGTGTGTGAATCAATGTGTCTGTATGAGAATATGTGTGTGTATTGGTGACATTTGTGCTGATTTGAAGTGGCCATGGTGCCTGGAGTGTGAAACCCTGCAGGAAGAGATTTTAACCCGTTATTTAAATGACTACCAGAGTCACCCAATACCACTTCATCTCAATGAAGTGGTGTGGGTACAGTGACTTGATGCAGCGGCTCTAGTTTTTTTTTTTTTTTAATTCTTTTTTTGGTTGTGCATAAAAGTAACAAGCATAAACAATGTGCCACAATAGCACGCAGTCAGGTAACATCTGTGGATCATATTGGGCATTGATTAGAGTGCACATTTTTTAATTATTTACAGAGACGTGAAGGCTATAGTAACAACTGTCAGACTGATATTTATGCCTAGTCTTCCACTTGGCATTAACTAGCAGTAGAAGCACATTATGATTTTGTGTGGAGAGAAATAGTATTGGCAAACAGTGTTACTGGTATAACTCGCTTTGTGGTTGTGTGGAGAAAGCAGTGTGTACTGTAGTTGATATCACAGTTTAAGTGATCTGGGTGTACTCATGGGTTGCCATTAACTGACGTCCAGTGAGGGTGTAAGACGACTAGCGGTCCACCTGTGCGTATCGGGGTGTCTTACTGGGCGGGGGGGGGGGAGGGGTTGTCGTCTTTCAGTCCATGTAAAGTTGGGGCACTGGCGTGCGCTGTGTTTACGAGGGGTTAACCTGTGAATAGGGGCATATGCCTTGCATATGAAAGTAGGGCTACTACAGAGGTTTTCGTCAGGGCACGCAGCCTTGGGGGTTAAGTGGTGTCGGTCGGTGTTGTTGGCCTCTAGGGGGTGATGTTCCAGTCAGCTCCCCAAGCTCCCGAGGGGAGAGCGGTACCTCCAAACCCCACTTGTACCAGAACGTTGTGCCATATTTATGTGTCCAGTGACCATGTGTGGGAAACCAGGAGACTATCTGTAGGTACTCGGGGGAAAAGGGGGGTGGTCATTGGGCGTGGTTCCTTCCTCCTGTCCCCTGTCCACGTAAATGCAATACCTATGCCTGTCCGATGAAGGAGGCCTTGTATAAAATCTAAAATAACAATAAAGTAGAGAGGCGAAAATAGAGAAAAACAAAACTGGACATAAAACGTAAAAATAACATATGAATGGATAATTATAGCCTTCAAGCTTCAGCTGTTGGCGTGGCCACCAGTCCTAGTGGGTTGGCATCAGCCGGCATCAGCCGGCCTCAGCCGGGTGTCTGTGGCTAATCAGGTGGTTACCGCAACATAGGCATCTGGCCTCGTTTCCCGGTGCACAAAAGGGAGTACTGTGTCCAGATTCCAGGTGTGGGCTGCCGGGGCCGCGGTGAGCGGTGTGGCTGATTTCAGAGCATCCCTAGACAGTCCCAAAGCTGGCAACAGGTCTCTCGCTTCCTTCAAGTCCCGGATAGGGTGTGTAGCGGTGCCGCGTTGGACCTCTAGAGTGTGTTGCAATCTCCACCGGTACAGGATTCCTTTGTCTCGGAGCAGGGTCGTGAAGGCTTGCAGCGATCTTCTCCAAGCCATGGTGTATCCTGAAAGGTCTGTGTAGAAGGAGAGCTGCATACCTTCAAAGGCGTAGGGCGAGTGGTTCCGGACGGCTCCCATGACTGCCGATCTGTCTTTGCTGCTCTGGAATTTCACCAGGAGGTCTCGTGGTGCTGAGCTTGGTGCTTTCGTCGATTTTTGCAGGTGGAACATCCCCTCTAGGCCCACCTGTTTTGCCTGCCTGGGTGGTAGTAGTGCTGTGAGGAGGCGCCGCAGCAGGTGTGGTGTCTCCGTCTCCGGAATCTCTTCTGGTATACCTCTTATCTTGAGGTTGAGGTTGCGCCTTTGGTCCTCTGCCACCGCCATTTTTTGATCTGTTTTGTCTTGGTGTGCCTGCAGATCCAGTACAGCCCTCTGAAGTTGGGTCGTTTGTTGGGTGTTTTTGCAGGCATCACTTTCTAGGACCTCCATGCGGTCCGTTAGGCCCCGAATCTCTTGTCGGATTTGGACCATATCGGTCTGTATATTCCGTCTGAGTTCTGCCAGGAGCCCTCTCATTATAGCCGTCGTTACCGGGGCAGAGTCCGGCAGGGAACTGGAGGGTGCGGTGGTTTGTGGTTCCACTGTATTTCCCTCTGTTAGTCCCAGGCAATAGTCCTCCGATATGTCTGTGTCTTCGTCTGAGCAGTCGGCCATCTTGGGCCCCACTCCACTCCGGGCCTGGCGCCACAGGTCGCCGATATTCATGCCCATATGTGTTTTTTTCTGATTTTTGTTTTTTATTTTTCTTCCCCATGGTTTGTAGGTCAGGGCTTGGGGTGATTCTCCGGCGGTTTGGGGTGGTGGAAACCCAATTTCACGGCTATTAGGGCGTTTGTCTGCTCGGAGCTTCAGGAACATGCGGCCGCTCCAGCGGCTCTAGTTTTAACGCTGCAAACTAAGACATTCCTTTTTAGCAGATACCTCAATGTTATAATTGCAGAGTTAACACACCTCTAGAGGCTGTCTTTCTGACAGGCACTAGAGGCACTTCCCCTGTAAGCACTGTGTCAGATTCAGGCACTCAGTCAAATGCAGCTCCAAGAGACCCTATGAGGAAGCACTGAATTGGCTGAGATCATTAGATCATTACGATTGATTTCTTCCTAGGAAATGGGACCAGCATCACAAAGAATGATCAGATGATGGCTACAAAGTGAGTAAATCACCTTTTTTTGCAAAGAGGGGGAATAGACAACTAAATCTTTAGTAGACACGATAGCATTAGGAATACATTTTTTTTTCTTAAATTTCTAGTTTTCATTTAATAGTGTTTCTTTCATTAAAGTACTCTAAAGATATTTAACATTTTAGTGTGTGTTAAAACAAAAAGTTTTATTGTATGCATTTTTATAAAAATGCATACCAAAAAGGTTCATGAAAACCTTCATCTTGCCACTTAATTTCTGCCACTTCATACCTCCTGTGCCCTCTCTGCCACTACATAGTCCCAATGCCACTCCATACCTCCCTGCCACTCTATACTGCCACTGCCACTCTATACTACCTCTGCTACTTCATACTACTTTTGCCACTCCATACCTCTTCTGCAGAAATGGATAGGATGCAGTATGGGTCTGCAGGGTGTTAGAGTAGGCTGCAGAGTGTGAGAGGGGGACATGAGGCAGGTGTGAGAGAATACCATGGGTATGAGAGGAGACATGGCTGCTGGATGTGAGAGGAGACATGTGCTGCTGGGTGTGAGAGGGGAAATGGACTGCTGGGTGTGAGAGGAGACATGGGCTGCTGGGTTTGAGAAGGAAATCGGATGCTGGATGTAAAAGGGGAAATGGACAGCTGGCTGTGAGAGATGTGTGAGGGGACATAGGATGCTGGGTGTGAGTGGGGAAATGGGGCTGCTGAATGTTAGAGGGAAAATGGATTGCTGTGTGTGAGAGGGGAAATGGACTGCTGGGTGTGAGAGGAGACATGGTCTGCTGGGTATGAGAAGGAAATCGGATGATGGATGTAAAAGGGGAAATGGACAGCTGGGTGTGAGAGATGTGTGAGGGGACATAGGATGCTGGGTGTGAGTGGGGAAATGGGGCTGCTGGATGTGAGAGGGGACATGGACTGCCGGGTGTGCGTGTGACATGGACTGCTGGGTGTGCGTGCAACATGGGCTACTGGAAGTAAGAGGCGACACGGGCTGCTTGGTGTGAAACAGGGATATGGGATGCTGGATGTGTGAGGGGACATGGGCTGCTGGGTGTGAGAAGGGGATATGGGGCTTTAAATAATAAATAAAACCTTACATTTCTAATCAAATTATATTTAAAAAAAAACAACTCTACGGCTACTCCACCTGCCTCTTCTGATATTCTCCCACTCCCTCCCCTGATATACTGGCTGGAGAAATCGAGTGCCCATTCTTTATATCAATGCACTGGTTGCTCAGGATCTCCCCTGTTTACCCAATGGCCAGTCCAGGCCTGCTCCTCTGCTACTCCATATCTTCCCTGAAACTCCATATTCCCTCTAGTCCTTGGTGGCAAGGGGAGTTTTTTTAAGTATTTTGTTTCCACCCCTGAAGGGTGCAGACCACGTGCACTGGTCCCGCACTGTGTAAGTTATCAGAGCATCGCCATGGTAATTTGCAGCAACCCTTTGATATACTGGCTGGAGCAATTGAGGGCCCGCTTTATATCAGTGCGGTGGTTGCTGAGGGAGATCTATGAGATGGAGCTCAAGATCTCCCCTGTTTGCCCGATGGCCAGTCCGAGCCGGCCCCTCTGCTACTCCATATCTTCTCTGAAACTCCATACTCCCTTTAGTAGTGCATACTCTATGTACATATGTACATATTATCCATTTTCACATGTGCATTTCCCCAGCTCCATATCAATAATCCATTCCACTCACCCAGTGCAAATTACAGAATGTGGTAGAAACGTATTCTGGTGGTCAAGTGGTGCTTGAATGGAGATAATCACAAGGGACAAGGGGGTATACAGCTTTAGTGTTCACTTCCTTGCAAGAATAGGAAATATTTTCTAAAGCTGTTTCCTTCTCAATTTGCCAGACTGCCAGCCATGCCACAAGTAAGGTTTTGAAACAAAAAGTAACACCATGCAGAGTGCATTTGGGCACACCAGGCACGTTTGTGTACACCTCAGAGTGGGTGCACAATAAACAAATCTAGTTAGCCATTGATTTACATCCCTGTCTAATTCCTGGACCCTAGGCAGCTGACTGAGATAACCTTTTGGTCAGTCGAGCTCCCATATTGTCTTTTATCACAATTCCTTCAATAAAAAGAAATATGTGTGCACATGGGTTATAACTGGATATGGAAAGCAAGTACCCAGTGTTGAACTTTACATTTCTGAGCATAAAATAGTAAACAATATAAGTTACTTTGACCGATATAGTTGTAATTGTACTGCGTCTTTCTAAGACTGGTGTAACGGAGCTCCGTGTACCCCGACCGAGTACCCTCCGTTGATGGATGCTCCTAGCGCTCTCAGAGGACTCCAAGCACTGCAGACGACACCACAACCACCGCAGACTCCACAACCGCCGTAGCTTAACTGGAGCCGCGCCGTCTTCCTTCCACCCTGGATCGGCTTCTGTCCTCCAGGACCGTGTGGGGAAGACCTCTCCTCCAGGAGAGCGTAACAGGAACAAGCTCTTAAAAGAGCTAAGTGATTAAGAGCTCAGGGGAATATGCAGAGCATAGCAATCCCCAGTGTGATATAGCAGTTCCCTCCAATAACGAGACACGGCTACGTATTGAGGGTCAGAAGAGGTCTGAGGACTGGAACACCCAGCCTGCTTTTTATTAGGATCAGGTACATACAGGACACTCCCAGGGGGAGGATGAAAACAACCAATAATACAGATGGTAACACCCCCACGTCTCCTCCCCTCAGATAACTACATAACCCAATTAAAATGTCCACATTTTTCCACCAGTTCTGGATGTACCCCAAAAACAGGGGGTACAGCTTTAAATCCGGTAGCGCTGGATAGCTCTCCTTCAGGGGGACAATATATCCAAAAATCACCCCATTCGGATGTACAGTTCGGGAGATACAACGTTCCAAAGTTTTGACCGACCGCACAGACCAACTAGCCGAAATTAGTTCCATGAGTTTTGGCCTTGCGGTCGGTCTCCGTTCGCACGGTAAAAAGGTATGATACTCTGGCCATCCATGCGAATCGCGGGGTTCGCTGGAATCCCCATAGATGATTGCATATAACTACCGAACGAGGGGACGTTCGGTAGTTTCCGTACGAACTTATGGAGGTCTGGAGGATTCAGCGGTGTTCGCCTGTTTGCGTATCCGTTTTCAGTTCCAGGCGGTTACAGGCAAACACCGCTGTTCGCACGCAAGATGGCCGCGAACACGTGGAAAAGTCCCGAAATGGCGGCCACCTATTCAGAGCACGAAGAATTCGCATGAAATCATGCGAACGGCTGTATTCTCCAGTAATGGCATTCTCATGCACTATATTCGCCTAAATCCCCTGGCTGTTAGGTTATATTAGCAGTCCAAACCTACAGCATAGATAAAGGGAAAAAGACAGTCTAATACAAGTCCATATGCCTGAATACAGGGTTTGCAGTGCAATATAGTCCAGGACCATAGTCGCAGGGGAGGAGGCGGGCAAGCAGGCCTCTCCAGGACAAAGTGGCGAAGGGCACCTCGTCACACATCTCCCCTTTGGGGGGAAGACTAACCAGGCACCTGACCTTCTGTCGGTCAGTGCCTCCGTTAGTCGATCCACCAACCCACAATAAACAGATGTCTGAGTGGCCCCCCCACAACATCAAAGTACAGGAACAGCCTACCCACAACACACAGTTACTGCACCTGGGTATTTGGCTGTGGTAATGAGGCCACATGCCGAGGGTACTTGAAGGGCAGAGGCCAACTGCACTCTGCCCAGATGCCAGCTCTTCTGCTGGGGTAGCCTGCAGGACATCAGGCTCTGGACCAGGGACAAAGGTAGGGCAGAGGCCGACTGCACTCTGCCCAGCTGCCAGCTCTTCTGCTGGGGTAGCCTGCAGGACATCAGGCTCTGGACCAGGGACAAGGGTAGGGCAGAGGCCGACTGCGCTCTGTCCAGCTGCCAGCTCTTCCGCTGGGGTACTGAGACCATAGTCCGGCTCAGTAGTCAAGGGAACATGGACGTCAGGAGGGGTTAGCATCGCCTCCGTTAACCCTGGTGCCACGCTAGGGGTTAGCTGGGGAGGGGAATTTGTACTTACCCCCTCCTCTGGGTGTCCCGGTGAGGGTAGTTGGGGATCTGGAAGGGCTGTCCAGCATCCCTGTAGGTCAGGCACAGAGACCACGGTCCCATCTGCGCCGTCTGGAGGATTGGTGTCTCCCCTTGTTGGGGGAAGCTGCCGCTGGGGAGAGGGGGTGCTGTGCTCCTCTCCTGGAAACACAGGCTGCCGCTGGAGAGGGAGACCGCCTGTCTCCACTCCCTTACCATGGTCCTGTTGCTGTAGAGAGGGACCAACTGTCTCTGCTCTCTGTAGGACACACTGCTGCTGGGGGGGAAGAACGGCACCTTCGGCCCCCTGGGGTACACACTGCCGCTGGAGAGGGAGACCGCCTGTCTCCGCTCCCTTACCATGGTCCTGTTGCTGTAGAGAGGGACCAACTGTCTCTGCTCTCTGTAGGACATACTGCTGCTGGGGGGGAAGGACGGCACCTTCGGCCCCCTGGGGTACACACTGCCGCTGGAGAGGGAGACCGCCTGTCTCCACTCCCTTACCATTGTCCTGTTGCTGTAGAGAGGGACCAACTGTCTCTGCTCTCTGTAGGACACACTGCTGCTGGGGGGGAAGGACGGCACCTTCGGCCCCCTGTAACTCACGCTGTTGTTGGGGCGCAGGGACGGAATACTTTGCCCTCACTGCCCGATATTCGGCTTCCATCTGCAGATACTCCGCCAGTTCTCTCCTTATTCTTGGTACCATTTCCTCGGTTAGAAGGGACCCGTAGATATCCAACCGCCGCTTCAGCATAGCGTCAAACTGTACGTGACTATACCAATAGTCCAGTTTGGCTGGGTGTTCCCAGGATGCTGTTCCTCACCCTAGGGAAGCCATCCTGTTGTAGCCAGGGGCGCTGCCCAATGGCTAGCGTTGCCCTCAATTGTAACTCCAAACGTTACCCGTGTCTCTGAGCTGCTTCTCCTCGCACTAGGACGCTATCCCACCGCTGCCACCACTGTAACGGAGCTCCGTGTACCCCGACCGAGTACCCTCCGTTGATGGATGCTCCTAGCGCTCTCAGAGGACTCCAAGCACTGCAGACGACACCACAACCACCGCAGACTCCACAACCGCCGTAGCTTAACTGGAGCCGCGCCGTCTTCCTTCCACCCTGGATCGGCTTCTGTCCTCCAGGACCGTGTGGGGAAGACCTCTCCTCCAGGAGAGCGTAACAGGAACAAGCTCTTAAAAGAGCTAAGTGATTAAGAGCTCAGGGGAATATGCAGAGCATAGCAATCCCCAGTGTGATATAGCAGTTCCCTCCAATAACGAGACACGGCTACGTATTGAGGGTCAGAAGAGGTCTGAGGACTGGAACACCCAGCCTGCTTTTTATTAGGATCAGGTACATACAGGACACTCCCAGGGGGAGGATGAAAACAACCAATAATACAGATGGTAACACCCCCACGTCTCCTCCCCTCAGATAACTACATAACCCAATTAAAATGTCCACATTTTTCCACCAGTTCTGGATGTACCCCAAAAACAGGGGGTACAGCTTTAAATCCGGTAGCGCTGGATAGCTCTCCTTCAGGGGGACAATATATCCAAAAATCACCCCATTCGGATGTACAGTTCGGGAGATACAACGTTCCAAAGTTTTGACCGACCGCACAGACCAACTAGCCGAAATTAGTTCCATGAGTTTTGGCCTTGCGGTCGGTCTCCGTTCGCACGGTAAAAAGGTATGATACTCTGGCCATCCATGCGAATCGCGGGGTTCGCTGGAATCCCCATAGATGATTGCATATAACTACCGAACGAGGGGACGTTCGGTAGTTTCCGTACGAACTTATGGAGGTCTGGAGGATTCAGCGGTGTTCGCCTGTTTGCGTATCCGTTTTCAGTTCCAGGCGGTTACAGGCAAACACCGCTGTTCGCACGCAAGATGGCCGCGAACACGTGGAAAAGTCCCGAAATGGCGGCCACCTATTCAGAGCACGAAGAATTCGCATGAAATCATGCGAACGGCTGTATTCTCCAGTAATGGCATTCTCATGCACTATATTCGCCTAAATCCCCTGGCTGTTAGGTTATATTAGCAGTCCAAACCTACAGCATAGATAAAGGGAAAAAGACAGTCTAATACAAGTCCATATGCCTGAATACAGGGTTTGCAGTGCAATATAGTCCAGGACCATAGTCGCAGGGGAGGAGGCGGGCAAGCAGGCCTCTCCAGGACAAAGTGGCGAAGGGCACCTCGTCACAACTGGTAAATAGACATCACAGAATAACAAGGAAACAAAAGTGTAAACATGCTCAGTTGAGACAGAACAAGAAAGTAATCTAGCATCTAGCTTTTACATATTTTCCATTGTCAACTAAATACAACTAAACAAATATTAACTCAAGATATACAGGGAGTGCAGAATTATTAGGCAAGTTGTATTTTTGAGGATTAATTTTATTATTGAACAACAACCATGTTCTCAATGAACCCAAAAAAATCATTAATATCAAAGCTGAATATTTTTGGAAGTAGTTTTTAGTTTGTTTTTAGTTATAGCTATTTTAGGGGGATATATGTGTGTGCAGGTGACTATTACTGTGCATAATTATTAGGCAACTTAACAAAAAACAAATATATACCCATTTCAATTATTTATTTTTACCAGTGAAACCAATATAACATCTCAACATTCACAAATATACATTTCTGACATTCAAAAACATGACAAAAACAAATCAGTGACCAATATAGCCACCTTTCTTTGCAAGGACACTCAAAAGCCTGCCATCCATGGATTCTGTCAGTGTTTTGATCTGTTCACCATCAACATTGCATGCAGCAGCAACCACAGCCTCCCAGACACTGTTCAGAGAGGTGTACTGTTTTCCCTCCTTGTAAATCTCACATTTGATGATGGACCACAGGTTCTCAATGGGGTTCAGATCAGGTGAACAAGGAGGCCATGTCATTAGATTTTCTTCTTTTATACCCTTTCTTGCCAGCCACGCTGTGGAGTACTTGGACGCGTGTGATGGAGCATTGTCCTGCATGAAAATCATGTTTTTCTTGAAGGATGCAGACTTCTTCCTGTACCACTGCTTGAAGAAGGAGTCTTCCAGAAACTGGGAGTTGAGCTTGACTCCATCCTCAACCCGAAAAGGCCCCACAAGCTCATCTTTGATGATACCAGCCCAAACCAGTACTCCACCTCCACCTTGCTGGCATCTGAGTCGGACTGGAGCTCTCTGCCCTTTACCAATCCATCCATCTGGCCCATCAAGACTCACTATCATTTCATCAGTCCATAAAACCTTAGAAAAATCAGTCTTGAGATATTTCTTGGCCCAGTCTTGACGTTTCAGCTTGTGTGTCTTGTTCAGTGGTGGTCGTCTTTCAGCCTTTCTTACCTTGGCCATGTCTCTGAGTATTGCACACCTTGTGCTTTTGGGCACTCCAGTGATGTTGCAGCTCTGAAATATGGCCAAACTGGTGGCAAGTGGCATCTTGGCAGCTGCACGCTTGACTTTTCTCAGTTCATGGGCAGTTATTTTGCGCCTTGGTTTCTCCACACGCTTCTTGCGACCCTGTTGACTATTTTGAATGAAACGCTTGATTGTTCGATGATCACTCTTCAGAAGCTTTGCAATTTTAAGAGTGCTGCATCCCTCTGCAAGATATCTCACTATTTTTTACTTTTCTGAGCCTGTCAAGTCCTTCTTTTGACCCATTTTGCCAAAGGAAAGGAAGTTGCCTAATAATTATGCACACCTGATATAGGGTGTTGATGTCATTAGACCACACCCCTTCTCATTACAGAGATGCACATCACCTAATATGCTTAATTGGTAGTAGGCTTTCGAGCCTATACAGCTTGGAGTAAGACGACATGCATAAAGAGGATGATGTGGTCAAAATACTCATTTGCCTAATAATTCTGCACACAGTGTACACAAAACTTCATAGATTAATGTTATTAAGCGGTGTGTGTTTTTCAGGTTAGTTGGTTGCACAAGAATTTCCACTCTCTCTGTACACATACATAGACTAGTACAATTACTATTTTCGTTTTTTAGTTGTGAGTACCTGCTAGTTAAGTTTACGAAAAAAAAACTAGTGAATTATGAAAGCGTTGCAAAGTTCTCTCTGGTGTGCTTGATATAACTAAATACTACAGCCATTAATTTTTATTCTGCTAGAACATGAGTGACAATTTTGCAATGTCTTTCATTTACGTTTGCCTAGAAATGTGTTTTTACCTGACTGTTGCAGCATTAAATTTGACATATATTTTAACTTTATTAGCAAGAGAGGTGCATAAAGATATCGTTTCTATTCAGATTGTTATCATTTTATTAAATGATCAAACATTAAAGTTTGGCAGGTGGGGTCCAAGAGTGAGCCAGGTTTTTATGTTTTATATAATTGTAGTAATATAGCATTTAAAAAAAAAAAGACACATTTTCATGGTAGGCATAGAGCCAAATGACTGTAATGTCACAGGCTACTGGTTTAGTGCTTCTTCGGTGGCCACTCAATGAACATAAATGGCAATAGCGAAAAACAACTGGCAGATTCTTCTCTTTCACTTAGCAGTGTACTTATTCTTTTGAAATTAAAAGGACTGTATTTCATATCTTTCTATCCAGAAAAAAAACATTGAATAAGACAACATTTAATAATTTAACATAACATACAGTAAGACTAGCACATATCTGTAGCATATAAAAAGCAATCTATAAGACTGCCTATATCTTGAAAACTGTATAGGAGTAGGAGGGAGATATATATATATATATATATATATATATAAAAAATATTTGAAATCCCCAGCACTCACGTGTACCATAAGCCAATGCCGGGCGCCAGTCCAAAGCTCCAAAATGATAAATAATCCAAATGAAATAGGCTGCTCTCCGGACTTAAAAAATTCAATCTTTATTAAAGTTGATTAAAAGCTACGACCAACGTTTCGGTCCCCGTTCGGGACCTTCCTCAGGGTCAAAATTCAGCAGGACAATACAACACATTACACATACTACCAATATATACCATTAATAATTAAGTAAACTACTCACCAAAAGTGTTTGCCGCCTAATCCGCCATCACCCAGTGTACTTCCGGGTATGCGCGCGCACCTCTGAACGTGCCCCGCCTCCCGTTACGTGATCGTGCGTGTATTACTGCCTCGATCACCAGGAGCTGCGGTTTCTATGGTGATGGTACACAAACGTGCATTATACATAAATCGGATGTGCTCCCAATTCCTAATACTATAAGGGGAACAAATTGTTACGACTACACAAGAAAAGTGTGGATTTAGACCTGCATGGTCTATTTTTATCAGACTATTTCAAGGCAAAGATGATACCCCGAGGCTTCAGGTTATTGAACATACCAACAATAGGCAGACTCAAGGCAACAGTGTGCAGAGACTGGACCCATGTTTTAAATAAAGCCTCTTTAGACCTGATGCTCATAACAATCAAGGATGTTAAAACTGACCTTGCTGAGATTAAACAACAGATTATAACGTTAGAGACAGAACAAGCGGTACTACTGGCTTCAGCAGATGGGATAAAGCTGCAGCAACAACTCAAATCGGAGTTGCTTAAATACAAAAACGAATTGGTCAGATTTAAAAAGCAAAAGTTCGAGATGGTACAGCAAGACTACAAGGATCACCGAGTGTATAGATGGCTATCGGGTGATCGTCCATCGAGACCAAGGCGATTCCGCAGAAAAATAATACGCCCCAAGATACCGACTATAGATGTCACTTCTGGGGAATCCACGTCAGAGACAGAAAATACCAATGAGACCTCGGCTTTTTTATGCCAGTCCGGGACGGGTACGGTTACCCGGAGCAGAGTCAGAACCGAAGAAAGTTCAGAAACAGGAGAGGGCACAAGGTCAAACATGGCGCGAGGAGGCAAACCTCCGCATCGGAGGTGAACCCCATTTTCAACCTCTCAGACAGACAATTAAATGACACAGAGAAGAAGATCCTAAGCAAAGGACTATCCTATGTCCCTACCAATGTAGTGAATCCCTTTAAGTGGAACACTGAATTATTCCAATTCGGGAGGAACATGAGACTCAAGGAATTTTTTCACAACATTAATAAAGATAAGCCAATGCCGACGTCAGGGGGCTTGGAGAAATTTAAATCCAAGTCCACGTTTGATCCACAATCTAATAAACCGTCCATTAGGACATTTTTGGCAACTACATCCAAGATGACACAAGAAGTAATATCAAAGCGGCATAAAAAGAAACATAACATCAGCAAAAAGGAGCGACAAGTCCTGGATAGTCTATCAAAAGACCGCACTATTGTCATCCGCTCAGCGGACAAGGGCGGCGGCGTAGTCCTTATGAATTACACAGATTACGCGGAGGATTTATATCATCAGCTCCAAGACCTGAAGACTTATCGTCTCTTGCCAGGTGATCCTACTGCTGAAATACAAAGGAAGATCAGTGATGTTACAGATATGGGCCTCAGGGCTGGATATATTAGTCTGGACCTACATAAGTTCTTGAACAAGCAACACCCCCGGACTCCCATCATATACAGTATACCGAAAATCCATAAGAGTATGCAGAAACCTCCGGGACGCCCCATAGTGTCCGCTATAGGAGGCATCTTAGAGCCCATAGCACAGTGGTTAGACCATATGTTTAAAGGACATGTGGAAGAGTTGGACACCTGCATCAAGGACACTCAGACCCTTCTATGTAGAATCCAGACATTGGAATTTGGGGATCAACCTCCTATATTCATTACCATGGACGTTAACAGCCTGTATACGGCCATCCCTCACATAGATGGAATCGATGCTATGCGACAAGTGTTATGCGACTCGACGGTTTATCAAGTTCCAATGATTGAGTTTACATTGGAACTTTTATCCCTGGTACTGTATAACAACTACTTCAGATTTGAGGATAAGTGGTATTTGCAGATAGCGGGCACATCGATGGGGTCAGCTATGGCCCCTATGTACGCCAACGCGTACATGTACGTATACGAGCAAACATATATTCTGACTCCGTACAAAGACAAGATCATTGGCTACTACCGCTTCATAGATGACCTGCTAATAATCTGGAGAGGTACCTGCAGTGAGGCACATTTTATGATAGAGCAGCTTAACTCATTGCAAACACCCATTAAATTCACGGCAAATGTTAGTGAAGTTAGTGTACAGTACTTGGATTTGGAACTTACATTTGCATCTGAGGCAATACAACATACATTATTTTCAAAACCGACAGATCGCAATACAGACAGTGCATGCAGACAGTGCACACCCAGTACCATTGAAAAAATCCATCCCTAAGGCTCAATTCCAAAGAGTTATACGCAACAATTCAGATAAGAGTAAAGCTGAGTTACAATTGCAGGCGATGGCTGAAAAATTCCTGGATAGAGGCTATGACCGTCGGGGGTTGGAACAGGCACTGTTGAAAGCTAAAATGGCTCCGGTACCTACCAGTAAGGATCCCATACAGAGGATGGTATTCCCGATGACATTTCATAATACCTCAAGTGAATTTACAGCGATTGTCAAAGACAATTGGAGGATGGTCGCCTTGGATGAAAGTTTGCCCAGGATTTTTAAGGAGAAACCACTGATATGCTATAGGAGGGGCAAGAACCTCAAAGACATGTTGGTGCATACTGACCCAGTTGAAAGTTACTCCAAAGTGGACAAACACAACATAAGGGGGTGCATCCGATGTTTGGGATGTGTGACCTGTGGGCACATGATCACAGCAAAAAAGTTCAATCACCCACATACCAATAAGGTCTATGAGATAAGACACACCATCACCTGCAAAACTCCTTATGTAATCTACAAATTGGTGTGCCCGTGTGGTCTACATTACGTGGGCAAGACTGAAACACCCCTATGCGAGAGGATCAGGGGTCACCGGTCAAGCATAAGGTTAGCGTACAGGGATGGACAAACAGATAAACCCGTCGCACAGCACTTTTTGGACAAAAAGCACCCTTTGGCATCCCTAAAGTTTATAGGGATAGACCACATCCCTCCCCCTCGGAGAGGGGGTAATAGAGGCAAGTTGTTGCTTCAACGAGAGGCGTTTTGGATCAATCAATTGAATACTGTGTCACCCCTGGGACTGAACGAGAATATCTCTTACCACTCTTTTCTGTAGGATAACCAGCTAGTTTAAAAAAGTTTAAGAAAGTTTTTAATTGCAATGTTTTTATCTTATATGTATGAATGTATAGTATTTAAATAATTATAGATTTATGTACCATAGGATTAGAGTTATATGGTATGTGGCAGCACTATTTTTTAGTTTGATCCACGTTAAGCACTAATTTTTGAAGTTTTTTTTGACACTGGGCACTTTATATATTAATATTGGCTGCTAAACACTCAATTTAAGCACTTTATATCAAATAAGTCTATACACTTTATATTCAATAACCATAGGAATTTAAGGGTTATGTTTCATACATAATAGGCACTGTTTAGCACTTTACTATGTTCCCCTTATAGTATTAGGAATTGGGAGCACATCCGATTTATGTATAATGCACGTTTGTGTACCATCACCATAGAAACCGCAGCTCCTGGTGATCGAGGCAGTAATACACGCACGATCACGTAACGGGAGGCGGGGCACGTTCAGAGGTGCGCGCGCATACCCGGAAGTACACTGGGTGATGGCGGATTAGGCGGCAAACACTTTTGGTGAGTAGTTTACTTAATTATTAATGGTATATATTGGTAGTATGTGTAATGTGTTGTATTGTCCTGCTGAATTTTGACCCTGAGGAAGGTCCCGAACGGGGACCGAAACGTTGGTCGTAGCTTTTAATCAACTTTAATAAAGATTGAATTTTTTAAGTCCGGAGAGCAGCCTATTTCATTTGGATTATATATATATATATATATATGAATAGAAACACAGATACACTTTGTATATGTGAAAGTATATAAACAGTACATCCCTCACATTTTTGTAAATATTTTATTTTATCTTTTCATGTGACAACACTGAAGAAATGACACTCTGCTATAGGTATGTGCATGGGGAAAATATTCGGCTCGGATCGGCATTCCGAAATTCGGGACTTCATCAATTAGGGACTTCGCCAATTCGGCACTTTGTAACTTCAGAACTTCGGCAACTTCGGAACTTCGGCACTTGACCACTCGGAACTTTGGCACTTCGGAACTTCGCAACTTCAGAACTTCGGATCTTAGACACTTCGGAACTTCGGCACTTCGGCAACTTCGGCACTTCGGAACTTCGGCAACTTCGGAACTCCGGCATTTCGGGACTTTTGTTGCAGCCGCTTGGTAGATAACTCCTTAATTCCCACGGTATCAGGGAGTTATCTACCAAAAGGCTGAAAGACCTAAATTGGTCTTTCAGCCAAATTTACTAATACTAATTAAAAATTGTGCCCGTACTCGCAATACCGTGAGTAGGGGCATGTCTATTAAACAGTGAGCAGCCTGTGGGCCCTAACATAAAAAAAAGGGGGGAGGACCTATTGTCCTTCCTACCGGCCCCCACCCCTGAGTGGTGGTGGGGGCCCTAAATAAAAATTGGGGGGGACCTAATGTCCTCCCCCCTGGCCCCCACCCCTGAGCGACGGGTGGGGGCCCTAAATACAAATGGGGGGAACTATTGTCCTTCCCCCTGGCCCCCACCCCTGAGCGGCGGGTGGGGGCCCTAAACAAGAATAAGGGGGGGACCTAATGTCCTCCCCCCTGGCCCTCACCCCTGAGCAGTGGGTGGGGGCCTAAACAAGAATAAAGGGGGGGACCTATTGTCCTCCCCCCTGGCCCCCACCCCTGAGCGGTGGTTGGGGGCCCTAAACAAAAATAAGGGGGGGACCTATTGTCCTCCCCCCTGGCCCCCACCCCTGAGCGGCGGGTTGGGGCCCTAAATACAAATGGGGGGGAACTAATGTCCTCCCCCTGGCCCCCACCCCTGAGCGGTGGGTGGTGGCCCTAAATTAAAATTTAACCACCCTTTCCCCCAGGTGACTAGGGGTCCCAAAACCCCTAGTCACCCCCTCCCCCCAAAAATAAACTCCTACCTACCCCCCTCACCCTAAAAATAATGAGGGGGACCATTTAACTAAGTACCTGTAAAAATAAAAATAAACTTACCATTCGATGTTTTCTTTCTTCTAAAATCTCATTTATTCAGCCCCAAAAACGGCCAAATATATATTCATAATAACCAACGCAATTAAAGAAAAAAAAAAAAACTGAGCGCAAAAAAAAATAATAATCCATCTTCACCCTGCGAGGGCTCCGCACAGACTGAGCTCTGCAGGGCGGGGGAAGGCTTATAAAGCCTTGCCCCGCCATGCAATTAGGCTCAGGGCACTCTGATTGGTGGGTTTAAGCCATCCAATCAGAGTGCTCTGACAGGTAAATGAAGAGACTGACCGGTAAGTCTCTACATTTACCTGTCACAGCACTCTGATTGGTTGGTTTGAAATCCACCAATCAGAGTGCTCTGTGTCATTTTACACAGCGTGGGAAAGTTCTTTGGAATTTTCCCACACTGTGTAATTTGACGCATAACTCTCTGATTGGTTACTTAATCCACCAATCAGAGTGTTATGAGTCAAATTACACAGCGTGGGGAAATTCCAAAGAACTTTCCCACGCTGTGTAAAATGACACAGAGCACTCTGATTGGTGGATTTCAAACCAACCAATCAGAGTGCTGTGACAGGTAAATGTAGAGACTTACCTGTCAGTCTCTTCATTTACCTGTCAGAGCATTCTGATTGGATGGCTTAAACCCACCAATCAGAGTGCTCTGAGCCTAATTGCAGGGTGGGGCAAGGCTTTATAAACCTTCCCCCGCCTTGCAGAGCTCAGTCTGAGCGGAGCCCTCGCTGGGTGAAGATGGATTATTTATTTTTGCGCCCTGTTTTTTTTTTAAAATGCGTCGGTTATTATGGATTTTTATTTGCCCTTTTTTGGGGCTGAAAAAAGAAGATTTTACAAGAAAGAAAACATCGAATGGTAAGTTTATTTTTATTTATTCTTACAGGTATTTATTTAAAGGTCCCCCCTCATTATTTTTAGGGTGAGGGGGGTAGGTAGGAGTTTATTTTTTGGGGGAGGGGGTGACTAGGGGTTTTTGGACCCCTAGTCACCTGGGGGGAGGGGGGTTAAATATGTATTTATGGCCCCCACCCGCCACTCAGGGGTGGGGGCCAGGGGGGAGGACATTGGGTCCCCCCCCTTATTTTTGTTTAGGGCCCTCACCCACCGCTAAGGGGTGGGGGCCAGGGGGAAGGACATTAGGTCCCCCCCTTAGTCTTGTTTAGGGCCCCCACCCACTGCTCAGGGGTGAGGGCCAGGGTGGAGGACATTAGGTCCCCCCCCAATTTTTATTTTAGGCCCCCACCCACCACTCAGGGGTGGGGGCCGGTGGGGAGGACAATAGGTCCTCCCCCTTTTTTTACTTTAGGGCCCCCACCCACCGCTCAGGGGTGGGGGCCGGTGGGGAGGATAATAGGTCCTCCCCCCTTTTTTTACTTTAGGGCCCCCACCCGCTCAGGGAGGGGGGACCCTTTTTTATTATTTTTATATTTTTTTTAACAGTGAGCAGCCAAAGGCTGCTCACTGTTTAATAGACATGCCCCTACTCGCGGTATAGCGAGTAGGGGCATAATTTACTAATACTAAGTAATTTTTACTTAGTATTAGTAAATTTGGCTGAAAGACCAATTTATGTATTTCAGCCTTTTAGTAGATAGCTCCCTAACACTGTGGGAATTAGGGAGTTATCTACTTATTCATTCCTGTCATTACACTGACTGGCTAAGTAACTTACATTTTATATGAATGTATGTTACTTGATTGTTGTAAGTGTTGCAAATGCTTACAGCTTGATCCTGGCTATGTTTGTATACTTTTTATTTGAAATTGTATACAGTGTAACATTCTTCTTCTTTCACTGGGTAAGTATATTTGTACTTAGGCAATACTGTGCTTCGGAACTTCGGAACTTCGGCACTTTGACACCTCGGAACTTCGGCAACTTCAGCACTTCAGCAATTCGGCACTTCAGCACTACTACACTTAGGAAACTCTGTAATTTCGCCACTTTGGGACTTCAGCTATTCGGCTCTTTGGCACTTCGGCAATTCAACTATTCGGACATTCGGAAGCACCCGAATGTCCGAATTACCTGAAATTCGGCCGAATTTTAATTCGGAACGAAACAAATTGCACATGTCTACTCTGCTACAATGTAAAGTAGTAAGTGTACAGCCTGTATAACAGTGTAAATTTGCTGTCCCCTCAAAATAACTCAACACACAGCCATTAATGTCCAAACCATTGCCAACAAAAGTAAGTACACCCCTAAGTAGAAATGTCCAGATTGGGCCCAATTAGCCATTTTCCCTCCTCTGTGTCATGTGACTTGTTAGTGTTACAAGTTCTCAGGTGTGAATGGGGAGCAGGTGTGTTACATTTGGTGTTATTGCTCTCACACGCTCTCATACTGGTCACTGGAAGTTCAACATGGCACCTCATGGCAAAGAACTCTCTGAGGAACTGAAAAAAAGAATTGTTGTTCTACATAAAGATGGCCTTGGCTAAAAGAAGATTGCCAAGACCCTGAAACTAAACAGCAGCATGGTGGGTAACACCAAACAGCGGTTGAATTGAACAGGTTCCATTCAGAACAGGCTTTGCCATGGTCCACCAAAGAAGCTGAGTGCACGTGCTCAGCGTCATATCCAGAGGTTGTCTTTGGAAAATAGATGTATGAGTGCTGCCAGCATTGCTGCAGAGGTTGAAGGGGTGGAGGGTCAGCCTGTTAGTGCTCAGACCATATGCCACACACTGCATCAAATTGTTCTGCATGGCTATCGTCCCAGAATGAAGCCTCTTCTAAAGATGATGTACATGAAAGCCTGCAAACAGTTTTCTGAAGACAAGCAGACTAAGGACATGGATTACTGGAACCATGTCCTGTGGTCCGATCAGACCAAGATAAACTTATTTGGTTTAGATGGTGTCAAGCGTGTGTGGCGGCAACCAGGTGAGGAGTACAAATATGGTCTGGGCCTGCATGAGTGCTTCCAGCACTGGGGAGCTACAGTTCATTAAGGGAACCATGAATGCCAACATGTACTGTGACATACTGAAGCAGAGCATGATCCCCTACCTTTGGAGACTGGGCCACAGGGCAGTATTCCAACATGATAACGACCCCAAACACACCTCCAAGATGACTACTGCCTTGCTAAAAAAGCTGAAGGTTAAGGTGATGGACTGGCAAAGCATGTCTCCAGACCTCCAGCTCTGGTGAACGCCATGCCCATGAGGGTTAAGGCAGTGCTAGAAAATAATGGTAGCCACACAAAATATTGACACTTTGGGCCCAATCTGGACATTTCTATTTAGGGGTGTACTCACTTTTGTTGCCAATAAAAAAGAAAAAGTTTTCAGCCCCCTGTTTTCAGTAGTGAACTGTGGTAATTAGTGAAGTTCCGAATGGTTCGCTGGCGAATAGTTCCCTGGCAAACATCGCATGTTCGCGTTCGCCACGGATGGCGAACATATGCGATGTTCGGTCCGCCCCCTATTTGTCATCATTGAGTAAACTTTGACCCTGTACCTCACAGTCAGCAGACACATTCCAGCCAATCAGCAGCAGATCCTCCCTCCCAGACCCTCCCACCTCCTAGACAGCATACAATTTAGATTAATTCTGAAGCTTCATTCTTTTTTTTCTTTTTTTTTATTATTTGTTTTTTTGTGTGTTTATTATACATTATCCTCCATAGCCAGTATCCTGTGTTTATTATAAATTTTCCCCCCATAGCCAGTAACCTGTGTTTATTATACATTATCCCCCCATAGCCAGTAACCTGTGTTTATTATACATTATCCCCATAGCCAGTAACCTGTGTTTATTATACATTATCCTCCCATAGCCAGTAACCTGTGTTTATTATACATTATCCTCCCATAGCCAGTAACCTGTGTTTATTATACATTATCCCCCCACAACCAGTAACCTGTGTTTATTATACATTATCCCCCCACAACCAGTAATCTGTGTTTATTATACATTATCCCCCCATAGCCAGTAACCTGTGTTTATTATACATTATCCCCCATAGTCATTTATCGTTGGACCTAGTCAGCATGATGTCTTAGGCCGGCCCAAAGAGTGAGTGAGTGAATAATATAATATATATGTTCAGAAACATATTAGTAATATATGTAAATCGGGTTCATGAAAAGAGGTTGAAAAGGTATTAAAGAAAAACACTTATTGCATCAAATTTACAAAGCCAAACTTTTAAAAGCTTTTAAAAGTTTCCTCATTTCTTTTTCGGGATGAGGAATATATCGGTTGTAGACTGAGGATTTCCATCTGCCCAATCTTTTAATAATATGCACTGGAGTGTCAGTGTTGAAGGAGACCGAAGCTGCCCCTATTCTAAATGAAAGACACGAGACATGGATACAACCCAATCTTAGGAGTAGTGTTCTGATGTAGAAGATGAATTTAGCCGTAGTCAGAGGGATTCAGTGAGAGTAGTGGTGAAATGTGTGTGGCATGACTGAGTGTGGGTAAGTAAGAGTCAAGTATTTTAACTGGGTACTAGTTCTAGGTGGGATAAAGTGGTATAGCGGATGGATGAGTAGTTTGGTTCGTTTTAGAGGTTTGTAGAGAAAGTAGAGAATATATATATAGTGATCATGATTTTTTGCGATATCCAATATTTTTAAGGTGGTCTCAAACAAACATAAAATGCTATATAAAATTTGTGGGACTATCGAATAGTCGTGTACAGTAAATCAGAGAGGGCTCAGAATATTGAACCATCGATCGGTATCCAACCTTGTGCAAATGGGGAATTTGCGGTTGTGCAAATGGACTGTTTGCGGTTGTTTGCGGTGCGTTAAACGGGGAGTTTGGTCTGTCACTGTGAAGTGGGCGTAACCCTTAAACTACCTGATCAATACAAAATCATACCTGATGTTTTAAATCATGTTATTCCAAACAATTTAGGAATGTTAGGTGATTTATGCCCTTTATGGATTAAAACCAGACTCTGCATCAACTATATAATTTTCCATGGGAGTTTTGCCATGGAACCCCCTCCGGCATGCCACAGTCCAGGTGTTAGTCCCCTTGAAACAACTTTTCCATCACTATTGTGGCCAAAAAGAGTCCCTGTGGGTCCCTGCCTATTGAAGTCTATGGCGGTTCGCCCGGTTCGCCCGTTTGTGAAGATTTGCGGAAGATCGCGTTCGCCGTTCGCGAACGGAAAATTTTATGTTCGCGACATCACTAGTGGTAATGTAATGTGAAATCAAAAATGCTTTTTCCATTACATAAATAGCATAGTTACTGATCGATGTTTTGACACCTTCTGGGTCTTTTTCAATATCAGCAAAAGCAATGAGGAACTTCCAGTCCACAAAATCAGCGCTGGAGACAGACCGGAAGTGAAAAATGCAAATGTTGTGGTATCTACGTGAGTGCATAAGGGAGAACGTTAATAAGCAATGACAGAAGCCAATACTGAGTTACTCGATCTAACAAATGGAAAGTCTCGAAAATGTGGATGCACCCATGTGAACATATATACACAAAATTTGGATCAGTTGCAGAGGTTGCTGTTTTTGTTATCTCTCTCTCTCATTCTGCAACTATGCAAATAAAATAAAACATTGCAAGTGCATGAAGTTTAAGTCGAGAAGTTTTTATTTTTTTAAACAAACTGTATAGGTAATAAAATGCAGATTTTGTCAGTGCAATGAAATTAATGTGTTAGCAAACTTGATAATGCCTTACAGAAAATGAACAGCATAACATCAACTGTCATTGAACATTAGCAAGGATGGACATGACAGGCAGATGTTCTCTTGGTAAGTGCTGTTTAGAAGACATACACACACGAAATGTAGAGAATGTAAAGAGAATTCAAAGTGAATTTCAAATGTAGAGTGAAAATAGGCAAACTGAGCACATCATTGATGTGGATACTTGTTTTAATTCAGCTCTTTTAGCCTACATTTTGGAATTAACTTTGAATAAACCTTATAAATAGCCTAACCAACAAGTATTGCCAGAACATATAATGGATGTAGATGAGGACTACGTAAAACAGATTAGTTAGAACCTGTGGATGATGACTCTATACAGCAGGTATTTTCACAAACTGTAGCTGTTGTGGATCCAGTACAGGTTCTCAAACAGAATGTATTGCCAAAACCTGTATCTAATAACACCAGCGATTGGGAAAAATTCTAGAAAATTTTGAAAGGAATTTTGAAGGATTTACAACTCAATGCCATAAACACTTCTGTTTTGTAAATTTTGATAAGATAACATCAATTGTTGTTGCTTTACATTGTGTAAATGAGACTTTTGAAGAAACTAGTAGACAGATGCAGGATGTTGACCCACACGAGTTACAGTTGCACTTGTCTGAATATTGTCCATACAAATATGAAACAATTCAGATGAACCAATAGGGCACAAACATTGGCCAATCAGAGTACTGCAAAATATATGCACAATTTACCAGATTTTTCTGTGTATAAGACACCACCATGTATAAGATGACCCTTATTTTTGAGGCCAAAATTAAGAAATAAATATTTTAAATATCAAATAGAACAACTTTTATATTTTAGAGGGAACTTCTATAAAGAACAACACACTTCCGATTCTCGTGCCTCCCCTGAGCTACTGTACTCTGTGAAGTTAATGGCTTCATAGTGCATGCTGGGAGACTACAGCTCCCACAATACAGAAGGTGGTGTGAGGGCATGCTAGGACATCACAGCAGTATTCCCTCTGTTCCCTGGTCCCCATTTCCTCCCCCATAAACATAATTCAGAAAGCAAGACCTACCTGGGGTGGAGCATACCTTAATATGGCTGCTCCTTTTATGGTGTGACATGTCTCTGGAGCTCTATTGGTAGTAAGTGCTGATGTCTGCTGCAGCTCCCATGCATATTGGGACCTCTTTCTCCTTACCTCTGCATTTAGAACTGGGCTACATGATGTAAAGTCTACAGGCCCTGCTTCATGTGATGCTGGGACAATTACCTGGATAGAGATCGGGTTCTAATTGGGAGAGAGTGCAACATGGACAGAGATTAAAAGATCTTCCTCCATCTTCAGTTTTTCTATAATACAGACCTGCTCTCACTATGGGGTTGCGGGCTGGAAGGCCAGGTATGTGTGTGGGCCATGGCACACTGAAATGCGTCAGGCGCCATCTTGGCTTAGGCTCAGCGCACAAGTGTTTTTTCTCAACCCCTGCAATGACATTCCATGTATAAGGCAACAGCCAATTTTAGACTACATTATGGTAAATATATTTCCTGAAGAAAGTTCTTAATTGGAACTAAAATGTTGTCATGTTGTTTTTGAGATGGAATAAAGGAATCATGCGTTTTAAAGACCTTGAGACTGGACCAGTCATATATTTTGATAAACATAACTGCCGTGTAGTAATGTTTCAAATGAGTAAGACCCAGGTTTCCATCTTGAATATAATGAGTAAGTAAAGAATATAATAGCCTGGACTGTTTGCACAACCACATGAAAGAAGTAAACTCTTTACGGATTTTGTAGAAAAAACCTTTATGGATATATTTTGGTAGTATAAAACACAAATACAGGTTGCTCCAAATATAACAATAAGTACACAAATGCTTGGGAATTCCCTTGCTGATAACCGGCCAGACTTCAGATAATGCCTGGATGAGTGGTGTTACCGCTTTATTAAATGTGAGTAGACTATTCTTATTTGTTTTACTTATTACTGTACTTATAACATTGAGCACTATTGTCCGCTTTTTATATATTTTACATATACATCTGTATGCTAAGAGACCTAAAGAGCTACATATCTATAAGTGAGGATTGTACCACTGTATGTTGACTCAAAATCTGAGTAAGCCGAAGGAAGTACTGATGCCTGATGGCCCCAGACTCCTCAATGCCTGTTAAAGACCCGCCTCTTGGGCATGATCAAACAGCCAAAGTTCAGCTTACCCAAAAGAGACTGCAGGCGGCACAGTTAAATCTTACGCAGCTCTAGGGTTAGAGACACATCCTGCTGGAGGCCCTGAACCTTATCAGTGGGCAATCGGCATTCCCTGGCCACAAAATCAATCACAATACCCAGGAAACTGAGGCATGTGACTGAATCCATAGTCTTGTCATGTGCAAATGGGACGCCAAAGCACTGAAATACATCCCCCTCCATACTCAGCAACAAGGAAAAGACAGGAGGATCAGCCAGACCAGCACACAATAAATCATGAAGATTTGACACCCACCTCCCTCTGCACCACCCACTCCAAGAAAGTGCTGAAACATTTAAATTTAAAACAAGATATGGAGTAACCCAGAAGGAGACATATATCCATGTTATACTGGCCATCAAATGCACAAAAAAGGAGAGGATGACAGCACGGGTGCACTGGAAGCAACCTGAAAGCCGATTCCACATCTGCTTTAGCAAACAAGGTCCAGGGCCCTGCAGGCTGGACCATGCAGACCTTCTCATCAAAGTATACGTAGGACAACCGGCAAAGTTCAGAAGAAATATCATCATTCACCAAACCCCCCACGAGGCACTTACAGTGACTTACAGTGACTGTCATTACATTTTCAACAACAGCCCGGCCTCTGGTGGGAGGCCGATGAGGTGGTGGACATTCCCCCACGGGCCCCCCCCCCAAAAAAAAGGACAAGAGATAACTTTTTGCGGCATCAGGCGGGTCTTAATGGAAAGCCAGAGGCCAATGTCCATCTGGTCCCAGGAAATGCACCACCACTTCATTCATTGACGGTACCTCAGGAGGTGCTAGTGTGGCCTCTAGAGAGGCTTGGTTACCTGGGGGGAGGGCAACACCGGCATCAAAACCAGGTTGGAGGTGAGCAAATTGCTCACGAAAGTGCCGACCACCATCTAGCGCAGTAGAAGCTCTGAAGGCTAACAAAATAGCCTAGACATCCATCTCTCAAGCAGAAAAGAAACAGGCCCAGGGCAAAGCAGAAGCTGTTGCTGGCCCGAATTTCATCTGGCACTGAGGTGAGAATATCATAACTCAAAACACACACTCCATAACCACTCCCACATATACTACACAGCCAATCATTAACATCCATACCCACACTTATGCATGTGCCATTGTGGGCTTAGCTGTGCTATCTCAGCTTGGAGGTGAGGACCCCTTCTGGGTAAATGTGGGTGCTATGTTGGCATCATCAGACACTTTGCAAAGTTCAGCAGAATCTATGAAATATATTGTAGAGCTCCAGAATTGCCAGTCAGAGTTGTTCCAAATTGTGGGATATGTGGGAACTATTTTGATTTCCCATCTTAGTGGTTTTCCCTTTTTTAATAGCAGGATTTTGCCCTGTTCATCTTGGAGCTCTGCTGGTCAGGTTCCATACAGCTTAGTGGTTGGTCATGCCCCATTCATTTTAGTAAGTTTTAGTTTAGTTTTTAGTGAGCAGCTTCTGGCTACTTACTGCTTAGTGGATATGCCCCACCCACTGCAGGTCAGGAGAGGGTTTAAAAACACCTTGTTACAAACTGTGAACAATATCCAATTTTTTTCTGAATGACCCTGTACTGCACCAAATGGTTTTGCCCCATTCAGTAAGGGACCATTTGCACCTTAGTGACTAACCTTGTACATTTTATATTGCATTGTTTTGCAATGCACAATAAACATAAATGTATGCATACACAACTTTGTAATAAAAGGGTTTTTAGCAGTCAAAAGAAGTAACCAAGGCTCTGAATACATATTGCAGTTTGTTCTGATTTTATTTTCCCCTGCTTCAAAAATAAATAAGTATATTTTTGTGTGAAAATAACTCAGCAGTGAAGGGATTAATTACTTTTTTTTCCTGCATGTACCTCCCTTTGTAACTGCTTACATTATAATTTTAGCTTTTTTTTCAACCGTAATATTGTCAATTTTCAAATATACTGAAGGCAATTAAATATAGACGCTCACATAGTAATATTTACCTGGTTGGTACTTGGGGACTTCAGAAACATGAACAAATTGAAGAACAGAAGTGATAATTAAGTTTAGAATGTCTACACATTATCTTACTGTTATTTTATTCGGTATGCACTTATTCACTTTGACATAATATTATCTTTTAATTTGACACCTTCTAAACAGATGTTGTTGTTTACTTTGGTGAAAAGTACATAATGTGCTAGTAATACACAAGGTGTTCTATTTACATCACTTTAACATTCTTTCATACCGTTCACCAACAGCCGATTAGCTGCATCAGAGAATCAGAACATCTGATAGGTCACACTGGCATCTTGAAGTAGGAGTGATATACTTCGCGTGACTCAAAGTAAAATAATGGTACACATGAAATATATGTTAGCACACCTGTTGCTTCTCTGATCAACCAAAAAAATATTTTTTGCCACGTACATTTCTTTTACATTTTCTTAAATTATTTTTTTTGTCAGTTCGTAACTGACAAATCTAGAGAGAAGGAAAGTGCACATTTTTGTAATAACCAGTCTTTGTACTTGATGATAAATGAGTATATGGGATGTGTTTTGACCACAAAGATGACTCTCTTCTCCTGAATACACAGAGATGATAACCATAATCATCTAAGTACATCACTGGCTAAATATTTTGGTCTTTCTTTTATGCTTTATTTTTCTAAAATTAAGTTACTACATGCCACGTAATAAGACCTTTTATCTGGTGTCATGTTTTTGCTG
This sequence comes from Pelobates fuscus, assembly GCF_036172605.1. Lineage (NCBI taxonomy): Eukaryota > Metazoa > Chordata > Amphibia > Anura > Pelobatidae > Pelobates > Pelobates fuscus. The sequence continues at coordinate 82,177,203 of NC_086325.1, read as the reverse complement.
TATTATTTTTCCTACCAAAGTGTATACACATTACACGTTTACTTTCCTTTTCTAGTGCAAAGAACTGTCAACAACAGCTTATTAATTCTAAACGTAATCATAGTTTCCTTCCAGGGCTCCATTCTGTCCCTCTGCATCTCTGCAGAAACTATTGCATATACTGTATCAACAGAACGGCATGGCTTGAGTCTAGAAACAAGAAGAGGGAAGGTTGAAACTTAACATACTCAATACATAACAGGGGATCTTAGGATGGTGTAGTGGCAGCCTGTAATGCTCTGTTTTGTACAAATGCTTGCTTTAGATATGTGTTGTGTGTTCTACGTAACTATTAACAGAGTTATGACCATTTTTGTTGAGCTTTTGTGCACTTTTATTAAGGGAACTTTTGCAACAATGAGAGAAATCATTAGAACTTTTGAAAGCAACAAAATGAGCTTCAGTCTAGGGTAGGCCGGCACAACATGTGCCCTCCCTCAGATGTTTTCAAACTACAACTCCAATGATTCCCTGGGTATCAGCCATGATTCCCTGGCTATCTGTTTCATTGAAAGAAACATGGGATTTGGTTATCTGTTTCATTGAAATAATCAAGGGCCATGTAGTTCAAAACATCTTGGGGGGGGGGGGGGGGGGGGGATTGGCGCAGGTTGTGCAGGCCTGGTCTAGAGGATTTCAAAATCCAGTCAAATATTCTAAACTCTCTAAAATATTGCAGCAAAATGAATTCCTGTAATTTATGAAACATATTATCACTAAAATAGAATTTTAATTTTGTACGGTTACTTAGAGTTGTTTAATATCACCAGACCAAAAATTATACATGAAATTGCTGGATTACCCTATATTTATGTACTTGCAAAGAACCCCATGTTTCAAATAAACTGAAAGAATTATATTGAGGGATTGATCTTTGCAGCTCCTCTATGTCATATATCTAAAACTTGTATTATGTTCTATGAACAGGAGCCTTTAAGAAAAAAGGATTTGATGGTCATTAATATGTTTCAGTGTATTTGTTTGCTTGTTTAATCCATACCTTGCTTTACCCAATAGGAATTCTTCACACTCTCATCTATTTTCACTAGATACACATTATTATTTTCTCTGGTGCTGTAGAATTACACTATGTACATATAGAGCTTGGTTGCTTCATCTAAGTGTTGCTTCTAAGTGTGTGTGTGGTTGGAGATATTCTGGAGAGTTTTTACAGAAGCTTCAACTGTCTAAGAGCTGTGCTAAGAGTTCTTTTTTACTGTTACAGGTAAGATTCATCTGTAGGAAAAGGTTACTGACTGCACAAGGTTTGATTTCCTGTTGGTAATTATAAGGCATTTGATTGGATTAGGTAGCTACTTGCTATTGATTGCTATTTAAATTAGCTATTGTTTGCTAATAAGCAGAGGCCTACCCAGGTGTTAAACATTCCTAGTGGGAGGTGATTTTAGGAGTATATAAGGGTAGTTGTCATTAGCTTGGCTAATAGAGCTTGTTTGCTTCATCTAAGTGTTGCTTCTAAGTGTGTGTGTGGTTGGAGATATTCTGGAGAGTTTTTACAGAAGCTTCAACTGTCTAAGAGCTGTGCTAAGAGTTCTTTTTTACTGTTACAGGTAAGATTCATCTGTAGGAAAAGGTTACTGACTGCACAAGGTTTGATTTCCTGTTGGTAATTATAAGGCATTTGATTGGATTAGGTAGCTACTTGCTATTGATTGCTATTTAAATTAGCTATTGTTTGCTAATAAGCAGAGGCCTACCCAGGTGTTAAACATTCCTAGTGGGAGGTGATTTTAGGAGTATATAAGGGTAGTTGTCATTAGCTTGGCTAATAGAGCTTGTTTGCTTCATCTAAGTGTTGCTTCTAAGTGTGTGTGTGGTTGGAGATATTCTGGAGAGTTTTTACAGAAGCTTCAACTGTCTAAGAGCTGTGCTAAGAGTTCTTTTTTACTGTTACAGGTAAGATTCATCTGTAGGAAAAGGTTACTGACTGCACAAGGTTTGATTTCCTGTTGGTAATTATAAGGCATTTGATTGGATTAGGTAGCTACTTGCTATTGATTGCTATTTAAATTAGCTATTGTTTGCTAATAAGCAGAGGCCTACCCAGGTGTTAAACATTCCTAGTGGGGGGTGATTTTAGGAGTATATAAGGGTAGTTGTCATTAGCTTGGCTAATAGAGCTTGGTTGCTTCATCTAAGTGTTGCTTCTAAGTGTGTGTGTGGTTGGAGATATTCTGGAGAGTGTTGCTTCTAAGTGTGTGTGTGGTTGGAGATATTCTGGAGAGTGTTGCTTCTAAGTGTGTGTGGATGGAGATATTCTGGAGATAAACTGGAGGTAATTTGAGGTATTCAGGAGGATAAATAAAAAGTTAAGGTTTGTTTGATTTAACTTATTCACCTCATTGGAATGGCAGACTTAGTTCAGTGTAATAGTTGCTTTGCATTTGTTTCACGTTCCACTTTTTGGAGGTTTGGTTGTTGTCTAATCTGTAGACAGTTCTCTATTTTGCGGCAGGAGATTGTATTTTTGAAGTCTGAGATTTGTAAATTATCTGGTAAACAAACTCAGGCTGGAACTGCTGCAAAGCCACTGCCGCAGAGACATACTAGGAATGGCAGATGGATTACTGTAGGATCTGGTAGACTTGGAGTTGTGGATAAAAGGCATATTGCACAGCCTGTTGCTCTACATAATTCATTTTCTGCACTTTCAGAGTGTAGTGGTGTTGTGCAGAGAGGCACTGAGGCTAGTGGTGTTGTGCAGAGAGGCACTGAGGCTAGTGGTGTTGTGCAGAGAGGCACTGAAGCTAGTGGTGTTGTGCAGAGAGGCACTGAAGCTAGTGGTGTTGTGCAGAGAGGCACTGAGGCTAGTGGTGTTGTACAGAGAGGCACTGAGGCTAGTGGTGTTGTGCAGAGAGGCACTGAGGCTAGTGGTGTTGTGCAGAGAGGCACTGAGGCTAGTGGTGTTGTGCAGAGAGGCACTGAGGCTAGTGGTGTTGTGCAGAGAGGCACTGAGGCTAGTGGTGTTGTGCAGAGAGGCACTGAGGCTAGTGGTGTTGTGCAGAGAGGCACTGAGGCTAGTGGTGTTGTGCAGAGAGGCACTGAGGCTAGTGGTGTTGTGCAGAGAGGCACTGAGGCTAGTGGTGTTGTGCAGAGAGGCACTGAGGCTAGTGGTGTTGTGCAGAGAGGCACTGAGGCTAGTGGTGTTGTGCAGAGAGGCACTGAGGCTAGTGGTGTTGTGCAGAGAGGCACTGAGGTGTTGTGCAGAGAGGCTAGTGGTGTTGTGCAGAGAGGCACTGAGGCTAGTGGTGTTGTGCAGAGAGGCACTGAGGCTAGTGGTGTTGTGCAGAGAGGCACTGAGGCTAGTGGTGTTGTGCAGAGAGGCACTGAGGCTAGTGGTGTTGTGCAGAGAGGCACTGAGGCTAGTGGTGTTGTGCAGAGAGGCACTGAGGCTAGTGGTGTTGTGAAGAGAGGCACTGAGGCTAGTGGTGTTGTGAAGAGAGGCACTGAGGCTAGTGGTGTTGTGCAGAGAGGCACTGAGGCTAGTGGTGTTGTGCAGAGAGGCTTGGTGAGGCCTAATAGAAAGCAGTTGTTGGTGGGGGATTCCATCATAAGAGGTGTGGAGATGGACAATGGTGGTCTTGTGAGGTGTCTTCCCGGAGCTACTGCTCACAGAGACAGGAGACCTATCGGTAATATTGTTAAGCAAGCAAAGCAGGAAGGGGAATTGGATGTACTTGTCCATTTAGGGACAAATGACTTGGCTTGCAATGAGGTTTCAGAGGTTAAGGAAGTTTTTAGTGTTTTTGCCAATGATATACGGCAGGTTGCTTCCACATTGTCATTCTCTGAAGTTCTGCCTGTGCATAACACTCAGAATGACAGGCGGATGCGTATTAGGGACTTTAACTTGTGGCTTGGTGAATGGTGTCGGGAGCAAGGATTTGGCTTTATTGCTCATGGTAGCTCTGTTTGGAATGGAAATAAACTGTACAAAAAAGATGGTTTGCATCTTTCTCAAAAGGGAACAAATGTTCTCAGTGAGCAGTTCAGAGGTTTTGCTAGAATGTATTTAAACTAGGAGGGGGGGGGCAAAAGGGTGATAAAACATCAATCCAATTGTCCCCCAAAACAAGGACAGAAGGTGCCTGTAGCAAGTGTGTTAAAAAATGATAAGCTTAGAGTCATGTCTACAAATGCTCGCAGTTTAGGGAATAAGATCCATGAACTTGTGGCAATAATGGCAACTGATAGTGTAGATTTAGTCGCTGTTACTGAGACATGGTATAATGAGACAAATGACTGGGACATAGCAATACCAGGGTATTCTTTATATAGAAAAGACAGGGAAGGCAAGAAAGGGGGAGGGGTGGCCCTGTATGTAAAGAATAGCATAAAATCTAGCCTAATAAAGGTTAGTGAGGCGAACATAGAGTCAGTTTGGGCTACGTTAGAATTTGGTAATCACACAGTAACTCGTGTAGGTGTGATTTATAGGCCCCCAGGACAAATTGAAGAGTTAGATAATCTACTAGTTGAAGAAATAGCTAAAATGACAATGAAGGGGGAAGTTATCATCATGGGTGACTTTAATCTTCCTGATATAAATTGGAAAACAAAAATAGCTACTTGTGCGAGGAGCACACATATTCTAAACTCCCTACTGGGATTGTCTCTAAAACAAGTCGTTGAGGAGCCAACTCGTAAAGAGGCCATACTAGATTTAGTGTTAACAAATGGAGATTTGGTATCAGATATTACTGTAGGTGAAAGTTTAGGATCCAGTGATCATCAGTCAGTGTGGTTTAATATAAGAACAGTGTCTGAGTCACACCACACAAAAACAAAAGTTTTAGACTTTAGAAAAACAGACTTTTCCAAAATTAGAATATGTGTAAAGGAGTCATTATCAGACTGGAGCAATTTAAATGGAGTCCAAAAGAAATGGGATTATTTAAAAGTTGCACTACTGAAGGCAACAGAAAATTGCATTAGGCTTGTCAGTAAAAGCAAAAAAATCAAGAAACCACTGTGGTACTCCACAGATGTAGCCAAAATAGTAAAAAACAAAAAGTTAGCATTTAGTAATTATAAAAAAACCCAGAGTGAGGAAGACAGAATGACCTATAAGATTAGGCAGAAAGAGGCTAAGCAAGTTATAAGAGCTTCCAAATCACACACAGAAGAGAAAATAGCACAGTCAGTAAAAAAGGGGGACAAAACCTTTTTTAGATACATAAATGAGAAAAGAAAAGTAAAACAAGGATTAGTTAGATTAAAAACAAAAGAAGGAAGGTATGTAGATGAGGATAAAGGTCTAGCTGACTGCCTCAATGAATATTTTTCTTCGGTATTTACAGATGAAAATGAAGGAAAGGGACCTCAGTTAAGAAAAAGGATAAATGAGTCATTTATTACACGTGAGTTTACAGAGGAAGAGGTTCTATTTCAACTGTCAAAAGTAAAGACAAATAAGTCAATGGGACCTGATGGAATACACCCAAAGCTATTAAAAGAGCTTAGTGGTGTACTAGCAAAACCATTAACAGATTTATTTAACCAATCATTGATAACAGGAGTAGTCCCAGAAGATTGGAAGTTAGCGAATGTTGTGCCCATTCACAAGAAAGGTAATAGGGAGGAGTCGGGCAACTATAGGCCAGTAAGCCTAACTTCAGTAGTGGGGAAAGTGATGGAAACCATGTTAAAGGATAGGATTGTTGAACATCTAAAAACACATGGATTTCAAGATCAGAGACAACATGGGTTTACTTCAGGGAGATCATGCCAAACTAATCTTATTGATTTTTTTGATTGGGTAACTAAAATTATAGATCAGGGTGGTGCAGTAGACATTGCTTACCTTGATTTCAGTAAGGCTTTTGACACTGTTGCACATAGAAGGCTTATCAACAAACTACAATCTTTGAGTTTGGATTCCAATATTGTTGAATGGGTAAGGCAGTGGCTGAGTGACAGGCAACAGAGGGTTGTAGTCAATGGAGTATATTCAAAGCTTGGGCTTGTCACCAGTGGGGTACCTCAGGGATCTGTACTTGGACCCATTCTCTTTAATATTTTTATTAGTGATATTGCAGAAGGTCTTGATGGTAAGGTGTGTCTTTTTGCGGATGATACTAAGATATGTAACAGGGTTGATGTTCCAGGAGGGATAAGCCAAATGGAAAATGATTTAGGTAGACTAGAAAAATGGTCAGCGTTGTGGCAACTGACATTTAATGTGGATAAGTGCAAGATAATGCATCTTGGACGTAAAAACCCAAGGGCAGAGTACAGAATATTTGATAGAGTCCTAACCTCAACATCTGAGGAAAGGGATTCAGGGGTGATTATTTCTGATGACTTAAAGGTAGGCAGACAATGTAATAGAGCAGCAGGAAATGCTAGCAGAATGCTTGGTTGTATAGGGAGAGGTATTAGCAGTAGAAAGAGGGAAGTGCTCATGCCATTGTACAGAACACTGGTGAGACCTCACTTGGAGTACTGTACACAGTACTGGAGACCCTATCTTCAGAAGGATATTGATACCTTAGAGAGAGTTCAAAGAAGGGCTACTAAACTGGTTCATGGATTGCAGGATAAAACTTACCAGGAAAGGTTAATCTTAACATGTATAGCATGGAGGAAAGACGAGACAGGGGGGATATGATAGAAACATTTAAATACATAAAGGGAATCAACACAGTAAAGGAGGAGACTATATTTAAAAGAAGAAAAACTACCACAACAAGAGGACATAGTCTTAAATTAGAGGGACAAAGGTTTAAAAATAATATCAGGAAGTATTACTTTACTGAGAGGGTAGTGGATGCATGGAATAGCCTTCCAGCTGAAGTGGTAGAGGTTAACACAGTAAAGGAGTTTAAGCATGCGTGGGATAGGCATAAGGCTATCCTAACTATAAGATAAGGCCAGGGACTAATGAAAGTATTTAGAAAACTGGGCAGACTAGATGGGCCGAATGGTTCTTATCTGCCGTCACATTCTATGTTTCTATGTTTCTATGTTTCTATGTCTCATATTCAACAGACTTCCTGGACATTAAACATTTCACAGGCTTTTATTACAATAATTTGCTTTGGGATAAATTATTTTACAGGTTTTGTTCAAGAGCAAACGTAAACTTACTAGTTCAGAATAATTGCTTAGATACAATATCATTGCTTAGATTCTACCAGTGGCAGAACTACAAAGAGAGCATACTGGTGCTACATTTTTTGCTCCCCTCCTCCCCCAATGCAATATCAAGTATAGCCAAAGGCTAGGTAATACTCCCACAATGCACAAGTAAAAACAAATACAGTAAAGAAAAGTGATGGAGTGTGACAAGGCTGTTGTAACCACCTGAGTGGGACCCCTCAAACCACTCTAATAATAACAAATACAATACATACAATGGTGGATCACACTTCTTAAGGTTTCCTAAAATAAAAGCATAAAAGCATATAGTGTAATACAGTCAATATGCAAATATAAAGGAAAAAAATTGAAGGTCATGTACTCACAAGCCGGGAGCCAAATAGAATCATATGGCTCCCATGAGTTCAGCAGTGGGACACTTAATAGGACTACCCTGTCCTTCCTTTGGTCGTTCTGGAGATAACAGGACCGACAGAGAAAGGGATTCTTTCTTCAAAGTAGATTTATTAATACAAAATATATATATACAGGATTGCTCTTGATAAAACAAAAAATAAAAAGAAGCAAAGTCCAATAGCCAGATGGCTATCCAAGTCCATAAAAAGCACCAAAACATAAAATGTAAAGTGCAGCTGGAACAGGTGTAAATCACCTTGTAAATCTTGTGGTGAATAGGCACAAATGTCCTCAAGGGTCCTGATACGCATTTCGCCCCTAATGTGGGGGCTTCCTCAGTCTGTGATAGTTTGTGTGCTCTCTGGTGGTCTTTTATACCGCTTTATGCGCTTACTTCCGGGTTCTGATGTTGGTGTTTGGAACGCACGTTGCGTTCCATGCGTCGGTGACGTCACTTCCGGGTTTCCGTTTTGGCACTTTTGTGACGTCACTAGGATGCGCGGTGGAACGCACGTGCGTTCCACACTCGTTTATATGCGTAATTAGAAGAAAAAACATATGAATATAAGCGAACAGTCCATTTTAAGACATATTTGAGTGGGAACTCTTTTTAGAAAAAAAGAGGACATGATGCAATATTGTGTGTACAGAATGTATACCAATATTATTATTTTGATACCTAAATAATGATGCTTTAAAGGTATTATACAGGAGTATTTCTGCAGTTCTTTTCATAGTCCATATTCCCATCGTTTAAACATTTGTTATAAAATATAATATAAGAATCAAATATATTTATAGGATCTATTAAAAAATAAAGGAAATAAGACTGTAACTTCTTAAAAATGCAGTACTATAAGATGTTTATATGTTCACCAGTTGTAAGTGCATTCTTTAGTCATATTTTCAGTGACTTAATTAAAGTGCCGTATTTAAAGTGCATAAGAGTGTTTTAGGTGATTAAAACATATACACTATTTAAAAATATATATATTTGAAAAATATTTTTAAAAAAGTGACACAATTCAAAATCTGAATTCAGACCATTTGGTATTAAAGTGTTGAATTCAAATATAAATTTAATTTCTTCTGACCCTATTTTTTTAATATAGTTGCCTCCCCTCCAATCTTTTTTGACTAACTTCAAGGGACAGAAAAAAAGGTTCTCTGGGTTCTGGTTATGGTATTTTTTGAAATGGTTGGAAACACTGTGGGTTTCCAGCCCATTCCTTATATTTCGGATGTGTTCTGAAATGCGTACATGGATACATCTAATGGTACGGCCTACGTAAAGGAGGTTGCATGGACACTTTAAAACGTAAATAACACCTTTTGAGAAACAGGTGAGTTGGTCTCGGATAGTAAATTCTTTATTGATGTATTGTTGTATATTGGTAAGGTGTCTCTTTTTACTTTTTGTGGACCTGCACGCTAGGCAGGTACCGCATCCATAAAAACCTCTTCCCTGTGTAACAAAGTGTTTGGTAGTTGTTGGATTTTGGCTACTTAGTACTAGAGATCTTTTTAAATTCGGCGCTCCTCTGTATGTGATTTGTGGTCGTATAGGTAAAATATCTTTTAAAATAGGGTCTTCCTGTAAAAGGTGCCAATATTTGTTGATAATTTTTGTAATTTTTCCATTTTGGCCATTAAAATTGCATATAAAAGGGATTTTTTTGGTCTGTGTGTCTTGTTTATTTTTTATTTTGTATGTTAAAAGTTCTAAACGTGGCTTCTTTTGGACTTCTTCTAATTCTAAAGTTAATTGTTCTTCCTTGTATCCTTTCTCGATGAATTGTTCTTTTATTTTTGTGGCTTGTTGTATGTAATCTTCATTATTAGTGCAGTTTCGTCTGATTCTTAAGAATTGGCCTTTTGGTGCGTTCTGTAGCCATGGTTTGTGGTGGCAGCTATTTTTCTCGATATATCCATTGGCATCTACCGTTTTAAAGAAATTTTTGGTGGTAATGGAATTGTTTTGTATGAAAATATGGAGATCTAAGAAGTGGATGTCTGTTTGGCTGTGTGTAGTGGTTAGTGTGATGCCCCAGTCATTGTCACTCAGGAAAGAGTTGAACATATCTAAAAGTTCAATTGGGCCGTTCCAGTTAAAGAGTATGTCGTCGATGTAACGGCGATAGCACACCAAATTCGACACCCAGGGATGCTCAGAAAATATGACGTGTTCTTCCCAGTATGCCATAAGTAGATTAGCATAACTGGGTGCGAATTTGGTGCCCATCGCCGTACCTCTTATTTGGAGGTAGAACGTGTCGTTATACCAAAAGAAATTATTAGTAAGAATGAGGTAAATTCCTTCTATAATAAATTGGATTTGGTCTTCGTGGAAATTGGCTTTATTTAAAAAGTATTGTACTGCTTTAATTCCTATGCTGTGGGGAATGATGGTATATAGAGATGTCACGTCGCTGGTGACTAGGTGGAAATTCGCGTCCCATTTTATGTAGAGTGTAAATAGTGTCCTTTAAATGCGATGGATTTTTTAACACCAGGGGTTGTAGTAGTGTGTCTATATACTCCGAGACTCTTGAAGATATCGAGTCGATCCCTGATATGATGGGACGTCCTGGGGGGTTGGTGAGGCTTTTGTGGATTTTTGGAAGGTAGTAAAAAAACTGAATTTTGGGGTGTGGAATGTGCAAATATTTACTTTCTTTTTCAGTTAAAATTTATTTTTCTAGTCCTTTTTTAATGAACTGTTCAAATTTATTTTTTATTTCCTCTGTAGGGTTAGAATTAAGTTTTTGGTAAGTAGTGTGATCTGAAAGAATACGTTCTGACTCCCCTCTGTATTGTGCTTTAGAAAGGATGACGATTCCGCCCCCCCTTGTCAGCTGGCTTAATTATTATCTCTTAATTTTTTTGTAGTTGTTTTAAAATGTTTTTTCTCTATGGGACATATTTTGTTGGAATCTATTGAGTTTTTTTAGTTTTTTTAATGTCTCCCATTACCATAGTTTCAAATGTGGTAATTGCATTAGATATCATGTGTTGTGGAAAAAAAGGAGGATTTTTCTTTAAGTTGTGTCTGTTTATATTTAGGATCTGGAGCTACATGTGGTGTTTCTTCTTTATCGTAAAAAAATTTTTTTAGACATAGGTTTCTTATGAATTTATTTAAGTCTATGAAAAAATCGAACGTATCTAGTTCTGCTGTCGGGGCAAATTTAAGGCCTTTTTTTAGGACATTTATTTCGTCTTTCCTTAGCGGGTAATCTGTGAGATTGAAAATTCCTTTTGTATCTATCTCTTCCCTCTTTTTTCTTTGTTCCCCTGTTGCTCCTCTATTTCGTGTTCTTTGGATCTGGGTCGTTTGCCTTAAGGTTCGCACGATTTCGGTTTCTCCTGCCAGATCATATCATATACTCCCACAATGTTTTTCCAGCTGGGGATTTTCCATTTGCTGATCCTTGTAGTGTTTGTTGAATGTAAGTATGTTTCTTAATAGAGTATGTGTGTGAATCTAGGGGTGTACTTGTGTGTAGTGTTGTGTATTTATATGTACCGTTGCCACTTGAAAGCAGTGGTTTACTTGTGTGTAGTGTTTGTATTTACATGTAGGTGTGTCTGTATCTAGTTCTGATATTGGAAAACACGTTTATTTGTGTGTAGTGTTGGTGTTTAAATACTGAGATGTATGCACACAAACACACACACAAATACACAGATACACACACTGGGACACATGCAGATACACAGAATTACACTCATGTGGATACAAACAGTGACACACACAGATACACTTACACACATACAGATACACGTAAGGAAACAAATACAGATACAAAGACACACATCCAGACAAACAAATACACACACAAACACACATATATGCATACTGACAAACAGATAGATACACAGAGACACCGGTACACATACAGACACATGCAGATACACATACAGACACATGCAGATACACAGATACATATACAGACAAACAGATAGATGCACATACAGCCTCACATGCAGATACACAGACACACATAAAGACACACATATAGATACACAAACAGACACATGCAGATACACAGATACATACACATATAGACAAACATGCTGGCACACAGACTAAATGATATACATACAGATACACATATACACATGCAGACATGCATATACAGACACGCATATACAGGCAGAATGGTTGTCCTGGTGCTGGAATAAAAAGTAAATTATATTGCATTATTTCACTTTTAATTTCTGCTATTCCAAAAATTTAATCTTAATTGAATAAGTACAATAATGACAGCTATCATTTACAATAATAATTATTATTCCTTGTTTAATTTACCATGTTTTTGACAATCTTATTCACATCTCAAAAGTAGAAGGTTATCTATCATATTTTGTTTTGCTCAAAGGCTAGTTTTTATTTTTATTAAAATTATTTTCAATGTTTCTTTTTCACATAGATCAAAAACGTTTCTAAACTGTCAAACTATATTGGCTGTATGAAAAATTATAATGCATTGTTGAATTTTGTTTTTCTGGAAATGTCTGCTTAACCTTTCCTCAAACAATGTATTGCTATTGGCACAAAGTGTCCTAAAAAGTATCTGGAGAGATGAAAGACATACATTTATTGTATATATGTAAAAGTCAAGAGCATAGCTAATAAACTCTCTTCTGTTGTTCCATTTTATAGGATTAAATAATAGTACAGTTTGTCCTTGTTAATCCCAAAGCACCATACAGTGCTCCTAGAATAGACTTTTGTCATCAATGCTAGTAGTCATATGATTAAATGTTACCCAAGTGAAGGAGGTTTGGATAAAGTTAATGAGATGATCTGTAATGATTTTGTACTATATCTCTTTGGTAGGTGTTTCTAAGTTGTCATTAATTAGTAATTGTAGTTAAAATACTTCATTTCATCACAGCTATACCTGTTTTACTTAATTGCCATTTGCTGTTTTCCTAGAAAACATATTGGTAAGAAATAAATTATTATTCCATATTTAGCAAAACGTGTATGTATTCTTACTGATTTTTTTTTTTTTTTAATTCTTTATTTTTAGCGTGCATGTGATTACAGAGCATAAACATACGCCACAACAGCGTGCTTGAGTTAAACATAGGATTAACAGTGGCATGAGAGGTGTGCACATTTTTGTTTTGTTTTGACATGAAAGTAACAGGCTTTTTAACAATAGTAGGTAGAATTAAAACGCTAGGCCATACAAGCTTATAAGTGGTTTAGGCTCGTTTAAGCTTAAGTTAAATATTATGTCGTGTCTATGGTATTGCATTTCTGGGGAGGTCAAACGTTTACGCTTATGCCATATTTACGACTGTGAAGAATACATGAGAGTGTCAAACTATTAAACTTTGTTTACATGTTGTAACAGGCTAAGCTAGGCATGCATGGAACAATGCTGGTTGCGCTTAAGATTTGGAGCAAGCTGGTCAGTTAAATGTATGTCGTCGTAGCGCATTAACAACAACAAAAAAAAAACAAAAAATTAATCTTAGTGTGGTATACTGCTGGTCTTCAAGTCTATTTATAGGGCATTGCACTGGAACAATCAGCTTTAGGTCAATTAAAGTCTTGGGGCAACCCAAATACTCCCTAGGGAGGGCAGGTGGTAGATATAGCCTATGAAAATAGTGAATGGCATAGGGGCATAGTCCGCAAGTAGCCTGTGTTAGGTGTCTGAGTCCGGGCATTCTGCTGTAGCAGACGTTCGTAGCAGTCCAGGCCCGAAATAACTGTGAGGCAGCATGATGGGCAGTTCAGCCTATGCCCAGCGAAGGTAGGTCTTGTGCGCTGGGACAGGTAGCCTCGTGGCTCTTGGGGAAGGTGATTCCGCTTTGTGGGTCGGCTCCAGTCTCGCTCCGTGGGGTGGGCGGCCACTCGGCCTCCAGTTTTGCAGCGTTGGCTGTAAGGCTTCGGGTTATGCTGTAGTGACTGTCGCAGTTTTGGTCGGGTGAGGTGCTTGTGTGCGTCACTTGTTTGGTGGTTCCGCTTTTGTTTGCCAGTGAGTGGAGGCGTGAGCCCGTGGAGCACGGCGCCGTTCCCGCCTTGAGGATCTCAGGTACCTGCTCCGCCGTGTGGCCCCTTTGGATGCGTGAGGTAAGTGCCTATAGTGCCTGCGTCTTGCTGTGGGTCTGATCCATGAGGTCACCGTCCGTTCAGCCTGGAGGTATGTTGCCCCTCTGCTCAGTAGTGCATCCCTGAGGTTTGCACAGAGCCAGTCAAAAAACCCCAGGGCTGTTGATGGTGTTTGGATGCGGGTTCTCTGCTTGTTACCACGCTGGGCAGCCATTTTGGTTTTGTCCCGGTGTCCCGGAACCCCTGTATGCCTTGTAGCTGGCCCTTCTCTTTGGTCGGATATGTGTCCAGGGGGGACCGGGATGACCCCCACCGGTCCAGAGGGGGGGGGGGGTTGCTGGGTTGAGGTCTCTTAAGGGCCCCCGAGCCGAGGAGAGCGGCCGCCTCCCCCCGGCTCCGGTCCCAGTAGGCCGCTTGTGGATGTCGGCGCTCCCGGCTCCGACGGACACCCGGATTCTTACTGATTTATTACATACATAAATTATTGGATTTAAATCGATTCAGCAGGGAATGTACACTGAACAAAAATTATAAACGCAACATTTTTGTTTTTGCCCCCATTTTTCATATGCTGAACTCAAAGATCTAAGACTTTTTTATGTACACAAAAAGGCCTATTTCTCTCAAATATTGTTCACAAATCTGTCTAAATCTGTGTTAGTGAGCACTTCCCCTTTGCCGAGATAATCCACCCACCTCACAGGTGTGGCATATCCAGATGCTGATTAGACAGCATGATTATTGCACAGGTGTGCCTTAGGCTGGCCACAATAAATGGCCACTCTAAAATGAGCTTTCTTGTCCACACCTTTGATAACACCCACTGCAACTGTTTGCCTCATATCACGGACAGCAAATCGGCCAAGAGGAGGATAGTTTGAGAAAGTCTTCACACACATTGACTTCTCTGGAATCATCTCAATAATTGCAGCATCATCAGATTTTAAGAACTTGGGTTCAGCCTCCAATGTTTTGCCAGACCTGCGGTCTATGTTTTCCATCAATCTGGCAAACTTAAAGGCTATGTGAGATGTGTGGCAATCCAGGACTAAAGCATAGCCAGCACCAATCTGTCCTGGGTGATTAAGGATGAGCACCTGAGCTGTGAAGCTGCTAGCCTGCATTAGAGGATAATTTTTGCTATGACCAGCCACATTCCCTCTCCTGATATCTTTCACAGATATATTCTTCATGTTAAAGCCAACATTGTCATCCGGCATAACCTCAGTCAGAGCCTATTGGTGCATTTCCACAGACTTTACTTCTGTTGTGATGCCGGCTGGGGCAAATGTTACCACAATACCTGGCTTCAAGACACCAGTTTCTACTCATCCAACAGGTACAGTACCAATACTGTATTAGGGTGGTCCGGGGGGGGGGGGGGGGGGGGTTTGGAAACCAGCCAGTATCTGGGTGTCACCACCATTTGCCTCATGCAGTGTAACACATCTCCTTTGCATAGACTTGATCAGGTTGTTGATTGTGGCCTGTGGAATGTTGGTCCACTCCTCTTCAATGGCTGTGCAAAGTTGCTGGATATTGGCAGGACCTGGAACACGCTGTCACCGATCCAGATTATCCCAAACATGCTCAATGGGTGACATGTCCGGTGAATATGCTGGCCATGCAAGAACTGGGATGTTTTCAGCTTCCAGGAATTGTGTACAGATCCTTGCAACATGGGGCCATGCATTATCATGCTGCAACATGAGGTGATGGCCGTGGATGAATGGCACAACAATGGGCCATAGGATCTCGTTGCTGTATCTCTGTGCATTGAAAATGCCATCAATAAAATGCACCTGTGTTGGTTGTCCATAACATACACCTGCCCATACCATAACCCCACCGCCACCATGGGCCACTCAATCCACAACGTTGACATCAGCAAACCGTTCACTCACACAATGCCAAACATGCTGTCTGCCATCTACCCTGTACAGTGAAAACCGTGATTCATCCATGAAGGGAACACCTCTCCAAAGTGCCATCAAATGTGAGCATTTGCCCACTCAAGTCGGTTACGATGACGAAGTGCAGTCAGGTTGAGACCCCAATGAGGACGACGAGCATGCAGATGAGCTTCCCTAAGATGGTTTCTGACAGTTTGTGCAGAAATTCTTTGGTTATGCAAACCGATTGTTGCAGCAGCTGTCTGAATGACTGGTCTCAGACTATCTTGGAGGTGAAAATGCTGGATGTGGAGGTCCTGGGCTTGTGTGGTTACATGTGGTCTGTGATTGTGAGGCCGGTTGGATGTACTGCCAAATTCTCTGAAACGCCTTTGGAGATGGCTTATGGTAGAGAAATAAACATTAAATTCATGGACAGCAGTTCTGGTGAACATTCCTGCAATCAGCATGCCAATTGCACACTCCCTCAAAACTTGCGACATCTGTGGCATTGGGCTGTGTGATAAAACTGCTAATATTTACTCTGAATCTTCCGTCGTTCGCCTTGTTTACTGATCTGCCATTGCTGAGGCCACCGATTTATAGCTGTAATGGGGAAAGAGAAGATCCACATCAATATTGTGGTGATTGGCTATGTCGACTCTGGAAAATCCACAACCACAGGCCATCTGATCTACAAATGTGGGGGCATCGATAAAAGGACCATGGCAAAATTTGAGAAAGAAGCTGCCGAGATGGGCAAAGGGTCCTTCAAGTATGCTCGGGTCTTGGACAAACTGAAGGCAGAGCAGGAACGTGGAATAACTATTGATATTTCTTAGTGGAAATTTAAGACCAGTGAATAATACATCACAATTATTGACGCTCCTGGACACCAGGAATTCATCAAGAACATGATCACTGGTGCTTCTCAGGCAGACTGTGCTGTACTTATTGTGGCTTGAGGTGTAGGTGAGTTTGGAGCTGGTATCTCAAAGAATGGACAAACTCGGGAGCATACCCTCCTTGCTTATACCCTGGGGGTAAAGCAACTTATAATTGGTGTCAGCAAGATGGATTCCACTGAACCTCCATATAGCCAGAAGAGATTCCAGGAGATTACCAAGGAAGTCAGTACCTACATAGGGAAAATTGGAATATGATCCTCGTTCCGTAGCATTTGTGCCAATATCAGGATGGCATGGAGACAAAATGCTGGAGCCTAGCAGCAATATTACCTGGTTCAAAGTCTGGAAGGTAGAAAGAAAAGAAGAAGGAGCTACCACTGGAATTACTCTTCTGGAGGCTCTGGACTGTATTCTGCCTCCCACAAAACCCACAAACAAACCCCTTCTTCTTCCTCTGCAGGATGTATACAAGATTGGAGGTATTGGTACTGTACCTGTTGGATGAGTAGAAACTGGTGTCTTGAAGCCAGGTATTGTGGTAACATTTGCCCCAGCCGGCATCACAACAGAAGTAAAGTCTGTGGAAATGCACCAATAGGCTCTGACTGAGGTTATGCCGGATGACAATGTTGGCTTTAACATGAAGAATATATCTGTGAAAGATATCAGGAGAGGGAATGTGGCTGGTCATAGCAAAAATTATCCTCTAATGCAGGCTAGCAGCTTCACAGCTCAGGTGCTCATCCTTAATCACCCAGGACAGATTGGTGCTGGCTATGCTTTAGTCCTGGATTGCCACACATCTCACATAGCCTTTAAGTTTGCCAGATTGATGGAAAACATAGACCGCAGGTCTGGCAAAACATTGGAGGCTGAACCCAAGTTCTTAAAATCTGATGATGCTGCAATTATTGAGATGATTCCAGAGAAGCCAATGTGTGTGAAGACTTTCTCAAACTATCCTCCTCTTGGCCGATTTGCTGTCCGTGATATGAGGCAAACAGTTGCAGTGGGTGTTATCAAAGGTGTGGACAAGAAAGCTCATTTTAGAGTGTCCTTTTATTGTGGCCAGCCTAAGGCACAGCTGTGCAATAATCATGCTGTCTAATCAGCATCTTGATATGCCACACCTGTGAGGTGGATGGATTATCTTGGCGAAGGAGAAGTGCTCACTAACACAGATTTAGCCAGATTTGTGAACAATATTTGAGAGAAATAGTTATTTTGTGTCCATAGAAAAAGTCTTAGATCTCTGAGTTCAGCTCATGAAAAATGGGGACAAAAACAAAAGTGTTGCATTTATAATTTTGTTCAGTGTATATAGCCTTCTAAATACATATTTAATAATCTGTATGCCCTTTCTGGTCAATTCTAGGCGTAATGTAAGCTGAAGATAAATGTGCTCAGTCCATGAACCATTCACTTTCTTCATTCTAGTCATCCAGTCTAACTAGAAGGGGCAGTGAGGCAATGCTTCTCCCCTGACAAATCAATGAATCCAGATTTTACCTGTAAAGTCTTATTCAATGAAGAAGACTCCACGGGTAAGTCTGGGGTGAATCTTTTCATTAAGGTATTGTTTTCCAAAACCGTCATCATGGCACACCTACCAGTCGAGCATTTAGGGATTAACCAGTTGTGTTGAGGTGTTTTTTTTTTCTTTCTAAAAACATCTTGACCCAACTTGGTAATCCCTAAATCCTGGACTAGCAGGCGTGCCTTGAGGACTGTTTTAGAAACCATTGCATTGAGGTGTGGACTAAAAGGATATTTGATTCAGATAAATTGGCTATCTGTTGTTATTAAATAAATGTATCTGCAGGCTCACGGTCTTGAACAGGGCATGACTTCTTTTTTGTCATGGGTTGAGTACATCGGATTAAATGGGCAGAGCTCAAAATGGTAGTGGCAAATTATTATGATTAGAGTCCAGCACCCCAGAATCTCTAAACATCACCAGTTACTAGACTTGGAGATTATTTTTGGACTGAAATGTAGTTCAGTAAAATTTGGGCCAATTGGGTGATCTATGTTTATATATTTAATAAATATATAATAAATAATTATATAAATATAGATTTCTTTCACTGTTTCATCTGGTTTCTGGTTTCCCCTCAATTTTCCCAATTGATCTGTTAACCAAATAGGGAAAAGAATTCCCCTATCTTTGTACTGCAAAATGCATACATAATTTTGTATTATGTATATACCGTCTTTCCCTGAAAATAAGACATCCCCTGAAAATAAGCTCTAGCTTATTTTTGAGGGATGCTTGGAATATAAGATCTACCCCGAAAATAAGCCCTAGTTGCTAGTTCGCTAGTTCACTAATCTATGTTAGGGGAGTTTTCCCTGAACATAGATTTGCAGGATTCTATTCGTGAGTACATAGATTTGCTGGATTCCAACCCCTGGTGAACTGGCCTATGTCCGTAGACCTGCTTTCCAGCACATGCTTGCTACTGTTTTCCCCCGAAATAAGAAATCTCCCAAAAATAAGCTTGAGTGTGTTTTTTTTTTTTTTTAGTGAAAGATGGTATCAGGGCCGGAATGTCCTATACGCCAACTAGGCGGCCGCCTAGGGCACTGCTTAAAAGGGGGCTGTCACGTATTCATCCGCACATAAAAATGTGGTTAATGGCAGTTACTGTCCTGACAGGAAAAGTTGTGCCAAGCAACATTACTGTCGTGCCGAGTTGTGACAAACAGTATTCAAATCCACAGGAGGGTTTGTGCTGAGCAGCAATCATGGAAATGGTAACCTGGTAATAGCCTTTTGGGTCAAAGGCCGGTTACAGCCAATCAGATCCAAAGGAGGGGTATTTAGGCCCAGTTCTCCTCTTGCTCAGTGCCCTGTCGTGGTTTCATGCATATGGTTATCCAAGAGTGCGTTCCTGATCTTGATTTTCTGGTATTTTACTTTGGCTTTGTTTTGATTTCCCTGCTATCTGGTATCTTTGACTTTTGGCTTTCCCTCATCTTTGTGTCTAAATCTGTGTCCCTGACTAATCTTGGAGACGTTAAATCTGTCCATTCTAAGGTCCGGTTATATGTTATCCTTAGTCCTAGGTGTGACACAGTACTGCCTGCTGGATCAACTTGTAATCCTGACATTACGACATGGCCATAGATCCTGCAGAATTGTGTCAGCACATAGCAGCTTTAGAGAAAGCTAGAGGAGAATGATTACCATATGGATTAATTTGCCCAGGCTTTTAGCAAGCTACTTACTAGGATGGCTCATTTACAACTTGAGGCTTCTCCAATTATGTCACCACTGCCTAATGCACCTCCACCTATAGTATATAAGGCACCTATGATCTCCTTATCTCCTCCACCACATTTTTCTGGTAATATCCAGAAATGTAAGGGATTTCTCAATCAGATTGAGTACCACTTTGAAGCCTCACCTGGTTCATTTCCTTCAGATAGAGCTAAGATTGGATATCTGATGAACCAACTTAAAGGTAATCCATTGGCTAATCCATTGTGGGAAAGTAATAGGAGTATCGCTCATTGTTACCAGGAATTCCTGGCTGAATTCAAACTGACGTTTGAACCATTAGGCAGAGAGGAAGACTCCTCCACTGCCCTAATGCAAACAAGGGAACAGGTCTACCAAGGAGCTTGTCCATGCTCTAGTAATTTCCCGCATGGATTATTGTAACCCTCTCCTGATTGGTCTTCCCAAAAGCCGTACTGCACCGCTACAGTCCGTAATGAACGCTGCTGCCAGACTGATTTTCCTCTCTAGTCAGTTCTCTCACACCTCACCCCTCTGTCAGTCCTTACATTGGCTTCCTGTATGCTATAGGAGTCAATTCAAGGTACTAATAGTCTTGCATCTTTTAAGAAGTGCCTTAAAACCCATCTCTTTAGGAAAGCTTATGGCCTCCCAGAGTAACCTCTACCTCACATACCTGTCTCTTGCTCTCTCCTAAAGGGCAACCCACCTTATTTGACTGCAAAATTCCTGTCCTAATGTGTTTTACACCCCACCTCCTATAGAATGTAAGCTCGATTGAGCAGGGTCCTCTTCAACCTATTGTTCGCGTAAGTTCTTTGTAATTGTCCTATTTATAGTAAAATCCCCCTCTCATAATATTGTAAAGTGCTACGGAATCTGTTGGTGCTATATAAATGGCAATAATAATAATAATAATAATAATCTCGGATTATGTCATAGAATTTCATACCTTGGAATCTGAGGTAGACTGGACTAACAACGGATTAATCGCTGCTTTTAAAAAAGGATTATCCAAAGTTATACTTGACAAAATTGCTGCCAGAGACCTACCTAAGGGGTTAAATGACTTTATTACCTATGTGATGCAGATCAATAGTAGACTCAGGACCAGGGAAATTACTAGAAACAGAACTAGATGTTTGACTATTTCACTATCACCTCCATTCTCCAAACCTGCTGTCCCTGACCTCTCAACGCTGTCTGAACTCAAACCTATGCAGTTAGGGGTTACAGGACTGTGTGAGGCAGAAAAACAGAAGAGAGGGTCTGTGCTTATATTGTGGCAAGAAAGGGCATATGAGAGATGTTTGTCTTATACAAACTTCCACACCTAAGAACTTAAGGGGACAGGTCTTAGGTGCAATGGATACGTCCTCTAGTAATTCCTGAAGCAGATTTCTCCTTGACATTTCTGCCTTTTGCAACGAGGAGATCTTTTCATGCAAAGCCCTGGTTGATTCAGGTGCGGCTGGTAACTTTATTGATTTGTGTTTTGTTAATCAACACACTATACCAGTCAGGAATAGATCATCACCTCTAGCGGTTGAGGCTATTGATGGGAGACCCCTATCTCAACCTCTTATTACCCATGAGACCTTGCCTATTTGCATTATGATAGGAGCTTTGCATAAGGAAGACATTACTTTCCAGATAATTGTTTCCTCTTCTTGTCCCATCGTATTAGGGTTCCCTTGTCTCATCAAGCATAACCCTCATATTGACTGGACTAGAAGGGAAATACTGGAATGGGGTAGAGACTGTCAGTAAAGCTGCATGTTACCCATTTCGGAAAAAGTGGGCATTGTTGCTTTACCCGCTGCTAAGTCTCCAACTCCCGAAATTCCCACATAGTATTTGGAGGTTAGAGAGGCTTTAGTAAAAGGCAGGCTCTTCCTCCACACAGATCTTATGATTGTTCCATTGATCTGTTGTTCAGGGCTATGCCTCCTAAAGGAGCGGCATATGCCCTATCCCCACAAGAAAGTAAAATAATGGATAAGTACTTCAAGGAATCTTTAAGTAAGGGCCATATGCGTAAATCATCCTCGCCTGCTGGTGCAGGGTTCTTTTTTGTAGCTAAGAAAGATGGAGAATTCTGAATCCGAATTGTTTGATAGACTCCAGGGTGCTAAGGCTTGACCTTAGGAGTGCGTACAATTTGGTGAGAATTAGGGAGGATCATGAATGGAAAACAGCATTTAACACTAGGAGTGGGCACTACGAATATCTTGTTATGCCCTTCGGGTTATGTAATGCATATTTTAAGATTTTATTAATGATGTACTCAGAGACCATATTTACTCTTTTGTGCTTGTATACCTGGATGATATCCTTATTTATTCCCCCGACATCCAAACTTATCATGATCATGTCAAACAAGTTCTACAAACTTTGCTTAAAAATGGTCTTTATTGTAAACCTGAGAAATGCGTATTTGATCAACATGAGGTTCAGTTTTAGGGGTATAACATTTCTGCCTCTGGTTTCCAAATGGATCCTTGCAAACTAGAGGCCATACAGAGGTTTATTGGTTTCTCTAACTATTACAGGAGATTCATCAAAGGTTTCTCTTCGGTAATAGCCCCCATCACCAATATGACATGCAAGGGGGCTAATTGTACTATTGTCACGACACTCCTTAGTCGACATGCCCTTGTGCAGTACTCGCACTCACCACTCTTTCTGTTTGGCACTGTTCTCATTTCCTTTCGTTAGGCACTACACCTGGCCCTTGTTTAGCACCTATATATTCTGGTTTCTCCCCTCACTCCCTGTCAGATCATTATCCTCTATCCTTGACCCTGTACCTGCTGTTTCCTGGCTCCCGTGATTCTGTCTCCTGTCTCCTGTCTCCTGTCTCCTGTCTCCTGTCTCCTGTCTCCTGTCTCCTGTCTCCTGTCTCCTGTCTCCTGTCTCCTGTCTCCTGTCTCCTGTCTCCTGTCTCCTGTCTCCTGTCTCCTGTCTCCTGTCTCCTGTCTCCTGTCTCCTGTCTCCTGTCTCCTGTCTCCTGTGTCTTGTTTCCTGAGTATCCTGAGTATCTTGTGTTTCCTGATCTGGTGTTCCGATGTCCTTATGGTCCTGTGTCCTGTGCCTCCTGTTCCAGTGTTCGCCTGCAGT
Source organism: Pelobates fuscus (assembly GCF_036172605.1). Classification (NCBI taxonomy): domain Eukaryota; kingdom Metazoa; phylum Chordata; class Amphibia; order Anura; family Pelobatidae; genus Pelobates; species Pelobates fuscus. Next base: position 82,154,409 of record NC_086325.1, on the reverse strand, counting down.
GTTCCTGTCTAGACTCCTTCTCCAGTGATTCTGACCTTGCTGCATTATTTCTGTGTGACCTGCTTAGGACTTTGCCCCTTGATGTTCATTTTGTACTTGGTGGCTGCACTAACCTGACTAAGCCTTTACCTTTGCCTAGGACTATCGTGGACTCTGCCTGCTCTATTGTATATATTGGGTTATTTTATATATTTGTGGCATTGTCATATTTTGTTTTGTATATATTATATATATATCTATATCCTTTTGGCTTGCCTTAATACATTTTCTTTATTACTCCATTTATCGTGTCCTAGAATTATTTCTCTGCTAAGTTGGTTCCCACACTTAAAGGGACAGTGCTGTTGCAGGGCAGCACCCCTTCATGCCTTGACAGAATGATCTGACCACTTGGAACCGGCAGAGTATAATGTCTAGGATCACAATGAAGAACCTTGTTGGTATTCACGCTGATTCACAGCAAGAGTGTGCTCTCATTGAGACTTGTTGTAATCAGTTAGGAAAAATTCAGCGGCAGATTGGAAAGGCCTCTAATTTATGCTTATCTATTATAGATGTCTCCTGTCAAATCCAGAAATCTGTATTATGTGGATTTATCTATGAACTTTTCACAAAAACATATGTGATTCATTGCTTTTTCAGTTACCTAATTGCGATATATGGTTGAGAGAGCCTCCTGTGATAAGTAGGGTGTATACACTTATCCGTATGTCTCTTAAAGAGATATCACATAAAAAAATCTTTATCATATTTGCAGAGACAAGTGAGAGTAATGCACAATAATCTTGTTGCCTTGTTACCTGAAGTGCAATTTATTATTGATCTTGTACAAGAAAGAATGACTGTCTTTATGCCTGATAATAATGATGGTATTCCCTTTTCTGATGTACATAGCATAACAAATCCTCCTGACTCTGACTTGGGAAAATGGCTTGTTGGTCCTCCCGACTGCAAAACCGAAGTCCCTCTGGAAATTAAAGCTGAATGCCTTCCTGCCCAAACAAAAGACGAAGATGTTGAGGGGTTATACAGCACTGGCGATCCCCTCATGGACCAAGTCTTTGATGAACTGGGTGCTCGTTGCATAGCAGCTTTAGAGGATGAGCAGTCTGAATGGGAAGGTAGTACCAGTACGCAGTTTCCTAATGTTGTCTCTGTACCAGAGACCCATAGTACCCTTATATTACCGTCTCTTTTCTGCAAGATCCACTCGCCTATTCCCAAGGTGAAGCTACCGGCTACCAAGATGAATGATCTCAACACCGTTCAAGAGGGTACAAGTCTGGTCAGAGAAAGTCTCAAGCAAACTCTGCCCAACCACGAAGCAGAAACAGACTCCCCTGAGTCTGCAACTAGAGATACGAATTCCTACCTCACCGTGCCAATTGAGGAGACCACCAGTGACCTTAACCAGGTAACGGGATCTGATCTGAAGGCCTGTCCCACAAAGGACAATGCATCCGAACTAGAAGAGTCCCCTATAAAATGTGCTCCGGGTGATGCAAGTGACGACAAGGTTGGACCATTGAAATTGGGGACCAATCTCGTTGAAGGTGAATCTCCTGTCAAAAAGTCACCACGTAGGAGACGTGGTAAACGACCTACTTCTTTCAAGACACTGGCTGAGAAGGCTGAAGAACCAAAGGTGAAAACTTCAGAACAACCAGTGGAAGAAGAGGCTATTGTGCCAAAGGCAGCTCATGACTTTGATGTGGGGAGGCTTGATGATTCCAATTTTAACCCTTCTACCTCTGGGGGTTTAAAGATTGGCACCCCTCTCACAACCGCAACTGTGGAAAATGAGTTGTCGCCAAGTAAAAAAGACAGTTATCTTCAAATAGAAGACAAAGACTCAGACTGGGTGCAACGTGACAAACCCGTGATGGATCAAGCCCAAGAGAAGAATCTAAATGAGACCAGGCTTGTTCTAAACCCACAGCCTGAAGAAGACTCTACAGTTCTTCAAGTTACATGCTCTGGTAGAACAATTTCTCTGCTGCAAGAGGAAACCCCAACTACCAAGCTTGTACCTGAACCAAGCGCCGAAGATTATTCTAATCAGCCGCTTAACCAAACGCTAAAGGAAAGGAGTGTAACCGAACAAGGAGGTACCTGTTCCCATGATGAAGGAAGCTCCTTCTATGACATTTCAGTTACCATGATGTCTATCACTCCACCTAAACTCCAGCAAGTATTAAATGAAGACTTGCCTTCAGTTGAAAGTCTATCTACGACAAATAAAGAACTACCTCAAGCTGAGTTCACAAGGGAAGAAGAGAATGATTTCATTAACCAGGTATCTCTAGCCGCTACAGAAAAATGTCAATTTGAGAGAGAGTCGTCTCTGCTTCGGTTAGCCCCGTGCTCGGAGAAATTTGGGGAACCCTTCCTTGATGCATATCTGCGGTCTGTGGAGGAAGGCTCGCAGAATGTTCTTGATCCTGTACCTATTAATTTAGGGGATTCTCCTTGTTTGGTTCCAGTGGTACCTACCCAAGATTACGCAGAGACTGTTCTCCCTTCGACTGAAGTTGCATCGCAGTCTTTGTTCCGAGGATCCCACAATCCAGAAACCAAGTCAGACCCAGGACTTCTGAGTGATGAACCTGTTACTAGCAATAGTCCCAGATCTAGTGGGTTAACACATTTGTCGGTCACTGGTATGGAGTGTTTCTTATCTTATGTGCCTTTACCTTCTGTTTCTGTGTCTGCCCTTCTATTGCTAAATGTTACTCTACAGTCCTTGCTTTTGTATGTTTCTATTCTGCCTCGTTGGATTGTCCACCTCTCATTCCTCCTAAGCCTCCTCCTTGTTTTCCTCTACTGGTAGGGTGGCCCTGATTTTCTTCTGTCACCCGTGGGGGATCTTTGGGTTTTGGAGCGCCGGGAGTCGCTCCTTAAGGGGGGGGTACTGTCACGACACTCCTTAGTCGATATGCCCTCGTGCAGTACTCGCACTCACCACTCTTTCTGTTTGGCACTGTTCTCATTTCCTTTCGTTAGGCACTACACCTGGCCCTTGTTTAGCACCTATATATTCTGGTTTCTCCCCTCACTCCCTGTCAGATCATTATCCTCTATCCTTGACCCTGTACCTGCTGTTTCCTGGCTCCCGTGATTCTGTCTCCTGTCTCCTGTCTCCTGTGTCTTGTTTCCTGAGTATCCTGAGTATCTTGTGTTTCCTGATCTGATGGTCCTGTGTCCTGTGCCTCCTGTTCCAGTGTTCGCCTGCAGTGTTCCTGTCTAGACTCCTTCTCCAGTGATTCTGACCTTGCTGCATTATTTCTGTGTGACCTGCTTAGGACTTTGCCCCTTGATGTTCATTTTGTACTTGGTGGCTGCACTAACCTGACTAAGCCTTTACCTTTGCCTAGGACTATCGTGGACTCTGCCTGCTCTATTGTATATATTGGGTTATTGTATATATTTATATATTTGTGGCATTGTCATATTTTGTTTTGTATATATTATATATTTGTGGTCGGTTAATATCGTATAGTGAAGTACCTTGTGATTGGAATTAAGTCGGTGTGGTGTGCCGGAACCGACGTAGAGGGTAGGCCTGAAAAAGAGGGCCCCCCTGAATGAATTGTATAAGAGGGAGAGGTGGGTGGGGTGAACAGCGTGCGTACGGCAGGTAGGAAGGGGGGGGAGTAGCGTTTATATGGAACGCTTAACTCCTCCCACAAATACAGGCCTTACGGCCTTAAAACTTGTGGTCGGTTAATATCGTATAGTGAAGTACCTTGTGATTGGAATTAAGTCGGTGTGGTGTGCCGGAACCGACGTAGAGGGTAGGCCTGAAAAAGAGGGCAAAAGGAAATGCTAGAAAACACACTTATAGCACTATATAAAATCCATGTCTTGCTACTCCTGTGTTGGGAATGTTCCTGTATAATATATAGCCGATTCCTAGTGCCTCTAATGTTTGATCCGGCGTACTGCTACTGGATGTCGTTCTTATAGAATGGATGTGAAAATAGCAGCTAGTGGTCCTACTTACTCTAATGACGGAACGTGAACGTAGAATCGTATTTAGAAGTAGATAGGGAGTGATTAGTGGTTAAGTGTCTCGATTGTCTGGTTCGAACGTTGACGTGACGCGGTGTAGTGTTTGTACCTTCTTAAAGTTTCCTTGGGGAGACATGACTTACCTGTCTGATTAGTTGTGATCGTGGAGTTGTAGGGTTCCCGAACCCTTGTATGGTTGCAGGCACATAGATTTAAGACCTGGTTGTGTGGCGCGAATGCTGTTTAGGGAGTCTGATACTGCCCGGTATTCCCACCTGTGTACGTACGTTACTGTGAAGCGATAACCAATTATCTTGATATCTTGTGTAAAAAATGGGGTATGGTTTGAAAGGCTTGTCAGAAACGTGTATGTCAGTTCGGAATAGTGCGATCATGTACGTATGAAGGTTTGAATAAAAGGTGGCAAAAATGTAGAAAAGACTACAGGGTGATCAGTATGCCTGTGGAAGTCCTGCTCCACTGCTTCTTGGAAGAATGTCACGATTCTGTTATACGTATCTTAGAGCAAACGAATAAAGTTCTAGATGATAACTTGTGTCGAGCCCCAACAGCCGAGTGACCGGAAGGGGATGCCAAAATGCAGCTTATGCCTGAGAGATGTGAGTTGGGTGAGGTACGAGACTGAGCGACTCATGGATAGTCGGCCCTGATAGACACGAAAATGCTGCAATCCCTCGTCTGACGTTGCGTATGTAGGACATCCTGAAAAAGAACATAACAACAATGAACTCAAACAACAACAATATGGTTAAGTAAAATAGAACTGGCTGGCTAACTAGTGCCGAAGCGAAAAGCTCACTACCCCGTGACAAGTGAGGCCCTGCTAGTAGCCAAGCGGCTGGTGAGAGGCTCTACCTATGATTTGGGCGTGGGGCTCGAGCCACTAGCGTGGTGGCGGGGTGGTGGCCTCTCGGTGACAGTAAAGATCCAAAACGTGTGGCCGTGTCAGGTGAGGCCCTAACTATAAACCCGATAGGTGGGTGAATGCGAGGCACTAACTATGATTTAGGCCGAGGGGCGAAATCTCTGTGTTGAGATTGGGGAGTTTGCCTCGCGGGACCAGCTACGGTGTACAGCTAAGGCCAGCTCCTAACCCTAGATAGCCAGTTCTCTGACCCTAGACGGGGGCTTGATAAGGGGGTAACGTAACGTGCTTGGAAACCCAAGTTGTAGTAAATGATAGATACCCGGATATTCCCGGATAGAGACAGAGGAAACGAAGGGAGAGAAAGGAGGAAGAAAGAAGAAGGAACTGAAGTCGAGGGAAGGAAAATAATGTGCAGTATAGCGAAGTACTATGGAGATATAGCTGATAGTGCAGTATCGATAGACCCCGAGGGTGCTGAAGATTCTCATGGTGGTTACCATATAAACCTGAAAGGAGATGAAATGAAGGCGTTGTGCCAAGAAAACGTCGTGGCAGCTGACGGAGAGAGGAGGGTGAAATTAGCAAGGTAGTGAGTAACAAAATGATTGTTACGGGTAGTGAGTACGAATGAAGAGTTGTGGAGTGGAGCCGTGGCCTGACGAGGCAAGGCAGGAATCAAGCCCCCGTACCCCAAACATGTAACAACGTGGCCTGGTAGAGGCAGTTGTTAGGAAACACAATGAAACCAAACCTGATAGAAACAGGCGATAATCGTTTAACAAAGGCCAATTGTGTAACAATTGTAGGAAATGTGAACGAACACATTTATACCAGATAGAAACAGGCGGCAATAGTGAACCAGTAATTGTCTACTGCTAGCAGATGACAAAATGAAACAAATAGTAACTGTGATTGCCGGTTCGATACCTCATCGTGTAACAACGTGGCCTTGTCGAGGCGGTTGTTTGAAGTGTGGATGAAACCAAATTGTACCTGATAGAAATAGGTGATAATAGCGACCTAGTGACTGTCTAATGGTAACAAATGACAGTATGCAACATTAATAGAAATCAGCGGGGAATGTCAAATGGCGGTTACGCCTGAACCTGAGGTAATTCGATGCATGTATAACAGGAGATGCGCAAGTGTAAGCGTAATCTGGGAGATAAAACAAATCCAACATATACACAGTGTTAGGTTAGTTAGATTAACTGGACCCAATAAAATAGTACATGCATAGCGTCAGGCATTTAATGGTATTATATGGGATGCACCAATAGTAGAACCACCATTAACAACCTGAAAACAGGACGGCAGAGAAGCTACACATTATACAGAGTAAAACAGCAAATACCATCAAACCACTAGGCGGAGATACCAGCCGAATAAACTATGACTTTGCCCTGAGATAGGGTTCTTCAAAATGACAACAGATTACATGAAATAAATACAATCTGCTCGTGTTGGAAATAAGCAAAGATCGTCAGACTATTTTTTCGGAACAATCAGAAATATACGTAATATCACAGTACAAAGGCATGCTCTTACAGAGAATCGGAGGCAAGTCTTTTCTAAAAATTGCACAATGTCATAGGTAACATTCTTACAAACTAATTTATTCCGACATGATTGAACTGCATGACATCTACTAGGGTGCCATGGGAAACATTGTTTCATGCATAGCAGTTACACCCTGTTTAAAACAGAAGGGCACCTAGTACCAGCCATTGATCAGGGCTTACCTTCCTCATCCCTTGTGCACTGTGCCCATTGCCATCAGCCGGCACCATGATAGGACTAGAAGGGGTCATGCTGTCCAGTCAGTGGGTGAGAGCTGGAGTCCTGTCTGCTATGTGATCCAGTTATATGCAGCTAGTGAGGCAGACAGGCCCTCTATATACTGCTCTCTCTGTATAATGATATGTGAGGATCAGACTGAGCACAGGTTCCCACACTCAGCAGCCGATCACGGCCCCTGCAGGGACAATAGGAGTGTGTCCATTAATAGGGCATCTGGTGCTGTGAAATAGAGGAGGAAGCGGGGGGGGGGGGGTCTGTGGCATAAAGCTGGAGTGTGGGAAAGAGCTGCTCCAACGTGCTACTGCAAATAAATAGTGATAGCCACATGTGTTACCTGGCCCATGGCTAAATGAGCAATAATCACAATAAAGACAAAAGAAATTCGATTTAAAATATATCTTTCGAGACATTAATAGGAGACTGTAATCAACTGAGGTCTTGAATCAAGGATGTTTCGCGACCTGTACGTATGTGCGGGAAAGCGAAAATGAAATGTGTTGAACGGCGGGAAATAGCCCGAACGCGGCTATTCCCACCGATTACCTGGTGTTCACTTGTTTGCATCCTGTGCGTACGAAAGGAGCCGACTGGCGGGAAATCTGCGAGGATGACATGAGCGGACCGGAAGAGCTGCAGGGAAGAGACCCGGAAGTTCGGCTGTCATGAGGCGAGGACCGCAAGTGCTGTTGAGGACCCGGAAGTAGTGCTCAGGTGAACAGCGTGCGTACGGCAGGTAGGAAGGGGGGGAGTAGCGTTTATATGGAACGCTTAACTCCTCCCACAAATACAGGCCTTACGGCCTTAAAACATATCTATATCCTTTTGGCTTGCCTTAATACATTTTCTTTATTACTCCATTTATCGTGTCCTAGAATTATTTCTCTGCTAAGTTGGTTCCCACACTTAAAGGGACAGTGCTGTTGCAGGGCAGCACCCCTTCATGCCTTGACAACTATATGGCCTAAAGAAGTTAAAGAGGCTTTTGAGCTTCTTAAACAAATGTTCGCATCTGCTGATATATTAAGACATCCTGACACTAGTAAATCTGTCCTACTTGAGGTTGATGCCTCTGAGACAGGGGTCAGGGCTGTTCTTTCTCAGAGAGTCAGGATGCCCATTTGCATCCTTGTGATTACTTCTCCAGAAAGTTGTCTCCTGCCAAGCGTAACTATGAATTTGGTAATAGAGAACTGTTAGCCATCATACTAGCGCTTAAGGAATGGCGACATCTTTTGTAGGGTTCCAAGGATCCCATTCTGATTATTACTGATCACAAGAACCTGGCATATATTGGGGATGCCAAACGACTGTCTTCTAGACAAGCTAGATGGTCATTATTTTTGTCTCGCTTTAACTTCATTATCACCTACAGACCCGGTTCTAAAAACTTTAAAGCTGACGCCTTGTCTAGGCAATTTGACGTTGAATCGGATCTAGAACAAGAGACATCCCCTATTATTTCTCCTGTATTATTGCATCCACTGTCCTTTCTTTATCGTCCCCTTTGCTCCGTGCTATCATGGCGGCTCAGCCCCACGCACCTTGCAACAAACCTCAAGATAAATTGTTTATTCCATTACCTGACAGGAAAGAGGTGCTGAAGGTATTCCATGACAATGTGAATGTTGGGCATCCGGTTTTAATAAAACTGTATCTGCCATTTCCAGGTCATTTTTGTGGAAGTCACTCAGAAGGGATATTAAAGATTATGTAGAAGCCTGCTCTGTCTGTGCAGTTTTGGTTTCTCATAAACTTCCGTGTGGAGTGTTACAGCCACTTCCTACACCTAGTATCCCATGGTCTCATTTATCAATGGATTTCATTGTTGAACTGCCTAGTTCCAATGGGTATACTACCATCCTCATGGTAGTTGACCGTTTTTCCAAAATGGCACACTTAACTCCACTTAAAAAATTGCCAACGTCTCAGGACCTGGTGCACATATTTATACGTGATATTGTCAGGCTACATGGTATTGCTCAAAATATTGTGTCTGACAGGGGTTCTCAATTTGTGTCATTGTTCTGGAGGGCATTCAATAAACAGTTGGGCATTGAACTGTCATTTTCCTCTGCCTACCATCCCCAAACTAATGGTACGACTGAAAGAGCTAACGTACTTGAGCTGTATTTATGTTGCTTTGTGAATAGTACACAGTCTAACTGGACTGAATTATTACCCTGGGCCGAATTTGCAAGGAATAACGCTACCCATGGCTCATCTAGAAATAGTCAGTTTTTTGTCAATACAGGTCATCATCCTGCTGTTCTCTCTGCTGTATTTTCTGATACGGCTATCCCTACTCTGGATGATCACCTTACCTCTATTTGTTATACCTGGACTAAGGTTTACTCTGCTCTTGAAACTACGGCTGCTTGCTTTAAGTTTCATGCGGATAAACGGTGGAGTACCAATCCAGTTTACCAGGTGGCTGATCGGGTTTGTTTATCCTCACGCAACATCAGGTTGAAGGTTCCCAGCATGAAGTTTGCTCCAAGGTTCTTTGGTCCTTTTCGTGTGGTTAGGAGAATCAACCATGTTTCTTATTCTCTGGCCCTTCCAGCGTCCTTACATATACCTAATACATTTCATGTGTCCTTGCTCAAACTGCTTGTTTGCAATCGGTACACAAGTCCGATTGTTCCCCCTCCACCTTTGGTTGTTTCTGGACAGGAGGAGTATGAAGTCTCCTCCATCATTGATTCCAAAGTTTTTTTTGTGGTTCCTTACAGTATTTGGTTGATTGGAGGGGGTATGGGCCTGCTGAGCGCTCTTGGGTTTCGGTTTCTGATATCCATGCTGGCCGTAAAATTTGTTCTTTTCTCACCAAGTTTCCTCTCAAACCTGGTCCTGCCCGTCCGGTGGCATTTGCTAACAGGAAAAGTTGTGCCAAGCAACATTACTGTCCTGACAGGAAAAGTTGTGCCAAGCAACATTACTGTCGTGCCGAGTTGTGACAAACAGTATTCACATGCCCACAGGAGGGTTTGTGCTGAGCAGCAATCATGCAAATGGAAACCTGGTAATTGCCTTTGGGGTCAAAGGCTGGTTAAAGCCAATCAGATCCACAGGAGGGGTATTTAGGCCCAGTTCTCCTCTTCCTCAGTGCCCTGTCATGGTTTCATGCATATGGTTATTCAAGAGTGCGTTCCTGATCTTGATTTTCTGGTATTTGACTTTGGCTTTCTTTTGACTTCCATGATATCTGGTATCCTTGACTTTTGGCTTTCCCTTATCTTTGTGTCTGATTCTGTGTCACTGACCTTGGCTAGTATTTTGACTATTCTTGGAGACGTTAAGTCCGGCCATTCTAAGATCCAGTTATACGTTATCCTTAGTCCTAGGTGTGACACAGTGCTGCATGCTGGATCAACTTGTAATCCTGACAGGGGCGCCGGCAGGAGCTTTACTGCTCTGCTCGTTTGGCCGCCCCTCTATGTTTTAATAATTCTACAAAACGTGCCACCGGCCATGTTACCGGGTGCTAGGGACACTTACATGTCTGCTGACTAGCGCCCGGTGTCATACTGGTCCAGCAGCATCCACTTCTGCCTGCTCAGTCAGCCCCCCAGAAGCACTCCCATTGCCACAAGGGCACTTCAATTCCTTGCTCCTGCCCCTTGCCCTGTATGTGGGGACAAGTGGGTGGGAGCATAGCAGGGGGGCTAACACACAGTAAAGGCAGCCAGGAACATGTGTCAAGCAGTCAAATATTAAGAAAGGTAAGTGGGTCAATGGGGAGTGTGTATTTGTGAATACTTTGTGTATGTCAGTCTGAATGGGTCAGTGCTTGTCTATATGGGTCAGTGTGTGTCTGTATGGGTCAGTGTTTGTCTGTATGGGTAAGTGTGTGTCTGCAAGGGTCAGTGTGTGTCTGTATATGTGTGCATGGGTCAGTGTGTGTATGGCTCAGTGTGTGTCGGCATTGGTCAGCTTGTGTCTGCAATATGGGTCAGAGGCAAAAATCCTTGCACTGGCCCTGGATTGTGTATGTATACCTGTGTATGTATATATTTTGCAGTCCACTGCCTTTTTGCACTCTTTTTTGTTTTTCTGAATCTGAGTCTTGGTTCCAAAATTCTGCCAAACCAAAATGACATTCAGATGAAATTTAGGTGTCCTGAAAACGTTTCTATTTTTAGGAAAATGGTTTGGCTGAACTGAATTTTCTCACTGTGCAGAAGTCTTCCAACCTTCACTGGGAGGTGCATGTAATTTGTTTTGGCATATTAAAATCTTACATATATGTCCTATTTTTTGTTGGTTTGATACCTTTTCATAAACGCAGATTAGACTGTGGATTGTTTGGCCTCTGGGATATCTTTATTTTCTGCAGATTTTGCTGTGATCATTGTTATTGTAATTTAGAATTTCTTATCTCCTATTCCGGTGATAGCCTGCTAGAGCTTGCAGGAACATTCTTCTTTGTATGATTAATAAACATTTCTAAAGTAAAACACACTGTTCAGTCACATCTGATTGAAAATTAAACCTTTTTTTCATGTAGTCTATGTAAGTCACAACCAGGGGTGGTGTTGCTAGGGCTGCAGAGAAACAAAAGTGATTTAATTTCTACATGGTAGATAACTGAACAGTGAAACTTTAGTGGCATGATCTATACACTAAAACTACTTATATAAGCGAACATTATTTTGGTGCTTAGAGTATCCCTTTAAGGCAGAATGATTCCTTTTTAGATGGTGCCAGTGCTGCACCTATGTCCAGCCTTATTCCTGCTGAATCATGTAATAAACTAACTTCCCATATTTTGCATCTATCAACAGAAATCTAACAAAAATTAAATACATTTCAACTCTAATATGAATCGCTCTTTAAGTACATCTTTTCAATACTGTAAAGTCAAAGTTGTTTTGGTAAAATCATGTTTTCTAAATCCTGCTCTGCATAATTAAAATCATTTGAAATATGAAATATTCAGCTATGTTGACTATTTGACAAACGGCTTAATCTAATCAAATATCTTATCCAAAATAGATCTTTTCAAATAAAAATCCTCGAACATATGTACAATCATGTAGCATTTTGAGAAAATGTTGCTGTGTTTAATTTAGATAAGTGATTAAGATGAAAACATAGTAAGATGAATGGAAATTACTTTTCATTTATAGATATTTTTTTCTGCAAACTCATAAAGCCCAAGAGAGGAAATATGCAAATAAGGGCAATTAGTTTAAGACTTAAAACAAATTAAAATCTATTTCTAGTTGTAATCGCTGAAAATTAGTATGTACTAACTACAAAGTTTTCTTAAGGCAAAAGAAAAATAATTAAATCTTATTTTAGAATTTAAAATATATGTTATAAAACATAACAGTCAACTATATCTATTTGAAAGTTGAAATTAGCACCAAGAGGGTATCAGACGTTTTCTGTGAATGTTTCAACAAACCACTGAACTCCAAATACAAAGCAAAGAAACATTTTTATTTTTACATAAAGAGTGCAAAATAAAATAATCAAACAAAAAAAATCACCAGCAGATATAATAACTTATTTCAGTTAGAAAGTAGAAATGTTTTGCTATAGCTTGCAATACATTTTCTGATGATATTCATGCAATAATTTTTTTGTGAATTCTTGGGAATTCAAACAGTTATTCACTAAATACTGAATGTTGTCTGGACGGACACAATCCAGTGAAAATAAACAAATTCTGAAATGTGTGAAAGTCAAATATGGTCAGCATTCAGTCAGGCTGAGTAAAACTGCAGCAATCGTCCAGATGTCAAATCCGAATCCTGTTCAAAGTATAGGATTCAGATTAGCCACAAAGCACCGGTTTTAATAAAATTTAGATTTAATGCACAGGCAAGATGCACATTCGCAAATTATTGTTTACTTGCTTTTATGCAAGTGAATGATAAGTTTAAGTATTTGTCTGCTGGCAAACAATTGCAGCTAGTGGGCAACTGGTTTAAATAACCCTTGGCAACGCACACGTTAATTATTTGGCAGATGAGCATTGCTTTCTTACCAGCTGCCATATTAAATACACTTAGAAACAATTAAATGAAAAGTGTATGGGTTTAATAAGACCCATATATTACTATAAGCACATATATTACTATAAGTTTAAAACTTCCCTATGCTTCATGCTATAAAGCTCAAAGTAAATTTAATTATTCCAAGAATAAATAATTATGAAACTGAAGAAAGAATCTATTCTTGCTTGAGTCTTGATTTCCCAGAAAATATGGAGAGAGGCTTCTGTGTCTAGGAACTGGGGGGCCCAAACCTTTAGAATGGTCTGTTTGCTGCTCTTGAACCTGTTGATGACTTGTTTCTGTTTCCTCTAAATGACTGACCTTCTTTCCAAGTTGCTCTAAAAAATTATTTTGCTGGTCTGTAGTATCTAGAATCCCAAAAGGAAGGTCTATCTCGAAAAGATCTTCTATACTACCAGCCTTGAGAACTTTTATTGCCACTCTATAACTGGGGAAGAAATACTTTCTGCTACACATTTAATGGCTTCTTTTAACTGTTTGCCAAACAATAAATGTCCTTGACAAGTAATGCCCTATAGACTGTTTTTTAGAGAATAAATGAGGACTCCATGTGTTTAAACGTGCTCTATGTGCAGCTACCGATAAACCCATATTTCTAGCAATGGTTCTGACAAACTCAGCTGCCCATTTTAGCTCAGATAAGGACTCTGTTAGATAAGATCTATGCACTCCTTTCACAATATCTTCTTCCAGAAGGGATAGCCACTTCATAAGAACCTTTGCTACCAAAGTCAAGGCTAATGCTGGTCTGCAGGCTGCACCAGCTGCAATATAATTCTTACACACATTGTTGTCAATTTTTCTGTCCATTGGGTCTTTAAATTAAGCAACTTCATCTAAAGGGAAGAGCTGTATTTCTTCCTAGTCTGATGATGACTGTGTCAACTTTGAATGCTGTATTCTTCCTCCCTGAATGGATACATTTTAGAGAATTTTCCTTGTATCGAAACCTTTTTCTGGGGCTTCTTCCATTCAATTTCAAACACGCCTTTAAGAGCCCCATAGACTGGAAAGGATGGTTTCTTTTTCCTTAATTCTGGAAACAGATTACATAAATGCGTATCTTGATCCGAGTCTTCTATTCTTAAGGTATATATGACCGCCTTAATACGTTTCTCTACTGATTTAGCATCCATTTGTTCTTCTGTGAAATTAGAATCATCTGTGGAATACATTCCTTCAGCCCCTTCAAATGGCATATCATCCTCCAATATATTAAAAGCAGATTTTTTCCTATTCTTTCAGAGATAAGGGTATAGGGCATTTACAGGATCTATGTTGTTCCATTGACTTATCTACCGCCATTTGAATCCATTTTATCATTTCTGGATCTGGCTCTTTAGAGATACCTGCTGCTTCAGACAGACAGGAACTGCAGAGGTTGTTTTTACCTTCAATAGCTTTATCATGTTTATCATGTGCTTTATCAGGCAATACACATATGTGACTTGTGGGATCTTCCACCACCTCCTGATTTCTCTGAGACATATTCAGTAACACTGCAAAATATGTAAAAGTCCCAATTAGAATCCACATAATTGCTCTCTTTTACCTGGCTAATAAAAAGGTAAAAAGCTTATCACAAATGCCTAAAAAAAAGGGGACCCCATTGAAGATTTAGACACTGACATAAAGGTAGCTAAGAAGTAAAATAAAAAAGAGAGTACAAAAAAAAGAGAATAAAAATAAATTCTAAAAAGTAATAAAAGTACCAATTTTAAAAATACAAGAAGTGATTTAAAATGTTATTATTTTTGGAGAATGAAAACGAATGAATGCATAAAACTCCCAAATGAATGTAGTCGAATTAATCATTCCCTTAAAAACAAAATCTAAATTCGAATGCAAACTGCTGAATGGCAAATTTTGCCGAATGGATGCAGAACTAAAAAAGGGATGGTTGAATGGCTTGAACGCAGCAGGACACTGGTCTTGAAACAAAAAAGGAGAAGGTTGAGAGTAAAGTCTCAAAGTAGGTCACCCATATTAAATAGATGATTATGTCCATTTTAGCAGGAAATTAATACTTTTTGATGGCTTGTAGACTGTAGATTTGAAGGATTAATGAGTTTTTTTTCCTGAATGCATCCAAACATCTTATCCGTAATATTCAATATAATACATCACTACCCTAAGGATCATAGGGAATAGTAAAATAATTGCACATGTACTGTTTAATCTACCCAGAGAATCAGAGCTGAAATATGAACGTAAATCATGAAATGTTCCACTTACAATACCATTATCCATAGGATCATGGCAGATTTAACCAGGGTTCCTGTTTACCTCAGGGTCTTTTCCTGAAATGGGGCTACCTACTAGGGGCTTCCATGGGAGATATGCTGAACTCTCTTGGGCCATGCTAAATGAAAATCTGCCAAGGTAAGCAGAAATAAAATTAGTATATAGGTAAGATAATTTACCTGATACCTTGACCACAGCCAAGAGGGCAGGAAAAGACTGGGGACTATTTATAATTTATTTCCTGTCCTAAACAGCCAAGTGAGCAGAACTAACCCTATTCTGATGCTGTCATGGATTAGCCAGAAATTAATTTTTACTCCTATGCTATGAGAATATTATTCCATCATACTACTCAATTGTACCAGTCTTTTTTTCTTTACTTCACATTTTAATTAGTGAATGCCTGATACGTTATTGCTCCCATTGATGCTTTCTTCATCAAAAAATAAAATGTACCCCACAAACTTAAATACATAAAAGTGAGGAAAAATTATAATATTTCTACAAAAAATTAGGAATGTGGAATATAAAAGGGAGGTTCAGCTCAAACATTTTGCAAGAGATTTAAAACTCTTCTTTTGAGAATGTTTACCTCCACATGTAGCATGCAGATGAAAGTAACACCCTGAATAGTTTGACATGATAAAACCTCTCTGTGTTTTCTCTCCACAAAATAAACAAAGTTCTAAGGCACATAGGGTGTTATAAATACAAGACATTTTGAGAGAATTATACAATAATTAAGTGATTGAACACAATCTGGCAAGATGTATCAGTGAACCTGATGGAGGAAACCCACCTTTGTTTTCTTTAGAGACAAAATAGTGTTTACCATCTCAAAAATAATTGTGGGTTTCACCTTTTAGAGGTTATTAAGCCGATATTAGATTTCATATTGTATGTGGACTATATATCTAATTCATAATAAATCTTGTTCATCAGAAATTAAGGCATTTTTTCACATGATCACATTAGCCACAACATTATTTACTTGTTACATATGTTTTGAACTTGAAAAGGAGCTTTGTTAACAAATTAGACTGTAGAAAAACAATAATATTTGTAATAATTATTATATATATGATTTATCATATATATGAATAAACACATATATTATATTTTTGACTATGTATATTCTCTACCTCCTAGTTCACTGTAAAATGCAGAGTCTAAATAATTAAATCTTTGTACCTATGACAGAGCTGAAGCAGGAACAAACGTATCAACTTATATTTGATGGTAATCCAGCTCTTTGACTAATAAATTGATTGTGTGGCAATTAATCTGTTGGAAGCCGGATCCTATGTCTGTCCTGTTGCTTATCTGGAACTCCAATTGTGTTTGTAAGAAACTGTTCCCTTGACTCCTCATTAGCAGTCTCATCTAAGGTAAAGTGTGTTTTCCTATGTTGTTTCCTTCTATTTGTGTTTTTTTTTTTTTTTTTATAATGACTGTGCATTACCTTCTGATTCATCCGAAGATGATGCATACCGTGTTTAGTTTAGTGGCTGCAAACAAATATACACATTATTACTTGTATAAACATTTTGTTCTAAATTAATTTTGAGATCACTAATTATTTTTTCATGTATTTCACATACTTATTGCTATTCTGTCATAATTTCTGTGATTTTTGTCAAAATACATAATTTTTGTTTGAACCAGTTATTTGTGTTTACGATTGTATGGTGCCAACAATACGAGCACATAAAATCCATGGCATAGGATACTTATTTAATAAAGATTCCCATTTTCATGTACATGTTAAGTTATCCAAATAAGTAATGTGATTTCATATAACTTATATAAATTTATATACAATATATATATATATATATATATATATATATATATATAATGCCAAAATACCAGAGTATTGTAGTATGCAATGATACCTTTTATTATTCGACTAAAATAATATTTTAAAGACAAGCTTTCTAGAGTTTTCCTCTCTTCTTCAGTTCTGAAGCAATACTGATCAATCTGATAGAGTTTAACAAACTGATGTTAGAGAAGGGGGGGGGGGAGGGATGGGGGGGGGGAGTGAGGTGTCAAACATAGCATTAGATGTGCCTGAAAGTAAAAGGTGCAGGTTGGCTGAGAATAGCCAGAAAAAGTAAATAAGCAGAGGAGAGTCAATAAGCTAGTTGAAAAGAAAAAACAACACAGAAAAGGATGGGAAAAAGCAAGAAAACAGAAGAGCAGGACATGCAAGTAAATAGCTGCATATATGTATGTATATAAATTGGTCCAATAAAGGTGAAGCGAGAATATTAAAAATAACTATATGAGACATTAAGATGTGTGTTTATTTCAGTAGTATCAGAAAGAGGATGACTGAAAAAGAAGTTCAATGAAAATAAGTAAAAATTATTCTTAGCAAACAAACTAAACAAATCATAAAAAAAGTCAAAAAAGAGGATTGTGACAAAAAAGAGACTTTAATGTGTCATATGGCACAAGACAGAGAGCCTCCCCCCATGCTGAGGTATCTGCCTGTTTGATCTAGGTATGCTTTTGTTGTCAAGGTTGACTTGCAGATTGGGAAAAGGAAGGAAGAACCTGGTTGTCTCTTTCCTTGATGTAACTATTCAAGATCTGCTATAATATGAATGCTGGTGGATAAAGAGACTCCAAGCCCAGGTCATAGCACTTAGTATAGTGATCAGCTGTGCAAGTTCATGGAAGTACCCACGGACAATATTAGGCCTTCAGAAAAAGAGACACAAGGGCCCTATCTTTACAAGGTTCTTTAGGGATACTGAAGTAGCCTATATTGAAAAGAGGTAATGCAAAAAAAAATAATAATAATAATAATAATAATGCCAGGAAAAGCAAGCACTCCACATCCAAAAGAAAAAGTTTTATTCCACAATGTACATAGAAAAACAGGAGGAAACAAAAGTCATAAAAATCTTCCTTATATCTTTTGGACCACCCAGTTCTTAGACATAGGTTTTGCAAATAGGTAATACAGGAGCAGGTGAAGAGAAATGGACACCACAAACAGATATTGAAAATTGAATACTTCTCGTCAGATCTTTACATGCCTCACTAGAGCACCTTTAACATCACTCTGGGGACTGCTCGGAACTTGCTAAGTATACCTTGCAAAGAACATTGTAATACTGGTTACTGAGACTTCTTATGAATGTCCTCATTCTACACCCAAACATTGAACAATAACAAATGCCATAAATTAATGTTTATATTCTCCGAAAGTTGTCACAAAGTATGGTTCTGGGCTGGCTCCCCACAACAAATACGTCTTGACTTGTATTCTCAGATCATGTGAACGGTTTAGACAGAGTGCTTACACATCATTTTATATTTAAGATGATATGTTACAATGTATCCATATCTCAAAGGTTTGTTCTGCATTCTGAATGTGTACACTTACTTCTCATTCTTCTATTCTTTGTACTTGTACCATTTCTGTGTTTTGAAAAAAAAAAAACGAAATAAAGATTTAATAAAAATGTAATAACATAAAATAAGAATCATGAAAAATCAATACAGATAAGTATAAGGCAAAAATGCCTTGAATAATTAACAAAGCCATGAAAATAAAATTATATAATAGCAAGAAATCTGTGAACTAATACAAGTTCTGCTATGCAGCAACAGAGTTATAAACGAATACAAGGAACATTACAGGCACCAAAAATTGATGCCCCTTCCCACTAGCACTCCGCGTTTCCTGTAAGTTAAAAATTCTGAAGCCGAATGCCACCAGGGGAGGAGTGAAGACCAGAACTGGAGGCAACTTTGGGATTAAACCTTTTTAGAATGGTTTAACCCCTTCAGGTTATACATGGGCATCCTGGCACCAAACCAACTTCACTTTAATAAAGTTGTTTTGGTGCCTGAAGTGTCCCTTTAAGAAACAAGAAATAATGTAGCAAAAGAGCTACTATACATGGTCTTCATGATAATGTGCCTATAAGTGTGTTCATCCACCAAACAAAATCGAACAATTGCGAAGTAATTTGACATCATATGCATATGATAGACAGTCTAACTAGAAAATAGTGCTATAATCATTGCCTCGCATCTCTGTAAATAACAATGCAATTTTATTTATGAGGGGGTCAATAATATCCAATACATGGATATTATACATGGATACATTCAAATCAACTCAATGTCTCTGCCACTCCCATAACGAGCACATGGAATGTAGTATATGCCCATAATGCTGAGGGAGGGTAGAGGGAGGGTAGAAGATGTCAATCATTTAAGAAATCTCAGGCCATTGGAAGACCAATCCCATACAGCAGCCTATTAAGGTAATAATGTCACCCTATTCTCCCTTTCTTTACAGTTCACCCACATAGGATAGACTGCAGGGGCATACAATTTTATAACTTGTATGATGTGCATCAAAATGTCACATAAATTAGCACCCTTCTTATGGTTGATCAGTGGGGATTTGTGGAGAGGTCCCAGTGAAGAATTGTACCACCAAATAATGTCTGATGTGTCTGTAGAACCTATTTAAGGGCTGGAGAACTAGCATTGAAAGTTTGTACACAAACATTTCTGTTGTCCTCACTGTGGGGGTCTATCAATGTCAGTCGCTGCTCTAAACCTTGCCTTGGCAATGGGTTCATAATGATATGTGCTTGGCATCCTTTCTCAAAAAATCTTTGCACAATACCATTCATCTCTGCTTCCCTCCTGTATATATGTGTGCATAGATATGGCCCTTTATGTGAATTTGTACATTATATCAGGAGACATAGGCATAGTAATGATTAACTTACTTGCTTATCTTTAAATATTTGAATGTTTAATCACATATTTTGATTTGGACACTCCTTGAAAAATTTATGATTGAAACAGGTTAGTCTGCTTTACATGATATTTAAAGGTTGGTGCAAAGTTGTATACTCATTTTTATTTTTAACTACGGAATAAATTCTATGGAATAAATTCATTGCTATCATTATCTTTGATGATGGAGTCCTTAATGTAAGCTGCATTTCTATGTATTAGAGAACAATCCTCCCTTTAACTTAATTATCTAATCTGAACATTTGCCTATGACAATATAGACTTAAAGCTGAATGGCCAAAATTACATCACACAAATTAGTTTAACCTCACACTTTTAATTACATTATTTTCTAAATCAACTGCATAAAAACTACAATGAAATATCAGGGTGTATATAGGATACCAGCTAGAAATTTAAAATTTGGGTTCACAGCATTGTGATGGTGGACTGACTAGAACAGTAGCTCCCAAACCAGTCCTTGTAGTCCACCAACAATCCAGGATTTATGCATTTCTCTTTTTTTTCTTCCAGTGGAGATACTAAAAAACCCTGTTGGGCAATGAGTACTGGTTTGGGAACCACTGGTCTAAAAGACTGGTCTAAAAGGTTCAAATGTTTTATGTGCTACATGTCTGGTTTATCTTAGTTCAATCATCAACTTGATGACATGTACTACTGTGTTTACAAAAGAAATGCTGCTTAAAAGGTGGACTTAAAGGGGCACCGGAGTCACCAGAACCCCTATAGCTTAATGTAGTGGGTCTAGCATCTATAGACTGTCCATACTGGTTTTTAATGTAAACCCTGCCTTTTCAGAGAAAAGCATTGTTAAGATTGGTGTCTAGTAACACCTAGTAGCAATCCTTCAGATGTGGCTTTCTAGTCTAGTGCTGCAGCACTGACGTTCAGCACCTCCACACTCTGCATGAAGACGCTGAACGTTTCCTATAGAGATGCATTAACTAAATGCATCTCTATGAGGAGATGCTGATTGGTGCAGTGCATCATTTTGCAGCACATGTACAATAGTCTCCTAATACTTTCCTTAGAGAAAGGATTGTATCCGCTGTGATCATCAAGACTGATGATCTTAGCCATGGAAGCAGAGCCAGCCACGGCAAGACCGGCATGGCATTGGAGGAAAGGTAATTAAATTCACCTGTTTAGTGAGATCAGAGGGGAGGCTGGTCAGGACTATAGTGTCAGGAATACATATTTGTACATGCATATTTGGATTCCTGATACTATGCTGTTCCTTTAACCAATTGTGACAGAACATTCCATTGTTTGTGAACCAGCATGAAGAACATATCTCAGAATGAAGGGGGTGCGGTTATTAAGATACAGAATGCTGAAAATCTAAGGATTTATATTCTCTTCAAAATGACCTAGATTAATAGAAGTCTTTCAATATAGATACAGGCAGAGGGTTAAGCTGAACTGCCACAGGACACCTATTAAGGGCATCTTTTTTTTTGGTTACAGAGTTGCAAGATTCCATAAGCAATGCTTTACTGTATCATTTTAACAACAACTGTTGTCTAATCAGTCATGCCTTTCAAAATAAGCATGTTAACAGAATATCTGATACATTTAAATTAGCTGTCCTCATAATTACAAGTTAGACATTTTGACCTGTAGCACTCCATGAAACTACATGTATAAATACAAATGAAAGCCTCACAGAGAGTTTGACTAAAACGAACATCTTTTGAGCTCCTTAACCACTAACTTTTACTTAGGGAAATCACAGTTGGCTTTAATCTACTATCAGAAACGGCTTCAAGTATTAAAAGTAATGAACTAACAAGATTGTTAATGCTGTATAAAATTATCAATAATTTCCTGTGTCTATAAATCGAGGCACATCCAGAGAATTCTCATTGAATTAAAATTAAGCTGTATTACACAGAAGCAGAAAAAAGCCAAACTCATTCTATCATTGTATTGTATAATAAGAAATAGAATAGTCTCATCTAAATATTTATAGTTGTCAATCAAGTCTAATGTAAATATAATGCTCAGTCATTCTGTGTGTATATATATATATATATATATATATATATATATATATATATATATATGCACTGCTCAAAAAAAATAAATGGAAACACTTAAACAACACACTGTAACTCCAAGTCAATAACACTTCTGTGAAATCAAACTGTCCACTTAGGAAGCAACATTGAGTGACAATCAATTTCACATGCTGTTGTGCAAATGGGATAGACAACAGGTGGAAATTATAGGCAATTAGCCAGACACCCCCAATAAAGGAGTGGTTCTGCAGGTGGTGACCACAGACAACTTCTCAGTTCCTATGCTTCCTGGCTGATGTTTTGGTCACTTTTGAATGCTTGTGGTGCTTTCACTCTAGTGGTAGCATGAGACAGAGTCTACAACCCACACAAGTGGCTCAGGTAGTGCAGCTCATCCAGGATGGCACATCAATGCGAGCTGTGGCAAGAAGGTTTGCTGTGTCTGTCAGCGTAGTGTCCAGAGCATGGAGGCGCTAGCAGGAGACAAGCCAGTACATCAGGAGACGTGGAGGAGACTGTAGGAGGGCAACAACCCAGCAGCAGGATCGCTACCTCCGCCTTTGTGCAAGGAGGAACAGGAGGAGCACTGCCAGAGCCCTGCAAAATGACCTCCAGCAGGCCACAAATGTGCATGTGTCTGCTCAAACGGTCAGAAACAGACTCCATGAGGGTGGTATGAGGGCCCGACGTCCACAGGTGGGGGTTGTGCTTACAGCCCAACACCGTGCAGGACGTTTGGCATTTGCCAGAGAACACCAAGATTGGCAAATTCGCCACTGGCGCCCTGTGCTCTTCACAGATTAAAGCAGGTTCACACTGAGCACATGTGACAGACGTGACAGAGTCTGGAGACGCCGTGGAGAACGTTCTGCTGCCTGCAACATCCCCCAGCATGACCGGTTTGGCAGTGGGTCAGTAATGGTGTGGGGTGGCATTTCTTTGGGGGGCCGCACAGCCCTCCATGTGCTCACCAGAGGTAGCCTGACTGCCATTAGGTACCGAGATGAGATTCTCAGACCACTTGCGAGACCATATGCTGGTGTGGTTGGCCCTGGGTTCCTCCTAATGCAAGACAATGCTAGACCTCATGTGGCTGGAGTATGTCAGCAGTTCCTGCAAGACGAAGGCATTGATGCTATGGACTGGCCCGCCCATTCCCCAGACCTGAATCCAATTGAGCACATCTGGGACATCATGTCTCACTCCATCCACCAACATCACGTTGCACCACAGAGTGTCCAGGAGTTGGCAGATGCTTTAGTCCAGTTCTGGGAGGAGATCCCTCAGGAGACCATCCGCCACCTTATCAGGAGCATGCACAGGAGCAGTGTATATATGCGTGTGTGTTATATATATATATATATATATATATATATATATATACATATATATATATATATATATATATATATATATATATATATATAAATATATAGAACCCCTGCACTCCAACTATAGCAAAAAGAAAAAATACCTGGTGCTCTGGTAGCCGAACCATAATAGAAGAAAAATACCGTCACTCTAGGATTTTCATATAGTTAAATCTTCATTTATTGCGAAGAGTAGATCGACGTTTCAGCTCCTCTAGGGAGCTTTCATCAGGACACAAAAGATCAAAAAACTGAAACACACTTATATAGGACATACAATTAGTTCAAATGGCTACTTACTCTCAGGTGATCAGCATTTACGTTCGCCGCCGGACCCGCCGAGATCGCCACCTCCAACAACAACACTTCAGGGTTTCTGGTCACCTGACCCCCAAGGACATCTCCATTGGACCAGCCAAGCATGTTACTGGGGCAACCATAGACAGCCATGTCTTATTGGTTACACCCACATGTACAAATGCCGGTAAGGGACAAAAAAGTAGCCAAATTATACAGACATGCAGTAGTCTGCAGGCACTGTATCCGCAAGTGCCAGTGTTAAAATTGTTACAGACTTGCGATTTTCCAAAAAATACTATATCACGGCCTAGTTTATCTTTCAGCACCCTGCCTGTTCTCCCAGTGGGCATCACATTACTAGGGGAAAATAAGGCATTCACCTCTGGAGAGTTAGGGCACAGATTAGCTGTGTGGGAGTTGGATGAGCAAATGGCACAAGCTGGGGTTTTGAGTGTCGACAAAAAAGCTCTGTATCAAGCACACCCCAAATCAGCTTGATAATTGAACTGGGATAGAGCAGCCGACGCCTTTCTATTCTAAGTTCAAAAACTATATACTTTATAATCGTTATATTTATTATTACCATATCTATTAAAATTAAAACTACATACCTACATTTGACACTACATTCATTCTCCATACTACATTGATTCTGATGTGGTGGGAGGGGAGAGCTGTGGTTGTTACCTAATAGTCAACCTAGTGTACTTTATATTTAGGCATTCCACAATAGTTAGCCAGTTACGAGAGTCTAGCTATTGCGTGAGTAGTTGTTTGCATTTGACCCATATTTCTTCATATAGGTTCATCTGGTTATTCTTGAGAAAAAAAAAACCCTTCTCCATTGTGCACTGGTAGTTTATTTGGTTTAATATTTCATTACAGTTTTTGTGAGCTTGCTTTTTCCAGTTTCTCGCCATGCAAATTTAATTGCTAGCATAATATGGAGCGTTAGAAAGGAGAAGGGTTTATCGCATTGAGGAGGGTCCAAATGGAAGAGGAAGAACTGTGGGGTCAAAGGGATTTGTTGCCCTAAGAGCTCTTTTAAGAGATCTACAAGATTACTTTTTATAGCATCTAACCTTGAACATTCCCACCAAATATGGAAGTGAGATCCTTTGGCGTTCATACATCTCCAGTAGTGTTGTCGCAAACCCGAAATTTTCAGTTCGCGAACTTCCGCAAATGTTCGCGAACCGGCGAACCACGCGAACCGCCATTGACTTCAATGGGCAGGCGAATTTTAAAACCAACAGGGACTCTTCTGGCCACAAAAGTGATGGGAAAGTTGTTTCAAGGGGACTAACACCTGGACTGTGGCATGCCGGAGGGGGATCCATGGCAAAACTCCCATGGAAAATTACATAGTTGATGCAGAGTCTGCTTTTAATCCATAAAGGGCAGAAATCACCAAACATTGACACCTGTCCTCAAAGCCCCTGATACACACTGACACAAAGCAGAATAGAGAATGTTCCCCGTCCTCAGAGACCATGATACACACTGACACAGAGCAGAATAGAGACTGTTACCCCTACATAGGGTCACTTGGCAGATATGGCGGGGTCGTGGGAGGGGGAGGATGACTTTCACCTCTTCCCCTGTTAGATTCCCGTTGTGCTGTGACATCACCCTTATACGCTGTGTAAAGCATACTATTTAATTTGATCAGCATGGTCACTTGAGTTTTTATAGTTTTCACGCTGCTTGAAGTTTATATATGGTTCACAAAAATCAAACAAACGATAAAGTAAACATGTAAGGATTCTGAATATTCTTTCAAACCCTTACACATTGTGTGTACGTATTTTTTGTCTTAAGTTTGTGGCTTTAAAGAGGTTTAAGTTGTTTCTATGATGTGCATAACATGTTCTTGTAAATGTTTGTTAAATTTTTCCTGGAATTGTAATTTTTGATACACACTGACACAGAGCAGAATAGGGACTGTTCCCCATACATAGGGTCACTTGGCAGATATGAATTGACACCTATCCTAATGATCCCTGATACACACTGACACAGAGCAGAATAGAGACTGTTCCCCCTACATAGGGTCACTTGGCAGGTATGGATTGACACCTGTCCTCAAAGCCCCTGATACACACTGACACAGAGCAGAATAGAGACTGTTCCCTGTCCACAGAGTCCATGATACACACTGACACAGAGCAGAATAGAGACTGTTCCCCGTCCACAGAGACCATGATACACACTGACACAGAGCAGAATAGAGACTGTTTCCTGTCCACAGAGTCCATGATACACACTGACACAGAGCAGAATAGAGACTGTTCCCCGTCCACAGAGACCATGATACACACTGACACAGAGCAGAATAGAGACTGTTCCCCGTCCACAGAGACCATGATACACACTGACACAGAGCAGAATAGGGACTGTTACCCCTACATAGGGTCACTTGGCAGGTATGGATTGACACCTGTCCTCAAAGCCCATGATACACACTGGGGGGAGCTACTGTCCTCCCCAACCCCTGCGCGGTGGGTGGGGGCCATAAATCACAATGGGGGACCTATTGTCCTCCCCCCTTGGCCCCCACCCCTGTGCGAAGGGTGGGGGCCATAAATCACAATAGGGGGGCCTACTTTCCTCCCCCCCGGCCCCCATCCCTGCGCGGTGGGTGGGGGGCATAAATCACAATGGGACGGACCTACTGATAGGAGTGGAGTATTGTTCATATCAGTTTAATACCTTCCGCGTCTCCTATCAGTGGACGTGTATATGGCAGCCATTTTAGGAACCGCACACCTGGGACCCGAGCAAGGTCACCTCGTTCAAGCTGCTCTGGTACCTTGATGAGCCAGCTGCCCGTGAGTTAACATGTCCCGTGGAGAAGCACTCTGTCCTGTAATGCCTCACCACAAAAAAATTAAATAAATAACAGCACTCGGAGTGGTGAGTTTAGTAAATGTTCATATCAGTTTAATACCTTCCGCGTCTCCTATCAGTGGACGTGTATATGGCAGCCATTTTAGGAACCGCACACCTGGGACCCGAGCAAGGTCACCTCTTTCAACAGGCGACATGATTTGGCCCTGTAAAACTATCCTGGATATTCTCTACAATTTCTATGGATATGGCATTGATTTATGTAACAGGGAGATGGAAGAAGATGCTTGGTCGGTCCTCTTACTTGAAATTTGGGGCACTGCGCGGGCAAGCTAATGTGCCACCAGATAGGAGTGGTGAGTTTAGTATTGTTCATATCAGTTTAATACCTTCCGCGTCTCCTATCATAGAACATGTATATGGTAGCCATTTTAGGAACCGCACACCTGGGACCCGAGCAAGGTCACCTCTTTCAACAGGCGACATGATTTGGCCCTGTAAAACTATCCTGGATATTCTCTACAATTTCTATGGATATGGCATTGATTTATGTAACAGGGAGATGGAAGAAGATGCTTGGTCGGTCCTCTTACTTGAAATTTGGGGCACTGCGCGGGCAAGCTAATTTGCCACCAGATAGGAGTGGTGAGTTTAGTATTGTTCATATCAGTTTAATACCTTCCGCGTCTCCTATCAGTGGACGTGTAAATGGCAGAGATTTTTAATTGTTGAATCACCTCCCCTTTTTAGGCCAAGGTGGGAAGATGCTTAGACCACTGGTATATTGGTGCCATCTTGGAGGATTTTTTTTTTGGTTTGGTTTTTGAAGCCACAGTGCTGCACCAGTGGGCCTAAAAATTAGGCATGTACACATGCCTGAAAAATTTGGTATTGTTGCAGCCGCTGCTGTAGCAGCGGCCAGAAAAATTGATGTTTGTTTCACAGGCAGAAAGTGCCCTAAAACATGGCGGCTTGAACCCTAGTTGGTGGCGGATAAGTCACGCAAGTCAAACGTCATTCAGAGCTAAAATACAGCATGTGGACCATTTTTAGCCCAAGGCAGCTCATCTCATCAGGCCTTTTTAAATCGAATGTATCGCCCAGTGTCAGTCCCTTCGGGATCCATCCCTCATTCATCTTAATAAAGGTGAGGTAATCTAGACTTTTTTGACCTAGGCGACTTCTCTTCTCAGTGACAATACCTCCTGCTGCACTGAAGGTCCTTTCTGACAGGACACTTGAAGCGGGGCAGGCCAGAAGTTCTATCGCAAATTGGGATAGCTCAGGCCACAGGTCAAGCCTGCACACCCAGTAGTCAAGGGGTTCATCGCTCCTCAGAGTGTCGATATCTGCAGTTAAGGCGAGGTAGTCTGCTACCTGTCGGTCGAGTCGCTCTCTGAGGGTGGATCCCGAAGGGCTGTGGCGATGCATAGGACTTAAAAAGGTCCGCATGTCCTCCATCAACAACACGTCTTTAACCCCTTAAGGACACATGACGTGCCTGACACGTCATGATTCCCTTTTATTCCAGAAGTTTGGTCCTTAAGGGGTTAAAGCGTCCTGTCCTTGCCGGCGTGGTCGTGGGAGGAGGATGACTTCCACCTCTCCCCCTGTTAGATTCCCGTTGTGCTGTGACATCACCCTTATACGCTGTGTAAAGCATACTTTTTAATTTATTTTGCAAATGCTGCATCCTTTCCGACTTGTTGTAATTGGGTAACATTTCCGCCACTTTCTGCTTATACCGGGGGTCTAGTAGCGTGGACACCCAGTACAGGTCGTTCTCCTTCAGCCTTTTTATACGAGGGTCCCTCAACAGGCAGGACAGCATGAAAGACCCCATTTGCTACTCATTTCCCGTTCCTCCTCCTCACTGATGTCATTGAAGGTATGTTCTTCCCCCCAGCCACGTACAACACCACGGGTACCAGATAGGTGACAACGAGCACCCTGGGATGCCTGTTGTGTTTGGTCTTGCTCCTCCTCCTCCTCCTCAAAGCTACAATCCTCCTCTGACTCCTCTTCCTCACAATCCTCTTCCAGCGTTGCCGCAGGTCCAGCAAGCGATGCTGATAAGGCTGTTTCTGGTGGTGATGGTGACCACAACTCTTCCTCTTCACGCTCATCTACAGCCTGATCCAGCACTCTTCGCAGGGCACGCTCCAGGAAGAAAACAAATGGTATGATGTCGCTGATGGTGCCTTCGTTGCGACTGACTAGGTTTGTCACCTCCTCAAAAGGACGCATGAGCCTACAGCTCCCCAGAGGCTGTCCTAGCACCCTGGTCATACAAATATTCATTAACAGGTTTTTCTTGTTGGAGCAGACGGTCGAACATTAGGAGTGTTGAATTCCAACGTGTAGGGCTGTCGCAAATCAAGCGCCTCACTGGCATGTTGTTTCGCCGCTGGATATCGGCAAAGTGAGCCATGGCCGTGTAGGAACGCCTGAAATGGCCACACACCTTCCTGGCCTGCTTCAGGACGTCCTGTAAGCCTGTGTACTTATGCACAAAGCGTTGTACGATCAGATTACACATGTGCCATGCACGGCACATGTGTCAACTTGCCCAACTTCAATGCCGCTATCAAATTTTTTCCGTTGTCACACACCACTTTGCCGATGTCCAGTTGCTGCGGAGTCAGCCACTTTTCCACCTGTGCGTTCAGGGCGGACAGGAGTGCTTGTCCGGTGTGACTCTCTGCTTTCAAGCAAGTCAAACCTAAGACGGCGTGACACTGCCGTATCCGGGATGTGGAATAGTACCTGGGGAGCTGGGGGGGTGCCGTTGATGTGGAGCAAGACGCAGCAGCACAAGAGGACTCAGCCGAGGAGGTTATGGAAGAGGATGGAGTAGGAGGAGTAGAGGAGGTGGCAGCAGGACTGCCTGCAATTCGTGGCGGTGTCACCAACTCCTCTGCAATGCCACGCATTCCTTGATTGTCAGCCGTCAGCAGGTTTACCCAATGCGCAGTGTAGGTGATATACCTGCCCTGACCATGCTTTGCAGACCAGGTATCAGTGGTCAGATGGACCCTTGCCCCAACACTGTGTGCCAGACATGCCATGACTTCCTTTTGCACAATCGAGTACAAGTTGGGGATTGCCTTTTGTGAAAAGAAATTCCGGCCGGGTACCTTCCACTGCGGTGTCCCAATAGCTACAAATTTTTTGAATGCCTCAGACTCAACCAGATTGTATGGTAAAAGCTGGCGGGCTAATAGTTCGGACAAGCCAGCTGTCAGACGCTGGGCAAGGGGGTGACTTGGTGACATTGGCTTCTTACGCTCAAACATGTCCTTGACAGACACATGACTGTGGGCAGATGAGCGGGAACTGCTCAAGGCGGGAGACGGAGTGGCGGATGGTTGAGAGGGGGCAAGAAGGACAGCAGTGGTTGACGTGGCTGCAGATGCTAGACCAGGAGGAGGATGGCGGCTTAGAGTAGGCGTGCTGCTTGTACTCATGTGTTGATCCCATAGGCGTTTGTGATGTGAGATCATGTGCCTACGCAAAGCAGTTGTACCTAGGTGGGTGTTGGACCTCCCACGACTCAGTTTCCTTTGGCACAGGTTGCAAATGGCATCGCTGTTGTCCGAGGCAGACACACAAAAAAAATGCCACACTGCTGAGCTCTGCAATGCCGGCATTCTGGTGGTGGACACAGCATGCCTTGATTGGTGTGCTGTCGGGCTGACCCCGGGTGCCAATGCATGCTGTCTGACTGTGCCACTAGCTCCTTGCGACGACCCCCCCTGCTTCCAACTCGTCTCCTCCTCCTCGCTGTCTCCCCATCTGAACTTTCGCCCTGTTCTTCTTCTTGCCGAGCGGGCACCCACGTGACATCCATGGACGCATCGTCATCATCAACCGCTTAGCTTGTATCTGACAACTCAGAAAAGGAAGCAGCAGCGGGTACAACATCATCATCATCACACCGTACCTCCATGTGTTTAATGCTGCCTGCCTGAGACATATCCCTGTTATCTACATCCTCTAGCAATAATGGTTGTGCATCACTCATTTCTTCAAACGGGTGTGTGAATAACTCCTCTGACATACCAAGTAAAGCGGCTGTGGTGCTAGTTTTGGTGGTGGCGGCAGGCGGGTGAGTGGTATCTTGAGAGGTGCCTGAAGCTAAGCTGGAGGAGGATGGTGCGTCAAGGTTCCGAGCGGAGGCTGTACAAGATTGGGTGTCCTGTGTTAGCCAGTCAACTATGTCCTCAGAACTTTTCAAGTTCAGGGTACGTGGCTTCTGAAAACTGGGCATTATTCTAGGGCAAAAGGGAATCACAGCACCACGACCACGACGGCCCCTGCGGGGTGGCCTGCCTCTGCCTGTCATTTTTTGGGGGATTAGTGGTACTATGCGTGCAAGCTACTGTGAGACCAGATATGATTGGCAATGTGAACTGTAACAGTTCTGCAGAGCACACACTGTAGGCCTGACACACCCGCTTGAAGACAAGTAACTGCTATTCAATCTATAACAGTGAAAAACAAATTTTGTTTGTAAAAGCACGCTATAGAGACACCAGATATGATTGGCAATGTGCACTTGAACAGTTCTGCAGAGCACACACTGTAGGCCTGACACACCCGCTTGAAGACAAGTAACTGCTATTCAATCTATAACAGTGAAAAACAAATTTTGGTTTTAAAAGCACGCTATAGAGACACCAGATATGATTGGCAATGTGCACTGGAACAGTTCTGGAGAGCACACGCTGAAGGAAGGACTGACAGAGCCGCTTGAAGGACACTGACTGGCTGCTATTAGCTTACACTAGAAACCTTTTTTCTTTGTAAAAGCACGCTATAGAGACACCAGATATGATTGGCAATGTGCACTTGAACAGTTCTGCAGAGCACACACTGTAGGCCTGGCACACCCGCTTGAAGACAAGTAACTGCTATTCAATCTATAACAGTGAAAAAAAAAATTGTTTTTAAAAGCACGCTATAGAGACACCAGATATGATTGGCAATGTGCACTGGAACAGTTCTGGAGAGCACACGCTGAAGGAAGGACTGGCAGAGCCGCTTGAAGGACACTGACTGGCTGCTATTAGCTTACACTAGAAACCTTTTTTCTTTGTAAAAGCACGCTATAGAGACACCAGATATGATTGGCAATGTGCACTTGAACAGTTCTGCAGAGCACACACTGTAGGCCTGACACACCCGCTTGAAGACAAGTAACTGCTATTCAATCTATAACAGTGAAAAAAAAATTGTTTTTAAAAGCACGCTATAGAGACACCAGATATGATTGGCAATGTGCACTGGAACAGTTCTGGAGAGCACACGCTGAAGGAAGGACTGACAGAGCCGCTTGAAGGACACTGACTGGCTGCTATTAGCTTACACTAGAAACCTTTTTTCTTTGTAAAAGCACGCTATAGAGACACCAGATATGATTGGCAATGTGCACTTGAACAGTTCTGCAGAGCACACACTGTAGGCCTGACACACCCGCTTGAAGACAAGTATCTGCTATTCAATCTATAACAGTGAAAAAAAATTTTTTTTTTAAAAGCACGCTATAGAGACACCAGATATGATTGGCAATGTGCACTGGAACAGTTCTGGAGAGCACACGCTGAAGGAAGGACTGACAGAGCCGCTTGAAGGACACTGACTGGCTGCTATTAGCTTACACTAGAAACCTTTTTTCTTTGTAAAAGCACGCTATAGAGACACCAGATATGATTGGCAATGTGCACTTGAACAGTTCTGCAGAGCACACACTGTAGGCCTGACACACCCGCTTGAAGACAAGTATCTGCTATTCAATCTATAACAGTGAAAAAAAAAAATTGTTTTTAAAAGCACGCTATAGAGACACCAGATATGATTGGCAATGTGCACTGGAACAGTTCTGGAGAGCACACGCTGAAGGAAGGACTGACAGAGCCGCTTGAAGGACACTGACTGGCTGCTATTAGCTTACACTAGAAACCTTTTTTCTATGTAAAAGCACGCTATAGAGACACCAGATATGATTGGCAAGGTGCACTTGAACAGTTCTGCAGAGCACACACTGTAGGCCTGACACACCCGCTTGAAGACAAGTAACTGCTATTCAATCTATAACAGTGAAAAAAAAAATTGTTTTTAAAAGCACGCTATAGAGACACCAGATATGATTGGCAATGTGCACTGGAACAGTTCTGGAGAGCACACGCTGAAGGAAGGACTGGCAGAGCCGCTTGAAGGACACTGACTGGCTGCTATTAGCTTACACTAGAAACCTTTTTTCTTTGTAAAAGCACGCTATAGAGACACCAGATATGATTGGCAATGTGCACTTGAACAGTTCTGCAGAGCACACACTGGGCAAGTAGGCACAGTATCCTATGTGAACCTCACACAGAAGCTGGCAGGCAGGCACCTGCAATTACATTACACAGGAAAAAAACAAAGCAGCCTGATGTTATAGCCCTAAAAAGGGCTTTTTGGGGTGCTGTCCTTACAGCAGAGATCAGATGAGTCCTTCAGTATTGTAGTGGACACTGAATACCCTAGCCTAGCTATCAATTTCCCTATCTAATCAGCAGCAGCTAAACTTTCCCTCCTCTCACTAAGCATGCAGCTTCAGAATGAATCGAAAATGGATGCTGGGAGGGAGGTTGGAGGGTGTGGAAGGGAGGGAGTGCTGCTGATTGTCTGGAATGTGTCTGCTGACCAAGAGGCACAGGGTCAAAGTTTGCCCAATGATGACGAATAGGGGGCGGATCGAACTGCGCATGTGTCCGCCCGCCGTGGCGAACGCGAACACGCTATGTTCGCCGGGAACTGTTCGCCGGCGGACAGTTCGGTACATCACTAATCTCCAGCATTGATCAGTTTGAGCTCTGTAAATTGTATTTAATTTTGTTAGAACCAAGTACCACCTGTATAGAATTTTATAGAAGAGTTCTACCAAAGTAACACAATGGATACTCAGTTTGATTCTCTTTATACTCTATTTCCAAGGTGTTATTTCAAATTACTTTTTAAGGTTGAGCTCCCATTTTAATATTGTGGGCTCCTTAACAAAAGTCTCAGCAGCTAACAAAAATTTGAGTGATCAAGAAATAATTTTTAAGGAATTGTGGTTTCCCAAGAATTCAGTAGTCTTGTTATTTTCTATTATTTGTTTTGAAGCGAAGTAATTTTTAACTAATACGTAAATAATTCACTTGAAGCAAGAGACTAGGTACTTTGAAGTTATTGGAAAGGCAATAATTTGCCATTGGAGTATATATTCAATACCTGGTTAATCCCACAATTCTTCCAATTATTTAGATCCAAATCTCTCATATGTATTTTTAATAATTCTATAAGGGGGCATAATGTTATTCCATTTGTTTGATCTATCATTTTCCTTACTATTTTGGCAGTGTTTAGAGTTGCTTTGGTAATAGGGTTTACCGTGATTTTTTTCTAAAGGGCATTTGCTATCAATCCAAAAACAATCATGAAGTATATCTTTTTAAAACTCTTGCGTTTCAATTTCCTGCCATAGGTTTATACCGATATTGCTTGAATCCCAAGCTAAAAACATGCAAGCTTCATGTAGTGTAATGTCTGGGAACCCTAGACCCCCATCCCTACTTGTTTTCTTAAGAATTCTCTGAGAAATTCTAGGTTTCTTATATGCCCAAATATACTTAAAGATGCTGGATTGGTAGGAGCGCAGAATTGTATTGCTTACTCTAACTGGGATTGTTCTAAACAGGTAAGATAGCTTTGGGAGTAAGTAATCTTGAATATATTATATTCTCCCTTTCCAAGATAATTCAATGTTATTCCATTTTCTGAGGGAGGACCTGAAATTATCCAGTAGTAAGTAATTACATTCAATCAGTTCTTTAATAGAGTGTGGAATCTTTATTCCTAGATATTCTATCTCTTCTCCCAATTGAACTTATACCTAGATTTAAGATGGGCCTTATCTGGAAAAGATATCCCAAATGTCAAGATCTGGGTTTTAGAAAGATTTAGTTTAAGATTTGAAAATTCACCATACTTGGAGATCACTTGCATTGCGATAGGAATAGTTACAAGGCGATTCGTTAAGGCCAAGAGGATGTCATCCACAAATAAAATTATCTTGTGTTCGGCATGACATATCCTAATGCCTTGCACTTATTCCTTTTGTCTAATTAGAGCGGCTAAAGGCACCATAGCCAATATACATAGCAAGGGAGCCAAGTGGCATCCTTGACTTGTTCCATTTTTGATGCAGAAATGTTTTGACTCCATGGCCAGACCAATCACCCTTGCAGTAGGGTTTGTAAATAGGATTTTAATACTTTCTCTGAAATTACCAATGAGTCCAAATTGTTGTAAAACCAAATCCATCATTTATTTTATTACGGTATTTTGAATTATAGTGTGGTGAGCATCTTACAAATTGTTCCTTAATATAAAAGCCTATGAGAAAGGTTAACATATTTTGTATGGAAAAAAATTCTTCTTTCTAAACATCTTTGAGCATTACCATGTTGAGAAAAGCATCTATAGCATATCATCTGCAACAAACTGGAAACAAAATGGATAAACATTCGGATACATCTGTACCTTCTGTTTAAATCTGCATTTTCTGCATTTCTGTTCCAAAAGTTACAAGTGCTTCTTATACTTCAAGTGATCTACATTAAATAGCAGGGCAACAAAATTAAATAATCTACTTAACAAGCTTTGTAAATGACTTACAATGTTATCCCTTAAACTTAAATTAAATCTAAAATGAAAACAAAGACACATATCTGACCTGGGTTTTTCCATTCAGATTTAATTTACAAAAAAATGTAGTTTAGTGATAAATGTAATGTATTTCATTCTGCTTGCTATCTATTGTCTGTTAGGTAGGGTAAAGTTAAATTAATAATATAGTGCCAGGAATACAAAGCTGTATTTTTTGCACTAAAGCTCCCTCTACCTCCCCTTTCCCTTGCTTCCACCTCCCTCCCCACTCCGCCACGCTAAATAAAGGGTTAAATCCTTTTTATTTACTTACCTGATCCCAGCGCTGATGATCCTTGATGCTGGGTTGCGGCTCTCCCTCCTCCTAAGTCCCTTGATGATCGGGCACTAATGTGCATGCACAGCGAGTGCCGCACGCACTTTACGCTTTGAATCAATGCTTTCCTGAGGGAAATAGCTGACGGTGGACATCCTTCCGTTCTGTTTTTACTTTATTGGTGTATTTTCACCTTTTATAAATAAAGCTGAATATTTATTACCACTATCCTCTAGATTTTGGTTCTTAAAGGAACACACATGGACCAAGGCGTGGATTTACAGCCCCCAACACCATTGGGGAAGGCACCCTTGGAATGCGTTTTTATCTTAAATCTTGTGAGTGCAAAAGATTACCAGCGCACATATATAATTTTTAACAGTAATACACTATGTTTTATTTCTGTGTTATCTTTTAGATTTTACAGCCATTTCCCATGTTTTGTTGTTTCTATTACTATTTGATGTAAGATCACCATCTGGGAGGCGATCAGTGGAAGTCCTGATTACTATTAGGATAAGTATACATTATACTTAACACACTATTCACACACTTATCTTTGTGGTGATAGTACATTTTTTGAGGCTTTCCAGCATCAGTTACTGGAACCAAAACCATTTTAAAGGAACACTATAGTCACCTAAATTACTTTAGCTAAATAAAGCAGTTTTAGTATATAGATCATTTCCTTGCATTTTTATAACATGACAGGAGGCTTCGTATTTGCTTTAGTCTCTCTTTACTAGAACTCCACAGCAGCACAGAAAAACAACCAATCAGAAAAATGTTAGGTACTATAAAACCCCCTTCCCATTGCATCATTTCCTCTTTCTTTGCTGCTCCGCATCAGTACAGGTCAGAGTACCACTGCCTCCTGCTTCTAGTGGGTGGCTTTGGGATTTAGTGTGATTTATTTATGATTGTTATGAACTATGCTTGGTTGTGAGATTTATGTGCCTTTCTGGCTCTTTTATTTTCTTTGGGGAATGTTTCCTTTACATTACTGATAGTTTTGCATGTGTTTATTTATACAGATTACTGGTAGTTTGCTATGTGTTTATTTATACAGATTACTGACAGTTTGCCATGTGTTTATTTATACAGATTACTGGTAGTTTGCCATGTGTTTAGTTATACAGATTACTGGTAGTTTGCCATATGTTTATTTATACAGATTACTGGTAGTTTACCATGTGTTTATTTATACAGATTAATGGTAGTTTGCCATGTGTTTAGTTATACAGATTACTGGTAGTTTGCCATGTGTTTAGTTATACAGATTACTGGTAGTTTGCCATGTGTTTATTTATACAGATTACTGATAGTTTGACATGTGTTTATTTATACAGATTACTGGTAGTTTACCATGTGTTTATTTATACAGATTACTGATAGTTTGCCATATGTTTATTTATACAGATTACTGGTAGTTTACCATGTGTTTATTTATACAGATTAATGGTAGTTTGCCATGTGTTTAGTTATACAGATTACTGGTAGTTTGCCATGTGTTTAGTTATACAGATTACTGGTAGTTTACCATGTGTTTATTTATACAGATTACTGGTAGTTTGCCATGTGTTTATTTATACAGATTACTGGTAGTTTGCCATGTGTTTAGTTATACAGATTACTGGTAGTTTGCCATGTGTTTAGTTATAAAGATTACTGGTAGTTTGCCATTTGTTTAGTTATACAGATTACTGGTAGTTTGCCATGTGTTTATTTACACAGATTACTGGTAGTTTGCCATGTGTTTATTTACACAGATTACTGGTAGTTTGCCATGTGTTTATTTACACAGATTACTGGTAGTTTGCCATGTGTTTATTTACACAGATTACTGATAGTTTACCATGTGTTTATTTATACAGATTACTGGTAGTTTTCCATGTGTTTATTTACACAGATTACTGGTAGTTTTCCACGTGTTTATTTATAGTTTTCTGTTAGCTTTCCATGTGTAAATGTCACAGATGTCTGTGAGTTTCAGGTAGATATATCACAGATTACTGTGAGTTTCCATATGTATATTTATATCACAGACTACTGTGGGTTCCATGGCTATGTATATGTATACATCACTGATTACTGTGAGTTCTCAGATTCCTGTGAGTTCTAGGCCAGTGTATATATATATCACAGATTACTGTGGGTTCTATGACTATGTATATATCACAGATTTCTGTGAGTTCTATGTCAGTGTATATAGCACGGCTTGCTGTGAGTCTTAGTGCTATAGATATCACGGATTGCTGTGAGTTTCACTGACGGTAGATGTCAGTCCTGTCTATGCCGATACTATTCTATCTTATCAGGCTTCTTGGGAAGATTCATTGAGTTGAAGAGACCTCCTGAAGAGACCATGAGTACTATACTCTTCAGGCGGTACGATGATGATGATGACCTACAATAAAGATAAGATATATCATACAGATCTGTATGTACATGTGCATTACAATTTGCACTTTAAAGAAGGTATTGCTCAGCAGAGCTTGATTTTATGGACACTATATGAAACTCGATGAAAATGCTTGTTCTTGGGTAGAGCATTGGCTTAAAAACAGAATGCAAAGAGTTGTCGTTAATGGTAAATTTTCAAGCTGGACAGAGGTGGCAAGTGGTGTCCCTCAGGGGTATGTTCTGGGACCCCTTCTATTTAACATTTTTATAAATGATCTTGAAGACAGCATTGAAAGTCATGTTTCAGTGTTTGCAGATGACACAAAACTTTGTAAAATAATACAATGTGAGCAAGATATTACTTTGCTGCAGAAGGATTTAGATAGACTGGAGGACTGGGCACTCAAATGGCAGATGAAATTTAATGTTGAAAAATGCAAAGTTATGCACTTCGGCGTAAAGAATACACAAGCAACGTATACCCTTAATGGAAGTGAATTAGGGATAACAACACACGAAAAGGACTTGGGAATTGTTATAGACAACAAACTATGCAACAATGTGCAATGTCAATCAGCAGTGGCCAAGGCCAGTAAGGTATTGTCATGCATGAAAAAGGGCATTCATTCTCGGGACGAGAATATCATTTTGCCTCTCTATAAATCACTGGTAAGACCACATATTGAATATGCTGTGCAATTTTGGGCACCTGTTCTAAAGAAGGATATCATGGCACTAGAAAAAGTGCAGAGGCGGGCTACAAAATTAATAAAAGGAATGGAACATATCAGCTATGAAGAAAGGTTAACAAATTTAAACCTATTTAGTTTAGAAAAACGTCGCCTGAGAGGGGATATGATAACATTATACAAATATATTCGGGGCCAATACAAACCATTGTGTGGAAATCTATTCACAAACCGGACTTTACATAGGACACGAGGCCATGCGTTTAGACTGGAAGAAAGAAGATTTCGTCTAAGGCAAAGGAAAGGTTTTTTTACTGTAAGAACAATCAGGATGTGGAATCCTCTGCCTGAAGAAGTGGTTTTATCAGAGTCCATACAGATGTTCAAACAGCTACTAGATGCATACTTGCAAAGACAGAATATTCAAGGATATAATCTTTCAATGTAGGGTAATAACTGCTTGATTCAAGGATAAATCTGACTGCCATTCTGGGGTCAAGAAGGAATTTTTTGTCCTAGCTTGTTGCAAAATTGTGCTTTTTTTTTTTGCCTTTTGGATCAACAGCAAAAAACAGGTGTGAGGAAGGCTGAACTTGATGGACGCAAGTCTCTTTTCAGCTATCTAACTATGTAACTATGTAACTATATATATCACTGGAACATATCCAGCTTAAACCCAATATAACGGGTTTTACCTCTATGTTGCCTGCTGGGCACTTAGGGACCGCCAGTCCCGGTTACGGTTTATTCACACAGTAGTACGCTGTCTAAGATTAGTGTCTAAGGGTCCTAGGTCACAGGATACCCGGAAGATTTACAGACATTTAGGGGACTATGCCAAACTCAGAGGTCCCCATTACTCATTTAATATGAAACCCAGGATTGGCCTGCTATGTCTGTGCCCCATTGATTGGCCTGCTATGTCTGTGCCCATTAGAACGGCCTGCTATGTCTGTGCCCATTAGAACGGCCTGCTATGTCTGTGCCCATTAAAACGGCCTGCTATGTCTGTGCCCATTAAAACGGCCTGCTATGTCTGTGCCCCATTTATTGGCTTACTATGTCGGTGCCTATTTGAAGGGCCTGCTATGTCCGTGCCTATTTGCTTGGCCAACTATTCTGTGTCCATTCATTTGGCATGTTGGGCCTGTGCCCTTCTGTCGGGCCTGCTCTATTGGAGCCGAACCCCTTTTGGCCGCAGGCCTGGGGGAATATCACTGAGGAAAAAACAGTGCCCACCAGTGACATGGAAATAGGCAGGTGTCCAGACAAGTACCATTGCTATACTATCCAAGAGGACACCAATGTACGGCCATCTGAATATGGTGGGAAGGGTGAAGGCCCTAAACCTCATGCCTGAAGGGCAGGGTTTCGTATGAAGACCCCGGACACGGTTTACTCCAAACCGGCGACGGCACATCTCCAAGGAGAACTTCGCACAGGTAAGGACCGGTACTCAGACACCTACAGGAGAAAGCGGTGTTTTTCCTTGTCTTTAACATCTACTGCGTATCTGCCTCCCGGAATCCTTATAGGTGTCGGTAGTTTTTTCCCGCGTTAGGTTAGCTCCTGGCCCTGTCCAGTGGGGCTTACTTTTATTACCTTCCGGCCTGCTATTTGCCTTCTATCTGAGATAGAATTGGTGTATTTACTCTTATCTACGTTAATTGTTGCTTTTTTGTTCTTTCATGACTTCCTTTTCCTTTTCGCTCGGGTCGTCGAGAGGCCTGATTTGACCTCCTCCGACCTCCCGGGCACTCGTGGATTGCGGAGAACGTCTCCAGCTTTCCTCAGACTACCAACGGTCTTCCTGGACCCCGCGCGCGCGCATGGGATCCGGATAGTCGGTTGATAGTTTTTCCATCGTTATTTCCAAAGATTGCCCTCAGCCTTATGCTGACATTAATAAGTGGTGTGCCCTGCAGTTGGTCACCCTGAGTCTCTAGGGACTCTAGTTTGGATCACAGGAGGGTGCGGCCCTCCATCACCTCGATCCGAGTATATTTATTTTCAGAAACAGAGGGCGAACCCCTCTCATATACAGAACCGGATACTGATTTGTTATTAGAGGGCGCAGCCCCTCCCTCGACCTCAACCAGATACTGGGCTGGATACAGAGGACAGGTTTGGAGGACACATTCTCATAGAGAGAACCGGTCACGGATGTAGACTCTGCTGTTGGTTATTAATGGGTGCGGCCCGCTCAGCCTAGCAGCCGGGCGCTATCACGGTATGCGATCACATAAGTAGAGAGCGCGGCTCTCTCATACACTCGACGCTCTACAGTACCGGCCATTTGTTCATCACACAGGCTTGTACCTGTGCAAGACATTGATGACTACATAGAGAGGCGTCCCTCCTGCATTCAATTAGAGCTGACGTCCATGCTACTGATTTCGTTATAGAGGTCTGCCTGGTCATGCAAGATATACATACTTAGACTGGATCCCTCTATTCTATCTACTGTAATGGATCTACTGGATCCGGACCGCTGTAACACACGTGAGAAATACTCTCAGAGGTATAACGGGGGGAGACTCGCACTTATTTACACACACTCCCGGAGATGGTACGGCTAACGGATGGACCTCCGGTATTACGAGAGTGCAGGTTTTGGTATATACTGCACCATATAATACAGATAATTGCTTTCTGTTTTGGATATCCAGACCATTACGAACAAACTGCGCAGACAGTTTCTCCCATGTCAAGATATCAGGAGATACTGAGACCTTCATGGAGCAAACGGGCACTGCCTTGCTCAGATAACAAGATTAAGGAAGGCTTATTACCCGGTCTGAAGGTAAACCGTACGTATGGATCACATGGTAAGACCGGAAACCCCGGTTGTCTTGACTTCCCCGGTCATTAAGATCTTGGGATAAGATGGCAGGACTGCCCCGTCTCCTCGGAGCGCATACCTGGTGAACAGGGTTCGGAGATGGTGGACCCTCCATCTATACTCTATTTATCCCTCACGGGAGCCGTTTTGTTGGATTCTTGCTAACCTACTTTTCAACTACCGTCGAGGAGACCTACGAGACTTTATGGAGGTACCTGGTGTGCCCTTACTCCTACACAAACATCTTTCACTCTTAGACGAGGACAAATCCGCATGGAAATCTGCGCTCCAGTTTGCACTTCCCATCCCTTTGAATATTTCTGGGATTCACTATTCCCTGAATAGTCGACCACCGTTCCTCTACACAAGTTCAGTTCGGAACCCTGAATGGACGTCCTTTTGGAGTCTTTTCTCTACCACATCCGAGGATTACACAGTCCATTTGGAATATTGGAATCACTTAGGATACGGATAGTCTGACCACACTATTGCCTGCATTATAAATTTATTCTCAGATGAGACATCTCACCGGATAGGCCAGGAGGGAACGAAAGATCCTACTCGGTTCTATTGCGACTTGGTGGTGGACTTGGGCGCATCCCTTGAGAGTGGAGGTCTACCTGCAAGGCCACAT
Organism: Pelobates fuscus; assembly: GCF_036172605.1. Classification (NCBI taxonomy): domain Eukaryota; kingdom Metazoa; phylum Chordata; class Amphibia; order Anura; family Pelobatidae; genus Pelobates; species Pelobates fuscus. Next base: position 82,112,523 of record NC_086325.1, on the reverse strand, counting down.
TGCCAGGTGCCCCTGGCACGATCGGTGGAGCAACCTTATACATCAAGAGTTGTGACATGGTGGCAGTGTCTTATCGCGGCCCTAAGTCCGCAAATGACCGTTGACATTTTATAACTGCAGGGAAATGGCTAATAGGTCAGTTTGCCAGCTCATGGACCGGCTGGTAGGTAACAGGTCGCGACCCCACGTACATTGGATCTATCAGCGGAGGATGTTTATTCTGTTTTTGGGATACTTCATCAACTGGCATCTCCATCGGTTGCTGTATTGTCATCTATCGCAGTTGGAAAGTCCATTTGGGTTTGCTCTGGTAGCTCAGAGAATGGGTACCAGTGAAACTAACAGCGTGGAATTTGTTGACTGAGCGTTAAAACAGCAAATACGAAGCCTCCTGTCATGTTATAAAATTGTAGATTATGCTAGCTTTAGTGTACCTATAATCTTAATTTTATTAATGACAGGAGGCGAGTATTTCCCACCCGTTCTTATCCCTCCCTTTAATTTTATAGTTTGGATTAATCAGGTACGTATACAACTCTGCTTGTTGTTTCTGCTACCTGTCACCTGTCCTTATGTCTGTTTTTTCATAAGTAGGGTTGGGATATCTACATATTAAGGTAATTTTGTTTGCTACATTGGGTATCTACAAGTTTATTCAAAATACATTTCATTGGATAATCAACCTGTTCGATTCTGTTTTTCTCTCGTTTCAGTTTCCAGTCCTTCAGTGCTATCTAGTGTGGCACTTCGTCGTGGATGACATTGACTTATTTATTTTCAGTCCATCAACGCTATCTGGTTGACAGTTCTTCTCAGACGTTGGACATTGCTGTATTCTTCGTATCTGGACTTCGTTGATTCCCATTATATTTTCTGCCTTTGTTCTGTTTTGTCGCAGCTTGAAAGAGGAAATGATGCAATGGGAAGGGGGTTTTATAGTACCTAACTTTTTTCTGATTGGTTGTTTTTCTGTGCTGCTGTGGAGTTCTAGTAAAGAGAGACTAAAGCAAATACTCGCCTCCTGTCATTAATAAAATTAAGATTATAGGTACACTAAAGCTAGCATAATCTACAATTTCACTGCTCATTTCACTGTCATTTAGGAGTTAAATCACTTTGTTTCTGTTTATGCAGCCCTAGTCACACCTCCCCTGGCTATGATTGACAGAGCCTGCATGAAAAAAAGAACTGGTTTCTCTATCAAATAGATGTGATTTACCTTAAATAATTGTATCTCAATCTCTAAATTGAACTTTAATGACATACAGGAGGCTCTTACAGGGTCTCGCAAGCTATTAACATAGCAGGTGATAAGAAAATCTTAATTAAACAGAACTTGCAATAAAGAAAGCCTAAATAGGGCTCTCTTTACAGGAAGTGTTTATGGAAGGCTGTGCAAGTGACATGGAGGGAGGTGTGACTAGGGTTCATAAACAAAGGAATTTAACTCCTAAATGGCAGAGGATGGAGCAATGAGGCTGCAGGGGCATGTTCTATACACCAAAACTGCTTCATTAAGCTAAAGTTGTTCAGGTGACTATAGTGTCCCTTTAACATCCAGGAAGTGCATTTTGTGACTGTCTGGTAGACAGATAATAGAGATAGTCTTAGTGCTGCAGTGTCTCTGGCACTGCAATGTTTTACTTTGCAGCACTAAGTGCAATAGGGACGCTGCACCCAGATCACTGCAATGAGCTAAAGTGGTCTGGGTGCCTATAGTGTCCCTTTAAGTAAATAAACATTAATAATATAATAATATATTTTATTTGACTAGAAATGGCAAATTCAAAAAATTGCACGACTAAAGGGACAGGACCATCCTAACCTAAAAGTCGAGAAGTACTAGATGGGTAATATGAGCATAACCCGAGAGAGACAATAAGAGAAATAACTAGAGCCGTCTCTGAAGGAGAACAGCCCAGTGGTGAAAACCACCTAGGTTATTAACTCTCAAAAACCACCTAGGATATTAACTCTCCACATAGAGAGTTTAAAACTCAATATAATTGGTAAAGCCATGAGTACTTAATCTATAGTAATATACAACATCGGACAAATATCAACACACAGTGAACCAATAATAACATAGAAACATAGAAACATAGAATGTGACGGCAGATAAGAACCATTCGGCCCATCTAGTCTGCCCAGTTTTCTAAATACTTTCATTAGTCCCTGGCCTTATCTTATAGTTAGGATAGCCTTATGCCTATCCCACGCATGCTTAAACTCCTTTACTGTGTTAACCTCTACCACTTCAGCTGGAAGGCTATTCCATGCATCCACTACCCTCTCAGTAAAGTAATACTTCCTGATATTATTTTTAAACCGTTGTCCCTCTAATTTAAGACTATGTCCTCTTGTTGTGGTAGTTTTTCTTCTTTTAAATATAGTCTCCTCCTTTACTGTGTTGATTCCCTTTATGTATTTAAATGTTTCTATCATATCCCCCCTGTCTCGTCTTTCCTCCAAGCTATACATGTTAAGAACCTTTAACCTTTCCTGGTAAGTTTTATCCTGCAATCCATGAACCAGTTTAGTAGCCCTTCTTTGAACTCTCTCTAAGGTATCAATATCCTTCTGAAGATAGGGTCTCCAGTACTGTGTACAGTACTCCAAGTGAGGTCTCACCAGTGTTCTGTACAATGGCATGAGCACTTCCCTCTTTCTACTGCTAATACCTCTCCCTATACAACCAAGCTTTCTGCTAGCATTTCCTGCTGCTCTATTACATTGTCTGCCTACCTTTAAGTCATCAGAAATAATCACCCCTAAATCCCTTTCCTCAGATGTTGAGGTTAGGACTCTATCAAATATTCTGTACTCTGCCCTTGGGTTTTTACGTCCAAGATGCATTATCTTGCACTTATCCACATTAAATGTCAGTTGCCACAACTCTGACCATTTTTCTAGTTTACCTAAATCATTTTCCATTTGGCTTATCCCTCCTGGAACATCAACCCTGTTACATATCTTAGTATCATCCGCAAAAAGACACACCTTACCATCAAGACCTTCTGCAATATCACTAATAAAAATATTAAAGAGAATGGGTCCAAGTACAGATCCCTGAGGTACCCCACTGGTGACAAGCCCAAGCTTCGAATATACTCAATTGACTACAACCCTCTGTTGCCTGTCACTCAGCCACTGCCTTACCCATTCAACAATATTGGAATCCAAACTCAAAGATTGTAGTTTAATGATAAGCCTTCTATGTGCAACAGTGTCAAAAGCCTTACTGAAATCTAGGTAAGCAATGTCTACTGCACCACCCTGATCTATAATTTTAGTTACCCAATCAAAAAAATCAATAAGATTAGTTTGGCATGATCTCCCTGAAGTAAACCCATGTTGCCTCTGATCTTGAAATACATGTGTTTTTAGATGTTCAACAATCCTATCCTTTAACATGGTTTCATTCACTTTCCCCACTACTGAAGTAAGGCTTACTGGCCTATAGTTGCCCGACTCCTCCCTATTACCTTTCTTGTGAATGGGCACAACATTCGCTAACTTCCAATCTTCTGGGACTACTCCTGTTATCAATGATTGGTTAAATAAATAACAGTGATAACAAAAAGTGTGAGTGAAAAAAGTGTTGTTAAAAAAGGGGAGGCCTAAATAGCCTGCCTGACCTGTCCTATGTATATCTAAATCTCAAAAACCTGATCCACCCAATATAAAATAGAAGCAGTGGCCACAATGACTATTGGAGGTAACAATGTTATTCACTAGTATAAATACAGAATGTAGCCATTTGGACCATAATACAATGATCTATGTGGATCAGAAGAGTAAAATAGAATAGGATAAAGGTCCTAAAACACTCAATATATTCAGAGGATTATAGAATACCCAGTGTAAATGTGAGAAAAAGAAGGTATAGGAGGATGAGGTAGGTATTTGTATCTAGACATAATGGGATAGTTTAAGGCAGAATCCAGCAGTATATCGTGGTTTATTTAATCTAGTTAAAAGAAAAATGGAGGGTAAAGATCAATAATAGTTTCTCACCACCACCTTATTAGTTAGATACACCACATCCAGACTATAAGAGGTGAGGGGTAAAAATGATATCCCTCAAATGCTGAATTTCTACAAAAAAGGTAGAAGAGGTACCTGTGATATATTGGCAGCAAATAGCCTAGATTAGTGCTCTGTCAGATAACCCCCTAACCAGGACATAAACATGCCACATCAGTTCCCTATTAAGATACCAATTAATGGACACTAAACTCTGAACTATCCTCCCATTCCGAAAGGAGTATGACAGTGTCCAAATCAGTCCCATGTTAAATGTATAAAAAGCATGCTAGTGCTAAATGAACACCACATCCTCACATCCTTCACTTTTTAATAAGGTGGGGGTGAGAAACTATTATTGAAATACAAATAATCTAATATCCATTCCTCCTCACCCACTGCGGCCATTTATATACTTTATGCAAAAGTTCAATCCAATTCCCCAGAGGTATCAGATGAACTGCCTCAAATTGTCCACTGCATTAATATATATTGGGGTAGATAACAACATTTGGCTGTTCTTAGATAACTAAATCATAAGAATGAATATCAATTTAGTTTATTTAGCTTATTTTACAGCTGGAATAAATATGTAATGTATGAAATAAGCTATTTCATGGAAAATGTCCAAATATGAATCATAGTTACTTTAGATAATATCCAGATGGATTCTTTTTTCATGCACACGCTTTCAAATTCAAATGCAAATTCAGATCTTGACCCCCTCTGTTTCCAGATGTTTTCCAACATCACATTATTCCATTCATACCAGCAATTTGTTGACCACAACAACCACTGTATTAGTTAATATTCATACATCCAATTCTTTCTATATATGTGTATTTTTGAATATTCACTGTCTCTTCTTGCAGCCTACAGGTATCATATTTTTATCAGTCGTTTTATCACCCTTTATTTAGTGCAAGGGTGGCCAAAATGTAGATCCCCAGTTTTCATACAACTCCCACAATGCTATGCCAGCTGGGCATCTACTAGTTTCCCATTATTGCAGGGTTGTATTTATGAGCAGTGTTTGTTCTTTTGAATGTAATCATGTTTTTGTATGGAATATGTGTGTGTACTGTTGCCACTGGAATGCAATAATGTACTTTTATGTAATTTTGTGTTTGAATGTAGGGGTGTGTATGTAGTGTTAGCTTTTAAATACAGGTATACTTTTGTGTGTAGTGTTGGTGTTTGAATGAAGGGGTGTTTGTATATAATTTCAGCATTTTAATCCTGTTTTTTTGTGTGCAATGTTTGTGTTTAATTGTAAGGGTTTGTTTGCATGCAGTGTTTGTGTTTGCATGCATACACATACACTACCACACATGTACATACTTACACAAATATACATACACATTGACACACACAAAGGTCCACACATTAGCATATACACATTTAAACACAGATACATAACACACACACACACACACACACACACACTGACACACATTCACACAAAAACATATACAAAGAGATATATATTCACTCACATACAGACACATGCATACACAGATACATACTGACAAACAAAGACACATACACACAGATGCACACTCACACAGAGACACACATATACACAGAGACACACACACATATACACACAGATACATATAATATGTTTTATATTTTTTCCAGCCTCCTGTTAACATACCTTTTGTGTGCTGGAGGGTGGCTTCCTTGGGGTCTTGGTGCTGGCTGTGTCTGATAGGAGTGTGGGTTTGAGGCTGTCACTGTCTTTGCATCTCTCCCACTCCTTTGCATGTTCTCTGCCTTCCTTGTAGCTCTCTCCCTGTATCTGGAAGGAAGTGACAGACACTTACTTCCTCCCAGAATCGAGATATTACACTGTTCCCTATCAGGCCCTTTTTAAGAAATACCATTGGGTTGCCCATGCACTTAGGGCCCCTCAGCTTGCGTGCCTCAGTGCAGCTGCACAGGCTGCACCAGCAGTAGTTCCGCCACTGCCCTTAATATCTGGATCATCAACATAATATTCTGAGGTATTATAATACCTGTAAATGAAATAGGTTTTTCCTTAGAAAAATGTATTTCTAATACAGGTAGTTCCCGGCTTTATAAACTAATTGGTTCTGAAGCCTAGTTCATAAAGTGAGAGTTTGTAAAGTGAGAACTAATTTCCCAAAGACCCCAATGTAATAAACATGGGTTCCGTTACTGATCAAAAATTTTTTTAATTGAAAACCTTAATTCTGAAGTACAAATACAAGATGAAAGCATAGCAAATACATATATTATGTAGGAACATTAAAGGAAGACATACCATATTAAAATCTTCATCAAATCATCACCAGTCATCTAACTCCTCAATGACATTGCACTTGTTGAATGTAACACTGCACTTGTTTCTGGTTCGTTTGAGATGCTCCATGTGTCTCATTCACCACCCCAGCTCCTCCAGGTGTCTCTTCCCCCTCCCAGTGTCTCATTAACCCCCCTAGCCCCTCCAGGTGTCTGCTTCCCCCTCCCAGTATCTTATTACTCCCCCAGCCCCTCCAGGTGTCTCAATCACCCTCCATGTGTCTCATTACCCTCTCCCAGTCCCTCCATGTGTCCCATTCCCCCCTCCCAGCCCCATCCATGTTTCCCATTTCCCCCCTCCCCTCCTGTACCTGTCCATGTGTCTCTCATCCCTCCCCTCCTGTACCTGTCCATGTGTCTCTCATCCCTCCCCTCCTGTACCTGTCCATGTGTCTCTCCTCCCTTCCCTCAAGTACCTGCCAATGTGTCTTTCCCCCCTTCTTGCACAGTACCTGTCCATGTGCTTCTCACCACTTCCCCTCTTTTCAGGTGTCTCTCCCTCCCCTCCTTTCAGGTGTCTCTCCCCCTCCCCTCCCTTCAGTTGTCTCTCCCCCTTCCCCACCTTTAGGTGTCTATCCCCCCTCCCATCCTGTACCTGCTCATCATAGTACAGTACCTGGTCTGACAGGAAGTGCTCTCTCAGTGAGCAGTACCTGGCAGACTGCAGTCCGCTCGGCCACGCTACAACAGCGGCAGGAGGGGAGCAGCTGAGCACAGCACTCCCCTCCATAATTGTTACAGTACTTACCTTTCTCTTCTCATGGCCACAAACTCTGCTCCTCAGTCCGAGTCCACGGAGCGCGGGCACAAAATGGCAGCAAAATAAAATGGTGGCAGGTTTGTGGAGCATTTGTAAAGGTGGGAAATGTAAAGCGAGAGTACGTAAAGCGCGGAATTTCTGTATAAGTCAAGCTAAGTGCAATTTTAATCAGACTGCAATAGATCTTTTTGCCAGAATTAAAGTGTTGTAATTACTCTGTATTTTACTAACTCCGATTTGTGTTTTTATGCATATATTTGTCTATTGTTCCATCTTCTGGATGTCTGTGGTCCTTCCTTTCATATTACATGAAAACGTAATTAGAGCTGGCACAGTTTTTTGTCAGTGGAAGTATTTCTATTTTCCTAACTGTCAAAAATAAAAGTCAATGCTAATTTTAATAGCAGATAGAGTTTATTAAATAATATGAACTTTGGATAGACTTATAAATGTAGACTTTAACCTTTTCAATATTCTGCATTTTGATTAGTTGTCCGTGATTCCAGTTTGTCTCTGGCTTCCAAGCTTGCAAATTGGGGGACCTAGAAATGATCAATGATTCAACGTACAGCATGCTGAAAAGGTCAAAAGAAGTAGAGTTTACTGCTTCTGAAAATAAATGAGCCACTGTACTCTATGCAAAAAACACATTTTGTTGGGCATATATAATGAAAGCAGTAAATAGCCCAGCACAAATATATCCTCTTGGCTATGAAGCCAATTAATACAAGAGAAACACATTTCTCTTCTATAGTTTATCCAAGTCAAATGTTGGTTTCTTCCTCTGGACTTATCACTTTCGATTTTCAGTATTTAACATGCTGAAAGGTTTAAGATTACAGAAATCACTTTATACTTACAGATGTGGAATTGCACGAGTAACGAGAAAGGTTTTAAAGGTGGTGTGCTGATCCTTAGAGGCATCATTAGATGAGAAGGCAGTTTCTCAGCTGATAGAGTTGTCACCAACACTACAGACTTACCTAGAACTGTCAATGGATCAAGCCATAGTTTGGTTTTACTAGCTAGTATTCGAATCTTATTTGTCTCTGAACATCTGGCACACAAGATATTACTGATGCCCACAAGCATTCCTATCTCATGTGCTCATTAAAGCAGAAAATACAATGAATCTTTGAAACTAGCATGCTTGCAGCAAACATCTGTCAAACGATTAGCTGAATACTCTTTTGCTTCTAACCGTGTGTTTATTTTGGCACTTTAAGGGCATCTAATGATGTAGCCACCCAACTAGATGCCCATCTTGAAACATAAAGCCACCTGCCATATCATATTATAAATTACATTAGAGACTGGTTTATATTACAATAAAACATGTTTTGCTTTCAAACAGAGGTTATTAACAGTAGATTTTGTACTGCTGTACGTTTTCTCTAAATTGCATAAAATTTACAGTTTAAAAATAAACTAGCAAATAATGTTAACATTTTTGAAATATTTTGTTTATATTTTGCAAAATGTGTAAATAGGCACAGAAACATACAGTCATGGGGAAAATAAATAACACCTTTTTTGAATTCTATGGTTTTACTTATCAGGACATACTAACAATCATTGGTTCCTTAGCAGGTGTTAAAATGAGTTGAATATAACCTCAGATGAACAACAACACTTGACATATTACACCATGTCATGATTTATTTATGTTTTTCAATTATTTTTTATTGATTTTTCAATAACATAAAAGTATCAGGGTACAGAAAAAAAGGATGGGTGGTGTTCCAGGTAACAATGTTGGGGACACAATACATCTAGATACATGTGCATGTCATCTATCCTGCGCAGAGGGAATAACAGTGTTTTGACTTAGAGAGTAGTCACTCACTTAGAATAGCTGAAATACCTATGTATGGATTTTAGTCATTTTCTATGTTGATATCGATCACTATAGCCTCCATATCTATACGTTAACTGCTTGCTCGTTAAGGGCTAGGGTATATCTGCCTCGTTATTCTTGACTAGTGCGTGATAGCATTCTACATAAATCTAGTGGGGTACTCGGTTTCCTCTTTACTTCGCATCTGTTGAGGTTTTGTTTTTAGGAGTATTAGCATTATGAGGCTTATGTGCTACCTATGCATATCATGTCCCCGTTTTTCACTTAAACAGATAAGACCACTTAGGGGGAGACCTAGAAGAGTGTTGTAGAACACCCAATTAGGGAGGGTTGGAGTGGGTGGAAGATAGAAGATAGAGTGATCTTGTCAGGTAGCAGGGACCAGTGCATGGGGCGGGGTTGGGTGGGGGGGACTGCCCTCCCCAGCTGGCACTGCTATACGGGCAGTTGTGAAGCACTTATAAACTCCTCTTTTATTATTATTTTTTTTTCTTCCTCTTTCTTTCTTCAACACTTTAGGAGTCAATGTGGGTCTGCTTTATTACCCTATACCCCTTATGGGGGTTTAAATTGGTAATGCTAGCACCATGGTTCCCAAATTCGAGAAATCTTGCTTTTTTGTCTCTGTGTCATCGCTGAAGCTAATTCATAAACGTAAGTTCAGCAAATTTTGTCCATGAGATTCGCTTCTGTAGGGCATGTGTTCGATTTCCAATTTAGTGTGATAAGGGCACGGCCAATGCTTTTGTGTGCCAAGTTCATTGGGTGGGAAGGTCTAACCGTAAACAGGTCTCAAACCCAGCTGGAAGGGTAATGTCAATGTTACTAAGTAATTTAATAACTCTTGACCCCAGTAGTTGTGTACGTTTGCATCCCCACCAAATGTGGAGCATCATGCCCCTATGCATATGACACCTCCAACATTGGTCTAAAGTGTTGCTGTATATTCTGTTAAGTCTGTCTGGGGTCAGGTACCATTGGTACACTATTTTCCTATGTGCTTCTATGTGGGAGCAGCATGTTGTTTGTCCAGGTAGTGCATTAACTAAAGTAGACCACTTGGTAGGGTTTAGAGTCAGGTTTTGCAGGTTTGTAGTTTTTTGTTTTAGTTTTCGGGCAGATTGACTTGCCATGTTGCTTCACCGTTGTCATACCCTGTGAGTATCGTATTTTCATGGGTCCGGTGCCGTGGAATCAAGCTTTTTGCATACAGTCCAATGAAGCTAGCCTCTCACACGTCTAGTTCCATTTGAGTAGTGACCACGCTCCCGCATGTCATGATTTATTTAACAAAAATAAAACCAAAATAGAGAAGCCATGTGTGAGAAATACGTACACTTTATTATTCAATAGCTTGTAGAACCACCTTTAGCAGCAATAGCCTCAAGTTATCGTTTTCTGCATGACTCTGTCAGTTTCTCACATCATTGTGGAGGAATTTTGCCCACTCTTCTTTACAACGTTGCTTCAGTTCATTAATTCACAAGGTTTGCTGGCATTTGTTTATGCACAGCTCTCTTTAGGATCCACCACATAATTCCAATTGATTTGAGGTCTGGACATTGACTGAGCCATTGCACCACCTTGATTCTTTACTTTTTCAGCCATTCTGTTGAAGACTTGCTTTAATGTTTGGGAGTATTGTTATGTTGTGTGACCCAATTTTTGCCAAGCTCTAGCTTTTGGACAGAATTCCTCACATTTGAATCTAGAATACTTTTGAATACAGAGGAGTTTATGGTTGACTCAATGACTGCAAGGTTCCCAGGTGCTGTGGCTACAAAATGTGCTTGACAGTGGGTATGATGTGTTTGTGCTAATATGCTGTGTTTGGTTTCCGTGCACTATGGCCAAACTTCTCCTCTTTGGTCTCATCTGTCCAAAGGTCAATGTTCCTGAAGTCTTGCAGTTTGTTCAGATCCAACTTTGCAAACATAAGCCATGCTGCCATGTCCTTATTAGAGAGAAGAAGCTTTTTCCTGGCAACCCTTCCAAACAAACCATATTTGTTCAGTCTTCTTCTAATTGTACGGTAATTGAACTTTATAATTTAACACGTTAGCTGAGGCCTGTATTATCTGAGATGTATCTATTGCATTTTTGCCAATTTCTCTAAGAATAGCACGGTCTGACCTTGGAGTAAATTGGCTTGGGTGTCCTCTCCTGGGAAAATTGGCAACTGTCTTGAATGATTTCCACTTTTGAATAATCTCCCCCACTGTAGAATGATGAACTTTGAATTGTTTGGAAATGGCTTTATACCCCTGCCCAGTTTGATGGGCAACGATAATTGCTTCTCTAAGATCATTGCTGATTTCTTTCCTCGTTGGCATTGTGTTGACACACACCTGAATGCTCCAGAACAGCTAACTGCTAAAACTTCAGCTTTTATGGGTCTGGTAAGACTTGCTGACGATCAATTAATCAAGGGCATTTGATTAGTAGCAGCCTCTTAATTATTATGGCAGCAGTAAGGGTCTTCTACATATTGGCTTTATTTTTGTTAAAAATTGTGTAATATGTCATGTGTTGTCGTTCATCTGAAGTTGTATTTACCTAATTTCAGGACCTGCTAAGGAACAGATTATTGTTATGATGTCCTCATATGTAAAACCATAGAAGTCAAAGAGGGTATACTCTCTTTTTTCTATGGCTGTATATATACATGCAACCACACAGGTGGACTGTGAAGATATCTGACATATATTAGTATTAAGTATGTGCCAGATAGAGACTCTATATATATATATCAGTGCTGCTACTGGTTTTATATGTATGGATATGTGAGTTTATGTTTGCCCGTTATGTGAAGCTAGGAAGTTTTCTTGAATGTTGATTGCATCAAAGCAACTAAAGTTAATAAATCATCCTGTTATTTGAAATGATTACATGGTTTGTATGCCTATGACATATTGCCTCCTTCAGGCACTTGTTTAATTAAAAAAAAAAAAAAAAAAACAGTAAAGCATTCCAGAGAAATATGTGTTTGCTAAATGTAGAATGTCCACAATTATCATTAAAGGCATATTTAAGTTTAATACTTAATGTGTAAAAATTACTTAAAACAAGGGTTACTATTAAGAAAGCATTCAAAATATGCAAATGCTTGGGAAATTACTTCCTTCCTGAAGGCAAAAAAAAATGTTTTCCAGTTGTCCTCTCCCCGCTCATCGGTTTAGATTATATTACAAAATAGAAAGAGGATTGCACACAGTGCTGGTCCTAAGGCTGATGTACTTGGAAACATTAGCTCATGCTATTAGTGAAGATGGGCAAAGACTGATTTTTGTTAAACATTTAGATACAAATTAGACTAAAGTAAACACGATGTTGGCTTTTTATTTTCTATAAAAATATTTGTTTAATAAGTTAGTTTCCAAGGGTGTAAGCTGTAAAAAAAATAAAAAAAATAAAAATAAATAACTTGTTTTGGCCAAACCACTTTATCTGAAATAAAAAAAATCAGAATGGCAGAAGTTCATCCATGCTTTCATCAGAATGTAATATATATTTTGCAATGTCAATTATGAGTTGGAAAAATGAGATTATTATATCTGGTTAAAAAAATAAAAAAATATTAGTTTTACCATGATTGATTGTAATCTTTGTCCTTTAGCTAGTTAATAATAAAAACCTAATGGGGAGTCATTTCAAGTTGAAAAAAGATGATTTATTAAAAATTAAAATAAAAAGTCAGCTAGACTACCTGCTCAACCATTCCACCCTAAGAAGAATATTTTCCTTAAGTTTTAATATCAGCTCCTCTCTGGAGTAAGAAGGTGTAGTCACACTGCAAGACTCAGCCAAGTAGGGTCAAACTACTGCAATGGAAATTTAAATTAAATTTTTAAACCTTAAAATGAACACATCTTAAAGGAACACTATAGGGTTGGAAACACAAAAATGTATTCTGACCCCATAGTGTTAAAAACAGAATTTAGGTTGCTTGCCCCCCTTGACCCCCCAGGAAAAGGTTAAAACTTTCCTTATTTCCATGTGCTGGCACTGGATCCACCACCAATCCACCTCTTTGGCTAATATCAACTGAATTGATCTCAGCCAATGCAGTGCTTTCCCATATAATCAAGGAGGCGAGGCAAGGCGGGGCCAAACACCAGTCTCTTCACTCAGCATCTCCTCATAGAGATACATTAAATCAATGGGCAATGGGGAAAGTTCAGCATCTCCATGCAGAGCGTGGAGATACTGAACGTCAGTGCGGCACACTGGGCCACACTGCCCCAGGAAGCACCTCCAGTGTGGTTATGTTGCTGCTGCTGGTGCTGCTGCTACAGTTGAGAGTAGCATAAATGACAGGTTTAATCTGCAAATCCCCATAATCCAACATGCCTCCCTTTTGCAGAAAATCATAAACTCTGTATTTCAGACTGTTGGATCAGACTAGTGCCAGTTACCCCTTAACGGGTTACTCCAACCACCTTGACCATTCCACTAATTTGATGTGGTCATGGTGGCTGGAGTTTGTATGTGCAGAGTTCCTGCTTAAAAAACTGCACATACAACGAAATCTAGACTGAATTTGGCCAGTGGCATCACCAGGATTCATACTTGGGGGGGGGGGGGACATGAAGGGCCAGAGACAAAAGTAGGGGGGCAGTTACAAAATGTGTATATGTGTGTGTGAGTACACACACATATCTCTATCTCTATCTCTATCTCTTCAGCAAAATACATAAATATATACCAAACAATAAATAAGTGACTTACCATAGGTGTGTGATAGTGTCCGTCCATGCTCCTGAACCTGGAAGTGATCCGACAAAGTGCACATTCACGTATTGACGTGATTGCGTGTAGTGAAGTCATGCGTGGTGACCGCGTGCGTAAGGGGATGCCCTGGCGGCTAGTGTACATAGTGACCATGGGAACTGAATCCTCCACCTAATGTGGAGTGATAGAAGCTTAAAATAAACATAACAAAAGACTTCTCAGCGCAGATTGTAGGATGCTGGCTCATGAAAATCAAGAATTAATTCTATTAAGCCACAAGAAAAGAGCGGTAATGGAGAATATATGAAAAATATAAAGAATCTAGCTGGGTAGAAAAAATGTGGGATAAATAAGTGTGAGATAAAAAGAATGAAGTTATGAAAAAGAAGAAAGTGAAACAAAATGTAAACTGAATAAACACAACACTACAAAACACAGTGAAAACATACGTGATGACAAAAAATAGTGAAAGAAAGCTCATAGAGTGAGAGTGAGGTGTGTAATAAGTGTATAAGTGCAGTGGGAATATCATAAGTGTAAATATGTGTGCAAAAGTGAAAAAAGACCAAACGTGTTGATCTAGATACCATACCCACTGTGTATGTGTGGCAACTGTTGTCACAAAACAAATAAGTGATGCTGTAAATCACAAAAAATATAACTGACCATAACTACTAATCAAAAGTAGACTGATACATAAAAAGAAAAATAACAAACATGTGGGTGAAGATACTGTAACCACTATACATATATGGCAACTATTGCCACAGAGCCAATCAGTTTTACAACAGATAACAAGGAAAATACCAATAAAAAATAATTTTGAAAATTACCAAGCTTCTGGTCAGAAGTACTGATCAAGAGTAGAAAGCTACATTCATACAGAACAAAGTCCGAGATTGGAGCGTGTAAGAAGCCCCTTTCTAAGAGCCAGTTTCCTCCAGAAGGCAGGGAATATATTGTCCAGATTTGCCAGAATGTCAGGAATCTTTGCTGCATCAGAAGGCCCAGTGGCATTCGCTGCCATTGTAGGGTTAGTAAGTCTCTCTTGGTAGTACTGCCATGGAGCATGGAGGGGCTTCCCTGGGACAGGGATAACCCCCACCGGTCCATAGTGGAGGGAAAGGGGGCCCATAAGATTTCAGCCATTTGTGCCGGCAGGGGAGCGGTCGTCTCCCCGCGCCGACCATGCCTGTAGGCCGCACATCTCGCTCCTGTGATTCCCACTGGGTAGGCTGCTTATTTGGTGCCAACGTGAGCCCCTTTGTATCGCCTCTCGTTTGGTGGCCCATTTGTGTAATATGCAAGCTGATTATGAAAGGAAGTCAGCTCTATCTTGCTTCCGCTCAGCTGCGCGGTCAGCCCCCCCCCATCAGATATTGTTTTTTAATGCCCTAAATAGTTTTTTCCTGTATATGCCTACCAATGCTTAAAAAATAATTATAAATATGCTAATTTAGAAAACAGAGATGCATATTATGTCTTCAGTGATTAAAAGGTGTATATACAGGGCTTTTCGTTAAAACCATATAAGCTAAACTCTCACAAAACTGCGTAAAGCAATGTAAAAGGATGAGGGAGGACATTAGGCACTCCTGGCAAACTTGTGCGCTCCTACGATCATGCACATGATCAACTAGTAACACCCAATCTCCACTGCACACTGGAATGAAGACGTTGACAGTCTGTAGACCTATTATATAAATAGCAATCTTTTTTTCAGGAGAGAACATTTGCGATTCTTGGGAAAGAAATGGTAATAGAGAATATTCCCATGTGTTTTTTTAAAATAAAGGTTAATAAAATGACTTAGACTTGCACATAAAGCTATATAGTGTAGAAGGGATTTTAATCTTTCAGCCGATAAGACAATATGTAAACTCTATCTAGCTAGTTAAGTAATATACAAACTCAAAAAAACAAGTGCTAAAGTGTATTGCTCACTCCAAACTCATTACTTTTCCTTTTTTGCTAAATTAAAATTATTAGTTTTAAAATTCAACATGCAATTAAACATTAGGTACATTGAAAACAATAATTTTTTTATGCATGTATCAATCATCAGACAGCTAGATCCTCTTAAATTGACAAATACAAATGAAACCATCATATTATATTTTTCCTCATTGAAACACCATGTGAGACAGATAAGATGGAGTGAGATATGTATTTCTAAAATGAATTTGAATTCCTTAATAAGTAAAGTTAATGTTGTCATTAGTGGCAATTCTCAGCAAAAGTTTTATCTTCTTTTTCTACTGATAAGCACTCTTTAGGGAGATGAATATTGCAGCAGTCATATTGTACTTTAACTTAATGAGATGTGAGTCCTATTTGTTAGAGTTTTATGGTAATTAAGATTATAATTCACTGAAAAACTGTCTTGCTTTCAAAATAGTCTCCTACTGCTGAAGCTTTTTATTTGCTTTGGATACATTATTTTAGTGTTAATGGGGGCACATCTGTACCTTAGGGAAAGCACAGCAGAGGAAAATTGTATTTGGTGTACATGATGCTACAAATTGTATTTATTGAACAAGTTGAACATTTTTACATATATAAACCTTATCGAATTTCCATGCTAGTTATCAGCTGCCAAGTTTCTTATTTCTATTTATAGTAACTTACAACAGTACAAATTACATTCCTTTGAGTATAATCTTCTTCACATCTTCACATAGCTTTGTCAATTATTTGCTATTTTATGTCCCCATTATAAAATTGTAATTGTATTCAATATACATTATTATTCAGTCATTGGAGATTAGGTAGAATGTGGCCATAAAAGAAAGCACATTGTCAGCAAGGAGCTGCTGGGTGCGTGGGGAGGCGGGCAGAAAGGTGCCGGAGCCTATCGAAATGTGGGGTGATTAATGTTACGCTCCCCACCGAGGGCTACATTGCCTTAGACTCGTTGTTCCCATTCCACTGGTGCTTTGGCAAAATTAAGAACATTAAATACCTTCCAACGGCAATGGGAAAATCTCATAGGCAAGACTAACAATCACAGTGGGATAAGGCATTACTGTGGCAACATAAGACTTCCATCAGTTCTCAATACCAAGAGATGAACTATAAACTCATATCTCTCTGGTATAAAATGCCGACCTTACTCAACACAATTTTCCCCACGGTTCCCCCAACATGCTGGAGATGTCAAGTGGAAAGGGGGACAGTGATACACATTTGGTGGGAATACCAGGACATCATCCCATATTGGGAGATGGTAAAAGATGACGTGACAGCAATATTGAGAGAATCAGCCAAATGGTCAGCTGAATTAGCCCTTTTGTATATTTCATCATTACCTGTCTAGCTTTCTAAAAAATCGATTTTGCGCCATTTACTTAACACGGCCAAGGCCCTTATCCTGGTTTACTGGAAATGGACGGAGGTGGATCCGCAGGGTCGAGGACATTCAGGAAGTGGAGGCGCTTCATGTCTCCCTGATGGGAAGGGGGACCAGAAATGGGGAGACGTGACAACCATGGTTCATGTTCATGGCTCGGTACCTGTGAGGTGGGGCAAACCGAGGGGAGGTGAGGGGCACACTGTGGATGCTCGACCCCCTCGGAAGGTGACTGCTCCTATTTCACCTCTACTTCTCCTATCTACATTTACTATACACCTATAGTCTCACATCTCAGACCCACTCCTGAGTCTCTTAGGGATGGTTAGATGGTAACGCTATGGGAGGACATCGAGTGCTCTGATAACACTACACTCCTTTTCTTTTTTGGATAACTCAGAAGCAGATCACAGTGCTATGTCCAAGGTTAGCTGTTAATGACTACGATTATAGTGATCGTTAATACATTGTACAAGATATACAACTGTGAATTATTGCATGAAGAATACATATGCTTCTACTTTGTTAAATTTACTTCTCCTATCTATGCTTACTCTACTCCTATATAGTCTCATATTTCAGAACCACTCCTGAGTCTATTAGGGATGGTTAGATGGTAACGCTATGGGAGGACATCGAGTGCTCTGAAAACACTACTCTCCTTTACTTATTTTCTTCTTTTTGGGGGGATAATTCAGAAGCAGATTACAAAACTAAACATACATTTGCAAAAAAAAAAAGAAAGGTGCTAGAGCCTGAAAGGCCCTCGGTCTAATATTTTGGCACCCTTTATTTGTTCAATTATTATTATGTTATTATTTATATAGCGCCAACAAATTCTGCAGTACTTTACAGTGGGTGGACAAACAAACATGTAGTTGTAATCAGACAAGTTGGACACACAGGAAAGGAGGGGTTGACGGCCCTGCTCAATGAGCTTACATGCTAGAGGGAGTGGGGTAAAGTGACACAAAAGGTAAGGATAGTATTAGACTAATGACAGTTGCAAGAGAGGAATCAGTGGGGAGCTATTAACAGTTTAATTGATACACTTTTATGAAGAAGTGGGGTTTTTAATGATTTGTCGAAGGAGTGGAGACTGGGTGAGCATCTAACGGAGGAGGGAAGTTCAATGTTAGCCTAGAGTGTTCTTTCAAACTACAATGCAAGTGTATAACAATAGGGCTGTGTAAATAGTCTTCTTGTAAGTTATGCTTTCAGTTAATTGAAAGTCACAGAGTATCTCTGCCCCTGTCCATCCATCCAGTCATATCCACTAAAATAAAATTGTCCCAATTTGGACATTTAAAAAAATTACAAACACAATATTCAGGTGTAATCAGATTTTTTTTTTTTTTAAATAAAGGATTAAAGGAAGATAACAAAACCACTTTTATAAACTACTAACAAACCCATATTGACTACTTTAAATAGACATTCCAGTTAAACAAATATCACATGTTTATTTACAAATGTTTAATAAATATTAAGTTACCAGGATGCAAAACGGGAGTCCCAAGTGCTAATGCATTGTTGTATAGTAATATTGTTGAACATTGATTTGATTCCTTCAATAATAATCAAAATTAAAGCAAAAAAAATGAGTTTGCAGGAAGTGGAAAAACAAAGGAATAAATCCGAGAACTTGCCATTACCAAGCTAAATAAAAAATAACTTTTATTACTACTAATTAAAACAGAATTGTTCTGAGAGGAACACAAAACAAAAAACAAAACACATAGCAAAAAATTATAGCAGCTATGGAAAGAGAGTTGATACAAATTATGTCAATTATGTATTTTAAGCACCTAATATAGCTTATCACTATTTAATAATGAAACAGAATTATGTATCTTAAACAGAAAGGTACCTATACTGTACAACTAAAGATGTTGGTTAAAAAGGAAAAAAAAAACACTAAGTGTTCTATTAGAAATTATATCTTAATATCTGCCTTTCAACTAATTACTAGAAATCACACATACACTGTGCCTAGAGTCCCCCCCCCTTTCTCATTTGAATCAACATCTGCTTGTGTCATAAAAGGGGAAAATCCTACATGACTACATGACTGCAAGAGCTTGTTTCCAATCTTTTCTGTAAATAGTTGCCATACACTATTAGTGGCTACTATTTATTGGCATATTTCTAACCCTGATTCAGTTTTTTTTTTCTAGATGGCTATTAGTAGCTTGTATTCATAAAAGATTTGGATCACCTGCTGATTAGTCATTTGCTTTATTTGTAGAATGAAAAATTTTATGTTTTTAATCACTTATTTGGACTTTTATTGCAGTTTGATAAGGTTTAATATTTGTATATATATTTGCTGGACAGTTTCAGTGTAATGCCAAATAGCTAACTTGTATTTTTTCCATAGAATACAGAAGGAGTCAGCTGGTCATAAATAAAGCAATGACAAAACTGGAAACAAGATCAAAAACCATGCATCAACTGTTTACCAATGTTTGAGATAGAAGGCTGACAAACAGGAGTCTCAAGTGCTCATATGTTGTCCCATAGTAATATAGGTAGAAAAAGACTTAAATCTAAAGTTTAATCTTTCACAAATCTCAGTTTATTCTATTGATCACAGAGAAGGCAAAAAAAAAACAATTCCGGGGCGAGGCCGAGACGCCAAGCTAGCATGCAGTCATACTTAGCAGCTCCGGCTTTGAGCCATTCTAAATGTCACTTCTCACTGCCCAAAATGCAGAATAGCTTACCAGAATTGATTAAGGGAGACCACCAGCCCCATGATGGTACCTGTTTGCAATTAAAAGTCGACCGAATCAGCCGTTACCAGTGATTTGGGCCTGCTTTGACTTAGGTACCTGGTCCGCCTTAACCTAGGAGTTAGGGCTGGGAGTCCCAGTGTGCACCAGAAGACGTGCTCTGGCAGGAGGGAAACCACAGGGGCGTGGCTAACCGTGGAGGAAGATGGCCGCATGAAAATTTGCTCCGGCGCCTGGGCACTCAATCTAACTTCATCCCAGCGACCAAAGCTGCATCCAGCATTGAAAGTTGAACATGTCACAACATAAAAGTAAGAAGAGCTCTGCTAAAACAGACAAGCTCAATTTTTTTAAGCCATAAACAACTCTATGCGACACTGGCCGCGCAGGCCTCATACGGAGATGGCGGAGAGGAGTCTGAGAACAGCATGCAACTGCCTGACTTTGGAATGCAACCCTCATCCACTAAGATCACCAAAACTGACCTGAATCAAGCCTTGGGTACTCTATCCAACAAACTTATAACAACCTGGCAACAGATTTCCTGTGAAAAGACATACATGAACTTGGGAAAAGGACATCCCACATGGAAGACAAATGCGATAAATTTGCAATGGCACACAAAGACTTAGCAAAGAATGTGGAACAAATTGTGGCCAAAATAGACATCATGGAATTCAAGATGGCTGATATGGAAGACCGGGCACATAGGAACAACCTTAGACTGAGAGAAGTCCCAGAGGAGGTTACAACGACAGACCTACCTGCATATGTTCGGGGCCTTTTCCATGCCTATGCTCCAGAGATACCTGCGGACATGCTGCTTGTCGACCGGGTGCACCGCATCTCAAAACAACGCCATCTGCCTGCCACCACGCAAAAAGATGTGCTGCTTTGCGCGCACTATTTCCACATCAAAGAGCACGTACTTCTAACTAGCAGAATGAAGGCCAAACCACATGAAGACTATCCCACTGTAAAAATATTGGCAGCAACACTCCGCAGGAGAAAGGATTTCCACCCGGTGACTGAGGCCCTGCGAACACATGGCCTGCGATACAGGTGGGGGTTCCCAACGAAGCTACTCGTCACTAAAGATGGGGGCCTAACTGTGCTACACACACACCTTAAGACGGCCTTAAACAACTTAAAAACTTAGACATGCCAACTTCTTCTGCCGAACAAACCACGGCACCGCCGGGGAGGCTTAAAGCGGATTGGAAGACGGTTCCATGATGACACTGAACGGAGGACAGCTGCACCCTAAGAAAGTATCACGCAGCGACTTTACAATAAAATTTTGACTTTGTTTATACTGAGACAATATATAGGCCATACACAGTTACACAGTGTATTACATATGATTACCCGGCTGGTTACTGCTTTGTTGGACGTCAGGGTCTGGTGGAGTAGATTTGCACCTAGCTCGGACAGTCTCACATTAGGACGCTAGTCTGCTGGACCAGGGGCTCCTGTTCAACACTGTGAAAATGCGAACGCAGAGCAGTGACGCAAACACTCAGGAGACCGTGGGGGCTCACAAAAGGCAAAGTACCTGGACTGTACTCTCCACCAAGGGCTGAGAAACATCAAGCTAATTTCAAATGTGGCACAATATACATTGTACCGTGTTGCCCCTATAATTTCCTAGTTGGCACAGTTGCCACTGTTGACTGCTACCCATTGGACCTCAAAGCTCAATAGAGTGAACCGCACATAGCTCTGACCCTCGAGCATTGAGGACACAAGCCTGTACTGCTGAGCACGGGCTCCTGATAAACGCTGTGATGAAGCGAAAGTGGAGCAACAACTCAAAACAAAAAGTCACCCAGAGACTGTGTGCACAAAACAAGGTGTCTAGATCGCGGGTCCCTGACGAACGCTGTGACGAGGCGAAAGAGGAGCAGCGGTGCTGACACGTGCCAGTGGGTCGAATGCAAAAGGCAAAAAACCTGGACTGTGTGCTCCACCCTGAGCCGACAAAAGTCTAACCTAGTTTATGACGTGACGCTATCTAAGCCACACCAAGTTGTCCCATGCGCCACTTGTGGTTCCCCGGAGGGCCAAACCGATGCTGACGATCACTTATCCACTGGACTTTGTTGCTCATAAGAGTATGGACCTCTTCTAGCTATGACACTCTCGCACCTATAAATCCAGACTACTCTGCTCTACTGGGAACTCCTGATGCATGCTGTAACAAGGTAAAAGCGGAGCAGCACCACGGCAGGCGCCCATGGGACACATGCATAAGGCACCGCACCTGGACTGTACACTTTACTATGAGCCGCACATATATCTACAGGTGGTGAGATGAGGACAGGAAGTGAAAAACTATATGTGATGTATGCATCTGCTAAGATTCATTGTACTAATGGTTTATTTAAAAATGGCTACATGTGGCTAGTGAGTACATTGCCTATAGTAATTAGAAACCAGCTAGAATAAATACAGCTTAACCAGGGCATACTACCTGCATGCTCCTAAGCTAGTGGCATGTAGCACACTGAGCACCCCCTTCCTGCAGGCCCACTGTCTGTCACACCTTCCCCCCCCCCCCCCCCGGATGTGAGTACATTACCAGGCTAAGACTACCCATGCACCAAGCAGGTTTTTTTTTTTGGGGGGGGGGGGGGGTTTGTATAAATTATTTTATTTAAAGGACCACTCTAGGCACCCAGACCACTTCAGCTTAATGAAGTGGTCTGGGTGCCAGGTCCAGCTAGGGTTAACTAATTGTTTTATAAACATAGCAGTTTCAGAGAAACTGCTATGTTTATCAATTAGTTAAGCCTTCCCCCTAATCCTCTAGTGGCTGTCTCACTGACAGCCGCTAGAGGCGCTTGCGTGATTCTCACTGTGAAAATCACAGTGAGAGCACGCAAGCGTCCATAGGAAAGCATTATGAATGCTTTCCTATGTGACCGGCTGAATGCGCGCGCAGCTCTTGCCGCGCGTGCGCATTCAGCCGACGGGGAGGAACGGAGGCGGAGAGGAGGAGGAGAGCTCCCCGCCCAGCGCTGGAAAAAGGTAAGTTTTTACCCCTTTCCCCTTTCCAGAGCCGGGCGGGAGTGGGTCCCTGAGGGTGGGGGCACCCTCGGGCACTCTAGTGCCAGGAAAACGAGTATGCTTTCCTGGCACTAGAGTGGTCCTTTAATACTTCTTTATTGACAGATGGTTGACATGAATATGTTTTGCAAATCTGAAAAAGGGATGTGAGACAAACATTACATAACCGATTGAATGGCCGTTACTGGCCTGGTCTGAACATTGGGTCATATTCGGGCATTTACGGTGCTATACATCACCGGTCATCTCGCATCCATCTCGCAACCGTCCGGGCTATGGTCTATGGTTGGATAAAAGTAACAATGAGTGTGGTCTATCAGGGGAGTAATCGTTCTGCAATTTGCTATTTGTACCCGGGGTTTAAATTGTCAGTCAGCTTGACTGATTTTCAAGAAGTTACACCAGGGTTCCCAGGTATCTGTGTGTATATATGGTGTTTTTGGGATAGCTAGAAGCTGATCTCCTCTGATGCTTTCCACTTTTTCTATCCATTCTCTAATGGCTGGTGGGGTGGCTTTTTTCCAATGTAGGGGGATGAGTAGGTTCACTGCTGTGAGTAGATGTATGCCTAGAGATTTTATGGCTCTTTGTAAAGAGGACGGTAGTATGTGAAATATGAATGCTTCAGGTGTGTAAGGTATGGTAATTACCAGTATGGTCCTCATGAGGCTGGAGATACCGGATCAGAACGGTGCATGACCACCAGATGTGTGCTGAGTCCCCAGTGGTTTGTAGGCATCTCCAGCATTGAGTGAATGTGTTCGGGAATGTGTGCTTAAGTTTGGAGGGGGTATAATGCCATCTAGTTATCCTCTTGTAGTTACTTTCTTGTATCGCTAAGCTGGTTGAGGATGTATGTATCTGTAAAAATCTTTGCTTCCATTGTTTATCTGTGAGGGAGAGGTGGAGCTCTTTTTCCCAGCTAAGACTATACAGTGGAGTGCGGGAGCCCTGTAGCAATGAATACATGGTTGTTACTTGTTTTTTTGTTTTTTTGAGTGTGCAGTGGGTACACGCATTCTCTAATTTGGATAGTGTTTGGTTGCCATTTTGGGGGTATTTACTTGCTTGTAGGTAATGTGTAAGTTGTCCGTAGTGGAATTTTTGTAAAGTCGTCCTACATGGGATCAATGAGGGTAGGAGCTTGATTCCCTCGTTGTCAAGGAGGACCTGTAGCTTTAGGTATTGATTTGTATAATATTCTTTGTAAAACGATCTAGACGCACCCGGTTTAAAGAGCAGATTGTGGGATATTGAATATAGGGGAGAAGGGTAAGGTGATACATCAGCTTGATGTCTGATATGTGACCACCATCTCAGGGTTGGAGTTATGATTGGATGCTGCCTGTGTTTGAGTAGTGGTTGTCCAGACTTATGCCATGGTACGTGTAGATGGGGACAGAACGTGTCTTCTATGGCCACCTGTTTGTTTGTTTGTGTCAGTATCTGCCCATTCGTATATCCTGGCTAATAGCATTGCATTGTGGTACATTTCCACATTTGAGTCTCATTAGCAACGAGTAAGATAGCTTGGGATGCTTGTGTGACCAGATGAATGTTGTGAATAATTTGCGATACAATAAATTGTTTTGAAGAATGTTTTGGGGAGCTTGATCAGGAGAACTTGGAGAAAATATAATATGCTAGGGTTAACATTCATTTTTAGGATATTTACGCTACAAAATCAACCAAAGTGTGGGTTGTGCCACATTTAAAGATCTTTGGATATTGATTGAATTAACAGAGGGAAGTTGCAGTCATATACTTGTGATAGTGAGGAGGGAAGGGCAACCCCTAGGTATTTAATAGACTCTTTTGCCCAGTTGAATGGGAAGGTTGATTTCAGGCATGCTCTTTTTGGGTCTGGTATATTTAGTGGGAGCTTTTTGCATTTACTCATTCCCTAAGATTGTAAAGTTTATGGTAAAACTCATGAAAGGCTATTGTGATATCTGCCATTAGGTTGGATGTAGTCCCTTGAGAAGTCTTTATGTAGGAGATAAATGTGGTTTGCCTCAGTTTTTTTAAAGCCTGAGCTAGTAGGCGTCCTCTTTTACCCCCTTGGGTGTAGTACCGGTTTTTGGTGAGAAGAAGGCTCTTTTTGATTTGTGCTCCTCTGAGGATTGCCAGCTCTGACCTTTTATCCATGAGTGCCTTATATGTGGTTAGGTTTAGGTCAGATAGTGTTTGCATCGTTGTGGAACTTTCTACCTTCTTGCATTTGAAGCTAACTTTATAATTTTGCCTCTAATTACGCTTTTGTGCACTTCCCAGATTATGGGGTGGGATGATTCCGGTATAGTGTTTTGTGCAAAGTATTGTTCTAATGAATCTTTCATTTGAGTCACTAATTCCTTATCATTGAGGAAGGTTTTGTTTAATTTCCATTGGACTCTGGTAGGGTGAAGGGACGGAATGTGAACGGCAAGAGACAGGGGTGCGTGATCCGATGAAATGATTGGGCCATGCGAGCAGTGCGTTATAAGATGTAGGTATCGGTATGCTAGGAATAGTATATCTATTCTCAAGTAGGGGCCCTATGCGTTTGAGTTAAACAAATAATCTTTAGTTGTGGGGTTTGTGATTTGCCAGAAATCGTATAGCTGGGCTTTGTCCATTATAGATTGTAATTGTTTGCGTGTGGAGGTCTGGTATGTAAGTGATGTAGATGTTGAATCCATATTGCCATCCATGGATGTGTTAAGGTGCCCTCCCAAAATCAGTAGGCCTTCTGTGAAGTGTTCCAAGGTGTTTAGAATTTTGCGCAGGGACTGGCATTGTCTTTGTTGGGGAGATATAGATTTGCGAAAGGTTCACAAATAAATACCTGCCATTGTCATCTGTTTTGAGCTTTGTATGTGAAGGGTAGATTTGCCCCCATGAGGATAGGCACCCCCTAGCTTTGGCTGCTGTGTAGTTGCAGAAATATCCTGTGGGGTAGTGTCTGTCTCTGAGGGTGGGCACTGAGTCTTTGCAAAAGTGTGTTTCCTGGTAAAAGATCACATCTGCTTTGAGGCGGTGTGATTCCGTTAGCGCCAGCTGCCTCTTTTCCGGGATGTTTAGGCCTCTGGAGTTTAGAGAGAGCAGTATTAAAGTGACCATGTGCGTGATTGTGATCAGGTTCTGCGAGTGCTTCTTGTGTGTCAGCCCGGACAGCAAGGGACAGTCCACGAGAGCAGTGCAGATACAATGTAGTATAGGTAGAAACAAAAATATACCATCAACAATAACTATATACAATACAATAGCAATTTTCATTAATACTTTTCAGAATTTTGTGTGACGATTTGTTGTGTCGATTAGGTTGCTTGCTGGTGTCGATCCCTGAGATTAACCTGAGTCTACAGGGATCTGATATCAACTTACTGACACCGCTAAGGGAGAGAGGGGGTTCACTGTAACCGATGTATGGTTATCTGTTTTCTAAGTAGGAATTTACGTGGTAGATGTATATGCTTGTGTGATGTGAGTGAGTGGGTGGGAGCTAGCAGTGGCTTTATCACTGTGATTGGTAAGCCAGTGGTTGGAAAGTGATTTGGTGGATGTGGCATGAGTGTGGGCTATCAGGAAAGTGTATATGAGTGCGTTATGGTGTGTTGAGGCGTCATGAGCATGTTTTATTTATTCCCAATTGGATGTGAATATTCCAGGTATTGGTTTGGATGGGTAAGGAGGGGGGTAGGGATGGGTAAGGAGGGGGGTAGGAATGGGGAGGAGTGCAGTGTTATAGAATCTTCTGTGCGTGTTTGCATAGAATGCATGTGAATCAGTAAATACATTTTGACTTGTTGGGTGTGGGGTGTTGAACGAGAGTTAACATTATCCAGGCATTACATACATTTGTGTACATTACATCAATATACGACCTGAGCCAGTCTGTTCTTGTACTGGGAAGGCATTTTGAGTTAAAGCTTAAATCGTTCATCATTGCATTCGGTTAAAAGTTGCAGTATTCCACTGGATTGCGAGTGGGCATGTCTTTTTCTCTGTTTGTTCCTGTCAAAGCTCTTGATCTTAGTTGTGGTGTGTGGACCTTGGAAGATCCTTTTTTTCTTTGGATGTGTGAGATGGGCTATTGAGACAGTTCATGGGCATCCTGTCGTGTTCTGGTAATACAGTTCGTCTCTGTGTAGAGCTTCATCTTGTGATATTCCCTTGTTTTCGGGTGGTGCTGTCTGGATCATCAGAGTGTGTGGGACTTCCGTCGGTGGTCGTGGTACAGGTATGGGAGTAGATAGTCCGGTAGAGTCCTGGGAGATATCTGGAACATGCTGAAAATGTCGGAATAGTTCATGGGAACAGATGCAAATGGAGTAGTGTAGCAGTCCTGCAATCTATCTTAATTGGTTGTATGCTCTGCATGATCAATAGGGTCCATACGTCTCTTCTTCAGAGGCGTCTGACCTCTCTGGCGTTGTGGCATCGGATGGGTGCTGGTTTTT
Source organism: Pelobates fuscus (assembly GCF_036172605.1). Taxonomy (NCBI): domain Eukaryota; kingdom Metazoa; phylum Chordata; class Amphibia; order Anura; family Pelobatidae; genus Pelobates; species Pelobates fuscus. Next base: position 82,085,228 of record NC_086325.1, on the reverse strand, counting down.
GGGTTTGGGAGGTACCAGTCCATTGCATTTGCGCTAGGTGTGTCATTTGGTTTTCTACCTTGGAGGTTAGCATTTGTACCTGCACATGGATCATATCTCTGTCCTCTTCTAATTCTTGTACCCGGTGGCCTACATGCTTGAACTCGGTCTCTAGGCCCTCCAGTCTGGTGTGGAATGTAGCCTCGAGTTTTTCCAGCATTGCAGCTAGATCCGAGCACGATGGTAGTGTTTTTAGTATCTCCTTAGTATCTCCGCATAGCATAAGTTTTCAGAGTGTGGAGGGCTCACGGGTGTAGACTCAGGAAGCAGACCTGTCGGTGCCATATTGGAATCCGAGTTGTCCTGTGCTCGTTCAGCATATTGCTTGCAATGTTTTGTCAAGAGTGTCTTCCCCGAGGTTGAGTGACCGCTCTGGGTTCTTTTGTGTTACCCATAGTTGGTAGATGCCTCGGAATTATAGGATTTACTACCTGAATTGCCCACAGCAAGTTTAGCGTACGTCCATGTAGCTCGGCAGTTGGCCACGCCCCCTCCGCTGCTTTGTTTTTATATTAAGTACACATACTATGCCCAATAGCCACATCTATAAAGAAAGCCAATCTCATCTACCCCGGTGGTGTGGTAACCCCACACACTGTTTCCTCAGGAGCCACTCTGTACATACTTCAGTTAACCCTCTTGGATTGTGTCCCCCAAGTTCATACCCCTTCCCAGTTTGTTCCCATAGATCCATTGAGCCCTATGAAGCAGAAATACTGCCCTGAGACTAACGAACGCCTCTTAAAGCAGGAGGGAAACCACACCACATATGAGGTCCTGCTTCAAGAAGAATAGAGGCTGCTCCCTCCTCCCCTCCCCCCTCCAGGCCGGTGGGGGTTATTCCAGCCACCTGTTTTACGCTACAAATGTCACCTTTACGACCAACCGTGAACTGGCGAGAAAGGCTCCCTGTTTACACGAGCCGGAACTCTACTTACCGTCATTCCGCGGCCCTCAAGGATTGCTGGGCTGATTCTGCTTCTCCCGGGCTGTGCCCTGCTACTGTGTGTGGAGCCTCTGCCAAAGGGTCTTATGGAGCGGATTGTCTCATTCGCCGCGAGCCCGGATGGGCTGAGTGGAGGGAGCCTTCAGCAAACTGGTTGCTGGAAGGCTGCGCACCTTCTGCCCTGAAGTGGCCGGTAGCAGAAGAGACATGCAGCGACATACATACTGCACCGATGGAGCTCTGGGGACACAGTGGAGGTGCAGAAGGAGGCTAGTTCGCAGAATCTATGGGGGGGGGTGAGGACTGGCATGACATTTGAGTGCCCACTGTACCATGGGACTCTTTCTGGGGGTGGCACTGCACAGCTTGGAGGGGGAGGTAGATGTGAGCCCTACACCCAGGGGATATACAATTTGCACTAAGTGGAGAACTGTCAGGTTGGATAATGTGAGTCCTCTGTGCTAGTGATGTGATAAGACCATCTCTTCCTTTTTTATTTTTATTTTATTATTATTTGACATTGCATAATCTCCGGCCATGCGCGATTGACGCAAGGCTCTTGGGGCACTGGGGAAAGCTCCTACTGGTGCTCGAGATGGGGCATTTACGCAGGCCCAATTTTACCCGTTTTTTTCTGTTTGTTTGCTGACGGCCATATTGACCAGCTGTAAGAGTATACCTTATCTTCCACTTTATTTAAGATTAAGCCAGTTTGCACATGCTAAGATATCTTACCTTACTCGCAGATGAGAAACAAATCTATTTGTTACTATACTTATACCTACTTGCCACTGACACATGCCACCACTTTGCTAAATATGTTCGCCGTGGCTTTATCATAATGTGTCTTCTTAAGCTGCGATTACCTCTTATGCAATATACAGTTGTAACGCAATAGGCTTTCACCCACTTATAGGTAGCACCTATATGTTAGTTTATAGATACTTGTCCCACACATGTCTCACATGCAGAGTTAAAATATAATGTGATTGTCTTATGCTAACATGAAGTGCCTCTGCGCAGACAAATTTAATTTTCTCACTATTATATGCTAAAACGTGTGGAGTGCTTAATGTCCCCAAAATTTTTTGTAATTTTATTTATTTATATTTTATTTTAATTTAATTTTTCATTTGGCATTGTACAATACCCAACCGAACGTGCTAGGAAAATGGTCCATATGGACACCAAGATGTACATGGTGCCCAAAAGAGGATCCTCATGTAATTGGCCTTACCCTCATTTTTCAAGGATTCAACACAATTTATAAGTGTCAATGTATGTTTATTATTTTCTAGCATTTATTGCATAGTTTTGTTTCTATCCTGCCATTAGTGACTCAAACCTAGTCTTTTTACTACAAGAGTTTGCTCACATTGTTTTAAACACGAATGTTTCAAGTGATGCTAACCACTGGTATCATAACATTTTGACACGACAAGTAATGTGCCAGGTTGCACAGCTATGCTGATAAGTTAATTCTCCAGGCTCACTTACACTGAGTAGTATTTCTGATTGCAGCGGTATTCCCGAATGCTCCACCACTTCCTTAGGCAATCCTTTAAAGAGGTTATGCTCTTACATGCTTACTCACTGCAATGCTGATTTTTTTTTCTATGTATTTGCTCCGTAATACATATCTCTCACATCTCAGATATTTGATTTACATATGGTTATTTGCAATTCTTCTAAGTAATATGCCATTATCGTAAGCAACTCTGATCTTGTATGCTCACTACGTACTGATGTATGCTATTGCATTGTACAGCGCTACGGAATCTGATGGTGCTATATAAATAATAACATAATTAATAATAATAATTGTAATGCCTTATTTAGCCTCTGTGTAGGCTCACATACTTATGCATTATTACATCACTGCTCGACTGCCTTATTTACGACTAAAAATAAAAAACATTTAACACAAAAAAAACACAAATTCCTATCATTGGCTGGTACTAGCGGCAGTTATAGATCAGTTTTCTCATCATTCAAGACCTCTTGGAAGGTTTCTTGTAATTTTCTCACCATTTGTTATCATTTTCTGGCTAAAGTGCTAAGCCTCCTGGACTTTCATCATCTCTCTCAATAGGTCAGGTGTTGTTGAGTCCTTATGTATTTTTATCTTTTGTTATTATCAACTCTTGGTCATTTTGTTTGTCAGGATCCATCACATAGTGGCAGTACTTTTTGCATTCATCACCTTCTTTATAAAAGTTATTATAAATGGAAATGTTTGCATTGGTGAGATTGTTTATTCTTGTCATGTGCATGTGGAAATTTGAATAGTAAGACTCATGACTAGAGTTGAGCGGACACCTGGATGTTCGGGTCCTGTGGGTTCGGTCGAACTTTGAAAAAAAGTCCGGGTTTGGGATCGAAATTTACTCATGACCTTGTTGATATGGTAAATATAGAAGCACATGAGTCATTACATGTAGAAATGCCTCCACCATATATTGTCTTGCTCTGGATTTCAGGAATGGTTTGCTGAGGAATATATAGCAAGAATCATTAATTGCTTGGTAGTGACAAAGCATATCTTTTTTACTCAATGTTACTTTTGGAACATCCAGCACTTCCCAAAATAACATAACTGAGAAAACAAGACCTGGATACTTGGGTTAGGATCTATTAATTCCCATCTTGAGCCAACCACAGAACTTGAATTTGTTTTATCCATCATCCTGCCAGTACTGGATGTACAAAAATACAGATTGAGGAACAGTGCACACATAAAAATAGGTTTACATTTCTAAAGACTACTTAAAATCACCTATTGACAATACATTTTACAACTACATCAGAAGTACCCTGTGCTGAAATGGAATGAATTCTACTGGTAATAGGTGGCAAAACTACATCGAGAGGAGCCACCAATGACTGTTATTTTTTCCTCCATCCTGTGTGGTGTAACTAATGCTATCTTATGCTATCTTTTAAAAAAGAAAAAAAAACAGTATTATACTATGTGTAGTTTTTTCTAAGACTATGGAAATCTAAGCTGTAACCCCAATTGTTTTATTTGTTGTTAGACTTAAGGGAATGCAAGCTTCAGGGGTAGCTGCACCTTTTCAGCAACTTAATAAGAATACTTAACAGAATAAGTGTGTTATATTAAGGTTAGCTATTGCTCTTGCATTGGTTATAACATGCTTTCTATGGTAAAGTTCAAGGCATTTTAAGAATGGGTATTTTCTTGCATATACTTTCTTTATAGTCTGAGTATAGGCAAAATCTTTGAGAACGTGAGTATTTTGCCCTCAGGTTAGTCCCCCTTCATTTCTCAAAAATGTTTTGCTCACTTGTGCTACTACAAAGAGGACCTATACCATTTGTATATCAGACTCATCCCACCCATTAGGACAGTCCAGAACCAACATGTCAGCAAGTTCTCTCAGCATAAGAGATACAGTAAACTGGACAATTATTTCAGCCTTATACTACAGGGCCGATGAATGCTTGGATCTGATTGGTTGATGAACGTTCTAAGGTGTGCATTATTTTCAGGGAGACGCATGGCTAAAGTAGTAGCAGACAGGTCTTGACCGCATTACAGTTCCATATCACTTCGCGTAGTCAACTGTAATAACGGAAAATAGGTTACAATAAGCCAAGGATCACCAGGAAAAAATAAACCTCTGCTAACATGCAGCCCCATGCGCTTGATCTGCCATTTTCGATGTTTAACTTCACAATCAATGGAAATGTGCAGTTTAATTGGAATAAATAAAGTATATAGTCCTATCTATAATAAATAGAAAATTTAACTTAATATACATAAATAGATAGTCCTGCTGCACGGGTTTTCGTTACAGCCTACTGTCAATAATAGAAAAATAAAATTAACAAATGAATTAATAAATAAATTAAATATTGACGCGCATGCTTTTCTGTCTCATTATTGCAACCTCTCTCTGTCTCTTTAAAGGACCACTCTAGGCACCCAGACCACTTCAGCTTAATGAAGTGGTCTGGGTGCCAGGTCCTTCTAGGGTTAACCCATTTTTTCATAAACATAGCAGTTTCAGAGAAACTGCTATGTTTGTGAATGGGTTAAGCCTTCCCCTATTTCCTGTAGTGGCTGTCTCATTGACAGCCGCTAGAGGCGCTTGCGTGATTCTCACTGTGATTTTCACAGTGAGAGCACGCAAGCGTCCATAGGAAAGCATTATGAATGTGCCGCTTGTGCCGCGCGTGCGCATTCAGCCGACGGGGAGGAGAAGAGGAGGATCAGAGGAGGAGAGCTCTCCGCCCACCGCTGGAAAAAGGTAAGTTTTAACCCTTTTCCCCTTTCCAGAGCCGGGCGAGAGGGGGTCCCTGAGGGTGGGGGCACCCTCAGGGCACTCTAGTGCCAGGAAAACGAGTATGTTTTCCTGGCACTAGAGTGGTCCTTTAATAACTACACTAATAACTGCATTAGTCTGCTATCAGTGGCTCATATCTCCGTTACTAACTCTTTAATGACTTTTTGGAATTAGCAACGAAGGCATGGTAATTGTGAAATTAGTGCTACATACAAGAGCATTTTAATGACAAAAACTTGACAAACATCTTGAAATAAATCATCTGAACAATGTTTCGAAGTGTGGTAACTGTAGTATAAGTGGAATAATTGATGACAGGCCGTTGAATTATTCAAAAAAATAATGCACACCCGAGGTGTAACGGCCACTCTGCTTTGCGTCGTGACCGCATTACCACCTCCGGTGTGCATTATTTTTCTAATAATTCAACGGCCTGTCGTCAATGATTCCTTACTTATTTGGGCATTTCAGCACGGTGTAGCTGGTGCCTCTCTAGGCACAATGAGCACAGTCCACGTCTGTATTATTCTTTTAGCTTATGGAGAGCCCAAGCAAATGCATAACAACAAAGAAAGAGAATATGAGAACTCTGAATACAGGTAAAACCTAGAGTAGAGATACTAAGTTAGTTCCCACACAGGGCTCAAACATGTTTTTGCTTATTTATGCTATTACACATGCATTTTGATAATGCATCTTGGATGTAAAAACCCAAGGGCAGAGTATAGAATATTTGATAGGGTCCTAACCTTAACATCTGAAGAAAGGGATTTAAGGGTAGTTATTTCAGTGTAATAGAGCAGGAGGAAATGCTAGAAGAATGCTTGGTTGTATAAGGAGAGGAATTAGCAGTAGAAAGACAGAAGTGCTCATGCCAATGTACAGAACACTGGTGAGACCTCACTTAAAGTCTTGTACGCAGTACTGCACACCGTATCTCCAGAAGGATATTGATACTTTGGAGAGAGTTCAGAGAAGGGCTACTAAACATGGAATGCATAATTCTTCTTCCAAAAATTACTCAATTTGCCTTTTTCTTGTTTATTTATTTTTACCCCAAATTGTTAAGCTTAACTTAGATAACTATTCTGTTTATTGATGTGATGTTATTGATTAAATCAAAATAAAGAATGCAAAAAACATGATAAGGAAGAGAAATAAGGAACATGGTTAAATAAGGCCTTAGTTTAGACATAGCCAGTAAATAGGAAGAGCAGTGACCAGTGAGAAAATATATTAAGAAATAAAAAGAAAAGGGACAATGTAAAGTGAGAATGCATCCAGCCACACATGAGGTTCTTTTTGTTAAAGAGATTTTCCCAACTTGAAAATGATATATTAATAATACCAACAATGATTATTACTAATAATAATGATTTTTTTCCCAAAAATATTTGAGCTGGGAAAATAGCTGCAATTATTTGTTTTTTATTTTGTTTATTTTGTCTTTTGTCTTAAAAATTGCAATTCCCTAGAAATGTCCACAATACTAGGTATAGTGAAAACCTCCTTGTTTGTCAAAACTGACTAGCCCTGCATTATGTAAGCTCTCCTCTTGATCTTGTTAAGTGCAATCTCTTACCCCATAGCATTTTTAAAATTAAGGTACAAAAGCAAGTAGATGCAAGTATAACTCCCAGCCTGAGGGCGAACACACTTGTATTATCCTGTAAAATATAGCAGCATTGCAAAAAGATATTTGTCACAGAGCTAATAAATTACATTACAAACTAAGTGAACACTTGGTGAGAGATTTATTTTACAAGATCACGGGACAGCTATACGGATGAGGTCTACAGCAATATTTATTTGTAAATGTGTTATATGTAAATATGAATATGGAATATAACTATTAATTGGTGATAATCAAGAGAATAGAAACACAATGCAATCGGTTTTATGGTTCACAAAGATATTTCATCATTTTAGAGAATTATATTCAACCTCTTCAGCCTGTTCAAGTGATACATATATTTTCAGGTTAATAAAGCTACATTAATAATGCATCAAGGGTCATAAAGAGTGTTAGTAATTAATATAGTTATTGTACACATTGTAACATTTAACCATTACATTAACATTCTATGAACATATGAAAAAAATAGAGATACACTCGTTGAAGTCCTGGACTTTTTTTTTTTTTTTGCTTTCTTTTTTTTCAACATAAACAAAGGTAATTTATCAGTATTATACAGTAATTCAGACCAGCTTTCAGTATTCAGTTTTTTTTCTCGATAGTTAAATAGCATTTTTTCATTTTTAATGAAAAGGTGTTTGCTGTAAATGCTGCTGTGAACAAAGACAGTGATTTCAATTAGAGCAGGACACATTTTCTGTTAGACATCCAGTCTGCTAAGCATCTTCTCATTAGAATGTTGCCTTTCCCCTTGGTGGATGTTAGCAAGTTCGAAGTATAATACAATTTCTACACAGCAATAAACACAAAAGCAATGGCTATTATCCTAGCCTCAGTCACTTTGAGTGACGAATAGAGCCACTAAATCCATTAAAAAAGCATGGCTTGCATGAGCTAACATTCTTTATTTTTACCATAAATAACTTTAGTTCACCAAGGGGTCTAATGAATAAACTCGCAGGCTGTATATCTTTTAAATGCATATGAATTAATTTGGAAAGTTGCCATGGAGCCTATTCACTAAACAGTGAGTTGTCATGTTGTGATGTGTTGACAATCAAGCTTACACATTTTAGATTGATATAGATGGAAAATATCTTAAGGAGATTGCCTTCCAATTTACCTATGTTAGCCTTTAAATTAAATTGTTAGCTGTCATCTCACTAAAACACAGGTCCCATTTCCAAGTTTGTCACATGCATTTAGCAACCAGTCAGTAACTAATAAAATGGAAATTGCCATTGTTAATGTTTGCCAGAAGCTTCTAAATTAAATTTACAAAATGTAACAATTAGTAATTAGTAATTAGTGGCTGATAAACATGTAAAAGTATCCCAAATTAAATCAATATGAATTAATACATGCTCAGAAGTACCTAGTTTACAGGATGTCGTTGCTAGCTCACCATGGTAGTAATATTTTTTTCATAATATAATATATTCTCTGATCTGTAGGATGATTTCACTTTGGATGTTATAGCTTATATAATTGGTCAGTTGTGATATCCAGGGGCATTGCAAGATGACCTTATGGTGTTTTATTAAGGTTAACTATTGCTTTTGCATTGGTTATAACATGCTTGCTATGGTAAAGTTCAATGCAAGTTCATCTCATTGAAGTGGTCTGGGTGCAGTGCCCCTGTCCCTGTTTTTGAGGGACTACAATAATTACAGTGCAAACTTTACTCTAACTTTTACTTTGTCAAATGACATTGGACGTGCTCAACATCTTTAAAGTCGGTTCAATGCTTTCCTTTAACCCCTTAAGACCGCAGCCAAATGTACAAGTTGTGATCCAAAAAAACGTAAACAAAACCTGGCATTTGCGCTATATGTCTGTCCAACCGTAATTCACCTCTTTCATATTAAATGCACCCACACTTATTATATATAATTTTATTCAGGAGAAACAGGGCTTTCATTTAACATCAAATATTTAGGTATGGAACATAACTTAATATGAATACAATATAAAAAAATTAGAGAAAATAAGATTTTTTTAAATTTTCTTAGTTCTATGTGACATTCTAACTGTGAATGTCATAATACTGTTTGCTTTTACTGCAATAAAATACACATATTTGTATTCAGCGATGTCTCACGTGTAAAACAGTACCCCCTATGTACAGGTTTTATGGTGTTTTGGGAAGTTACAGGGTCAAATAAAGCATGTTACACTTTTCAGTTTTTTCACATTGAAATTTGCCAGTTTGGTTACGTTGCCTTTGAGACTGTATGGTAGCCCAGGAATGAGAATTACCCCCATGATGGCATACCATTTGCAAAAGTAGACAACCCAAGGTATTGCAAATGGGGTATGTCCAGTCTTTTTTAGTAGCCACTTGGTCACAAACACTAGCCAAAGTTAACGTTAATATTTGTTTGTGTGTGAAAAATGCAAAAAACGAATTTGAAAGCCAATTTTGGCCAGTGTTTGTGACTAAGTGGCTACTAAAAAAGACTGAACATACCCCATTTCCAATACCTTGGGTTGTCTACTTTTGCAAATGGTATGCCATTATGGAGGTAATTCTTATTTCTGGGCTACTAAACGGTCTCAAAGCCAACGTAACCAATCTGGCGAATTTCATTGTGAAAAAACTGAAACGCAAGCCTTATGTTTGACTCTGTAACTTTTGAAAACACCCTAAAACCTGTACATGAGGGGTAATGTTATACTCAGGAGACTTTGCTGAACACAAATATTTGTGTTTCAAAACAGTAAAAAGTATTACAGCAAAAATATTGTCAGTGTAAGTGCCGTTTGTGTGCGAAAAATGCAATAAATTTCACTTTCCCTGACGATATCATTGTTGTAATACATTTTACGGGTTTGAAACACAAATATTTGTGTTCAGCGATGTCTCTCGAGTAAAACAGTACCCCCCATGTACAGGTTTTATAGTGTCTTGGAAAGTTATAGGGTTAAATATAGTGCTAGCAAATAAAATTCCCTATACTTTCGGCCTGGGTTGTTAGGCAGGTCCCGCTAATTGTAATTAATTAGGATACCTAATTATGTAAAATTATTACATAAACATATATGTCAAATTATTATATATCCACGTGTGTGGATATATATATATGTATATATATATGTATATAATTTTTTTACAATTATTTTTATTTATATATAGGTATACATATAGTGATGTATACGTATATACTTAGGTATATACATATATATATTATTTCGTTCTACGTGTATTTTGATATCAATATATATATATTAATATCAAAATATAGTTAGAACGAAATTACACACATATATATATATTTTTAATTATTTTTTTTTAATTTTTAAATTAATTTTTTTTAACGTATTTATATTTTTTTATTATAAAATATATATATATGTAATTATAATTATGTATATATTTAATCAATATCCTTCTACGTGTATTTTGATATTAATATATATATATAATTATATATATAAATATTAAAATACACTTAGTGTGTGTGTATATATATATATACATATATATATATATATACTTAGATCATATATATAATATATATATAAATGATCTAAGTATATTTGACGTGTAACCGTAATTTATTTATTTTTTTAACTAATATTTTATTTTTATTACAGGAGAGGGGCAGAAACAGTGTCAGCCAGTGATTTTACATCACTGACTGACACACAGGATCAGTGATCACAGTGACAGGCTGTCACTGTGATCACCTCCTGCAGATCACGGTAATTGGCCACAGGGGGAGTGCCTGGGTGGCCAGGCATGCCCCCCACCGTGATCTGCAGGGGGATCCTGCCTGGAGTTACTATGGGTCAGCCAATAGGCTGACACATAGTAACTCTGATCGCAGTGACAGGCTGTCACTGCGATCAGATCGCAGGGAGAGGCTGTCTCTGCATTCAGATCACAGAGACAGCCTCTCCCTGCGATCATACTATGCAGATCGCGGTCACTGACCGCAGGGGGACTGCCTGGGGGGCCAGGCATGTCCCCCGACCGCGATCTGCAGATTAAAAATGCCGCGGCTCCATGTGTCAGCCGATTTTAAAATCGGCTGACACATGGTAAATACCGATCGCAGTGACAGCCTGTCACTGCGATCGGAAGCTGCAGACCGCGGTCCCCAGGCACAGGGGGGCTGCCTGGGGGGCCAGGCATGCCCCCCGACCGCGATCTGCAGCGGCCATGTGCCGCCGGCCACGTGGGGGGTAAGACCGCTTAGGACGTACTATGCCGTCCTGCGGCGTTTAGAGCCGCCCAAATAAGGACGGCATAGTACGTCCTGCGGTCTTAAGGGGTTAAGGGAAACTTTAATGAGCAAGTGGCACTCATCATGCATGCACATTAGGTCCACCCAATGTGCACCTGTGCCTTTTGAACTAAGTGTGATTTATGGAGATGTCGCGAACATAAAACTTCAATAGGCAGGCAAATGTTAAAACCCACAGGGACTGTTTCTGGCCACAATAGTGATGGAAAAGTTGTTTCACGGGTACTAACACCTGGACTGTGGCATGCCGGAGGGGGATCCATGGCAAAACTCCCATGGAAAATTACATAGTTGATGCAGAGTCTGGTTTTAATCCATAAAGGGCATAAATAACCTAACATTCCTAAATTGTTTGGAATAACGTGCTTTAAAACATCAGGTATGATGTTGTATCGATCAGGTAGTGTAAGGGTTATGCCCGCTTCACAGTGACAGACCAAACTCCCCGTTTAACGCACCGCAAACAACCACAAACAGTCTATTTGCACAACCGCAAACTCCCCATTTGCACAAGGTTGGATACCAAGCTAGCCATGTCCTGTTCCTTGTCCTCACTGATGTCATTGAAGGTCTCTCCCTCCACCCAGCCACGTACAACACCAAGGGTCCCCAAAAGGTGGCAACAAGCCCCCTGTATTTTTTTTTAAATGTACACGACTGTTACACCAGATATGAGTTGCACTGGCGTGACACTGTGCCCTGTCAGGCCCTGAAACGCACACGTGTGAAGGAAACTGACTGCTATTATATTACAGTCAAACATTTTTTTTTTTTTTTTCAATGCAAGCTATTGTGACACCAGATATGAGTGGTGGCACTGGGCAAGTGGGCACAGTATATGCTGTGAGCCTGACACACACGCTGGCAGGCAGGCAACTGCAATTACATTACACAGAAAAAAAAAAAAAAGCAGACTGATGTTCTAGCCCTAAAATTTTTGCGGTGCTGTTCTTACAGCAGAGATCAGATGAGTCCTTCAGGACTGTAGTGGACACTGAATACCCTAGCCTAGCTATCAATTTCCCTATCTAATGAGCAGCAGCTACACTTCCCCTCCTCTCACTAAGAATGCAGCTTCAGAATGAATCTAAAATGGATGCTGTCCAGGAGGTGGGAGGGTCTGGAAGGGAGGGTCTGCTGCTAATTTGCTGGAATGTGTCTGCTGACCGTGAGGCACAGGGTCAAAGTTTGCTCAATGATGACGAATGGGGGCGGATCGAACCGCGCATGTGTTCGCCCGTGGTGGCGAACGCCAACACGTTATGTTCGCCAGGAACTATTCGCCAGCGAACAGTTCGGTACATCACTAGCTGACGCTATATAAATAATACAAAATAATGTATGCTCATTATAATATGTATATCAGGATTTCAGTAGAGCACTATTTATTGATTTGATTAAATAAAGATATATGTTAACATATATGTTTCATATAATATATGGTTGCAGTCAGGCTTCTTTTCTTATGTATTGCTATTGTAATCACTGGGGGGTGGCTACACTCTTATTCTTTGTATAATCTGCTAATTTGGTTGTGTGCTCCTAAGTCTTTCTAAATGAGTATGAGTGGTCCCAGCCAATGTATGCCTGGGTATAAGTGGTGCCTGGTTGAAAATATGAGTGGTACCAGGCTGGCTGATAGCGAGTGGTTACAGATGGGCTGTAGCTGGGCAAGGAATCCTCATTGAAGCATTCCACATTGATGCAGGACAGCTTCACACAGTTTGCTGTGCAACTCCAGTCCTGTTATAAATTCATGGAGGCACCTTGCAAGCTGGACATGCACTGGGAGTTCACAAGTGTCTGTATAGAGGGTCTGTATGTGTAAATATGGAGGAGCAGCTATAGCATGGTAGATTAGTGACTTTCATTGTACAAACTCAGAGTTAATTTCAATCAGTAAAAAGATTGAGGATGGTAAGGCTCTCTAAACATGGTCATTAGCTAATGAGTAGAGAATGGCATGGGTGTCTGGCCTTGTTGACAGTGAGAGGGTAGAGGATGTAATGGCTGTCTTACATTGACTGGTAAAGCAGCATAGAGACATGCTATCCTTTATTATTTTACTGTCAAACGGCTATCTTGCATAGCTGTCATTAATATTAAATGGTTCTCATACTTAGAGAGTCCCAGGAGTGCAGGAGTGGATTGTAAACCTGTTATAAAAATTGAGCCATATTATATTTGTTCCTAGTGGTATATAGTTTACACTTAAAGCATGGCAATACGTTTCAGTGTTATTTAATTATATTACTTTATCAGGGTTTTTTACATTCTAGGACAAAATAACTGATTTGAAAACATTCTTCAGTTCACCTTTTCCAACTCAGATATGTCTCTAGCTATTTTGACCTAAAGTTTGTAATTTTCTAGTCAATACCATTTTAATGATCTGTTTAGTGAATAACTCTGTAACAATGTGTATGTGCAAGCTTTGTAATATGAGCATTTAAGCTCCAGTGACAATAAACAGAAAATTAAATTGCATGGAGAACTAGTCCTCCCAAACCATGTTTTTCAATTGACTATTTTTATTATAGTGAATCAACCATACTGTCATAACCAAACCAAATGAATCTGAAGTAATAGAGTAGAATGCCAGATGGTACTCTGAAACTGTTTTTTTTTTTTTTTTTTTACTATAAAATCATACATTATTTGTAGTATTGTTTTTAAAGCAGAGACATATAGGCAGCATTCATCTCCAAAACGAGACTACATCAAAGTACCCGTATATACTCGAGTATAATCTGACCCGAATAGAAGCCGAGGCCCCTAATTTTACCAAAAAAACTGGGAAAACTTATTGACTCGAGTATAAGACTAGGGTGGGAAATGCAGCAGCTACTGGTAAATTTCTAAATAAAATTAGATCCTTAAAAAATTATATTAATTGAATATTTATTTACAGTGTGTGTATATAATGAATGCAGTGTGTGTGTATGAATGCAGTGTGTGTATGAGTGCAGTGTGTGTATGAGTGCAGTGTGTGTATGAATGCAGTGTGTGTGTATGAGTGCAGTGTGTGTGTATGAGTGCAGTGTGTGTATATGAGTGCAGTGTGTGTGTCTGAGTGCAGTGTGTGTATGAGTGCAGTGTGTGTGTATGAGTGCAGTGTGTGTATGAGTGCAGTGTGTGTGTATGAGTGCAGTGTGTGTGTATGAGTGCAGTGTGTGTATGAGTGCAGTGTGTGTATGAGTGCAGTGTGTGTGTATGCGTGCAGTGTGTGTATGAATGTAGTGTGTGTATATGAGTGCAGTGTGTGTATGAATGCAGTGTGTGTGTATGAGTGCAGTGTGTGTGTGTATGCGTGCAGTGTGTGTGTATGAGTGCAGTGTGTGTATATGAGTGCAGTGTGTGTGAGTGCAGTGTGTGTGAGTGCAGTGTGTGTATTAATGCAGTGTGTGTATATGAGTGCAGTGTGTGTATTAATGCAGTGTGAGTGTGTGTGATGCAGTGTGTGTTTGTGAATGTGTTGCAGAGCCTTGGTGGGGGGTGGGCATTTTTATTATTATTTTTTTTTAATTATTATTTTAATTTTTTTTGTAATATTATTATAATTTTATTTTATTAATATTTTTTTGTCCCCCCTCCCTGCGGCTCTCGCAAGACTTACACTGGGAGCTGACAGGGGAGCTGACCGGACCGGCGCGGAGGAGAAGGGAGCTGACCGGACCAGAGGAGGAGGGAGCTGACAGTACCTACAGGAGAGGTAAGTAAACGCTTCCTGCCAGCCCCCCTCCTACACAGCCCCTTGTCTGTATTATGGCAATGTAAATTGCCATAATACAGACAATTGACTCGAGTACAAAAAATGTGCCGAAAAACTCGACTTATACTCGAGTATATACGGTATATTAAATACTACACTTGGGCACATAATATGTAGCAGAGAACAGACAATGTTGATTCTGTAGAACTTCCAACTTTGTCAGATTTGATATGGTGGGGGCATAGATGGCTAGTTGGAAAATCCATGGACAAATCTTAAACAGGCTTAATGGGTGCTCACAAGCACTTTCCTTTAGTACTATTGACATTGAGTGGCATAGCCAAGCTTTCAGGTAATTATGAGGACTAAGAGAAAATAGAGTTTCCATGCGACTTGACAGATCTGATCCTGAAGTGAGAAACCTTTGGCACTCCAGGTTTCTTATTATAGCTGTAAGAGCTTTATGGGAAATGTAGTCCATAACAGCTAGAGTGCTGAACGTTGCTTAACTCTACCCTTGGAGCTCCAATTGCACAAATCTTCATTTCATATGAATATTCCCATAATGCTAATCCTGTTGATTCATTCAATCTTTCTCATCAAGGTGTTTGTTATATTTCCAGGAGAAAAAATAGAAAACTGCCTATTCAGGTGCCATGGAATACATTTTTAAACGTCTGACTGATATCTAGTAGTATATATCTACCAGTAGTTTATCTTGACACCAAATCAATGTTACTATCTACTAATCTCCTCCCTCATTAGCTCCATCTTGGCCTATTCACATGACTGATGACCTGTTACTGTCTCGTGCTCACACCCACACCCCACAGTCTCACCTGCAATTCTTCTACAGGGTTGTCCCCTTTGTATAGAATACTCTTCCATGGCACACGTCCAACTATCCTCTTTGATGTCCTCCCTTCAACTTATTTTTTCTGACAACCCTTCCCACTCCAGCAAGGGGGTGTGAGGTCTGCAAGGAGAATGTGACTTAACTGCTGGAATGCAAGTAAGATATTCTTTTTTTTCACTTTGATGTGCAAAAGAGTAAGGGTTATTCCGACAAAAAAACAGTGGTTTATTAAAACCGTTTTTGGCTGGACTAACCTTTTAATTATACCAGAGACAATCTGTATAAACTGTTAATTAAATATTTTTTCTAATTTTCTTTTACGTTTTGATCAGGGTCTTTCTTTTTGTTTCGATCTTTTGAATCTTGATATTCATAAAATATATTAATATCTTAGGTTTCCATGGTTAAATGCTTAAAATAAATAACAATATATGACCATGAATGAATCCCCATGGCAATGTTAGGCAAGTCCTGTAATATTCAAACTATATGAAAAAAGAAGTGCTGGCCATAAATGCTTTAACAACTTGTTAAATTGAGTTATCTTCCCATTAAATTGCATGCTACACAGAAAAAAAGTGATTATAATATATATGATCATATACATCCAATATACATCAGATACATGCAATATGCAATCACCAAAGTGCCACTGGACATGTGAAAAGAGTAATATGCACAAACTAGGAAAATAAACTGCTATGAGTAGATGAGTTCATGGTATATCTCATTGTAACCTCAAATCAATTATGGAATCAAAACGTTAATCAATACATAAAGTCACACATAATTTAAATACATCATTAAACATAAAATTAAGTACAATTGTCCCCTCTCACATATCATTTGAGCAACAGGGAAATAGTCTCACAAAAGCCTTTATAGTTAATCAACAATAAATATAAATGTAGTTGTCTGAACGTAGTGTCTTTTCATCAAAATACTGTAAGCAATGTTGTGATACTATTGTGGTCTTGCTATTAATAAATATGAATTTCCACTGGTATATTGTATGTGTTTTCACAGGATAAAAGCTGGCGTATAGGTATGATTGGAGTACAGTTATGATGGACAGGGCCGGATTAAGAGCCTGTTGGGCCTGGTGCTGACAATTATGATGGTCCTAATTACAGAATCCTATCCACAGAAAACACTAAAACAGTTACACCTCCCAAGCATCATGTATCTGGTGGATGTGGTGCTGGAGGGAAACTTACAGGATATAGCTATCAGAAAACACATACCCCCTAACAGCAGTGTCCAGTAAAGCAGGATTTTGGTGTGTGGGGTAAAGGAGTGGGTTACTGATGTGAATCACATAACCAGAATAACCCAAATGGACAAACATGTCTGCACAAAGAATTAAATGGTCAGCCTGTGAAAGCAAGCCAAGCTGCCTTCCAATCATGCAGCATGACCAACCAGGGGCATACTGTGCAGATAGTACCCTGAGCTTGGCATAAATTAGTCAAATGATGTGCTAGCTCTATGCTTTCTAAGGACTGTCCCCTAGCACTCGCTGGTCCACTCCTCCCATAACCTTCTTGCTAGCAGGCAGAAGCTGCTGTTATACAGTCAAAAAGTAAACAGTGAAAAAGTAAATGTATGTAGTGAGTATAGAAGAAAGGGAACAGTGCTAGAGAGACTGAAGCAGCAAGGGCATTTGCATAGTGCACACAGTCAGCTTTACCTTAATCAATTTAATTGTCAGCAAGTCCACACCACCTTTGTTCACCTCCAACCCTCTTCAGTTTCAATAATTAAGCAATAGCATGTGAAGAGTAGTAAAAAAAATAGACCCATCCCATAGGCATGGACCTGAAGCTGCACCTCCATCGGCCCCTATGTTAATCTAGCCCTGATGATGGAGTATAAAAAACTTGATTGTCTAATTGCTGGACCTACAAGACAAAGATTGCTTGATCCAAGCAAAGAATTGATCCCAGTTGCTGATTAACACAGGTGTCCTCCTTTAAAGTTTGGTGAGGACTCTGATCCTATTAGTAGACCTTACATGAGACTGTCTTCCACCAACACCTGTCTTGGAGCATTCATTCTTACAGGTAGTACTCTTACAAGGAAGAAACAATAACCATAGTTTATTCAAATATTAAAACTGCAAACTTTATTTAAATAAATATTGGGTTATAATACATGTTTACCAATCATGAATCTAACTTTGTAAGTTAGAAATTCTGTTTGATAAATCATTGCCTAATTAAGCAATATGTAGTGTTTCCTTTTTTATATTTGCGAACATATTGGCACATATTAAATCTCTGTCCCTAAAATGTTTCTCTAAATTATATAATTTGCCCTTCACACAATGATCTCTTGTCTGTAGTCTTTTATCTTTCTGTTTTCTATATTCTATGCTTTTGTTGTGTGCTATTGCCCTTTGCTTTGCTATTTTCAGTGATAAATGAGTTTGAATTTTAGACCATTTTTCACTATGATGGTTTTCTTCCATCTGGTTATGAGAATGACACTGAGGAACATCTTGTCCAGAGAAATATGCAATTTCAATACATTACACATTTTTCCAATAATAGTTAACATTTTCAATCCAACCTCTTGAAAATGTTTTTCAGGAAATATACATTTAGCATGCATGATAACATCTTCTACGTTGATAATTATCTTTATAGATGGATAGTGAAAGATTATCATGAACATTCCTGTTATAAGCACTAATTATTTACTTACTACACATTTTCATGGTCATGCATTAAATAGACATATATTAAAATATATATATATATATATATATATATATATATATATATATATATTTGATGGTGACAGCATAATGATGGCTTCTAATTTAAAGCCTTGGTTAAATTTGAATTGATGGTCTTTATCAAGATCTTATCAGTTAAACATAAGTCAGTGAAACCAGTTTTTTTTTTCATGCAGGCTCTTTCAATCATAGCCAGGTGAGGTGCGACTAGGGCTGCATAAACAGAAACAAAGTGATTTAACTCCTAAATGACAGTGAATTGAGCAGTTAAATTGCAGGGGAATGATCTATACACTAAAACTGCTTTATTTAGCTAAAGTAATTTAGGAGACTATAGTGTTCCTTTAACTAAGGTGAATTTTGACACTTATTAGACAAAGCCATTGGTTATATTTACTTATTTGTGTTAGAGATCATTAAAGATCATAGAACACAGAGAATGGAGTTATATGAAGTGAAGTTTGTCTTGTGGATCGAGACAAAATGGAAAATATTTGTGATAATAAGGGAAATATTGGAAAGATGGACACTGAATTCCTCAGTTTTTTTTTTTTTTGACAATCTTTATTTTGAGTTTTTGTGTACAGGTAAGTTGGTACAGAACATAAATTGCTATCATGGCATTGCATAATGTTTAATGAGTTGTGCCATATCCTGATATTCTTGATCTCGGGATAAAGAGAGCTCATAGATTGGGGCAAGGGTCATCCGGTCTCCTGTTATTGAGAGATCTGTCAGGGCATCCATGGTTAGAGCTAAAGTGTGTCCTCAGCTCTTATTATTATAAGGTTAATAAAACCTTATAATATGGAACTTATGTTACAGAAATAATGTAGAATAGAATGCAAAATTAGAATAAAGTAATCATTATGGAAATCAATGCCCCACACAACCCTTTATATTTGATCCTGAATTAGTTATTTTTACCACTATCAAAAAGTTCAATTTTCTTGAAAGACAAATTCATATGAATCTGATTAATATTAATTGAATCCCAACAAATGCTTGTAATGTAAAAATTACCATGCTTTAGTACTCTATAACTAACATACATACATTATGAAAGTAATTGAAATCAAATGATCTGAGCCTCTGATTGAAATACTGAAACAAAATAATGATACTTCAAGAAATAAAATGAGGAGTTGTGGAATGGTGTTAGTATTGTTAATCTTTAGGTATGTATATTTTTAAGGGAATAGTTTTGTCCAAGCATACAAACAGCTCTTCTTGATACACAGCATTACTAATGTACTGTATATCAAATTCAATTTATTTAAAGTTAGCGTATTTTTCATTAGTCTCAGATATATTTGATAAGAAAATGCAGGAATTTAAATGCTCATAACCCAAACAAAACATTGATAAGCTTCATTCAGAGAAGATAATTATTTCTATTCTTCTGCTAAGAATGTACATGAAAGAGGCTCAAAAGAATGTTTAATTAAAAAAATTAGATTAAGTTAAATAGTGTATCATTGCTCTAAGGCTGTTCGTCTGAAAAATGCATGTTAAATAAAAGAGTAAAGTAAGTCTAGACATAATTATACACATGTTCATTTACAGAATTAAATTAAATTTTATATTGAAGACTTTTAATATTTGTGATATTCTAGTCTTTAGCATAACACCTTATTTGCTAACATCATCAAGGATTTTTATTTTCACATACTAGATTTTATTCACGTTGTTAAAAAGAGCTATAGGCATTTTGTGTTAAAATAAATGCTAATGTCTTAGAGTTCTAAATTTACCATACAACCATGTTTTATTTAAAAAAAATATACGTTCTGCCCATTTTCATTTTCATTGTCACACATCACATAACAAATTAATAATAGTGCTACAAATTATAGGTGAAGTGCAATGAATAAAAGATACTGTGAACATTTTTTTAATTGTGTAAAAAATATTATTATATAACTTTAAAAAAAAATGTAATCATAGTGTCCCAAATAATAGTTAATAATTCAGTTAGTAATCTCAATACATTTTGGTTAAGTAAAATTATATATTTAAAATCCTGAATCAAACTAAAAGCTAGCAAGCAGCTGAGAAAAAAAAACACAAAAAAGTGCAGTGTCATATTATAAACAAACTATTACGCTGACTGTAAAAAAAAACAAACTAAAGTTTGAAGCATTTTACATTGTAACCAGAGACATTGCAGTCATTTGGGAACCTTTCCATATGTCTTTATGATTTTCCTGGTAGGATGTCCAATAATTGTGTCACTTCCTCTGTATAAACCTGGAAATCACTGTACAATATTTCACGTTACAATATATAAACCTGAATCTGTGGGTGGGGGCCCTAAATACCAATAGGGGGGACCTATTGTCCTGCCCCCAGCCCCCACCCCTGAGCGGCGGGTGGGGGCCCTAAAAAAATGCCCCCCCAGGTGACTAGGGGTCCCCAAATAGAATGCCCCCCCCAGGTGACTAGGGGTCCCCAAATAGACATCAATAGTGATGTCCCGAACGGTTCGCTGGCAAAAAGTTCCTGGCGAACATCGCGTGTTTGGTCCGCCCCCTATCACTATTTAAAAAAAAAAAAAGGGAAAAAAGGGCCCCCCCTACCTGAGCGGGTGGGGGCCCTAAAGTAAAAAAAAGTGGGGAGGACCTATTGTCCTCCCCCCTGGCCCCGACCCCTGAGCGGTGGGTGGGGGCCCTAAACACAAACTGGAGGGGACCTAATGTCCTCCCCCCTGGCCTCCACCCCTGAGCGGTGGGTGGGGGCCCT
Organism: Pelobates fuscus; assembly: GCF_036172605.1. NCBI lineage: Eukaryota > Metazoa > Chordata > Amphibia > Anura > Pelobatidae > Pelobates > Pelobates fuscus. The sequence goes on along the minus strand of NC_086325.1, from coordinate 82,064,000 downwards.
AAATACAAATTGGGGGGGGGCTATTGTCCTCCCCCCGGCGCCCACCCCTGAGTGCGGGTGGGTGCCCTAAATATCTATAGGGGGGGACCTATTGTCCTCCCCATCGGCCCCCACCCCTGAGCGGTGGGTGGGGGCCCTAAATACCAATAGGGGGAGGACCTATTGTCCTCCCCCCGGCCCCCACCCCTGAGCGGTGGGTGGGGGCCCTAAATACCAATAGGGGGGACCTATTGTCCTGCCCCCGGCCCCCACCCCTGAGCGGCGGGTGGGGGCCCTAAAAAAATGCCCCCCCCAGGTGACTAGGGGTCCCCAATTAGAATATTCACTAAATGCCAAACATTGTTATACAGGGGAATATATAGGGGAATATTCACTAAATACCAAACATTGTTATACAATTGTTATACAATGGCTGGTTTAAGCCAATCAGAGTGCTCTTTGTCCTTTTACACAGCGTGGGAAAGTTCCAAAGAACTTTCCCACGCTGTGTAAAATGACACAGAGCACTGTGATTGGATGGCTTGAAATCCATCCAATCACAGTGCTCTATGTCATTTAACTCAGCGGGGGAAAATTCCAAAGAACTTTCCCACGCTGTGTAAAATGACACAGAGCACTGTGATCGGATGGTTTTCAAGCCATCCAATCACAGTGCTCTGTGTCATTTTACACAGCGTGGGAAAATTCCAAAGAACTTTCCCACGCTGTGTAAAATGACAAAGAGCACTCTGATTGGCTTAAACCCACCAATCAGAGTGTTCTTAGCCTAATTGCAGGGCGGGGGAAGGCTGTATAAGCCTTCCCCCACCCTGCGTAGTTCAGTCTGTGCGGAGCCCTCCATGGGTGAAGATGGATTATTTTTTTGCGCTCGGGTTTTTTCTTTTTCGTCAAGTTTTTTTTTTTGCGCTCGGGTTTTTTATTTTATTTTAAGTTCGTCGGGTATGATGGCTTTTTATTTGGCCTTTTTTGGAGCTGAAAAATGAAGATTTTAGAAAAAAGAAGACGTCAAATGGTAAGTTTAATTTTTTTTTACAGGTTAGTTACTTTATTCCCCCCCTCACTATTTTTAGGGTAAGGGGGCAGGTAGGGGATAGGTTGTATTTGGGTGGGGGGGGTGACTAGGGGCTTGGGACCCCTAGTCACCTTGATTGGGGGGTATTTTCATTTAGGGCCTCTCTTTATTTAGGGCCCCCACCCACCGCTCAGGGGTGGGGGCCGGGGGGGACAATAGGCCGCCCCCTTATTGTTTTTTAAGGGCCCCCACCCACCGCTCAGGGGGGGGCCGGGAGGGAGGACTGTAGGTCCCCCCCACCATTATTATCTGGTTCGCCGGGTTCGCCTGTTCGCGAACATTTACGGAAGTTCGCGTTCGCCGTTCGCGAACCGAAAATGTTATGTTTGCGACATCACTACAAATCAATCATTTCAGATTGGTGAAAAGGAAACTGTACAATGCACTTGCACTACGATTATTAAAGTTTTGTTCTTTTAAGGTAATAGTAACTGTATATATATTCCTGTATATTATTATGCATAAATAATACTGAACAGGTATTTAACCCCTTAAGGACTGGCCTGATTTGACCATGTTGTACGTTAAGGACCAGAGCGGTTTTAACACTTTTGTGGTGTTAGTGTTTAGCTGTAATTTTCCGCTCTCTCATTTACGGTTCCCACACAAATTATATATTGCTTTTTTCAGGACAAGAAGGGCTTTCTTTACATACCATTATCTGTATCATGCCATATAATTTACTTTAAAAATAATAATAAAATATGGTGAAAAATTAAAAAAAAACGTGTTTTTGGACTTTTACTTGAAAAATCTTTTACCTTTTTACAAAAGCTAATGAAAAAAAACTTCTAAATAGATAAAAAAAAAATTGTCCTGAGTTTAAAAATACCCATTGTTTACCTTCTTTTTTTTTTGCAAGTTATAGGTCTATAAGTACAAGTAGGAAATTGCTGTTTCAATATATATATATGTTTTTAATTTATCAATAGTGACATTGTAACACTGTTATCTGTCATAAATCCACAAATCACACCCAACATGTACATATTTTTTTAAAGTAAACAACTCAGGGTATTCAATATGGGGTATGTCCAGTCTTTTTAGTAGCCACTGGCCAAAGTTAGTATTTATATTTGTTTGTGTGTTAAAAATGCAAAAAACGCTAAATTTGGCCAGTGTTTGTGACTAAGTGGCTACTAAAAAAGGCTGAACATACCCCATTTGCAATACCTTGGGTTGTCTTCTTTTGCAAATGGTATACCATCATGGGGGTAATTCTCATTCCTGGGCTACCATACGCTCTCAAAGGAAACATAACCAATCTGATACATTTCAATGAAAAAAAAAAGTAAAAATAAGCCTTATATTTGACCCTGTAACGTTCAAAAACACTATGAAACCTGTACATGTGGGGTACTGTTATACTCGGGAGAATTCGTTGACCACAAATATTAGAGTTTCAGAACAGTAAATAGTATCACAGCAATAATATTGCCGTTTGTGTGTGAAAAATTCAAAAAATGTCACTTTCACTTAAAATATCATCGCTGTGATATGTTTTACTGTTTTGAAAGACTAATATTTGGGTTTAGCGAAGTCTCCCGAGTAAAACAGTACCCTCTATGTACAGTTTTAGGGTGTCATAAACATAGAAGTTACAGGGTTAAACACAGTGCTAGCAAATTAAATTTTCTGGTCTTTCGGCCTGGGTTGTCAGGCATGTCCCTCAAATTGCAATCAATAAAATTACTTAATTATGTAAAAATATTACATAAAAATGCACGTAGAATTTAAATATATATACATATTTATATATTTGAAGTCTACGTGTATATTTATGAAATTATTTATGTAATTCTGTATATGGACATATGTATATTTCATATTATTTTTATTTATTGATACATACATAGATATATATCATTTCATTCTAAGTGTATTTTGATAACGATTTCAATGGTAAAATAATATAGAAAGCTTAAAATAGAATAAATAATGTTATACATTTATTTTTAAACCTCACCAGTCCTATTTAAATTTATCATATATTCTGTCAGAAGTTTCTATTTTCCATAAGAACTATACGTATATATAATAAACGTCTAGTCCCGCACTCACTGCTCCCGGTCTTGTCTGTTGCCCAGGTGCAAACTTCGACCTCCAAATATATAAATCCTTGTTTTAAGTGCACTTACAGGACTAAGAATTATTTCAAATTGTGCTGGTTGATCAAATCATCAAATTTCCAGTAAATGGTGTCAATGTTTCAGTCCTCCAGGGACTTTTCTCAAAAATATTTTTACATTTTTAAATTTATTTTTATTTACTTATTTATATTTTATAACAATATATATAGTTATCATATATTTTATATATATATATATATATATATATATATATATATATATATATACATGTGTGTCATTTAATTTTAAGTGTATTTTTATATTAATATATGTATTTATAAATATAAAAATACACTTATGACATTATATATGACATTATACATATATAAATATCTAATATATATACACATATATTATTTTTTTTTACACTGATTGATTTATTTTTTTTTTTTACTTTATTTTTACAGATGCAGGGAAACTGCCTGTCAGCACAGACAGTCCCCCTGCAGGCAGATACACAGGAACCTATTGCGGCCATGAGATTGAGCGATCACGTGGCCGCGGAGTCCTAATCTGCAGCGGGGAGACTGTCTGGGCAGACAGGCAGTCCACCCAGACCGGAAGAAATGCTGATTGCCGCCGGGGGAACGACGGCGATCAGGTATGTACCCCAATACCGTTATGACGGTTCAGGACCATCATCGGTTCTCAAGGGGATGTTTCCGATGACGGTCCTGAACCGTCATCGGTCCTCAAGGGGTTAAAATATCTCTAAAGAAGAGTCACAATATATTTTCATTGTATATTTCATACAACCAGGTACTAGAAATTACTAGATTTATGCACAAACTGAAACTTTGGTTCATCTGATTAGTTTAATAATAAAATGCAAAAAAACTTTTCAGCAGAACCGAATTGGGGTTAGTTAAAGCCTCTCTCTGTCTTTTTTCCTCTTCCCCAGCCCCTCTGTGTCTCTTTGTGTCCTTCCAGCCCATCTAGGTGTCCCTCTCCTAAGCCCTGGTCTGTCTCGTTTGCCCCTTCCACATCCCCTCTGTGCAATGTTTATTTGGGCAGCAAATTTCAATATAGTTTTAGTCATAGTCTATTGACTAAAAAAGCTATTTTAGTTTTAGTCGTATATTAATCATCTGAATTGATTTAGTTTTAGTCTAGTTTTGTCGACTAAAGCTCAAAAATGTTAGTCGACTAAAATTTGACTTAGTCAACAAAATGAACGCTATTTTCAACCTCTCACTGATTTATGGCAAATGAGGGGTTAGAAATGGAAGCGGAGGAGAACAGAGCTCACCATTGCTCCTTTCCTCCAATGGGTTTAACAAATTAGTAAAAACATATGCGGTCAATGTGACCCCCATATTTGTATAAGGGATGTTTTAAACTTCCCTAATCTGTATCTTTAGCCCCAGATATGGCAATACTGGACATCTTATCTTCTTTTTTTAAATCCCATACAACATTTATACATATGGTTCTGGATACCGCTAGGAAATTCATTTTAATTAATTAGCTGCTTCCCAAGTCCCCAACCGTATGTTTAATGAAAGTAAAACTTTTTCACGTCACATAAGAATGACAAAGCTAAAATGTTTTTTTTTCAGATTTGGCAAACCTATATCAACTCACTTGATGTCTGCCCAAGGAAAACACCAAATGGCATCGCCTAAGAGTTTTAAAGGGCAAACTGCCTATTACATGACTGGCAACCATTTCTTGTCCCATAAGAGGATGTTTTCGTGGAAAGGTGTGGGGTTTTGTTGATATTTAAATGTCAAGCTGAGGCTCCATTGCCTTCACTGTATTTCCAGATAGTTAACAATGCTATTTGATGTAATATGACTTTTTTTTAAAAAAAAAATAATAATAATAATCTTTAAAGCCTCAATAAAAATAGTTTGCAATCAAAACTTCCCTCATGCCTCTACCCACAATTTTGCATGAAAACTAAGCAGGAAGTTGCCAGTAAAGGCACAATGTTAAAAAATAAAATAACTGGACAGCAATTGCTGCTCAAGCACTAATACACAGATCCCTGGCAGTCCCTACAGTGGAGCTAAAAATAAATAATATAGCAGTGGGATACACTGTTCCCCTTTTGTCTCCAACAGTGGGGCTTTGAACATTGTGGGGGTCTCCCCCAGTGTTATGGGCATATGCAAATATTACAAGTGTTTAGAATGAAAAGTTGCATTTCTTAAACTGTGTACTTTGTATTTAAAAGATTCTGCAAACTGACAATTTGTTAGAAATTGAAAATATTGTTTTTATACAATGTTTCTTTAATAAATTACCTCTTACCCATATTTAGTGAATATAGTGTTCAGACTTTAGAAATCCACCTTGTCCTAGGTTAGTGGAATTCCCCAATTCAGGGAATTTCCCACATCATGTGTACCCTTAAATTTTAGCCTAAACATAAATAAGATGTTCCCATATGAAATGACCAAGTTGTGATCTTGTATCTTTGCCAAATTAAGGTAGGTCCCAACATGACCTAATTGAAAATCTAAAGTATGAATATGTACTTATTAATATTAGGACACAGAGGAGAGATTTTGGAGACTGAGATGCTGATCCATTGTACCATAAATGAGAGGTTGACATGTTCAAGAGGGTATGTTATTTTATGTTACTGATATAGCAAGCATATACCTTAATCTTAAAAACTCTGCTATAAATTATTGTAATGAATTATTATGTTTTTGTGTGTCTATATTTTTATTTTTAATTAATATTTAACAAGACAAAACGGTATTGCTCTCAAGACAATCCGTATTTTATATTGTATTTTCAATTATTTATATATTTTAAATAGAGAAACTCTTACTTATATAATATTATAATTATATATTATATTATATCTGTAGGTTTAGCGCTGGTAAATTATATGCTTTTAGGCATTATAGTGGTAAATAGGGGAACCAGCTGCGGTTACACCAGCTCCCTTTCTAATTCATTTGTTTACACCCCATAAATACATATTTGTTAGATACACTGGATAAGTAAACATAAAATGTCTGGGAATACTGGGAATTGACATGCTTCCTTTAAACAAATTCCATTTGCATTATTTTCTTTTTTCTTTTTTTCAATAGGTCTACAATGCATGGTAATTGCCAAAAGATGGTATGTTTCATTCTCAGCATCTCAGCATCTATATGTTAGATATAATTGCTTATGTGACACCTATATACACCTTAAATCCATATAAATGCATATTTTAAAAATAAGCAATAAAATATTGAATATAGATGGAAAGAAATCAGACTTCTTACATTATGTCTAAATAATTTACATAAAACATGCATATATCGAGGATGCTTTCAGCTATATGGTACAACACTTCTGAATTTTATTCACACTTTTGGCTATGCAATATAGTCATAAATAATGTGTGTATTGTTTGAAATTATTGTATAAAGATGAGAGAGAAAAAATGCAATGAATGTTGGTCAAATAACTGAAATTTTGAAAGATTGTAAAACCAATTATGTTTAAAATAAGAATTGGACAGCATGTTCTGGTTTTGTGGATTTTTATTTTGCCTCAAGATCAGTGCAAAACAAATTCGTGGACACCAGGAAATTATATGTTCTAAAAAAGAAACTGCCAATGTATTTTCCTTTTATGCATCCATATTGGAATCACTGACTAAATTCCCTTTTCACTAGGAGAATTTGAAAATACAATTTTCTTCTGAGAAACAAACACCTCTTTTTGACTGCAACAGCCAAGAAAATTAGTTGAAAAGTTTAAAATAACTAAATCTCAATTCAAGCTGTTAATAAATCTTTTTTTTTTTTTTTTTTTAAGCAAGTCTGTTGATAGCTATAAATGTATCATCCAAAAATAGGAACATTGAACAAGTTAGCTTTGTTCAATATATCTAATTGATTTCTACTCTTTAGGCAGGAAAATATGCCAGATTAGAAGAAAAACATCCACAATGAAAGAACCTACAAAATAGTAACAACATCAATAGAGGGATTAAGGTCCAAGAAAGTTCTAAATTGTAGAATTGCTTATCTTTGAATTAAATACCCACTTTCAAGTAAAGATTTCCACAATTCCTCATTATTTTCAGTCACTATATAAATAATACTGCATAATACCTCAACATATCATTTAGAACATTATATATATATATATATATATATATATATATATATATACACACACACACACGACATACAAAATACACAATCCAGCGCACTCGCTTATTCAATAAACAATCCTTTCAAATCTCACAGATTGTTTAAAAACACCTCACCTAGGCAACAAATAATGGGGATTTAGTTACATTATATGATCATACATTGCATGAGCCTCCCATAACGTCAATGTACCCCATTCTTGGCAGGTCCTACTCTTGCAGTCTAATGCCTGCTCTTATGAGATCAATCTACTTACTTGGGAACTACTTCCTCCTTCGCTCCCCACTCATATCCAGGAGGATAAGTACTGGTGACAGTGGAAGCTGTTGCAACACTAGCCTGTATACTAGCACTTGGTTAATAAATGGCAATGGAAATATTGATGGTTGCAGTATTAGTGATGTTGACGATGGTGGTATTGGTGTTGGCAGCGATAGTGGTGGTGTTGGTACCATTGTGACAATGACAGTGATAAATTACAAACAAAGAATAATTGTCCAGCATTCTCCAAAAATAATGTAGTGTTTTATTTAGTGCATAGCAGGAAGTGCACAAATACCAACTTTTTGATCAACCATCCAAATCTTATCTGCTTTCTCATATGCACTAAATAAAATTACACCACATTTTTGGTGAGTTCTGTACCATTTCTTTTGTTTGCTATTTATTATAGGTGTGACGATTCCAGAAGTTTATACAATATATCACTTGAGCAAGTGCACATCCATTCTTTGTTGTACATGTAACATTGACAGTGTGCGAGCTAATTGTGCCAGTGATAGCAGGTGCAGCTGATGCCACATTTCTCTCTGTTGGTTGAAGGGGGTCCAAGTCTACAGATTGACTTGGAAATGTTGGAAAAGATCCAGGAGGTTAGGGCACATTAGCTTTATAAAAATATACTGGGCTATTTTCTTTCCTGTCTATGTTCTTGTCTTCTAATTCCTCTGGCTTGCTATACTCATACTTGAGAAGCTCATGGGCCAGATGTAAAGGTACAATAGTGTGGTAAACAGAATTTTCATCACCAAAGTCATCACTGCGATCACAGACACTGGGGATATTATTTTGGTACTCTGCACTAAGTCCTCACTAAAGAGTAGCTTTCCATGCTTATTTAGCTTCTGGTGTTTTATCTTCCAGAAGCCTGCATGACTACTGTACTCTAGCACATGGAGTAGAGTATAACACTGATGAGTAATGAATGAGAAGATTCTCACATAGAGATGGAAGCTCAACCTTTTGTGAATTATGTCAAGCTTGGACTTTACCATAAGACAAAGCAATCATCTACTGTGTGTTATGATATTTTTTTATTGCATTGGAATTTTAATAAAGGAATTTCAGGGTTTTAATTGGATTGGCAATGCTTGTAGTAGCCTATGTGGTTTGGTTCAAGAGTCTTTTATTTTAGCACAGAGTGCATGTTTTTAGGAAAAGAGATAGTGTTCTCCTTTTTAACCCACTAGAAAGTTGTTCTGGTCTTTTTTGCATCTCAGTGATCAGGAAGCAGGGTTTCACAGCATCGTGAAATATGGCAGGAAGCAAAGAGGCAGGATTTAAATGTGACATAAATGACCCTCAACATCTAACCAGGCATGCTGGCTTTTTTCAGGACATTGGAGAGGTGCCTGATCTATGATGTACTTAAATGCTGTATCTATACAAAAAAAGGCATTTTACAGAATGCAAAAACACCATGATGATATGTCATAGCAAGCAGATATGGAACACAGTTTATGGACTTGCACAGAAAAACGTCCTTCACCCTGGCAGTATAAGGGGCACAGTGGCCATAGCAGCCATGTAGAGTACAATAATAAATGTATCAGTTATTTTCACATTTACCTAGGATAATATGTGAAGTGGGTATTATGCAATAAACCCCCCCTATTTTAAGACATTTTATATGGACTAATTTAGATTGCATAAACACCATTTATGTTAATTAAAATAATTATAAAAATTTAGTTTAGTGAGTAGAAAAAGCAAATGAGAAACATCACATTATAGAGATATATGATTACAAAAGCTGGGAACATAATTGCTGACTTAAGGGACACCTGGCTCCAGTTAAGGTAATTGCTAAACGGAGAACTACTACTATTATCTCTCCGTATGAACAAAATTAAGTCATGCTTATTACACAGTATAATGTATGGTATAAAGTCAGGTAATCAATTATCTGTATAGCAGGAATAATGACATGGGTGATACAGACAGTCAATGCCAGCATGTTTTGATCCTGCATAAGAAAGAATAAAGAGATCTCAATTTTACTTTTATATGATCCATGCATAGAGTGACAGTTCTATTCATTGAAACAATTTTAATGCATTCTTACTATTCTGCAAACATGGTTAATTTTAAATATTCTATATTTTCTGAGGTGAAACATTTTCTCTGTATTTTCTAGGCCAAACACACTAAATTTACTTTTTAGAATTTATCTTCCATAAATAAAGAAAACATACTATATACTATATATGTATATATATGTATAGTACACTATAACACAGACGCCTTTTGGATTTTTGAACTTGACACAGTGTTTCCAAAAGGTCCAAATGAAACATTAATGTATTATTATTATGATGATATTTATATAGCACCATCAAATTCTGCAGCGCTTTACAATGGGTGGACAAACAGACATGTAGTTGTAACCAGACAAGTTGGACACACAGGAACAGAGGGGTTGAGGGCCCTGCTCAATGAGCTTACATGCTAGAGGGACTGGGGTAAAATGACACAAAAAGGTAAGGATAGTATTAAACTAGTGACAGTTGCAGAAGAGGAATCAGTCAGGAGCTATTAACAGTTTAATTGATACGCTTTTATGAAGAAGTGGGTTTTTAATGATTTTTTGAAGGAGTGGAGACTGTAGGAGCATCTAACGGAAGAGGGAAGAGAGTTCCACAGGAACGGTGCACCCTCGAGAAATCTTGAAGGCGAGCATCAGAGGTGGGAGTACGGACAGAAGATAGACATAAGTCTTCAGCAGATCGTAAGGGCCTAGACGGGACATACTTGTGTATAAGGGAGGAGAGATAGGTGGAAGCAGTATAATATCATAATAAATAAATATCATCATAATAATTAATGTACCATTCTTTTCTCTAAAGCCCCATAATGAAGCCCGTGGAGAAACTCAGCTTAGGGAATAGGGTCCTGACAGGGCTAGGAGGCGGGCTAGGGGCGAGAGCAATAGTGGGATTGGTGGGCTAGTGTTTAGGGGTTGGCCGATATAAATGGTCTACCATCTTGGATCCCTCATTCTAGTTCCTTATCTTGCAGAGTTGGTGCACGGTTGTTGTGCACTGATTTGGCCTGGTAAGCTTTTCTTTGTCTTTCAGGATGGCTGAGCGTTTGGTGGATGAGCTGCTGGCCAGCATCCGGGTGGCGACGGTGTGACTGCAGTAGTGGCTGGCAGCGATGATGTCAGCTGTGTATCAAGATGGCCGCGGAGGTAGGCACCCAGTGTCTTGAGGTTGGGGAGATTCCCATGGGGCGGTGGGCCTGGCTAGATCCAGCATCAAGGCGTCCCATTTGCATGCAGGGTGCACATTGGTGGCCCCGCCGCCCGCAACTGACTCCAGGTGGCGGGGGCAGAGGGCTCATGGACCCCAAGGCAGTGCAGCACCTTGTCCGGCAAGTGCTGCGCTTGGAGAGCAGGCCACCGTGGGCGGCGAGCAGGGCCTGGGAAGTCCAGTGGCGATGGGGCCCCCTGGTGGAGAGGGGGCCAATGGAGGAGCTCGGGCTGGCGGATGGGAGGAAGGTACCAGGAACAGACTGCGCCGGGTCCCTAGAGAGACTAGCAGCCCTCAGACAAGTATTGGCCCTGGTGGGTTTGGGGCAGGCGCCTCCACCACAGGCCTTCTAGGGTTTTACCCATGATGCACAACGGTTCCCCGGGGGTGATGCAGGCAGTGTCCACTCTGGTTTGGGGGAAGTCACTAGCCTTGAGCAGGGGCACCTGGCAGCAACTTGAGAATGTCAGCTGGGGGGAGCACGGCAGGTCTCTCACCCAAGGGGGCAGAGCCAGGAAAGAGCGCAGGAAGGTGGCAGAGCCCCCCGGAATCCATGGGGGATCTGCTGCTAGGGCAGAACTCTCGGGTGCGGGAGGGGTTCACCAGGTTCAGATGAGTGTTCGCACCCAACCCGCGTCTCAGGCTCGCAGTCCATGGGACATTGGTGTCCGTGCTGTGGGGGCAGGCGCCGCGCTGGATGCGACAGCGTCCACAAGAGGGCGGTTTGCCAGTACTTCCTGTGGTGCAATACAGAAGTCTAGTAAGCAGGTAGGCCACTGGGTTTGCACCTTGGATGTTGCAGCTTGCCACAGTGGGCAGGCGGAGCACAGGGGATGCGCTTCACGGGGCACAGGGGAGGTGCCCCGGGGCCGGCGACAGTGGCGCTCGACCAGGTGTAGCAAGGACCAGGTGTAGCAAGGATGATGGCTCATTGAAGTCAGGAAGCAGTGCATCCAGGGGAGGTGGCTATGTTTCTGAGTTGGCATTGGAGACCAGTGGCTCCTCTGCAGCGCGCTCGATTACATCCCAGCAGGGAGCGCAGTGCACAGCCAGAGTAGTAGCCCCAGAGGGAGGAATAGCGGGGCTTCCAGGTCCCTGTACGGCTGCAGGGGCCGTGACTGCAGGTGGGATGCCAGGGATTTGGTCTGGTGATCCCTGGCAGGTACGGGGAGGGTGAGTATGGAACAGTGCAATCTGCCCAGGAATTCTCCTTCTTGTTCCAGGTCAGTCTTGTTCAGTGAGTCCTCCCGGGAAATTTCAAGCACCGGAGGGCTCCCCCGGTTTGAGTGAAGAGTATGACTGTTCCTCCGTCCGATTCTGTTGGTTCTCAAGGAGCAGCCCTCGGACCTTCGCAGGTGGAGGGCTTGATCGGTGAGTCTACCACTGCACATTCACATAGCTTACTGTCCTCTTTGAAACATCTTATTGACTTTTAGGGAAAAGGGGGTACTCACAAGTCAGATGCGGGGCAGGTCTTAGTGCTGGATGGGACGGGGCACAAGGGTGCCGGATCAGTGGCTCGGGGCTCAGTGGGGACGGTAGCTGAGGGTGGCACCAATCGATGTTGTGAGTGAACGGGTGTAGCTGGCGGGTGGCATTCGGCACGGCAGAATGCTTATGTCTCATTTGCAGGCCCCCTGGGCATGCATCTTAAGCAGGGCCTTAAGAAACAAATATGGAAGGGTGAGTTAAAGGAGGTTTTTGCCCTGTTGCCTCTGGTGGACTATATTGACCTCAAGGAGGAGGACAAAAAAGATGCGAAGAAGGAGGAGGAGGAGAAGAAGAATAGGTATGGCAAGATACCAAAGTCCTTTGAGAATTGGCTGCGGGCATTTTGTATACTCACCAGTGTTATTGGCAAAAGGTCCCTGGGGATTTTCTCTTCTTTTTTTTGCTACCTGGATGGGATCTGGGAGGCATATAGGATGTACGGGGGCATGACATGGTGAAAATATGATTAGCAATTCCGCCAGCAACTTGCAGCTAATCCTGGCATGCGGTGGGACCAAATGGACTTGCCGTTGTGGATGAAGTTCATGACAGCTCAAAAAATGTTGCCCTTTCAGCGTGCAGCCAGTGCGGGGGGGGGGGGCAGTACCCTGTGTCAGCTTCCCACAGGAAGCATTTTCGCTGGCTCTTTAACAAGGGCTAGTGCAAATGGAGGGCAACTTGCAAATACAAGCACAAGCGCTTCAGCTGCGGGGTTGGGCACAGACTCCACCAGTGTTTTAGAAAGGGAAAGGGGGGTCAGGCAGCTGTGCAGCCCTGCTGGGGGAAGCACCCACTACCCCAAGGCAGAACCCAAGTGAGCCTCGTCTCGATGCAGCCATGGCTAAGCCTCTACGATAGTAGGGCGGACACGGAGTTATACAGCACGGGTTTCCAGGAGGATTTCGTTATCCCTTTCGGGGCCATTTGAGGTTGCCCCGCTGTCCAACCTGCGGCTGTCACCTTTGAGGGTGGTCCCAAACAGGAGGCTGGGAAGTACCACCTTATTCATCACTTATCTCACCCAAAGGGGACATCAGTCAATGATGACATTACCAGTGAGCTATGCTTGGTCTCTTACTCATCAATTGACCAGGCAGTCCAGTTGGTTAAGATGGCCAGGCAGAGTGGCATTAATGGGTAGAGGGTAGTAGATAGGTGGTGCCAGTAATAAAGAGCAAAGTAGATAAATAATAATAATAATATATTCTAAGTAATTAAAAGTCCAGTAGTAGAGTTCAAGAATGTCTTTTGGGGGACATTGATGGCCTAGGTGGACATCGAGGTGGCGTTTCGGTTGTTACCTTTTCACCCGGTGAGCCATCACTTGCTGGGTTGTTTCTTCGAGGGGCGGTTCTGTTGACCTTTGCCTTCCAATGGGTAGTTCCATTTCTTTGCTCGTGCTTTGAGAGGTTCAGCTCCTTTATGGAATGGGTGGTAAGTGGGATTCTGGGAGTCGGTCGGTGGTGCACTACCTGGACAATTTCCTTTGTGTGGCCCGAGTGGATTCCCCAACTTGCCGCTACTTACTGAGCAGAATCGAGGGGATGGCTAGCACATTTGGAGAAAAGAAAAAAACTGAGGGTCCGACCACGTGTTTAAGTTTCCTCAGGCTTGAAATTGACTCCCAGCAAGGGGAGTGCCATCTTCCCATGACAAAACTCATGGGGCTTCGGGAGGCGGTGGCGGCGGTCCGGGAAGGTCACAGTGAAGGAACTGCAGTCACTTTTGGAAAGCTCAATTTCGCTTGTCAAGTCATTCCGATGGGGCGGATATTCAGTCTGAGCCTTTCCAGGGCTACGGCTGGGGTGCGCCTGCCACACCACTTTGTGCGGGTGTCCACGTCCATGAGGGCAGACCTGGACACGTTCCTGGAGCACTTTAATAGAATGGTATTCTTTCGGCTGGAGGCAGTGTCGGCAGCCGAGCTGGAGCTGTATCTGGATGCCTCGGGCAGTGTGGGTTTCGAGGCGTACTTTGGGGGGCGGTGGTGTGCAGTGCTCTGGCCTGTGACTTGGCTGCATAGCCCGCTGGTGTGGAATCTGGCTTTCCTAGAACTGTTCCCATTTGTGGTAGCGTTGTCACTTTGGGGTGCTCTCCTGAGCTATAGGAATGTGGTGTTCTACATGGATAATATGGCAGTGGTGAACGCGGTTAATAAAAGGTCAGCCGCTTCGGTGCCAGTGGTGCACCTGTTGCAGAAGTTTGTTTTGCTCTGCATGTCGCTTAATGTGGTGTTCTGCACGCACATATCGGGGTACTCGAAAGTGGTGGCTGATGCTCTGTCTCGTTCGCAGTGGTCCCGGTTTCGGAAGGACGCACAGCGGAGATGTGGCAGCTCAGGATGTCCTGCTTGGTGGATTGCTGAGGGCATCATTGGCCCTGGGTACCTGGACAGCATATTGTAAGGTTTGGGATGCATGGGAATGGTCACTGGAGGGTATGGTGGCTCTGCGCTTGATGCCTTCCTGTGGTACACTTTCCGATTGCTTAGCAAGGGCTCCTCCCCTGGTGGATAAACACATGACTGCGCTGGAATTTTGGTTTAAGCTGCAGGGGTGGGTAGATTTTGTGATAAGACAAGTGCTCAAGAACCAAGACCCAGGACGCCAGGAGACTAGTTTTCATTGCACTCCTAGAAAGGTTGGTGTATTCCCTCACGGACCTTTGCTTTGACAGCTATGAAGCGGGATTGTTTGAGGTGGCATTCTTCCTGGTCTTTTTTTGGCACTTTCTGGATCTGGGAGTTGGTCAACGCTAACCGTATGTGTCAGGGGGGATACTGCTCTCAGATGTTCGGGTGGAGGAAGCGCGGGTGGTGGTCTATCTGGGCCAGTATTAGACGGATGTCAAGGGAAAAGGTGTTGCTGTGGTGCTGCATACTTTTCCAGGATCCCCCTTGTGCCCGGTGGCTAGTACTACCAGGTACTTGTCTCGGTGTCCGACATATGGCGATTCATTCCAGGTGCATGTTGACGGTTCCTCGCTTTCCCATTTTCAGTTTTTCAGGGTCTTTTGGTCTCAAGCTGGGACTGCAGCTTGGTCAGTTCAGGGAGCACTCATTTAGGATAGGGCCACTACGGAAGCAATGAGGTTAGGTTTGGGGGACGAGCTCGTGAAGAAGATAGGTATGTTAGAATCGGTTTGGTTCCGGTTTTACGTTCATCTTAACAAACTGGTATGAGAGCTTGCTTGGGGGTCATCTGGGGGGGTGTTCCTAGGCTGACATGGTTCTTTTGTTCCCATAGGTCAAGTGGCTTGGATCATGGGCCATTCCTTCACATTCTGGTCCAAAAGGAGAGCTGCAGCTTGTTTTTGGAGTCAGCTACTGGACTTTTTCTGAGGACCGGATGAGGTTGCTCTGGTTTGGCTACAGGGGCTACAGGTGGAAATAGGTGTGCAGTGAGGTGTTCAGAATGGTGGCGGGGGTAGGAGACTGTATCTGCTGGTCTTGCACGCAGGAGGTAATGACTCGGGCTTATCCCACAGTGTCTCTTGGTAAAACGGATGAAGCAGGATATTAATCGGATTAGGGAATGGTTCCCAGGGGTGCAACTAGTTTGGTCAGAAATAGTTCCCCAGCTTAGTTGGTGGCATGCTTGGAACCCGGCAGCGGTTGGGCATTGCCAGGCTAAGGTGAACGGATTGATGGCTAGCTTTGTCAGAAAGATGGTGTGAGTGGTGGTCAGGCACAGGGAGCTGTAGGATGTGTTAGCGGGCTATTTCTCTCCTGATGGAATCTCTTGGACGTGGGGTGGGACCTGTTTTATTTAGTATAGCAGGAAGTCTTGGTCAAGGCATTATTTCTGCGGGGTGGGGGAGCTCAGATGGCTTAAGGGTTCGAGGTCTGAGCTTGTGGCGGGGTAGGGTAAGGGACATTAAGGAACAAATGGGCCTTAGTTAATATAGGAGTAAGGGCAGTTAGTTGATTGGCTAAAAAGGCACACTGTTCGTACAAGTTTTGGTAGGTTTCAAGTCCGTTGGTGACTGAGACCCCTGGTGGTGTAGGGTTGTCTGGGTATACCCCTACCAGGTGAAAATGGATGAATGTTGTCACTTTACATGTTGTATTTATATGGTTGTTATATATTATGAATCATGTTATGCTGTGGGTCATTGCCTTGATTTAAATATTGGGGGTGTGGCGGGCAATGACCTTTATATAATTGTATATCATAAGTTATTATTATTAAAGCTGTTGACATTTTTGACCCATACCTAAGAGTGTCAGTGTCTTATTGGGTGGGTTCGGGTTCAGGTTCATGGATCCCTCTCCTGCCCAAATGGCAACTATGCACCTGTCATGCATTTGATTTTAGCAGCATTAATTTGTTTTGGTGATAGCATTTTTTTCCACAAGTGAGTAGCCATAGTATATGATGACATATGTGAAGTTTTCTTTATTTTTATAGGATTTATGGCACAAATATACATTGTAAGTTAAATGTGTTTTATCGATGTGTCATTATACTCACAGGTCACGTTTTATGAGTTTTTTTATGAACATTTTTATGAATGTATATTCAGTGCACATTCAGTGCCCCTTATGCACTTTTTTTAGCACTTTCTTATAGATCTTTAGAAGTTTTTAGCCATACAAACATGCACAATTTTTGCACTTTTTATGGTCTTCCTATAACACTTTAGCCTTATGGCACTGTCACTTTATAAGCAACACTAACTAATAAATTAGTAACCTTATCTGATTTACAGTCTTTTAAAAGGGAAAAGAGTGATGGGTACGAATATATCAATAGTGTATTTGAATTGGTGCATTTTCAGTTCTGCAGAGGTGTCCTTGTATATTTTTTGTGAAATATGGGAACATTTTGTGATAAACCTAAGCCTGTTAGGTTTGAGTGGAAGTCATTATGAAATGGACAATTATACTTCTCCTGTTATGCAACCAAAAAGGCTAAAGTTAAAGGCAGACAATGGGAACCATCAGTATATACTGGGATGATTATCAGTAGTTCTCTGAACTTCTTGACATTTTATTTTAGCAACAATGGCGTGCCCTTGAACGTTAGAGATTTCTGTGTCTAACTCTTTTCATTTTGTGGAAATGGATTTGCATCACTGTGCTTTATTTTTGTTTATCCTTTTATTTCCTGTGTATTTAATTCCAAATTAGCAACACTGAAAGCATAGCTAACTTGGAGAATGTTTCCAATTCAGCTATTGTGACCTTGTATTTGAAATTACCTTCAGCTACACTTTTAATTCATGTCAATTCTCACTTTAGTTAAAAAAAAAAAAAAAAAAAATAATAACTGTAAATCTAAAGGTTATTTATCAGGAAGTAAATTTAAAGTAACAAATGTTATTGACAGTAGATGAATAGAAAACAAATATCAGTGTATCTCTTTTATCTAAAAAATGTTCAATACAGTTTAAATTCACATTGAAATTTCAACAATTGACACTTTACTGCAGAGCCAGATTACCCACAAGGTAGTGCAAGCAGCCATCTAGGGCCCAGCTCTAGCTGTCAGTGACCCTTCTACAGTCACCTGGAAGATCAAAAGATCCTTTCTGTGCACAAACATGTGTCAATAATTTGAGTGACCATTGTGTTATGCGCCTCCATTGGATGCAAATCAATTTAAGAACTCTCTCACAGGATAACCACACAACCCCTGGTGTAGAGCACCAGGGTTTGTGCAACCACATACCAGGGCCCTGATGCAGCTTCTGCGGATCCCAGGAGCTTGATAATATGCAGATATGTATCCAGTACTTTAAACAAGGCAAGACTAGAATAGGCACCAAACAAGATAACAAGACAAGACTAGAAGAACCTAGAACCGGAGCAGGACAGAAAGCATAACCCAGAACGTGTACACAAGACATGAGGGAAACAAGAACGGGACATGGACAGGACAGGACTGTACATGAACTGGGAATACAAGACAAAATAAAACAAAACAAGAGATACAAACCAAAACAAGAGGAGAAATAGCCAAGTACTATATATGTAATAAACATTGGAGATTTAGACATACATAAATGGCCAAGATGTATGCAGCCCACAGCCCACCACTGTGCCAAAGTACTCCAATTACGGTGGGTCCTAACTGCCTAGATATGCCTGACTAAAAGTACAACAATAAAACACACACAGTACTTACCTGCAAGGAAAGGAGCAGAGGAATGAGTCCACTGCTAGCAGGAACAAACTGAAACAAAAAGGATATATGGCAAAGGAATGGGTGTGGCAACAAAAAACAAGCATATAAAGGAATCCAGGAAACCGGGAATTCCATGAATGGAATAAAGGAATGAACCCAGAAAAACCAGCATAAAGAAAATGAGACATATAATAGATAACCAGAAAAACTAAGAACAACTAAACAAGACTTGCAAAAAGAGTACTGGATACCAGAAGCCATGGCAAGAAATGATCCACAAACAGGAACAGGATGTGACACATCCTCAGCGTTTGTTGTGGCACCGAGGATGATTTGAAAAATTTCTTCCCCAAGGTGAACTCTGTATGTGAGGAAATTATGTTCACTATGATATATAGTAACACAGAAATTACCTTTCTTGATTTTCTTAATTTGAAGATTAAACATCTCGCAACTATTTTTTGACAGATATTTTTACTAAGCCAGAAATAGCCTTTTGGAATTCCCCAGTTTTTATCTCCAGATGATGATTACATATCAACCATGTAATCAATTTACCAGAGAAGCTGGAAATGTTCTTCATACATTTGGAAAAAAAAATAGCCATGAATTTAGGTATAGAGGTTATCCCATTGCCCTCCTGAAAGAGGAAAATTATCCAGTAATCCAGTAATTATGTCCCAAATATCGGATTATTGTGGCCCCATTCTAGAATACTGGACTGAAAGTCAATATCCATAAATGATTTCATCATTTCAATATGAGATCAGTTATATTAAGTTATTTAATTTAACACAACAGAACATTAATTTGCCAGTCTGGGTGTCACAGTTATAAATAAATCAAATAAACTAAACATCCTATTTGTTTCAACAATATTTGCTCCAAATGTATAACCTTACTTCTGAATAAATACTAGTATTAATATATATATTACTAAAGCACTCCATGGTTTAAAACATGTTTGTCATATGTAACCAACCAGGTGATTTAACTGTTGAACAATCGATAATCATGATTTGATATTTGCTCTCTCTGTGATGTGTAAAAGTTAAACATGATCCTAGTTTCCATATACGTGTATATTACCTGGTTGTTGAAACTGTATCAACCACTCATAGAAGATTATATGAAATGATATATTCTTGTTTATCGAGCTATTTTAAAAAATAGACACAGCTGGGGAGTTTTAAAATCAATAGTGAAAATATAACTATTTAGTAATTTTCATATGGCATTGGCATATGCCTTAAACTAATTCTGTATCTATATTCTTAATCTGCCAGGTTTAATGAGTTTCATTGTAATCAAAGACATATTTTCCATTAAAATGCAAATTCATTCTCCTCAGCTCTGCTAGAATTCAATTCTTTAGAAAGAAGATTTAAAACATCAACACTGAAAACTGTCTTAGACAGCAATATTGTTTGCCAGCAAAGACAATACGAAGAGTTTTACATAAAGCTAGTCTAATACAAAACACATTTTCAAATTTAAAGATTGTTCTCCGGTAAAAGTCTACACTTTGTATAGAGCCCTTCGTTAAGTGTTGGTCCACATTTTAACAAATTGTTTTGAAGCATAATGCGTGATCTGACCAGAGTTTGAAATAGCTTGAAAATACTTTTCTTCATCAGAGCAATACTTTTTTTTCCCCCTTCTTCATTTAAGTGACAGAAAGGTAATGGAAAAGAGATTAACGGAGGCTGTTATTACAGCAGTGCAATAAGGAAAGCTTTGTTTAATCATCCATCCAAGCATTCAGTTGCCTAGACATTTTTCTTCCTTCCTATAATGTTAACATATTAAATATTATAACATAAAGGCAACCGTTTTGTACTAAGCAATTATAGATTTTGGGTCTCCCAAGCTTTTTTCTTAAATATAGCTCATAATTTAAATATCGTGTTGAAAGACTTTTCAATATAGTGCATTTACCAGTGAACCAGCAGGAAATATAAAGCGAATTTTTGGCAGCAGGCTTTTATTCAGTCTCAAGAAGATCTAATAAAAAAAAAAGAGAAAAAAAAACAAAGGAAAAAAACCAACAGATTAACTGAAAATTCACCAAGTCACTTTTTTATCCTTCTGGCATGAAACCAACATGTTTTGTACAATCAGTGTGGAATGTGATTCAAAAGGAACCAGATGATTCCTAATCATTTAGGAGCCCGCCTAATGCTTACAACAGCTTATGTGTATCCCACTCCCACCAAAGCTATATTATACATTCAAAGCAAACCAGGGAGGGGGTAAAGCTGGGAATAAACAAAATACATGTTTTTGTAACTGGCCATTCAAATACAATGCAATTTAAAAGAGAAGGTGTTAGTATTGGTAGTTAATAACTGTTAATATGGATAAAAGCCTGCTATTAAATTGTACTTTTTAATTTAGTCTTTTGTGCAACAGTAATAATTATATTATAGAATGTGAATTAACTTAGTCAAAGCAATTATTAAAGATTGCTCTTTTTGCTATGTATAATTGTAACAAGTATTAATTTGCTTGTAACTTCTATAAAACAAGAGTACATGGTTAATACAATATGTAAATATTCAGATGTCAGTTTGGAGAAGCTGTTAAGAGCTACTTGGCACGTAAAAGGTATTAGTAAAAAAGAAAAGCCCAGCCTTGGTACTGTACTCCTTCCTGATTTTGCTCCTAGAAGCAATTTCTGGTGTCACCCAAACAGCTTCCATTGGGACCGCTAGACCAAAGGCCCCAGAAGAGAGAGATGTACACTGTTTTCCCTTTCTGTGACTATCATTAGTTCAAGCATGAGGATAGGAATACAGAGCAAGCACTAAGACTAGCAACTGGGGCTTGTTTTGTAACAAATTGAATCCAGAGATGGACTCAATTAATATTATGTATAATGTGAGGAAGGCTGAACTTGATGGACAAGTCTATTTTCAGCCTATGTAATTACAACTATTCAAGATATCACATATGTGTGTTCTATGCCATACCATCGATAGCCCCCACATAAAAAAAAAAACAAGGTGACTATGTGTTGTTTATTATTAGAGGTGAGGACTACATGTCAGGGAGAATGACTCTATAATTTGGGCTTAATAATATTTTAAACACAAAGCAGAATTGACTAATACAGGTTCAGGATGGTGGGGTTATTGTTTACACCCCTGGAATCTGACTCCATCCCTGTCTCTAAATCACACATCCTGATCTCTTGAACTCTGCCACATCTAAGATAAGTAAGAATACCTATAGTCTCACATACTTATGCACTATACAGGATTAGTACATGCATATACAACCAATCTTAAAACTGTGATGCACATTTCAAAGCAAAAACAGCTTTATAAAGGCTTTTCTCTTCAAACGTTAATTATTATTGAAAAATTATTCAATAACAATAATGACAATAACATTGTATGAATTACAGATTGACTTAACAAAAATATTTTTTTAACAGAAATAATTTAAAAAAATAATATGTTGCATATGTTGATGATATTGTTTGTGTTATAGTCATTGTGCCAATTGTGCAGCATATCTAACAACATATAAAAATATCTCATATCTACTTTGTCTAGTTTTATTTTGTTTTATTATAATAAAAAATATAAAATAATATTAGATAATTATCTGTTTTAGTGTCTAGTCAAGTGAGGCAGGTGTTAAAGTGAATATCTTTATCTGACGTCCCGCTCCCAAAGTCCCCATTCATACCTTAGGGTTTCTAGAGTGTATGAGGGTGCTCTGAAGGCCAATTCACACCTCTTGATCTCTAGTATGTTGTTTATCACCTCAGTCATAGAAGGTATAGTATCCATTTTCCAGTATTGAGAAATGACTGAAGTTGCTGATATGAGGATATGGCATAGTATAGTTTCTGTAGCTTTGGGCAAACCATCCAAGATTTTCACACAAGAGACACATTGTGAATAAAAAAGTTGAAATTGAAGTGGTAAGGATTTCAATTAAGGTGTGTATATCTTTCCAATATTGTGTGAGTTTTGGACATGACCAAAAGATATGGTAAAGTGTGCCCACCTGTCCACACTCTCTCCAGCATTTGTTCGTATTTAATAGTTTGAAATTGAAAAGTCTAGAGGGTGTGAAGTACCACCTATATATGAGTTTATCTTGTGATTCTAATAGGGCAGTGTAGTGTGTGACTCCTCGTAAAGCTAACATAATCTCATGCCATTCCTCAATTGTGAAAGTTTTGTTCAGTTTGCTCTCCCATTTTGTCATATAGTCCAACTTTGGATCAAGTGTCCTGGCAAAATAAGTGTAGCACATCAAGATGGTTCGTCTCTGGCCAGGATTTGAATGATACATTTTTTCTAATGGAGACATATCAATTACATGAGCGTCCAAATCCTGATCAGACACTTTAAAATGATCACTCATTTTTTTTTTATTTGTACTTTATTGTTTTTTTCAACAAGTAACAATACCATACATAGTTGCATGTTGTTAAGACATTGGAGGTAAAATAGGGTGCAAGTCGCAGCTTGCTTTCAATTAATACATTTGCTTGTTTACAAGTCCTAATACAGACATGAGGGTGCAGTCTTAAGTACAACGCAAATCTTGTACGCCATATACCCATAACTGGTACATATCATTAGTATATGGCTCAAAATGAGAGCATAAACTGAAAACAAGAACATAAAGAAAAAGAAACATAAAACAGCATGCCATTCGGTATGCAGTGTAGGATCTTAAAAAAGTCCAGAGGTTAATAACTGTGTCCAGTGTGTTAGCTCATGTGGTGTCTTGCCTCGACACCCGGGTCCAGTTATGCCAAGTTTTCTGAAATTTAAGGGCCTGAGAGGGTGAACTAAGAGACATTTTTTCGTATATGTAGTATTGGTGTACCTTATCTTTCAGTTGTGTAAGAGACGGACATGTTGTATTTTTCCAATTGGTCGCTATTAGATTCCTGGCTGCCAGGGAGGTTAGAACTATAAGTTGTTGGTATGTCGGTTCAACCTTAGTGTCTGGTAGCATTAATAAGCAGTTGGAAATGGATGGAGAGAAGGTCGAGAGCCCCAGCTGTAAAAGCAGCGCCCGTACATCATCCCACAGGGGTTTGATGCCAGTACAAGCACACCAAACATGTAACATTGTACCTTCCTCTGTTCCACATCTCAAGCACAGGGGGGAGACCAATGGATATATTTTGTGAAGCTTGGTTGGTGTGAGATACCAACGGTAAAGTCGCTTTTTATGAGCCTCTATATGTGAGTAGCATTTCGTCCATTTGGATAGCCCATTCAGGGCTCTAAGTCAGTCCCCCTCAGAAAGGTTTGTGCCAAGGTCTCTCTCCCATTGGGTTTTACACAGCAGCAGTTTATCCGGCTGCATCTCTAGCCACGCTCTGTAGCAAAGGGAGAGGGCCTTGGGTTTGTTCGGTGTTTCTCTACATCTAAGCATAATTAAGGAAGGCAATAACAGGTTACTCGTGCTGTTAGGTTCGGGAGGGGCGAGAGCATGAGAGGTCAATATACTTCTCACTTGTAGGTATTTAAAGGTGTCATGCACCTGTAAGTTCCATCGATGTTGTAAGGCCGGGAATGCTTTTACTTTATTTCGGTCTTCCAAGAGGTGCTCAAGCCTGGTTATACCTAAGTGTGTCCAGTCTTGGAGGGACAGTGATTGGGTTATGGTCCTTAGTACCGTCAAGGGGGCTCTGGGATGTAGCTTGTGACTATAACCCATCTGAGCCATGAAGGCATCCCACATCATTATGGTCAACCTGGTGGTCGGGAGGAGTGTTTTGTCTACATGTCTAAGGTGTTTTGGGGTCCATAGGTAGTCTGTTAAGGAGTTGTCCTGAAATTGGGCCCTTTCCATGTCTACCCATTGTGTGTGGCCATGGGGTGAGTGTACCATTTTACCTGTAGCTAGAGAAGCAGCTTTGAAGTACAGGTGTATATTGGGAAGGCTGATGCCTCCCTTGGTAGGAGTTTTTTGTAAACGAGTGAGTGGGAGTCTTGCTCTCTTGCCGCCCCAAATACATGAGTTACAGGTGGATTGCAGTGTCTTAAAAAGTGTGGAAGGTATCGGGAGTGATAGCATGCGGAACACATATAGGAGTTTTGGGAGGGTCATCATTTTGAACGTGTTAATTTTACCTAGCCATGTTAGGTGGGACATTTTCCATCTTTCTAGTTATTTTGTGCACATCTGTAGGAGTGGTGTGTAGTTGTGTTTTATGATGCCTGCTATTGTGGGTGCTATTTTGACTCCTAAGTATGTTAGAGTGGAGTCTCTCCAATCAAATCAGTAGGAAGTTTTCAGGTTACCTATTATGTCTTTAGGTAATCCAATAGGTAACGCCTGTGTTTTATCTTGGTTAAGTTTGTAATGTGATAAGTCCCCGAATTTCAGCAGAGCAAGGATATGGGGTAACGCTTGTTGCGGGTCAGAGAGGGAAATTATGATGTTATCAGCAAAAAGGGCAAGGCTTTTCCCTTTATGCATATGCCTTGTATGTGTTCGTGATCTCTTATTGTCTGAGCTAGGGGTTCTAGAGAGAGGATATACAACAGGGGGGAGAGTGGGCAACGTCGCGGATAGAAAACCGCCGCAGGACACCTTGGCAGCTGGGGTTGTGTACAATGCCATGATCCTGTTTATGATGGGTTGCGGGAAGCCAAATTTGTATAGGACTCTTTGCATATAAACCCAGTTGAGTCTGTCAAAGGCCTTTTCTGCATCCAGCACCAAGAAAAGGCCTTATCCCTTGTTTGATCACTCATTTTTACTACCATCTGTCTGTGCATCGGGGCATCAGAGGCGTCCAAACCAAATTTGGTCTGTAACTGATCAAAAGATAAAATTGTATTGGACAAAAATAAATCATTGATATGTTTGACAGAATGAGAGAGCCAATATTCCACATTCAGATCAGCTAATGAGGATCGCAACACCGACAGAGGAGTGGCCCTGGACCAAAAAGCCGAGGGTTTAATTTTTTATTTAATACAGCATCCCAAGCCTTAACAGTGGTCTTGGTGGTAGGGAACATGTTCGCTATCCACAGCCAAAGAGAGGGGGCGACCATAACAATTCAGTTATCTTATAAGGAGATATCTTAGTAGCCTCCATCTCCAACCACAGCAGGCGACCACACACCAAATTAGATTTAAGAGCATTAGCTGCATTAGTTGCTAAATAATATTGACTAAAATTCGGCAACTAACAATTCAGTTATCTTATAAGGAGATATCTTAGTAGCCTCCATCTCCAACCACAGCAGGCGACCACACACCAAATTAGATTTAAGAGCATTAGCTGCATTAGTTGCTAAATAATATTGACTAAAATTCGGCAAACCCATACCTCCCCTAACCCTAAGTTTTTGTAGAATAGACAATTGAATTCTGTATGTTTTTTTATTCCAGACAAATGCCAGAAGGGCAGAGTGAATCTTCTTAAAAAAAGAAGAAGGTATGGTAAGAGGGATGGCTCTAAGAAAGTATACAATTTTAGGAAGGAGAGTCATTTTAAACAAACTTATTCTACCCAACCAAGACATTTCCAGACTATACCATCTCTCAATGTCGTACCTAAAAGCGGGCCAGACCTTAACTAAATTATATGTATGCACCCTTGACAGGTTCTTACAGACATTGATACCTAAATAGGAGATATATGTATTCCTCCAGTCAAAATCAAAGTTGTGTTCAATGCATGCCGTGGGACAAAAAAGCATAGCGCCTGAGTTTTAATCATGTTTAGTTTATAATAAGAAATGTCTCCAAATTTTTGCAAGATAGACATTAATGATGGGACTGCGGTCAGAGGATTATTTAATGATAACATAATGTCATCTTCCAACGGGCCTATTTTATGTTCCCTCTCTCCTACAACAATTCCCTCGATGTCCGCACACTGTCTTATAAACTCAGCCAAAGGCTCCATTGCTAGCATGAATAACAGTGGAGACAACAGGCAGCCTGGTCCAATTAGATAATACAAAACTGTCAGATACAAAGCCAGTTGCGGACACTGTTGCTGTTGGATTACAGTACAATGCAAACACAGCCCTGACAAAAGAATACGGAATATGAAACCTCAACATAACCTCTTTTTAAAAATCCCAATGCAACCTATCGAACGTCTTCTCTGCATCTAAAGATAAGAGCAGAGAAGGTGTGCAATTCACTTTAATATGGTGAATCAAATTAATGTAACATTTAGTGCTATCAGGGGCCTGACGGTTAGAATGAAGCCCACCTGGTCTTGATCGATTAAAAGGGGAAGTATTTGAGCTAACCTATTTGCTAATATTTCGGAGTATATTTTAGTATCATTATTAATAAGTGATATCAGGCAGAAATTTGAACACAAATTAGGTGCTTTGCCAGGTTTAGGTAATGTTATAATTTGGGCGATTAACACCTCCTCTGGCATTTCTCCCTGAGACCAATGATTAAATAACTTAAGTAGATGAGGAGCAAGAAAACCAGAAAAGGACTTATGATATGCCATTGTGAAACCATCAGGTCCCAGTGCCTTGCTAGCCGGTATCATGTAAATAACATCCATAATTCCTTTGTGGCATTTGGGAGAATTTAAAGTTTCCAATTTATCGGTTGTTATTTTTTTTTCATAGGGATTTTATCTAGAAAATAGTTAATTTTATCCAATGTGGGCTGCTGCACCGTTGGATCTAATGCTAAATTGTAAAGTCTTTTATAGTAGGCAGCAAAAGCGTTGCTTATTTTTCCTGGATGTGTAATTTTGACACCATCCTCTGCCAACAAATGCTCAATCCTAGACTGCAAAAGTTTATGTCGTAGTTTCGAGGCTAACAAGGAAGAAGCCTTGTTTCTTTTCAAGTAGAAAATTTGATTCAGTTTCCACAACATCAGGGCTGTGATTGCTTGAATTTTATCTTTAGTTTCCAAAATCATTGCTGCAAGAGAGGGGGAAGGGCCAAATTTATTCGCTTGATTGAGATTATATAATTCTTTTACATTTTTGGATCTAATTTTCTTCAGATATGAGGCACGCTGTATAAAGTGACCTCTCAGGACAGCTTTATGGGCGTTCCATATAGAAGTAACATGAATATTTGGGGTCGGAGTGTTTCTAAAATACTCCTCAAGTGCCTCCTCAACTAATGACTTATTTTCTAAGTTTGTGAATAGTCACTTAGTCTCCATAGACTCCTTGAGTTCAACTGGAAGGACTCCTCAATATGCATAATCACTGGAGCATGATCTGACCATGTAATATCCTTTATTTCAGATCTTAAAACACAAGAAATATCTTGTTCACCCATTAAGAACCTGTCAATACGTGAATACATATTATACCTGGTTGAGTAGTAAGTGTAGTCCTTTTCTCTTTCATGCTGAATCCGGGAGCTGTCGAAAAGGTCCTGAAAAAATAAATTTTGAACAAGAGTCAGTTAATTTTTCACCAAACTTATTTCAGGGAGTTTTGTCACTTTCTCTAACAATATCTTGATCGCAATCTAATACAAAATTCATATCCTGGGGGTGGGGCCTGGCCGCCGAACGGAGTGGTAGCAAATGAAGCCAGCTCCGGCTCAACATAGCCCAAAAACCCACTTAAACACCCTAAGAACCCACTGAAAAGCGAGAATGAGCCGAGAACCAAGGGGGGACATGCTCAGGAGCGGACTGCAGACGATCCTGACCCGTTAAAGGCGCTTGACTGGCAGGATGTCCCCATGAGGCCCAAGCACACGAGGCCCGCAACGAGCGCAAACAATATGGGAGACATGGACCCCGGCCCGGCCCCCCCCCCTTCAGGCCTGTGGGGGTGATCCGGGCCTGAAAGTCTAAGCTTCAGAGACTGGGGGTGGAGGCCCATCTGACATGGGACCCGACTACACCTGGGACTAAGATGGCCGACGGAAGATTCACTCCCGTGCAGCAACATGGCGCACTATGCATGCTAGTGCCAGGGGCCCGCACTGGGACGCCTCGGCCCTTGGAGTGGCGGACCCCATGAATGGACACCCCCGGACGGCGGACCAGTCGACACAGAGCCGGCCCAGACTTCCGGATTCAGGGGTGGTCCTGGAGGAAATGTCCCCCACTTCTGTGAGCACTGTGACGCTGAGTTGCGCAGACACCTGGCGGACCGGTGGCCGGGGGGACGTGCCGGTATCAAGCATGAGTCCAGAGGCAGGTGAGGCATGATTGGGCTGGAGCTCCAGAGGGGCTCTGCTGGGTTTGGGGAGGTGCAGGGGGGGAGGCGCCCTGCGGCCTTGCCGGGGACACACACACCGATGGACTGCTAACATCTCCGAGTGCACACAGTGCAGCGGAGCCCTATGTGGACACTGGGAACTGCCTTGGGGGGGGGAAGAGGGGGGTCTGCTGGACTGGGTGGCTAGGATGGCCAAGGCGGGCTCAACCTGCCCACCGCAAACATCCATACTTCAGATAATCTAACATGAAAGCTGCACCTGAGGGAGACTGAGAGCAGCGTCGCTCAGAGACCGTCAATTCTGCGCTTCACGGCCTCCCCCAGCGAAGGGACTTTAGAAAAAAAAAATAATTTTTATAAAAACACTATACTTCAGGCAATAATTACCTAAGATTGTTAATACTTACGTGTTTCTACCCAGGCATGAAAACAAAAGTACATGCCATGTTGAATTAAATTTATAGCATACTCTGCATATTTAGATGCTCTATATGTTGGTGTAGATACCATAATTGCTAAATATTTAAAGATTAAACCAGTGCAAACTTTTAGTAAGGTACATATTTGTATGACTATCTAGGCCTGTAATTAAAAACCAGGGGCCTTAATCTGCAAAAATAGCTCAAATTTAGCAATTAAGTTAGAAATGCACAGTTTCACTGTTATTTAATTAAGTAATCTATACATAGCTCAAAAAATGATCACGCTGTTTACGTTACAGTGCTCCCAAGGGCACAAGCTTACTGCCATTTATTATTGCAGACTTGATAGCCAGACGGACGCAATTTTTAATGTATGTTACCATGCTTACACTGTAACTTAGAAATGACTATGCTCACTGATATACACAATATACAAACACTCTCTGACAGTCAGGAAAGATGCTTCATGAGCGAGACCACACATAAACACACCAGCACATTCGAAATGCTCTGATATCCTTATGGGCTAAAGTTTATGGTCAATGGACATGACATACATCGCACCCATGGCTACATGACAATACTGTTGCATTGTTTAAAACAGCAGGCTCAAGGATTGGCACCTAAACCCAGATCACATAATGCCACGCTCCCGCAGTTGCACATTGGAAGCTCTAGCAAGAGCCTAATACACGAAATAGGCACATAGATGCATCTACCCAGACAGGCAAAGCCCCATCCACACGTGCTGGATTAATACATAATGCACCCATCCTACATACATACCTTGATATACAAACCCATGCGTAAATACCGATTTAAATTGTAACTAGCCTGACGTTTCTATTAACCTAAACATATGCTAGACAGATATCGCATCATGCACCATGCGACATACGAAAACGGATCTGAGTTAGCATGTTCACTATGTACCACGGATGGATAATGTGCTCTACTATCATATTTTGCCTCTGCGTAGGCGCATGTACGCATAACAAAACTTAACAAAATTGGCCTCTGCGCAGGCACTAATGAATGCACCAATTTGATGACCTTGCTATATGCCTTTTGCCTTGAATAAAAATATTTAAAACAAAATTCATATGCTCTCCTATGATCACTCTACCCCTGGCACCGTCTTTTTTTATTTTTATTTTCTTTAGAAATGTAAGTAATATAGGCTTTTCTCACCTTGCAATATTAGATGGCATCAATTACCTTGATATTACAAATATGATGGGCCTAAATACAGAATCTTATAGAGAGTAAACACTAAAACAGTGAAACCTCCCAAGTGTCTTGTACCTGGTAGAGTGAAAAACTCACAGGATGCATCTAAAGAATACACATACCCTAAGCTAGTCTCTAACTTTCATCTCTAAAGCCCCCCTAGCTTTCAATTCCCCTCTCTGACTAATCACAAACCTTGAATATTCTTTCATCTGGACTCAATTTTCTACTCCTTTCCTTCTCTTGTTACTAGCAGTCAGAAGCTCCTGGTATGCAGCCAGGGAGAAAGAAAGAAGTGGATGTAGTGAATTTAAAGGGATGCTATAGTGCCAAGAAAACACACCCATTTTCCTGGCACTATAGTATTTTGGAGTGCCCCCTTCCTTCGGGGCCCCCTTCCTCAGCGCTGGGTCAGGTCCTGCCCATGCACCTCCCCCGCCGACGTCAGCCGGCGAGCGAGACCTAATGTGCATGCGTGTCAATGGTCATGCGCATTAGACCTCCCTATAGGAAAGCATTATTCAATGCTTTCCTTTGGGGAAAATCTGACAATGGAGGTCCGTGAGAACATCCAGCATCAGATAACGGACCAAAAGTATGTTTGGATTCCCGAAGCCCTCTACTCGCTGTCTGTTAGACAGCCACAGAGGGCAGACTTAGAGCTGCAATGTAAACATTGCAGTTCTCTGGAACTGCAATGTTTTACATTGCAGTACTAAGTGCAAAAGGGTCACAGCACCCAGGATACTTTAATTAGCTGAAGTGGTCTGGGTGCCTACAGTGTCCCTTTAACAGAAATGGGACATGCCACATTGTTAGAGAGACATAGCCACCAAGAGCATTTGCACAGTGTGTAAAGTCAGCTTTATCCTGACCATTGTACATTCAGCCAGTCCACCCAATTTTTGTTCCCCTTTTTCCCTCCTGCAATTAGCTATAATTAAATATGTCTTCAAATATTATAGATCAAAGATCGAAAAAAAAATATCTAATTAATAGATACATTTAAAAAAATTATATGTATGTGTGTATATATTACACCCCTATAATAATCCACCATGGCCTCTCATATATTAGTTTATAGCTGCACAACACTAGATTTAATGTATTGTTATTTGCTGTGCTTCTGTGTGTGCCTTGTCACTGTAAGTGTTAATTTTACCACATGACAGGAGGCTTCATATTTTGCATTAACTCTCTTTACTAACTCACATAGCAGTAAAGAAAAAAGGTGAAAACATTAACCAATCAAAAGAAAGTAGGAGGTATAGTATTCACAGTAATGAGGCTCCTCTCCCTCTTTCTTTACTGCTCCATCAGCAGACAGGTCAGAGTTTTTGGCTCTTCCCTTTTCACTATTGTATACTATATGTAATTTTAATATAATACTGTATTTTAACTTATATGTAGTTTTATATTTGCTCTATTGTTGTTTTTCTACCTTTATTTCATCTGCCCCCTTGGGGTTTTCGCTCTTGGGGGAGTCTTTTCCCCCTCCCTGTTTTCTTCACAGGGTCTCTCTCCTTTTCTTCACCTCTCGGTCCGCCGGCTTCTCCGCCGTCGGACCGACTGTCTCACACTTCCCTGAGGGTAACGCTCACCCTCCACCCCCCTTTTTTTCCTCCACACGGCTTCACAGCCGCTTTCACTGTAGCCGCACGGCGGGAAACCGTTTTTTC
Organism: Pelobates fuscus; assembly: GCF_036172605.1. Classification (NCBI taxonomy): domain Eukaryota; kingdom Metazoa; phylum Chordata; class Amphibia; order Anura; family Pelobatidae; genus Pelobates; species Pelobates fuscus. The sequence continues at coordinate 82,032,037 of NC_086325.1, read as the reverse complement.
CCGCTCCTCCGGCGGCCATCTTGGATCTCGCGTCTCGCGAGATCCACGGCCGCCATCTTGGGAGTATTGCGGTCTCCTCATTCCGGCGCCCGTACACACAGTAACCGGACACAACCAGGCAGGGGTCCCCAGGTCAGTCAAAATTATTTACCTGTGCTTGGGGTGTGGCCCCATAATCATATACTATTTTACTGCCTACTGGTGCTTTTGCACACTTACAGGGTGAAGCCCTATATTTAATACCGCTGCTATCAGGTGGATTTCGTGCCACCTATATATATTTGAGCATTTATACCTGGGTGTGGCCCAGAAGAAAAATCCCAATATTCCCTGCTGGGGAAACTGGTGCTTTTTACTGCCAGATTTGTCATATTCACCCTGCTGGGGTTTGCCTTTTTACACTTCACGGTTTTATATATATACCTATACCTACCCTGCTGGGGTTAACCGGGTACTGCAGGTGCCCCCCCTTTTTTATCACTAACTGGGACAGACCCCTAGCCATACCTTTTCTGTGCTTCAAGCTATTACAGCGGCCCAACTCCTATTATCATGGATACACCTCAAAACCCGGCAGACTTCCAAACCATGATTGCGGAAGCCATCTCCGCTTCTATGGAGAAAGCATTATCCAGGGTTATGACGGCAACTGCCGATCAGACTAAAAAAGTCACAACAGCCCAAGCCCATGACTACGACTCTGAGGCTTCAGAATCCCATGCCCAGGCCGACTCTCGGCCCAGCAAGCGCCACTGGAAGGGCAAGGAAAGGAATGACAACCCGGGCAAAGGCAAGACACCTGCCAAACGCCACAGGCCAGCACCATCCACCCCCGCCCATTACTCCTCGGACGAGGGGGAAGAACAAACACGCTCCATGGCTGTGTTAGATGAGTGGCAGGCCGCAGATTCCGATCCAGACAATGACTGGGGTTCGGACACGGGATCCCATACGGGTCTCCTAAAAGGCACCTTCTTGGACGACATCCAACTGCCGGACGACCCCACACCGGTCCAAGAAGAAGGGGAAGCCATTCTGGACCCCACGGGGCAACGTCTATTCGACCCCCGCAACATACGGCACCCGCGTTCGGGGGACTGGACCCCCCCCGACCATCTCTCCAAATTTATGCACCGTTGGCTCCGCAAACCCCTGGACAAAACGGTGCGCAACCGACTACGTTCGGAATGCCCTCGCCCTTCCCTTCCCGACAACGTGGCCCAAACCCCCGAATTCGACCAGGTCATGAACACATTCATGTCTAGGGGTGGCCGCGACCCCAGGAGAGGGGCGGAGAAGGGCTTTCACGGAGTTCAAGACAAACTCCTAGACTCTATTGGCCCACTTTCCCGCATCATGTTTTTGGCGGACGATGCTTTTACAAGGGCTGACGAATTTGATACCAGTATGGTTAAAGAGTGGGCACACGATATAAGAGAATGGGCACAGAGGTGCTTTTGTTTTGTTGGTAACGCCAACGTAGCCCTCTCCTCTGAGAGGCGAAAAGCAGCGCTGCTCCGTATTGACGGAAAGCTGGTGGAATTGGGCACCAAGGAGTTGGGACCGCTTGCACAGGGCAAATTGTTTGGGGAGGCAGAGGACCTCGTAGCCGTGGCAGAGCACGCTTCCCCACAGGTAAGCATCATTTTGCCTCAATGTCCACTAACCCCGTATACTGCAGGTCGTATCGCTCTGTCTTTTCAGAACTGGACAGCCATCTCCACGGACGCATGGATCCTCCAGACGGTCCAAGGCTACATCATAGATTTTGTGGAAACCCCGTCCCAGACCGCCCCTCCGTACCCCATTCAGTGCTCCAAGGAAGATCGCCTTCTAATCGATGGCGAACTACGGGAACTCAGGGCCAAAGGAGCGATAGAACCCGCTCACGACCAAAACGGCTTCTTCAGCAACATTTTTCTAGTGAAAAAGAAATCTGGAGACTTACGGCCGGTTATAAACCTAAGGAAGCTCAATGCTTTCGTAACATACAGACATTTCAAGATGGAAGGCATCCATCTCCTAAGGGATCTGCTCCAAGAAGGGGACTGGTTCACAAGACTGGACCTCAAGGACGCCTACCTATCGGTACCCGTCCATACATCCTGCCGACAGTTCCTCAGATTCCGATGGCAAGGCCGCCCCTGGCAGTTTACATGCCTCCCCTTCGGCCTCAGCTCAGCACCGTGGTGCTTCACCAAACTCCTGAAGCCAGTAGTGTCTCGACTACGCACTCAAGGAATTCGGTGCATTATTTACCTGGACGACCTGCTACTGTTTTCCTCAGACAGGTACAGTCTAACGCAACACACACAATATACCACCCGACTCCTCACGTCCCTAGGTTTCGTGGTGAACTTTCAAAAATCGGAAGTATCCCCAGCCCAGAAGATACAATTCCTGGGCTTCGAGATAGATTCCAAGACCAGCACACTACGGCTCCCAACCTCAAAGATCACAGCCATCAAGAAGGAAATACGCAGAGCCATTCGCAGCCACTCCATTCCACTCCGCAACCTGGCTCGGATCGTGGGCCTGCTATCCGCATCTATCCAGGCGATATTCCCGGGTCCACTCCACTACAGAGCGATGCAGCGCTTGAAGGCTTCCAGAACCCTTCGTACGACCAAACGGTTCCGGTGACGGAGGAAGTCAAGGAAGAACTGGGATGGTGGCTGGACAGCATGGAAGCGTGGAATGGCCGAGCCATCTTCGGGAACACACCCGACATGGTCCTGGAATCAGACGCCAGCCTCTGGGGATGGGGCGCCACCTGCGAAGGCAGGTCGACGGGAGGCACTTGGACTTCCCAAGAACTCAAACTCCACATCAACTGCCTAGAACTTCTAGCGGGGTCATTTGCAATTCGCAGCCTAGCGAGAAACCGGACCAACTGCTGCATCCTCCTCCGGATGGACAATGTGTCAGCGGTCCGTTACATCAACAGACTGGGAGGGGCCCGGTCCAGACTCCTCTCAGAGATTACGAAAGAAATATTCGAGTTTTGCCTTCCCCGAAAAATCTCCCTCATGGCGGAATATCTCCCGGGCGAAACGAACCTGACAGCGGACTGGTTCTCTCGCCATTGGCGGGACAGCAGCGACTGGAGACTGGACCCTACAATCTTCCATCGCCTCTCGGTCAGGAGAGGCCCCCTCCACCTGGACCTCTTCGCATCTCGGAACAACAGGCAGACGGACGAGTACTTCAGCTGGCTACCAGATCCGGAGAGCAAAGCAGTAGACGCCTTTCTCCAACCATGGCCACCCAGGGGCGCTTACGCCTTTCCCCCATTTGCCATGGTGGCAAGGACGATACAATACTTAAAGACGCAACGCGGGTCTCTGCTCCTCATCACTCCCCTATGGCCGAGCCAACCATGGTTCCCGGACCTTCTAGCTTCATCCTACAGGGATCCTCTCCTCATACCGTCCTACCGGACACTCCTCACAGACCCGAGAGGGAACCCCCATCCTCTCATTCTGGAAGACCGCCTCACCCTAGCAGCCTGGACTCTTTCACCAGGAACCAGACGATGCTATCTTGCAGCATGGAATTCCTGGTCCACTTGGTGCAGTGAACGGAACCTTGATCCCTTTACGGCACCTGTAACGGCCATCTTGAATTTTCTCTCCCACCTATACTCCGCGGGCAGGTCTTACCGATCCCTCAACGTCGTGCGCTCCGCGATCTCAGCGGCTCACGTTCCGGTCCTGGGTACACCCGTCGGGAAACACCCTCTGGTATGCCGCCTCCTCAGGGGCATCAGACTTCAAAGGCCCCCCAGACCCAAGTACACTCGGTTATGGGACGTGGAAGTCGTCCTACAGTTTCTGCGAGACTGGCCAGATAACGACAGACTCTCACTTCGACAACTGTCGGCCAAACTAACACTCCTACTTTGTCTGGTATCGTTCCGCAGAGTTTCGGACGTGCGGGCTTTCGACATCGACGCCTTCTCGGTCTCCCCCGAGGGAGTTACCTTCCAAGTGTCTCGTCGTACGAAATCGGATTCATCGTCGGTCTTCTACCCCTTTTTTCCTACGGAACCGCTGCTTTGCGTGGTCTCTGCTCTGCGTCGTTATGTTCAGGTCACTTCCCTCCTTCGGGTTTCATCTTCGGGACAACTATTGGTGTCTTATGTTAGACCTCACGTTCCCGTCTCTACTACCACCCTTGCCAGATGGGTTCGCTGGATCCTGTCTCTAGCAGGTGTGGAAGACACCTTCGGTGCCCACTCAGTCCGCGGAGCGGCGGCCTCGTCGGCTTTCTCCGCGGGAGCATCACTGGCAGACATCCTACGAGCCGCGGATTGGTCACGCGAAGCGACCTTTCGGACCTTCTATTTCCGCCCAAACTCGGGGGCAGCCATGTCTCTCCTTCATCAGCGTTAAAAATGCAAAATATGAAGCCTCCTGTCATGTGGTAAAATTGAAGATTATGCTAGCGTTAGTGTACTTATAATCTTAATTTTAGTAATGACAGGAGGCGAGTATTTTCCCACCCTCCGCACCCTCGAGGGATGAAATCTCATGTAAGTATACCTATACTCTATATATTCCTTCATATTTCTACCTAGTATATATCAGACGTGTACCTTATTTAACTACAGCTTCGTTACTGTTATTTGTCATACTCAGACTAGGTACATTTCGTTAGAGTTTGTGCTGGGTTTATTACATTACTGCAAACAGTTGCCAGACCGGTTCCTAAATTTTTCCACACTCTCTTTCAGCATAACTTCAAGACACTACATCTTACACTCAGGATGGACATGTTTGGACCTTCCTTCAGAAACCAGGACTTCGCAATTGGAAAAGTCATCTGTTGGTGCATGATTGGATCACCCTAGGACTTCGTATTTGGAAAGTCACCCATTGGTGCATGTTGCAAGACTTTATCCGTTCTTTGAAAAAAAATTTTATTGTATTTGATGTCGCTCTCGAAAGAGGGGGAGGAGCCTCATTACTGTGAATACTATACCTCCTACTTTCTTTTGATTGGTTAATGTTTTCACCTTTTTTCTTTACTGCTATGTGAGTTAGTAAAGAGAGTTAATGCAAAATACTCGCCTCCTGTCATTACTAAAATTAAGATTATAAGTACACTAACGCTAGCATAATCTTCAATTGTAGTCCAATCTTTCTTGTGTAGTGAAATTTCCAAGCAACCAGATTTGCCATATGAAGTTTGCTTAGTATCTTCAATGCAGCAAAACAGTTAAAGGACAGGCTGTTGGCTCTGCATGCTGTCATTTGAGATATCCTGCTAAGTACAAACTGCTTCCTCTCTTCCCAAACCATTCAAGACCCCAGTTCTGAGTAATTTATTCCCTGTAACATTCCCTGTGGATTCACTAGAGATCATGATTTGACCACTGCCCTTAAAGGAGACATAGGCAAAACCTGAAAGATTCTAATAGTACTAAAGACCTAGTGATTCGATTCAGATTTTTGAGTCTGCTAACTCTATACACCAGATGAAATCATCTTAAATTTACTGAATTTTGTGATAAGCACATACCTTGCAGACAATGTACCCAGCCCTGTTATGGTTAACTAGTTAGGATTATGGTCTAGCTTTTATACCATATTTGAGTTTTTTACTTTTTCAATCCTTTATTTTGACAAGAGCAGATTAAGGTAGTTTCATGTGACAGTATCAACAATTGCAGTGCACCAAGGTAACCAAAGTAAAAATAGTGATTCCAAATGACAAAAATCATTTAGAGCAATAGTATCAGTAGTAATACAATCTCTTTATGTCATGCATTGACTTGAGAGTGCTGTTAGCGCATGTTGGGTTTTAGTAATAATTCAACAATAATTCAACAATTCCTGTCCTAATGTTTCTAATACCCCACCTCCTATAGTCTGTAAGCTCGTTTGAGCAGGGTCCTCTTAAACCTATTGTTCCTGTAAGTTTTCTTGTAATTGTCCTATTTATTGTTACATCCCCCCCTCTCAAAATATTGTAAAGCGCTACGGAATCTGTTGGCGCTATATAAATGGCGATAATAATAATAATAATAACAACAATATTGGAAGACAGGGCAGAATGTGATAAGAATTTTGAACCATGATTCTGTTTCTTATTACAAGGGAATGACATGATGGGATGGCAGGAGGGGATGATGTTATGGTCTAATGATGTAAAGTGGTCCATTAGGAGATTTCCCTGGATTTTGGCCTTTACCTCACAGATTGATGGATTTGAGGTTTACAACCAATGTGTGGCAATTGCTCTTTTTGAGGCTAGGGTTATTTTGTTGAGGAGCTTCTGACTCTTTTCGGGAAACCTTTGAGTGGGTGAGACAAGAGGAAGAAACATGGATTCACAGTGAATGATCTCTTCAAGATTGCTCCCAATAACTTGTTCACCTCTTTCCAAAAGGCATCCACACCACGTGTGATAATACATTTCCTTCTGGCTATACATCTGTAAACAAGCATCAGTACCCACTCGGTCCATATAATATAACTGCACAGGAGTCATGTGGCAAAAATAGAATTTTGTACATTTGCTCTTGGGATACTACACACACTGACACTCCTTTAGCTACCTCCCACATATCCTTAAAGGAATCCCCTTCCATTATACCTCTCCCATATACTGTTCCTGTTGGCATGTGTAACACCAATGACCCCAAATCATGGAACTGGAACAAATATAGTCATATATTAGCGCGATAAGGTCCTTCTGGTAGAATCTTTGTAAACAAATGGTTTCATAAAATGTTAATTGTGTTCTCACAACTTTCCTAACAGTATCTTTTTGTGCCAAATCCTTTATTTGGATATATTGAAAATGGTCCCTGTTTCAGGGGAAATATGGCCTGCAGATCCTAAAAGGAGACCAAAGAGAACTCCCTCAATAAATGTACGTATCACTGAATTCCAGCCTCCACCAGGTTTTTAAAAGCTCGTTACTCTTATAACCAGACAGTCTGCTAAAGGAGTAAAGTAGGCAAATAAAGGAGACATTGAAGTGATTGGGTTTGTGATTGACAATAAGATAGCGTCTACATACATAGCTACTTTAAACAAGTTCCCTCCCACCTCCACTCCCCTGATGTCATGATCTCAGATCAACTAAAGTAGAGATTCTAATGACAGGGCAAATAATAAAGAAGATAGAGAGCATCCCTATCTAGTGTCATTGGACAGTGAAAACAAGGAGAACACAGCACACAGAAGTGTTAGTTTTGCCATAACTTAGTGTATAGTACATCCAGTGGCGTACACACATTCCATGGGGCCCCGGTGCAAAACTGATCAGTGGGCCCCCCCTACCCTGACCCTCTCCCCCCGACTGTGGGTCCCCCCCCGACACATACATACATACTGACACAAACACATGCACACACCCCTGACAGACACATACATACAGAGACACACACGCAGACACATACATACAGAGACACACACAGACACATACAGAGACACAGACACACACGTACATACATACACACATACAGAGACCCAGACACACATACAAAGGCATACATACAGATACACACATACAGAGACAGACACATACACACATATAGAGCCACAGACACAATCATACACACACACAGAGACACAGACACACACACACATACATACTCACACACACACAGAGACACAGACATACATACGAATACACACACACAGAGACACAGACATACATACGGATACACACACACATGCAGAGACACAGACACACACACACACATACAGAGACACAGACACAAACATACAGACATACATACAGAGACACAGACACATACATACACACATACAGTGTCATGCCTTAATCCTGGTATCCTCTTACTTCCGGGTTCCACGGAGCTTAGCCACACCCCCTTATGACACGGTCTCCTTACTTAATGCGACCGCACCAGCTGATAGATGCTGGATTATTGAACTACGTACCGCACTCACGAACCGGCTACAAACTTCTCTGTGAAAGCCATCTGTTACCGGACTGGAAGACTACACACGTCCCCTGCACCTCTCCTCATCCTCGACTAAAGCCTGAACTCTCTACACACTTATCTTTGGATATAACCGCCTCTGAGGAGAACTAGGGAACCTGTTTTCTCTTTACCGGAAGCTAAGTAACATTAAACCTCTGTGATAAGAGTTACATATCTAAAGCCTTTATTTCCTGTTACCAAAGTCTTATTTTCAATCAACCCAGCTACAGCTATCTTCAACCTATCCACTATTCAAGTTAGCTGCACCTGTCTTGCTTCAGAACAATCTATTGTAATTGCTTATCACCTAACTTGTTAAATCAACAAACAGACTCTAAAGGATTCAGAACCTGCTAATTGCAACCGTTTATTATTTAAAGCTACAGTGCCTGTATTTCTGGACTTAAGAAACCGTTTATTATTTAAAGCTACAGTGCCTGTAATTCTGGACTTAAGAAACCGTTTATTATTTAAAGCTACAGTGCCTGTATTTCTGGACTTAAGAAACCGTTTATTATTTAAAGCTACAGTGCATGTAATTCCGGACTTAAAGTCACAATATCTTATAATTGTCCTAATAAATATTCAAGCTCTAAGAAATCTGCAGTTGTGTTCCTTCATAACAAATGTTAAACGTGACAGAATAATCCAGCCCTTGTAATGGATCCAGCAGATTTCGATTCTACGATAACTACGCTGAATCAACGAGTCGATACACTAGCCCAAGGTGTGCAAGACCTGCAAGTTACTAATGAAAGAATTCTCACTTATGTCAAAGACTTACAGAGACATCCTCCTCATACTGTTCTGCACTCACTTAGCGATCCTGCTGTATGTAACCCTGAAAAATTCTATGGTGATCGTTCCAAATATAAGGAGTTTTTTTATTCCTGCAAATTATTGATTGCTTTAAAACCTAGATCTTATCCCACAGAAAGATCTAAGGTTTTTTCAGTTATCTCATTTCTGAGAGGTGAACCTATGTCCTGGGCCCATTCCTTTTTGGACAATGATGACCCCATCTTAGATTCACTGGAGGAATTCCTTAAAGCCATGTCTCTTCTCTATGAAGATCCATACAAACAAAATACTGCTGAATTAACAATTAGAACCTTGCTACAAAAACATAGGCCCGTTGAAGATTATATTGCTGAATTTAAAAGATGGGCAGTAGAAACGCAATGGAATTAAATCGCATTGCGCAACCAGTTTCGAATCGGCTTATCTGAAGCTGTAAAAGATGAACTATCTAGAACAGGACTCCCTACTACTTTGAATGCTCTGATTCACCTATCAATCAGCATTGACAGAAGACTTAGAGAAAGAAAGGCCGAAAAAGCCCTCTCAAGTTCAAAAGAAAGAAAACCTTTCACTCCTTCAAAGACTCCTGATAAAACATCCCTTCAATTGGAACGAGAAGACTCAAACTGCCTTCGATGAATTAAAGAGAAAGTTTACAACAGCTCCTGTTCTTCAACTTCCAAACCCTTCATATCTTTATGTCCTTGAAACGGATGCTTCGGAAACTGCAATTGGAGCTGTCCTCTCTCAACATAAAACTCCTCAAGAACCTCTTCATCCAGTCGCCTTCTTCTCACGCTCATTATCTCCTGCCGAAAAGAATTATCCTATAGGGGAAAAAGAATTATTAAGTATCAAAGTGGCTTTAGAAACTTGGAGACACCTTCTTGAGGGTGCTCAAACCCCTTTAATTGTGTATACTGACCATAAAAACCTCGAATATCTTCACTCCAACAAGACTCTTTCTGCTCGACAAGTAAGATGGAATCTCTTTTTTTCCCGGTTCAATTTCCAAATCGTCTTTAGACCTGGGTCTAGGAACAAAAATGCAGATGCCCTTTCAAGGATCCATAAAGACACTGAATTGGAACCTCCTCCTCATACAGTCGTTGGAATCTTATCTTCCCTTATTGACGACATTAAAGACCTCAGTGAAGATGCTCTTGAACTTCCTAAATCAGTTAAATTATCCAAGAAAGACGGTCTCTACTATTTCAATGACCGGATTTACGTACCTCCCTCTTTCAGAACAAAAATACTCGAAAATATTCATGATTCTCCTCTGGCAGGTCATCCAGGTATAAAAAAGACCCTTGAATTGTCTAAGAGATACTATTGGTGGCCTCGCCAAGACAAAACCATTGAATCTTATGTCAAATCTTGTTCTACCTGCCAAAGATCCAAACATGTACATCATCACCCATTCGGTCAATTATTGAATCTACCGATTCCTGAAAGGCCTTGGCAATCCATTTCTATGGACTTCCTGGTGGAACTACCCCCTTCTCAATATCATACCACCATTTTAGTGGTAGTGGACCGCTTCACGAAAATGTCTCATTATATTCCTTTAAAGAAGTTACCTTCATCCTCTGAACTCTCAAAAATATTCCTCGACAATATAGTGAAACTTCATGGACTGCCAGACGAAATCATTTCAGACCGAGGAACTCAGTTTACCTCTAAATTTTGGAACGCATTATGTGCTTCTCTTCATATCCAACGTAAACTGTCATCCGCATATCATCCTCAAACTGATGGACAAACTGAAAGAGTCAACCAATGCTTAGAGCAATATCTACGATGTTATTGTTCTCACTTACAAGATGATTGGATAACATGGTTACCCATGGCAGAATTTGCATACAACAACTCTTTTCATACCAGTAGCAAAATGACTCCATTTCTTTCCAATTATGGATTTCATCCCTCCTCATTTCCTGCTCAGACAGTTTCTTCATCTAACCCCTCCATTTCGAATCAAATCTCTCACATGTCCTCTTTATTCAAGAAATTACATGAAAATCTGGAATTGGCGTCATCCAATCAAAAGAAGTTTTTTGATACAAAAAGACAACCTCCTCCCTCTTATGTAATTGGTGATCTTGTCTGGCTTTCCTCAAAAAACATCTCCACAAACCGTCCATCAAAGAAGTTAAGTTCCCTTTTTCTTGGTCCTTTTCCAATAATATCGATTATCAACCGTAATGTTGTTAAATTGAAGCTTCCACCTACTTTGAAACTCCATCCTGTTTTCCATGTGTCCTTGCTTAAACCTCATCATCCTGACCCTTTCCATAGAGATGTCACTACTTCTCCTGATCCTGTATTGGTCCAGGGTGAAGAAGAATACGAAATTCAAAGAATACTGGATTCAAGGATTCATCGTGGCTCTTTACAATACCTCATTAGATGGAAAGGATATGGAATTGATGACGATACTTGGGAAAACTCCTGTCATTCATGCTGACAAGTTAATTTCCGCTTTCCACAAACGCTACCCTTCTAAACCATGTCAATAGCACCCAGAGGTTGCTCATTAAGGAGAGGGTACTGTCATGCCTTAATCCTGGTATCCTCTTACTTCCGGGTTCCACGGAGCTTAGCCACACCCCCTTATGACACGGTCTCCTTACTTAATGCGACCGCACCAGCTGATAGATGCTGGATTATTGAACTACGTACCGCACTCACGAACCGGCTACAAACTTCTCTGTGAAAGCCATCTGTTACCGGACCGGACTGGAAGACTACACATGTCCCCTGCACCTCTCCTCATCCTCGACTAAAGCCTGAACTCTCTACACACTTATCTTTGGATATAACCGCCTCTGAGGAGAACTAGGGAACCTGTTTTCTCTTTACCGGAAGCTAAGTAACATTAAACCTCTGTGATAAGAGTTACATATCTAAAGCCTTTATTTCCTGTTACCAAAGTCTTATTTTCAATCAACCCAGCTACAGCTATCTTCAACCTATCCACTATTCAAGTTAGCTGCACCTGTCTTGCTTCAGAACAATCTATTGTAATTGCTTATCACCTAACTTGTTAAATCAACAAACAGACTCTAAAGGATTCAGAACCTGCTAATTGCAACCGTTTATTATTTAAAGCTACAGTGCCTGTATTTCTGGACTTAAGAAACCGTTTATTATTTAAAGCTACAGTGCCTGTATTTCTGGACTTAAGAAACCGTTTATTATTTAAAGCTACAGTGCCTGTAATTCCGGACTTAAAGTCACAATATCTTATAATTGTCCTAATAAATATTCAAGCTCTAAGAAATCTGCAGTTGTGTTCCTTCATAACAAATGTTAAACGTGACAGAATAATCCAGCCCTTGTAATGGATCCAGCAGATTTCGATTCTACGATAACTACGCTGAATCAACGAGTCGATACACTAGCCCAAGGTGTGCAAGACCTGCAAGTTACTAATGAAAGAATTCTCACTTATGTCAAAGACTTACAGAGACATCCTCCTCATACTGTTCTGCACTCACTTAGCGATCCTGCTGTATGTAACCCTGAAAAATTCTATGGTGATCGTTCCAAATATAAGGAGTTTTTTATTCCTGCAAATTATTGATTGCTTTAAAACCTAGATCTTATCCCACAGAAAGATCTAAGGTTTTTTCAGTTATCTCATTTCTGAGAGGTGAACCTATGTCCTGGGCCCATTCCTTTTTGGACAATGATGACCCCATCTTAGATTCACTGGAGGAATTCCTTAAAGCCATGTCTCTTCTCTATGAAGATCCATACAAACAAAATACTGCTGAATTAACAATTAGAACCTTGCTACAAAAACATAGGCCCGTTGAAGATTATATTGCTGAATTTAAAAGATGGGCAGTAGAAACGCAATGGAATGAAATCGCATTGCGCAACCAGTTTCGAATCGGCTTATCTGAAGCTGTAAAAGATGAACTATCTAGAACAGAACTCCCTACTACTTCGAACGCTCTGATTCACCTATCAATCAGCATTGACAGAAGACTTAGAGAAAGAAAGGCCGAAAAAGCCCTCTCAAGTTCAAAAGAAAGAAAACCTTTCACTCCTTCAAAGACTCCTGATAAAACATCCCTTCAATTGGAACGAGAAGACTCAAACTGCCTTCGATGAATTAAAGAGAAAGTTTACAACAGCTCCTGTTCTTCAACTTCCAAACCCTTCATATCTTTATGTCCTTTAAACGGATGCTTCGGAAACTGCAATTGGAGCTGTCCTCTCTCAACATAAAACTCCTCAAGAACCTCTTCATCCAGTCGCCTTCTTCTCACGCTCATTATCTCCTGCCGAAAAGAATTATCCTATAGGGGAAAAAGAATTATTAAGTATCAAAGTGGCTTTAGAAACTTGGAGACACCTTCTTGAGGGTGCTCAAACCCCTTTAATTGTGTATACTGACCATAAAAACCTCGAATATCTTCACTCCAACAAGACTCTTTCTGCTCGACAAGTAAGATGGAATCTCTTTTTTTCCTGGTTCAATTTCCAAATCGTCTTTAGACCTGGGTCTAGGAACAAAAAGGCAGATGCCCTTTCAAGGATCCATAAAGACACTGAATTGGAACCTCCTCCTCATACAGTCGTTGGAATCTTATCTTCCCTTATTGACGACATTAAAGACCTCAGTGAAGATGCTCTTGAACTTCCTAAATCAGTTAAATTATCCAAGAAAGACGGTCTCTACTATTTCAATGACCGGATTTACGTACCTCCCTCTTTCAGAACAAAAATACTCGAAAATATTCATGATTCTCCTCTGGCAGGTCATCCAGGTATAAAAAAGACCCTTGAATTGTCTAAGAGATACTATTGGTGGCCTCGCCAAGACAAAACCATTGAATCTTATGTCAAATCTTGTTCTACCTGCCAAAGATCCAAACATGTACATCATCACCCATTCGGTCAATTATTGAATCTACCGATTCCTGAAAGGCCTTGGCAATCCATTTCTATGGACTTCCTGGTGGAACTACCCCCTTCTCAATATCATACCACCATTTTAGTGGTAGTGGACCGCTTCACGAAAATGTCTCATTATATTCCTTTAAAGAAGTTACCTTCATCCTCTGAACTCTCAAAAATATTCCTCGACAATATAGTGAAACTTCATGGACTGCCAGACGAAATAATTTCAGACCGAGGAACTCAGTTTACCTCTAAATTTTGGAACGCATTATGTGCTTCTCTTCATATCCAACGTAAACTGTCATCCGCATATCATCCTCAAACTGATGGACAAACTGAAAGAGTCAACCAATGCTTAAAGCAATATCTACGATGTTATTGTTCTCACTTACAAGATGATTGGATAACATGGTTACCCATGGCAGAATTTGCATACAACAACTCTTTTCATACCAGTAGCAAAATGACTCCATTTCTTTCCAATTATGGATTTCATCCCTCCTCATTTCCTGCTCAGACAGTTTCTTCATCTAACCCCTCCATTTCGAATCAAATCTCTCACATGTCCTCTTTATTCAAGAAATTACATGAAAATCTGGAACTGGCGTCATCCAATCAAAAGAAGTTTTTTGATACAAAAAGACAACCTCCTCCCTCTTATGTAATTGGTGATCTTGTCTGGCTTTCCTCAAAAAACATCTCCACAAACCGTCCATCAAAGAAGTTAAGTTCACTTTTTCTTGGTCCTTTTCCAATAATATCGATTATCAACCGTAATGTTGTTAAATTGAAGCTTCCACCTACTTTGAAACTCCATCCTGTTTTCCATGTGTCCTTGCTTAAACCTCATCATCCTGACCCTTTCCATAGAGATGTCACTACTTCTCCTGATCCTGTATTGGTCCAGGGTGAAGAAGAATACGAAATTCAAAGAATACTGGATTCAAGGATTCATCGTGGCTCTTTACAATACCTCATTAGATGGAAAGGATATGGAATTGATGACGATACTTGGGAAAACTCCTGTCATTCATGCTGACAAGTTAATTTCCGCTTTCCACAAACGCTACCCTTCTAAACCATGTCAATAGCACCCAGTGGTTGCTCATTAAGGAGAGGGTACTGTCATGCCTTAATCCTGGTATCCTCTTACTTCCGGGTTCCACAGAGCTTAGCCACACCCCCTTATGACACGGTCTCCTTACTTAATGCGACCGCACCAGCTGATAGATGCTGGATTATTGAACTACGTACCGCACTCACGAACCGGCTACAAATTTCTCTGTGAAAGCCATCTGTTACCGGACCGGACTGGAAGACTACACACGTCCCCTGCACCTCTCCTCATCCTCGACTAAAGCCTGAACTCTCTACACACTTATCTTTGGATATAACCGCCTCTGAGGAGAACTAGGGAACCTGTTTTCTCTTTACCGGAAGCTAAGTA
The DNA here is from genome assembly GCF_036172605.1 of Pelobates fuscus. Lineage (NCBI taxonomy): Eukaryota > Metazoa > Chordata > Amphibia > Anura > Pelobatidae > Pelobates > Pelobates fuscus. Next base: position 82,016,912 of record NC_086325.1, on the reverse strand, counting down.
ACATTAAACCTCTGTGATAAGAGTTACATATCTAAAGCCTTTATTTCCTGTTACCAAAGTCTTATTTTCAATCAACCCAGCTACAGCTATCTTCAACCTATCCACTATTCAAGTTAGCTGCACCTGTCTTGCTTCAGAACAATCTATTGTAATTGCTTATCACCTAACTTGTTAAATCAACAAACAGACTCTAAAGGATTCAGAACCTGCTAATTGCAACCGTTTATTATTTAAAGCTACAGTGCCTGTATTTCTGGACTTAAGAAACCGTTTATTATTTAAAGCTACAGTGCCTGTAATTCTGGACTTAAGAAACCGTTTATTATTTAAAGCTACAGTGCCTGTACTTCTGGACTTAAGAAACCGTTTATTATTTAAAGCTACAGTGCCTGTAATTCCGGACTTAAAGTCACAATATCTTATAATTGTCCTAATAAATATTCAAGCTCTAAGAAATCTGCAGTTGTGTTCCTTCATAACAAATGTTAAACGTGACATACAGAAACACAAATACACAAAATGTTTCCTACCATGTGTGACTTTCCCTGGGGTCCAGTGGTGGCTCGGCCTGATGGGAGTCAGAGTTCTCACTCTGACTCCCTCCTCCTCCTTTCTGTTTCCTCCCGCGCGGGCTCTCAGTATGCTGGAAGGAGTGACGTGCGGTCACTTCCTCCCAGCAGTGATGATGTAATCACAAGGGGCCCGGTCGCGCTCTTAAAGCACCCAGTGCAGACCGGGCCCCCTTACAATCCATGTCCATCGGGTGGCCCTGACAGCATGGGCCACCTGATGGACCCCTTAACATGCAGCCCCGGTGGTTTGCCGTATGGGCCGGGGCCGCAAAGCGTGGCAGCTGCTACCCGGTCGCGGGGGGCCGCAGGGCGGCCGGGCCCCCTGGAGTGCCGGGCCCGGTCGCAGCTGCGACCCCTGCGACCGCGGTACGTACGCCACTGCATTCGGGTGTAGTTATGGTCCTGTACCACATATGAAGACAATGGTTGTGATAATGTACAGATGGGGCATGTCAGTATGTCTTCTATCCCTTAACATAAAATCAGGCTCTATTTCACCTAGAAATTACAACTTCCTCCCATGGGGTCAGTACAAGAGAAAAGAGAGATGCATAACTTTTTAAAACTTACAAATAATCTCACTAATATACACTAATTGTGCACAATGCGGCTATATACCCTACATCTTTTTTTCTGGAAATGCTTTGGCATGGTAAGGAATTTACCTCCAATCATCGCAGAACAATGCAGCGTATGTTTTCAGTACAACCATGACAAAGCAGGTCAATGGGCATAGTGCCACCCCTACATCTATGGCCCATCGGAATGAGACTGGAAAAACATAGTGTCCCAAAAGGCTGAACAAATATGGCCACTCTAGCCTATCAAACACCTTATCTGCACCCAGTGAAGGGTATTCAATTCTCTCATTCTCTAGACCAGATCCACCATTCGCCTCGTGTTTTTGTAGAGTTGGTAGTCTGGGATAAAACTCCTTTGAGCTGGATAAATGATTTTCCTAAACCAGCATTCATTCTGATGCCAGGACTTTTTTAATCATACTCAACATTGCATCATAAGAGACACACCTATGTGCCAATCAGGGTGAAAATAAATTTTGCTCCCTCCTTCAAACTGCAAACATTTTTACTTGGTCTCTCACTGCACCACCCTAACCCCATTTTGTTAGGTAAATTATACACACATACTGACATTTACATGCACATACATATACATACACATTCATATTTACAGGTACTTACATCCATGTACACTCATACATTTTTATATACACACATGGACACATATACACAGACACAAACATTGATTAACATTCATGCAGTCTCATATGCAAACACACATAGACACACACACACACACACACAGACTCACATACACACACACATTCATATACACACTCACAATTACAATTTTTAGTTTAATAAATAATACAATAGCCTCCCTGTTCCTACATTGACAGGGAGAACTGAAGTGGAACCTCATATCTGGGGTCCATTCAGGTGCTACTGGGAAAAGTCTCTGTCTGTGCACTGAATTCCAAGCTCCCTGCTGCTCTGTAGTGTTTCAGGGGCTAGCATAATATCATATACTGGCTCTAGCAACAATACAATGTGTGCAAGTGAGGTGGATAGGCTGCAAGGGCATCCATTAACCCCTTAAGGACACATGACATGTGTGACATGTCATGATTCCCTTTTATTCCAGAAGATTGGTCCTTAAGGGGTTAAGGGGTTGTCTCCTTAGAGGAGAGTGAAACGAAATTGTTACTTTGTGTGACATGAGGGAAGGACCTCTTAATACCTTAACCCCTTAAGGACCAAACTTCTGGAATAAAAGGGAATCATGACATGTCACACATGTCATGTGTCCTTAAGGGGTTAATGGATGCCCTTGCAGCCTATCAGTCTCTCTCTCTCTCTCTCTCTCTGTCTTAATGGAGGCCCTTACAGCCTATCAGTCTCTCTCTTTCTTGGCAGTTTGTTTCTGCTCTTCCCTCCCTGGTTCCAGCTGTGTAGTTGATCGTAGGGACAGCACTGCTTCTTCACTTCTCCTCTGTCGGAGTGATTAGGTGCGAGACCTGCTTAGTCCCCCTCGCAGCTCTGCTTGCTTTAGCTGGTAGCCTCCACTGTGGTATCTATCAGTTACTTTGTGGTGTACTGGACTAGAAGTAGTCAACACCAGGTCACAGCCGGCATGCACAGAGCACACTGTCCTGCCTGAGCAGTCACCAGCCTACTGCATTACATGGAAGTTGTACCAAGGTAGCTTCTTGTACCAAGGTAGCTTCTTGGATCACTCGGTACACTGATTTTCCACCTCACTTGCACACATTGTATTGTTGCTAGAGCCAGTATATTTTATTCCAGAAGTTTGGTCCTTAAGGGGTTAAGGTATTAAGAGGTCCTTCCCTCATGTCACACAAAGTAACAATTTCGTTTCACTCTCCTCTAAGGAGACAACCCCTTAACCCCTTAAGGACCAATCTTCTGGAATAAAAGGGGATCATGACGTGTCACACATGTCATGTGTCCTTAAGTGGTTAAAGGTACACTATAGACACCCAGGCCACAGCTCAGCTCATTGAAGTAGTCTGGGTGCATTGCATGTCCCTGTCCCTCTTAGTCCTGCAATGTAAATTTTTTGAGAAACTGCAATAATTACATTGCGGGACTAAGAGTGCCTTTAGTGACTGTCAAGCAGACAGTCACTAGAGGCACTTTGTGCTTGCTAGGCGACTTTTGGTAGCGGAACTGATGCTAGACATCCTCACACTGTGCATGAGGCCATCCAGCGTCAGTAAAATTCCAACTGGAAAGCATTGAAGCTATTCTTTCCTATGGGTAGTGCCCCATATGCATTAGCCCCAATCAGATGATGTCGGAGCATCAACCCAGCACCAAGGGAGATTAGCACTGCAAATGGGTGAGTTCAGAAATATTTTTTTTTTATCCCTTTCCATGCTGGGTGTGTGATGTAGGGGTGGGGTCAGAGGGAATTATAGTGTAAGGAATACAGCTTTGCATTCCTAACACTGTAGAATCCCTTTAATTTGTTACATGTCCACTAGAGGCCCCTCCACTTCCGTTAACATGCATATGTGGCCTAATTACCATATATGTGCTATTGCTATATTCTCATACTATTCCTTTTTCATATGTTTTTTTTTTGTACTGTGCTAGCAATGGTTTCTTTTTTATTTCTCCATATTTGTATATTTATATTTACGAACCGTAACTCAATCTCAAAAATATGTTGAACTGGTAAGAAAAATAATTTTTGTACTTCTGTATTACAGATTTATTTTTCTTATAATTTTATGTTATTGTGTCCTTTATATTAGCCAACATGATTACATGACTACATCATGTCACCAACATTTCAAAAAAAGCAAAAAATAACCTCACAAAAAAAATATGATGTGTAAGTCAGTGACCTTTGGTAAAAAAAAGGATCCTTATTTAAAAAAATAAATCCATTTCATCTCCCCACTACAATACTTTCCTTTCAAAGTGGTTTACAGAAATAGAAGCATGCTTGCAAGTTGATTTGGAGCTGCCTGGCAACAGGAAGGCAGAAAAGCCTCTGAATTACTATTTTTCATTACTGATGGCCCCTTAAGAGCACATTGGGAAGGATTCTGTCTAGCTTAGATAAGAGTCTCCTAAAGATTTAATGTGCCAATCAGTTATACTTAGCTTCTCTGGACCATATAATAGTTTCACACCACATGTTCAGTACATTCAGGGTATGTTACGGATATGATGGGAAACGATTACTATACTGTATACAATGCCAATAGCACTATTATTCGCATCCATTTAGAAAACCGTTTGGTTACAAACTAATAAAAAAAAAAGGGGGAAATAGGGTTAAATATGAAATATCATAATGTAATTGTTCAGAACATAAAACCAACTTTCAACATTAAATTTGTCAGAATATGCCATATTTTGTGTGTGTGTTATATCAATTTGATTGTAGAAAAAATGTAATATGCATAATTTGATATTTAAAACACATAGGCATAAAATCCCTTTGTATTTCTTGATTTTTATTTCACATATTCAGAGGAACTTTCAGTCAAACTCAAACGTATGTTTAGTTATCTCAGAGCAATTACAAACACAATACAATCTCCAATATACTCACATTTTACAAATTTCATGTTTATTTTATTTGGAATTTCTGAAAACACACATACTACATTTACTATAGGCTATAATTCCCATAATACAAGTTTAGTTACATACTACTTGTTAATCACATTATCCTTTGCACATGCCCATCTTCAAAGTTACTGATATATGACATACAGGCATTGCTATATCATAAACACTTCCAAGACATATGGTAAAATGTATACTTATGGTAAGATAAATCTCCAACATTTTATCAGTGAGATTTATTTTGTATTGTTATCATTTAAATAATATTGTGTTTGGATCTGTTAGTCCATTAGATCATTTGTGGAGTTTTTCTTTTACTCTTCAGATGAAACAAAGCTATTGCAATTTTGTCATTAAATAATATAAACATATATTTCTTAATATAAATTCATGATTTTCCAGACCACAAAAAACATTTGGATTAATCAATTTTCCAAGTATCGTGGTGGTGAAAAGATTAAAGAACATTTTGCAACTTTTTTTTTTTTTTTTTAAACTTTTATTGTTTAATTTTGCACTTTACATCGTGTGAAAAGGATATAGGAGTCATACATCTCATAACATGTAATACTTTACAGTGTGCACGAGTGGTACAGAAGTTTCAAATTTTAGGATAGTCCTAGCTTGACAAATTCCTAAAATACATTGTTGTCAGCTTAGAGAACAGTAAACAGTAGTTCAGTGAGGTATTAAAAGCAGTTTGTAACGGTGTGATTACGTATATATTAGGTAATCGTCTGATTGGCTCACAGAAGACCCAAGTGGGTTAAGTATCGTGGAGTGGAGAACCATCAGAATCTTTAATATACTTGTCCCAGGGTGCCCAGGTATATGTGAACACATCGTAAGTGCCAGAGAAGGAGTGTGAGAGCTCATCCATTTGCCTAAAGGTGTCCACTTTGGTAATCCATTCCCTGATGGATGGGGGCTTGGTTTGCTTCCATTTGAGGGGAATTAGACTATTTGCTGCGGTAAGCAGATGATAGAGTAGGGTACGCATTGATTTTGGTAGAGGGGTGGGGAAGAGCATGAATAGTAAGGCCTCAGGAGATTGTGGGATTGCGTAGCCCGTAATAAGTGTTATTATGGTGGTTATTTTGCACCAGTATGATTGTATTACATTGCAAAACCACCAGATGTGGCCCGGGGTCCCTGCGTCAGTTTTGCATCTCCAGCATAGGTTGGATGCGTTCGGGAAGAACTTGCAAATTCTGGTTGGGGTGAAGTGCCATCTAGAAATGCGCTTATAGTTACTCTCTTGGGTTATAGTGTTGCTAGAGGACTTAAAGGTATTTTTAAATATAGTTCTCCAATCGTCAGGTGTTATTGTGATCTTTAAGTCTTTTTCCCAGGATTTTGTGAATTCTGGGAGGTGAGCGTGGAGATCCGTCTGTAAACATTTATAGAACACGGTGATGTGTTTCTTTGTCATAGTCCCCAAAAAGGTTCTAGCTTCGAATGCTGTCAATGGTCTGCTACCTTGTGTGAGGGTAGGTTGAGTTTGTGGGAAGTGCATGAGTTGTGTGTATTTGTAACCCTGCATTGGTGTGTGTGTGGGCGTGGGGATTAGATCCGAAATAGGGACCATTCCCTGACTGTTTAGTATGTCTTTCAGGAGTAGTTGCTCCTGTTGGTTCCCGAAGTCTCGGTATGCATTCTGTGGAATGCCTGGTTTGAAGTGTGGGTTTCCTGTAATCGGGTACAGTGGGGATGGATGCGGGGCAACATGGTCGGATTTCTTGATATTGTTCCAGTATCTTAGTGTAGGGATTAATGTTGGATGGTCTTTGTGGTTTGGGCGTACTAATTCCAGGCCTGAGGCATGCCATGGTAGCGTTCGAATGTGGACTTGTAGGCTGGCTGCTTCTATTTGTACCCACTGTTTCTGGTGGTAATTGTTAGTCCAATCGTAGATTCGGGATAGAATGACTGCCCTATGGTATGTCTCTACGTCTGGTGCCCCCATGCCGCCTTGTGTTTTGTGTCTCGTTAAGTTTGTGTATTGAGTCCTTGGGTGTTTTCCTGCCCACAGAAAGTTGGAGAGGCAGTGCTTTACCGTCTTGAAGAATGAAGTTGGGATCTTTATGGGTAGTGTTTGTAAAATGTAAAGGAATTTCGGCAAGATGGCCATTTTCAAGATGTGTACTCTGCAGAGCCAGCTGAATTGAGGTTTGTTCCAGGTTCTTAGGTCTCTGTCAATGTTGGCCAATAGTGGGGGAAAGTTGAGGTCGTATGTTTTGTGTAAGGAGTTCGTCAATTGTATTCCCAGGTATCTTACGGAATTCTGTGGCCAGTGGAATGGGTATGTCTGTTGAAGTCTGGTCTCCAACCCCTTTGAAATGTTCAAGGGGAGGATCTCACTTTTGCTACTATTTATTTTGTAGTTGGATACTAGGCCATATAGATCGATCTCTTGCAACAGGTGGGGTAGTGAGGTTTCTGGGTTTTTTATTGTGTATAGTAAATCATCTGCAAAGGCAGAAACTTTGTATTCCCGGTCGGCTATTTGTATGCCCTGGATATTCGGGTTGTTTCTGATCCCCTGAAGGAAGGGTTCTAGTGTTAGGATGAAAAGCAGGGGGGACAGAGGACATCCTTGTCTCGTGCCATTAGAGATATGGACTGTGTCTGAGAGTTGGCCATTGACCCTTATTTTTGCACCCGGCTTAGAGTAAATAGCTGAGAGCCACGACAGCCAGTTGGGGCCGAAGCCCATGGCCTGCATTGTGGCTGTTAGCAGGGACCAGTCCACCCTGTCAAACGCCTTTTCGGCGTCGATTGTGAGGATAAGGCTCGGGTCCCCCTTCGTCTGTGCATGGTATATGAGGTTCAACACTTTGGTGGTATTATTTTTGGCTTCTCGCCCTGGCACGAACCCAGCTTGGTCGGGGTGAACTAGTCCCTGCAAGTATGGTTTGAGGCGGACAGCTAGTATCTTTGTAAAAATTTTAAGGTCAATATTTATTAGTGAAATGGGCCTGTAGCTGCCACATTCCGTTAGGTCCTTGCCTGGTTTGGGGATAAGTGTAATATGCGCTTCTAGTGTTTCTCGAGGCAGAGTGTGCCCATGGTTTAAGGAATTGAACGCCGCTAGGAACGGTTTGTTCAGGGTCTTGGAGAAAGTTTTGAAGTATTTGGCTGTAAAGCCATCTGGCCCGGGACTCTTTCCCAGTGGTAGTTGTCTTATAATTATGGAGACTTCTTCGGATGTGAGTGGAGAGTCTAGTATTTGCCTAGCGTTTGGGGGGATTGTCTGGGCTAGTCTTTTTGTGAGGAAATTTTGGATGGCTTCCGGATCTGGTGGTTGGGATCTTAGGTTATATAGGCTTGAGTAATAGGAGTGGAATTCTCTCATTATGTCTGGCAGTAAGTGGGTTATTGTCCCTGAGGATTTTTTAATGTGGGTTATGTACGTTTGTTGCCTCTCTTTTTGTATCGCCCTGGCCAACATGCGGCCGCATTTTCCGCTTTGGGTGTAGTACTTGTGTCTAGTATATAGGAGCGACCGTTGAATTTTCGTATTCAGAAGTGTTTGGAGGGTAGAGCGCTTGTCTATGAGTTCTTTATATGTATCTAGGATCATGTGCCTTTTGTGAGCATTTTCTAAGCGTCTAATGTCCTCCGTGAGAGAGGTAATTTGGGCCTCCCTCGCTTTCTTGTGTCTGGATGCAAGGGCAATTATGTGTCCCCGTACAACGGCTTTATGGGCCTCCCAGATTACTGTGGGTGAAACCGAAGGTGTGCTGTTCTCTTCAAAGTAGTTATTGAGCGTCTCCTGTATTTGGGCAACATGTATTGGGTCGTTGAGTAATGAGTCGTTAAGTTTCCATTGTGATCTAGATGGGAACAGGTTAGGTATCTGGATAGACATAGATAGGGGACCATGGTCGGACCACGTAATGGGGCCGTACTCGCAGGAACGTATGAGGTGTAGGTGTCTGTGTTGCAGGAAGAACATGTCTAGTCTCGAGTATGTGTGCTGAACCGCTGAGAAGAAGGAGTAGTCCCGGGAGGTGGGGTGTGTTATTCGCCAACAGTCAAAAAGGTGACGATTGTCTAGGATTTGAACGATTCTAGATCTGGAGGTTGCGTTGTATTTAGTGGACTTGGAAGTTGTGTCTAAGTCAGAATCTAGTGAGATGTTGAAGTCTCCCCCCAGTATAAGAATCCCTTCCGTGGTTTTGTCTACTGCGTTCAGATATTTGCGTGTATGTTTGCATTGTTTGCTATTAGGAAGGTATAGGTTGGCAAGTGTCACTACGGTGTTCCCTATCTTACCTGTGACTATCAAAAGCCTACCTTCTGAGACTGAGTGGTGTGATAGGTACGTGAAGGGTACGTGTTTCCCTATCAGAATGGCTACCCCTTTAGATTTGGAGCTTTCATAATTGCTAAAATATCCTGTTGGGTAGTGTTTATTGCGAAGGGTTGGGGCTGAGTTAGCTTTAAAATGCGTTTCTTGTAGAAATGCTATGTCCGTTCTGAGAGTGTGAAGTTCTCGAAGAGCTAGGGATCTTTTTGTTGGTGAGTTAAGCCCCCTCGTGTTTAGGGTCGTGATACGTATGGTTGCCATGTTCGGTTATCTAATTGAAGTCACTGCTTCTAGGAGTGTTAGATAATGTAAATGCAGGCACAGTGGATACACTGAAAACAATATATGAGAGATATCGACTCTAGTAGCGAGAGTATTAAGTGCAGATTACAATATAACAACGAGAGAAAATAAAAAATAAAGAAAGAAAGAATAACAAAAACGGATTAATCCAACTATATACAAAGACTTTGAATAAACTCTGGAGCTAGCAATTGAGAGTGCGAAGGTGTTGTGGGTGTGTAGGCCCTTTTAGCCGGTGGCTTTCCCCGAGTGTATTGGGAGATCTCGGGGATACAGATATGGCACCGCTGGGGCTTGTGATGCTGCTGCAGAGTGTCTCGCAGTCTGTGGTGGGGGGTAAATCTAAGTTGTTTTGAGTGATTTAAGGAGAGGTGGCGGGCAATCCACCTGTCAACTTATGTGAGGAAATGGATTTCGGGCGTTAAGTTTTAGTAAGGAATTGGGACACATGTGAGCTTTGCTTGCTATGAACGGGTCTCCTGGCTCGGTTATGTGTCAGGTTGTGTGCGGCTTCGGTTATGGTCAACACTCTCAAAAGCTTTCTCTTGGTGGTGACTTCTCAGGGCACCCGACTCTCCCCCCCCCCCCATCACCCCCTGCCCTCCCCCCCCCGACATCCCCAAATACATGTCTAAATATTGTACTGGAGAGGTGTGAAGGGTGAAAAGAGCAAGGAAAGAGGAAGGAGGGAGAGCAGGCCCGCGGCCCAGAGGGCCGGGAGAAAGGACAGGAGAGGGAGCAGAAGAACACAGTAGGTTTATCTAGTGGGTTGCATAACAACAGAACCCTGAACCTTTTGGTAGACAGCAAGAACGTATGCTCCCTGGTCAGATAAGTTCGTGGGTATTTGGAGCCCTTCAGGTGTGGGTGACAAGATCTGTGGTGCCAAACTCAGCTTTATGGTAAAAGTCACTGGGATCGCACCGATGTCCCTTCTCCGGCTTGATATAAGACATTGACGAAGAGCTGCCACGTCTTAAGTCCAGGCTTCCTGTGGATCAGGCGTTTTCCAAGAGTCGGGGCTTCATATTAGGCTCGTGAGGTCTATTTGAGCGGGAGACTTGCTGTTCGAAGGAGAGGCTGATGTAGCCATGTCTTGTGTGAAATCAGTGTCTCAGTCCCTTTGTGAGTAGTCTTGAGCAGGCTCTTAAGAGTGTGATAACCTGTGAATAAAGACGCTTTTCTGGCAATTTATGTGGTTTTCAGTTCTTTTCTATGTCGTGTTTCCGTCTCAGGTTTCAGAATCGGTGTGGTTCAACCTGTTGCCTTTGCGTGTTTCGGAGATGAGGTTGGTTGTCGTTGCGACGCCTTTTTGGCGGAGTTTGCCATCTTGATCTCTGAGGACGTGGATAATTATGAGGAGCTTGAATCGGGCCGTACCAGTCTGGTATTTGTACATCCGGGAGATTTAAGGTAGAGGTGAACGTGGCAATGTCCTCTGAAGTGGTTACAGTAGCGGAGGTCCCGTTATGGGTGGCTGTTAAGGAGAGGGGGAAACCCCATCTGTACTTGATGTTCCTAGTACGCAGGATATCTGTCAGGGGTTTAAGTGTTCGTCTTGCTTGCAGTGTCATCCAGGAGAGGTCTGGGTAAATTTGTATTTGGGCCCCCATAAACAGTAGCGGTTGAGTCGTTTTTCTGAGTTCGCGGAGGATGTCTTCTTTCACCCCATAATAGTGTAGGCGACAGATTATGTCTCTTGGGGCATCTGAGGCTGGACCTCTTGGCTTAAGTGCTCTATGAGCTCTGTCAAAGAGGATATGTTCCGCTGGATCTTTGTGCAGTAGGTAATTGAATAATTCTTGGAGTGTTTTAGGGAGGTTTTCCCCTTCTATTTCTGGCATGCCCTTCAGCCTTAGGTTGTTACGTCGCCCCCTATTGTCCAGGTCATGGACCCCCCATTTTGCAACTTTTTGAATCTGACAATTTTTATTTCTTTCTGGTTATTACTGAAAATGTTCCTTTCCATTACTTTTTGACTTTATATTTTGTGTGTGTACCATTATTTGGCGTTAGTAAACTTGACAGGATTTTCTAAATCTAGATTTGTAATTGTTCTGACCTCAGCTACATTTCAATTACAAAACTATTCTGTTTCTTGAACCTTATGTTCCAAAATGAAAGAATGAAAACCACTCTATATTGCAAAAATACAATAAATCAATACATAATTGATCTATACTGTTAATAGAACTTTGAGTAAATAATGGTCCTAATTATAGTGCATACATATAGTTGTGCTCCAAAGTTTGCATACCCTTGGAAATTTGGTATTTGTACCATTTTAAAGAAAACATGAGTGAACAGACAAAAATGATTTTATTTTTTTGTAATGCACAAAAAATCAAGTTTGAAGCATTACATGACATATGAGGATCATGCACATTTTTATAATAATATATATGAGATGAGTGAGAGACCGTGCAAACAGTGAGAACTTAAACTATGCTTGGTGCTCTGACAGGGTTATACTAAGACCAGACTAAAAATAAACATCAGTAGCTGTACATCTTAGCAAGAGTAGTTTCCTGGGATGCCTGTCATGAAGGAAGGGAGAGGACAGAAATTGAGGCATCGGATGGAAAACTAACAGGCTTTGCTAGACTGAGAAACAATAAGGGGGAGGAAGGGAAAGGGTAGGCCACACAAGTGAATATGTTGCCAAGTAACTAAATCAGACTTATAGTCCCCTCTCAGTGTCCCCACAGGTATCCCCATTCATCCTATGCCTTGGATGTGTAGTGCACAGTCTGCATGCATATCGGGCTTTTAGGCCCAGGTGAGAGGCAGGATGAGTGTCTGACCAGGATCAGGGTTCCCCGTGACTTTCCAGGCTTGTAACCAGGCTTTGGTTTGGTTTGTGTTGGTTCCCGCTTCTGTGCCGCTCTCAGGTTAGTTGGGTTCTGCTGCTAGCGTTTCCTCCATGTTGAAGCCTTCGCCATCAGCAGTGTGTGTGTGTGGTCCAGGGTGGGGATCTTGTAAGCTCTGTCTGCAGTCGGGTGCGTGCTTTGGGTCACAATTGGTTATTTGCCTGTTACCTGCTGCCAGAGTTTGTGGAAGTACATGTTCCATATCTGAGAGTGCTTCTACTATGGTAGGTACTTCATCGTGATGATCGGCACTGACCACTTGTCTGTATTCCCTGGACTACCTCCCAGGAGTGGACAGGGCTGGGAGATCAGTCATTTCTCCCGCCCGTCGAGTGCTAGGCCGCATCAGCAGCATAAATAAAGGGAAGCTCCCTGCAGCTTTTTGACCACCACCAGGTGTGTCAGATAGGTCTGGAGGTATTATTCACACTGTATCTGCCCTGTTTTAGGATGCTTGCACTTGTTGAACTCGATTTGGGGCAAAACAGTAGAGAAGCTCACTTGACTTGCGACTTTCCTCCATGGCATGCAGGTTTTGTAATATTTTAATATCCTTTTCCATCTTTATAAAGTTCCATTAACTTGTTACGCAGGTCTTTTGACAGTTCTTTTATGCTCCCCATAACTCAGTATCTAGCCTACTCAGTGCATCCACGTGAGCGCTAACAAACTCATTGATTATTTATAAACAGACACTAATTGCAATTCAAAAAGTCACTGGTGTGGGAAATTAATCTTTAATTGACATTTTAACATGTGTGTGTCACCTTGTGTGTCTGTAACAATGCCAAACATTTAAGGGTATGTAAACTTTTGTAAACAGGGTGATTTCTGTTATCAATATGACTTAAAAAGGAGCCAAACAACTATGTGATAATAAACGGCTTCATATGAACAATATTCTTCAATAAAATAAAAAAAATTGCATGATCAGTCATTTTCAAAATAAGTGCCAACATTTCAAATTTTTTGCCAGGGTATGCAAACTTTGAGCACAACTGTGTATAGCTACCCCCTTATTGTTGAAAGAGTTAACTAAAATTAAAAATTTAAACTAAAAGAATCTCTATACTTTTGTTGATTTATCATCAACAGGCTTAAAGATTATTATGTCAATCTTTGTGGTTTCTCTGACAGTTTTATAATAGGGTAACAATTTAGCAATTTTCCCTATTCAGACATTAGTGAATTTAGGAGAGAGTTTTCTTACTGACCAAAAATAAAATCATTGAAATAGTGTTCTAATACTGTATACTAGAAACCTTCTCTTTTTGTACCTAAATACTCTAGGGATTTTTAAAATGTATTTATTTTATTTAATTCTATGTGCCTTTCAATTTTTATCATGCAATAAGACTCATAAAGGCTTGTCATTTAATTTGAATAAATACTCTAATGCCTTTCGATATTGACCTTATATTTTAATAATCCTCATTGGGAGCAAAGTAGAATTGGAAAATATATATATTCTTTGAGACACTAAAAGAATTTGGCATAAATTATGCTATGGCTAATTTAGCCTATCTGTATCTGAACACTATAATGTCATACTTTATTTACTATGCTATATATTAAATGTTATCCTAATTTCTCTTTTTGTACATCTTTTACTGGGACCATCATTTTGTTATTTAATACTATTCAGTCCTTGGGCATAACTGTGAATGTAGTTTGACATAATGGAAATAAGTTTGTGACAACTACACAACTATAAACATTTCTAAAAAAAAAAAAAAAAAAGAGTAAAATTAAAATCCTCTGTCAGTATATTTTGATGTAAGTCAAGTCTTGTATATTGTCGCAAGCTGCTGAAAAAAAAAATATGATTAAAGTACAAAGGTCATGTGGTGTGTCAACCTCTAGTCACAGTAAAGAAAATGTCTTGATCGATACTTCCAAATAGCTGTTTTTTTCATCCTTTTTATTTATTACTGGAAGATTAGAGTCTGCGTGTGTTATATGTAAGTAATAAACATCAAATAAACATAAGGCATAAAACACTAAAATCTATAGTGCATGGTATTCAAATACATGTAATACAATTATGGTTCTTAATGTGAAAGCTATAGCAGAATAAATGTACAGATTACTGAGATTTCACGTTTTCACTAAAGCAACCTGTGACTTTTTTTCAATTCAGATAAATCTATGCATAGCAGTTTGGTAATTAGATGAATTACAGTCTAATTTCTTTGGCCAACTTTCCTCACTAATGATAAAGTTCACAATTTCCCTGCAAATACACAGCTCAGCATTGTAATGTTAACATATAACTAGAGGTAGTTGAGTGCTATGTTAATACACTGGCACCTGTTGATAAAGATTATTGCTAGTTTTATTTGTGATTTTATTAAAGACACAGACTCATATTATGCTTATCTATTTCTTTACTTTCTCACAACAAAAAATGACTGTAAGGATACCATATTAGGAAGCTATCTATTAAACAACTGAAAGATTGCAAATAAGAAAAGCCCCTTTTTCTTAATTTTGTTCTTTCAGTTGCTCTGTAGATAAGTCCCTAACTCAGTACCATTAATCCAACATAAGGGTAGCTAATTAGGGATCTATCTATTAAACTGCTGTAATAACAAAATTAATAATAATTAAAAAAATAGCCAAACAATAGCGTGATACAGTTAAAAGAACACTCTTTAATGATAAAAATTGCACTTACAAGAAGAAGGCTAATCCATGCATATCTCCAACTTCTGGATCACAGTGTCAGCTGAGCAGAGAATGCAGGAAAAAAAGGAAAACTTCCAGGGCAAAAATTAGAAATATGAAATTACAATAAAACATAAAATGAAAAAGTCCTCAAATAAATCCAAAACGTTTCGTCCAAAGGGATCTGGGACTCTGTTGCGACATCCTGTTTCTATAGGGTTCTTAATTTCAAATCTAGAATCAGCTGGCGGCCTGTTGCGTTCAACCATGGAAATAACTTTCCATTTTTGTTAGGTCATGTCATGTGGTTTTTGGAGGGTCCTGTTTGCTTGACTCCTACCCTGTGACTATGGGCCCTGCAATATACCTTTCCCAATACACTTTAAAAGGCTCCATTCATGTAATATAAGTACTTTTGCACCCTAAGTCCCTGGAATTGTTTTGGGCATAGGACCATGTGCATGGTGGGTCAAAATTATGACTTCCAGGAAATTCCTGAGCCCCTGATCTGATCTTGGTAATTTTTGGATATGTTGTTCAACCAGATCAGGGCTATCAGGGGATGTGGAACTTTTATGGACATATGTTGCATTTTGGGGTACTTATTGGACTTCGTAAAAATGTGTTTTTTTTTCTGCCTGGGGATAATTAAGTTAGTACATTATCTACCTTAATTATATCACAGGCAGAGAGGAGGGATTGTGTGCTGTATGTGGAAGTGTAAGACATTGTTATATTGTTCTTATTGGTCTGTACAGTTTGTAATGCGGTGCTCCATCAGGTCCAGGGGATGTGCCTCTGGCCTGAGGAATTGTATAGAAAGCCAACCTGTACCATTAAACCTTCAGACTTGCTTCACCCTCAATACTGAGTTCTGTCTCTTATTGGGGAAATGGCTATAATCACATTGGGAATTGCTATACTACATATACTACCCTGGGCTGTAATCACTTAGCTCTTCTAAGAGCTGTTCCTGTTACGCTCTCCTGGAGGTGAGGTCTTCCCCACATGGTCCTGGATGTCAGAGGTGGTTCCAGGGTGGGTTGGAGATGGCGAGACCCCAACCAAGCTGTGGCGGTTCATGGGGTCTGCAGTACCTATGGTGTCCGGTGCGGTGCTGATGGTCCTTGGTGAGCACTAGGAGCATCCATCGGCGGAGTGTACGTCACAGTCAGTAATGAATTATTATTTATAATTGAGCCACCACTCTCTGGTAGTATGTTGCTTTCCTGTCTGCAGACATTTGCTCTTTAATAGTATAGTCATGTACTCTGTCAATAATGTTGCTTATTGTCAAAAATGGCAAATGTATGATTTGGTCAAACCAACTACCTGTCATACACAAGTCATCTGTTTTCTTTTTTTTTTTTTTTTTATAAAACAGATTTCCTAATGTTTATATACATTCATATACCATGAAGGCATGTAGAAATCAAAACATAATGCGTTGCATCAGAAATTTAGCTGTTCGATAAGCTGTTATTATGAACAACTTCACACTAAGTAGCTGGGTTGTTGTGTATGTTACATATATAATATATATATATATATATATATATATATATATATATCTATATATATAAAATAAAACTCATTTTTGTCAAATTAAATTCCATTTTGGAGATTGTATAATAGTTTAACTTGTTTTTTATTTTATTTTTTTATATATTTTATTTTTGGTATTCTTTTCTTTTTCGCACACATCATGTCACAGTACAATAGTGCGAAAGTACAAAATATCATACAATGGCTGGGTAGATATTTACTGCTGCTACCCAACTCCCGGACTCAGGGGCGTTTGTGTCATAGGTTCTGGTGTGTTGCATTCCTCATTTTAGTTGGGAAGCCCTTCTTTAGTTGGGAAGCCCATTATTCCTGCCTAGTTATCTAGTATACTATGTTACCCACCCCCTGTCTGTCCTAAGGATTGTGGTCTGCTCTCCAGGGAGTCGTGGCTCTGGTGTAATGTATGTTCTAAGTGGCACTGTATCTCTAACACATTAAAGTAACGTAACTTACATTTTTTAAACTGAAAGAACAGTCCAAGATTCAACCATAACTATCACATCACCTCACCACACCCCATATCCCGCCATGGGCCGGACTGGGGATACAAAGCAGCCCTGGAAAAAAAATCTATGCCAGCCCCATAAGTCACTGCGCCACGTATTGTCACATGTAATACGTACGGCTATGTGTTGCCACCCTAGATGATTGAGTATATATATATATGTAATTTATTATGTGTTTAGATATTACTCAATCATCAAATCAGGGGTTCCAAATTAATTTTTCCCGTGGAACACTGACAGTGTATCAACATCTTCAGTGCTGCTGGCTGAGGTTGGTGTGCTGCTCAGTCCTCGCTGCTCCCTCTCCCCCTCCAGGCGCCGCGCTCTGTCTGGGAGGAAGTGCTGTCCCTTCTTCTCAGCATCCAATACTACAGGGGTCCTGTTGTGGTTTTAGATGACCGCGGCGACTGACCGGACCCCTAGCGATACCCATAAGATGGCCCTAAATGCTTGGGGCACCAGACGTGCAAATCGCTGTGGAAGCCCAATTTTGTTCTCGCAGAACCCTAGGGTAATTGAGAAAATTAGATGATTGAGTAATATATTTATATAAACACATAATACATAAACACATAATATATATAATGTGTTTATAGATTAAGCAATCATCTAGGGTGGCAAGATATGCATACATATACACCTTACATATTGATATATATTTCTTTTTCTGATATGGTGGGTAGGGGTTGTGTATGGTGGATAGGGGGACTGTGAGTAGGTAGGGGTTCTTTAAGGTGGGTAGGAGGACTGTGAGGTGGGTAGGGGGACTGTGAGGTGGGTAGGAGGGCTGTGAGGTGGGTAGGGGTTATGTATGGTGGGAAGAGGGGCTGTGAATGGGTAGTCAGTGGGTAGGGGGGCTGTGAGGTGGGTAGGGGTTATGTGAGGTGGGTAGGGGTTATGTGAGGTGGGTAGAGGTTATGTATGGTGGGTAGGGGTTATGTATAGTGGGTAGGGGCTGTGAGGTGGGTAGAGGTGCTGTGAGGTGGGCTATCAGTGGGTAGGGGGCTGTGAGGTGGGTAGGGGGGCTGTGAGGTGGGCTGTCAGTGGGTAGGGGGCTGTGAGGTGGGTACGGGGGTTGTGAAGTGGGTAGGGGGGCTGTGAGGTCACCCCCATCCCTTAATACACTGCTGATCCCCCTCCCCCTATCGAATACACTGCTGATCCCCCTCCCCCTATCTAATACACTTCTGACCCCCCTCCCCCTATCTAATACACTTCTGACCCCCCTAATACACTTCTGACACCACTCCCCCTAATACACTTCTGACCCCCCTCCCCTATCTAATGCACTTCACACTCCCTCCCCACTATCCAATACCCAACTGACCCCCCTCCCCTATTACACAGATGACCCCACCCCACACCCTCATATACTGCTGATCCCTCCCCTCCCCTAATATTATGCTGACCCCCCTCCCCTCCACTAATATACTGCTGATCCCTCCCCTCCCCTAATACACAGTTGTCCCCCCTCCCCTCCCTTAATACACAGTTGTCCCCTCTCCCCTCCCCTAATGCAGTTGTCCCCCTCCCCTCCCCTAATACATAGTTGTCCCTGCCTCCCCTCGTCCTAATACACAATTGTTCCCCCCTCCCCTAATACACTGCTGATCCCCTCCCCCTAATACACTTCTGACCCCCCTCCCCTATCTAATGCACTTCTTACCCCCCTCCCCTATCTAATGCACTTCTCACCCCCTCCCCACTATCCAATACACAACTGACCCCACCCCACACCCTCATATACTGCTGATCCCTCCCCTCCCCTAATATTATGCTGACCCCCCTCCCTTCCACTAATATACTGCTGATCCCTCCCCTAATACACAGTTGTCCCCCCTTCCCTCCCTTAATACACAGTTGTCCCTAACCCCTCCCCTAATACAGTTGCTCCCCCTCCCCTCCCCTAATACATAGTTGTCCCTGCCTCCCCTCGTCCTAATACACAATTGTTCCCCTTTCCCTAATACACAATTGTTCCCCCCTCCCCTAATACACAATTGTTCCCCAATACACAATTGTTCCCCCAATTCACAATTGTTCCACCCTCCCCTAATACACAATTGTTCCCCCCTCCCCAATATACAATTGTTCCCCCAATACACAATTGTTCCCCCCTCCCCTAATACACAATTGTTCCCCCCTCCCCTAATACACAATTGTTCCCCCCTCCCCTAATACACAATTGTTCCCCCAATACACAATTGTTCCCCCAATACATAGTTGCCCCCCTCCCCTAATGCAATACACAATAGGTCCCCCGAGCCCCTTTATTCTTACCTGATCTAGAAGATGTACCTGAATGGTGCAGGAGGGAAGTGATACCGCAGTCAGTGCAGAGCCGCCGCCGCGCAGACGCCGGATGTGACGTCATATGCCGCTCACATCCGGCGGCTGACAGGAAATGTGTCCGTTCTGCTCCAGCCTCCTCTGACCGCAAACAGCCGAAGCAGTGGCTGGCACAAGCGGCTGCGGCAGCCGCCGCATGGACTAACAGGAAAAAAAATATTTTCCTGTCTTGTGGCTGAGTGCAGCCACATCTCAAGGCGGCCCCAGGGCCGGCGGCCTACCGGGAAATTTCCCGGTATCCCGGTAGGCCAGTCCGGCCCTGATCCCGCCCCTGCCTCAGATATTTGATCAGTGTGTCTGTGCCCTGAGAAAGCCTTGTGTTCCCTTCAAGAAGTATTTCCATGATTGCCATATAACTATGTATCTATGGTATTGGTCCAGGGACCCCCATCTTAGTTCCTCCATCCCATGGAAGTGTTTGATTTTTAAGTACCAATCTTTCCTAGAGGTTAATTTCGTCGATTTCCAGCTGCTCACTATGATAAATGTAGCTGCTGTCAGCATAAAGTATATTAGGGAATGCTTGAGTTGTCTTTGTGCGATTTTGAAATGGTAAAGCATAAGTGCCTCTGGGTTAAAAAGTATATTCATGTTCGTCACCAGGTTTACAGTATTCCATACTTCTTTCCAGAAGCCTGATACTGATCTGCAATTCCACCATATGTGCTGGAAGGTTCCCTTTCTCCAAATCACAGCTCCAACATTTGGGAGATGCGGTAGAGTCATATCTATTTACATCCACCGGGGTGATATACCATTTAGAAATGAACTTAAAGTTAATTTCCTGTAACAGGACACTAGAGTGTGAGTGAAAAATTGTTTTAAAGATAGTCATCCACTCTCTCTCTTCCAAGTCAGTGTCCAAGTGGTCCTTCCATAATCTGGTAAAGTATGGCAGTTGTGTGTGTACCTGGGTCTGTAAAAGTTTGTAACATAAGGAAGTCGGTTTGGAGGGCAGTTTTTCTCCTGAGCATGAAAGTTAAAATTTAGTCGGGTCTCTTGGGGTCCAGTTCAAAAGGCCCTGTGCATTCAAGAAATGCCGCAGTTGCCCGTGCTGGAACCACTGCATGAGGGTCGGGGCACTTCCACCTGTTAACTGTGTGATCGGAGTCATTCCCTCCCCTCCCACCACCTCTGCCAACACGATATAAGTGGCCTTCTTATCACTCCTCTGTGGTGTTTCCCTGAGATAAAAAGGGGGTTGTCGGTGATAGGGTATTTAAGGGATGGAGTCGGGGCTATGTAAGGCATTTGACATATTATTTTAATAATCCGTAGTGTTGGTGTCACCGTTGGGTGTGTGGGGATTGTCCAGTAAATGGGCGACGTCAACAGCCATGGCATTGCAGTCAGTGATTCTCCTACCTGAGCTTGCTCTATCGGGACTCACAGTTTTGATGTAGCCTGGACCGACCAGTCAATGATGCGACCCAAAAGGATCGCCTGGTAGTACAACCAAATGTCCGGAAGTCCCAACCCCCCCTCCTTCCTTAGGCCTAGTGTGGACATGATATCGTATTCTCAGGCATCTCTTGGCCCATATAAATTTAGTAAATAATGACTGAATTTTCTTAAAAAAGGTTCGTGGGGGAGGGTATTCATTTTAACCCAACCAAACCATCGGAATTGTGGTTTGTTCCATGTCTCTAGGTCCCTACTGATATCTCCTAGTAGTTCAGGAAAGTTGGCTCCATACAACATCTTGGTGTGAGGGGTTATGTTAACTCCCAGGTATCTGATAGATTTTGTGGCCCATTGGAAGGCATATTGTGCTTGTAACCGTGATTTTTCCCTTTCTGGTAGGGTGAGGTTCAATATTTTGCCATTTTCCCTATTATTTTAACCCCTTAAGGACACACAACATGTGTGACATGTCATGATTCCCTTTTATTCCAGAAGTTTGGTCCTTAAGGGGTTAAAGTTGGATAGGGCACTATATTCGGATAGTACATTCATTAATGCTGGGAGGGACGTAATTGGATTGTTGAGGGTGAATAATAAATCATCCACAAATGCAGATACCTTGTATTGTTGTCTGCCCACCACCCGAGGCTGGCTCCTAACTGCGTCCAATCCCAGAATGAAGATCAGTGGAGATAGGGGGCACCCCTGCCTTGTGCCATTTGTTATCCGGAAGGATTCACACAATGTCTCGTTCATTTTGAGCCTCGCTGAGGGCATAAGTAGATCAACTGGATCCACTGCATCCACCTCAGACCAAAACCCAGTGCTTCCAGCGTCAACAGGAGGAAGTTCCAGTCCATCCTGTCGAACGCCTTCTCCGCATCGATAGCTAACATGATGGAGGGAGTCTTATTCATATGGGCTCCGTGGATGAGGCTGATTATTTTCGTAGTGTTATCTTTGGCCTTTCTAGATGGGACAAAACCTGCCTGGTCGGGATGTATTAAGCTTGGGAGCAATGGTTTCAGTCTCAGTGCTAGAATTTTCATAAATATTTTCATGTCAACGTTTATCAACGAGATCGGTCTATAACTGCCACATACATCTGGGTTTTTCCTGCTTTATGGAGAAGAGTGTTGTTGGCTTCCAAACTTGGCTGAGGGATTGGGCTGTCTGGACCTATGGAGTTAATGGCCTCTAGTAGGTGTTGGACTAGTTCCTTCAAATACGTTTTGTAGTATGAGGCTGAGTAGCCATCTGGGCCCGGGCTTTTGCCTGAGGGGGTAGATTTACCCGCATTTGTTAGTTCTGTTACTGTGAATGGCTCATCTAGGGACCGAGTCAGTACTTGGGGGAGCACTCTGTCAAATTTGTCTGCTAAATAGGCCCTGATCGCCTTCCTATCCTATGTTGTCTTAGTTATATTGTATAATGAGTGGTAGAAATCTCTAAATGTTTTTGCTATCTCTTCATTTGTTTGTACTATTTTATTGTTAGCCGTTTTAATTTGAGGAATGTATGTCCTCTCTTGTCTTTGTTTGAGTGCATTGGCTAGGAGTTTTCCACACCAATTACCTTGAGCATAGAATAATTGTTTATTCCACACAAGAGATTTTTTAGCTTTCGATTGTAACAATAGGGTCAATTCTGACCTGAGGGATAGGAGTTTTCGGTGATCGACTTCAGACATAGTGATCTCATGTGCCTCTTCTAGATCTCTTATTTCAGTCAGCAATTCAGTCTGTTTCTTAATAATTTATTTTTTTAAATAGGAGTCCCATTTTATTAATTCCCCTCTAATAACACATTTGGGTGCTTCCCACTGGAGGAATGGTGTAGTATCGTGTGTGGTATTGTCCTGGAAATAATGGGATATGGCCCTGGCTACAGCCTGTTGCGCTGCGTTATTGTGCAGTATGGTGGTGTTCAATTTCCACTAGCCTTTGCCCTGAGCAAGGGATGGGATCCGTATTTGAACTTGTACTGGGGCATGATCTGACCATGTAATGTTGCCAATAGACGCTGAGGTCACTAGTGAGAGATCCCTACGTGTGGTGAGAAAGAAGTCTATTCTAGTGTATGTGGAGGCTGGTCTTGAGTACAATGTGTAGTCTTTTGTAGTGGGGGGAAGAGCTCTCCAGCAGTCCACTAACAGATAACTATGTAGTAGTCATTTTATTTGTGCCCTTGTGGGGTTTAAGTGGGTGGAATGTTGTGCAGTGCTGTCTTTCTGGGCATCTAGAGGCATGTCTGGGCATGTTGAAATCACCCCCTACAATTAAGACCCCTCTAGTGTGTTGCTGGATTTTGGTTAGTATTCTACGAAACTTGTGACATTGTCGCGTATTTGGTAAGTTAATGTTGGCCAAAGTTATAGGGAAGTTGCCAATCATGCCTCAAAGAATAATATATCTGCCTGATTCATCTGTGTAGTGTTGTTGGCAAACAACTGTCAATTGGGTTCCTATCAAGATTGCCACCCCCTGTGATTTACTATGTGCGAAATTATTATAGTATGCGTGCGGGTATTGTATATTGGTCAGCTTTGGGGCCTTGGGTACCTTAAAATGCGTTTCCTGCATGAATACCACATCTGCATGTAGCCTATGGAATTCCCTCAGCACCATGTTCTTCTTTTCCGGTGAGTTAAGCCCCCGAACATTATAGGAAAGTATGCTCAACGTGTCTATGGGTGTTGTGCGTTCCCTGGATGTTGACATGATAGCCCCCCTACTGTTCTCAGTCAGTGCCAGGGTTTCAGCAGTGCGTGAGTGTGTGGGTGTGTGCGTTGAAAAGAAAAAATGTAAAAGAAAGAACTAAACTAAAATGTAACAAGACGATCTGAACAATGAACTTATAACAGAAGTGGTATCTAGACCTTGGAACCACTTAGGATAGTAAGTGTCTCCACTAACTAAGTAGGAGTCGATGCTCGTCCCCTTACACCACCAGCTTTATTAGCTGAATCGGGAATACGTGTGCATGGTTAAGGATGAATTAGTGCACCGCTCGTAACCATATCCGGTTATTCGGGGAAGGTTATGTTCTGTTAGTAGAAATATTTATGTCTTGTGGCTATGGACTGTATTGTCCGCTGGGATTTTAATTTGTGCTGCCGCTCCCTGCAGCCGATCTTAAGTTTGTTTGTATCGTGGCACCGCCAAGCGCCACTTAGAGTACTATTGGGTCGAGTATTACCCTTGTCAGGGATTCAAGTGTGGGTAAAGGACAGTCCCACCTATTCAGGGGGGCATTTGGTATCACATCCTACAATATAAACAAATGAGCAATACAATCATCACGTAAGCGGTACATGTCCCCCAAGACAGTGCATATACATGTAATTCATGTAACTTTTTTTTTTCTCCCTCTATGCTGTCCCTGCTTGGGTTCAACATTGCCCCAGTGTGATAGGAAGATGTCCCGCTGGAGTTGCCTTGAGTCTTCCCTTTTTTTTTTTTTAAATAAAAAAAAAGACAATTATACACTAGTTCAGCTCCTGTTACTAGTTGTAGGAGTATGTGTGTCACTGCAAACCCCTGTAGGAAGACTGATCCACCCCCCCACCCGCATCTTCATAACCTTCATACTTTCATGTATTAATTCTCCCTACACCTCAGCCCCTTCATATGACATTGTCAGTGACTGTCTACAGAATATGGTGCATAGTTACTTGCACCCTTCTGGGGAGTCAGTACGATGTGTCATCTGATTCAAAGCCATAGAGAGTCCCGGACTGTTCCTGGGCCGGTTGCTTTGGGTGATCCAAATGTCCATGGTGGGGTCAGGGTTTGTCTCCCGCTAGGCCCTCCTCCGCCCAAAAGGTGTGTGACCTTCGAGTGCAGAGTTCGGAGTGTCACTTTAGTTGCCTTGCGATGCATGCCGAGGCCTGGACGTGGGCGTAAAAGGGAGCCTTCTCCTCTACTCCGCCATTCCTCTCCATCTGGTCCTCTGTGGCAGGGCCTGTGGAGCTCCCTGCACCGAAGGGTCATACAGTCTTGCATCTCAACTTGTGGAAGGTCGAAGGTTTTTATGAAGTCCGGCATATCAAGGACTGTGATGATGCAGCTCTGCACCCCTTGGTGGGTTGCTGTTAGTGAGAATGGGTAATCCCAATGATACCGAATTTCCTTAGCCTACAGAGCCTTGGAGCGTCAGCCACGCCAGGTCGGGCAATATCTGGATCCGTGTGGAGGACATGTTAAAAGCTGGAGAATTCCTGGCCTGGCGTAATATGTCCTCTTTTAGGGCATAATAGTGAACCCTGCAGACAATGTCTCTGGGGGTCTCTTGTGGGAGTCCTCGGGGTCTCACCGTCCTGTGCGCCCTATCCAGTAGTATATGGATATCTGTGGCATGTCGCAAGATGTTGTTAAAGAGAGTATGGAACCTTCTCCCAATCTTTTTGCTGAGGTAATTGCCACCGAAAATAAGGTCTTGAATGATAAAACCTTGAGAGAAGACTTTTCTATAGGTTCAAATGGAGGTTCGCAGATCGCTGATAAAACCAAATTAAGATCCCATGGTGGAAAGGTTTCCCTGATGGTCGGAACCAATGAGACAAAGCTTTTAAAAAGCTGGTGATTAGAATATTCAAAGCCAAAGATCTGAATGAGAAGAAACTGATGGAAAGCTGAAATTTGGACCTTTAGTGTGGCTGGTTTCAATCCTTTCGCAAAGCCCATTTGAAGGAATTTAAGGATGTTTGGAATTGAAGCGGTTACAGGATTTTCTGTGAACTTAATACACCAAAAACAACATTTCTTCCATATTATGGAATACATCTTGGAAGTAGATTCTTTCTTAGCAGACATCAGAATCTCAATAACTTTAGGAGACATACCCTTTTCCTTTAATATCTGGTATTCAGAAACCAGGCCATCAGTTTGAATTTCTTCAGAGTTGGAAGAGGTACCATGGAGTGTTCCATTATGTCTACTGACAGGGGAAGTTACCAAAAGGTGGATACGGGTATATTTAGGAGAACTGAGAACCAACTCCTTATCGGCCACCATGGCAGAATTATGATTATTCTTACCCCTTCCACCCTGATCTTCTGTAGAATCCTGGGAATTAGAGAAATTGGAGGAAACACATAGGCTAGGCCAAAATTCCAGGGAATAGAAAGGGAGTCTATGACCTCTGGTCTGTCTGACGGGTTCAAATATGCAAATCTTTTTGTTTTCTTGTTTGATCTTGAAGCCATCAGGTCTATTTCTGGATAACCAAATTTCTTTGTTATTTGACTGAAGATCTGGGAAGAAAGAGACCAATCTGCTGGTTTTAAATGTTGACGACTTAGGGCGTCTGCCAGAATGTTGAATTCTCCTTACTACTGTACTGTAAGATTTTCCAAACGAGTTGACCATGTTCCTCCTTGTTTTTTGATATACGCTACTGTTGTAGAATCGTCCAACCTGATCTGGACATGTTGATTCTGGATCTGGTTCTGAAAGGCAACTAGAGCCAGCCAGACAGCCTTCAGTTCTTTGTAGTTCTATGAACTTCTTAAATCTTTCACAAGCCAAATTCCTTGTTTCTTCTTTTCTCCCATATGAGCACCCCAACCGAGACCTGAGGCATCTGTCATTAAAATTCTGAATTACTTCATTTGGAAAGAAAGGCCTGATTGCAGGAAATGTGATGAGGTCCACCAGAGAAAACTCTTCAGGGTGTGACTGTTGAGTTTCATAGGCATGTCCAAACTGTTTGCTTGTTCCAGAAGTTTAAAATATTTCTTTGAAGAGGTCTCATTCTGACCTTTGCCCAATTAACTGCTGGAATTGAGGCTGTGAAAAGACCCAGCAAACTCATTGCTTCTCTGATGGAGCAAACACTTTTTTTTTCTCTGAGGTTCTGAATTGCCTGCTTGTATAACATGAGTTGCAGACTTTATTGTTTCCATATGAACTTATTTTTTTAGAATAAACTTGTTGACTGTCTTGAGATCTAAAATTGGTCTGTAAGAACAGTCTGGCTTTGGAACCAAAAAGAGCCTTGAATAAGTGCCCAGGAACCTTTCTTTTAATTGTACGCTTTTCATCACATTCTTTAGAAGAAGCTTTGACACTTCTCCCATAAGAGCTTTTTGTCATAGTCAAGTGGACTATAGAGCATAATAATTTTCTTCTTGGGATCCCTGATAGTTCCAGATAGTAACCCTTCCTTATCACTGAAAGAATCCAGCGATCTGAGGTAGTTTTCAGCCAGAAATCCAGAAAGTGTGTGTCTTCCGCCAACAGGAATGGCATCATCATTTTCTATTATTTTTGTCAGAGAACTTCTATTTTTCTTGTAATCAAACACCCTTCTTTGTTGACCTCTGTAACTGTTTCTCCAAAAGGAGCCTCTGTAAGCAAATTGGACGCTAATTAACCTTTTATTCCAATGCTGCTTCCTGTTGTCTTCTGGTAATGCTTTCTTACCATCCTTCATTTGCTTCAAAAGATCATCCAGTTTGGAACAAAAAGGTCTGCCTGGTTCAAAAGGAAGGTCACATAGAGAATTTTTGGATGCTGAATTAGCCGACCAGTTTCTCAACCATACAGCTCTTCTTGCCACTGTAGGTAAACCCATAGCTTTAGCCGAGATCTTCAGACTTCCTGGAGAGGAATTAACTAGGAAGTCAGATGCCATCTTGATATTTTTGTAACAACTGGGCTGGATCTTCTTTGGATTCAAGAAAAATAGTAAAATAAGGTATAATGAATCAGGCGCTAGATAATTGCTGCTAAAACACACTAGTGGGATCAATCACAAAAATCCCACTAAGATAATCATACAAGAAACACAAAAAAAGTGTGCAACGCATACAAGTAGAAAGAAACACTGTTAGGTGTATATCACATAATACATGCAATGTTGCATATAGTGAATAAATGTGAGCTAAGTGAAACAATAAAAGGTATATATACCTCAACAATGGATATTTCGGCACAGCTTTTCCTATACAATATAAGAAAAAAATAAAAATCTCACAGGACAACATTGTAATAGTGGTAAATGTAATATTTAAAGCTCTGTATGGTCCAACTCACATTTTTTTGAGCCTGTTATATCAAAAACTGTCTCAGGTAACATCACTTTAAGTACAATCTGTAGTGGACCCAGACAGGTTGAAGCTTGATCCTCAAATATAGGAGGTACAAGAAAGGCAGCACCAGTTAGTGTAAAAACATAACATTTATTACAAAATAATATAAAATCTTACATTGAGATTACTGGAGTGCCATTCAGCAGTTAGCAAAGCACAACGCGTTTCAACGATAAAGATACATCTTCCTCAGGTGCATAGTTTATACAAGCTTCATAAGATCAATTTAAACACATTTTGGCACAGAAAATGGGTACTCCTTAGCTCAATTAGCCTATCATTTGATAGACTATCGTCACACGAGTACATTTCGGTGTTCATGGGATCGCTGTATGTCACTTCCGGGTTTATGCGTTCCAGCCGCCATGTTTCTTCGTTTCCATGCGTTCCACATATCTCTTCATCTCGCTATGAACCCGTGGTCTTTGTAATCTTCATTCTCGCGGATTGATCATCGTTCAAATGATTAAGGAGATGATAGTCCAATTTATGCAGGATATTCATTAAATGTCCAGGCAATGTAATAACAGATGCAATATATATGAGACTAAAAATAGAAAAGTAATTAGAAAACACTATGTGTAAAAAGAATGATAAAAAAAATAAAAAAACTTCATATTAAGATCATAAATTAAAAAAAAAAAAACAATCAGTCATATATAATTGTACATATCAAAATCTATATTTAATCCATTTGGAGAGAGGGTCTCCAGATCGAAGATCCACTTCATCTCTGCCTTATTCAGGATCTTCAAGTGGTTGCCCCCTCTCCAAGGTTTTTGTATTTTTTGGATACCCATAAAGTGCAAACATTTCCTTTCACCATTGTGCATTTCATTAATGTGAGTAGATACAGAGTGGTTTTGTACTTTATTCTGTATATTTCTCAAGTGCTCCCTTATTCTAATTTTTAACGGTCTTGTTGTTCTCTCTACATACTGTAGTCTGCAGACACATGTTGAAAGATACATTACATTGTTAGAATGACAAGTGATAAATTATTTAACATTGTATTCCTTTTTCATTACACTGAAGCAAAATTTCTCTGTCTTTTTGGTGACAATTTTGCTTGTTTTGCACGCTTTAGTTTCCACAATTATAAAAGCCTTTTAGGTCTTTTCCATGTACATCTTTGTTTTTTAGGGCTAATCTAGGAATGTGACAAGAAAGGAAATCTTAGAAGTGGACCAAGCCCACATCAAAATTCCTAAAGGGTTACAGAGATATCAGGGGGCATGAACCCCATACAATGATTAAAGTAGAAAGAAAAGACTAGAGTGAAATGGTTGTTCCACTAAAGATGGAAAAATTGGACATCCATTCCACAAAATGATATCTCTAGAAAGTTAGAATAATTATAGGGTATAACCTTTATTAAGCCGCTTACGGACAAAACAAAAATAAAGTGTAATAAAGGTGAAACACTCGTGAAATTATAAGTGAATTAAAAACTGGGTAGATGCAATATGGATATTCCACACGGGTAATGGGGGTGACAACTGTATCCGAGATAGAATTTAAAGTAAAAAGTACAGTATATAGTATAGTCTATATTAAATCGGATATCGCACAAACCCTATTCCTTAAGAGGGAGGTTCCCACAATGTGCAGGACTTTGTAGATATCCCGGCTATAAACGTGAGTCCACAGCTCCTTCCCCCAGACTCTGGTATATTTATAGTAGGATTAAACAGTTTAGAATAAATACATATTATCCATGTGTAGTCATGTAGTATTTATCTAAATTGTTACAAGTAGTAGAGAGTCTAGAATGAGCTAAAGGAGAGTGTGTAGCTATGATATCACTCTGTATTTAAGTAGAGTGGTGATACATAGAGAGCTGTTTGGTCAAAAAAGAACGTAGTATTAGCACCCATGTATCTATATACACCATAGTAGATAATGGATAAAATACATTTCGGTTATCCAAATATCTCCTCACATGGTTAGAGTACCTTAGGAGTAGACTTTATACTTGATATATATAATCGGTACTTAGAGACAGCGAGAAAGCAAATGTCTCAATAGATTAGAGCGCAAATATTATAGATATAGCTAAGAGACTGGTTACGCAGGATACACATGAGGGTCAGTCCATAGATGTCCCAAAGTAAGTGGGTAAAGACACAGACCCCATATAAAAGTAAATACCCGCCCATAAACCAAATCCCTCCCAGAGATAGAGGCCACCAAGGCAAATGTATCAAATGGGAGTATGGCTTTCACCAGGTCTAGCTCCTATATAAAGTTAAATTACACTGCTGCTTCAAGGCAGCCTAGCGCTCTATGTTATAGACAGACTGTCTAGCTGACTAGTAAAAATATACAGCTGCTTCAAGGCAGCCTCTCTCTGATATGTGACAAATAGACTGTTGAGCTGGCTAAAGGAATAACTAAATATATCCCCTATTATTGCCAAAAACTGCTGCTGCTACTGAAAAGACAGTTGCATAGTCTAATGTCTGAACAGAGGTTGAAATAGACTCCTTAGGTGCTGAGTCCCTATTTCCTAGTAATACCAGAAGTAACTACTATTGCTACTAATAGAGAGACAGTCAAATAGTCTAATAGTACAAAGACTAAGCACAAGGTACTAATTCCCCACGTTATTAGGAACTAAGCCGTCTGCATCCCCCAGTAGTAAAAGCAAAGTTCGGTAAACGCTTGACGCGCGTTTCGGCGTGGTCACACGCCTTTATCAAGAGCTCCTACTCTAGGAATGTAACTCTTAGTTAAAATATTTTTCAAATTATTAGCTCCCCCATATTTCATCTGTGGTTTTTCACCCATATATAAATGGAGAGCCTCATTTTGTCTTAGGATATGCCAATGCCTATTGAGGATCTTACGAAAAGTATGGCTCTGGGAGTTAAAGTCGCAGATGAAGGGGATTTTTCCTTCCTGAGTGTTCTTTACTTTTTCTTTATAGGTCAATAGATCTTTTCTAGGTTTCATTGGTACCACTTTAAATAGTTTTTCTACAATATCTCTTTTATATCCCTTTTGATAAAATGTTTTTTTTAACAGATCAGATTGTTCCAAAACTGTTTTCTCCTCTGTACAATTTCTTGTTCACCTTGTAAATTGTCTTTTAGGGATATTAGATAGCCAGGTTTTTAAATGACAGCTAACATTATCAATATAACTATTTATATCAACCAAAAAAGTAGTAGTTTTAATACAATTACTTTCAACAAATATTCTTAAATCTAAAAATGTACTTCCTGGGCACTGATTTCCAATGTAAGTCTAATACCCCAAGAATTAGAGTTTAAAATTTCAAAAAGTGTCCAAAGATGATCTATTTCCCTTTATTTGGAAGGGAAATAGATCATCTTTGGACACTTCAGTCCACTACAGATTGTACAGATTGTACTTAAAGTGATTTTACCTGAGCAAGTTTTTGATATAACAGGTTCAACAAAATGGACCATACAGAGCTTTAAATATTACATTTACCACTATTACACTATTGTCCTATGAGATTTAGCTTTTTTCTTATATTGTATAGGAAAAGCTGTGCCGATATTTCCATTGTTGGGGTATATATACCTTTTATTGTTTCACTTATCTAACTTTTATTCACTATATGCAACTATATGCAACATTGCATGTATTATGTGATATACACCTACACCTACCAACGGTGTTTCTTTCTACTTGTATGTGCTGCACACTTTTTTGTGTTTCTTCTTTGGATTCACCTGCATAACTCTTTTCTAATTCTTCCAGGCAATGCTTCAGTGCCTTTGCCACTGAAGCACCTGCAATCAGTGCTTTGCATTGAGATGCTGAGGAGACAAACAGTTTCTTCAAAGAAGAATTAATACGTCTTTCCATAGCATCGTTCAAGCCACTAGAATCCCCAATAGGTAAAGTGGTATTTTTTCCCAGCTGAGCTATAGAGATGTTGATGGTAACGGATCTAAGAGGAACTCCGGATCCTCTCTGATGGGAAGAGCTTTAAAGTGCTTTAGAAATTAAAGGTTTCCTTTCTGGGAATTTCCTTTCCCTTAAAATCAAATCATTTAACTGTGGATGAAGATACAGAGCTTGTGTCAGACAATTCCCATGATCTAAGCCTTTTCTTAGTAGGATTTTTATTTCTGAATCTTGGGAAGCAGAGGCCTGAGCAAACTGAATGGCTGCAGACTGCATTTCAACAAATGTTTGTTGCAAAGTTTGCTGGAACCAACTTAAAAAAGGTGTCATCTCTGATTTCTTTGCTTCCTCAGAAGCCTCTTTAGTACAATTGGAACAAATCTTTTGCAGATTAAATGTTTAGCTTTCGTAGAACGTTTCCCTTTTTCTGTAGCTCTCTCCACAATCTCAGGATTAGACATACTGATGCTAAAAAGAGAGAGAGAAAATGAACAAATTATAAAATGTTATAATTCAGGCTAGACTCATAAGATAAAAGCAAAAGTCTTACCTTATTGGTCTCAAAGTGTGTTGGAGAGCAGGTGAGAACACACTTGCAACAGATTCTAAATGCACCTGGCAAACAGTTAGTTGCTGCTGGTTAAATAGCCTCTAAAAAGTCATGAAAACCAACATTTGGAGGGAAAAAAATATTTAAAAAATGTTGGTGCCTGAGTTTTGGAATTGCATTGCGAATGCACAATGCACACCGCGATTCCACGGTGGAGCCCATTGCAACCTGTACGTGTGTTCCACCGCCAGGACCTCTCAGCTAGTGCACACATGCACAGCTTCATCTTACCCAGCACCGTCTAGATGGAAACCGATAAAAACAGGTGGAATGCAGGCGTCCAGCGTGCTTACCCTTGGAAGGAGACCTGGCGAAAATACCAGCATTCAAATACAAAGCAGAGACTTCAGAGCTTCAGCCCCCTCACCATACTCCCTAGGAAAGCCTGATACACCCTCCTCTGCCAAAGGCAGGCAAAGAACTGGGGCTATTTGAGGTAAGATGCTCTTTATAGTGCCAATGGTAATTTGGGGGAGGTACTTACAAATTTTGGGGTTTGCCTGCCTGTTTTTCCCTACAGATTAGAAGTCCCTGTTGTAAAGCACTTCCTCTAATCTGAAGGGAAAATATATATTTATTCTGTTGGTTGGCCAAACAAAATTCATATAAATAAATTATATATATATATATATATATATATATATATATATATTGCATCATTATTGCAACATGACACATTGCATTCTAAAGACATTGTAGCTGCCAAGAAAATCACCTAGGAATGTCATAAGTACCAATTTATTTTTTGTAGCAACAAAACTAGACATCCAAAATAAACAATATTTTCTTCACAAACTTTATCTCTTTAAACAACAACATCATGTTTCTCTTAAGATGTGTACTTTTTTGTACTAGAGTTTTTTAAACTGAAGCATAACTCAAATCCTATGCATGAAAAAGATACCTTTTCCCCCCAACTGGTTTCTTTTAGGCAGACTTCCAAATACAGTTTTCTCTGATGCAGACATCCAACAAATCACTTCTTCAAAAGAAAGATAAAAGAAAGTCATTTTGACTGCTTCTCTGTGGTTAAGGTACACATTACAGTGATCTTTTCACATTTTCCTTGTTGATATGAGTCATATTATGTTAAATAAACAAAACTTGGGATTTGGAGGAATTTATATGCATTGCAAAAATAGTTGGTATAATGTAACAACTATTATTTCTAAGTTTCAATATTTTAATTTGCATATTTTATCCATAATTATATGGGAGAATATGATAAATGTTGTGCATTCAGTTTCAGATGAATTGCAAATAGTCTGAATTAAGGCCAACTTGTGCTTCAGCCGAATTTCTAATCTCTGAAGCACCATATGACTAGCATGATGGAGGAGCATGATATCTGCTTCGAAATTCAGAGTTTCATCTGAAGTACCAAAATAAATAAATAAATAAAAAATAGATAATTGATGGAAAAGATGACTTTTGGACAACCACCCAATTTTGGTTTTATAAACAGATCAAGTGAGAAGTGACCTATAGAGGGAAAAAAGGAGCAGTGCAATATTCTAAAATGTAAATATGTCGGTATTATATATTTAAAAAGTGTCAATACATTGTTAAACACAGATATGCCCACTAATCAGCCATAAGACTTGCTTTTCTCACAGAAATCTCAAATTTGCCTGCAAGGGATTCTGAGTGGGCATATGCAAATTAGTTCAACAAAGAACATTTTTGTCTCATTATTCCTTTTCTAAACTCAGGAATGAGTTGCAAAGCCAGTGAACCACTCATGTTTAAAATATATAGCTATATTTACTTCACTTACACACACACACATACACACATACACACACACACACACACACTATAAGGACAAACTCCCCAAAATAAACCACACAGATATGAGTATAAGCAAATTTAAAATTTCACCTGATATAATATATATTCCAATCTGGTAGATCAGATCAAAATAAAAACAAAAGCTGTATATAGTATAATACAGTAGACATTAAGGGGGAGGTGGAAGTGAGAGCATTCACAAGGCGTAGAGGTATGTAGACTTGTCTCCCCAAAAAGGAGTGAAATCATATGGGTCGTACTCCAGTCTGTAGCTGCAAATCATGAAGAAAAGAGCCAATAGCGTGATATCATAAAAGGAACACTCTTTAATAACTAAAATTGTACTTACATGCATGTCTCCACCTGAGTTAGAATGCGATGGAACTGTGGCGACCTGCAGCGATTTAAAGCTCAGGCAAATGTATTGACTAGTTTCTTTAACCCCTTAAGGACCAAACTTCTGGAATAAAAGGGAATCAAGACATGTCACACATGTCATGTGTCCTTAAGGGGTTAAAGACAAGAATTATGACACTGACATTCTTGAAAAACAAAAAATAGAAGTACAGGCACTCAATAGGAATAACCTTTTCGTCTATAAAAGATATGCTCAAGGTTACGGTAGAATATTGCATATTCTATGTTTCTATTGATTATATATGGATGTCTGGATTGGCATAAGTAACAGATGGTATCAATAAGTCACAATGGTTTTCTTGTATGAGAGGTCTGGAATGTGGATTAAGGGTTTTGTCCTTGGCACTTCTATACAGTAAGTACAGTATGGGCACTTCTATACAGTAACTGAACAAAGGGACACGAGGTATCTTGTCTCTTGGCTCTCTTTCCTGTACAACGATGTAACCCTCCTATCAGAAGTCCAGAAATTACCATCTGCTGTTGATCATCCATTATCCTGTAACATCCTTTGTTGTTTTATTATGTATCAGTAATTAGGAACAAACCTGAAGAAACCGTAAGTCAGATTGCTGTAATGGTATTTATTAATTAATGACTTTTTGTCATAAAAAAGCATAATGAGCTTAATGCTTTAGAGGCACCACTAGGGGTCAGTGTGCTAACTCATGTGCTTCTGGAAGTGACATCACAGGCCAGCCTACTTACTGGATAAAACCAAATAGTAGGAGGAACTATTTCTCTTTTCTTTTGCTTGCATGGATTGAAAATGTAGCTGACTGTATAGCTCCAGCCAAACAGGCTGGAGCCGTGTAAGTAATCTATTATAACAGCTAGCAACTGTTATAGCCTTTTGTTTGTAGTTTTGTATTGTGTAATTATTGTGGTAAATTGACATTCTGCTAGCATTTGTTTAATTGTTAATTATAATTATATTAAATATACATTTAATACTACAATGTTTTGTGTATTTCCTATTATATATTCGACCATAATACCGAACTCTAAAAAATATTAAAGTTGTTATTTGTTGCTTAATTATTATATATTAATTCATATTCATATTTAAGTCACGACTTTAACAATTGCGTATTAGGTTGCGAGCATTTGGCCCAAGACTATATATACAAAAGACGTATATATCAATCACAGAAGAAAAGAAGGTAATTAAGAAGATTTAACATTGACGATTCCAGCAAGATTTTACAATAACCAAAATGTAAGGATTGGAAACAAGGGTGTTCCTATTATTCTGGATTTTAGTGACTATGCCAAACAAATTAAATACATCCTTAATAAATACTGGCATATTTTAAAAACAGATAGGGACCTAAAAGATATTTTGGGTGATAACCCAAATGTAGTATATAGAGGAGTTAAAAATATGAAGAATAAATTAGTTAAAAGTTTCCTTAAAGACCCACCGATAGTCAATATGTTCAATGTACCACAGGGTTTCTATCCTTGTAAAATGTGTACAGCCTGCAAAAAACTAAAATCAGTAAAATAATGCAGGTAGAATTTTAATCCAATGTGCCCCCCCCCCAACAAGTTCAAAATACTATCCAGTCATTCTAAGAATGTGATATGCCTCCTTTGGAGCCCCTGTGGGATTCAGTATGTAGGTATAACTACACAAAGTCTTAAGACCTGCATGCTGGAACACATGAGAAATATCCAGAGTGGATATACAAAGCATAGTTTGTCAGCTCATTCCTGTCAATCACACAATAGGGACCCTTCACTCCTTAGCTTTATGGCAATTCACAAAAAAAGTCATAATTGTCAGGGGGAGGACAATTTTAGGGAACTCAGTAAGGTGGAACGCAAGTGGATATTTGAGCTATATTGATTAATTGGCCCACTCTTTATAGTATTTTCCTTTATGGTGTGTTTATATATTTTAATACTTTTACACTTTTTAGGATTAGAATATTTTTAATATGTCTTTTACATACCTTTATGATATCTAAATATCTATATTAAACTTGGGCTTGATCATCTTGCTGAGTCAATTAAAATTGTATGTATTTCGAATATAACTTATTCAAATAAAAATGTGTACTACAGAATTGAATAATACAGATATTTGGATATCTCATTGTACCCTATATGTTTTAAATCATTATATTAATAATCTTATGTACCCTTCTTTTAGGTATGGCAAGCATGAGTGTATCATGTTTTGTTTGCTTTCTTTTTAATATGTGATGTGTTAGTTATATTTAAGTTTACTTCCAGGCTGCAACGCCCATATAGAATCCTATGTTATGCACTAAAAGGGCACTTTTTCCAATTCAAAAATTAACGTCACATAACTTCCGTAAAAAGGAACTATGCAAGCCGGACCGGAAATTGCATCATAAATGC
Organism: Pelobates fuscus; assembly: GCF_036172605.1. NCBI lineage: Eukaryota > Metazoa > Chordata > Amphibia > Anura > Pelobatidae > Pelobates > Pelobates fuscus. Next base: position 81,980,073 of record NC_086325.1, on the reverse strand, counting down.
ACAGGAAAAGACTCATACACGTGACCAGGAAAGGGAGTGACTAAAAGCATGAAGGAGGAAGTGAAAGAGTGCGTCAACAAGTAAGCGTGATGGAAAAATCAGAGGATCATATAAATATGGTTCAGTGAGACATACGGACCTATATCTCTGCACTGAGGAAGACTTGGTACAATTCAAAGCACGTTTGCTTTTATAAAGACTTATCCATATAGCGATACACAGTGCTGGATGGATATACGAAGCCAAAAGTGGCACCCTTACGCTGTTTCTAAAGAGCATGACAAGGCTCTTTACTTGTGAGCTTATCTAATTATTTTGCACATTTCCATTTCTGTATACATTTTACGTTATGTGTATCTGCATGTATTTATTCTAGATCCCGGTAAATTATTTGTATGTAAAGTTTCCATTCCTTGTTAATTATATATGCCTTTATTATGCCACATAGAGGTGTGAGTAGTTGTTCACAACTATTGCTTCATATTTATATATAATTTAAGGAGATTGGGGAGACACCTATAACACATACACTGGATATATAAGGGGTTGTTGAAGCACTGATACACCTGCTGTTTTTCAGAATTTTATGCGTTTATTCTAGTTGGCGCTTCTACTAACTGAGTGTTGATGTACAATGTTATTAATTTGTAGCAGTAGCAGTTTTCTGCAATTAATCATACCCCCTGTTTTCTTCTACACAAATTTCCAAACATAAGGCTTCCACATCCTCACCAGAATTATCACATACCATTTCTTTACTACTTACCTTTAAATCAAAATGGATATTTAAATATACCCCATCCACTTTTCTGTTTCTTTCTATCCTTCCTAAATAATGCATATCAAATTTAAATTAATAGCCCAATCATATGTTTCATCATACCAAATGTCATACTGCTCCTCATTATAGCATAGCATTTGATACTAAACACTCTTGTCTTATTTTAGTTTTGTACATTTTATTCAGATAAATGTTCAGCTCAAGGACCATTTTTATAGTTTTATATGCAATATTCTTATATAATAGGAAATATAATAGGTTTGATAAAATATCACTAAAGTGCAGTATTCATAATGGATTTTAAATAAAGGCTATTTCCATAAATTTCTCGTAGCAAAACAATAAATTGCTGATTACTTATGTGTATGTATCATTCTGTTTATTTTTCCCCATTAGTCTGCCAAAGCTATTCTTATTTTCTACCTTTCCCACTGTGCTGGTAATTTTCCTATTTGTCTGGCCTTCAGGTCTGATCAATCAAAAGGCATCTAATATCTGTGGATTCAGAATCAGTTTAGAATGGAAATTGTATTGAATTGTAATGACTGGTTCGGCTCATATAATGTTCACATTGTAGGCTTCGCTGCTTGAGGTTTTTTTTTTTTCCTTACTTTAAGTTTTACAACCTTCGAAAGTCCATGAGCAAACCATAAACAGGTGATCTAGTTTGATTTAGAGAAGTAAAAAGTACTAATTCAAAGCAGAATTCAGACATTCTGGGGCAAGGAAAACTTGTAGTGCATGGTAAAAAGATGGGGTCAGCAGCTTCTGAGACGGCAGGCTGATGAGGCCACTAAATTATAGTCCTCTGCAGAGGAAGCACAATGCTCTCTTTGATGTTGCAAAAGCCATCCTAACTGCAGTCATCAACTACAAGATGAAAGGTAGATTGTGATGAGCATAATGCTGCAGATCACTTTCAGGTTTTTTTTTTATCCTTTCTTATAGCCTGTAGCAGAGATTGAAAATAAAATGAATTTCTAACATATAGTTTGTACATTTCTAAGCTATATTTGGCTAATAATTATGCATTAATTAGGAAAGTGGACTGGAATATTAATTGACATGTTTCTTAAACATTTTATTTAGTCTAAAGAATAGAAGAAAGTCCCATAATTTCATGGATGCAGACAGGGCACTCTTTCACATGGTTAATCATGGTAGTTGGTTCTTATCATATATTTATAAAATTCTGGTACACGCATAACATCTGTGCAGTTTAAATAATAAGACTGTCACACCACTATAACACAGTGCCACTTACTGTAAAATATAACTAGAATTCCGGAGAGAAAAATAGGAGAGGAACTTTTAGTGATGCAATATTAGCTCCAAGGGAGGTCATTCATCTCTATGACTGCAGGGTACCAGGATTTCTTAAGGTCTTTTGTTTTGTAACTGGCTCTGGAGACTCCAGCTAAAAGTATTTGGCATCCAGAACAGAATACAGCAGTTAAAAAGTTACTCCAAGCATCATGACCACTTCAGTGATTTGAAGAGACCATGGCATCTGGAGTCTTTATGCGCAGTTTTTTCCCTATGAAATGCTGCCTATCTACAGAATTTAACCCCTCTCTTCTAGAAGTATAAATCAAACTCCAACAGAATCACTGAAATGTCATCAGCCAGCCTGAAACTAGAGTTCTGAGGTGGCTAATTCATTTTAGTGTAACTTTCATTGCACAGATGTCAGTTATTGTCTGAGAGCAGTGAGTTAATGCTCTTAACCAATGATTACTGATGGCCATGGGTTCCATCTTCTGGAACTCTGCAGAAGCTGAAAGAGTATTACCAGACCAGGGTCTGATACAGACCAGGGGCGCATTGGATCATGGTGGAGACCCAGGTAAGGGAGAAAATCATGTGCAATTAATGTGTTTTGTCCTGTTCAAGAGAACTGGATCAGAGTACTCCTGTCATTATAACCAGTACAGTGCACTGAAGTGGTTATGATGATTCTAGTAACCTTTAGGTAAACCTATTGCAGCTCAGCAGATTTGCAACACAGATTGGACAGTACAATGTACTCTATAAGTGTTATTTACCACAGTAGTATTTTATAACATGCAAGGCTCATGCCAACTAATATACTTAAAAAAGTGTTTCTAGGGGGCGTGGCCTGACCGCGAGCCGAGATGGACGTGTAAACGATCGGCTCCGAGAGTTTTATCCCAAATACAGCGATTAGCACAGCGTTATACGGGAGAATTCCGCACACAAAATACTCCAGCCGTCGAAGATTATCCCTAATACCATGGCACAAAGATCGGCGCTGAAAAAAAAACAGAAAGAAACGCCTATACTCCAGATTTCAGCGATGGCGTCGCCACCGCGAAGCAATAAAGATGGCGCAGATAGGCCTCACTCACCGGCCTCGAGTTCCGGACGGAGCGACATCACAACGATTTCGACTAGAGAAAACCCAGCTACAGAAGCATCCATACAAATAATGCTAAATCATCTGCAACAGTCGATACAGGCAGACTTTGCTAATTTAGCCAAGGAAATCAGAGCTGATGTCAGAGCGCTGGGAGAAAGAACAGACTACTTGGAATGCAAGACAGAGGAGATTATCACCGCTCACAACAACATGGCGGCGTCTTATGAAACTATAGATGCTAAAATATCCTCCATACTTACCAAGCTCACAGATCACGAAGATAGAGATAGGAGGAATAATGTCCGCGTCCGCGGTATCCCTGAGGAGGTCGGCCCTGCCGACCTGGGCGCATATATCACCAAGCTATTCCATCTTATGGTACCAGACCTCCCGGAGTCGCAGCTACTGCTGGACAGAACACACCGCCTGCCCAGGCCCAGACATCTGCCGGCGACTGCGCCTAGAGATACCATAACCAGACTTCATTACTACCCCGCTAAAGAATTGATCATGGCGGCATCCAGAAAACGACCAACCCTCCCTGATCTATACAACAAAGTCCAATTATACGTAGACTTATCAGCGGCGACACTGGCGGCAAGAAGAACCCTCAATCCCATCACCCGAGCACTAAGAGCGGCGGAGATACCATACAAATGGGGCTTCCCGACCCGGCTGATTGTTAAGAGGAATGGCACAGAAAAACATCTTACCACACTAGCGGAGGGGAAGACCGTCCTGGAGGAGTGGAATATACCGATGCTGGAAGAACCGCCAATGTCCTCGCAAGGCAAACCGACAACTAAATCACCATTACAGATCACACAAGGATGGGTCAAGCACCAAAATGCCACATGAACTGGTATCAGTTTCAGTATTGTACCATTGATTCACCCATGAAGGGTCACAGTGTCGATCACAGACTCTTCGGTCCTGGTGACAAGCAAGTAGTCAATACGTGTTTAATCAGCATGTTGTGCAAAGTTAATTATATTGTTGTTAATTGAATGTTATAGAGGGGGAAGTGGCTAGGCCACGGGACAAATGCCTTTATCCTATGCAATTTATGTATGTCATGTTTGTGGTACACATAACCTGGGAACGTACTTTAATTCTCAAGGTAGAACAAGGAGAGATCGTACTACCCCATCCACTTGTTCGATAATTAATGCGCCATATAAGCCACAATGTCCATAACTGAGAGATAAAACTGACATGCGCATTGCCCATAGATAATTCGCCTAGACATCTCACGTGTCAGGAAAGTAAGAGACCAAGAGAGTAAGAGACCAGGAGATATAATTACACATGTCCCCCCCCCAACGAAGAACATAGGAGTACAGTCCCAGACTGGAATAAGAAATGGCAAGGAGTAATACGCTCCACCTGAAAACGTACTGTTAAATACTCTCCCCACCGAAGTGGGAGCTCTCTACCCCCAATAGGACTCTAGTGCCCGAATAACACCGATTGCAAGGGCCCCGATTAGAGTCCCGGACTCAAGTTTACAGTTGGTTTGATCCAACATATGACCAAGTCTCACGTTAGAGACCTTCTGGTCGCTGTACATAGTTTGTTTATGGTTGTATACCTTCCCACCCCCCCACCCCCTCCCCTTGTAGCAGGAATGCGATTTTGTTGGATTGACGACACCCAGCTCTTCTTCTCTACCCAGTGCAACTATGTGATAACCACCATTATAGGAACACACCTAGGGGTCGATAAACAAGTCAACCTGTGCGATAAAAGTACCGACACAGCCCTCCCGCACAAATGGAAAATAGACAAAACACTTAGGATCAGTTATAGGATGCTAGGTAAATGTGAGATCCTATACAGTTGTGATGGCACTTAACATTTTATCATTAAATACAAAAGGGTTAAATACACCCCATAAACGGAGGTTAGCTCTTCAGGAGGCCAAGAAACAGAATGCGCATGTCGCATTCTTCCAGGAGCCCCCTTTTCAAACTAGACGGTATCCGAAATTTGCCTCTAAAAACTTCCCCCTGGGTTTTCATAGCACATTTAAAACGAAGAAACGAGGAGTTACGATTTTAATAAGTAAGGAAGTCTCATTCCAATTGATCAAGCAGATTAAAGACAAAGAAGGCAGATACCTCCTCCTACAATGTATCATAAATAACACACAGTTGACCCTGGTTAATATTTATGGTCCGCATAATGATCACCATACTTTTCTAGATAAAATTCTCACTCTGGCAAAGGCCCATAAATATGGGGACATAATAGTGGGAGGAGACACTAACTGCCTGTTAGATGCCACTTTAGATACTTCATCCGCCCACACGGTTAATCAAAGTACCATACGTACCAGACTACGATCCACCAAACTTTTGGACAAAACACTTACAGACCACGGGTTCTTAGATGCCTGGAGAACAACTAATCCTAGTCGTAGAGATTATACCTACCACTCAGTAAGCCATTCATCTTACTCGAGAATAGATAGGTTTTTGATACCCAAATCACTAACAATGAAAATAGCTAACACCCTCATTGGGGACTTCTCATGGTCAGACCATGCCCCTATAACTTTGGCATTTACAATGCAATACCCCACACAGGGCAGGAGACCATGGCGCCTCAATGATACGTTGCTAGCAGACCATAATATAGTTGCACAGCTAACGGAAGAACTCGACACATATTTCTCACTTAATAATGATGGGGAGATAAGTACTGAGAGTTTATGGCAGGCACATAAAGCCGTCCTTAGGGGGCAACTCATTAAACACTCTAGTTATAATAAAAAACAGAGGCTTTTGAAATACACAAATATTCTCACAGAACTTAACACTCTTTCCAACAAAAACAAACATAAACCAAATCACGAAATCACATCGGCCATCCTTCGACTCCAGGCACAATTAAACGACCTAGAAACGGCAAAAACCACTTATCTGCTCACAAGAATGAAGCATAGATTTTTTAAAGAAGGAAACAGGGCTGGAAAGATCTTAGCCTCACAACTCAAAACGAGAATGGCGGCTTCGAAGATAGCGTACCTTCAATTGAAAGGAGGCAACAAAATCACGAACCCACAGGACATAGTAAATGAATTCAGTAAATACTACAGTAAATTGTATAACCTTGCCGAAGACACCTCCTCTCCTACCCCCACACAAGAAGACATTGATGACTTTTTACGAGATGTCGACCTCCCACAGATCTCTAGGGAAGAATTTTTGATTCTCACTCAACCTATCACAATAGAAGAAACGCTGCAAACCATAGCCCAGTTGCCTGCCCACAAATCACCGGGCCCGGATGGTTTCTCCAATTTATATTATCGCACATTTAGCAATATCTTGGCCCCCCACATGACGAACCTATACAATCACTGCTTCCGAACTGGCAGAATGCCCAATGAAATGCTACAAGCGCACATCTCTACGCTCCCTAAACCCGGGAAACCTCCCATCCATTGCTCCAACTTTAGACCCATATCTTTGCTTAATTGTGACACAAAAATCTACGCCAAAATTATAGCCAATAGATTAGCTCCGATCCTCCCCAGAATAGTCCATAATGATCAGTCAGGCTTTATTCGGGGTAGACAAGGCTGTGATAACACCAGAAAAATCTTAAACATCTTGTCACATATAGAAAAACACAACACAGAAAGCCTCCTGTTGGCCTTAGACGCAGAGAAGGCCTTTGATAGACTCAATTGGGCATACATGACCACAGTCCTAACCAAATTCAACTTTCCCCCAGAATTCATCCAGGGAATCATGGCACTCTATGGCAATCCCTCGGCACAAGTTTCTAACTCAGGCTTTATCTCTACCCCGTTCAATCTCACTAATGGCACAAGGCAGGGATGCCCACTGTCTCCCCTCCTATTCATTTTATCATTAGAACCATTAGCGCAAAAAATCAGACGAGACCCGCTGATCACGGGAATACAAATCCACACACACAATTACCGTCTAGCGATGTTCGCAGATGATATCTTTCTCTCCTTAAGCAAACCAGACTCTTCACTACCACAATTGTTGCGCCTATTGAACTCCTATGGTCAAATCTCCTATTATAAACTAAACACCTCGAAAACCCAAGCATTACCGATCCATATGCAACCACAACAACTGAAAACCCTGCAATCCTCATACCAATTTGAATGGAGACAACACCATATTACATATCTCGGAGTTAAACTAGCGTTACATAGGCAGAAGATGATATCTCTAAACTATGCACCATTCAATAACATATGCATCTCGAGCTTCCAAAAATGGAAAGATGTCCGAATTTCATGGATGGGACGTCTACAAGCTATCAAAATGATGGTACTTCCAAAAGCCCTTTACTTATTTCGGATGTTGCCACTTCCTACTCCACCTCTATGGTTTAAAAACATGCAGCGTACATTAAATACGTATGTATGGGATAAGAAGAAGCCTCGCTTACCCCTCTCCCTCCTACAGTTGAACCCCAGGGAAGGGGGACTGGGCCTACCTAAGCTTTATACATACTACAAAGCGACATTACTCGAGGCAGCAGTTCGACTTCACGCACCTAGCAACACCTTCCAGTGGGTGGATATGGAAAGGGCAACCGTAGAGACGAAATTATTAACAAATGTCCTATGGACACCGAAGCATTACAGAAAACAAGGGACATCACTATACCCGACAACTGCTTTAACCATGAAAATTTGGGACAACCTTCGCATCAATCACACACTAGACAAACACTTCAGCCTACAGGCCCCTCTGACAGCACTAGAGGCAATATCACCGTGGCTCTCACTCAAACCATGGTCGGACCTAGGTGCACAACGTATTAAAGACTTATGCTACCATTCGAAAATATTGCCGTTCCCTGAACTACAAAACAAATTTAACCTACCACACTCCTTCATCTTCCCCTATCTCCAATTGAAAAGTATCATCAACTCCAAAGTCGACTTATCAACTAAAAAATCTGACCACAGTCTGATACACCAAAACCGAATCATTAATAGATGTTTTTCAGCACCGACAGCACCGAAAACTTTAACTCTATGTTACCAAGCCCTACTTGAGAGACACCCACCACGCCACTTTAAATATGTTTCACAATGGGAACAAGAAGGAATACCCAAGCTCACAGAAGATCAGTGGCTGAAATCATTAGATGCATTGCGAGGTACCACAGCCTGCTTCTCTCATATAGAAGCCCATAAGAAATTAGTTTACCGCTGGTACCTTACACCGCATAAGCTTCATAAGATATATCCAAAAGTAGGAGACGAATGCTGGAGATGCAATGCTGAAACGGGCCATATGACGCATATATGGTGGGATTGTGACCTAATCAAACCACTGTGGTCCTATGTTTCGACTCTGATAGCACTGGGCACGGGAGATGACGTCTCCCTCACCCCTACAATTGCCTTACTACTGCTATTCCCAGACACTTGGTCACGGAAAGACAGGCGACTAGCTACTATAATAATTTTGGCAGCCAGAAACCTCATAGCACTCCGATGGAAGTCCACCTATGGCCCGACAAACAAAGAGTTGAAGGACAAAGTGTACCAGTACTATAGATACGAAATCCTCTCCTCGGACTCTCACACCCAAAGGAAGAAACTAGAAGAGACGTGGAGGCCTTGGTTGGAAGCCACACATCTAATTAACTTACAAAGCACTGTGGGATAGATACCATAGAGGATACAGGCGGATATCTCAAGAAGATGCTTCTCATAGGCTCTAGAAACATACCTACCCAACATACATGGCCTGAACAAAGGAATACATAGACAGACGGACAGGGATAGACAAGCAAACACACCAGCGTAGACATAGGATTAGGTCTGATCAGAAAGGTACGCACACACCAATATAGCGCAATCTGACTGTTAAGCCATTCATTTGGGAAAAATGGAGCAGACTGCAACAATACTATGAGGAACATATAGTATATATATTAAATAAAAAATAAAAATTGCAAACTTCATCAGAAATATGAAAAAGTTAACAAAATAGGTATCCCATACAAGCCTAAGTATCCCAATAGCAACGTTGTAGGCAAAAGTGACTATGCATAAACAAGGATTGTGCAGGGGCGGGAGAAAAAGTTTGGAACTATACTGCACTACTCTGTATCGCACTATATTGTACTATTGCACTGTTGTCAGTAATTTATGTAACGATCTCGGTCATTGCCTGCTATTCTTGTCTTATTTTGGCTTGGATTATTGCAATGTTTCCCCCCCCCCCTATTTTCCTTTCTGTACCCCCTTATTTTTTTTTGAAAAAATAAAACAATTCATGGAAAAAAAAAAAAAGTGTTTCTAAATTCTAATACTAATTATAAAAGAATCATACATTCTAAAATGTTATATTTTGACAATGATTATGCTGTACACAATGTGACAATGTGTTCTATATTAAGACATTTATTTTACTGCAATTTTAACTTTTATTTTCTTTTTATTAATCAGTGTTTTGTATTTTCTTAAGCTTCAAGTTGTCTGGTTTGTATTTTTCCTTCATATTAATTTATGAAGATGTTTGCATATTCTATATGAATCACTGTGAATTCCAGACAATTCTCACTGTAGTAAATAAACCCTTCTTGAATGTATATTAATTGGAGGTACAATAATTATGAAAAAGTCTAATTTTAACAAACCTGCTTTTAAAATCTCTCATTGCCTCACTTTTTGAAAAATAAAATTGGTTGCTCGTTAGGCATGGTAAATAAGCCCAACTTATCAATGTTTCAGGAAAGGAAGAGTGCAATGCAAGGAAGAGTGCAATGCATAGAATTGAAGGGTTAAGAGATCCCATCCAAGATGGAGAAAAACACAGAGTAGTCAGGTACCAGACGAACATCGACGTGGATAGCGGTAACAGCCATACACAACTTCAGAAAGGGTCAAAGTGAAACATGGTAAAGTAAGAATATGCACAAAAATGTGATATTTTTTTTTAGAAATTTTGTGATTAGGTGGTCCACATACCAGCTGTTTTACTGCTTGACAGGAAAAAGCAAAAATGAAGACACTCTGGGAATGCTCCAAATGAAGTATTTTCAGTATAAACAAGTAAAATAAAAAAAAATCCTTCTTTGACTCTCTCTGGATCACAACATTCTGTATTGCTTAACTTACTCTGTGTACAGCACTATTGACAGCAGCTGAGATACATTTATAACTAGAATAAGCTTTTGGGGTCTGAATGTACCTTTCAAACCAGGATGCCATCATGTTCAGACATCAGATGGCAGAATAACCCCCTCTCCCCCCATGATCAGATATTTAGTGTAATGGATTTCCTAGCCAGGCAGGTTGACAGACAGGCAGTTAGCAGTCACCTTTCTACTCATAAACTGAAAAGTTGTGTTTTTTGCATCTTCTTTTGGAACAGCACTCCTGGGAGAGAACTTCAGCTACCTATTCAGTGTACGAGAAGGGGGGAGGATGCTGAGCTCTCATTAGGCCTGAAAAATAAAACTTCCAGGCTAGGAGTAGACAATTAACCTATAGGATTTTATTTGTCAGATCATTAACATGAGTGCTACTCACAGAGAGTGCACAGAAGCTGAATCTGCCTATAAAGTATTTTGAGAAGAATGCCGTTGTTGAGTTCCTATTCGTGTGTAACCGATTAGCATTCAATCTGGCTAAATCCTCAAAGGATTGGCTGGGAAATTCATTACAATAAATGGAATGCATATTTGGGAAGCCAATACACTGAGGATTCAGCCAGATTGATGGCTAGCAGGTTAGATATTAAAGACAGCCTTCGCCCTACTTATTAAGATAGCTTTAATAACTGCCTATAAGCTTCCTATTTGTTTGTCTCAATCAGGTTTAATATTCTGTGCTGTAATTGTCTGCCAGATTGCACCATAATTGCTGGTGAAACATCATCAACCAGCACTAAAATCTACTTTATATGAAAGTAAGCATGGCTGTAAGTGATGCTCAAATATATCACATAAAAGATTTATCAGCAATAAAAATAAATAAAAAGCTGCAAACTTAGTAACATGCAGCCCATCATATTCTGCTCTTAAAAATAAAATGTGTCCAATTGCTAAATAAATAAACTTTTACTTTGAAGACATTTAAATGAATGGTAGTAAAATAGACTTTTTTTTAGAGTGTTTTTTTTTTTTTTTTTTTAAGAACACATCAGTTTGTGACTGCCACATTTAATTAATTCAATATTTGCACTTGACCATCCCTGTGTAAATTATATTTATTTTCTTTGTAGAATAAACTATGAAAAAGCATGTTAATTCTTCATGTTCAATAGAACCTGCAGCAGGATAAAGGGTGCAGAGGATATAAAGGTCAGGGATCTTAGCTGAGGTGGGAGTCCAGTATGCAGAGATGTCCACAGTCCAAGGTCAGGTAATAAACCACCAGGACTGTGAATCTGTGCTCGGGGCTGTGCAGGAAAGGTGCTCCAATTCACAGTACAGACAAGGGCACAAGCATAAGCCAAAGTCAGAGGATGTCAGAGGTCAGCATAAACTAGGAGAAAAGCCTAGGTCAGGAGCCGGGGTCAATCTGAAGAACAAGTTCAGGAGACAAAACAGTAACACACGATCACCAGAATCAAAGAACTGACACTGCTCTCAGGGAGAGGCAGTGTTTTTTACGCAGATAATGAGCTATTTGCCTCGGGTGAAGCACAGGCAATAGCCACAGAAAAAGTCCAGCCCCCTAGTGCTGCAGATATAGCCAGGTATAATAGGGATAGAACTACTCAAGAGAACATAATCTGCTGTAGTTCAGAGGCAGTATAGCAGGCCCAGGACATAGAAGGATCCCCTGTTTGGCACTTGTGGATCGTCTGGATGGCACGGTGAGAACCGTGACAATAAAGCTGGATAAAATGTAGCAGTAGTTGAATTTGTAGATCAGATTCCCAAAAGAGCCTAACTATTCATGCCCAGCTTGGATCTATCCAAGCCATGCTATGTTAAATAATGAGATTGTAAAATAAAAGAAAAAAAGGCAAATTACAGAGTACAGGAAACTATGCGTTTAGCTAAAATATACCACATATTCTTCATACCATACCATACATTCTTGGCCATTGAGCAAATGGGTCAAATGCCCAGTGAGTATCAATGATCAATTACCAAAGGATCTCCAGAACTGATCTATTGTCATTTACTTATGTCTATGATTAAATATGTCACCCACCTCTGAGAAGGCTGCATGCTGTGGTATGTGTTCTACAACATAATTAAGAAAACATTGAAATGGGTGTTTTTATGAAAATTAAATTCTCAGTAGGGTTAACGTATCCATCATTCAACCAAGATCAATTAAATGAATAACCATTAAGTTGCGGAAAATTGAAACCTATACATCAGGACATAGTTTCTATGTCCACAGTCTGAATGTTTTAAAAGGCGGTTGTCTCTCTGCAGTAAAGCATAGCCGGTGCAGCATCATGCTCATTGGCTGGGAGTGATCAGCTGATGCGTTCAAACAATGCATGTGGTCAGATGCAGTTGACATGGCTACAGGAAGCTGGAGGGACCCAGGTAAATTGTGCTAAAATGGCTTGACAACTTGATGTGGGATGGTGTTTGGGCACTCCTGCTTTTGCCATTAAGGTGCTTGTAGTTTTCTTTTATTCTCTCTTCATGGCTTTTTCTGTCATAGTACTCCATAAAATAATATATCATTGGTAGCAAGAAAGAATGTGAGATTGTTTTATTACAGCAAACAAAAAATTTAAAACTGATTACATTAAAATATGATTTTGTATACTTATTGCTATATTTATCAAGACACACCATGTACTGTTCTAGAACAAAGTGCTAAAAAATAAAATTGACTACAGAAAGTAATAGAGTGCCTTTCAACACATACCCCAGAAAATTACCTGTTTTTCCTTTAAAGTTTGGTCATATATCGCAGAAAAGAAAACTAATCATACATATAGTATATTGGGATTATTATAGCTTATTTACCTTTTGGACAGTACTGAACAACTTAATATGGCATAGATATTAGAGATATTCAGGTCATAGCTTGAATTTAATAAGATTTCTTAATTATTCAATACTGTTAGAAAATCTTTCTAAATAAATAGTAAATAAGTGTTATATAAGTATTATGTGATAACACTATATCTACATAAATTCCTACATACTGTAATGTTGACTTCTAGGGATAAATTATTTGGAAAGTTTGTCTAACAGCGTTTGTCTACAGTATCTGCCTAATTAACCCCTTCAGGACGGGTGACGGACGAGGTCCGTCATCCAGGGGATACCCTTAACGACGGATGACGGACCTCGTCCGTCACGCGGTAAAATTAACCCCAGATCGCCGCAATCGCGGCGATCGTGGGGTTAATGGTGCTCCGGTTGCCTCTGTATTAGAGGCAGACTGGGAGCACCGAATCGGGCTGCCCCTTGTACATGTGCCCACTCTGACAGCATGTCTGAGCGGGCACATGTGCTCTGCATACTCACCTCCGCCTCCCTGCACTTCCGGGTTCAGTGTGAAGTGCAGGGAGACGGATCTTCAGTGATCCTGCCCCCTGGTGTTAAAAAAATAAAGTACAATTAAAATCCCACCCCCCTTTACCCCCCCTTTACCCATATTAATAAATAATTAACCCCTTCCCTGCCAATTGATCACTGGCTACAGTGATCAATTGGCAGGGATTACATTTTAATATGATCTGATTTTTTTTTAACCCCTGAGGGTTAATTCTTTTTTTTTTAACCCTCAGGGGTTAAATTAATTTTATTAATTAATTTAAATATTTTAAAATGATAAATTTAGCTAGCTAGGGAGGGTGGAAGTTAGCGGGGAATTGGGGGAATTAGTGTTAGGCTAACTAGGGGTTAACATTAAAAAAAGTTTTAAAATAAGCTTTAAAAAGTTAAAAAATTAAGTTAAAAAAAGCTTTAATAACGTTTAAGTAAAACATTTTAAAAAATAAACCCTTTACCCAGTCCAAATAAAAATTAACCCCTTCCCTGCCAGTCTATCACTGCCTACAGTGATCAAAATACAGATCACAGTATTATACTGTGATCTAATTTTTTTTTAACCCCTGACGATTAACTTTTATTTATTTGTTAACCCTCAGGGGTTAAATTTATTTAATTAACTAATTTAAATATTGTATAATTAAATATTTTGCTAGCTGGGGTGGGTGGGAGTTATGGGAAAATGGGGAATTTACTGTTAGTGCTGCTTACTGCTAGTTAGGGGTTAACGGTAAAAGAAAAAGCTTAGAAAAATGTTAAATCTGTAAAAAAAAGTTTTACGAAAGTTTAGGAAACTTTAAAAAAATTAATAAGCAAAACAAAAGTTTAAAAAATAGTTTTAAAAAGTTAAAAAAAGTTTTAAAAAGTTAAAAAATTAATTTAATAACGCTCATTACCACTACACCTGGTACAAGCTAGAGGAAAAATGATCCCACGCTAAGGTTCAAAATATGCCTTTTGAAATACCCTGGGATGTCTTCTTTAAGAAATGGTATGGCTTTATGGGGTATTTGGATTATATAGCCTGGTAAAATACTCTAAAATGGGACATGGGCACAGCGTAAAAATTTAAAGTTTGAAAAAAATGGAATGGCTGTGTCCCAAATGTGCCCCTCCGATGCCCACATATACCTGGCAAAGGTACATACGGGGGTATTTTTGTACTCAGCCAACATAGCTGAGCAACATATAAAGTATTATAGAGTGGTGGTACACATAAGGTTTGCAAAATATACTGTGCAAACTCACTTTGTGTGTCAAAAAGGCAGAAAAAACGCTTATGACCACTACACCTGGTACAAGCTAGCGGAAAAATGATCCCACGCTAAGGTTCAAAATATGCCTTTTGAAATACCCTGGGGTGTCTACTTTAAGAAATGGTAGGCCTTTGTGGGGTAGTTTGAATTTAAAACCTGCGAAGATGCTTGGAAATTGCACATAGGCCCAGCGTCAAAATTCAAAGTTCTGTAAAAACTGATATGGCTTGGTCTCCAATATGCCACTGTAGCTTCACAAAATAGTGCCAAAGACATTCATTGTGGATGTCTTTTTACTCAGAAGACTTAGCTGAGCATAATTTGGAGGTTTTGAACTTAGTGGCACATATGAAATATACAAAATGCCCAGCAAAAATGCAATCCGTATGTCAAAAAATGCACAAAATAATTTTTTACCACATACTTTGGCATATATTGGTGAAAAAATGGGGGCATGCTAAGGCACAATATGCACCTTATGATATACCCTGGAGTGTCTACTTTTACAAATGGTAGGCCTTTGTGGGTTTTTTTTGAACCGTCAAACTGTTATAATACCCCAAATGGAAGCATAGGCTCATTAAATCCGTCTCTCAAAATTCTACTGTGAATACTGAAAAGGACAGGTCTCCTGTATGGCACTGTAGCTTCACGAAATAGTGCCATAGACATACAATGGGGGTGTCCTTTTACTCAGAAGACTTAGCTGAGCATAATTTGGGGGGTTTGAACTTAGTGGCACATATGAAATATACAAAATGCCCAGCAAAAATGCAATCCGTATGTAAAAAATGCACAAAATTATTTTTTACCACATACTTTGGCATGTAATGGTAAAAAAATGGGGGCATGTTAAGGCACAATATGCACCTTATGAGATACCCTGGAGTGTCTACTTTTACAAATGGTAGGCCTTTGTGGGGGTTTTTGAACAGTCAAACTGTTATAATACCCCAAATGGAAGCATAGGCTCATTAAATCCCTCTCTCAAAATTCTACTGTGAATACTGAAAAGGACAGGTCTCCTATATGGCACTGTAGCTTCACAAAATAGTGCCAAAGACATATAATGGGGGTACCGTTGTACTCAGCAGAAGTAACTGAACACATAATAAAACTTTGTACAGGAATAGCACACACCAACTTTACAAAATACACATGAGAAGTTCTTTGTTATACGTTTGTGTGCGAAAACCCCCAAAAAACACAATTTTACTTCAATATTTAGCAGAGGTTGGCGGTAAAATGGCTACGTAGAAAGTGTCAAAACAACCTTAGGTAAATAGCCTGTGATGTCTACTTTATATAAATATATACTTTTGTGTGGCAATTTTGTTTTCTTTTATGGCCATTAGGCTTACAAGACAAACATACCAAATTCTAAAATCGCTCCACATTAAAATGTTATTTTACTCCTTGTGCTTTGTGACCTGTAACTACCAAAAAAAACTGAAAATCCCAGACACATTATATATTCTGTAAATCAGAACAAATAAATGAATTTATTTTTAATTACTTTCCTTAACCTGCACTAATTAGGCACACATTATGATTGCAAAAACTGTAAAAAAAAACAATATTTTTCATTTTTTTTGCATTTTTCTGTATTTTTTTTTATAATAAGTAAGCATTTATATATATATATAAATATATATATATATATATATATATATGTATATATATATATATATATATATATATATATATGTTATATCAAATTAAAGCTGTGTCCTTAAGGGGTTAAATAGATATAATTGTATTATTATTTGTGAGCATAGTGAGTGTATGCAACTGCGTGAATGCAAGATCAAAGAAAATTTGAGAAGTGGTTAGGGTTAAGGGAGGCATAATGTTAGAGAGGGGTTCATTTCAGTGTTAAATTCTATAGGACGTTAAGAGGATTCAAATTGTAAGAGAAGTTATAGC
Source organism: Pelobates fuscus (assembly GCF_036172605.1). Lineage (NCBI taxonomy): Eukaryota > Metazoa > Chordata > Amphibia > Anura > Pelobatidae > Pelobates > Pelobates fuscus. The sequence continues at coordinate 81,963,239 of NC_086325.1, read as the reverse complement.
TGTGGTTATAAAAAATAAAAAAAAAGCAAAAGGATATATTTCAGCGTGTATAAAATGATTACAGTCCAATGGCAGCTCAATCACCAAGTACGGAGTATCTCTTTTCTGGTTTAAAAACTGGATAAAACAGGGTGTAGGTGCAGCACATAAAATAGTTATTTTATGGATATATGCAACAACAAGGAAAAAGAACAGGAAAAACATATAATGTAGTATATTAAAACTGGTGTTATATGCACTCACATTTTTATGGAGCTTCAATGCAGCTCCAACGTATGCGCTTGGGCGATATGATCCCCACATAAGGATATAGTGCAGTTAATATTCTTTATCTGGTCATAGTTGAAGAAGGAATCCTCATAAAAATAAAACAGATACAAATCATAGAATAGTGTAGCATATTGAACTTAGTAGCAGGGGTCGGTATAAATATAAAATGTGCACTAACATGTAGTGGAGCCCAAAGACTGGCTCCAAAAATAGCATGTGAAGTAGTATAATCCCCATTCAAGGATATAGGTGTAGTCAGTATCTCTCTGTAGGTATGTATATAGAAAGAAATTAAATAAAAACCACAATAGTGTACACCGTTATTATGGAGCGAAAGATATAATAAAAAGATTAAAACCTACTCACATGCTTTAGAGCAAAGCACAGTTTGCTCAATCCAAGGATATGTAGCCCAGGGATCCAGTAGCAGAATAACCAGGTCCAATAAAAAAGTACTTTAATTATATAAAATATAATAAAAACAGTAATAAAGTAAAAACAAATAAAACAGTATCAATAATACACTTAACGCGTTTCACCTAAGTATAGGCTTTCTCAAAAATGTTTCGGGGATGTAAGGGACCATAGCTGCTTAAGTAAGGGGTAAAAAAAAAAAACAGTTCTGTGACATCACCGTCACATGATAGAAACTAACATAACAAAAATGTAAAACAGTAAAAAACTCAATAGTATGGAAGATGGAGATGATGGTAGGAATATAGGAGTAAAATATGTGAAAACCAAGCATTTATTTAGTTGTAGTTATAGTTGTGGTATAAAGGGTGTTTAAGATCACTGGTCTTAGGGATAGACTGAGGCTACATTTAGTATTAGGGTATAGGGGGTGCTTAGTTTTTAATAGGAGTTACAACTGGAGTTAAAGTCAACATCTGGGAAAGAACCCTCTAAAATTATCCCTGCATCTCTGCTGTCTAGCATAGGAGGCTGATTATTTTAAGAGTCACTGGTCAAGGGTTCTGGTACTTATCTCCCCATGAGTCCACGTAAGCTCCAAAAAGGCACATAACAAGTGTTGGAAACAGGCATCCCTAGTGGACATGCATCTGTAGGCAAATGCCTACTCTGCCTTATGGAAAATACAGCCCCTGATTAAATAATTTGTAACGCTTATTAAATCACAGCATATATTAGATTGAAACTATGAGTCTATTATATTGGTTAATATTGAAACATGAATGTGACAGATCCATCTGTACAGACTAAGATTGCTGGTTCGTCTGTTTGCCTTTATTTAGTTTGATTTCCTGTCCGTATGCCCCTGTTCGTGTGTTTCTCTAAATACCGATTGGAACTACCGAATGGACGGCCACCCAGGAGAGGAGTGCGCTGCTGGTTAACCTCTTGGCCCCAATTAGAACGTTGAGGTTAACCGCAGACACCTCTCCATTCCATCCGTATGGGTGGTCATCGTTCGTATGCCGACCACGAGGCGGCGGCCATTTTGGAACATGAGAAGGATCAGCGGTGTTCGGCGAGGATTCTATGGAACTAAAAGCGGACACTTTATCTACCGAACACCGCTGAAAACTACCGCCCGCCTTCTATTTCGTCGAGGCATATGAACACCGGTCCGTTCGGGAGTTTGTAACGTACGTATGGACTTCGCCCAGATAGCCGTCCCATGGAGTCAATCGTATACCGAAAGACTTGTGAGAGAATTTGACTCCATGGCGATTGAACTGTGTACATTGGATCTGAGCGCTATTCGGTAGAAATGTGCACTCAGATCCAGGCTATCTGGGGATACGTTACAGGAAACACATACATTTGGTATTTTCACATTTATGTATTTTATATTCTTTATTTTTGTAGTGCTTAGAATTACAGATACACTTATATCGCCACGACAACAGATATAAGCCAATAGAGTAATACAGAATATTCAGTAACATGGCAAGCATTTACAGCACATTTTTAAAAAGGTCAAATTTGGTCAGACTGTCTGTAACATGAGTGATATCTATGCTAGGAACTACATTAAGAAAAAAATAGACAGTTTGAGTTATCTGATGAGCTTTCAGAGATTAAACGTGGTTGAGGTCTACGTGGTGCCTCTAGGGCTGGGTAGGTGTGTGAGCATCGTTTTAATAATAATGCCAGGTGCCTTAAGCCGAGTATGTGACAGGTGAGAATATCCAGGGAGTCGAGTAGTTAAATAGCATGAAGCACAGCGAAGGTTGCTTGCCGGCATTAGCAGTGTGAATGTGTCAGCTAGTCAGCATGTTGTGTGTGACATTTTCTTACAATACAGATGACATTCTATCACTGGACATTTATATGAGGCCTAGACAATTCAAATAAAAACAATAATTTTAATAATAAGGCATTGCAGTCAAGCAACTCAGAGTCCATCAACAGTGGGCTAATATTAATTTGAGAAGGGAAGAGAAAAATGAAAAGAAAAAAAATGATAAAAGAAGCCCAGGCTCTGCACTACTTGGTACTTGGTAATGCCAGGCTCAGTCAACCGATGCCTCTTAGCGGTCTTTTGCCGGGTTCCATCTGCTCCGCCACCCCGTCATTGTGTCTCCAGCCGCTCTGTACACCGCAGGAGGTTTTTACAACTGCGTGATCCGTGCCCCATTCCGGTAGGGCGGGCTTGCTAGCTTGAGGGAGGCCTTGTGAGGCGATGTTCAGCGGGTGGTGGTGTCTCTTGCGGGGTATACCCGGGTGAAGGTCTGCTGCTTGATGGTGTCGGCTGAAGAGGTGTGGTGTCGGCTGAAGAGGTGTGGTGCAGTCTGTCCGGGATCCCTCAGCCGTGTCCGGTCCTGGATTGATTCAGTGTGCCGCAGCCGTTTCCCAGGTAGGTTTAGTTTCACCCGGCGCTTGCGTGGGTGGGTTGCCGCCTTTGGTGGTTGCATTCTCTTGGCTTTTCTGGTTCTTCCTTGTTGCCGCCCCTGGCGCCGTTTGCATGCTTTCTTTACAAGCGGAGGTGTACGCTTGCGCCGGGGGTTCACTGGCACCATGGTGGCGAACCTGTGTATCTTGGCCTGTTGCTCCCGGATTGCTATCTTCCTCCAAAACCTGGCGAATAGCTCATCTAGTCTGGCTTCAAGGTCAGTTTTCCCTATGTCTCGAGCACACGTGGCGGCGGCCATTTTGCCTGGCTGCGTCGCCTCTCGCTCATTAGATTCTACCCCAGAGGCCCGGACGGTGAGGTTGCCCCTCAGGGCTGGACCAGGATGACCCCCCGCCAGTCCAGGGGGGGGAGCAGGGCATCAATGGGTCTGTGCCTCCAGTGTTTGGGCGAGGAGAGCGGCCGTCTCTCCTCGGTTCCGCCTTCAGTAGGCCGCAGCTATCCATCTTGGGCTCTCTGTCGCCAGCACACTCGATTCTGGTATCGGGCTGATCACCAGGTCACCCCTGACATAGGTAGTGCACCCCGATGTATGTAGTTTCTTTAGTTTGGCAAGTGTTTGTATAAAATCAGCAAGTAAAGCAGGAGCCCAGCTTTCATGCGTCCTCTCAGCTTGCTGGCTTGGCCCCGCCCCCACATTTATGTATTTTAATGTATTTTTATTACTGTATTCAAAATGGCGATTTGCCTCTATCCCTGGAGATAATTAGGTTTCTTCCCAATTATCTCCAGGATAGAGAGGAGGGATTTATGTGTGTAATGGGGAGGGCTTACACCTAAGCCACTGCGATTTGCTACTGTCCAATAAGTATCCCAGTCTTCCATCTGGTCCCCTAGGGGAGTTTCCACCAGGTGGGAGACCTGCATAAATACCGGGCAGGTAGCCCCCATTAAACAGAATCCTGTTTTACCCTCAAGACGGAGCTTGGTCTCGTTTGTGGGGGGAATTATTACTTGGAAAGCGCATTTCGTTTATTTTAGCCGTGAAAGGAGTTCGGCTGATTTTATGGTCGGGAGTTACCGCGTACCCTTATACTCCATTCGGGAGTTTGGCGGTCGGCCGTGCAGAACCTGCATTTCTGGAAAAGAGGATTATTGACTAAACGGCGGATTCATCTAATTTGGCGATGAGTGTCGTAACAATGAATATATGGGGGCATCTATTGAAAGAATGATCTTGTTAGGCTTGCTACTTTAAAATTGCTGGATGATTTATTGATGTTTAGAACTGGTACAGTATTACTATTACAAGGTGATTAAAACATACCCTCTTATGAATTTCAATAAATTACACACATTTAATGGTGAAATCAGCATTTTGCTTTCTGCATAAATTCCCTGTACACAAATGTAACCTTTGAAGATTAAACTATTCTGAAAATGCTTGATATATTTTAGTGACCTTATGCAATGTTCTCTGCCTGTTACCTTGGTGGGTTATAGCTTTTGTATTTGCACATCCATATGCCTATGCATAAAGGGCTTTACATCCAAACTAAATATATCCATACATTTATAAATAAAAAGGAGATAAATACATTTCACAGGATGGAAATATATATTTATGGAAAAAGAAACTGTCTTTGTAAATAAAAATAAGACTTTTAATGTTGCATTCTTTTTACCAACATATTGAAGACTACCACAATGGACATATTAAAGTGCACATATTCTCTGCATAGCAGCTTATCCTTTCATCTAGTCATGGTCAATAAAATAATCAGTACACTTGGAGATTTATTTCGGACTGAACAGTAATTAAGCTGAATCAAGGACGATGGGGTGATTGGCTGAAATTCCATTTTCCAAACTCCCACACAGGAGAATCTCAGGGAGACCAATTTGCCCAACCATGCTCATTTTCATTCATGATTCAGAATGCCATTCCTGGCACCAGAAAAAAAAAGGGGGGGGGGGCTGGAATGGAGAAGAGGGTGGGTTTTCTGGTTCTGGACAAATAAGCACATTAGTTTGCCATGGTGGACAAGAGGTTTGCTCAATCATGTGGTCTTAATCTCCTGTCCAACCAAAAGGTGGAAAATAAAAGATGATTGATGGTTAGGACAGCTACCAAATGCTGATTTTATTCATAGATCAAGTGACAACTAACCAATACAGAGAAAAAAAAATGTGATAACAATAGAGCAACTGTCCTTTCAAGCAGCTTTCTTCTAGACACTTTGACTTCAGCTACTGAGGCACACAGGACAGCAGTGATGTTGTGTGTTTACCCTTTGCTGTACATCTGTTGGAGTGGGAGATAGCCTTGGTTATTGATTTTAATGTGAGACTAGTTTTAGCTTTATTCTGTATCTGCCCAGCGACTACTACTAGGAACACTTAAAACAACTTTGAGTGGACCATAAGAGATTGATGGGTCTTTTGTCATAGATCCTAGTGTGAGACTTACTTATCTATATAAATAAAGAAATGTACAATGTAACTGGTGCTGCAAACAGTAAATACTCAATATAATATGTTTGAAAACAAAATGCAGCTAATTAACACCATGAAATCAATTACAAACAAATGTGAGGAAGGCTGAACTTGATGGACGCAAGTCTCTTTTCAGCTATGTATCTATGTAACTTCTAAATTTCACCAATAATACACAATAAATAGGTGAACAAGTAGTGGATATGAGATACGTAAAAATATATACACTTCAGTTGGTATCACACTCACATTTTCTTGATCGTGGATTTACCGGCTCAAGTACATCAGCAGAGGTGTGATTTTGAACTTATCAATATACAGTTGTCAAAAGTTTTTTGTTTTTTTTTGGTTTTTTGTTAACCGATTGGAGAAAAAATATCCAACTTTACTTTCTTCAAGCAAATATCTTGCATGCAATCTGACAACTAGTGTCAAATTGGTTAGGAGAACTGGCAGGTTCCAATCTGCACATTGGGTTTATGGTCACAAAAGAAGCTGCTAACATGGTCAAAGCTGTGCAAAATGGATCCTTTGTATGCGGTTCTGCATACATTATACATCTTGCAGTGAAAGCTGCAATGCTGAAAGCCAACATAAAGGTGAAAACCATACTAGCGAGGAGGATTACCGGGCATTTTTATGGTAGTGTGAGAGCTAGCCAACTTTTGAAGCAGAGGCAAGAGAAAAGAGTGCTTCCTCTGTCTATGACAGGATGTCAGCATGAGGTGGACATCCACTTTAGTCATGCAGGAAAGAATTTTGGAGCAGCAAAGGCAATCCATAATCTATCTTTCCACCCCTCCATTGGCATTGACTCCCTACCGGGGCATCAGGAATGCAAAATTATAGGGTACCTAGTGGTACCCCTTGTTCATCCACCGCATAGATATTATGGATACCTTTTTGTAAAACTGGGAAGTAGCCCAGCAGCTATTGTCATGTTCACCAACCACTGTCCAAAGTGAGTGAGTGAAATGTTACAGTGAACATTATAAATCCCTAATGTTCATAAACAACCAATGGTGCAAGTAACATCCCTAAAGTGCAATCTCCCAAAGTTAGGTTACTCAGTTCTTCAGTTTAATATTTGAGGCATCATTGTCTGCTAGCCAGGATTCAGTGGTTCATTCACTTCTCCTTTCAAAGTTCATTTTCGGCTTGTAAAAGTATTATGAAATCTGAAGGTAAATAAAAAAAAAAAACCAAATGTAAATGTCTCCTTTGGCTATAACTCCCCTTTTTTTCAAATGCCTTTCACTGTAGGGGTTTTGTCATGCCGGTTTAATTTTTGCTTTGTCTGCTACCTCTGCAGACACTATTGGGAGAAGCTGATGGGGCACTATGTTTTTTTTTACACTGAAGGACAGTGTATGTGTGGGAAAGCTTTGTTCTTTTCAGGACAGAAGGGGTGAGTGGTTGTTTAATTTCCCACTTACTTTTTCCTTTCAGTATTTGATAAATCCCCTATTTTCTTTATTTTTAGTTTATCTCACTACCTATTTTTTCAAATATCCAGATATTTAATAATCAAATTTTGTCAAATCTTTGTTGCAAAAATGGCAGTTTTTGCGTAGCCATTAGTCCAGGCAATATTGTTGTCATTTTGCACAGACACAGTGCAAATTATTTTCTGTACCAAGCCTAATAATGAACTAATTTCTGCTGAGCACATTTTTTTCCTGACAGTGTGGTTTGGAAGAAATTTATTTTTTTTGCCCTGCACATATCTAATGATCACATAAGCTGGAAAAAAATGACACCAGTATATGAGGTCATACTTGAAAAAATGAGAAAACCCCATTGCCATTTCTGAAAAACACTTTTATATTATTGTTATTATTATTTGCCCTAACTAGGGTAAATTAGTTTACAGGAATTTATTAGAATACCATCTTCTGTATCTTTAGAGCATTTGACATTTAGCTGAAAGCAGCAAGTTTAATTGTTAGCATAGCAATCCTGTAAGATGTTTGCCTTAATGTTGACTTACTATATACTAGCAATTTTATCTTTCATCTTTCAGAGGTTTACATACGTTTGATATTTGCTTTGTTAGCTGTTGACTATGCTTGATATACTTGTCCGGTAGATGGTAACAGGTCATAAAATTTGTACATGGAGCTTGGCTCTGATATGTAATCTAATCTAGCTGTAGTGGACACTCTACCTTACTATTTTCTGCTATTTCATAGGCTGTGGTTGCACATTTTGCATGGTGGATAATTACTCCTAATGTGTCAAAACTGCTGACAACAGAAACAGCGTATTCCTGCCCTTCAACCTGATAGAGCAATGGTGAGAGACAGTTTGTCGCAGCAGCAGTATTCTGCTTCAGTATTCTGCACAGATAGCATTTTAAGCCAGGATTTCTACTAGGGGGATCAAAGGTTCTGGCCAGTTGTGTTGTAACGGGCTTCATTATACCCCTGGTCATGACATTATTGTAGATGATGTCTGAGGTGGGACTAGTTACAATGCAGGGAATACTCTAGCGCTTCACTCAGTGTCCAAGTAGCCTCACTTCTCCAGACTGCTGGAGCCGTAAGCAGGAAAAATTACTTTAGGACAAAAAGCTGGAGTCCCTCTTCCACTTTGGACACTTGGCACCCCTGCCACCAGTTTGAACCTGCTCAGTATCATCGATATGCTTATTCAACAGAAGACAGCTTGGTAGGCTTCAGCAGCATGTCCAGGGAAGGTGAACCACTCTTCTGGGTCAATTCCATGTCACTCAAAATTCTGCAAGTTGTTGTTTCCTCTATCACCGTCCAGTAAATCCAGCAAGGCTTTACTTATGGTGCTGGCAACCTTTCCTCTGGTTTCCAGCAGATCATCCAGGATGTCCTCTTCAGCCAGCTCCTTGTTAGACCAGATGCAGACTCCAGATGGAAACTAGGTCTTGGAGATGATTGGACACCCGTAGAAGAGAATTGCTGTCAACGGTAGTACAAAACATAGTAGATTAGCGCCCAGGTTGGGATCTAAACCTATATTACTATAGCATCTGTCCTGTCTCCAGGGACTCACCATGCTTTCCAGGCAGATATCTATCACTTTACCTGTCCTCTTTTCTCTAGGCCAGTGGTTCTCAAACCAGTCCTCAAGACCCACCAACAGTCCAGGTTTTGTTAGTATCTCCATTGGAATAAAACAGGGAGATACATAAATCCTGGACTGTTGGGGAGCCATTAGGACTGGTTTGAGAACCACTGCTCTGGGCAGATATTGATCCCTTTGCCTGCATTGCCTCCCAATACAGCTAAAAGGCACTTGTGACTTACAGTCTTAGCTCTTTGTTTAGAGGATCCCAGGAGCAGGAAGAGTACAGGCAAAAAGCAGATCCTGCAACCAAAATCCCTGACAGAGCCAGGCAGCAAATACACAGTTCCTAAAGGAACTACAACCACATTCTTTGCTTAGACCCATGACCATCCCTTATCTACATTACATTTAATGTAAATCATCTGAGGAATCATACAGGCAACCATAAAACAGAAAAATATAACTCTACAAAGGAGGGTGAACATAGACAATAAAAATTACAACATTCTGTCTGAATTACTGTTAGATGCAAATATATGTAAATATATGAAATAGGGGATTCCAAGAGGGAGATTCCATTACAAGTAGTAAATCCACATCACAGTACTGCTTAAATTATGTTGGACTGTGCTGACACCGTCATTCAACAAGCAATTAAGGTACCTTAAAATATTGAGGTTGGTGTTGTTTACTTAAAATATCAATATGCCTAAAATATTACAAATACCACCCAATTGAGCTAGTAGCATAGCCTTAGAGATATGTTGTTATGGTATTTGACTACAGTTTCCTTATTTAACGTAAGTGCCTTTCATGGATCACAGAAGTACTTTATTTATGTCAAAAAGTGATTCTTAAATAGCAAGTTTGTTTTCTGTGATGTAAAAGTTCTTCCATAAGTAATATTTCCATGCAATGCAATTCGAAAAAACTTGTTGAATATTTATGTATTTTTGATTTTCTGTCTGTTCCGGGTGACATGACGAGTAAATAAATTAAGTTTTTTTCTGCACAACTGCAGAGGATCAATGCCGCATCCAGATTGGTTTCTTGAAAGTTCTCACACTTTTTTTTTTTTTTCCTATCCATCTGAAAGTGGAAAAAAATTAAAAATAATTTTATACATTTTCTTCTGTAGGCATTTCACTTGAAAAGGAACCTGTCTGTGTCTATAATTGATAACAAAAAAGGATGATTCAAAATTGACTTTCAGATATAGAAACAATATAATGTTTTAAATTGGATGTTTGAATATCATTAAAGATGTCACACTTCAAAGCTTTCTAAAGATGTTTACTTCTATATCTAGATTTCTGGTATGATCTGTTACCCACAGATCTTTTTAATGAAGTTAATGTTAATCAAACTGATCAAAAGAGATTTTTTTTTCTTCATCTAAAGAACATCATTTTTGAATTTCATGCAACTTATTTTAACCCATTGAGCAATAGACTGATAAGCAATGAATAGCTTCAAATTGAATACATGGTTGTTGCAATTATCACTATTTATATTTATATTTGAGTTAACAGTGTAATGCTTCCCAAACTGTTAATATCATTTAATGATCTCACTTGGATGGAGCAGCATGTAAAGCCATGACTCAATCTATCTACTACAAGGGTGGCTCGTAAGGGATCTGCGTGGCTCCAAGGGATCAAGGTGGCAGTGTGTGTGTGTGTGTGTGTGTCTCTATTTATATGTGAGGTTGGTGAACTGGTTATGTGTGAGAAGCTGAAACAAAAGGACTGTCACTGGGTTATTACCCTAACTTAAAGATAAATGGGGAATCCCAGAAATAGAGGTTACTATATAGACGTATAGAACCATAACAGGAAACACCTGATATGTACTAAGGCACTTCAGGAAGGAAAGGCAGTGAATATAAAAGCAACCTTTATTGAATAATATGAGTTACAGATGACTCGGGTAAATAAAAGTGCATTTAAAGTTACAAAAAAGTGCTACCCATTGTGAGTGATCTACACACACATAGTGAGGTGCTAAAAATCAAGAACCCTATGTTCATTTCAGCACAGTAACCCCCTTAAGGACTGAGCCAAATGTACACATTGTGATCAAAACAAAACCTAAACAAAAACTTGAATTTTTGCTATATGTCTGTTCAGGCGTAATTCACCTCTTTCATATTATGTGCTCCCACACTTATTATACATCATTTTATTCAGGGGAAACAGGGCTTTCATTTAACATCAAACATTTAGGTATGAAACATAATTTAATATGAATAAAATATAAAAAATGGGAAAAATAAGAATTTTTAAACATTTTTTTTAGTTCTACGTGACATGTTAACTGTGAATGTCATAATACTGTTTGCTTTTACTGCAAAAAAATACACATATTTGTATTCGGCGATGTCTTACGTGTAAAACAGTACCCCCTATGTACAGGTTTTATGGTGGTTTGGGAAGTTACAGGGTCAAATATAGCATGTTAAATTCTTCAGTTTTTTCACATTGAAATTTGCCAGATTGGTTATGTTTCCTTTGAGACCGTATGGTAGCCCAGGAATGAAAATTACCCCCATTATGGCATACCATTTGCAATAGTAGACAACCCAAGGTATTGCAAATGGGGTATGTCTAGTCCTTTTTAGTAGCCACTTAGTCACAAACACTGGCAAAATGTAGTTTTAATATTTGTTTGTGTGTGAAATATGTAAAAAAATAATTTTAACGCCAATTTTGCCCAGTGTTTGTGACTAAGTGGCTACTAAAAAAGACTGTACATACCCCATTTGCAATACCTTGGATTGTCTACTATTGCAAATGGTATGCCATCATGGGGATAATTTTCATTCCTGGGCTACCATACGGTCTCAAAGGCAACGTAACCAATCTGGTGAATTTCGATGTGAAAAACCTGAAACACAAGCCTTTTATTTGACTCTGTAATTTTTGAAAACACCATAAAACCTGTACATAAGGGGCACTGTTATACTTCACATGATGTCCTGATGAAAGCTCTGTACAAGAGCTGAAGCGTTGACTGGAACTGTAAGAACAAAGAAGAACTAATCTCTCTTTTTTTTTTTTTTACCAAATCCTGGAGTACTTATGTATATAGATATATATATTATTTTGTTCTATGTCTATTTTGATATCAATATATATATATATATATATATATATATATATATATATATATATTAATTTTAAAATACAGTAAGAATGAAATTGCACACACATATATATATATATATATATATATATATATATTCTATTTATTTATTTTTTATTATTTTTACATTTTATTTTTTAACGTATTTACATATATATTTATTTGATATTATAGATAAATATATATATACTTATAATTAAATATATATATTTAATCAATATGATTCTATATGTACTTTGATATTAATATATATATATATATATATATATATATATGATAATATTAAAATACACTTAGACTATGGATGTGTATGTATGTATATGTGAATATATATATATACTTAGATCATATATAATATATTAATCTTTTTTTTTTCAGGCAGCAGGGGGAGTACCTGTCATTACAGGCACTCCCCCTGCTGGCACTGACATGGCCGGCTATGCTGTCCATGTGATCGCGAGGTCCTCGATCACATGGCCCAGGGAGGCTGGAATGGATGCATGGGGACTCCGTGGGATGCCAGGTGAATCCCCACATTGTGATCGCGGGTGTGGAATCGCCGGCGACTGGGTAAGTAGAAAAGATGGCGGGGACGTGCTATGCCGCCCCCCGGTGTTTAGAGCCGGGTCCCCAAGGATGGCATAGCATGCTCGCCGTCCTTAAGGGGTTACATATTTTTGCACTGTAATTTAACTTTTTTACATTATGTACACTTTTATTTATTATATATTTTTTTAAATAACGATAAGGCTTTCTTCTGAGTATAAAAAACTATTAAAAATGGCAAATAAACCTATAATTTGGACTTTTCTCTTCCAGATTATCAACAGCATTTTACAAGTCACAACTGAATAAAGAGGGTATCTAGAGAGATTAGAGATCCCTTTTTTCCCTGAATTGCTCGTCAATTGGTCCTATGCAATTGCACCGCTACTTGTTTGGACATTGCTAAACCTAGAAAGTCTAATATAACTATTCCATATATTTAGATTAAATTTGGTTTATATTCACAATATATTACCACCACTTATTATTATATCTACCAAAATTACTGGCTCTCTGGTCTCCTTGCAGGGAAAATAAAATAGTTTTGAATCACATTAGATCTGAGGGGAAACAACTGAGCCCAACAACCGGGCCACATAGCATCCCCAATAGGGCATCACAAAGCGCTCTCCACCCACACCCACCCCTTTCCCCATTTTATTATTTTTTCTGTCTTCTCTTCTTCCTCTTTTCTCACTTTCCAGTTCCTTCCCTAGTCTTCTCTCTCACTCTTTCTCCACCTTTAATTCCCCTTTCAAATGGCGGTACAAACCATAACAAGGCCACTGGGGACACAAACTAACACACTACTCCAAAGGCCATGGGCCTAGCACATCACAGGGCCAGTCCGACAAGCCATTCGACTTGAACGGATTCACTGTGGGACGAAGCACGGCGCCCAGGAGATACCTGAGCACCCACAATGCCCACGGGGTACCATACCCGCATGTCACCACTCCAAGGTCAGGAGAGGGGCCTCTGAGGGTGCTAACACCAAACAATGACGGCCCTCCAGTGGCAAAGCAACTGTAAGCCACAAAAGCTTGTAATCTGTCAAGTGTTGTATGACTTCCTTTTTCTGTAAAAATACAAATCTTCCAAACAAATACAGAATTTATTTAAAAAAAAAAAAACCACAAAGATCTGAGGGGAAGAGATGCTATCTAACCCTGACAGATTCCCTTTCTTAGCTTTCAAGTTTTCTTGGACACATTGGATAGCTATAATTGTCTTTATCCTTCTGGATATTTATGCTGGATCCCTTGTTCTTTATGGTGACTGTGTTTTGTTCTTTCTCTCAACATTTTGTAATATGCACGAAAACACGCAATAAAAATTATATTGAAAAAAATGTATATTATTTGAAAATTATATTTTCAATTGTGCCTGTAATAGTTTCTATACAAGTATTGGAACTAAAGAAATGTAACTCAAAACAGATTCACGCATTAGTCTTGGTTATGAACATTTCTTGAATGTTTACTAGTAATAAACAAGTAATAAACCAAATATTGCAAAGAGTGAATAAACAGTTTAAACAGTTTAAACAGTTTAAAGCTACACCATTGCCAAGTTTGGTATGCTGAGTGAGTAATTCCAATAGCAGTTACAGATTCTATATATTGGTAAATGTAGACCATCTCAAAGTATTTAACTAAGGTGAATTTTGACACTTATTAGACAAAGCCATTGGTTATATTTACTTATTTGTGTTTTGGTTTTTTTAAACACGTGTTTCAATTTCATAAGGAGTTTCACAGACCATGTGGGTCCATCTGCTACTACAAGACTCCTCAATGCAGACCTTTGTTAGATATTTTTTAGATGTAAAAGCATCAAATTAAAAACATTTTAAGTAGACGTCCACAGAAATAATTTTTGCTTCACTTTATTCATTCCAGAAATTATTTATTTGAAGACTCTCCAGCGCTAATGTTAAACTATTATTCTATTATATTACAAAATAGTCATAATCATAAAAATATGTCAGATACAATTTTGTCAGCAGTACTTACTTGATTGTATTGATTTACACAGTTAAATTTCCATTCACATATTAATTTTTTAATCATATTGGATTCAGTGCAAAAGTTGATATTATGCATGATTGCATACTTAAAGCATGATTGTATGCCTAAAAAGATTCTTGCTGTTTAGCACTTTTGCAGACAAGCTCCACTCACAGCATGTCAGGTTAGGACATGTTGAAGGTATAGAACCTCATTTTGACTAATATGGGGGTAATAGTTATTCCCACAGGCAGCAGCCAAGTAATTAACCCCAAATCATGAAGCAACTGGATGATTTGGGGTTAGTGGCTCATAATAAGTTCTTTGGACAAATAGCCAATCAGCCCAAACTTGGCTGAATTGCAATCCTGAATCTCCAAGTCTATTCAATTTCACTTGCTAGCTCTCCCATGCATCAAATACTTGATAGGAGCCTAGAGGATAGAATAAAAAACAAAACTAAAGGAAACATAGCAACAATGTTGTAAACAAACAATAAAAATCACATTTATGTGAATAAAAAAAAAACGATTATAGCATAAAAACCACATAATGTCAGTTTGTCCATATAAAATTGCTACCTAATTCTGCTGGTGCTGACATACAGTAATGGAAGATACAGCAAATCAGTACTCTTTGTGACACCACCTTTGAACACCAGTCAAAAACACTGACAGCTTGGAAATGCTATGATCACCTCTTGGGAGAACATAATTTGTTACTTAGTCCTACAGCAGTTCATTGTCAAGTACATTAAATTATTTGCAAAAAGCCAAGCAACATGCAACTTGCCTACAAAACTTGCTGAAAGCTTTCTGTTATGAAAGAATCAGAACTGTACATAAACTGTCAGTCAACAAATTAGTCCTACCTGATGCATTTTGTAAGTAATAGACTTGGTTCATCAGAGGCATTCTGTGATTAACAGCCTTGCACACATAAATAACTCTTCTATTTCAAGGGTGCAAAAGCATGTCCTCTTATTATTCATTCTTCAGCAACAAATCACATATTAAAAAAAGGAAATTTACTTAAAAAAAAAAAAAAAACATTCACTCATATATCTTCTGCTTCTATTTTTATTTTTTTTTTGCTATTTGTGCTAAACCTTCATCAGGATCACCTTGCCTGTATCAGCTAGGAAATAATTAATCAGTTTTCCATTGGGTAACAATCACACCACAATTAATGAGGTCAACGTGTACATTATATTCTCGTGTCTTTGTTGTTCTGCTTATCTTAATGACATGGAATTCAAATGTGTTCCTTACATCTCCATACTCCTCCACGAAGTTCCAGGAAAATAACACACTTACTATTTTCATGATGAACATTTGTTTTTTCTTCATTCTTTATTAAATGTTATAAAAGATACAGCTTTATGGTTCTCAAGAACACCCCCTTTTTTTTTTTCTAAAGAATAACATATATAACATAAGTAACACAAACAAACAAGAATGGCAATATTAAAAAGAACATTATATAGAGAGTGAGGTCTTAGGGTGGAGAGAGGTGGAGAGTATACCCGAAATATGTACAAAGCTAGTTCTGGTTTATTGATATATATTGTTTCAGGGATTTCCCAAAATTGTATGGGAAAATTAAACATTTCCAATCACCAGCAGTTACTCTGTACCTTATGTTTGTGACTAAAATCTGTGAGTTTTAGTAGATATATCTTTATACTTTGCACAATGATATATCAATGCACATAATAAAAAAAAAACATTAGTTGATGATAAGATGCCAAAAAAAATAGAAAATGCTGGCAGACCTTACCTATGCCAAAATCTAGACTAATTGATTCTATGTAATATTAACTAGTAATTTGAGAAGTCAGTGGGTATGTGTGTGTGTTAGCACAAATCTTGTTAAGTTATGGATTCTACTCTGAAAATTGTGTATGGGAAAAAATATTCCTAAACTAATAATATATGAAACAATATTTTCAATGTAAACAAAACAAACAAAGCGAAATGCATGTGCTTGCTATCCAGGAAATATTGTGAACCTCTTGGTCCATTCAAAATATTAGCAGTTTTACATATAGAAATAAATAAATGGCCAAAAAATAAATGTCTCTATATCAAATAGGAGCAGATAAAGGGGTAACCCTAAACAATAATGATGAAAAAGAAGAAATGAAAATCTGTTCCAACACTATCGAGAATAACATGCTATGAGTAGACTGATCAGAATAAAAAATTTATAAGATACTTTATTGTTAAGTCAAAAAAACAACAACAACAAAAAAACGTGTCCCCTAATAGTAACTGCCTGACTTAGTCAAAAAATTCCAATACGGCAGTACCAGCAAAAATATATGTACACAATAAAGGGTGAGAAATAATAACAAAAAAAGCAAAAGAGCAAAATAAAACAAGTAGAGATGTCCCGAATAGTTCGCTGGTGAATAGTTCCTGGCGAACATAGCTTGTTCGCGTTCGCCACGGCGGGCGAACATATGTGATGTTTGGTCCGCCCCCTATTCGTCATCTTTGAGTAAACTTTGACCCTGTACCTCACAGTCAGCAGACACATTCCAGCCAATCAGCAGCAGACCCTCCCTCCCAGACCCTCCCACCTCCTGGACAGCATCCATTTTAGATTCATTCCGAAGCTGCATTCTTAGTGAGAGGAGGGACAGTGTAGCTGCTGCTGATTTAATAGGGAAATCGATAGCTAGGCTAGTGTATTCAGTGTCTACTACAGTCCTGAAGGACTCATCTGATCTCTGCTGTAAGGACAGCACCCCCAAAAAGCCCTTTTTAGGGCTAGAACATCAGTCTGCTTTTCTTTTTTTCTGTGTAATCTAATTGCAGTTGCCTGCCTGCCAGCATGTGTGTCAGGCTCACAGCGTATACTGTGCCCACTTGCCCAGTGCCACCACTCATTTCTGGTGTCACAATAGCTTGCATTTAAAAAAAAAAATTGACTGTAATATAATAGCAGTCAGTTTCCTTCACATGTGTGCATTTCAGGGCCTGCCAGGGCACAGTGTCACACCAGTGCAACTCATATCTGGTGTAACAGTAGTGTACATTAAAAAAAAATAGAAAATTGACTGTGAAATAATAGCAGTCAGTTTCCTTCACATGTGTGCGTTTCAGGGCCTGCCAGGGCACAGTGTCACACCAGTGCAACTCATATCTGGTGTAACAGTAGTGTACATTTAAAAAAACAACACTTTTTTTTACTGTGAAATAATAGCAGTCAGTTTCCTTCACACGTGTGCGTTTCAGGGCCTGCCAAGGCACAGTGTCACACCAGTGCAACTCATATCTGGTGTAACAGTAGTGTACATTTAAAAAAACAACACTTTTTTGGCTGTGAAATAAAAGCAGTCAGTTTCCTTCACGCGTGTGCGTTTCAGGGCCTGCCAGGGCACAGTGTCACACCAGTGCAACTCATATCTGGTGTAACAGTAGTGTACATTTAAAAAAAAACTAGAAATTTGACTGTGAAATAATAGCAGTCAGTTTCCTTCACACGTGTGCGTTTCAGGGCCTGCCAGGGCACAGTGTCACACCAGTGCAACTCATATCTGGTGTAACAGTAGTGTACATTTAAAAAAAAAACAACACTTTTTTGACTGTGAAATAAAAGCAGTCAGTTTCCTTCACGCGTGTGCGTTTCAGGGCCTGCCAGGGCACAGTGTCACACCAGTGCAACTCATATCTGGTGTAACAGTAGTGTACATTTAAAAAAAAACAACACTTTTTTGACTGTGAAATAAAAGCAGTCAGTTTCCTTCACGCGTGTGCGTTTCAGGGCCTGCCAGGGCACAGTGTCACACCAGTGCAACTCATATCTGGTGTAACAGTAGTGTACATTTTAAAAAAAAAACTAGAAATTTGACTGTGAAATAATAGCAGTCAGTTTCCTTCACACGTGTGCGTTTCAGGGCCTGCCAAGGCACAGTGTCACACCAGTGCAACTCATATCTGGTGTAACAGTAGTGTACATTTAAAAAAAACAACACTTTTTTGACTGTGAAATAAAAGCAGTCAGTTTCCTTCACGCGTGTGCGTTTCAGGGCCTGCCAGGGCACAGTGTCACACCAGTGCAACTCATATCTGGTGTAACAGTAGTGTACATTTAAAAAAAAAAAACTAGAAATTTGACTGTGAAATAATAGCAGTCAGTTTCCTTCACATGTGTGCGTTTCAGGGCCTGCCAGGGCACAGTGTCACACCAGTGCAACTCATATCTGGTGTAACAGTAGTGTACATAAAAAAAAAAAAACTAGAAATTTGACTGTGAAATAATAGCAGTCAGTTTCATTCACACGTGTGCGTTTCAGGGCCTGCCAGGGCACAGTGTCACACCAGTGCAACTCATATCTGGTGTAACAGTAGTGTACATTTAAAAAAAAAAAAACTAGAAATTTGACTGTGAAATAAAAGCAGTCAGTTTCCTTCACGCGTGTGCGTTTCAGGGCCTGCCAGAGCACAGTGTCACACCACTGCAACTCATATCTGGTGTAACAGTAGTGTACATTAAAAAAAAACTAGAAATTTGACTGTGAAATAATAGCAGTCAGTTTCCTTCACACATGTGCGTTTCAGGGCCTGCCAGGGCACAGTGTCACACCAGTGCAACTCATATCTGGTGTAACAGTAGTGTACATTTAAAAAAAAAAAAAAATTGACTGTAACAGATTGAATAGCAGTTAGTTGTCTGCAAGCGTGTGTGTCAGGCCTACAGCGTC
This sequence comes from Pelobates fuscus, assembly GCF_036172605.1. NCBI lineage: Eukaryota > Metazoa > Chordata > Amphibia > Anura > Pelobatidae > Pelobates > Pelobates fuscus. The sequence goes on along the minus strand of NC_086325.1, from coordinate 81,944,203 downwards.
TACTCTGCCAACTTCTGCCAGTGCACAGTGCCACTCATATCTGTTGTCACAGTAACTTGCACGCATTGTACCACTAATCGAAAAAAAATATGACAGGCAGAGGCAGGCCAACCCGCACGGGCCGTCGTGGTCGTGGTGCTGTGATTCCCTTTGGCCCTAGAATAATGCCCAGTGTTCAGAGGCCATGTACCCTGAACTCGAAAAGTTCTGAGGACATAGTTGACTGGCTAACACAGGACACCCAATCTTCTACAGCTTCCGCTCGGAACCTTGACGCACCATTCTCCTCCAGCTTAGCTTCAGGCACCTCTCAAGTTACCACTTGCCCACCTGCCGCCACCACCAACACTAGCACCACAGCCGCTTCACTTGATCTGTCAGAGGAGTTATTTACACATCAGTTGGAAGAAATGAGTGATGCGCAACCATTATTGCCAGAGGATGTAGATAACAGGGATATATCTCAGTCAGGCAGCATTACCCACATGGACGTACGGTGTGATGATGATGATGTTGTACCCGCTGCTGCTTCCTTTGCTGAGTTGTCAGATACAAGTGAAGCGGTTGATGATGACGATGTGTCCGTGGATGTCACGTGGGTGCCCGCTAGAAGAGAAGAAGAACAGGGGGAAAGTTCAGATGGGGAGACAGAGAGGAGGAGGAGACGAGTTGGAAGCAGGGGGAGGTGGCACAGTCAGTCAGTCAGCAGTCAGTCAGCCACTAGGAGCTAGTGGCATAGTCAGTCAGCATGCATCGGCACCCGGGGTCAGCCAGACAGCACGCCAATCAATGCATGCTGTTGCCACCACCAGAATGCCGTCATTGCAGAGCTCAGCAGTGTGGCATTTTTTTGTGTGTCTGTCTCTGACAACAGCGATGCCATTTGCAACCTGTGCCAAAAAAAAATGAGTCGTGGGAAGTCCAACACCCACCTAGCTACAACTGCTTTGCGAAGGCACATGATCACACATCACAAACACCTATGGGATCAACACATGAGTACAAGCAGCACACAAACTCAAAGCCGCCATCCTCCTCCTGGTCCAGCATCTTCAGCCACGTCAACCACTGCTGTCCTCCTTGCCCCCTCTCAACCATCCACCACTCCGTCTCTCGCCTTGAGCAGTTCCTGCTCATCTGCCCACAGTCAGGTGTCTGTCAAGGACATGTTTGAGCGTAAGAAGCCAATGTCACAAAGTCACCCCCTTGCCCGGCATCTGACAGCTGGCTTGTCTGAACTCTTAGCCCAGCAGCTTTTACCATACAAGCTGGTGGAGTCTGAGGCGTTCCAAAAATTTGTAGCTATTGGGACACCGCAGTGGAAGGTACCGGGACAAAATTTATTTGCACAAAAGGCAATCCCCAACCTGTACTCAATTGTGCAAAAGGAAGTAATGGCATGTCTGGCACACAGTGTTGGGGCAAGGGTCCATCTGACCACTGATACTGTGGTGGAATCTCAGTAAAAATAAATTTACTAGGACAAGATTGCCACATGGTATGTGCATTTGCATATGTTGATGTACCAGTTAAGTCAGTTACACGTAGCTAAGATACAATCAGTAGTGTAAGGAGCATAAGTAGGAATACAGGATATACAAGTATTTCCCCTCCTCCATTGTGCTGGGCAAGCCATGTGGTCAAACAGGATTTTAGTCTCTATTCGGTTGATTAGATAAGAGTATGTGTAGGTTGAACTAATTATGGGAGGAGCTACATGCCTATATAAGGGACCTACACTGTATGATCAGGACTCAGACTTGCTGTTTTTTGGTGACATTAGTCCCTCTGAGTCCCGGTCGGTGAATCGAATAAAGAATCTCTTCCTTCCTGAAGAAACCTGTGTCCATCTCTCTGTGCTTGGCTTCCGTCACTTTCTCCGGTATCAATACCTGGTCTGCAAAGCATGGTCAGGGCAGGTTTATCACCTACTCTGCGCATTGGGTAAACCTGCTGACGGCTGCCAAGCATGGAATGCGTGGCTCTGCAGAGGAGTTGGTGACACCGCCACGACTTGCAGGCAGGCCTGCTGCCACCTCCTCTACTCCTCCTACTCCATCCTCTTCCATAACCTCCTCGGCTGAGTCCTCTTCTGCTGCTGCATCTTGCTCCACATCAACGGCACCCCCCAGCTCCCCAGGTACTATTCCACATCCCGGATACGGCAGTGTCACGCCGTCTTGAGGTTGACTTGCCTGAAAGCAGAGAGTCACACCGGACCAGCACTCCTGTCCGCCCTGAACACACAGGTGGAAAAGTGGCTGACTCCGCACCAACTGGAGATCGGCAAAGTGGTTTCTGACAATGGAAGAAATTTGTTGGTGGCATTGAATTTGGGCAAGTTGACACATGTGCCGTGCATGGCACATGTGTGTAATCTGATCGTACAATGCTTTGTGCATAAGTACCCAGGCTTACAGGACGTCCTGAAGCAGGCCAGGAAAGTGTGTGGCCATGTCAGGCGTTCCTACATGGCCATGGCGCACTTTTCAGATATCCAGCGGCAAAACAACATGCCAGTGAGGCGCTTGATTTGCGACAGCCCGACACGTTGGAATTCAACACTCCTAATGTTCGACCGCCTGCTCCAACAAGAAAAAGCTGTAAACGACTATTTGTATGACCGGGGTGCTAGGACAGCCTCTGCGGAGCTGGGAATTTTTTTGCCACGTTACTGGACGCTCGTGCGCAATGCCTGTAGGCTCATGCGTCCTTTTGAGGAGGTGACAAACCTAGCCAGTTGCACCGAAGGCACCATCAGCGACATCATACCATTTGTTTTCTTCCTGGAGCGTGCCCTGCGAAGAGTGCTGGATCAGGCCGTAGATGAGCGTGAAAAGGAAGAGGAAGAGTTGTGGTCACCACCAGAAACAGCCTTATCAGCATCGCTTGCTGGACCTGTGGCAACGCTGGAAGAGTATTGTGAGGAAGAGGAGTCAGAGGAGGAATGTGGCTTTGAGGAGGAGGAGGAAGACCAACCACAACAGGCATCCCAGGGTACTCATTGTCACCTATCTGGTACCCGTGGTGTTGTACGTGTCTGGGGGGAAGAACATACCTTCAGTGAGATCACTGAGGATGAGGAACGGGACATGAGCTCGGCATCCAACCTTGTGCAAATGGGGTCTTTCATGCTGTCGTGCCTGTTGAGGGACCCTTGTATAAAAAGGCTGAAGGAGAACGACCTGTACTGTCCATGCTACTAGACCCCCGGTATAAGCAAAAAGTGCCTGAAATGTTACCAAATTACCTCAAGTCGGAAAGGATGCAGCAGTTCCAAAATCAATTAAAAAGTATGCTTTACACAGCGTATAAGGGTGATGTCACAGCACAACGGGAATCTAACAGGGGAAGAGGTGAAAGTAATTCTCCTCCTCCCACGACCACGCCGGCAAGGACAGGATGCTTTTCAGACGTGTTGTTGATGGAGGACATGCGGAGCTTTTTAAGTCCTACGCATTGCCACAGCCCTTCGGGGTCCACCCTCAGAGAACGACTCGACCGACAGGTAGCAGACTAACTCGCCTTAACTGCAGATATCGACACTCTGAGGAGTGATGAACCCCTTGACTACTGGGTGTGCAGGCTTGACCTGTGGCCTGAGCTATCCCAATTTGCGATAGAACTTCTGGCCTGCCCCGCTTCAAGTGTCCTGTCAGAAAGGACCTTCAGTGCAGCAGGAGGTATTGTCACTGAGAAGAGAAGTCGCCTAGGTCAAAAAAGTCTAGATTACCTCACCTTTGTTAAGATGAATGAAGGATGGATCCTGAAGGGACTGACAGTGGGCGATACATTTGACTAAAAAAGGCCTGATGAGGGGGACGTAACAGGAATTAAACTGATTAGAATAGTACTACTTAATACACCACTCCTATCTGGTGGCACATTAGATCAGTGCCCCAAATTTGAAGTAGGAGGACCAACCAAGCATCTTTTTCCATCTCCCGGTTCCTAAAATCGATGCCAGATACACGTCCCCTGATAGGGGACGTAACAGGGATTAAACTGATAAGGATAGTACTACTTAACACACCACTCCTATCTGGTGGCACATTAGATTGCACGCGCAGTGCCCCAAATTTGAAGAAGGAGGAACAACCAAGCATCTTTTTCCATCTACAAAAAACTACCAGCCAAAGAAAAACTCTGCAAATAAATGAAAGTGTACAGGCACTCTTCCATCAGATAGGTGCTGGATATCTGGGTAACCCTCTCCTGGTACCTCAAAAATAATATATATAACAACAATTGATACCGCACTCTATAATAAGAATAAGAAACCTCCAGACAGTCCTCTTGTGCTGTTGGATGAGGCAGGGGGTCTCACTACGTCGTCGGTGGGGTGCTGGGCTGCGCGCTCGGGATCCTACGTTCCCTTCAATGGCCCTGACAGGTTTCTTGCTGGAAATTGCTGTCTGGAGGTTTCTTCAATTGCTGCAAACTGAAAAGAAAAAACGCTTACCTTTGGGTTTTTCCAATCATCAAAGACAGGATTTCTGAATTCAAGATTTGGTGAGATCAAACCATAAACCATAAAGCATTGAAGAGACACCTATATACTATCATCAGTGTGTACACACTTGGACTGTAAATACATTCTTTTTTTCTTTTTCTCTTTTTCTTTTTTTATTCTTTTTTGCCTTTTTTTATATTTTTGAATATATCTATTTTTTCTAATATACACATTCTTCAACATTATTTTGCTGATGGACTTCTGTATATATTGTGTACAGCAGGTAGAGGGCTCTCTACCATACAGTGCCTTGCGGCACGCTTTCAACTGACGGATTGTATTGGGGTTTTTTTGGTATTGTTTAGTATATTCATTTTAAGGTATTCATGGTGAGATTTGATATACTTTATTCACTATAGGATACTATTTTTTGAGATATTTATTATCTCCACAAATTCAATAAATTAATATTTGCTAGTATCTGCCTTACATTACTCATTCTTATTCTTATTATAGAGTGCGGTATCAATTGTTGTTATAAAGAAAAACTCTGGCAGGAAGTAAAAAAGGGTTACAGAGGTAGTACAGGGCATAACATTAAATATATATAAAGAAAACAAAAAGTAATAAGGAGAGCTCCTCGTAAAAACGGGGTACTTCTCCTCAAGACCACTACCCCCAAATTTAGTATCAAAAAGATTTGGCTTAAAAAACTAACTTTATTGAAACAGAAATAGTATTAACATCCCCCCCCCACACACACACATACAAAAACACACACACTATCACCCTAAACGATAGGGATTAAAACATGAAAACTAGAGACTGCGAATCTAGCTGGCAAAACATTATAAGGCATAGTCCTTGTGTAAATATAAAACAGTGTATCAAAAAAGATTGGGGATCTCTAGATTAGGGACATCCAGCAGGCTGTCAATTCAGTCAATAGAAAAAATAAAATAAAGTGATCAAATCATTACTGAATAGTATGTCAGAATCGCCCAACGCGTGTTTCGGCGGTCTAACCGCCTTTCTCAAGGGCAACTAATGGAGATACACCTCTCTCCCCTCACTCTTTAAATACCGCAAGTCCCTCCTACCTGTCCACAGGGGGAGGGATTCGATCGGGTCCGCCAAACGGATCCTCCTAGTCACAGCTGGACGAAACGAGGAATGTATAATTAAAAAGCGCCGGATTACGGGTGCATGTGCAAAAACTTTAAACTTTAACTTGACGAGTAAAGTGAAGTAGTCCTCATAATAATAAATCTTCATACATAAAATGATAAACTTCACTATATAAATACATCAGGAGTAGAGATCTAGCAAAAAGCTTAAGTATGAAACTGTTCAAGTACCCTAAGTATAAAGCTAATGTTCCCGATCAATTATTAGAAAAACAAGTGTGTATCCCCATTCCAATAGGATAACCTTTATACATGGACGCCTACTTTCCCAAATATTAAATAATAGGAAAGGAAATGTCCTTCATCCATTTAGGTATTAGTGAAAAAGGCGAGTATGTATAATCCTATCCACGCTATCTACACACTTATCCTTTAGCGGCGTATATAGGAGGGGAGGAAGAAAAATTAATACTTAAATAAATTAAAAGATAATTAAATTGTTTCATCTATCAGAAAAAATATAGCAAATGAATAAATTGAAAACAGAGTGGTATATACATGAAAGATGGTCAGGGCTCAAAAACAGGACCACAGAGACGGGACCCTAGTGCGACCAATCAAATAAATGGGGCAAAAGAAAAACCCTCATTTAGGCCCCGGGGTTGAAGTGTCTTTAATTTGTATATCCATTTAGACTCCCTCTGTCTCAAGATCCTATCAAAATCTCCAAGTCTTGGGTCCCTCTTCACTAATTCCAAACCACAAAACCTAAGATTATTAGGATCACCATGGTGGTGTTCTTTGAGATGTCTTGAGACAAGTGTTTCAAGGCGGTTCCTTGGGGACCTTACGTGTTCCATGATTCTCTCTTTGAAGACCCTGAAGGTCTTACCCACATATTTTTGTCCGCAGGAGCACGACAGAAATTACAATTAAAAAGGCTCTTTATCTTAATAGAGCCTTGTCCTGTGCTGTCACTTACAGTCTTTGATCCTCTAGATATATATCTGCAGGCTACACACCTCCCACAGCCATACAAACCACAAGGGGGAGTACCCAACCAGGTTGCTCGTGGCTGTGGTATGGTGGAAAAGTGACTCGGTGCCAACATGTCCTGAATATTTCGTCCCCGTCTGGCCGTTATATCAATATGTGGACCTAAGACATTTTTAAGATGTACATCATTTAACAGGATAGGCCAGAATCTGTCCAAGGACCTTCTAACTTCGGACCAACCTGCGTCATATGTCGCGATCATACGAATTGTTCCAACTTCTCTAGTTCCCTTGTTATCAGGGTGGTCACAAAGAAGTACATTCCTCTGAGTCTCAAGTGCCCTTTTATATGCTTTCTTGAGGCAACGATTCGGATAACCTTTTTCTCTAAAGTGAACCCTAAGCTGTTGTGCTTTCAATCTAAAGTCCGAAATTTCGCTGCAATTTCTGCCGAGGCGAAGGTATTGACCAACCGGAATACCTTCCTTGAGGGGTCTAGGATGGCAACTTCCCCAGTGGAGAAGAGAATTTGTGGCAGTGGGTTTTCTGAATAGAGTGGATTGAAATGTGCCTTCCTCATTAATAGAGATGGTCACATCCAAAAAGTTAATTGAGCATCCGCCATACTCAGATGTAAATCGAAGGTTCTCCTCATTCTGATTTAAAATGGCCACCAAATCTGAGAATTCTTGAGGGGTACCTTGCCAGACAATTAAAATGTCATCGATGTAACGACCCCACCACAAGATCTTAGGTAGATATTCTGTCAGAACATCAGAGGTACGAATCTGACGTTCCCACCACCCCAGGTGAAGGTTCGCATATGAAGGGGCACAGGCCGTGCCCATAGCAGTACCCCTCACCTGGTGGTAGAATTTTGTATTAAACAGAAAATAATTATGCGACAGAATAAACCCCAGAAGACGTAGGACAAAGGCTGTATGTGAATCATCCCTACAGGCCCTCTGATCAAGAAAAAATCCTACATGTTCCATCCCCCTATCGTGGAGAATGGAAGAGTAAATGGATTCTACGTCCAGGCTACAAAGGCCAGCTGTAGGGGAAAATTGAAGGTCTTAGAGTCTATTGAGGGCTTGTTTTGTATCCCTAATATATGAGGGTAAAGCCTCCACAAAAGGTCTCAGAACTTTGTCAACATACAAACTGCCATTTTTTGTAAGATTATCTATCCCTGAGACGATTGGATGTTCAGGGGGTTCCTCTCGGTTCTTGTGAACCTTGGGCAGGCAGTAGAAGGTTGCTATCTTAGGGTGACGATTAGGAATAAATTCATACTCGTCACCCGACAGCAACCCTCCACTGATCTCCTTGTGCTTCATGAGATATTCATTTGTGGGATCAGATTTGAGAACTCTGTATGTCTCGGTATCACCCAGAACACGTTCCGCCATTTCAACATATTTATTCACATCCATTACCACGACATTACCCCCCTTATCAGCTGGTTTGATAATAACACCAGCATCATTTTGGAGTGATTTCAAGGCCCGTTGTTCCTTTTTCTGGAGGTTGTCGTTCGAGTGGACGTGAAGAGATTTGAGGTTAATCTTTTCAATCTCATTCTTTGCCGCCTCAAGAAACAATTCGATGTTTCTGAAGCCGGCAAAGCTCGGTGTGTAGCAATTTTTAGGCTTCAAATCAGTATAATTCTGGGTGATACTTGGATCGTTTTCATCTAGAAGGGACAAAAGGGTGGTCAGACACTGGTAATCTTTGGACGTGAGTCCGAGATCTCTAGCTTTTTTCTCATTCTGAATGGAATGGAATTTATGTAAAGCCAATTTGCAAACAAAAAGATGGAGATCTCTGATCCAGCCAAATCTGTCAAATGATGGAGTGGGTACAAACGATAAACCTCTTCCAAGAACCATAACTTGGTCTTGATTCAATGTACGAGAGGACAGCTTAATGACCTGTGACTTAAGTCCTGTACTCTGAGTGGTATCTAGTACCTTTTCCTTCTCCCCTCTCCCCTCGGGTTCCGGGTTTGGTATCTCGTACGTTGGCTTGGGAACTCTTCCTGATTGCCCAGGGCTAAAAAATTAACCCCCTTCTTTAAAATCCCTCTTGGATTAGACTATGCCTTATAATGTTTTGCCAGCTAGATTTGCAGTCTCGAGTTTTCATGTTTTAATCCCTATCGTTTAGGGTGATAGTGGGTGTTTTTTGTATGTGTGGAGGGGGGATGTTAATACTATTTCTGTTTCAATAAAGTTTATTAGTTTTTTAAGCTAAATCTATTTGATACTAAATTTGGGGGCATCTTTTTCCATCTCCCGGATAATAAAATCGATGCCATATACAGGGATTAAACTTATAGGAATAGTACTACTTAACACACCTTATAATAACGCAGAGAGAGGCAACGCAGAGAGAGGAGTCTGAAGAAGAGGAGTCAGAGGAGGAAGGTGGCTTTGAGGAGGTGGAAGACCAAACACAGCAGGCGTCCCAGGGGGCTTGTTGTCACCTTTCGGGGACCCTTGGTGTTGTACGTGGCTGGGTGGAGGAAGAGACCTTCAATGACATCAGTGAGGACAAGGAACGGGACATGGCTAGCTTGGTATCCAACCTTGTGCAAATGGGGAGTTTGCGGTTGTGCAAATGGACTGTTTGCAGTTGTTTGCGGTGCGTTAAACGGGGAGTTTGGTCTGTCACTGTGAAGCGGGCGTAACCCTTACACTACCTGATCGATACAACATCATACCTGATGTTTTAAAGCACGTTTTTCCAAACAATTTAGGGATGTTAGGTGATTTATGCCCTTTATGGATTAAAACCAGACTCTGCATCAACTATGTAATTTTCCATGAGAGTTTTGCCATGGATCCCCCTCCGGCATGCCACAGTCCAGGTGTTAGTCCCCTTGAAACAACTTTTCTATCACTATTGTGGCCAGAAAGAGTCCCTGTGGGTTTTAAAATTCGCCTGCCTATTGAAGTCTATGGCGGTTCGCCCGTTCGCGAACATTTGCGGAAATTCGCGTTCGCGAACAGAACATTTTATGTTTGCGACATCTCTAAAAACAAGTTAAATAGAACTCCCACTAGGTAAATATGTAGCGAATAACAACTAAGGTTGTTAACAATATATCATAACCAAATCTGATACCATGTATCCATGTATCAGAAAAATGGTAACTAACATAGAATAAATAGACGCAGCCTGTGGGGAATACCACTGCAAAGTCAGTCAATGCACATCTAATCCTTTCTGCTGTCTCCAAAAGTCCCCCACAGGCTGCGGCTATTTATTCTATGTTAGTTACCCTTTTTCTGATACATGGATACAGATTTCAATTAACTTGTTTTATTTTGCTCTTTTGCTTTTTGTTTTTTCATTATTATTTTTCATCCTTTATTGTGTACATAGATTTTTGCTGGTACTGCCGTAATGGACTTTTTTTGACTAAGTCAGGCAGCTACTATTAGGGTACACAGGTTTTTTTTTTTTTTTTTTTTACTTAACAATAAATATATTTGAGATATTTAATTCTGACCAGTTTACTCATCGCATGTTATTCTCGATAGTGTTGGAACAGATTTTTGTTTCTTCTTTTTCAATTTTATACATATGAAGTATTTTTAGTCTGTTATTATGAGTAGACTTGTAGATTCATTTAATTTCATTTGCAATTTTTCTGAATTTGGGCAGATTAGGTGATCATAAAAATCCCTGAACTCTGAGCTGAAGTATAGCCAAATCATGAACCAAATGTATCGCGCAATAGACGAGCATGTTAGTTTGATTCTAGATTCGGAATTCTGCTTGTGGCACCAAAAAAGAATTAATGGGAAAATAAATGATTCATGGCTGGATCAGCCACTAAACATTCATTTTATTTGCAGATCAAGTTAGAAGTGACGAATAGAGGGAAAAATGTAGGAGCAGTAAAAAAATAAAATAAACCTATATTCATATAATTTATAGTTCATATATAAATATATAGTACAACAAATAGGTGGAGCAGTGAATAACAAATATTGTAAATACTTCCCTCTCTTCAATATTACAGCCAAAGAATGAAACTGAAACAGAAACAGAGGGAGATACAATAGTATAAATCTGATAAAACAAAAGTATGTTACTATATCTTTAAATCTTTTAAATATAATCACCTAAACGCGTTTCGCCGAATAGGCTTCCTCAGTTGGTGAGTATTCAATATAAAAAGTCTCTTTTCTCCTTTTATGTACTTGATTCTGGCGCCTTTTTCATCCGTGGACCGCATAGCATCAACTTCCGGTTTCGTCTATGGAACGCACCGCTTCCGGCTCGGCGTTCATTTCCTATGTTGTCCGGTCATGTGATCGGGTGGCGTGGTACTTGTGGAACGCACGTGCGCTCCACCTCTCCCCACATCCGCCTCCCTCTCCAAAAAAACGGCGGACATGACGACCGTGGAACGCACCTGCGTTCCACCCACGGGAATTTAAAGAAACATGTACCTTCAAACAAGAAATTCATTCTTAATAGGAGCCAACTTTCACGAAAGTGCATTGCTCACTTATAATAGAAGAAAGGACATAGTAAACTCTCATCTTATATATATATATATATATATATATATATATATATATATATATATATATATATATATAAGATAATATAAAATCATACAGAGAGATCAATAGGAATAATAGTAGAACAACATCTTAATATGTACAAGTAACAATAAAAAAAATATAGAAAGGAGAATTTATAAGAATAGAAGATAAAATAAAATAAAATAAAAAGCAGGAATGAGAATATGTGAATAAAATACCAATATATAATATTATGAAAATATACAAAAACTTGTTAGTATTATAAAAAACTCTTATGTGCCACAAACATACATAATAAAAGACTTTATAAGAAATAGATAATCAATATATTATAAAAATATTATAAAAAGTGGCATAATTCAAAATCTTGATTCAAACCGTTTGGAATAAGAGTATTGAAGTTATATATACATCTCATTTCTTCTTCACCAATCCTTTTATTGAAATCTCCTCCCCTCCAATTTTTTGAGACGAATTTAATTGCACAAAACATTAAATTCTTTGGATTGCTGTTGTGACATTTTTTATAATGTTGTGAGACACAATGTGTCTCTAAACCTTTTTTTATATTTCGTATATGTTCAGCAATTCTAATGTGTAGGCACCTAATGGTTCATCCAACATAAATTAAATGACAGGGACATTTTAAAATATAAAGCACATTTTTTGAGAAACAAGTTAACTGAACTTTAATAATACATTATTTTTTATCTTTATATGTAAATGAAGTAATATGTATTTTTATACTCTTGGTTTCCCTACAAGCAAGACAGGATCCACACCCATAAAACCCTTTATTTTTATTTAAAAAATGTGTTGAAGGCTGTGCTCTAAAACTACTTTTCACTAAAAACTGTTTTAAATTCCTACATCCACGATAAACCATTTTCGGTCGATTAGGTAAAATTTGACTTAATACTGGATCTTCTTTTAAAATTGGCCAATATTTAGTAACAATTTTATTAATTTTATGATTGTTACCACTGTGGTTGCATATAAAAGGCATATTCAGTATGTGTTTATCGGCAGTTTTCTTGAATTGAAAATTCTCCTTTCTATATTTTTTTTATTTTTTTTTATTGTTACTTGTACATATTAAGATGTTGTTCTACTATTATTCCTATTGATCTCTCTGTATGATTTTATATTATCTTATATATATATATATATATATATATATATATATATATATATATGATGAGAGTTTACTATGTCCTTTCTTCTATTATAAGTGAGCAATGCACTTTTGTGAAAGTTGGCTCCTATTAAGAATGAATTTCTTGTTTGAAGGTACATGTTTCTTTAAATTCCCGTGAGTGGAACGCAGGTGCGTTCCACGGTCGTCATGTCCGCCGTTTTTTTGGAGAGGGAGGCGGATGTGGGGAGAGGTGGAGCGCACGTTCGTTCCACAAGAACCACGCCACCCGAACACATGACCGGACAACATAGGAAATGAACGCCGAACCGGTAGCGGTGCGTTCCATAGACGAAACCGTAAGTTTATGCTATGCGGTCCACGGATGAAAAAGGCGCCAGAATCAAGTACATAAAAGGAGAAAATAGACTTTTTATATTGAATACTCACCAACTGAGGAAGCCTATTTGGCGAAACGCGTTTTGGTGATTATATGGACTTCGTTTTACGCTTTTCTTTTATTTCTGGAATAAATGTATTATTTTTGAAGCAGTTATTGTTCCTGCATCATCTTTTCCATCCACTGGAGTGGGATTTGGATCTCCCTTAAGGATCCTACTGCAATCCAGACTAGAGCCAGGTTATTTTATGGCTCTATTTTTGTGAGTGTGCCATTTAAAGATATAGTGACATACTTTTGTTTTATCAGATTTATACTATTGTATCTCCCTCTGTTTCTGTTTCAGTTTCATTCTTTGGCTGTAATATTGAAGAGAGGGAATTATTTACAATATTTGTTATTCACTGCTCCACCTATTTGTTGTACTATATTACTGTATTTGTGAAGGTGTAGGGGATACCTCACTGGTGTTTGAGCAGTTTCATACTTTGGGATATACTTGTTTGTGTGTGTATTATCATATATAAATATAGATTTTTTTTTCCTCTACTCTGTTTTACCTGTATTATTTACTTAATCTGTAAAAAAAATGGTGAGAAAATGTTTCTATCATTGTACTGCAAAAAATCTAAATATATAAATATTTATATTATCTATATATTTTACATACACTGTTTGACCCATTTTCACATCCTTTTGGTTTTCTGATTTCTTTTCCCCAAATCTTTTTTTTCTTTAACAAGATTCAGCAGAGCTGAACCACCATATGATTGAATTTCTGCCATCAATAATTATTTAGTTTTTTTTTTGATAAAGTGGTTTGGCCAAAACAAATTCAAATATAATTATGGGAGCAGAAAAAAGGGAGTTTAATAGGCACTCACCACAAAATTAAACAGGAGATTTAAGACAGCCAGCAGTGAACAATACAAGGGTCCCCGGACCTTGTTGGTACATGCAATACAAGAAAAATAAATAAATAAACCACGCCCCAAATTGGAGATATAAATGATTAAACGTACATAGATGTCCAAATATGTAGTACATAGACCTCTGAAATAAACAAAGAAAAAATAATAATAGTGCAATACAGTAAATGTGATATATAAGTGGTGGATAATAAAATGTCGCTACCACTCACATTCTTATGAGCTAACTCAGAGCTCTGCTGTTTTTTCACATGGATGGAACAATCCCTGTCTAAGGATATATGTTGGTATGGTAACCCCAGGTTCTTCAGGTAAAGTGCAATGTGCAAGGCATATGTGGAGGAAAATGTAAAAACAAACTCCAATGGTGAAGTACAAGTAGAGAAATAGAATAAATAGGTAAGGTGATGTACTCACATTTGTTAGAGCAGAACCTGCTCTAGTATAACCAGCATTTGTGGTATAATCCCTAACTAGGATGTGTTGGTACCATGAAGCAGTTGGTTGATGCAAATAAAAGTAATTTAAAATAAACTTTCATTTGCCAAATAAAAGTAATAAAAACAGTTTATGAATATATAAAGGAGTCCCACTTGATGTGTTTCGCCACTCAAAAGGGTTCCTTCAGAAATGTAGTGAGATCCTCACAGTGTTCTGTTTAAATAGGATGTTTCTAAATGAAGATTGCTTCCTGGTGATGCTTGTTTCTGGTATTCTGTAACCATTGTGGAACACACGCGTCACACCAGAAATGACGCGGCATGTTCTGTGTATGGTAATGGCTAATTAGCTTCCTGCATTTCAGTGTGGAACGCAATCGTCGCCATGATGGCGATGTTGCGTTTCCTTTCAAGTAAGCTTATAGTATTTGTCCACAGTGGGATAAAAGTTGTTTATTACGTGATGCGAATTCTACCCCTGAAAGAGGTAATTGTAGTAGTCCAGGCCATTACATGGGGGTATGGCATCACGGAGGAAGCTACATGAGGCAAGGATATCTATTGATGTGGTGCATCTTCCCTCCCCCTTCACCCCTCCATTTGTATAATATAACACATACAGATACATACATGGACACACATGCTAATACACAGACACACACAGAATGACACACATTCAGATACACAGACACACACTGACACACATGCGGATACATAGACACATACAGACACACATGCATAAACACAGATACACATAGAGACAAACAGATACACAGAACACACATACACACATGATGATACACAGACACATACAGACAGAAATACATATAGAAACACGTGCAGACAAACAGATACACATACAGACAAAGAGATACACATACAGACACACATGCAGACAAACAGATACACATACAGGCACACACATACACACATACATACAGGCACACATGCAGATACACACACATACAGACACACACACATACATACATATATACAGATAGAGTCATTCAGATACAGATATTCACACACACACGCAAACTGTTAAAATGTTTTGTCTAAATGTTTAGGCTAAATTTCCTACCTTTTAGCTGCAAGGATGTGACTTTCCTTAGGTCCAGTGGCTGACTTAGGGTGATGGGAGTCAGAGCTCCCATTCTGACTCCCTCTTCTCCTTCCCCGGCGCTCTTCTCCTATGTGGCTCTGTGTAAGCTGAAAGGAAGTGGCGGCTTTCTCCCAACGATCTGATGTCGTCACAGGGGGCCCAGTCGCACTCTTAAAGTGCTGCATCACTGACCGTGCCCCAGGAAATTCATTGCTACCTGATGGGACCCTTAAATAAAGCCTCAATATAGCCTCAATATAATATCATTGGTTAAATTAATAAAAGTATGTTTGAATTCTTCACTATTGTTAGGGTGGGAATGTGCCTATTTGAGGCCAACGCTTCCCAACTGGTGATGCATGAACTCAACGGTGAACATTTGAATGGACAATCAGGTGTCTTTATGGATAAATTAGTATTATTTAAAAAAAAAAGGGGTTTGCTGTGGGGCAGGTAATGCTAAAAATGGGAAAGATTTAAGATATACTTGTTTTATAAATGCTTGTTTTATGACATAAATCAAAGGATGGTTTGTAGTGATTTTAGATAATGATTTATGTAATCAATAAAGCATTATAAGGCTAATTCTTTAGAGGCACCACTAGATGCAGTATGTAGGATTAATTTCTGTTATATGGTTTCCTTATGTCATATGCTTCTGGTAGCAACATAATAGGCCAGCCTACTCTAGGGAAGTTAACTCCCATAAAACATTCCACTGGGAATAAAAAGCAGCGGTAATATATATTCAGGATCTCTCTATTGATTGTTCCCAGGATGTAGACTATGAGCATTTGCTCCTTAGCCCCAGCCAAGGGCTGGTGACATTTGTAAGTAATATGTGGTGGTATTGTATTGTACTGTAAATCATTGTTACTGCTAGCATTTGTTATAGCCTGTAACTAACTATAATTATTGAAGTAAATTTGCATTTAATATTACAACATGTCATGTATTTCTATTCACATATTTAACCATAATACCAAGAACTATGAAATATTAATGTTGTAACTTATTGTTTATTATTGTATATTATTAAACAATTGCTATTCATATGAAAGCCATGGCCACAACACCAAATGTCACCTTCTTGCTCCATTAACAACTGAGAGGGAAATATGCATATGTTACACCAATATAAGCAGCCATTATTATTATTATTATTATTATTATTATTATTATGAATTATGAATACTAAGGGAGAGAAGTTATTAACAATGTTAACCCCTTAAGGACTGAGCCAAATGTACATGTTGTGATCAAAACAAAACGTAAACTAAAACTTGAATTTGCGCTATATGTCTGTTCAAGTGTAATTCGCCTCTTTCATATTATGTGCACCCACACTTATTATACATCATTTTATTCAGGGGAAACAGGGCTTTCATTTAACATGAAATATTTAGGTATGAAACACTTTAATATGAATAAAATATTTTTAAAATGGGAAAAAATAAGAATTTAAAAACAAAATTAGTTCTAAGTGACATTCTAACTGTGAGTGTCATAATACTGTTTGCTTTTACTGCAAATAAATACACATATTTGTATTGAGCGACGTCTCACATGTAAAACAGTACCCCCTATGTACAGGTTTTATGGTGTTTTGGAAAGTTACAGGGTCAAATATAGCATGTTACATTTTTCAGTTTTCTAACATTGAAATTTGCCAGATTTGTTAAGTTGCCTTTGAGGCCGTATGGTAACCCAGGAAAGAGAATTACCCCCACGATGGCATACCATTTGCAAAAGTAGACAACCCAAGTTATTGCAAATGGAGTATGTCAAGTCTTTTTTAGTAGCCACTTGGTCACAAACACAAAAAACTAATTTGAACGCCAATTTTGGCCTGTGTTTGTGACTAAGTGGCTACTAAAAAAGACTGAACATACCCCATTTGCAATACCTTGGGTTGTCTACTTTTGCAAATGGTATGCCATCATTTTCATTCCTGGGCTACAGTACGGTCTCAAAGGCAACATAACCAACCTGGCGAATTGCAATGTGAAAAAACTGAAACGCAAGCCTTATATTTGACTCTGTAACTTTTGAAAATACCCTAAAACCTGTACATGAGGGGTACTGTTATACTCGGAAGACTTCGCTGAACACAAATATTAGTGTTTCAAAACAGTAAAACGTATCACAACAATTATATCGTCATATAAAGTGCGTGTGTGAAAAATGAAAAAAATTTAGTTTCACTGACAATATCATCGTTGTAATACATTTTACTGTTTTGAAACACAAATATTTGTGTTCAGCGAAGTCTTCCGAGTAAAACATTACCCCCCATGTACAGGTTTTCTGGTGTCTTGGAAAGTTACAGGGTTAAATATAGTGCTAGAAAATTAAATTCCCTGGACTTTTGGCCTGGGTTGTCAGGCAGGTCCCGCTAATTGTAATTAATAAAATGACCTAATTATGAAATTTTATTACACAAATATATACATAGAATTATATATATATATAATTTTGTAAAATTATTTTTACTTATATATAGGTATATATATAGTGATATATACGTATATACTTATGTTTATATATATATATATATATATATATATATATAATTTTGTTCTACATGTATTTTGATATCAATATATAATTTTAAAATACAGTTAGAACGAATTTACACATATATATATTCTTTATTTATTATTTTTTAATTTTATTTTTTAACTTATTTACATATATATTTGTATATTATATATATTTAATCATTATCATTGTACGTGTATTTTGATATTAATATATATATTTAATTATATAATTATATAATTATATAATTATATATGTATTGATCCTGAGAAAAGTCCACAAGCTGGACTGAAACATTGATCTCTGTTTTAAATGACTGAATAAAATATTGAAGATTTTAATTCTCAACCGTGAGTGCAGCTATACCTTTTTACTTTTTATATAATTATGTATATATTAATATTAAAACACTTAGACAGTGTATGTGTATGTATGTATATGTGTACATATATACTTAGATCATATATATATATAATAAATATATATATGAGATCTAAGTATATATTATTTATTTTTACACTGTTTTAACTTTATTTCATTTTATTTTCAGGCAGCAGGGGGAGTACCTGTCATTACAGTCACTCCCCCTGCTGGCACTGACATAACGCTCCACTTGACTGTGCGGCCCAAATAGGATTACTCATCTTTGGTCCTGAGAATGTTTAGTCCCGCGAACGTCTCCCTCTGCTCGGGGTGGGGGGACTTCAGCCCCTATAAATAAAAGTTATTTTCATGATGTCAAGCCCTTAGAGGAACTGTGTCATCCATGCAACCCCTTGCTGTTTGGAGTTGCAGAGATGACGTGGACCAATGGGAACACTTATGAACCTATGTAAGCCCTGTTCTGGCCCTTACTAATTGCCCTATCGTGGTTTCTGTCCTGATACACGTTAGTGCTAACAGAAAATCTCTCTAAATCTGTGTTAGTGAGCACTTCTCCTTTGCTGAGATAATCCATCCAACTTACAGTTGTGGTATATTAAGATGCTGATTGGACTACATGATTATTGCAAAGGTGTGCCTTAGGCTGGCCACAATAAAAGGCCACTCTAAAATGTGCAGTTTTACTGTATTGGGGGAATCCAGGGGGTCCGAAAACCAGTAATTATCTGGTGTGACCACCATTTGCCTCACGCAGTGCAACACATCTCCTTTGCATAGAGTTGACCAGGTTGTTGATTGTGGCCTGTGAAATGTTGGTCCACTCCTCTTCAATGGCTGTGCGAAGTTGCTAGATATTGGCAGGACCTTGAACAGGCTGTGGTATACACCCACCCAGAGCATCCCAAATATACTCAATGGGTAACATGTTTAGTGAGTATGCTGGCCATTCAAGAACTGGGATGTTTTCAGCTTCTAGGAATTGTGTACAGATCCTTGCAACATGGGGTCGTGCATTATCATACTGCAACATGAGGTAATGGTCGTAGATGAATGGCACAACAATGGGCCTCATGATCTCATCACGGTATCTCTGTGCGTTCAAAATGCCATCAATAAAACGTACCTGTGTTTGTTGTCCATAACATACACATGCCCATACCATAACCCCACCGCCACCATGGGCCACTCAATCCACAACATTGACAACATCAGCAAACCGCTCACCCACACAATGCCATACACACTGTCTGTCATCTGCCCTGTACAATGAAAACTGGGATTCATCCGTGAAGAGAACACCTCTCAGAAGGGCAAGATGCCATAGAATATGAGCCTTTGTCCTCTCAAGTCGGTTACAACGACGAACTGCAGTCAGGTCGAGACCCTGATGAGGACGATGAGCATGCAGCCGAGCTTCCCTGAGATGGTTTCTGATAGTTTGTGCAGAAATTCTTTGGTTATGCAAACCGATTGTTGCAGCAACTGTCCAGGTGGCTAGTCTCAGACGATCTTGGAGGTGAAGATGCTGGATGTGGAGGTACTTGGCTGGTGTAGTTACACGTGGTCTGTGGTTGTGAGCTGGTTGGATGTACTGTCAAATTCTCTGAAATGCCTTTGGAGACAGCTTGTGGTAGAAAAATTAATACTCAATTCATGGACAACAGCTCTGGTGGACATTCCTGCAGTCACCATGCCAATTGTACGCCCCCTCAAAACTTGTGGCATTGTGCTGTGTGGTAAAACTGCACATTTTAGAGTGGCCTTTTATTGCGGCCAGTCTAAGACACACCTTTGCAATAATCATGCTGTCTAATCAGCATCTTGATATGCCACACCTTTGAGGTGGATGGATTATCTCAGCAAAGGAGACGTGCTCACTAACACAGATTTAGACAGATTTGTAAACAATCTTTGAGAGAAATAGGCCTTTTGTGTACATAGAAAAAGTCTTAGATTTTTGAGTTCAGCTCATGAAAAATGGGGGCAAAAACAAAAGTGTTGCATTTATAATTTTGTTCAGTGTAGGTAATGGCTGGGTTGGAACTTTTTAAACCTGTGAATAATTTAAATTGCCAGTCACCCTTGTAACTGAATGCCATGATTAATAATTATAAGTATAGCTTTCATTTGCATTATAACTTTAGATAACATTGTCCTTCCTGCACATGCCACATAAAATAAATGAGGCAATACAAGAGTCATCTTATCAGAAGAATATTTATGTGCACAATATAAACAGTAAAAATACTGTTTAGGCAAAGATTGTTTGTACTGAAGATAATATTGAGCAAAAGACAACCCAGGCACGTACTTCTTTATAATACATCATGCAACATCATGACATCTCTAACTTACTAACAAATCATTAAGGATTCATTCAGTGCATGTAAATAAATTATCCCACTTGGTGAGCACAGATCCCCTCCCTTTCTGTATTAGTACTGACAAGTGACAGTATATTTGACCCAGCTACTTTCTCTCCCAGGGAAATATCACTGAAACTTTGTTGTCAGTTAAATTGATGAGTGATTGTCTGGATACACTGTAGTTAAGTTTGAATAGCTACAGCTTTCAGCCTGAGGCATATTTTAAAATACACAGTAGCTAGCAATATCAGTTAATATAAATGTAGTTATTTTCAGACATGGTTTTAGTTATGACATTCTTTAATTTAATTTTTTTTCTTGATTTTTATTTTATTTCTGCTAACAAACCGTACCTAGCATTGTATTGCCTAGCTCCCATGAAGCACAAACCCTTGTAAAAATCGGCAATGATGGCAATCTCATTCTACAGTTCATTATTATAGCCTTTGCTATGTATTAAATAGCATTTATAACTGCATCATGTTTGCTTCATCAAAAAAAAGCGAGATCCACAGCACTAGTATCCAGACACATTCATAGCAGCTAAACAAGCTAGATGGCACTTTTTTTCGTCTTACTAAATGTTACAGTAAATCAAGCGGGGAAACTACACTGCCAATGCAACCATTTTTCTTTTTCCCCACACTGAGACTTGATTTTCTGTTCAATATATAAATACAAACTGAATTGGACTTTCTTGCAATTCAGCTGACTAGCACAATGGAAGAATGAGCTTCTTAACAAGATAGAATTTGCTGTTGTGCATGTTACAAGCTGAACAAACAGAGATTTGAGAAGTTTCTGATCATTTGCATGCCTTATTTTAAAAAAAAAAAAAACAAAAAAAAAACAAACACTGGTTTAATATAAATGGAAATGAGACTGACATTAATGTGAACATAAATCTTGGTCTTTTGTAACCTAATAATAAAAGCTATAATATTTTCAAGTATAGATAAACATGGATTTAATCAGTGCCCTACAAAAGGTTTTTTGTGTAGGTTATGAGCCATTATTTAACACTTTTGCTCTCAAGATATCTCTGTAGAGATGGAATATCCTTAATATACCTTATACATTCTATTTAAATGTATTGTATTTTTTTATATATACAGGTGAACTTGTCAAATTAGTGTAATACAAAATAAGGTTATTATTATTTCAATAGTTTATTTGAAGAGTAATTAGAAAAAATTGAATCAGGACATCTATAGAATTTTGTGTATATTTTATTTAGCTGCTTCTTTGTTATGTAAATAATTAAATAGGTATAAAAAAAAAGATTGCAATTTGCTCCAAAGCGCAGCCAAATAATTTCAAACTGCAGTCATGTGTGCCAGAGCCATGAGATTGAAGCTTTTTAATCTTCCTTGTTGCATCTGATGTTGATCTCTTGAGAGCAGAGGTTAACATCACTGAACCCTGGTGGATTTATTTGACTCAGAGAAAAGAAACATGGATTACTTAGGTATTCATTCTCAACCATCTCATTGTATTTTTGTGCTAATGATATATTCCCCTTCACTTATTCTATAGCCACAGCTAATCACTCATTGGCACAAGTAAAACAAACTTGTAGCAAAACACATTTATATCTTGACACAAAGCAGTTAGCTCTCAGAAATCTATTCTCTGTAAAGTGTTTCTGTTACTATAGAAAATACAACAATTGTAAAATGTATCTTAAAATTATTCAGTGGCTTTTTTTGTAAACTTTCATAATAGAAATAAAAAAATCCATTACATTACATTAAAATGTATTCAATATTTGACAAACATATATAGTAGGAGATGTATATAATACAATGCATTGAATACAGACAACTTATTTTTAAGTGATTTAATAGTATTAAAGGTTTAATGTATCATGCATGGGGTGGGTCAGCCTCTGTTCCGTCATACAATTTTAGTTTTTGTTTTAAATGAGAGAGTTCTTTCTTAACCGATTGATTAACTAAATCAATCAGATCAGTTTAATTAACTAAATCAATCATTCATTCTGCCTTTTTATACGAGGGTCCCTCAACAGGCACGACAGCATGAAAGACCCAATTTGCACAAGGTTGGATGCCGAGCTACTCATTTCCCGTTCCTCCTCCTCCTCACACAGAACTGAATAGGGACTGTTCCCCCTACATAGGGTCACTTGGCAGATATGGATTGACACCTGTCCTCAAAAACCCCTGATACACACTGACACAGAGCAGAATAGAGACTGTTCCCCGTCCACAGAGACCATGATACACACTGACACAGAGCAGAATAGAGACTGTTACCCCTACATAGGGTCATTTGGCAGGTATGGATTGATTTGACACCTGTCCTCAAAACCCCTGATACACACTGACACAGAGCATAATAGGGACTGTTCCCCCTACATAGGGTCACTTGGCAGATATGGATTGACACCTGTCCTCAAAACCCCTGATACACACTGACACAGAGCAGAATAGGGACTGTTCCCCCTACATAGGGTCACTTGGCAGATATGGATTGACACCTGTCCTCAAAGCCCATGATACACACTGACACAGAGCAGAATAGAGACTGTTCCCCGTCCTCAGAGACCATGATACACACTGACACAGAGCAGAATAGAGACCGGGGGTCTACCAGCGTGGACACCCAACACAGGTCGTTCTCCTTCAGCCTTTTTATACGAGGGTCCCTCAAAAGCCACGACAGCATGAAAGACCCCATTTGCACAAGGTTGGATGCCGAGCTACTCATTTTCCGTTCCTCCTCCTCACACAGAGCAGAATAGGGACTGTTCCCCCTACATAGGGTCACTTGGCAGATATGGATTGACACCTGTCCTCAAAGCCCCTGATACACACTGACACAGAGCAGAATAGAGACTGTTCCCTGTCCACAGAGACCATGATACACACTGACACAGAGCAGAATAGAGACTGTTCTCCGTCCACAGAGACCATGATACACACTGACACAGAGCAGAATAGAGACTGTTCCCCCTACATAGGGTCACTTGGCAGGTATGGATTGACACCTGTCCTCAAAGCCCATGATACACACTGGGGGGTGCTACTGTCCTCCCCAACCCCTGCGCGGTGGGTGGGGGCCATAAATCACAATGGGGGACCTACTGTCGTCCCCCCCTCGGCCCCCACCCCTGCGCGGTGGGTGGGGGACATAAATCACAATGGGGGGGCTACTTTCCTCCCCCCGGCCCCCATCCCTGCGCGGTGGGTGGGGGGCATAAATCACAATGGGACGGACCTGCTGATAGGAGTGGAGTATTGTTCATATCAGTTTAATACCTTCCGCGTCTCCTATCAGTGGACGTGTATATGGCAGCCATTTTAGGAACCGCACACCTGGGACCCGAGCAAGGTCACCTCTTTCAACAGGCGACAAGATTTGAACCTGTAAAACTCTCCTGGATATTATGTACAATTTCTATGGATATGGCATTGATTTATGTAACAGGGAGATGGAAGAAGATGCTTGGTCGGTCCTCTACCACCAGTAGTGGTGAGTTTAGTATTGTTCATATCAGTTTAATACCTTCCGCGTCTCCTATCAGTGGACGTGTAAATGGCAGCGATTTTTAATTGTTGAATCACCTCCCCTTTTTAGGCCAAGGTGGGAAGATGCTTAGACCACTGGTATATTGGTGCCATCTTTTTTTTTTTGGTTTGGTTTTTGAAGCCACAGTGCTGCACCAGTGGGCCTAAAAATTAGGCATGTACACATGCCTGAAAAATTTGGTATTGTTGCAGCCGCTGCTACAGAAAAATTGATGTTTGTTTCACAGGCAGAAAGTGCCCTAAAACATGGCGGCTTGAACCCTAGTTGGTGGCGGATAAGTCACGCAAGTCAAACGTCATTCAGAGCTATATTAGGAAAAGGAAGATGGCTATAGAGCTAGAAAGGTCCAGCTCTGGAGCCAAGGCAAGGACTAAATGGGCAACAATAAAGGGCTTAACCCAACGCAATAAGTATTAGAAAATAGAATAAATCCCAAGAATCGAGGTGTTCGGAGAGGAAAGCAAAATCCATCTACCAGAACACACTCGACTGAGGGTGTGCCCACAATAGGGTATTCACTCCCTTGGTGTGCAGAGTAATAGATGTACAGAATAAGGAAAATAATAAATCTTTAATAGAAAAACATACAGAGACTAAAAAAAAATCATGGGGTATAGGAGTGGGGGTTGGTCCATATGGCTGTACTGACGATGGGGGGGTACTGGACAGATCACTGTAGAGAGTACTGTACCACAACCCCTAGAGGCTATTTGCTCATACTAGCATACGGTAAAAGAGTATCTACCTAAATGTATATAGCACCAGAACACAGATCAACCCTATAGTGTCAGAGTGTCTGCATAAAATGTAGCCCAACTGTATATTCTGGGGGGATACCCCAGACCCCAGGGTGTCCTTCCCTGGAGTATATGGTAAACCATGGGGATGCTGACTGCACTGCTGAGATAAATCGGGATCAAAGGCATACAGTGTGGGGGAAAAACAATGAAGTCATAATAGAATTGGAAAACTTCCCCCTGTATGTAAAGATACCCAAGTAGGTCGATTTAACTGAGTAGTAGTCAGCCCCAAATTACAAAGGTAGTGGATTGCTTATACAAAAATAATGTAGACAAAGTAGCTGGGACGATCTGTTAGTGCTTATTGATAGAACGCTAAGGTCCCAGAGTAGTGCTATTAGGGAAAGATACAAAGTTACAATAGTATGAAGTTGCTAGTTTGTGAGCTTTCCCCAGAGACACAGGAGCTGCCCCTGTCTCTCAGATGAAGGGGATATCTCCCATCCAGCCAGGACTCAGATGCCCACTTATTCCCAACCCCTTGTATTGTAAAAACAAAACAAAATACGAGCTCAGCCTAAGTCTAGGTATTGGTAGAAAATTGGATGCCTAACTTGGCTGGAAAACTTTGCGAAATAAAAGTGGAAATCAAAAGTTCTATCCCAGCCTAAGTCTAGCTTCTAAGTAACAAAGTAGCAACCTGACTAAGCTAAGCGTCTTCTCATTCAGAGCTAAAATACAGCAGGGTGTGGACCATTTTTAGCCCAAGGCAGCTCATCTCATCAGGCCTTTTTTAATCGAATGTATCGCCCAGTGTCAGTCCCTTCGGGATCCATCCCTCATTCATCTTAATAAAGGTGAGGTAATCTAGACTTTTTTGACCTAGGCGACTTCTCTTCTCAGTGACAATACCTCCTGCTGCACTGAAGGTCCTTTCTGACAGGACACTTGAAGCGGGGCAGGCCAGAAGTTCTATCGCAAATTGGGATAGCTCAGGCCACAGGTCAAGCCTGCACACCCAGTAGTCAAGGGGTTCATCGCTCCTCAGAGTGTCGATATCTGCAGTTAAGGCGAGGTAGTCTGCTACCTGTCGGTCGAGTCGCTCTCTGAAGGGGTGGATCCCGAAGGGCTGTGGCGATGCGTAGGACTTAAAAAGGTCCGCAAGGTCCTGTCCTTGCCGGCGTGGTCGTGGGAGGAGGAGGATGACTTCCACCTCTCCCCCTGTTAGATTCCTGTTGTGCTGTGACATCACCCTTATATGCTGTGTAAAGCATACTTTTTAATTTATTTTGCAAATGCTGCATCCTTTCCGACTTGTTGTAATTCAGTAACATTTCCGCCACTTTCTGCTTATACCGGGGGTCTAGTAGCGTGGACACCCAGTACAGGTCGTTCTCCTTCAGCCTTTTTATACGAGGGTCCCTCAACAGGCAGGACAGCATGAAAGACCCCATTTGCACAAGGTTGGATGCCGAGCTACTCATTTCCCATTCCTCCTCCTCACTGATGTCATTGAAGGTATGTTCTTCCCCCCAGCCACGTACAACACCACGGGTACCAGATAGGTGACAACGAGCACCCTGGGATGCCTGTTGTGTTTGGTCTTGCTCCTCCTCCTCAAAGCTACATTCCTCCTCTGACTCCTCTTCCTCACAATCCTCTTCCAGCGTTGCCGCAGGTCCAGCAAGCGATGCTGATAAGGCTGTTTCTGGTGGTGATGGTGACCACAACTCTTCCTCTTCCTCTTCACGCTTATCTACGGCCTGATCCAGCACTCTTCGCAGGGCACGCTCCAGGAAGAAAACAAATGGTATGATGTCGCTGATGGTGCCTTCGTTGCCACTGACTAGGTTTGTCACCTCCTCAAAAGGACGCATGAGCCTACAGGCATTGCGCATGAGCGTCCAGTAACGTGGCAAAAAAATTCCCAGCTCCCCAGAGGCTGTCCTAGCACCCCGATCATACAAATATTCATTAACAGCTTTATCTTGTTGGAGCAGGCGGTCGAACATTAGAAGTGTTGAATTCCAACGTGTAGGACTGTCGCAAATCAAAGGCCTCAATGGCATGTTGTTTCGCCGCTGGATATCGGCAAAGTGAGCCATGGCCGTGTAGGAACACCTGAAATAGCCACACACCTTCCTGGCCTGCTTCAGGACGTCCTGTAAGCCTGTGTACTTATGCACAAAGCGTTGTACGATCAGATTACACACATGTGCCATGCACGGAACATGTGTCAACTTGCCCAACTTCAATGCCGCTATCAAATTTTTTCCGTTGTCACACAACACTTTGCCGATATCCAGTTGCTGCGGAGTCAGCCACTTTTCCACCTGTGCGTTCAGGGCGGACAGGAGTGCTTGTCCGGTGTGACTCTCTGCTTTCAAGCAAGTCAAACCCAAGACGACATGACACTGCCGTATCCGGGATGTGGAATAGTACCTGGGGAGCTGGGGGGGTGCCGTTGATGTGGAGCAAGATGCAGCAGCACAAGAGGACTCAGCCGAGGAGGTTTTGGAAGAGGATGGAGTAGGAGGAGTAGAGGAGGTGGCAGCAGGACTGCCTGCAAGTCGTGGCGGTGTCACCAACTCCTCTGCAATGCTACGCATTCCTTGCTTGTCAGCAATCAGCAGGTTTACCCAATGCGCAGAGTAGGTGATATACCTGCCCTGACCATGCTTTGCAGACCAGGTATCAGTGGTCAGATGGACCCTTGCCCCAACACTGTGTGCCAGACATGCCATGACTTCCTTTTGCACAATCGAGTACAGGTTGGGGATAGCCTTTTGTGAAAAGAAATTCCGGCCGGGGACCTTCCACTGCGGTGTCCCAATAGCTACAAATTTTTTGAACGCCACAGACTCAACCAGATTGTATGGTAAAAGCTGGCGGGCTAATAGTTCGGACAAGCTAGCTGTCAGACGCTGGGCAAGGGGGGGACTTGGTGACATTGGCTTCTTACGCTCAAACATGTCCTTGACAGACACATGACTGTGGGCAGATGAGCGGGAACTGCTCAAGGCGGGAGACGGAGTGGCGGATGGTTTAGAGGGGGCAAGGAGGACAGCAGTGGTTGATGTGGCTGAAGATGCTGGACAAGGAGGAGGATGGCGGCTTAGAGTAGGCGTGCTGCTTGTACTCATGTGTTGATCCCATAGGCGTTTGTGATGTGAGATCATGTGCCTACGCAAAACAGTTGTACCTAGGTGGGTGTTGGACCTCCCACGACTCAGTTTCCTTTGGCACAGGTTGCAAATGGCATCGCTGTTGTCAGAGGCAGACACACACAAAAAAATGCCACACTGCTGAGCTCTGCAATGACGGCATTCTGGTGGTGGACACAGCATGCGTTGATTGGCGTGCTGTCGGGCTGACCCCGGGTGCCGATGCATGCTGTCTGACTGTGCCACTAGCTCCTTGCGACGATCCTCCCCCTGCTTCCAACTCGTCTCCTCCTCCTGTCTGTCTCCCCATCTGAACTTTCGCCCTGTTCTTCTTCTTGCCGAGCCGGCACCCACGTGACATCCATGGACGCATCGTCATCATCAACCGCTTCGCTTGTATCTGACAACTCAGAAAAGGAAGCAGCAGCGGGTACAACATCATCATCATCACACCGTACCTCCATGTGTTTAATGCTGCCTGCCTGAGACATATCCCTGTTATCTACATCCTTTAGCAATAATGGTTGCACATCACTCATTTCTTCAAACGGGTGTGTGATTAACTCCTCTGACATACCAAGTAAAGCGGCTGTGGTGCTAGTTTTGGTGGTGGCGGCAGGCGGGTGAGTGGTATCTTGAGAGGTGCCTGAAGCTAAGCTGGAGGAGGATGGTGCGTCAAAGTTCCGAGCGGAGGCTGTACAAGATTGGGTGTCCTGTGTTAGCCAGTCAACTATGTCCTCAGAACTTTTCAAGTTCAGGGTACGTGGCTTCTGAAAACTGGGCATTATTCTAGGGCAAAAGGGAATCACAGCACCACGACCACGACGGCCCCTGCTGGGTGGCCTGCCTCTGCCTGTCATTTTTTGGGGGATTAGTGGTACTATGCGTGCAAGCTACTGTGAGACCAGATATGATTGGCAATGTGAACTGTAACAGTTCTGCAGAGCACACACTGTAGGCCTGACACACCCGCTTGAAGACAAGTAACTGCTATTCAATCTATAACAGTGAAAAACAAATTTTGGTTTTAAAAGCACGCTATAGAGACACCAGATATGATTGGCAATGTGCATTTGAACAGTTCTGGAGAGCACACACTGTAGGCCTGACAGAGACGCTTGAAGGACACTGACTGGCTGCTATTAGCTTACACTGGAAACCTTTTTTCTTTGTAAAAGCACGCTAAAGAGACACCAGATATGATTGGCAACTGTCAAAGTACGCTGGCACAGGTCTGCAGAGCACACGCTGAAGGAGGCCTGACACCCAGACGCTTGCAGACAACTAACTGCTCTTCTATTACAGTGAAAAAAAATTATTTATTTTAAATCTAAAGCTTAAGCTATTGTAAAAACAGATATGAGTGGTGGCACTGGGCAAGAGGGCACAGTATCTACTGTGAACCTCACACAGAAGCTGGCAGGCAGGCAACTGCTCTTCTATTACAGTGGAAACAAAATTTTGGTTTTAAAAGCACGCTATAGAGACACCAGATATGATTGGCAATGTGCACTTGAACAGTTCTGGAGAGCACACACTGTAGGCCTGACAGAGCCGCTTGAAGGACACTGACTGGCTGCTATTAGCTTACACTGGAAACCTTTTTTCTTTGTAAAAGCACGCTAAAGAGACACCAGATATGATTGGCAACTGTCAAAGTACGCTGGCACAGGTCTGCAGAGCACACGCTGAAGGAGGCCTGACACCCAGACGCTTGCAGATAACTAACTGCTCTTCTATTACAGGGAAAAAAAATTATTTATTTTAAATCTAAAGCTTAAGCTATTGTAAAAACAGATATGAGTGGTGGCACTGGGCAAGAGGGCACAGTATCCACTGTGAATCTCACACAGAAGCTGGCAGGCAGGCAACTGCTCTTCTATTACAGTGGAAACAAAATTTTGGTTTTAAAAGCACGCTATAGAGACACCAGATATGATTGGCAATGTGCACTTGAACAGTTCTGGAGAGCACACACTGTAGGCCTGACAGAGACGCTTGAAGGACACTGACTGGCTGCTATTAGCTTACACTGGAAACCTTTTTTCTTTGTAAAAGCACGCTAAAGAGACACCAGATATGATTGGCAACTGTCAAAGTACGCTGGCACAGGTCTGCAGAGCACACGCTGAAGGAGGCCTGACACCCAGACGCTTGCAGACAACTAACTGCTCTTCTATTACAGTGAAAAAAAAATATTTTTTTTTAAATCTAAAGCTTAAGCTATTGTAAAAACAGATATGAGTGGTGGCACTGGGCAAGTGGGCGCAGTATCCAATGTGAACCTCACACAGAAGCTGGCAGGCAGGCAGGCAACTGCTCTTCTATTACAGTGAAAAAAATATTTTTTTTTAATCTAAAGCTTAAGCTATTGTAATAACAGAAATGAGTGGTGGCACTGGGCAAGTGGGCACAGTATCCAATGTGAACCTCACACAGCAGCTGGCAGGCCGGCAACAGCTCTTCTATTACAGTGAAAAAAAAATATTTATTTTAAATCTAAAGCTTAAGCTATTGTAAAAACAGATATGAGTGGTGGCACTGGGCAAGTGGGCACAGTATCCAATGTGAACCTCACACAGAAGCTGGCAGGCAGGCAACTGCTCTTCTATTACAGTGAAAAAAATATTTTTTTAATCTAAAGCTTAAGCTATTGTAAAAACAGATATGAGTGGTGGCACTGGGCAAGTGGGCACAGTATCCAATGTGAACCTCACACAGAAGATGGCAGGCAGGCAACTGCTCTTCTATTACAGTGAAAAAAAATTATTTCTTTTAAATCTAAAGCTTAATCTATTGTAAAAACAGATATGAGTGGTGGCACTGGGCAAGTGGGCACAGTATCCAATGTGAACCTCACACAGAAGCTGACAGGCAGGCAACTGCTCTTCTATTACAGTGAATTTTTTTTTAATCTAAAGCTTAAGCTATTGTAAAAACATATATGAGTGGTGGCACTGGGCAAGTGGGCACAGTATCCAATGTGAACCTCACACAGAAGCTGGTAGGCAGGCAACTGCTCTTCTATTACAGTGAAAAAAAATATTTTTTTTTAATCTAAAGCTTAAGCTATTGTAAAAACAGATATGAGTGGTGGCACTGGGCAAGTGGGCACAGTATCCAATGTGAACCTCACACAGAAGCTGGCAGGCAGGCAACTGCTCTTCTATTACAGTGAAAAAAAATTATTTCTTTTAAATCTAAAGCTTAACCTATTGTAAAAACAGATATGAGTGGTGGCACTGGGCAAGTGGGCACAGTATCCAATGTGAACCTCAGACAGAAGCTGGCAGGCAGGCAACTGCTCTTCTATTACAGTGAAAAAAATTTTTTTTTTCATAATCTAAAGCTTAAGCTATTGTAAAAACAGATATGAATGGTGGCACTGGGCAAGTGGGCACAGTATCCAATGTGAACCTCACACAGAAGCTGGCAGGCAGGCAACTGCTCTTCTATTACAGTGAAAAAAAATATTTTGTTTAATCTAAAGCTTAAGCTATTGTAAAAACAGATATGAGTGGTGGCACTGGGCAAGTGGGCACAGTATCCAATGTGAACCTCACACAGAAGCTGGCAGGCAGGCACCTGCAATTACATTACACAGAAAAAAAAGCAGCCTGATGTTCTAGCCCTAAAAGGGCTTTTTGGGGTGCTGTCCTTACAGCAGAGATCAGATGAGTCCTTCAGGATTGTAGTGGACACTGAATACCCTAGCCTAGCTATCAATTTCCCTATCTAATTTGCAGCAGCTAAACTTTCCCTCCTCTCACTAAGCATGCAGCTTCAGAATGAATCGAAAATGGATGCTGGGAGGGAGGTTGGAGGGTGTGGAAGTGAGGGAGTGCTGCTGATTGGCTGGAATGTGTCTGCTGACCGAGAGGCACAGGGTCAAAGTTTGCCCAATGATGACGCATAGGGGGCGGATCGAACTGCGCATGTGTCCGCCCGCCGCGGCGAACACGAACACGCTAAGTTCGCCGGGAACTGTTCGCCGGCAGACAGTTCGGTACATCACTAGTTATCAGTCATACCTCTGAATGTACAGGTCTGATAGGGATTTACCATTATTTATTTTAAGATAAGACCCCATTTTGATAAATACTCCACGTATAAAGCATTTAAATGTACACCAAACCACGGAGGGAGTTGTTTCCCTGTTGTCGTTGATGTCTACAACATTTTTGGCTTGTTTGATCAGGTCTTCTGTTTGTTTACCGGGAGCACACAAAATGTAATTTAATATCCAGTTAGTTCTAGAAATATATTCAACATTATTTTTAGCTATTACGGAAATATGCGCGTGGTCTGACCATGATATTGGGCCAATTCTCAAGGAGATGAATTTATCTAACATATGAGCCTTAGTAATAAACAAATCAATTCTTGAGTAAGAGAAATTAACTTTGGAAAAAAAATTATAATCCCTATATTTAGGATGGTGTACTCACCAAACATCATACAGGGAGTTCTTTGCTATAATATCATAAAGCGGATTAGATTGCTGTCTTTGGTTTAAATCTGTAGATGGATTATAGGACGTTTTCTATCCAAGTTGTCATCCATCACACTATTAAAGTCTCCCCCCATAATAAATCTCCTAATTAGAAGTGTTAAGCCCATCTGAACCCAAAGTTAGACAATAAAGATTTTGAATATTTAAAGCAATCACCACTTAAAACTATTATGAGTGTTTACCCATGTTGTGATCCTACTGCCTTACTAATAACCTGCTAATTTGTCTATTATGCTTTAACCTTACCTAAGTGCTCTTTGATAATCTAGAGGTAAAATTGTGAATGATTGTGTTAGAATTACAATTTCAAAATTCTCAATTATCTACTTTCTGCACTTTTATGAAATCTATAGACACATATACTGTCTTTATCTTACATTTCACCTTCCATACTGCCATACTTAGCTCAAATATATTTGAATTCAAAACTAGATATGTTTCTGGAGAAGGAGAGAAGCATGAATGGACTTACTATTATCTCATTATCTCATTGTGAGTTTACTGATACATTTACCATATTTAAAAATATCATACTAAAAATAGATTACGAGATATATATATATATATATATATATATATATATATATATATATATATATGTGTGTGTGATTAGCAGTGTTAAACCCTTCTTGTCCCCAATCATGATGAGTTATCACTATGTTATGATGACATCCAAAAAATACATTTCAAGTTTTTTAGGAAGAATTCCCCATTTAGTCAGATGTTGCTTAATTGGGGGTATGTTCGTAAAAGTATATAATAACTGTAATTTCGGAGAATCATTTTCTATCAGCCAGGGTTGTTGCAGAAATGTCGGAATAAAAATTGATATTCTTACAGTTGGTATCATCCAGAGGGTTTTTCCTAATTGGTCTAGTAAACCTGTTTTTAAGATAATAATTTGAAAAGTGTGCTATCATATCTCTGGGTGCTGTTATCTCTTTAGGTTTCTTCAATCTTTCAAATCTTTCTAGAGGATGTGGACCAAATGCTGAAATGTCCGTGATTGAAGAGAACATTTTCATAAGTTGTTGATTAGAAATATCTTCCGGAATCCCTCTGATATGAATATTTTTTCTTATTGATCTATCTTCTACATCAAAGATTTTTGC
Organism: Pelobates fuscus; assembly: GCF_036172605.1. Taxonomy (NCBI): domain Eukaryota; kingdom Metazoa; phylum Chordata; class Amphibia; order Anura; family Pelobatidae; genus Pelobates; species Pelobates fuscus. Next base: position 81,910,685 of record NC_086325.1, on the reverse strand, counting down.
TTCCAAACTTTGAACTTCAGATCTTAGTTAAATATTTTCTGATTTTATATTAGCAAACTCTAGCTGAAAATGCACTATCATGTCTGCTTGTTGTGATAATGTTTGGCCTAGAACTTTGTTCTTCAACTCTAGTGTATTAGCTTCCATGTCAATTCTTATTTTTTTATATAATTCATCCATCATATTAGATATTGATTCTTTTTTTTTTAACATATTTGTTTTTATTTTGTTTTGTCAAGGTTGTCATACAAACAATAATAACAGCATTGAACATTATTGACTTTGCTTGAATTACAGCCATATGTAGGGCAACACATTTTTAGGTCGTTACAGTAGGAGCATGCAATACGGTGACATGTATTTACTTGCTGTGCTGTTGCTCGGTATGAATCCGGGCTGTGAGTGCATTGTGTGACCTTCGTGAGTCATATTTTAGCTACCAGTTTAGTCGCCATGGTGCTTATGTGTATCTGATGCATGGCCTAACAAAATTGCGTCCCACAACTGGCAAGCATTTATAAACTTGTGTATTATGGTCATGACTGTTGGGCCAGGCCTGCAGTGGGTGTCCCTCGGTGCGTGAGCCAATCGCGCCACAGCACCTCATACTGCTGCACTTTCCCATTCATCTTTAGAGACATACGCTCATATAAGCAGACATTGTCTAATCTTTTTGAGATCTCCTCCAGTGCGGGGATCAGTTTATTCTTCCAGTGAAAGGCTATAGCCATCTTAGTGACCGTTAGAAGGTTTACGATCAGGGGCGTGTGGCTTTTCTGATAAAATGAGGGCAAAATGTGTAACAGATATCCCTCAGGTGACAATAGAAGGGAGGCGTGGGTTAACCTGCCGATCAAAGCTTGCAAGCCTAGCCAGAGAGGTCTAATTTCTTGGCAATCCCAAAAGACATGCAGTAGGGTGCCCTGGGAATTTTCACATCTCCAACAAAGAGGGGAGGCAGTGTTGTACATCTTGGCCAATCTCATAGGTACCAAGTACCATCGCATTATGATTTTACTGTATGCTTCCCACATGGAGAGGCTGCTTGATGCTTTCTTGGTAATGGAAATGGCCTTGTGCCATTGTTGTAGAGTGAGGTCCTTTCCTATATCTCTCTCCCACTGTGTCGTGTACTGGAGCTTGTGTGGGGTAGCAACTTCCCACAGGGCATTATAACAGAGTGAGAGGGGCTTGACAGTTCGGGAGGTTAGCAGGTGTTGTGGGCTGTGGGTTGTGAGCTGTTGTGTAGTCTCCACCCTCTGTCTTTTGGTCTGTAGAATGTTTTTGACCCTCAGGTATAGAAATAGGTCTCTAGGGGAGAGGGAGAATTCCTCACGCAAAGTCGGGAATGGTTTCAGCGTGTATCCCGTGAACAGGTTGTCTACCCTCGTGATGCCCTTCGCCTGCCATCCGTGGGTGTCTAGGTCGAAAGTATGGGCTTGCAGTGCTGTTATTGGGGCAAGTCTGATTAGTTCCCTAGGGTCCACTATGGTTGAGGCCCACATCCTCCATGTTGTGGGGATATTTATGGGATAATAATAGTAAACAGTTGAGAATTGCCCACTATTTTCAATTATCAGATCCCAAAGAACGTTATCGTGTAAGTGAAATGTATTCCATATAAAGAAAATCACAATTTGTTATAAAAATAGATACAATTTATTTTTATATTCAAATAATAATAATAAGTAACATGCGTGATAATAATCAATGGAAATTCAGTATAACATGAGTATGCAATACAATATGGTAATATAAAAACATTTCCTAATGGCTAAGACAGTCTTAATTGTCAAGAAGATTTATGATGGGCTTCACAGAGACAAAGTGAAAGTTTCACACAGAGAACAGAATGCAGCGTAAGGTCGTAAAAACTTTAGCTGACAGTTAGAATAACCCTTTCAATGCTGGCTAGACCTCTTCTTAAGATCTATTCTTATGTAATTTTAAATAAAATAACATTTAAACCAGTCATTAGTCATTTCCTGGATCCATCAAATGAGAAGAAATCTACCAAATTCTACGAGTTGATATTTTAATTTGCCTAAACAGATACTCTATCTTCTTTTAGAGCAAATCAATACAACTGGATAAATATCACGATATGCTAACGTGATATGTCACATAAATACAGAATTATTATTTCTAACTGCAGAATAGAAAGTTTAATAATGTATTTCTTATTAACTAAGATTTCTAAATATCGAAATCTGATCATGATTTATCCAGTCATATATCATGCTATTAGAAAATGTTAATTAATTTAAATTAATTAAATGAAGCCAGTATATTTACCAGTTAAATAGATATTCTCACCAGATGTTCTCAGGTAGCTAAGTGTCAAGGAATGTTTCTCTGTCTTTTCTTTCTTAGCCTGCTTCCGACTCTTTTGCCCCCGACTGCTTTCTCTCTCCTGATTTTCTTGATTACTGCATATCTCCTTGCATGTGCCTTGATTACCCTCTCTTCCCTTTGTCTTAACTTTTTAAAGGGACAGATTCTCTGTTCGTCACTGGCTAATAAACCAATAGAAGCACTAGGGGTGTGGTTATCTTTTAGATAGCAACTTAGTATTTGGTCTATAGATGGCAGTCTCGTCCCACTAAACATACCCATCCAGGAAAGAGTTAACTTTTCCTGGTGGCTATTTTGACGTCATTTTCATTATCTTTATGGTTACTATATTTTATTTTTACTTGTCAAATCAAGGGGTTTTCTTCAGACTATGTATCTCCATTTTCTGTAGTAATTCCTAATATGACAGTTCTTAAACTCAATTTCAACTTCCACTACAATGGGACGTTGTACATATAGAAAGTAAAATTAAATTATTTAATCTTCTCTGTCACCTATGTCTGGGTTTAGAATTTATTCTATTCCATTAGCAATTTAGACAGTCTCTTATCACTTGGTTTGTTTATACTATACATTCCTTAGCTCTGGCAAAGCAGTAAGTTTTACAGAAGGGATTGAAATCTTGTGTCTTTTGTTAACTTGAAAATAACAAAATGGAGTCTGGTCTGTTCAGAGTGACTCAGAATATACACTTTTAATTTCTATCATAGCACAAAATGTCTGCCAATATAAATACCCTGACAATGCCTGCAGTAATGTTTTTGTACATTGTAAGATTGGCCTTTTTATAATAGTCGGGGTGTCCACCCACAAAGCCCGGGTTAGTTGTGTCGGGTATATACAGGCATCCTCGAAGGAGATCCAGATAGGGGAAGGTGCTGCTGCGGAAGCCCTGAGCAGTCTTAGTCCCTGAGCCAACAAGGAGGCTCGGTAATAGAGCCTGACGTCCGGCAGGCCCAGTCCCCCTCGACTATAATGGAGACCCAGGGTTTTAGTTGCTACTCAAGGTGGTTTCCTTTTCCAGACATGTGCGTTTATAATTGATTGGAACCTCTTAATGAGTCGGGATGGCAGCTCTATAGGGATGGTTCTGAACAGGTATAGTATATGTGGGAGAATCATCATTTTAATATAGTTAATGCGACCTAGCCAGGAGACCTCGAGGTCTTCCCATGTGGACAGTTGGTCTTTGAGTTTCTGGATCAGAGGAACGTGATTCTCTTGATTTGGTGAGTTTTATTCCCAAATAGGAGAGTGACTTCTTCCTCCAATCGAATGCATAGGTGCTTTCGAGTTGTTTCGTGATTGTGTGTGGTAGTAGGATGGGGAGAGCTTGTGTTTTTGCAGTGTTGTTTTTTGTAGTAGGATACATCGCAGTAATTGGCTAGGAGGTTATGGAGCATTGGGATTGAGTGTGCTGGGTTTGTAATATATAGGAGGATATCATCGGCGAACAGTGCTAGTTTTTATTCACCTCTTGGAGTGGATATGCCCTGAGGGGATAGAGAGCATCCCTGTCGTGTACCATTTTGGATGGCCAGTGGAGCTGATAGGAAGCCTGTGCTGAAGACTCTTGCTGAGGGGTCTTGGTAGAGGGCCAGGATACTGGTTAGGAATGCTGGGGGGATGCCCATTTTGGTGAGTGTTAATAGCATGCACCACCAGTTTAAGAGGTCAAACGCTTTTTCAGTGTCCAGCGCTAGCAGGACTCCCCCTTGATGTATGGAGTGGGCCCATTCTATGAGGTTAATGAAGTGTCTAGTGTTGTCGCCTACTTGTTTGCCCGGGACAAGCTCTGTTCTTCAGAGTTCAGGGTGGGGAAGAGAGGTTTGAGTCTATTAGACAGCAGTTTGGCATATATTTTGACGTCTGCGTTGAGTAGGGATATAGGCCTCAGATTGGCGCAGATTGTTGGGGGTTTGTTTGGTTTTGGCAACGTAACTATGAACGCTTCCAGCATTTCTTTAGGAGTCCGCCCGGTGAGTTTTACGTGGTTGAAGAGTTTGGTGATGTGTGGGGTTAGTGTGTCTTTAAATTTATGGTAGTAGTAGTTTTACAGCCCATCTGGGCCAGGCGATTTATGCTTAGGTAAAGTGGCAATCGTGTCGGCTACCTCTTCGCAAGAGAATGGGGCCTCTAGATTCGCTTGTTGTTCCGATGTGATGAATGGAATGTGAGTTTGGTTTAGGAAGAGGGTAATTTCCTCATCTGATGGTTGGTGTGTATGCGGATCCCTGTCGAGCTGGTACAGGGAGGCATAGTAAGTTGCAAGTTCCTCAACAATGTGGTGTGGGTTATGTAGTTTGTTGCCTGTCTGGGAAGTGATATAGGGGATTTTCGTGTGTAAATATTTCTGTTTCAGTCTCCTAGCGAGTAGCTTTCCTGCCTTATTCCCTGTGGAGTAATGGGTTTGTTTAAGGTATCTCATGTGCTTTTCTGTTGTAGCAAGTTCGAGATTATTCCGGTCAGATCTGATTTGTTCTAGTTGCTTGTGGGTTTGTTTGTTTGGTGTGGTTTTGTGTTGGGACTCTAACATTACTAGTTTTGAGAGAAGTTCAGATTTAGTATTGTTGTGTTGCTTTTTGGTGGAGGCCCCCACCTGAATCAGTACTCCTCGAATAACGGCTTTGTGAGCGAGCCATTGGGTGGTGATGGAGGTTGTGCATGACACGTGGTGCGAGAAAAAGTCCGTGAGGTGGGCTAGGATGGTAGAGTATGTGGCGGGGCAATCCAGGAGAGCCTCATTGAGGTGCCAGAACCCCATGCCCGTAGGGTCACCGCAAGCGGTGCGTGGTCGGACCACGTGATGGGGCCGATCTCAACATTCGTGACGTGCATCAGTGTGGTTTTGTCCATGAGGCATAGGTCTATCCTAGAGTGTGTCATATGCACGGGGGAGTAGTAAGTGTATTCCCTAGTTCCTGGGTAGAGGCAGCGCCATGAGTCGTATAGGTCATGCTCAAACAATAGTCGGGCTAGGTGTCGCCCCATCGCTAGTGATGCCCGTTTTGGCCCTTTGCTTTGTGTCCATTGAATGTCTAAGTGGGGGTCTGGTGTGCAATTGAAATCTCCACAGAGAATCACATGACCCTGTTTAAGTTTTGCCACCTTCCGTAGTGCCTTAGTTAAAAAGGACGTTTGGTCCTCATTGGGGGCATATAGGGAAGCAATTGTTATTAATATAACGTTTAACGTGCCTGCTACAATAAGCAAGCGGCCATCCCGACTCATGTGTTGCCTGTTGGGCATGAATGCCCAGTCATCATCGAAGTATTTTGAGACCCCTTTTGATTTTGTTGGGGAGTATGGGTGGTCGCTTGAGAGTAGTGTCGGATCGTGAATCTCGGGGGATTGCGATTACAGAAGTGCGTCTCTTGCACGCAAGCTATTTCCGCCCCAGAAGAACGAATGTCCCGGGCTGCTAACCTTCGTTTGTTGGGACTATTAAGGCCCATCACGTTAAGTGAGAAAAGGGTCATTGTATTAGAAGGCTATGCGAGTGCGCGCCATGTCAGGCGCATCTCGTTGGATCTGCTTGGGCATTACTTGTGCAGAAATTACTCTGCGATTGTGCGTGGGTGATCCGAAGCCCCCCGCCCTCCAGGATGGTCTGTAACCCCCTTCTTGTTCAAAGGCGTGTCATGTGGAGCATGGTTAGAATCAGCAAACCCAGATAACATGAAATACATAAACATATAAAACAAACAAGGTATATACAACATTCCCTTATAAGACAGGGTAATTATTGGTGTTGGGTCAGCCGACAAGCCTAGTACTCGAGAGGCAGACTCAACTGGGGGATTAGGAGTAACCTACGTGGTTTGGCCTCATACCCGGACCCTTTTGATATAGATTATAACCTGTGCCGTCACATTACAGAGCAGCCTTAATTACGCTAAACGTGTGTGAGAACAACCCACCCTCAGGATTATGCAGTCAGTGATTTTTAAAAAAAATGTTTTTTTGCCCATTTGTGCCCTCCACCTCGTCTGTGAGCTCATCAAAGTGTGAACGGGTTAAGTGTCCCAATAGAGATAAAATGTTGTGTGCCGTATACATTACACTTCTGTTTGTTCTTGTCCTCATCATCCATTGCTCTTTGTCAGTTTTTACCTTTGTGCTCATGGGCATGGGGGTAGTTTATTTATGCCGTCATGGCGATCCCGCCATGTGCCATTCGGTAGTGAGCTTTTGTAACCGTGGGCGGTTCCCTTATTTACCTCTATAATGTCTTAAAGCATAGAACTTAGCAGGGCTAACCATACAGATATCTTAGCCATAATGTTATATAGTTAGTAAGAGATCCTCTATTTAACATATGTAAATAATTGAGAATACAATATAAAATAAGGATTGTCTTGGAAGCAATAGTTTTGTCTTTTAGATATTTATTATATAATAATATAAATATAGACATATAACATCCATTATAGCAGAGTTTATAAGATGAAATTAAATGCTTGCAAATATCATTAATAGGTTAACATACCCTTCTGAACATGTCATCATGTCAGCCTCTCTGTCATTTTAAGATGGAGCAGCGTCTGTCTCCAAGTCTCTCCTCTGTTTCTTAACATTTTAAAAGTACACCTATTTATACCTTAAGTGTCGTCATTTTAGAGTCACCATAGTTCATATATGAAAAAGTAACTTGTCTACTTTAAATCAATTTAGGACCTCCCTTAATTTGGCAAAGATACAAGGCCATAACTAAAGGGTGTATACGTCATGGAAATTTTCCTGACTTAGTTCAAGATGGCATCTTAAAGTCTGAATAGCTTATCTGTTGTTTATACTAAGACGTAAGTGCACAGTCGTGGGAGATTCCCGGATTTGGGGAAGTTCCATTAACTTGGGGTTACCACAGTATATTGTGTACTGAAAGAGTCGTAGTATAGCCTTGAAACTTGTTTATGCGTTATTGTTATTGTAATTCGTCTGGGACAAAATGGCGCAAACATATTATGCACTGAGGTTATTGCTTAAAGAAACATCTATGAAAAACAATATGTTCCATTTCTAACACCTTGTCAGTTTGCAATATCTCTTAAAGACAAAGTACACAGTTTAAGAAATACAACATTTCATTCTAAAACTTGTAATATTTGCATTCGCCCATAACACCCTCTCCATTAAACTGTGGGCATTGTAGAGCATTTCTTCCTTAAATTAGTGAACCAAAGTTCTCCAACAGTCTTTAGGTTTTTTGTGCTCCCAGCATCTTTGATCATTGTTGTAACAGTAAAATATCCGTAGTGTGATCTTTTCCTGTAAAGGTGGTTGATTAAAATGAACAAAGCTTTTGTCTAGGAAAGAATTGAAAAGAACACAAAGTTCCAGAGTAAGATATTCTTGGATGGATCCGGATACGAATTGTAATCCAAAGTTAAAAGTAGTAATTGTATTTGTAATCCAAAGTCTTTAAAGGTCTGTAGAAGTTTACATTCCTTAGATACATTGCTGGAGGTTGTGTTTGTAGAATACCCGGGTATTTGTTGTAGAGTATAGGTTGTAGAGTCCAGCTTTCCAAATATTTGGCTAGAATTGGTTGCAGATATTGAATCGGCATCATCTGTTATCACCGTGGTGATGGTGTTGGTATTTGTCTTTGTCTTTGCTTTTTTTGTTTTGTTTTTTCATGAAATATCTTTACACCGATTATGATGTGTATAGATTGGATACTCTCCGATATTCTTTTATGGAATAAATTAATTGACAGCATTTCCAAGACATTGTCTTAAGTGACATGGTTCCCATTATAGTAAATGTTATGTTGATACAGCAATCGAAGTGGATTCTCAAGAACGCCTCTTTTTGCTGTACTGGAATCTTTGTAACATCTCAGTGATAGACATCTCAATGACATCAGGTGCTGTTGTGCTAAAAATGTTAACAGGTAAAATCTGTGGAAAAATCTTTACATTTGTTATACTTTGTATAATAATGATAGATGAAATAGTGACATAGTTAATCTTTCTAGTGTTTTGTTTTAGAGATAAAACCATTGTATATGATTTAGAGATATAAGGATAATATGAAACAGTATTTACCGCCTTTGTTCACAATGGTATGTAAAATTACATTCTCTTTAAATGATAAAAATACTCTTTTATTCAAAATGTCTCAATATATTTAGAATAGTTGATAATTGGAAATATGACATTATTCATCTTTCTTTGTCCTGTTAGGGAGAAGACAACTTATTCCATAAGTTATGGTTAGATAATATAATAACTACAGTTATTAGTGGCTTAAAATACCAGAAACACCCAAATATTGAATTTTATTTTTATTTTTACCAAGATCTGACAGCCATTGTGGAAAGTCACGTTCGTAAGATTGGATGCTTAACAATGAGAATCTTAATTGTTTAAATATATTTACCAGCGGCTGTTGGGTGTAACTTAAGATGATGTGGATATTTATTATTTCTAAAAGTGAGTTAAGAAAGCACTCAGATACAATATTGAAGGTATTTATATTTACCTTTAACCATCACAAACCAAATAACAATTCCTTGGTATTTGAAAAACCGATAAAATATTTCTACGTGTATTTTAATATATATATATACATAGAGTGGTATGGATGTTGAATTTATATCTTTGACATCTTTTCACCTGTTTGCAATAGGTGACCTAAATGATCAATTTCCAAAATCATCGTGTATATCACCTGGACGGGTTAATCCATAATACTCTTTGACTTTCCATTGACTGGCCTTAGCTATGGCAGACTGAATATGTTTATCATTGTAAATAAACTTTATGAGAGTTGAAGTAAAGTTTCTGCCTGTCTTTCAGTTAAGTTTTAACTGTTGAAGTACTTCACTTATATTAATTATACCACTCTGCAAACTTATACGGATAACGAGTAGTTTCTGATTTAATAAGAACAGTTCACATTTTCTTCTAAAGTTTAAACGTTATTGCAGTTGTTATTGTAATCATATGATCTTTAACTATCATGATTCAATTATTTATCTGGGTAATTAGCTGTTATGCTCTTATACTTTATCTAATATATTTGTTTGTAGGCCATACTGCAGCTGCATTTGGCATTTTAGCAATAATTTCCAATTGCGTTTCAGATATTCACAAAGTCTATCCACCTTTGTAATTAACACATTATGTGTTTATTTTATACCATTAATTATAGTATCTGTATTATATTACACATTGTCACTGACACATTTCTGATACAGGGAAAAAAAAGCATGATTGCTTTAGTAATTATCATTTTTCTGTCCATGCACCACATTCCTGGAAGTCCAGAATATAGCAAAAATCCTTTGTCGTTTGATTCTATGGAGCCATTTAACATTTTGATTGGTATAGTTATACCAAAAGAGCAAGGAGTACATCGGTAGATCACATCTGCAACAGAACCATGACAGATTCCTTGTTGTATCAATGTCTCTGTGTTTATGTTTACAGGAGTTCTTTGCTTTGCAAGTATGTAAATAATATGTAGAGTTTAAGAAAAGCTGCAAATCGTGCTTTAGTACAAGTGTCCCATGATGTCAGGTTTCTGAAAGATTTTGCTGGCCTTTTATATTCCATTCTGTTGGCAGGGCATCTGCTCTTAGTAGGCCTGTGTTGTTATTATTTATTAATTGCATCAAGGTTTCTTTCGTTAATTGATATGTTTCTTCCGAATTCAAGTACATATGCCACCAAATGTCATTGTAAAGTTCATTGTTACAGAATATTGTTCCAGGATGGTTTTTCACTCCAGTAGGAAATCTATATTCCTCTTCTTCTGCTCTTTCCTATTAACCACGTTTTCTGAGTTGTAGGCAACAATCTGTGTCTTGTACTGTGAGGCGCTTTGATAGTCAATCAGGTTTTCTCAGTACCATGTTCCATCTTGAGAAACAGCTGGGTGTTGACAATTATCAGCCTTTATTTCTTTTTCCGGTCATCTTCTGTCTGGATAATAGCAATGTCCAGAATTAACATAGCACTTCTTTTCAGCATAAGAAGGCTGTTTGCGGTAGTCATTCAATGATAAACTATATTGCATAGTCTTTTCTTACATCACCTTCATAGGTGCATCCAAAGTCTTTCACAAGCATCTTTTTCTGTTTTCAGCATGCTTTGCCATCATCGTTGAGTCCATTATTAGGATTTGAAATAGTCCAATCACATCTCCCTCATGTATAATCGGTTTTTGGAATGATCTCAGTAGGTTCCTTGTGAAATACCAGTGTATTCATTTCACTGTGAGCTGTGTCTCTCCTTTTGAGAAGGTTCTTGGAGGTAGTCCTCACGATCAAAGAACTTGTATAGTGTGCAGTCCAATTCAGTTCAGGTGCTTCCTGCTTGTTAACATAATCCCAATGCAGTTTTAAAACGACAGCTAGGGTTGATGTTATGATAATGCTGCAGATCGTAAGAAGGAGACACCATAACCAATTTTCTAGCATCCTTTTGCTTCCATCTTTGCATTTCTTTCTTACTGTATAAGATAATTCAGGTTCAGTCTCTGTTTTCTCCAGTCTTTCTTATAATGATGTTGATGATTCATTTTTCATACATTCCATGTTCACTGGAATCTGTCTGTTCATCCTTCTCCTTCACATTTGCAGGTTCAGATGTCAGATCACGATTCAGTCTGTTACGTGGCTATGATTCTGGTGACTTTTCTGTCGTCCTCTATTTGTTTTATCTTGTCATCTTTAACAGCATTCACTGTGTCAGCACTCAGTGGTTCTGTGAACGTCCTGTTAGTAAAATATCAAAACTTACTGTTCTCTGTTGGCTCTGATTGTTCTCTGTAGTAAAAGTTCTCGGAGTCACCCTCTCCAGGACAAACTGGCCAACAGTAAGAAAAAGTTGGTGGTGCATGGTGAGATGGGCTGAAAAAAAAAATTCCCTAAATTTCTCTAATAGAACCAATGGTTCTAAGCTCTCCCTGGTGCAGAAATATGTTTGTCAGTGAAAAACATGTAACATTTCATATGGTGTCTCACCATTTGTATCATCAGGTATGTTGTGAATGCTTATCTGTACCATAGGAATAAATAGATACCACTGTGTGGGGCAAGCAACTGGTAACTTGGTTAATAATCATCTAACCTCAGAATTTTCCCAGACCACAACCCCACTACTTTGGGGGTGGTTGGGGCACTGAAATCCCAAAGTAACCCAAATGTGGTTGCCCAGTTTTAGGTTTCCTTTGCAGTAACTGCAGGACCACCATCCAAATGGATGGTCCTGGGATTATCAAATGCATACTAAGGAAGTGAGACTAGAAAACGTGGTATCAGAGGTTGCACTTCGCACAGGATATATCCAAGTAAACCTGGTACATGCATCAACACATACAAAAACATATTTATAACCATGAGATGTTGGCAAACTTCCAATGTATAGTAATTCAAAAAGTACGTTAGATATTAATATTTCAATAAACAGTACATCAGTAATGTGGCAATAAGAAAATGCTTATGATTACTAAACACATGAATTACAGTATTTCCCATATTGGGCCACCAATATTCCTTTTCAGGAGTCAGAAGTACATTACCTCTCTCTATAAGAGCTTGTCCTAGCCATGAAAAATCTTTTGGGCAAGTCTATCTTTCCTCTATAGGAAGAACAACCAACATATTACCTTCAATGGTTATTATGTAATTAACCCCTCTAAACTATAGGAGTATTTATGTGGATACCAGGTGGATAAGGTCTGGATATCCTTGCAAGCATAAACTCTGCATCATGACTGAGAGATAGGGTATGCAATGTGATCCAGTGACCACAGAAAAGCGTTGGTAGACACATTGCATCAAAGTGCCTGTTAATGACCAACTACATGAGGAGAGGGACCATGCTTTGTTATAAGCATGTCCGTACACGTATTACAATGCCAGGCTTTCAATTTGGTACCACAAAGCAAAATGCAGTTGTGGATATAAACACACGAAGTATCGTAAGAAAAACTGTTTGAACACCAGACTGAGACTAGAGATCAGTTAACAGTGGACCAAAATAGATAAATGAAATCTTATCAATTAATATACTTTCTTTAAATTACTTTATCCTCTGTATTAACTATGCTATATTAAAGTTAAAACAATAACATTTAAAAGCCAACTTTTAGTGTGCATAGGAATTACAAGGCCGTTCGTAGTGTGAGATAAAGAACAGCTTTTTTAAAATCCAAATAGTCTGTGAACACAGAATGACCTTGCACTGAAAATTCACTTGCAGGGGAAAAAAACAAAACCTTTTTTTCTTTAGTAAATTAATTAATTAATGAATTAAACGTAGTTAGAACCTCCCTCAAAGTCCCGATGACTTTGCAAGAAACATGTCGTCCTTAAATACTGGGTAAGTCTATTAAACAGTGAAATAGCATTTTTACCCTGTATATTATGTCACAGCTATAATGTGCAGTATAACAAACTATGTTATAAGTGTTGTGCAAACTGTTCATTAAAAGCCAGTGGTCTAGCGGGCCATAGAATATTTATTTATTTATTCTTTAAAGCTCTGACCTCAATCGGTAAAGCAATATTGTAATGGTGTCCATTGCAATCTGCTGTCTTACTTGCTGCTGTCAAAAATTCTGAATATGTTCAGAGATTTCTTGGGCAATAATAAATCCCCAAAAAACAACAACTTTGCATTTATGCTAAACTTGCCTGTTGTAAATGTATTCTGTATATTTCTTGACATAAGTACTTGTACTTAAATCTGTTTAACAAAGCTGTTTATATTGTGGTAAAAATATATATATTTTTTATTATTATTATTTATTTTATTTTTTAACATTGCTTAATTTTTTAAAAAGATACCTGCATATTTCATTAAATATCCTTTATATGTCTTTAAGGCATAAAATATCTGCAAATTAAGATTATATACAAAAATGCATGTTCTGGATGTTCCCACAATACCTCTTCTATTATTATATTTTTTATTTTATTTAATTTATTTTTTTAAGTGTGAAATCTGATTCCTTTTAGGATGAGCACCCCAGTTTCAGAGGCTTCTTTGGAGGTGACCACAGAAAAGTATAGATTCTATAAAATATATGTGAGGGGGCTTTGGACAGTAAAGTTACCTTAATTATACTTTTCATATAGCATATATGATATGTGATATGCAATGGGATTTACTATATCAGAGCATTATCACTTTAATTGACACTTTTTTTAAATGCATTATTCTTTATGCATAATTATTTTTCTTTTTTTCTTAATTGTTAATGTCTGTTTAGAAAATTGCAGGCTTTGCAATATCACATTAATTTTGCAGTATATATATTCACAATGCTCTTACAACATATTATTAAAATTAGCCTATTTCAGATTTGTAGAATATGTGGTGGAACTGAATCCCCATATATGAGATTTGAAACTGTATTTTTATTTCTACACTGTGCCCTAATCGTTATTTATATACATAATTGCGGCAGCATATAGCTTTTAAAGAAGCAATTATTTCACCCTTCATGTGTGGTTGACTGTGGTGGACTTTTTAAAACCTATTTTTTTTTTTTTTTTTTTTTTAGAAATCCGTTTCTGGCTCTGAGAGAACAGGCTGCTGAATGCTCTTATTGCCTGGTCTATATACATTTATTTATAAACAACATTGGTGTATTTATTTTATTTTATGTGTTATGAAAACCTAGTTTATTAAATTCACTGAGATTACATGTGTCTGATCTGATTACAGTCAGTAGTACAATATCATTGTTCTAATTTCCTTACTGCTAGCAATACAGGTACAGTGGGATAGTACCACTTATTTAAGTAAGCTTTCCCTTTTAAAATTGGTGGATTTTAATCCTGCCATTGCAATAGACTAAAGACTGTACCTGAGTAAGCAAAGTCATTATGTGCAGGAATTGTGCACTTTAAATAGTAGAATACTTATGCTATTCTAGTGAATTGGGCTGGCAACTTAACACATCATTTAGTATATTTTGGTTGCATTTAAAGCTGTAAATGTATTTAACATTTTATTTAAATAAGCCTTTAATAATTTCAGTTTAAAAGTTATCAGAGATCCTGTATAGTTACAATTTTATTTTGCCCTGATTTATCTTACATATATATTATTTTTAATCATTTTATAAATATTTATTTTTGCAGAGCATTTAGGGAAGCAAAGGATGTATAACCACCGGTTGCATTTTTTCTAGGAGGGTAGTATAATTTCAACTCTGTTTAGGAACAAATATGAGCTAGTTAGCATATATTATATAAAATATATGCTGCAGTGTACTGCATTGTACTGCACTGAATGTATTAAAAGCCATGTCTTTCTCTTTATGGCTGTATGTAATAATGTTGTTCATAATTTGGAATATAAACCAACGACTTCTCAATTCCTTGGAATGTTTACATGTCTCTATCTCTGCAACCTTGGCTGGAAATTCCAGACTCCAAAAACAGTTATGATAATAAATAAAAAGAATAAGACAGCGCTAGATAACTTTTGGCAGCAACCTTAAAAAAAGGGAATCCCTCAAACCCTTTGAAATAAGATAAATAAATACAGTAAAAAAGGCTGCGCACAAATATAAAATCCAATGGTTAAACAAAAAAGGAGAGAATTAGTCCAGCTATTGTGTCCTTACAAGTGTCCTTGGATGTTGAGGTCTTCTACTTGTATAGTGGTATCACTTGGTATGAAAGATAAAAAGGAACAAGGAACAACCAATGGTGTAGTACGTAAAATTCAGGTATAGGTGTGAAAAGTAATAGTATAAAACTCACATTTACCAGAGCTAATGTCCAGCTCTGGAGTGAAGTGCGTACAGCGGTTTAATCCCCGCTTATGGGATATAAGGCAGGTTCCTCTCCGTGAGTGGTTTTCAATTCTCGGGATAAAAAGAAAAAACAGCCAATAGTGCTCACTGTATGGCAATATGAATAAGAATAATAAAAAATGTACTTACAAAATAAGAGCAGACACACTGCTCTTTGATGACAGCTTGGGTGGATTGATCCCCACCTAAGGATTTCTTTGAGTACAGGAAACTTCCAGGAGTATTCAAGGTTTTTTATAAAACCAGTAAAAAATGATAAAAATAACAATAAAAAGCCAGGGTAAAATAGAAGTTATGTGTCTATAAAAAAGATAATTGGCACAAACAAATGACCAAATAATACTTTAATATATAAAACACAATATTTTAAATATCCATAACGCGTTTCGTCACTCAAGGACTTTTTCAAATGGAATAACATGTTTCTCCTGGCAGGTAGATATTATATAGGAACTTAATTATTTGAATTTTGGCACCAAAACTTGGTCCATCCAATCAGAATTAAAAGCACGTTTAAAACTTAAAATACGTTAATAACTTAATAAAAGCTTAGTTTATAATATAACAACATGATTCTAATTAATATAAATCAAAAACGAGGGTAAAAAAGTATAGATTTAAACGTTTCAAAATGGTCGCATGACCGGCATCACTTCCGCATTTCGGAAGTGTAGCCGCAATGCTCAATGGGAAATGTAGTTCAATTTGGCCGTGAGCGTTAAAGTTTAAAATACATTAAATAACCTAATGGGAGCTCTGTTTATAATCTAGCAACATAGTTCTGGTTGATATGAATCAAAAACGAGGGTAGGAAAGTGTGAATTTAGAGGTTTAAAAGTTTTAAAATGGTCACATGACCGGCGTCACTTCCGGTTTTCGGAAGCATAGCCGCAATGCTCAGTGGGAAATGTAGTACAATTTGGCCGCGAGCAACGGCCTTTTAACATTAAAATTTAAACATGTATTTACCCATATTCATTTGTTGCTAATTCAGAGATAGATTATAAAAAACGAAAATGCCAAATATTATTTTTGAACAGTAAAAAATGGTCACGTGATTATCGGCAATAGAGGCCGAAATGGATTATGGGAAATGTAGTTGAAAAATGGAAAATTAAGAGGCAAATACCCAAAGGGGACTAGTAAAATAAGGGGAATAATATAGGAAAAAAAACCTAAGTACATAAAATTAAAGGAACAAATACACCTTATATTAAAAAGGGCCAATACTGATAAAATGGGCAGGTTAAATAAAAGGGTAATTAGCAGGTAACAATAAGACCAGGATATATGTAAATAAAATATGTAAATAAAATGAATAACAATAAAATCTAGCTTTAAAGGTACAGGCATCAAATTATATAAATATTTATAAAAAATTATGTAAGTCAAAATCTGCATTAAGGCCATGGGGTATAAGAGTCTGAAGTTTATACACCCATTCCATCTCTGTTTTTCCAAGTAACTTTTTTATATCACCTCCACGCCAGGAGGTAGAGCATTTTTTTATACCAACACATTTTAATAGGCGTGGGTCTTTATTGTGCATAATGAAATGTTTGGATACTGTATGGTTTAGGTATCCATTTTTAATATTTCTGCAGTGTTCGCTCAGTCTTATCTTTAGGCACCTTGTGGTCATCCCCACATATTGGAGGCCACATGGGCACTCGAGCAGATAGATAACATTTTTAGTATTGCAGCATAT
Source organism: Pelobates fuscus (assembly GCF_036172605.1). NCBI lineage: Eukaryota > Metazoa > Chordata > Amphibia > Anura > Pelobatidae > Pelobates > Pelobates fuscus. The sequence continues at coordinate 81,893,839 of NC_086325.1, read as the reverse complement.
AAAATCATAAATATCATACACTTTTTTGGTTTGATTAGACATGAATTTTGTAACTTTAGATGAAATAACATGATCCACAGTTGTACACACAATACATAATTTGCATCTGTAAAAACCTTTAGTCTGAGGGAAAAAGGATAAATTTTTGGGAGGAGATTTTTTAGTAAAATTTGTAGTTAAAATTGATTTAAAATTGGGTGCTCCTCTAAAAACAATATTTGGGTGAGCGGGTATAATGGGATTGAGTACCTCATCGTGTTTTAGTATGTGCCAGTGTTTTTTTATTATTTTTTTGACATCGTTACTTTTATTATTAAAATTAAAAATAACTGGAAGTGATATATTTTCATTATTTTCTTTGTTTTTGTATATCAAAAGTTCATTTCGTTCCTTTTGTTTTACTGTATTAATTGTGGTATTTAGATCTGATTCTGAATATTTTTTTTCCATAAATTTGTTTTTTAAAACCTCTGCTTGTTCATTAAAATCTATGAGTTCAGAACAGTTTCTACGGAGGCGTAAAAACTGACTCTTAGGAGCACTCTCTAACCAAGGCTTATAGTGGCAACTGGATTTGTCAATCACTGTGTTTACACATACTTTTTTGAAGAAAGTTTTTGTCTGGAGTTGGCCTTCTTTAATAAAAATATTAAGATCTAAAAAATTGATGGATTGTTTGCTGAATTCATGTGTAAGGATAATGCCTCTATTGTTGGTGTTTAAATGATTGATAAAATCAATAAGATGTTTTTCTGGTCCATCCCAGATAAAGAAAAGGTCGTCTATGTATCTAAAATAAGAGACCAGTGTGCCTGCTCTTATTTTGTAAGTACATTTTTTATTATTCTTATTCATATTGCCATACAGTGAGCACTATTGGCTGTTTTTTCTTTTTATCCCGAGAATTGAAAACCACTCACGGAGAGGAACCTGCCTTATATCCCATAAGCGGGGATTAAACCGCTGTACGCACTTCACTCCAGAGCTGGACATTAGCTCTGGTAAATGTGAGTTTTATACTATTACTTTTCACACCTATACCTGAATTTTACGTACTACACCATTGGTTGTTCCTTGTTCCTTTTTATCTTTCATACCAAGTGATACCACTATACAAGTAGAAGACCTCAACATCCAAGGACACTTGTAAGGACACAATAGCTGGACTAATTCTCTCCTTTTTTGTTTAACCATTGGATTTTATATTTGTGCGCAGCCTTTTTTACTGTATTTATTTATCTTATTTCAAAGGGTTTGAGGGATTCCCTTTTTTAAGGTTGCTGCCAAAAGTTATCTAGCGCTGTCTTATTCTTTTTATTTATTATCATCTCCCAGAATTCCCTTTTAGGACAGCTGCTTTTTAACTCTCACGATATGTCTATCTTTGAATTTAGGAACAAATATACAATTGATGTTAATAATGTATTTAATACAGAGGTAATTAATTCTATACCAACAATTCCCCATCACTCTAACCAACAAGATCTATTTATGAAATTAGAGAAAGCCTTATCCACAGAAATCAAGCTCAAATGGGAAATTGCTACTTTTAAAAAATATATAGATGAGCAAATTACTCCCCGTGGATTAAGGCTCCTAAAATTACCCACCTCTGACCAAGACGACCTTGAGTTCATGGAGGAGTGGAATAATAAATTAGAATTATGTACCTTTGGTTTAATGGAAACTTTAATAGTTAAAAAAAGCAAAAAACTGTCTATTTTAGATATTGAAATAAATGACCTTAGAGAGAAACTTTTACCATTCACCGAAACGAAGGCTTACAAACAAAACTCTGTATTAATTCAGAACAAAATTGAAAAAGTTGAAGTCGATCAAAAACACCTAAAAATCAAAAAATATATCAGAGACAAAACCGACTACTCTAATAAGCAAGTGCGAACATACCATCTTAAAAAAAGGTATACTTCAGATAACTACCCCTCCAGATCTAACCACCAAAATCATATGTACAATTATTCTCACTCCCATAACAATGTATCACACCAACCACCCTCTAAATACCGTAATTATGCCACACGGAGAACCCATCACCAGTCCCCTTCCACAACAAGGCCGCAATACACGTCCTCTCATCAAAATCACGTCCCTTCCAAAGTATCCTATCAAAATAATAACAACACGTATCAACTACCCTCATACAAACAAAGGAAATTCCCTCACGAAAACCACAACCCTATACCCCAATCGCCCAGATACCAAAACACTTCTGGCTTCAACTTCTCACCAAAACCACAAAGATTTAGGTACACTAACAATCACAATGAATATTCCAATTACTCAAAATCACCTACTATCCCAAACCACACCAATAGATATCAGTTGTTATCAGTCGATTCTGACTTTGATGGAGAGGATCATTTTTTAGAGATACGTACCCACCAACCTGCACTAGCTCAGACACCATACCCACCACGTCCCCAAAAAAGAACTCTAAATTTAGAGGAAGACGAAGTGGAAGACGTGAACAAAAGAGAAAGACTGGAAAGATAATAACACCTTCCACTAATTCTTGTAACGGCATTTTTAATCTCTCTCAAAAAGTTTTATCAGCTGAACAACTGTCTGTTTTAAGTAAGGGTCTTAAATTTGCCCCCACTTCTTCTTTTAATTCATTTCAAGCTTTTCTTGATATAAATAAATTTACTAGGAAGGCTACACTGAAAAGATTTTTTATAAGCAAAAATGATGAAGAACATGCCCCATCTACGCTACCTTCATCTTCTGAAACAACAAATAGTCCTTTTCTAAATACGCACCTTAGAGAAAAATCTAAGTTTTATCCATCCCATTTTAAATCAGCTCCCCTGATTTTATTTGAAAAACTTGTTCTTAAAGATTTAGAAAAAATTAAATACAAGAAATACAACCCAAATAATCTCACAAATATTGAGAGACAAGCAATCAGAGAACTCCAAAAAGACCGAGATATTGTCATTAAATCAGCTGACAAAGGGGGTGGAGTAGTTATCCAATCAAGTGAAATGTACATAAATGAAGCTCACAGGCAATTAAAAGACGAAAATGTATACGAGCAACTTTTAACTGATCCCATTAAGAATATCCAAATTATTTTACTTAAATTTTTAAACAAGGGTCTAGATTTAAAAATTTTAAACAAACATGAATTTAATTTTTTAAATAATAAATTTCCTATTACCCCTGTTATTTATTTTCTTCCTAAAATTCATAAAAATGAAGAACATCCCCCAGGTAGACCTATTGTCTCTGGGATAGGATCACTTTTAAGCAACCTCTCACAATATATTGACACCTTACTCCAACCTTCGGTAAAACTTATGAAATCGTACCTAAAAGACTCCATGTCACTTTTAAATTTTTTAAATGATTTTACCTGGAATAATAATTTTATACTAGTCACTTGTGATGTCCAATCACTTTACACCATTATCCCCCATGATATTGGTTGCCAAGCTATAAAGGAAATTTTAACTCAAGAAGCTAGGATTCCTGGTATCCAAATCGATTTTATAATAGAAGGTATCAATATTATTTTAAAAAATAATTATTTCTGGTTTTTAGACTCTTTTTATCTACAAAGATAGGTACTGCTATGGGGACCAGGTTTGCCCCCAGTTATGCCAATTTGTTCATGGCTGACTGGGAAAATGAAGCCATCTGGGGCAATCATACCTGGCGGGCAAACCTGGTCTCTTATTTTAGATACATAGACGACCTTTTCTTTATCTGGGATGGACCAGAAAAACATCTTATTGATTTTATCAATCATTTAAACACCAACAATAGAGGCATTATCCTTACACATGAATTCAGCAAACAATCCATCAATTTTTTAGATCTTAATATTTTTATTAAAGAAGGCCAACTCCAGACAAAAACTTTCTTCAAAAAAGTATGTGTAAACACAGTGATTGACAAATCCAGTTGCCACTATAAGCCTTGGTTAGAGAGTGCTCCTAAGAGTCAGTTTTTACGCCTCCGTAGAAACTGTTCTGAACTCATAGATTTTAATGAACAAGCAGAGGTTTTAAAAAACAAATTTATGGAAAAAAAATATTCAGAATCAGATCTAAATACCACAATTAATACAGTAAAACAAAAGGAACGAAATGAACTTTTGATATACAAAAACAAAGAAAATAATGAAAATATATCACTTCCAGTTATTTTTAATTTTAATAATAAAAGTAACGATGTCAAAAAAATAATAAAAAAACACTGGCACATACTAAAACACGATGAGGTACTCAATCCCATTATACCCGCTCACCCAAATATTGTTTTTAGAGGAGCACCCAATTTTAAATCAATTTTAACTACAAATTTTACTAAAAAATCTCCTCCCAAAAATTTATCCTTTTTCCCTCAGACTAAAGGTTTTTACAGATGCAAATTATGTATTGTGTGTAAAACTGTGGATCATGTTATTTCATCTAAAGTTACAAAATTCATGTCTAATCAAACCAAAAAAGTGTATGATATTTATGATTTTATATGCTGCAATACTAAAAATGTTATCTATCTGCTCGAGTGCCCATGTGGCCTCCAATATGTGGGGATGACCACAAGGTGCCTAAAGATAAGACTGAGCGAACACTGCAGAAATATTAAAAATGGATACCTAAACCATACAGTATCCAAACATTTCATTATGCACAATAAAGACCCACGCCTATTAAAATGTGTTGGTATAAAAAAATGCTCTACCTCCTGGCGTGGAGGTGATATAAAAAAGTTACTTGGAAAAACAGAGATGGAATGGGTGTATAAACTTCAGACTCTTATACCCCATGGCCTTAATGCAGATTTTGACTTACATAATTTTTTATAAATATTTATATAATTTGATGCCTGTACCTTTAAAGCTAGATTTTATTGTTATTCATTTTATTTACATATTTTATTTACATATATCCTGGTCTTATTGTTACCTGCTAATTACCCTTTTATTTAACCTGCCCATTTTATCAGTATTGGCCCTTTTTAATATAAGGTGTATTTGTTCCTTTAATTTTATGTACTTAGGTTTTTTTTCCTATATTATTCCCCTTATTTTACTAGTCCCCTTTGGGTATTTGCCTCTTAATTTTCCATTTTTCAACTACATTTCCCATAATCCATTTCGGCCTCTATTGCCGATAATCACGTGACCATTTTTTACTGTTCAAAAATAATATTTGGCATTTTCGTTTTTTATAATCTATCTCTGAATTAGCAACAAATGAATATGGGTAAATACATGTTTAAATTTTAATGTTAAACGGCCGTTGCTCGCGGCCAAATTGTACTACATTTCCCACTGAGCATTGCGGCTATGCTTCCGAAAACCGGAAGTGACGCCGGTCATGTGACCATTTTAAAACTTTTAAACCTCTAAATTCACACTTTCCTACCCTCGTTTTTGATTCATGAACTATGTTGCTAGATTATAAACAGAGCTCCCATTAGGTTATTTAATGTATTTTAAACTTTAACGCTCACGGCCAAATTGAACTACATTTCCCATTGAGCATTGCGGCTACACTTCCGAAATGCGGAAGTGATGCCGGTCATGCGACCATTTTGAAACGTTTAAATCTATACTTTTTTACCCTCGTTTTTGATTTATATTAATTAGAATCATGTTGTTATATTATAAACTAAGCTTTTATTAAGTTATTAACGTATTTTAAGTTTTAAACGTGCTTTTAATTCTGATTGGATGGACCAAGTTTTGGCGCCAAAATTCAAATAATTAAGTTCCTATATAATATCTACCTGCCAGGAGAAACATGTTATTCCATTTGAAAAAGTCCTTGAGTGACGAAACGCGTTATGGATATTTAAAATATTGTGTTTTATATATTAAAGTATTATTTGGTCATTTGTTTGTGCCAATTATCTTTTTTATAGACACATAACTTCTATTTTACCCTGGCTTTTTATTGTTATTTTTATCATTTTTTACTGGTTTTATAAAAAACCTTGAATACTCCTGGAAGTTTCCTGTACTCAAAGAAATCCTTAGGTGGGGATCAATCCACCCAAGCTGTCATCAAAGAGCAGTGTGTCTGCTCTTATTTTGTAAGTACATTTTTTATTATTCTTATTCATATTGCCATACAGTGAGCACTATTGGCTGTTTTTTCTTTTTATCCCGAGAATTGAAAACCACTCACGGAGAGGAACCTGCCTTATATCCCATAAGCGGGGATTAAACCGCTGTACGCACTTCACTCCAGAGCTGGACATTAGCTCTGGTAAATGTGAGTTTTATACTATTACTTTTCACACCTATACCTGAATTTTACGTACTACACCATTGGTTGTTCCTTGTTCTTTTTTATCTTTCATACCAAGTGATACCACTATACAAGTAGAAGACCTCAACATCCAAGGACACTTGTAAGGACACAATAGCTGGACTAATTCTCTCCTTTTTTGTTTAACCATTGGATTTTATATTTGTGCGCAGCCTTTTTTACTGTATTTATTTATCCAAAAACAGTTATGCTGTTATAATTCCTGATTTTTAATGAACAGCTAGCGTAACTGACAATATGGAAATTATCGCTGTTTTATAAAACTTTTCATATATAGTGGACATTAGAATCCAGAACGCAGTAATGCAATAATTAAAAATCCTGTCTGTCTGTCGCTTATGTGGCATGAATATTTTCATTAAGCCATAATGCAATTTTCTTTGCATTCTTGGAATTAGGCTTCAAATTTCATCGCTCTGTCTTATCACTTTTCTTTTGACAACATTTTGCATTAATCTTTTTCCTGCGCATGCATACTAAGCAGCTACGAAGAGAACATATCCCCCTGCCTGCAATCCACTGTCCTGGAACTAATGAACCATGCTGTGCTGGTGTATTAGGCATATTAGGGAGTTTACCAACTATGTAGATTTGTTCTCTTATGATATTAAGATCCACAATTTCAGCATTGTATGCTAATTACAATGTACCTGGCAACTGAACTTAAAGTGCCTTGTACAAGTTCACATTAAAATTATCTCTAATGATGAAGATCTCTCTCTGAGTCTGGGCTGCAAATAGCTCAATAGATTCTTGATATTTCAAGACTTGTGCCATGACAAAGTATTGTGTCTTCTCTTACGTATAAGAGGTTACCTAGGTATTTATTATTTTTTATTTAACGCTTCCAAGTACAAGTCCCTTCATGGTCACCAATTGTAACCGTGGGCGGTTCCCTTATTTACCTCTATAATGTCTTAAAGCATAGAACTTAGCAGGGCTAACCATACAGATATCTTAGCCATAATGTTATATAGTTAGTAAGAGATCCTCTATTTAACATATGTAAATAATTGAGAATACAATATAACATAAGGATTGTCTTGGAAGCAATAGTTTTGTCTTTTAGATATTTATTATATAATAATATAAATATAGACATATAACATCCATTATAGCAGAGTTTATAAGATGAAATCAAATGCTTGCAAATATCATTAATAGGTTAACATACCCTTCTGAACATGTCATCATGTCAGCCTCTCAGTCATTTTAAGATGGAGCAGCGTCTGTCTCCAAGTCTCTCCTCTGTTTCTTAACATTTTAAAAGTACACCTATTTATACCTTAAGTGTCGTCATTTTAGAGTCACCATAGTTCATATATGAAAAAGTAACTTGTCTACTTTAAATCAATTTAGGACCTCCCTTAATTTGGCAAAGATACAAGGCCATAACTAAAGGGTGTATACGTCATGGAAATTTTCCTGACTTAGTTCAAGATGGCATCTTAAAGTCTGAATAGCTTATCTGTTGTTTATACTAAGACGTAAGTAAGTGCACAGTCGTGGGAGATTCCCGGATTTGGGGAAGTTCCATTAACTTGGGGTTACCACAGTATATTGTGTACTGAAAGAGTCGTAGTATAGCCTTGAAACTTGTTTATGCGTTATTGTTATTGTAATTCGTCTGGGACAAAATGGCGCAAACATATTATGCACTGAGGTTATTGCTTAAAGAAACATCTATGAAAAACAATATGTTCCATTTCTAACACCTTGTCAGTTTGCAATATCTCTTAAAGACAAAGTACACAGTTTAAGAAATACAACATTTCATTCTAAAACTTGTAATATTTGCATTTGCCCATAACACTTTCTTTGCGGTTTCGGGTCTGGTGGCGGCTGATCAGACGAGCGGAATAGTCCCCATTCTCTAAGAAGGTGTAAGCCATCCTCCGGTTCTTCTGTATATTTTTTTCTATATATTTTTTGTGGGATCGGTACGGTATGTTATGGTTGCAGAGAGTCTTCGTGACTGAGACAAATTCCCTCCGTCGGCTCATCGTGAGGGCTGATAAATCCGTGAACTGTTGCACTGCTTGGAACGGCTCTGGAAGTGTCGGGAGTTTGTGCGTGGCAGCTAGCAGTGTGTCCTTTGATTTGAAGTAGTGGAATCTGACCACTACATCGCGCGGGGTATCCGCTGTGAAACGTTGCGGCCTAGGGAGATGGTGCGCTCTGTCCATGAACCAGTCCGCAGCTTCCAATGCCGGCACCACGGCTTGGCATAAATCTTTGATGTATGCAGGCAGTGCCTCATGCGTGACGCCATCAGGGATGCCTCTAAACCTGACATTGTTGCATCTAGAGCGGTCTTCCATATCTGCAAGTTTTCTTTTTATTTGTGTTTGTTCCTCACTGAGGGCTTGTATCTTTGCCTTCATGTCATAATGTGCAGTGCATATTTCCTCAGTGTGCACCTCTAGGCGATCTGTCCTGTCTCCCAGCTCTGTCAGTTCCCACTTAAATTCTGTTGTCATTTTCTGAAAGTCTGTATTTAATGTGGCCCTCAGGTCCTGCAGCATTGTATATATCCTTTTTTCACTCACCGGGTTGTCGGTGTAATGGCCTGAGGAAGCCTCCATGTCAGGCAGATCCTCCGAGAGAGGGGCAGGCGACATGCCGTCGTTGCCATCTTGGCTGGACCGGAGTCGGTCTTTTTTGGCGGATCTTATTTGATCCGTGAGCTTAATTTGTTTTGAGGGCGCCATGAGGGTGACTGCCGTTCAGCCGAGCACTTTGGGGTCGTTTTCGGCAGGATTGTGCTGGCTATCTGTAGCTCTCGGGTCCGTCAGGCCTGGGAGCTCCTACTCCATGCGCCCTTTTTGTTCGGCCGCTAGCCACGCCCCCCTTAGATATTGATTCTTGTGAGGCAGCAACCATAGATGATTCTTCAACCGGTACTGTTTTTTCTTTAGATTGTATAGTTAAACCCAGTGAATGTCATGGTGGTTTTGAGACCTCTTGGGATTTAGGTGAGCAGAAGATGTCCATAGATTTGTTCTTCTCTGGACATTTTTCTTTTTTCAGAGCCATTTTCTTTTTCTTCCTATTCTCTCCCTTTTTTCCTTTTTTTCTGTTTTTGTATTATTTCTAATGATGTTTTATATATTTCTTTTTTTTTGTAGTATGTTCCGCTACTTTTTTCCCCTCTTTCTTTTATTGTTTTTTATTTTTATTTTTTTGCCTGTTACTCCCTTCCTTCTTTCCTCTTTTCTCTTTAGGCGTTAATTTCCTTTAAATAAGCTTCATATAATACAAATTCATGGTTTGAAAAAAAAAAAAAGTCCACAGCAAGTTTTCTGTGAATTGGAAATGTAGATGGCTATTTTTTTGATTTTTTATATTTTTATATTTTTTGATTTTTCTTTTTGTAATTATTCATGCTTACATAACAAACTTTTACTTTCTTAAGCAATAATTAAAATTAATTCCTCCATAAGGTACTCACTGCTGTAGCATTGTATTTATCAGGTGTTATTCGGTTTAAGGCTATTTCTGTTTTTATCTCTGTATTTTCAGCTCTGTCCAGCACCATTCAGAATCAGATCTTGTTGATCCTATGAGGGTATTCACCGGGAACTTCTATCTTTTTCTCAGGTTTATTGTAACACCACAGCATGTATTTTGGACACCCCTCTCCTTGGTGCACACCTCTTTGCCGACGTAGTTGCTTTTCCCCACTGCTTAGACTGGATCTGTGTGTTTCAGCTTGTCTCAGCGACCCTCTGAGTTTGCAGTGTGTTCTGCCCCTCGCTGCCTTTCATCTCTGCTCCACAACTTGCGGCATGCCTGTTTGTCCGAGGCAGGGGTCCTGTAGGTATTGGACAAGTAGGGGGTATTGGGTCCTCCAAATTAGGGTGTATGCCAGGGGTTCAGTGTTGTGATTTTGTTCGAGAAACATCAGTTTTCTTGCAGGTCAGTAAAGCACTCGGCTGACAGTTACTGACTGTACGTTTTCATTTCTTACCTTCAAATCTAGTGTACACACAAGCAAAATATTTTTATTGAATCCCCTCTTAGCTTTCCCTTTGCTCCAGTGCCAGTTGTCTGTGAATCACTAAATCTTATCCCACTGCTTTATCACACAATGGTGAAATCTATATAATACAAAAGTGTACTGCTGCTGATTATTGTCATAGAGGAGCTATGTGCACATTTCAGGGCTTTTGTGCTGACTGCAGTAACATACTTCACTGTCTTGTATAATACTGATGTCTGCTTTTTAGCCCAGCACCTCTATTTATTGTGTGTATGTTCATACCGGCCATATAATACTTTTACTTTGCATAATCACATATACCCATAATAAAAATAAAAATTCTAATCTTTCACAAATTATATATATTTTTTTTTTTTTATACACATATTTTAAAATCTTCATTAAGTTTTGCAATACAAAGGATATGGTTTAATCTAATTTTTTTTTAAATTCAGCTGCTACGCTGAACATGACATGATGTCCCTTTGTTGAAGATAACATTTAATTTATTCATTGTGATAAATTTAGTGCTTGCAAATGTAGCAATTAAAAGATACTTTTGGGGGCAAATTATTAATGAATGCACATACGGGTCTACTTTTTTTTATCCTGTTTTATAATGATCTTGAAATAGACATTGAAAGTCATTTGACAATGTTTGCAGATGACACAAAACTAGGATACTACATAGTGAATTCAGTGGGAGCAGTATATTACTTTGCTGTTTAGTGATTTGGAGAGATTTGGGGAATTGGAAGCCAAGTGGCAGATGAGAGTTAATGGTTGTGTATTTGGGGGTGAGGAATCCACAATCAACTTATACCCTAAATGGTACTGAGTTAGGCAAAACAATAAATAAAAAAGACTTACTGTATATACTCGAGTATAAGATGAGTTTTTCAGCACATTTTTTGTGCTGAAAAACCCCCACTCGTCTTATACTCGAGTCAGTTGTCTGTATTATGGCAATTTTCATTGCCATAATACAGACATGGACCGGGGGCTGTCAGGAAGCTGTAACTTACCTTCACAGCAGCTCCTGTCAGCTCCCTTCTCTCTTCTCCGGTGCGTGCAGCTCCCAGGTCAGCTTCCTCTGCAACTCTTGCGAGAGCCGCGGGGTCAGAGCGTTGCCACGGTTTACCGTGGCAACGCTCCGCGCGGCCGCGAGAGTTGCAGAGGGAGCTGACCTGGGAGCTGCACGGACGGAGGAGAGAGAAGGGAGCTGACAGGAGCTGCGGTGAAGGTAAGTTACAGCTTCCTGACAGCCCCCCTCCTACAGCCCATCCACTGGACCACCAGGGAGTGAGAGCCCCCCTCCCTGGCCAGCTAACAAGCAGGGAGGGGGGACGAAAAAATAAAAATATTAATAATAAAACAAATAATAATAAGGAAAAAATAATTAAAATAATAACATAAAAATAATAATACAAATAATAATAAAATAAAAAAAAATAGTTACCTAAAAAAATAACATTAAAAAAATATTTAAATAATATTTAAATAATAATTAATAAAATGCCCACCGCCCACCAATGCTCTGCACTCACACACACAGACTGCACATACACACACTGCATTCATACACACACTGCACTGCATTCATACACACTGCACTCACACACACTGCACTCATACATACACACTGCACTCATACACACACACACTGCACTCATACACACACACACTGCACTCATATACACACACACTGCACTGCATTCATTATACACACACTGCATACACACTGCACTCACACACACACACTGCACTCATACACACACACACTGCACTCATACACACACTGCATACACACTGCATTCATACACACACTGCATACACACTGCACTCATACACACACTGCACTACATTCATTATATCCACACTGTATTCATACACACACTGCATGCATACACACACACACTGCACTCACACACACACACTGCACTCACACACACACTGCACTCACACACACACACTGCACTCACACACACACACACTGCACTCATACATACACACTGCACTGCATTCATTATACACACACTGCACTCATACACACACACTGCACTCCATTCATTATATACACACTGCACTGCATTCATTATACACACACTGCACTCCATTCATTATATACACACTGCACTCATACACACACTGCATACACACACACTGCATTAATATACACACTGCATTAATTATATACACACACTGTAAATAAATATTCAGTTAATATAATTTTTTTAGGATCTAATTTTATTTAGAAATGTACCAGTAGCTGCTGCATTTCCCACCCTAGTCTTATACTCGAGTCAATAAGTTTTCCCAGTTTTTGGGGGTAAAATTAGGGGCCTCGGCTTATATTCAGGTCGGCTTATACTCGAGTATATATGGTATATAAATACTTATAGATAAGAGAGAGTAAAGTATTCACATACAAAAACCAAGGTATTGATTCACTGGACAAAATTTGAAGATTATACTAGCTTTAGTGTACTAATAATCTTAATTTTAGTAATGACAGGGGGCGAGTATTTTTGCATAATCTCTCTTTACTAGCTCAACAGCTGCAAAGAAACAGATAAAAAAAGAACCAATCACAAGTGAGTAGGATGTACATGAGGTATAGTGACCTAAGCGCTTCCTCTTTCAGAAAGCGACATCAAGCAGAAGCAAACATATAACAAGTAATAACAATAACTCCTAAATCCAACATCCGAAGAAGCAAACTTCCTGAGAATTCAACACGAACAACCAAAATGACTTCAGGGACGAATCAAACTGAAAAGAGAATGTGTGACTGTCAGGGTGGTAGTCCGGTGCCCGGAACCCAGACACAGTGTCCAGGCGGCGGTGCGTGGACCGGGACCCAATGTGCCTGATGTTAAGTGGGAGTCTTCAGCGTGGAGGTGGATTAGCAGGGTCTAGTGCAGGGTAACCGCACGCCCCCTGGTGTTGAGCACCAGCGTTTGTGCAGCCACATACCAAGACCCTGAATCAGCTTCAGCGGATACCAGGAACTAGGAGCTTGGAAATTAAGCAGGCCTCCTAGGAGCTGAATAGGGAGGCTCTGCAGCAAGATTGTATCCAGTACTAGAAACAAGGCTAGACTAGAGATAGGCACCAAACATGAAAACAAGACAGAACTAGTAGAACCCAGAACCAGAGAAGGATAGTAAGCTAAACCCAGAACATATACACAAGACATGAACAAAACATGGGCATGACTGGACAGGACTGTACATGGACTGGGTATACAAACTAAAACAAGACAGGATAACATAGGCAAAACAAGAGGAGAAATAACTAAGTACTACATATGAAAATCATGGGGATTTAGTCACACTATATGATCATACATTGCATAAGCCTGCCAACAACGCCAATGTACCCCATATCTGGCAGGTCCTACACTGCCTAAAGTATGCTAAAACATCCTAAGTAGACATATATAGCACTTATCTGCAAGAAAGGGCAGAAGCTTTGAGCAGCTGCCTGCAGGACTCTGAAACAGAAAGGAATGATGGAAAACAAACGGGTGTGGCAACATAAAAAAAACATTTAAAGGAACCTTGGAGACTGGGAAATCCAGGGACGAACTATAGGAATGAACCCAGAAATTCCAGCATAAAGAAAACCAGACATAGAATAAAAAACCAAAAACCAAGGAAAACTAAGCAAGAATAGCAAAAAGAGTACTAGATACCAGAAGCCAAGTCCAGACATCAGAACAGAGCAGAGCAGATCATGACAGTGACAAGTTTAGACACATATACCATATCATAATTGGACAGAGGAAAAAACACAATAATAACTATTTATATCCTTAGGGGCAAAACCTCATAAGGCATTCCCTCAAATGCCTCCAAAATATAAATCCTTTATTAGATACACCAAAAAAGATACAACAATAAACATACAATAAAAAAGCGACCAAAAAAAGGAACATGTAAAAATATAATTATCATCAGTAAACCAGCCTAATGGGACAGAGCTCGAGTATCCAATCCCAGGGGTGTCTGTAGTTTACATGTTACTACTATGAAATGATGCATACTGTGTGTTACTTGGATTTCTATGTTCATGACTATGTGTCTAAACCCATATACATAATTTCATAGTAGTAACGTGTAAACTACAATCTGATAACTGAACAACAATCACATAGAACTCCAATGACAATTCCAAACCAATGGAAATAAAACCAGCACTATATAGTCAAGACATCAAGAGCCCACCTTCCTCAGACCAGTGAGACATATAAAGAAAGCAAACAGAAAATAGCAAAGCAGGGTGGGAAAATACTTGCCTGCTGTCAGTGCTAAAATTAAGATTATTAGCACACTAAAGCTAGCATAATCTTCAATTTTACAACATGACAGGGGCTTTGTATTTTGCAATTTTAATGCTGGGAAAAAAGCAGCATTAGAAGTAGGGCAAAAATAGAAAGTCTGGAAAGTCTTCTTTCGATTCCAAAACGCCAATCGCAAGATATCCGAGAGCGAGGCACCTGACGAAAATGCCTAAGAAGCTGCCACAGCAGACAGAATGCACACACTGTACGAGGGGTCCACCTCAGCAAGAGATAGGATCCAGGGAACCCATCTCGCCAATGTCGTAACAGACATGGCTTTATGAAGGCTCATGCAGGAAACAAGCAATTGCCCAGTAGGTGACCGTCTGAACGAGGAGGTGAGCTCGATATACAGATGCAAGACTGAAATCATAGAAACAGAAGGCACCAAAGTGCTTGGTTCCCAACAGGGGGAACTAGAGTGTGTCTGCAGGACTCAGTAGGGGATAACCCATGTATATATACAAAAATAGAGCGAGTAGGCATATTCCCTGGCTGGAAAGCTTCAGGAGCGCCAAGAGAAGGAGTTCTGCAGCTGTTGTACTGCTTTAAATAATGGTCTAAAATTATTTAATCGCGGGTATCATTGAAAATATGATCCCGAATGGAAAATAAATAAACAAATAAAACTTAATATACCACAACCATTATATACACACTGGGGTGGGTCTGCAAAATATGCTAGTAATATGAAGTGTAGCTGGTGCTGTAGAGGGACAGTTAAGCTGCTTGCTTAATATTGTCCACTAAGGACTTATTAACCTGAGAAGCACATGCAAATGACAGCTGAATGTGTCCCTTGGCATGAGAGTGTAGAAAAAACTTTTGGAATTAAATAACTCAGTCCCAAGTATCAGCTAGTGGGAAACAAAGTATCTCTGTATAACTAAGGAGATACAGAGTTGCAGCTTGATATGCTGGAGATTCAATGTGTCAGCCCAATGGTGATTAAGGACTGGCAGAGTCAGTTGTTGCCGTAGTTGCCCCTATTCCAGAGGGGACTATAATCAACCTGCTGAAGGAGAAAATGATGTCTACACTTGTAACAGCCCAAATCCTGTCGAGGGCTGAATAGAGCAGCTTGTTGCAGTGGTTGCCCCTAATATTGCTGGAGCTGTAGTAAGTCTGCTAGGGAAGAAAAAAGATTTCTACACTGTTAACTTGTGAAAACTAATTCTAACGTAGGTTAGGTATAACACAGACCCACTACCCTCACCCAGTGGTCACATCAAACCGTGCTGGTAAAATAAAAGAAAGAGTTACGACCTAACGTACGTTTGGGCGCGTTTAGAGCACCTTTGTCAAAGGTGAACCGGCTCATGTGCCTCGCTGGGTTTAAATACCCGGACCGGCAGTGCATGTAACCAATCACGGCGCTGGGCGTGCTTGCCTCTTCGCGGCAAATTTCCAAATGACGTGTAGCCTGTCAATTGTCCGTGCATCCGCCCACGTGGGTGTAAGTAGGGCGGGTCTGAGGACGTAGGGAGGGTGTCAGTCATCGGCTGACCGAAGGAAGGCTCCTCCCCCATAGGGAAATAAACCTAAGTATACAAATAAGATAAATTGGCGCAAGATTCAAACTGATAGACAAAAAAATATTATATAATAATAAAATACAATAAGCATCACCAGCAATGTACCCTGGTAAAATGGTACCACGTAATACAGAAAAGAGAAAAGTGCTAGTGCGCTGAAAAATATGTATAGAGACACCTCTAAAATATTCCAGTGACTCTCCAAATATACAATAGTGGTTTATACAGAGACCCAAAGACAAGTATGTGCACCCAACACACTGACACAGATATACTTATAGCCTTATAGCCTGTCAATGTTGGTAGCTGGGTACTGTAATCAGGGAGACAAAAACAGGGAGGGGGGACAATAGGAGGTACTCCTAGTGCATTAAAGTAAAAATATACACATAAAACACATATATATTAAAATCCCTATAGGTAAACAACTCACAATTGTGGAGTGGTATAAGCCCCACTCACGGCTATCATGCCCAGGGAGGATCAGCCCCTTGGGTACGTGGGATCCACAGAAAAGCTCTTTGTAACCACTGTTTCAGACGCAAAAAATTTATTGGTTTAAAATGAATTCCAAGCAGTAAAACATAAGAATGGGTCAGTCCAACCGCAAGCTCACCACACCAAATCGATCTGTAACAGGGATAGATGATAAAACGTAAGTCTTAACTCCTGTTTACTTCTGTTTCGAGGTGCCTCTCGCCGGTTGATGTTTCCCAGTCACTTCCGTGTGCGTCAATGCCGTGGTCACGTGACGCGTTTCGCCCCGCCTCTCGGGGCTTTCTCAAACGAGCAATATTCTCCTCCCACAAAAGTACGAAATTTATATCGGATGTCCTCGGACCGTGATCCAATCGGCCACTAAGTCTATCAATGTTCAAATTACAGTTCAATTCCCTTCCATAATGGGACATCCGATCCACTCCTAAAATTCTTAAAGATTATTTCTAAAACACATATTAAAACACTTACTATTAGCCAATATAGGGCATGATCCTACACCATACAAATACAACCATTGCACATAAAAACTTCTCTGTCTCTTGGAAACACAATTATACCAGCAATACTACATTTGAACAAAGGGGTTGATCTCCTAAATGAAAAAAATTAATCTGCACATCCTATAGGGGTATAAAGGAGGGGATATCCCCAAAAAATAACCTTTACATTTGAATTTATCTATATAATGTAGACCCCACAATAGAACATACAGAAAAAAGTAAAAAAATATATAAATATCCATATAAATACAAAAAAACTTCCTCTCTCGAGTAAAAAATCTTTAGGAAAAGGGGGACCTCTATAAAAAGTTACATAACTCAAAATCCTTATTAAGACCGGACGGGGATAAAGTATCAAGTAAAAAGATCCAGCGCATCTCCTCCTGTCCAATCTTACGAATAAAATCCCCTCCCCTCCAATCTCTGAACACCCGTTTGATCCCCACAAATTCCAGTCCACTGGGATCCTGATTATGCACATTTTTAAAATGTTCAGAGACACTGTGGCACTCCAGCCCTCTTTTGATGTTATATATGTGTTCCCTTATACGAACATGGAGAGGACGTGTAGTCCTCCCCACATACTGTAGGTGACACGGGCATTGGAGGAGATATATCACATTATTGGAGTGACAGCTAATATGTTCTCTAATGTTAAATTCTTTATTGTTTCTTCCTGATTTAAACATTAAATCTGTCTTAACATCTCCCTTATTAATAGTTCTACATGCGTAGCACATCTTGCATTTATAAAAACCTTTCGATTCCCCTAAAAACATACCAGGTGGTCTCCTTGTTTTTTCCTTATGAAAACTCCGTACTAAAGTGCTTCTTAAACTGGGCGCCCCTCGAAAGGTGACTTTAGGTATAGACGGTAACAGGTCTCCCAACTCTTTATCCGTTTTTAATATTGGCCAATATTTCCTTATTATGTGTTTGACCGATCTATGCTGGTCATTAAAATCAAACACTAAAACATCTTTAAAACCATCTATATCTTCACTCTGTCCCTGTACTTGATCTATAAGTTCCCGCTGTGTTTTTCCTTTTACCTCATTAAGTGCTTTTTCTAAAATTTCTTCTGGATATTTTTTCTCTTTAAATTTTTTCATGAGATCTTGCGCTTGTTCCTGATATCTAGTTTCTTCCGTGCAGTTTCGTTTCAATCTTAGGAGCTGGCCCTTCGGTATGTTGTTTAACCATGGGGAATAATGCCCACTGCTATAGGATACATATCCATTGACATCTACCTTCTTAAAAAAGGTTTCTGTCTTGAGGACTCCTCCATCAACGAAAATTTTTAGATCTAAAAAATCAATGGACTTATAGCTCAAAGAGCTTGTGAGGTGAATACCCCACATATTGTTATTCATAAAATGTAAAAAATCATTAAAATCCTTTTCCGGTCCATCCCAAATAAAAATCATATCATCGATATATCTGCGATAGGCCCGTACCCGTGCACTCCAGTCATGCTGCCCATAGATAAAACTCTGTTCCCAGTGGGCCATAAATAAATTGGCATAACTGGGCGCATAGGTACTGCCCATCGCAGTCCCCCTCAGTTGTAAAAAAAATTGGGAATTGAACCAGAAATAGTTGTTCTCTAAAGTCCATCTGATACAATCAATAAGAAAATTGATCTGTTGTTGCCCCAATGTTTGATCCGACTCCAGAAAATGTTTAGCAGCAGCACAACCCCTGTCATGAGGTATGCACGTATATAGGGAGGTAACATCACAGGTCACTAAAGCATACCCCTCATTCCATTCTAGGTCTTTGACCATCCTCAGGACATCTGAAGTGTCCTTCAAGTAAGAGCTGGTATTACCCACTAAAGGTTGTAAAAAGGAATCTATGTATTTGGATACATTATAGGACAGGGACCCTATACCCGAGACTATGGGTCTTCCGGGGGGATTTACTGGGTCCTTGTGGACTTTAGGAAGGGTATAAAAAAACGGGATTCTTGGTGTTTTAATATTTAAAAATTCATATTCTTTACACGTTAAAAGACCTTCCATTTTCCCTCTATCTAAAAGTTTTACAAGTACCTTTGTCATATTCCCCAATGGGTTCCCCTCTAATCGTTTGTAGACCTCAGTATCCTCTAATTGTCTCATACACTCTGCCACATATTTTCCAGAGTCCATTATCACCAAACTACCGCCCTTGTCTGCGGGTTTGATGACAATCTGATCATTTTCTCTGAGTCCCTTTAGAGCCGTCCTTTCTTCGTAGGTAAGATTATGTTGTGTTCTTCTATTTTCTAATTTCTTAAAATCATTAAAAACCGCTTTCTCAAATGCCTCAATATTGCCATGTTTTAAATATGTGGGATAAAAATTAGACCTATTTTGAAAAGAGGTATGTTTAAAACCGTCATCTTCTAAAGTGCTTGCCACATTATTTTGTCTATTTAAAAAAAAAATTTTAATACATAATCTTCTGCTGTATTTCATCAAGTCTATATACGCTGGAAAAGTATTAAAATTCTTTGAAGGTGCAAATTTAAGTCCCTTATTTAGGACCTTAATTTCATTATCCTTAAGGGTATATGTGGAGATATTATTGATCCCAATTGGGGTTATCGATTGTACCTCTTTTCTTTTCTTTTTCTTTCCTCCTCTGCATCCCCTATACTGATTCTTCTCGTCCTCTTTATTGAAAAATCCCCTCTCTTCGGTTCTCTGTCTAAAAAATCATCCCCATTCTGTCTCGTTCTTTTTACTGAGAAATCCCCTCTTTTTAATTCTCTGTTAAAAAAATCATCATCACCTTGTCTGTCTCTGAGCGCTTCAAAACGATTGTATGTGGTATATACCTGTGGACTGCTCCTTCTGTTAGTTCCAAAATTGTCTCCCTGCTTCTTGGGGGTACTAGGTCTTTCATATTGCTTCCTCCTATTATTCCTTACTTTTGTCCACTCCTCTCTTTCTCTCCCCTTGTCTTGGAAACCCCTTTCCCTATTGGAGTGCACCTCTGGCCATGACCTTGGGTGGGCATTCTGGGATTTGTGGGGTTGGGGGTCTTTATTCCATCTTTCCCCCCTATTCACGTTCCTACTTTGATATTCCTTCCTATAATCCCTCACTTTCCCTTCTTTATAATCTCTTTTATCCCTTCTGTATTTCCTAATTTTTGTCTCTTTCACATCAGCCTCCACCCTTTCAATGCTTTTTTAGGTCCTCTCAGATAATTCAGTGAAATCCTCTGTTCCCATACATGGCTGCAACTGCTCATGTATGTTTTGTACCTCCTCATCTATTTTTTCTAGAGATTCAGACCTACACGCGATGAGAATGTTCATACATTCAAAAGAAAATCTTTCTAATGCATCTTCCCATATTTTGGTATATTTTTCATTTTCTTTCTCAAACGTGGGTGTTTTGAAGAACCTTAGGCCCCTGGGTGTTATCTTCTCAGACAAATACTTCTCCATTGTAGCAATCTCCCATTTATATTTGGTCTCTTTGATTAATATTTTTTCTAACCTTTTAAAAATCTCCTCAATGTCATTTTCATTTTTGTCTATTTCCTCTCTTACATCGTCATCTTTATCAAATTTGAATGATGACTTCCTTCTATAATCAAATATAGACATTTTTAAAATGCAGCCACTTATCTCTAATTACCAGATAGAAACACACAGTATACAAATAAGATAAATTGGCGCAAGATTCAAACTGATAGACAAAAAAATATTATATAATAATAAAATACAATAAGCATCACCAGCAATGTACCCTGGTAAAATGGTACCACGTAATACAGAAAAGAGAAAAGTGCTAGTGCGCTGAAAAATATGTATAGAGACACCTCTAAAATATTCCAGTGACTCTCCAAATATACAATAGTGGTTTATACAGAGACCCAAAGACAAGTATGTGCACCCAACACACTGACACAGATATACTTATAGCCTTATAGCCTGTCAATGTTGGTAGCTGGGTACTGTAATCAGGGAGACAAAAACAGGGAGGGGGACAATAGGAGGTACTCCTAGTGCATTAAAGTAAAAATATACACATAAAACACATATATATTAAAATCCCTATAGGTAAACAACTCACAATTGTGGAGTGGTATAAGCCCCACTCACGGCTATCATGCCCAGGGAGGATCAGCCCCTTGGGTACGTGGGATCCACAGAAAAGCTCTTTGTAACCACTGTTTCAGACGCAAAAAATGTATTGGTTTAAAATGAATTCCAAGCAGTAAAACATAAGAATGGGTCAGTCCAACCGCAAGCTCACCACACCAAATCGATCTGTAACAGGGATAGATGATAAAACGTAAGTCTTAACTCCTGTTTACTTCTGTTTCGAGGTGCCTCTCGCCGGTTGATGTTTCCCAGTCACTTCCGGACGGCTCTAAAGGGACTCAGAGAAAATGATCAGATTGTCATCAAACCCGCAGACAAGGGCGGTAGTTTGGTGATAATGGACTCTGGAAAATATGTGGCAGAGTGTATGAGACAATTAGAGGATACTGAGGTCTACAAACGATTAGAGGGGAACCCATTGGGGAATATGACAAAGGTACTTGTAAAACTTTTAGATAGAGGGAAAATGGAAGGTCTTTTAACGTGTAAAGAATATGAATTTTTAAATATTAAAACACCAAGAATCCCGGTTTTTTATACCCTTCCTAAAGTCCACAAGGACCCAGTAAATCCCCCCGGAAGACCCATAGTCTCGGGTATAGGGTCCCTGTCCTATAATGTATCCAAATACATAGATTCCTTTTTACAACCTTTAGTGGGTAATACCAGCTCTTACTTGAAGGACACTTCAGATGTCCTGAGGATGGTCAAAGACCTAGAATGGAATGAGGGGTATGCTTTAGTGACCTGTGATGTTACCTCCCTATATACGTGCATACCTCATGACAGGGGTTGTGCTGCTGCTAAACATTTTCTGGAGTCGGATCAAACATTGGGGCAACAACAGATCAATTTTCTTATTGATTGTATCAGATGGACTTTAGAGAACAACTATTTCTGGTTCAATTCCCAATTTTTTTTACAACTGAGGGGGACTGCGATGGGCAGTACCTATGCGCCCAGATATGCCAATTTATTTATGGCCCACTGGGAACAGAGTTTTATCTATGGGCAGCATGACTGGAGTGCACGGGTACGGGCC
Source organism: Pelobates fuscus (assembly GCF_036172605.1). Classification (NCBI taxonomy): domain Eukaryota; kingdom Metazoa; phylum Chordata; class Amphibia; order Anura; family Pelobatidae; genus Pelobates; species Pelobates fuscus. Next base: position 81,871,524 of record NC_086325.1, on the reverse strand, counting down.
TATCACAGATATATCGATGATATGATTTTTATTTGGGATGGACCGGAAAAGGATTTTAATGATTTTTTACATTTTATGAATAACAATATGTGGGGTATTCACCTCACAAGCTCTTTTAGCTATAAGTCCATTGATTTTTTAGATCTAAAAATTTTCGTTGATGGAGGAGTCCTCAAGACAGAAACCTTTTTTAAGAAGGTAGATGTCAATGGATATGTATCCTATAGCAGTGGGCATTATTCCCCATGGTTAAACAACATACCGAAGGGCCAGCTCCTAAGATTGAAACGAAACTGCACGGAAGAAACTAGATATCAGGAACAAGCGCAAGATCTCATGAAAAAATTTAAAGAGAAAAAATATCCAGAAGAAATTTTAGAAAAAGCACTTAATGAGGTAAAAGGAAAAACACAGCGGGAACTTATAGATCAAGTACAGGGACAGAGTGAAGATATAGATGGTTTTAAAGATGTTTTAGTGTTTGATTTTAATGACCAGCATAGATCGGTCAAACACATAATAAGGAAATATTGGCCAATATTAAAAACGGATAAAGAGTTGGGAGACCTGTTACCGTCTATACCTAAAGTCACCTTTCGAGGGGCGCCCAGTTTAAGAAGCACTTTAGTACGGAGTTTTCATAAGGAAAAAACAAGGAGACCACCTGGTATGTTTTTAGGGGAATCGAAAGGTTTTTATAAATGCAAGATGTGCTACGCATGTAGAACTATTAATAAGGGAGATGTTAAGACAGATTTAATGTTTAAATCAGGAAGAAACAATAAAGAATTTAACATTAGAGAACATATTAGCTGTCACTCCAATAATGTGATATATCTCCTCCAATGCCCGTGTCACCTACAGTATGTGGGGAGGACTACACGTCCTCTCCATGTTCGTATAAGGGAACACATATATAACATCAAAAGAGGGCTGGAGTGCCACAGTGTCTCTGAACATTTTAAAAATGTGCATAATCAGGATCCCAGTGGACTGGAATTTGTGGGGATCAAACGGGTGTTCAGAGATTGGAGGGGAGGGGATTTTATTCGTAAGATCGGACAGGAGGAGATGCGCTGGATCTTTTTACTTGATACTTTATCCCCGTCCGGTCTTAATAAGGATTTTGAGTTATGTAACTTTTTATAGAGGTCCCCCTTTTCCTAAAGATTTTTTACTCGAGAGAGGAAGTTTTTTTGTATTTATATGGATATTTATATATTTTTTTACTTTTTTCTGTATGTTCTATTGTGGGGTCTACATTAGATAGATAAATTCAAATGTAAAGGTTATTTTTTGGGGATATCCCCTCCTTTATACCCCTATAGGATGTGCAGATTAATTTTTTTCATTTAGGAGATCAACCCCTTTGTTCAAATGTAGTATTGCTGGTATAATTGTGTTTCCAAGAGACAGAGAAGTTTTTATGTGCAATGGTTGTATTTGTATGGTGTAGGATCATGCCCTATATTGGCTAATAGTAAGTGTTTTAATATGTGTTTTAGAAATAATCTTTTAGAATTTTAGGAGTGGATCGGATGTCCCATTATGGAAGGGAATTGAACTGTAATTTGAACATTGATAGACTTAGTGGCCGATTGGATCACGGTCCGAGGACATCCGATATAAATTTCGTACTTTTGTGGGAGGAGAATATTGCTCGTTTGAGAAAGCCCCGAGAGGCGGGGCGAAACGCGTCACGTGACCACGGCATTGACGCACACGGAAGTGACTGGGAAACATCAACCGGCGAGAGGCACCTCGAAACAGAAGTAAACAGGAGTTAAGACTTACGTTTTATCATCTATCCCTGTTACAGATCGATTTGGTGTGGTGAGCTTGCGGTTGGACTGACCCATTCTTATGTTTTACTGCTTGGAATTCATTTTAAACCAATAAATTTTTTGCGTCTGAAACAGTGGTTACAAAGAGCTTTTCTGTGGATCCCACGTACCCAAGGGGCTGATCCTCCCTGGGCATGATAGCCGTGAGTGGGGCTTATACCACTCCACAATTGTGAGTTGTTTACCTATAGGGATTTTAATATATATGTGTTTTATGTGTATATTTTTACTTTAATGCACTAGGAGTACCTCCTATTGTCCCCCCTCCCTGTTTTTGTCTCCCTGATTACAGTACCCAGCTACCAACATTGACAGGCTATAAGGCTATAAGTATATCTGTGTCAGTGTGTTGGGTGCACATACTTGTCTTTGGGTCTCTGTATAAACCACTATTGTATATTTGGAGAGTCACTGGAATATTTTAGAGGTGTCTCTATACATATTTTTCAGCGCACTAGCACTTTTCTCTTTTCTGGAAATAAACCTAAGGCTATCAATAATCCTCACAGGGCACCGTGCGTAAAAACGCTTTGTGCATACAGACGGGAAACCCGTCTAGGGGGAATCATTGATGCCAACCACTTAAACCACATATATGTCCTGAATAAAGGCCCCTAATAAACGGTATTTTAGGCATATCAGCTTGCATATACCAATAGTCCTGTGTTGGGAGTTGAGAGAAAAAAATGTATGTATAGTCAACCCTTGCAGATATATAGAAGGGGCCGTGCAACTGAAAGAAATACGGCTTCCATTGTCATCATTGGCATGTGAAATAGGAAGCACAGTTATTACAGTTGCACTGGGTACCACTAAAGACTGTAATGTGGGGTAGACAATAAGTAGCAAAGCTCTTCCTGACGGAAGGTAAGATGTAGTATATGAATAGAGAGCCCCTGCTTCATACAGTATAGGAAACATCCTATTAGGGGTCGGGGGGGGGGGGGCTACAATATCACTTATTCTCCCAATTGGGCCAACTAGGAAAAAAGGGGGGGATATTAGGAATGGAGGATTAGTGGAATAGGTAATGAGCGGTCACTTGTTATGCAGTCAAATGGGCACTCGGTAGATCACACTTCACATGTACAGAAATAGATATCTGTTAACAAGAAGACATAAGTTAAAGACTGGACAACACAGATCTATATACATATATACACAGTGGGAATCATCATGATTCGATAAACGGGGTGAAGGTAAAGCCTTCATTGAGGCATTTGGGGGCTAGTGTGTCAAATTTATAAATCCAATAACACTCCCTTCTTTTAAGGGTCTGATCTAAATCTCCACCCCTTTTACCCAGTTGGATTTTTTCTATTCCCGCAAATTTGATACATTTAGGGGTGTCCATGTGGTTGGTTCTGATGTGTCTGGCAACTGACGTGTCTCTGTTAGAGGTTACAGAGTGGACATGTTCCATAATGTGTCGCTTAAATGGGCGTATAGTTTTGCCCACATATTTCATGCCACACTTACACATGAGTAAGTAAATCATTCCCTGGGTATTGCAGTTGAAGAACTGTTTTATGGGAATTTCCACAGAGTTGTTATGGTTAGTAAGGGTTTTTGACCCTTTGGCTATGTATGTACACGCAACACATTTCCCACATTGTACGTGCCGTATATAGTCATCCAGGTGGTATTCGTTTCGTTAGGTGTAGAGAGGTAACTGGGTACAAGCATTTCTTTCATATTTTTACCTCTTCTCGCTGTGATGGACACCTTAGTGGAGATGGTGTCCTTTAGATGTGGGTCTTGTGTTAATAATGGCCAAAAACGTCCCATCACCTTCTTTACCTCATTCCATCCGGCATCATAGTTTGCTACACATCTAATTAGTTTCTTTGAGTCCTGCTTAGGCTCATCCATGAGCAAATCTTCACGAGTACAATTTAGTGCTCTCTGGTAGACGTGCTTCAGACAGCGATTTGGATAGCCTCTTTGTTTGAATCTGAATCTCAGTTCGGTTGCTTTTAGTTTGAAGTCCTCAATAGACGAGCAATTCCTTCTTAGTCGGAGATATTGGCCCACCGGGATACCTCTTTTGAGTGGGGTGGGATGGTGGCTCTCCCATCGTAGCATGCTGTTGGTAGAGGTGGACTTACGATATAGGGTGGTTTCAATCCCCAGGTCCTTGGTTATCCTGAATGTGCAGTCTAAAAAATTAAGTGCCTGGTCTCCAAATTCCATAGGGAATCTGAGATTCAGATTATTCCTGTTGAGTGTCTCTACAAAGGTCTCAAAGTGTGAGTGAGTGCCTGTCCAAATGATGAGGATGTCGTTTATGTACCTTTTCCATAAAAAGATACAGTCGGTAAAGTCGGTATTGTGCTCAGTAAAGACCCTTTCACTCTCCCACCATCCAAGGTGCAGGTTGGCGTATGATGACCGTATGATGACTGTAACGGAGCTCCGTGTACTCCGACCGAGTACCCTCTGTTGATGGATGCTCCTAGCGCTCTCAGAGGACTCCAAGCACTGCAGACGACACCACAACCACCGCAGGCTCCACAACCGCCGTAGCTTAACTGGAGCCGCGCCGTCTTCCTTCCACCCTGGAATGAACCTCCAGCATTCAGGACCGTGTGGGGAAGACCTCTCCTCCAGGAGAGCGTATCCGGAACAAGCTCTTAAAAGAGCTAAGTGATTAAGCTCAGGGGAATATGCAGAGCATAGCAATCCCCAGTGTGATACAGCAATTCCCTCCAATAACGAGACGAGGCTACGTTTTGAAGGGTCAAGAAGAACTGAGGACTGGAACACCCAGCCTGCTTTTTATTAGAAAAAGGTACACACAGGACACTCCCAGGGGGAGGATGAAATTAACCAATCATATGCATGGTAACACCCCCACGTCTCCTCCCCTCAGATAAACACATAACATAATTATAACGTACAATATTTTACCCAAGTTCTGGATGTAAACAGGGGGTACAGCTTTAAATCCGGCTCTCCCATCGTAGCATGCTGTTGGTAGAGGTGGACTTACGATATAGGGTGGTTTCAATCCCCAGGTCCTTGGTTATCCTGAATGTGCAGTCTAAAAAATTAAGTGCCTGGTCTCCAAATTCCATAGTGAATCTGAGATACAGCAATTCCCTCCAATAACGAGACGAGGCTACGTTTTGAAGGGTCTCTTTGCCTCAGATAAACACATAACATAATTATAACGTACAATATTTTACCCAAGTTCTGGATGTACCCCAAAAATCGCTTGATAGCTCTCATTCAGGGGAACAATATATCCAAAATTCAGCCCATTCGGATGAATGGTTCGGGAGATACAGAGTTCCAAAGTTTTGACCGACCGCACAGACCAACTAGCCGAAAATAGTTCCATACGTTTTGGCCTTGCGGTCGGTCTCCGTTCGTATGAACAAAAGATACGAAATTCTTGCCATCCATTCGCATCTCCGTGATCGCTGAAATCCCCATAGACGATTAAGTATAACTACCGACCGGTGGGACGTTCGGTAGTTTCAGTACGATTTTATGGAGGTCTGGAGGACTCAGCGGTGTTCGCCTGTTTGCGTATCCGTTTTTAGTTCCATGAGTTCACAGGCAAACCCCGCTGTTCGTGCGCAAGATGGCCGCGAACACGTGTAAAGTCCCGAAATGGCGGCCACCTATTCAGAGCACAAAGAATTCATATGAAATCATACGAACGGCTGCATTCTCCAGTAATGGTATTCCCATGCAATATATTCGTATAAATCCCCCGGCTGTTCGGTTATATTAGCAGTCCAGACCTACAGCGTAGTTAAAGGGCTAGAGTCAGCCTAATACAAATCCATATGCCCAAATATAGTGTTTAAAGTGCAATACAGTCCAGGGCCATAGTCGCAGGGGAGGAGGCAGGCAAGCAGGCCTCTCCAGGACAAAGTGGCGAAGGGCACTTCGTCACAATGACCTTCATGATGTCTGATACGATGCAGGAGCGGGCGCCACCGAGGCGATTGATATACCAGACTGCCGACACTTTGTCCATCCGGAGTAGGATGCAACAAACGAAATACCCCTTTTCCAGGCTGCGGATAGTGAAGGACCCCGCTAAGAGTTCCAGGCAGTTGATGTGAAGGGAAAGTTCCTGAGTTGTGCACACAACTCCCGTGGGCGCACTGTCGCAACGTTGCCTCCCCAGCCCTACAGGCCTGCATGCTGTCTGACCACCATGTGAGTCATCTGCGCACCTTGTCCATCAACAGAACAGGTTGGTTGTAGGAGGGGTTCACTCAAGGAAACTCTGAGGTGTTGCATGGCCTGGGAAGATAGTCTGGATGGAGGAGGACAGTAGCCCACAATCCAGGCCATTGTGCTGACAGAGGGGCATGGTGTCGCAATGGAGGACCTTGCGAATTTCCTTGTGGATAGTGGAGACCTTTGAAGGGGGTAGCTTATGTGTGAGGAATTGATTTAGAATCCATAAAAATAGACAGTCGAGGAAGGGGCCATCACAGACTTTTGTCGATTCACTATGAAACACAGCAATTCCAGCAGAACCACAGAGAATTGTAGTGTGTTAATGTAGTCTTGACCTGAAGAATATTTTCCAGGTAAATAATGGCCTGTATATGGGCGATTACCGGTTTCAGTAGTTTTGTGAAACACCAAGGAGCCGAGCTGAGGAGGTAGATAAATGTCCTAGGTTGACCGCGCTACAGGAAAAACAGATACCGTTGGAAAGACAGGTGGATCGAGACCGACTGGTATGTCTCTTTCAGGTCCAGACTGGCAAACCAGTTCCCTACTTGAAGAAGGTCCCTTAATAATTTTAAATGCCTTCCATTTGAAGGGATGGTATCTCATGTGGGCATTGTAGACAGCACAGTGGGTGATACCTCATACCAGGAAAAAAAATGGGATCCAGTGCATCTGCTTATGCCATGTCCTCCATTTGACTGCCTGGAGTACCAGAAATGTTGTCTTCCACCCACTTCCAGATAAAAAAAGGTTGTGGTAGCAAGGTACGGGGGTGACATGGCCCCACTTTTGACCAGTCCTGTCTCATGGAGGTTTGGGTTTTGGTGTGGGAAGCAAAAACATTAATGTGTTTGTTAAGCTCCCTCATTAATGCCTCATCGAAGAGTGTGCCTTGTGCCCAGGGTCCCAATTCTTTGGTGCCCAGATCTGCCAACTTTCCATCAATACGGAGGTGTGCTGCTTTGCACCTCTCAAAGAAGAGGCAAACATTGTTTTTTCTGACTAAACTGAAACATCTCAGTGCCAATTCACATATATCGTGAGCTCACGAGAGGAAGAGCATGGACATTCCAACTGCAAGTGGTTAAGGACATCTTTATGCAGAGGCTTGCAAAGCCACAGGTGCTTAAAGTTGGCCAGGTGTTCAGGAGGGGACAAACCCCAAAGCATGGGTGACGGGTGTTGCGTTGATCAAATAGCTTTCACCAGGATCCCTTCTGCATCTTCTAGGGCTGTAGCATGTGAGGTACCATCATATTTGTCCATCTGGGGCTCACCCAGAAAAGTCTTGTGCATGAATGCAGAGACAGACATGGATTCCGAGCCCCAGTCATCAGATTCCAACACCTCTGTATGCCATTTATCCAGGATGGACAGGGAATGGGGCAGGTCACGGTCCTTGTCCAAGGAGCGGTCTATCCATGGGGTTTGAGCAGGTGCTGGAGTCAGCTTACTGTATTTTGCAGGGGCTTTGCATTGAGGTTTAGTGCCTTCACTTTTCCAGTGGCACTTGCTGTGATGGGGGACCCCTTTGCGGAGATATCCAAGGCATCAGAGTCCACCTCGTAGTGGGCTCATCTGGTGGCCGGTACTTGTGAGGGGCCCAACCCTCCTCCATGCACATTTGAGAGTGCTTTCTCCATGAATGCAGCCACCTCTGCATGTATCATGGCTTGAAAGTCCACAAGGTTAGCCAGCAAATCTTCCATAGAGGCAAATCATGTGATACAGAATTGGGGTTCAGCCAAAAAAGTAGACTGGCAGATTTATTAAGATATGGGACTCCCTTGTAAAAGTCACAAATTAGTAGGCAATTTCAGGATGCAGGGCAAACAAACCAGACTACAATAGTAGCCAGCAATGTTCACAAACCCTACAGGGTTGTATTCTTAACAGTGGCCAAATAAAATAGACTGGGGCTCACCTAGTAAACAGAGGCTGCAGCGGCACTCAGCAACACAGTGTAGTATAAATATAGTAGGAGGCTCACCCCAGGTGCAAAGTGTATGAACCCTTTATTGCTGGCCAGAGCCCTGACAGAGAGCACTAATCTGCGCTTTAACAGTTAATTCAAGATTATCGGCGATCTTACTTTAAGCAGTATGTCACATCATGCCTTGTTCTGCGGATCAGTCTGATGATGGCTTCTGGTATCCAGTACTCTTTTTACAATTCTTGTTTAGTTTTTCTTGGTGTTCTGGTTTTCTATTCTATGTCTGGTTTTCCTTATGCTGTGTTTTCTGGGTTCATTTCATTATTCTGTCCCTGGAATTCCCAGTCTCTTGGATTAATTTATATGTTTGTATTATGTTGCCACATCCGTTTGTTTTCCATTTTCCTTTTGTTTCAGTCTGGACCTGCAGCAGTGGTTTCAAGTCTCTGTTCTTTCTTGCAGGTAAGTGCTATTGTGGTTTAGTATGGTTCTTTTAGAGAACATTAGGCAGTGTAGGACCTGCCGAATATGGGGTACATTGGCGTTGTGGCAGGCTTATGCAATGTATGATCATATAATGTAACTAAATCCCCATGATTTTCATATATAGTGCTTAGTTATGTTTCCTCTTGTTTTGCCGATATCTTGTCTTGTTTTAATTTTGTAATCCCAGTCCATGTACAGTCCTGTCCTGCCCCTGTTTAGTTAATGTTCCCTTATGTATTGTGTACATGTTCTGGGTTTAGCTTACTATCCTCCACTGGTTCTGGGTTCTACTAGTTCTGTCTTGTTTTCATGTTTGGTGACTATCCTAGCCTTGCCTTGTTTCTGTACTGGATACATGTCTGCTGCAGATCCCCCTATCCAGTTCCTGGGAGGTCTTCATATCAAGCTCCTAGTTCCTGGGATCCGCTGTAGCTGCATCAGGGTTCTGGTATGTGGCCGTGCAAACGCTGGTGCTCAACACCAGAGGGCGTGTGGTTACCCTGCACCAGGCCCTGATATTCCACTTCCACGCGGAGACTACCAACAACATTAGGCACTCGGGGGTCCCGGTTTCCGTACCGCCACCCGTGACAGTATGTCCTGTAAATCCTATCCAACAACTAACATGTAAATTACAACATAGAAGAATTAACTGAAAATCACAAGATGAATGTAGTATAGAAGTATATTGCAGATAGCAACAGTAAAATATTCCAAATACAGTATAGAAACAATCCCAAGAGTGGCAATAAGAGCATAAAGTAATGGAGAAGGGTAATACTCTGAACTGTCTGCTTGATGCAGGAGCAAAGAAAGAGGAGGTGCTTAGGTCACAATACCTCATGTACATCCTACTCACTTGTGTTTGGTTCTTTTTTTCTATATGTTTCTTTGCTGCTGTGGAGCTAGTAAAGGGTGATTATGCAAAATAGGAAGCCTTGTGTCATGTTGTAAAATTATAGTTTTGCCTCTTTAGAAATCAATTGATTTTAGGTATGAAAAACATTAAATTTCTTTATTTTAGATAAAGTACAGCTTAGGGTAAGACCATATTATACAAATATATGCAGGACCAGTGCAAATAGCTCTCAGATAACCTCTGATAACCTAAATAGGTGATACAGTCACCTATTTAAGGAAAGGGCATTTTTCCTACAGCAGATCATGTCGATTACAAAAACTTATTTTTTGATAAGCTTTTCAAATTATTTAATATAAATAAATAAAAATATTTAATATGTTGATATGTTATGCTTTAGTATAATAGATTTGATATATATGATAATTTTTTTGATATTTTTAAATTTGAAAAACATAATTTTAAAAGTTAACTAAATTTTTTTAAATCAATCTAAAAAATAATAAATCAAGGCCTATGTTAAAAGAAAAGAAAAAGAAGAACGGTTGCTTTAGAGCAAGAGAATTGCCAAGCTTGGTAGGGCCTGACCCTAAAGAGTTCTTGAAATAAATAAAAATACGTTTTTCCCAATAAATAGGATCTAATTGGATAAACTCTAAATTAACATATAAAATATAATATATAAGAAAGTGCTAGTGCTAAAGATAAATAGTGTGATAACACATATGTAAACCCAGATATAAATAAATACAAATTAATTCAATGTATATTTCAGTATTTGATGAGAGCCTTTACACTAATAAGTGAAATACTGAAATAATCCTTTATTAACACATATGTTGGAAGAGAAACACAATCAAACTGATGTTTATGCACAAGATAAAGTTAGCTTAATATCTCAAAATATTCAATACATCAATTAATATTTTACTCCAGCAATACTTCTCAATGCTATGTATTCCAGAGGTAATCAACCCTTTTTTATTTAGAAAAATTATTAACCCCTTCAGGACGGGTGATGGACGAGGTCCGTCATGGCGGGGAGACCCTTAACGCCGGCTTACGGACCTTTTCACGGGGTTAATGGTGCTCCCGTCTGCCTCTGCATTAGAGGCAGACCAGGAGCACCTGATCTCACTGCCCCTACAGCAGTGCTCGCTCTGACAGGCTGTCAGAGCAAGCACATGTGCTGCATGTACTCCCCTTTAAATAAAAATTAACCCTTCCCTGCCAATTGATCACTGACTACAGTGATCAAATGGCAGGGTATACATTTTACAGTCATCTGATTTTTTTTTTTAACCCCTAAATTTTATTTTTTGTAACCCTCAGGGGTTAATTTTATTTTATTAAATAATTAAAAAATATTAAAATGGTACATTTAACTAGCTGGGGTGGGTGGAAGTTAGTGGGGAATTGGGGAATTTGGTGTTAGGCTAGTTAGGGGTTAACGTAAAAAAATGTTAAAAAAGTTTTAAAAAATGACAAAAATGTTTTAATAACATTTTTTTTAAAAAGTAAAAAAAATCCCACCTTCCTTTACCCAGTCTTAATAAAAATGTACCCCTACCCTGCCAGTTGATCACTACCTACAGTGATCAAAATACAGATCACAGTATTATACTGTGATCTGATTTTTTTAACCCCTTAGGGTTAACTTATTTTTTTTTTAACCCATGGGAGATCAATTTATTTAATTGATTAATTTAAATATTTTAGAAAGATATATTTTGCTAGCTTGGGTGTGTGGTAGTTATGGGAAATTGGGAAATTTACAGTTAGTCCTTCTTACTGCTAGTTAGGGGATAACAGTAAAAAAAAAGCTTATACAAATGTTAAATCTGTAAAATAAAGTTTTAAGAAAGTTTAGGAACGTTTAAAAAAATTAATAAGCAAAAATAGTTTAAAAACTAGTTTAAAAAAGTAAAAAAAAGTGTAAAAAAGTAGAAAAATACATTTAAAAATGCTCATTACCACTACACTTGGAACAAACTAGAGAAAAAATGATCCCACGCTTCAAAATATGCCTTTTGAAATACCCTGGGGATGTCTTCTTAAGAAATGGTATGACTTTATGGGGTATTTGGATTATATAGCCTGGTAAAATACTCTAAAATGGGACATGGGCACAGCGTCCAAATTTAAAGTTTGAAAAAAAATTGAATGGTTGTGTCCCAAATGTGCCCCTCCGATGTCCACATATACCTGGCAAAGGTACATACAGGGGTATAGCCTGCTCAAGTGCTCCAAAGTGGGACACAAATGCATCAAAACCCTCCATGAAAATTCACACTTAAAAACCTGAACTTGTCACGTCTCTTTTACAGCACTGTAACTTCACAAAATAGTGTCTAGGTCATACATTGGGCATATTGTTTTACTCAGAAGACTTAGCTGAGCATAATTTGAAATAATTTGAAATAATTTTAAATAATTTGAAATAATTATTGAAATAATAAAGGATGGAGGGCACTTTAAGATTTTTTTTTGAGATATCCACATGTATATAGATATCCTCATGTATATAGATTAATATAGAATTAATATCACTACATCAGGATTATTGAGCCAACACATAGAAGCAAGGGCAATTTGAAGCTATTGGTACACTTATACATTATGTAATTTAGTAAGTACAATCAGAGAGTGATGACAGAGATTAAAGGAGAGGTTTCACACTATTACACTCACCAACAATAAATCGAATTAGCCTAAATATATGAAAAGTAGGTATGAGTAATTTGAACCAATAAGGCGCACTTAAATAAAAGGATAGAGGCACTATAAGAAGTTAAGAAAGAATATCACATGAATAAAAATGAAATAGAATTAATTATTAAGTTATAGTTAAGATTTAGATATTTTTTTTTTTTTGTTTCTCTCTCCTCTTTCCTTCCTGTTACCCACACCACCACGGTGGTCCAACATAGCCCGCTCATAAGTTCTAAGTAGAACTTAGTGATTGCCTTGATAAGGCAACCAAGTATGTTCAGAAGACAGTCCCTTATAACTAGAGACTTCAGTTTAAAAGTTAGTATGATTGTGTGTGACTGGTCCAAGAGTATGAAAGGTTTAGTGCTACGGGTTTATAGAATCTTTCGGAGGAAAAGACTAAGAGCTAGCGAACCAGAATAGAGTATGGTAAGATTTGCTACAATTAACATACAGGGCTTAAATATCCCACATAAGAGAGTGGCCTTCAGAGAGTATTTAACGACAGAGAAAATTCAAGTATTCTTGATACAAGAGACGCACTGGATGTTAGGAGATAGTATTGGATGGTTTGGTAATAATTTCCCTCTAATAGTGTCCGCCTCTAAGAAAGAGGAAAAAAAAGCTGGTGTGGCTATAGGTTTTTCTAAATCACTTCAAGTAGAAATCAAACATAAGGATATTGATATAGAGGGCAGATATATAATATTGATCTGTGAAATTAATGGGGAACTATATACAGTGATTAACGTATACTTACCGAATGTAAATCCGATGAGATTGTTCTCTCACATATTAGAAAGAGCAGAAAGAGTAGCTATGGGCTGTGTGGTAATAGGGGGAGATTTTAATTGTGTTTTTGACATCGAGTTGGATAAATCTAATATTAACAAGATTTGTGTGGATAAAAAGGCCTTGAGAAACGCTAGTTCCTTCCAGAATATAATTCAGAAAAATAATCTTTATGATATTTGGAGGGTCAGGAACCCTCTCGCAAAAGAGTTCACATTCTATTCTTGGCCGCATAATACTCATTCAAGAATCGATTTTTTTCTAGGAGATCCTAAAATAATAGATAAAGTAATAGATATACGTATAAATATAGTGATTTGGTCAGATCATAATATCGTTATAATGGATATAAAGGACGGGACACATCCCTATCCTAGAACCACTTGGAAATTAGACGATTCAATATTATATAGCATCGAGGACACTTCAGAATTAAATACTTGGTGTACATATAAAGCTTCTATTATAGGACAATGTATAAACATTAAGAGTAGAGTTAGGAAAAAAGAAGGACCGGGTTTATCAGAATTATATATTCAGTTGTACAAAGTCTTCAGAGAATACAAACTAAATCCAGATAAAGAAGGACAATTAAAGATTACTAATCTCAAACAAACTATTAAGAAAAAAATATCAGCAAACATCGAAAAGAAAATGATTAAATTAAAAATCAGATATTATTATCGACAAAATAAAGCAGATAAAATTCTATCAAATCAACTGAAAAAGAGATTGGCAGATAACCGCATAGATAAAATTGTACATGGAGGCAATATATATAGAGCCCCAAACGAAATTGGAGAGATTTTTAATCAATTTTATAGATCACTCTATAATCTACCAGACAGATCTACGGTCAAATCCATAGATAGTTATATAAAAGATCTTGAACTACCAAAAATATCCCCAGACCAGCTAGACTCAATAAACAAGGACATCTCTAAAGAAGAAGTAATTGAGGCAATAAATAATTTAGCGAACTATAAAACTCCAGGACCTGATGGTTTTAGTAATAAGTTTTTTAAGTTAATGAAAGATATAATTGTTGAGCCATTAACAAGATCGTTTAATGAGGCCGTAAAAGAAGGAGCATTTCCACAAGAGATGCTAAGAGCCAACATCTTACCAATTCTGAAATCAGGCAAAATAGCAACAGATGTTAAAAGTTACAGACCGATTTCGTTGATAAATGTGGATGTCAAGATCTTTGCCTCAATTATTGCAAAAAGATTAAAAACAGTTTTGCCTGAAATTATTAATCCAGATCAGGTTGGATTTGTTCCTGGTAGAAACTCAGGAAATAATATCAGAAGGCTATTAGACTCAATGGACCTGTCTGACAAGACATGTAATCCCCTCCTGATCCTGTCATTAGACGCAGAAAAAGCGTTTGACAGGGTCAGTTGGGGATTCATGTTTAAAGCTCTGGAGGCTTTTAATATTAAAGGATGGGTATTGGAAGCGATAGGTTCCCTGTATAAGAAGCCAGTGGCAAGATCCATAGGCCAAAACATATGTTCAAATTGGTTCAGCCTGGAAAATGGCACAAGGCAAGGGTGCCCTTTGTCGCCAATTCTGTATGTCATAACAGTAGAAATCTTTGCCTCAAAAATCAGACAAAATATATTAATCAAGGGTCTACCAATCTCAAAAGGGGATTTAAAGATCTCTTTATACGCGGACGACACCCTTTTATATGTCGCCGACCCAGAAAAATCCCTCCCACATGTTATAACAGAAACAGAACAATACAGTATAGTATCTAATTATAAATTGAACCTCTCTAAATCTACCACAATGTATAGGAACTTGTCATCAGATAAGATAATCAAACTACAAAATAAATATAATTTTGCCCAACCAGAAGAATTTATCTACTTGGGGATAAGAATAAATAAAAAATGAGAAAGAATTATGGAATCTAATTTCATTCATCTTTTGAAAAACACTAATAAAGATTTAAAGGAATGGCGCCAGGTGGAGATATCATGGTGGGGCAGAGTTAATACTCTGAGGTATTATGTGCTCCCTAAGTGGATCTACCTATTTAGGATGCTACCATTATCTATTCCTATATCTTGGATAAAAATGATTAAATCTTCTTTTGCTAATTTTGTGTGGAGGGGAAAAAAACCTAGAATCAAATTAAAAACTATGAGTTGTAACACAGACAAAGGGGGACTAGGTTTCCCAGATATGGAAAGATTCTATGAAGCCGGAATAATTTACCACACTGCAATGTTACAAAGGGAGATATACCTAAAGGAGGCTTGGGGGAGGATAGAAATGGATTTATGTCAATCCAAAAACTTATCTAACATCATATGGAATAACAAAGCATACGACTATTCACTTTCATTTGTGCTGAATCAAATTATTCCTACATGGGAAAAAATAAAGAAGAAAGCAGATATTAATAATAAGATTCTGGGGTTTCAAAATATAGAGAGCCTTGAAATAGATATAAGTAATATCTCTTTAAAGGTATGGAGAGAAGTAGATATTGGGAAGGTTGAAGACTTAATGCTGAATGGTGAGTTAAAGACTTTCGAGCTATTGACAAGGACATTTCTCCTCCCAGATAGAGAGGTTTTCTCTTATTTGAGAGTTAGGAATTATTTGAAGCATAAAATTCTTTTAAACAGCGGAGAATCATATAATGTCTTAAAAGTGATATTCTCTAAAAAAGATTCTAAAAACCTTTTTGCTAAATGTACAAAATTATGCGATACAATACAAATAGAGAATCGCCCAACGGCAATAAAAAGCTGGGAAAAAACTCTGAAATGCACTATAGAATTAGAGGAATGGTACGACGCTATATCAAAAACAAACAAATATGTACACTGTCTCTCTCTGTTGGAAACTCACTTTAAAGTGATTAATAATTGGTATCTGGTCCCTTCAAAAATATTGAAAATGTTTAATAATAATAATGATTTTTGCTGGAGATGCGGAAAAGAGAAAGGAGATTATCTCCACATTTGGTGGAGTTGTAAAAAAGTAACTCCCATATGGTTTATGACTAACTCACTATTACTCAGTTTAAATGGAGTAGGAATAAAAGTCACCCCAGATATGATGTTACTACATATAAGGTGGCCCGCTCTTAGTAGAATGAACCAAATTTTGACAACACATTGCCTAATAGCAGCAAAGATCATTATTGCTAGGAACTGGAAAAAGACACAAATATTTACAAACATACAGCTTATTCAGCAATTAAAATACCAGATCCAAATGGAAATAGGGATGAATAAAATTAAAAACCAATATAAAGAACTTGATAAGTGGGAAGACTGGCTCAAAAATTTGGAGAAACTAGAGATTGAATTGACTCGGCAGTAAGTTAGAAAAAAGAAAGGAAAGAGGATAAATAAATAAAAAGAAGGGCATAAGAAAGAAGAAAAAGCTGAGAAGAGGAAAGGAGAGAAAGAAAAGGGAAAAGAAAAGGGGAGAGAAAGGTAGCAGTAATGTATGGTGTGAATGGGAGTATGAATGAGGTTAGGATGCTGTTTTTCTTTTGTTTTTGGCAGTTTTTCCCTCTTCTTTCTTTCACTTTTCTTCTGGCTCTTCCCGTCTCCCCTCCCTTCTCTATGTTAGAAGTCCCTCTAATAAACAACGACAGGCAATAGGAAGGGAAGGAGCGAGGGGGGCAGGGAGAGGGAGAGGGAGAGGGAGGTTGAGAGAGGGGGGGAAAAAAGGGAAAAAAAAAAAAGCTCAACCTGGGTCATATAGTTAATTGTTCGTTTTTTTTAGGTAGAGTTGAGCCAACAAACGTTCATGATGACTAAGATACCTGGCCATATATGAAGATATATCTGAACTATAAAGAGGCGGGTATAGTCTGAAACAAAAGAAAAAAAACATAATAATTTGGGGGTTTGAACTTAGTGGCACATATGAAATATACAAAATGCCCAGCAAAAATGTAATCCGTATGTAAAAAATGCCCAAAATTATTTTTTACCACATACTTTGGCATGTATTGGTGAAAAAATGGGGGCATGTTAAGGCACACAAAATACAATAAAAATAGATATTTATACAGCCAGCAGATATCTCCAATGATCAAAAAGCTCAAAATCAGGTATTTACATAGAAAAGAAAAAGGGAAAAAATAATAATTCAATCGTGTTGTAAACAAATAAATAACTGTATATACTGTAGCCCGTATTGATATATTAAAAAAAAAGCACCAAAACAACTTTAGCTCATTGAAGCAGTTTTGGTGTATAGATCATATATCAAAAGTCTCAATGCTCACGTTACTTTCTGCTATTTAGGAATTAAAACAATTGACTTTTGCAGCTGTACACACCTCCCTTGCCTGCGCCTTACTCAGCCTCCCTACACACATCATGTAGAAAGAGTTCTAATTTCTAAACTTCCTTTATTGCACAGTGTATTTAATTTAGAAATTCTTAGCTCCTGCTTCATTGATTGCATGCTAGAACCTGCAGATGCCCCATGTGTGTTATTACATGGTTACATTGTCACATGGGCTTAAAAAAAGACTTGTGTCCATCAAGTTTAACCTCACATCTGTTTCTGCTGTTGTTACAAAAGACGGTAAAAAAAAATGTTTTACGAACTTTCCAATTTTGCAACAAACTAAGAAAATAATCTTCCTCAACCCCAGAATGGCAGTCATATTACTTCTTGGATCAAGAATCTGTTAAACCACATATTGGATCAAGAATCTGTTAAACCACATATTGAATATTATATAACTGAATAATGTACTTTTGCAAGAATTTATCGACTATTTCAAAATCTGTACAGACTCTGGTAAATCAACCCCTTCAGGCAGAAAATTACATATCTTTGTTGTTCTTACTGTAAGTAACTCCTTTGCCTCAGACTATATCCCTTTTCTTCCAGTCTAAATGGTTGAACTCATGTCCTATGTAAATTGCTATTTATGAATGGATTACTGTAAAAGGTTTGTTTTGACCCCAACTATTTTTTTAATAATATTATCATATCCTCTCTGTGGAGCCATTTTTTATCAACTAAACAGATTTATATTTGTTAGCCATTATTAATAACTAACCTCTTGAGTTTCATTATTAATTTTAGAGCCCACCTCCTGCACTTTTTCTAGTGCCATGATATCCTTCATTAGAACAGGTGTCCAAAATTGCATTTATTATTATTATTATTATTATTATTATTATTGTGACAGACTGCCTGGCATCCCGACCGGGTACCTCCGTCGATTGCTTCTTCCTAGTACTTGCCAGCACCACAAGCACTGTACTGGAACACCATAACCATCGTAAACCCCACGAACCGCCGCAGCTTGGTTGGGGTTTTGCCTTCCTTCACCCACTCTGGACCCAAGACCAGGATCCAGCTTCCAGTGGGTACACCTCTTCTAGTCCAGAGAGCGTAGCAGGAACAGCTCTTATTAGAGCTAGTGATTATACTCAGATTATATTGTGATATAGCAATCCCCAGAGTGAATGTAGTTCTCCAATTCCCCAAACATGAGCCAAGACTTCATGAAGGGGTAAACAAATCTCAGTTTAATGGGAGCCACACTGGCCTTTTATGCAAGTCCCCAAGCAAGGTGTACACCTAGATGGACCTTGTTGGGGACAGGGACATAATCTTTCAAACCAATTGGGCATTGTTGCATAGTTTGTTGTCTATAACAATTCCCAAATCCTTCTCATATTTAGTTATCCCTAATTCACTACCATGTAGGGTGTAAGTTGTTCATTCACTCTTAAATTCAATTCAACTCTGTATTTATTTTCATTAAATTCCCTCTGGCATTTGACTCAGTGAACTAATCTCCCTCTTACATTATATTGACTTACTTAGTGTTGTGCCATCTACAAACACTGACACATGATTTTCAATGCCAATTTCAAGATCATTTATAAATATGTTGAATGGAAGTGATTTCAGAACGTGAGGGACACCTTGGGAATATTGCCATTGATGTACTTTATTTTTAAGCTAATGTTCTACCCAAGAGCAAGAATTTTCATCTAGACCAATTTCTTTTAATTTGAACACTTACCTTTTATGTGAAACAGCATTGAAAGCCTTTGCAAAATCCAGGTAGATTACATCCACTGCAGCACACTGATCTATACTTCTACTTCCTTCTTCATAGAATGCAATTAAAGTTACTTTGATATGCTCTATGTTTCATAAAATCATGCTGATTTCTGCTAATGACATTGTTGTTCCCAATGGGTTTTTGACTAGTAAACCTTAATAGAAAAATAAATGCTTAAATGCCCAATAATATATAGCATTAAGTGTAAATTTTTAATATTTGAAGATATTTCATTTATCCTATGTGTTATTTAAAATTTAAAATACACTACTTTCAGCAACGCTAAGTGGTAAAGTTCAATTAACAGAGCAGTAGATATACTGTGCTGTAAGATCGGATTGAAACAAAAACCTTTTTTGGTGTTGCAATGGCTTCATAAACAGAACAAAGGTGATTTAACTCTTGAATGGCAGAGAATTGAGCATAATCTCTGCCTGTTTAGATATAAGCCTAAAATGATCTCAATAGTGTTCATTTCTATGGCACAATAAAGTTGTGAGGTTGTGGTGGTTTTCCTCTATTAGTTTGTTCACTTGCCCAGATATCCTACCCTCAGCATGCGGACCGCACCAATAAAACAAAACTGCTTCAGCTAATGTTTTGGTGCTTAAAGTATCCCTTGAAATGAAAAGTGCATTGTGGTTTTTACTTTTGTTTCACAATCTGAAAAATGTAGTAAATGTATTTCCTTTAGGATAAAAAAAAAAAGTTAAATAATACAAACACACTCACTTAAAACATATCTCTAGAAAAATATCATGCAGGTTTAGAGAAAATGAATTAAATACAATTAACACACCAGTAAAACAAAACCTGTATTTGAGTCAATAAGTAATTTATTTTGAGATGCATTTTATTTGTTAAGGACCTGCTACTTATAGTAAATTGAAATGTATTAGTTATTATCCAACTTGTTTTTAATATAAAAACAAGTTTCATATAAAATTGTTTCCTACTGATTTTTTTTATTTTTATGTAATGTATTTTTAAATTGCATAGGTAGACATACAAACCTTTACTGACATATCATCAAGAGTAAATGCGACAGTCATTGCATATATCAGATCGGACATGTCAAGAAACGTGCACTTTTTTAGAGAGAGTTTCACATCATGAGTGTTTTGCAGTGCAGTGGTACAGACATAGAATGGCAATGACATGATGTAAAAACAGAACGAGAGAAAAACAGGCGTATAGCTAATACTTCAAGTCATGCTAAACTTCACAATTTTAAAGTTAGAATAAGAAGATTCATGCTGGGCATACATGTCTAGGTACAAATTAAACTCAAGATATACATTCTTATGAAAAAATAAACTGGGTGTAAGACATGTAGCTGATTAGTCAGGCCTGTCAGCCAATGTTAACTGATGGTATAATAAAAGACAATTGTATTATCCAACTTGAAAAAACATAGATAAATGTAGGCATATTAAAGTAATGATTAACACAACTAAGTATAAAAGTAATTTGACTGGGAATCAGTGGCATTATGTTCATACCGGCACAAAGAAAAAAAGAGGGTATAATAAACAGGTGCATATATAGAGAGCCTGTAAGACAGGCAGCAACATGGCAATTATAAATCAGCCTATTCCCTGGCTAAGCAATGGCACATAGGTGTTGATTTGTTCACAGGAGCCCCATGAGAACCCCTGGAACCACATCACGCCAGCCCCTGGCCTTCACAGGAAGCTACACTGTCCCAGATAATAACAACGTCTTGGGCCTTTTTTCTGGGAAGCAGCGGCTTCGGACGTTGCTGACACCTTTGCTGTAATACTCTCCATGGGTGTGGGCATTGAGGGGGGCATCCACCTTGCTTGGTTTCTAACCTGGGCTTTTGCCACCCAGTGACTGGAGTAAAACTCAATCCCTTGATAAAGACATCTCTTTTGCTGAAACATTGGTGGCTTGCTGATTGATTTTTCTTCACTCTTCTCACAAGTTCTGTTATGCATTTGTTTTGTGCAGAAAAAAAGTGCGCTGTGCCTTTAAGTGCTAATTTAACAATTTTAAATCAGTCTGTACATAAATTTAATAAAAGGATAATGAATAAAGTGCAAATACAATAGGTTATATACTTAAAGTGCAAATATATTAATTCCAACGTTATATATTAAGTGAATTTGTGCTTTAGTGAAATATGACCAAAGGAACAACTTACTCCTCACAATATTGAAACAGCTGCAGATGAAGGAGTAATTTTTAAAACGCTCCACATATAAATAAAGGGAATAAAAAGACAATATAGTGTAAATCCATATGATGAATATAAATCAAAATAACAAATAGATTGGCTACTCACAATGGTAGAGCAGAAGAAAGTCTGCTCTAGCTTATGATGCTTTGAAATCCTTTCAGTAGGATTCTGTAGAAGTCGGATGGTGTGCTTTAAAACAAGCAGGACGGCACCAAAATCAAAAAAAGAAGACCTTTATTGGTTCAAAACAATATAAAATAAATCACCCCTCTCCCTGGAAAGCTTCGATAGATCTCCACACACTTTGGACTCGCGGCATGCACTTGCGGTCTTTCCGGTGTTAGAATGCTTCCGGGAATAGGAGGTGCTAGTAGCACGTACTGACGTCGTGTATCCAAAAAACGTGATGACGCGTTTCGCCTTGGCGGCTTCCTCAGATCACGTTCAGGTGGTTGCCGTCACTCACATAATATACCCATCACTGTGGGCGTGGTTTCTTTTTAAATGCACATAATTAGTCTCAATAATAGAAACAAGTCCAGTATTAGTGCTTGCTAGCCTTTGTTGTGATATTTTAATTATTTTCATTAATTGTACAGCGCCATTTTTTTACTTGATTTTTTGTACTGATGCATTTGTTTTACTTATATATATTTATTGATGGGTTGTTAGGATTTGGTATCTCTATTTGTTATTTATCACAACTGATATATAGGAATTGTTTTACTAAATATCCTGCTTGATAATTATAGAACTTCTGACAATTTTTGCACACTATTAGTGTGGGATTCATGAATTTTCTTGATATGCATTGTGAGATATCTATTTTTTGTGGACCTATCTAATATTTTTTTTTCACATTTATGGTTGTGCTCCTTGACTGGATATTATCTGTAAAACTCAATTCTGCCAGCCTGGGGTTCCAAGAGTGCCAGTCTCCGGCTTGTTGATGGCAGAGAGGTAAGTGTGCCTTCGCTCACTGATGCAACATCTCCCAGAATCGCTCGAACAGCCGGTCATATTTAGTGAAGTCAGCGCTAGTTGCGCAGTTGAGTTGTTGCACCTTCATCTTGTAAAGCAGGCCTAAGTGCCTCTGTGTACAGATATTTTCCATTGCAGATGCAGGTGAGTGTGGCAGCTTCCCCAGTGGGGACCAAGATAACCCCCACTGGTCCAAATGGGGAGGTAACGGGGCCAGCAAGATGTAGTGTTGTAGAGCCTATGTGATTCCCCTGGACAAAGGAGCTTGGCGGCGGCCATCCACCGCGCTCGCTGTCCGAGTAGGCCTCAGTAACAGGAACATTAGCTCTCCCTCTAAAGAACTCCCAAATCCCTCTTTTTCAGGTGTATACCCAGCTCCTGCAGTTGTTTGTCAAATATATCACGATTATCTATCGCTGGATGGCTAATGTTTTGGTTATCCGCAAAATAGGCTTCTTTATGCAGGAGCTCCTCTTGCATGCAACCTTATAGCATGGTGGCGAGGCCTTGCCCCCCATATTGATAATTTTTTAAACAAGTGTGCTGTGTATGAAACTAAATACATATTAAATGTGCATTTTGGGAATTGTAGTCACACATGTCCTGTCTAATTTAATTGATGGTGATACAATGTAAAAGTCATAAAGGCTCTATCATGGGGTAGGTACATCAGGGTTACACAAGAACAAATAGCATAGTGTGTATGATTCTCTTACAGTAATATTTATTTTTAGAAATTAAATTTTTGAAGTACAATTTGTTGTGGTAAGCATTATTTCTATAATAACCAGATTTGAGTAAAAAAAAAGACGGTGATATTTTGTTCTAATTCTCCATGGTTTTCGGACAAAATAAAAGAGATAAACACAAAGAGGAAGTTAATATAACATAAGTCACATAGCTCATATTAGCACATCTGCCACTGAATCCCCTGGAATGCTACAATTTGCTCTGCTACACTTAATGTTCCAGGCAATCAAGATGTTATTTATTTTTATTTGTAAATCATTTCAGTTTGCTAATAACACTCATCAACTTCACTAACCAATCGTTTTTCTCCTCTAATACCACAGAATTTAACTGCATTCTATATCATCTCAACAACAAACAAAATAAACTTGTACCTTCCTCCATAAAAAAAATCAGCATCTCAATCCTTTATTTAATGTATGCAGCAACATGTTTACATCAAGTCTATAATCTTCTTAACCAATGGTAAGCTGTTATAGGCATCACAGATGTTTCAACATAATTTTAATATGTTGGTTTTGTGTGTTAAACATGCAGCTTGTATATGCACATTTTGTGAAATAAAACTATTCATTTTAAAGCAGGAAATAGATCCCCTGTCCATTAGGTATTGTATGCTTTGTATGCTAGTATGTTGATACTTTATTGTAAATGTAAGTGATAATACTGAAATAGTCAGTGAGTATTTTACTTTACTCACAGCTAACAATTGATTTTTGTTATACATATGTATAAAAAATTATTTTTCTTTTATATATGTATATCTATGATCCTGAAGAAAGTCCCTATGTGGGATTGAAACATTGATCCAGTTTTTAACTACAATGGAATAAAAGTTAATTTTTCTTGAAAGACCGAGAGTGCAGCCGTCTATTTACAGATTTTACTTTCATTTTTACTGTACTTATTGGCCCCCAGTAGCATCCCATTTAAGCATGTTCAGGTGAGTGCAGCCAGCCCTTGTTTTTATATATATATATATATATATATATATATATATACACACACACACACATATATATATATATATATATATATATATATATATATATATATATATATATAAACAAGGGCTGGCTGCACTCACCTGAACATGCTTAAATGGGATGCTACTGGGGGCCAATAAGTACAGTAAAAATGAAAATCCAGTGCACTCCCTTATCTACTAAACAGCTACTTTGGTGCTAGTTTTATTAAAAACACCTACTCTAGGCAAAACATAATGGGGGTTTAGTTACATTATAAAACTAGCAAAATCCGTCAGCACTAAAGTAGCTGTTTAGTAGATAAGGGAGTGTGCTGGATTTTCATTTTTACTATATATATATATATAATTAGCAAATTGTATTTTTGTAATATTGTATCCTATTGTAACAATGCAATGTTTTGTGGACCCGGGACATACTTGAAAACAAGAGAAAGACTATCTTGGAAACTTACAGGGTAAAAACTAGTGCAAGCAAATTAAATTCTCTGGACTTTCGGCATGGGTTATCAAGCAGGTCCCCCAAATTGCAATCAATAAAATTACTTAATTATGTAAAAATATTAAAAAAATAGGCGCATAGAATATAAATATATATATACACATTAATAACAAAATATAGTTAGAATAAAATTACATATTATATATATATATTTTTTATTATTTTTAAAAATGTTTTATTTATTTTTAATTAATTATTATTTATTATAATATATATATATATATATATATATATATATATATATATATATATATATATATATATATATATATATATATATATATATATATATATACAATATATAGAAATCAAAAGTAGGAAAAGCACTCCAAGGACTTCTTTCAATGTTTGCAAAATAAATAACTTAACTTTATTCGGCAACTGCCATGAAAAATCAACGTTTCAGTCCTGTGTCAGGACTTTCGTCAGGATAACAGTGCATTGTAATTGTAACAGAATATATAGCAAAGTTAAACAGTTCTAATCAAATTAAAATCAAAATTCAGTACATAAGATTCAGCTGGGACTTACCCCTCACCCTGTGTACCGATCTGCCTGGGCGCCAGAAAATCGCGGGCAAAATTGATTCCGTTTCATGTATTCAGCAGCTGTACGGATTGCTGCTGTGTGTGCTCTCTGCGCGTCTGCCGTTACCATGGTTACTGGCCGGGACGCGAGTCAGCGTGCGTTTGCATATTGTCATGGCAACCAGCCGATCGTGGAACGATCGGTTTACAGGACAGTTCTGTACACAGGAGGCAGGGGTTAGAACATATTCAATCGGCACATCAGCTATTGGGATTATGAACATAGAGTTTACATGGCTGTATAACAACATAGCAAGGTATTAGTGGCATGTATAAACAGCTGTAAAACAGTGAGACAATAAGACAAGCCTGGACGGCCAACACTTGGTAACTCTGCTGTATAGGAGTATGTGCACTGTAAAAACGTGCTGTTTAAAGATATATACATTGTGTCATATCAGTCCACATTTGGTCATCAATTACATCCAGGCAAAATATGTGGGATATGAAACCCTATATTAAACATTAGGTACTGGCCTCAAGGTGTCCATATCCAATCCTACACACCCCATCTTGGTGAACATTATGTGTCCAGCCTAGTGTCATAAATCTATTGGTATGGGTGGAGGGGCACAGGGCATGCCCTGGGGGGTGTAATATACAATACAGTTTAACACCCTTTCTGATTAATGAGGGTCCACTGAACCACATATGGTTTCTATAAGGCATTTGGGGCTATGTGTATATAGAAGTGGGGCTTGGTGCAAAACCCATGTAGGGTTATATGCACTCAGGTACAATGGTGTCAGCCCTTGGAGGAAGTTTTGGCCTTGTGATCTAGATCAAAGTGTACGTGGTACAGGACCCTATGGGGGGTGCCTAGTGGCAAATACTTATGTAAACAGTATTGCTAAATTGTTGCTAGTAAACTCGCCCTAGGATATTTACAAATCAGTGGGGCAGGCAACGTACTGAATAGTCAAATTAAGGTACTAGAGGTACTGGTGAGAAGGGAGCAGTTTATATATACACATGACTATATACATGGGGTCTGTTGCAGAACAGTGTCGCCACAGTGTCCAATCATTAGAAGATACCCAACATATACTTCTCATTGAGGCCCTTGGGCTGGACAGTGTCCAAAGTACGGATCCAATGGAGTTCTCTTTGTAATAAAAGTTTTTTCCGGTCGCCACCTCTCAGCGGCTGTGGGATGTGGTCAATCGCTGTGAACTTCATGGTGGGCAGGGGATGGCCCTTTTCCCAAAAATGCTTGGCTACTGGAAGTTCTGACCCCTTATCTCTGTATGCTATGCGTATACTTGATCGATGATTACGCATCCTCTCTCTCAGTGGTAGGTCTGTTTTGCCCACATAGGCTAGTCAGCATGGGCAGACTAATTTATACACCACATGATCACTGGTACAGGTCAGTCTATGTCTGATGGTGTATTTTCTGCCTGTGTGCGGGTGGGTGAAGGTTTTGCACGGAATCATGTGGCTGCAGGTTACACATCCAAGGCATCTGTAACATCCCAGGTTTAAGTTGGTGGTTTGTTGGTTGTAGCAATGTGTGGGGTCAGTTTTGACCAACAAATCCCTTAGGTTCTTACCCCTGCGGTAGCACATCATTGGTGGCTGTCGGAATTGGCTCGGTAAGCTGATATCGTTTGTCATCATACGCCAATTGCGGTTGGTGGATTCCCTGATGTGGTTAGAGATTGTTGTATATGTGATGGGAAATGTTAGTCTCCCCAACTTGGAGTTCCGTGTTGGAGTTTCTTCAAGACTTTTATCCAAGGCTTGCTGTAGTATAGCGGGACTATATCCCCGATTCAAGAATTTGTCCCACATTTCCTTTAGCTGGTGTTGCCTATTGGTTTCGTTGGAGTTATTTCTGATTACTCTCATAAATTGGGACTGTGGGAGGGAGTTCTTTAAGTGCCTTGGGTGGTAGCTGTCTGCATGCAGGATAGTGTTTCTATCGGTTGGCTTGCTATACAATGTAAATGCTATTTTGCTGTTTTCTTTGTACAGTCGGATATCGAGAAAGTCTATTGTTTGTTCATTTGTCATCATGGTGAGGCGGACCGGTGTGTCTGTCTCATTGATATACATAAAACAGTTTGCATACATGGGCGCCATGGCTGCTCCCATTGATGTTCCAGCAACTTGTTGGTACCACGTATGTTCGAATCTGAAGTAATTCTGGTTCAGCACCAAGTGTAGTAGTTCCAAGGTATACTCTACTGGTGGTCCAAGGTACAAAGGTGATGATGTGAGGATTTTCCTCATTGCATCAATGCCCATATCATGTGGAATTATTGTATAGAGACTCTTGACGTCACAGGTGATAAACGTGGTACCCTCTTCTAAGTCGTCCAGTAATTGCAATTCTGTTAATAGGCTTGGTGTATCCTTGAGGCACGTTCTCAACTCTTCTACTGGTTTCTTAAATAGAAAGTCTAGCCACTTGGCTATGGGCTCCAAAACCCCTCCGATTGCTGAGACTATTGGTCTGCCTGGGGGTAGAGTTGGATGTTTATGTATTTTGGGCAAGGTGTAGATCACCGGTGTCCTGGGTTTCATTTGTAGGAGATACTTATACAATTCTTCTGAGATATAAGCTGCCTCCAATCCTCGTTGTAGTGTTTGTTGGACCTTGTTCATAATTGCCTGTGTAAGGTCAGCCGTTAGCCTGGAATAGGTCCGCTCTTTCACATGGCCCGTGGGGTCCTAATTTGTTGAAGGGGGGAGTGTCTGGAGAGGAAGGAGAGGAACACAGATCTCCAGTGGGGGAACGTCGGTGATTGGGTAAGTAATTAGTAATAACTCGGACGTACTAGGCGTTTGATACGGTTCCACACAATAGGCTAATGTTCAAACTCAACGAAAGTAGTATAGATTCAAGAGATGACAGAGAGTTGTCATTAATGGTACATTTTCTAGCTGGACAAAGGTGTTCTGTTCTGGAACCACTTTATTAACCCCTTAAGACCGCAGGGCGTTCTATGCCGTCCTTATTTAGATGGCTCCAAAAGCCGCTGGGCGGCATAGAACGCCATGCGATCTTATGTACTTACCCGGTCGCCGGTGATCCCACGCCGGCGATCACGGTATGGAGACTCATACCCAGGGAGTCCCCATCCATCCTCTGTGGCCCCCCTGGGCC
The DNA here is from genome assembly GCF_036172605.1 of Pelobates fuscus. NCBI lineage: Eukaryota > Metazoa > Chordata > Amphibia > Anura > Pelobatidae > Pelobates > Pelobates fuscus. The sequence continues at coordinate 81,843,499 of NC_086325.1, read as the reverse complement.
ATGTGATCGCGAGGTCCTTGCAAGGACCTCACGATCACATTGACGGCATAGCCGTCCAAGGCATTGCCAGCAGGGGGAGTGCCTGTAATGACAGGTACTCCCCCTGCTGTCTGAAAAAATAAAAAAAATTTTTAAAACAGTTGAAAATTTAATTAAATATACGTAGATCATATATATATATTTATTATATATTTGATCTAAGTATATATATACACATATACACACATACACATAAATATACATACACTGTCTACATGTATTTTAATATTAATATATATATATATAGTTATATATATATATTAATATCAAAGTACACGTACAATGATATTGATTAAATGTATATATAATTTTAATTATATATATATATATATTTATATATAATAAAAAAATGTAAATACGTTAAAAATAAAATAAAAATAATAATAAAAAAGAAATAAATAAAAAATATAGAAACATGTGTAATTTTGTTCTAACTGTATTTTAAAATTAATATATATATATATTGATATCAAAATACATGTAGAACGAAATAATATATTGTTACGATTGCCCCCTGTCTAGCAGGAGGGTTGATCGCTTGGATGTCCTGGTTCCCGGCTTGAAGAGTAGAATGGAGCGATACTCGGTAGAGACCTGTAAGTGTAGAATCTCCCCCTAGCTATGGTACAGCTAGGATATTCTTTCCCCCCACAAAACGAGTCGAGGCTGCGAATTGAGGGTCAAAATGAGAACTGAGGACTGGGATGCCCAGCCTGCTTTTGATTGGCAATACATACAAAGAGGACACTCCCAAGGGGAGGCATAAAATACCCAATCATATATTGGGTTCAACCCACATGTCCCCTCCCCTCAGATAACCAAGTAACACAATTATATTACACATACTTTTGTCCACATTCTGGATGTACCCCAAAACCAGGGGGTACACCCATACACCCTGCATCGCTAGATAGATCTTGTTCTGGAGGCCAACATATCCAAAAACTGGTCGGATCGAATGAGCGGTTCGGGAGTTAGGGGCTCCTAAAGTTTAGACCGACCGCACGGACTTTTCAGCCGAAAATAGTTCCATACGTTTAGGCCTTGCGGTCGGTCTTCGTTCGGACGGTAAAAACCCCACAACCCTTTATCTTCCGTAGTCCTTCCTGGGGTCGCTGTAATCCCCAGGTGCAGGGCAAGTGCTTTACTGAACGGTGAATAGTTCGGTATGTCCAACCCTGAGTTCTGTGATCCTGGAGGTCTCAGCGGTGTTCGCCTAGGTGGGTCTCCGTTTTCGGTTCCAGATGATTCTGGGCGACCACCGCTGATTGTAGGTAAGATGGCCGCGACCACGTGCAAAAGTCCCGAAATGGCGGCCACCTCTAGGTGTACATAGCGGGTTCGGGCTGGACCATACGAGGACTGTAAATTCGTCAGAACAGTGTCCAAAGCACCAAAAGTATGGGACCGAATAAATCTCTTATAACAGGGGACAACAGTAATGTAACAGTGCTCCCTCCTTGTGGAACACTCTGGCAGACACCGTCTGACCCCTTTTCGGGGTAGACTAAGGCTGTCCAGACTTCTGGTTAGGCTGGGCTGATATCGGTTTGCCTGGACAATCCATCGGCATTGCCATTCTGTTTCCCGGGTCGATAAGTGATGGTAAAATTGAAGGGTTGTAGAGCCAAGCTCCATCGTAACAACCGGCCATTATCTCCAGAGACCCGGTTTAACCATACCAAGGGATTGTGGTCCGTTACCAGAGTGAATTCTTGCCCGTACAGATAAGGAGTCAGTTTCTTTAGTGCCCACACCAGTGCCAAGCACTCCTTTTCCACGGCGGCATAGCTAACTTCGCGTGGCAGGTGCTTACGACTGATGTAGGCAATAGGGTGTTCCCCTCCGTCTTCGCCTACTTGGCTGAGGACGGCTCCCAGCCCGAACATGGAAGCGTTTGTGTGGACGATAAAACGTTTGTTAGGGGCTGGGGCGGCCAACACGGGAGCATTCACAAGAGCAGTTTTTAAGGTTTGAAACGCTATTTCACAGTGGGGAGACCACAGGACCTGTCGAGGAAGGTTTTTCTTTGTCAAGTCTGTCAGGGGTTTGGCAATGGCACTATAGTCAGGCACAAACTTCCGATAGTATCCTGCGGTACCTAAGAAGGCTAGTACTTGTGTCTTGGTGGTGGGGGTGGGCCAATTGGCAACTGCCTCTACCTTGGCAGGTTCTGGTCGTTGTTTCCCGCATCCCACCCTATGCCCCAGATACTGCACTTCAGCCATGCCAAAATGGCACTTCTCTGGTTTCAGAGTCAAGCCGGCGGCCCGAATCTGATCTAAGACCATCCCTACATGGGTTAGGTGTTCCTCCCAGGACGCGCTATGGATCGCTATGTCGTCCAGGTACGCACAGGCGAAACCCTGGAAGCCATCAAGGAGTCTATCCACCAAGCGCTGGAACGTGGCCGGGGCATTCTTCATCCCGAATGGCATAACCTTGAAGTGATATAGGCCAAACGGGGTGACGAATGCCGACTTGGGGATAGCCTCCCTGGCCAGGGGAATCTGCCAGTAACCTTTACACAGGTCAATGGTGGTTAGGTAGTTCCCCTGGGCTATGCGATCCAGTAACTCGTCTACCCTGGGCATGGGGTAGGCGTCTGTCACGGTTTTATCATTAAGTTTCCGATAGTCCACACAGAATCTGGTAGTACCGTCCTTTTTGGGTACGAGTACTACCGGGGATGCCCAGGGACTATCGGAGGACTCAATGACTCCTAGGTTCAGCATTTCCGTGATTTCTTGTTTCATACCCGCTCTGACCGCCTCGGGGATGCGGTAGGGGGCCTGTCTCAAGGGTTGCTGTCCAGGGGTATCTACCTGGTGGGTGGTTAGGTTGGTGAACCCTGGCTTTTGGGAGAACATTGCTTGTTTTTCTCGGAGCAATTGCTGCAATTGCTCCCTCTCTACTGGGTTAAGCCGCTCGCCTATCTGTACCTGGCCCACTATATCGGCCGGTTGGTCCTGGGTAAGTAAGTCGGGAATGGGTAAATTATCGGGGTCTTCGGCTGCGGGACTACATATGGCCAGCACATCTTCGGGGCGTTGGAGATATGCTTTCAACATGTTAATATGGAACAGTTTCTTTAAGCTTGGGTCGTGGCAGCTGGCAATCACGTACGTGGTATCTCCCTTCTTTTCTATTATTTGGTAGGGGCCTTGCCAGGCTGCCTGTAATTTGTCTGTTTTAACGGGTTTCAGAACCATTACTTTTTGCCCTATCTCAAAGCTCCTTTTCCGTGCTCCCCTATCATACCAGACCTTTTGTCGCCTTTGGGCCGCCTGGAGGTTAGCCCGGACCGACCTGGCTAGCTGCTCCATGCGGTCCCTAAGCTCTAGGACATATGGTATGATGGGGACTCCGGTGTTCTCCGTCTCCCCCTCCCAATGCTCTCGGATCAGGTCTAGGGGGCCCCGGACCTTGCGCCCATACAGCAGTTCGAACGGGGAGAATCCGGTAGTTTCCTGCGGCACCTCCCGATAAGCGAATAGGAGGTGTGGCAAGAAGCGTTCCCAGTCCCTATATTCCTGGGTAAACGTCTTTAACATTTGCTTAAGGGTCCCGTTAAACCTTTCGCATAGTCCGTTGGTTTGGGGGTGATATGGGGAACTGAGTAGGGATTTTATTTTACAGACCTGCCATAGTTGTTGCGTTAGTTCCGCCGTGAACTGGGTGCCCCGGTCGGACAGGATTTCTCGGGGAAATCCTACACGAGAGAAGACTTGGACCAGCGCATTGGCTACCGTGTCTGCTTGGATATTAGATAGTGCCACCGCCTCCGGGTAGCGGGTAGCGTAATCCACAATAGTGAGGATATACCGTTTCCCGGAGGGGCTGGGAGTGGCGAGGGGTCCTATCAGGTCAATGGCCACTCTACTGAACGGTTCTTCGATGAGGGGCATGTTTATGAGGTGTACCTTGGGGTGGTCTCCTCTTTTGCCGACCCTCTGGCACACTTCGCACGTATTACAGTATGTACGCACATCGGTATGTACCCCTGGCCAAAAGAAGGTATGGGTGATACGTTTAAGGGTCCGGGTTACGGCCAAATGTCCGGCTAGGGGGATGTCGTGGCCTATCCGGAGGATATCTCGTCGATATTTGTGAGGGATTACTAACTGCCTCCTACGGTTCCCTTTCTTTTCCGTCTGTCGGTACAGTCTCCCCTGTTCCCATACAAATATCTCTTGGTCGGACCCCCCCGTCCCGGTGTCGGCCCGCTCTCTGTATTTCTGGAGAGTGGGGTCAGTTTTAGTCTCAGTCTCGAAGGCGGTAGGGGTATCCCAGGGTAATGGGTCGGGGAAGGTAGGTACAGTCGGGATCGGTCTTACCTGAGTCTCCCGCACCGGTGAAGCCTCTCGAGCCCGTCCTGCCTGGGACCGGGTGGTAACCGGATATGCCTCTGAGTTATAGGAGGGGGCAAATGCCGAAGTCATAGGGCCCAGGTCGTTGCCCAGTAAGACCTCAGCGGGTAAACTGTCCATGATCCCCACCCTCACAAGTCCTTTTCCCGCACCCCAATCAAGATGTACTTTTGCTGTGGGTAATTTGTATATGTCCCCTCCAGCCACTCGGACTGCCACCGTGTCTGTGGAGCGTTTATGTGGTGGTACGAGCTTCCCCTGGACTAGGGTGATGGTGGCCCCTGTGTCTCTCAATCCTTGTGCCGGGCGGCCTTCCAACAGTACCTCCTGTCGATGGTGCTGTCGGTTGTCGGTTGCGGCATATACAGGGTTAGCTTCATGTAATGGTCCCAGATACTCTTCCATAGTATTTGCTTGGTCTACACAAAAAGCACGGGCGGGGCGGTTGTTACCCGGGAGGTTGTTGTTTAGGGGGCAGTTGGAAATGAAGTGCCCCGGCTGCTTGCATTTGTGGCAAGTGGGGCGTGTACGCTCTTGGGGGTACTGGCTGGGTGGCCCGGCATATCGAGTAGGTCCGGCCGGCACTGGGGTACGAAACTCGGGTCGGGGGTTTGGTCTAGGGTTTTCTCGGAGTTCGGGCCGGGTGGCTATTCGAGAGTGGGAGTATTCGTGAACTTGAGCGTCCCGATGTTCGTCAGCTAGTCGGGCTGCCGCATTGAGATCGCTCGGACGCCGATCCTTTACCCACTCTCTGTCCTTTGGGGCCAACCCGTCATAAAAATGCTCTAATAAAAACAGTTCCAACACTTCGGTTGCGGTAACGGCACGGCACCCATTCATCCAGTGGGTAGCCGCCCTCCGCATGCGGTGAGCCCATTCAGCATGGGTGTCATTTACTTTCTTACTGGTGTTGCGGAATTGTCTGCGATAAGTGTCGGGGGTTACGGCATATCTCTTAAGTAGGGTGTCTTTTACCGTCTGATATTGTTCCGCTTCCTCGGGGCTGAGAGTCCGAAAAGCTTCCATAGCTCGACCCGCCAGTTTCCCGGCTAGTATCTTGGGCCAAGCTGTTGTGGGGATTTGGTGCAGTGCACATTGCCGTTCAAAATCGGCCAAGAACTCGTCAACCCCCATTTCACTCTCCACAAACGGCTTAAATGCTGCAAAAGGAATCTTTGGGATTTCCGTTGTCTCCGGGGGGGTTCGGCCGGCGAGTTTCATTTTGTGTTCGTGGGCTCTGGCCTTTTCGACATCTGCCTCAGCCTCGGCCATCAATTGCTGTATGAGTTCCAGGGAGGGGTTTGGCCCATACAGGGGCAGCCTCTCCCGGACCAACCGGGTTTTCTCATCGGTGCAAGTGGCAGTGGCTTCGGCCATGGTAAGGCTCTGGTCCATTTCTGTTAGTTCCGCGATTAGCTCTCTCCTTGGGCGGCTGTTCGCGTGTCCCCCTCGGCTCTCCAGTAAGTCCTTTAACGTGGTGCGTTTCAATTTGTCGTAGTTCCTCTCCATCCGTTCTGTACTTCTTCTAGGAATTCCAGGATGATCCCGCCGCTGCCACCAATTGTTACGATTGCCCCCTGTCTAGCAGGAGGGTTGATCGCTTGGATGTCCTGGTTCCCGGCTTGAAGAGTAGAATGGAGCGATACTCGGTAGAGACCTGTAAGTGTAGAATCTCCCCCTAGCTATGGTACAGCTAGGATATTCTTTCCCCCCACAAAACGAGTCGAGGCTGCGAATTGAGGGTCAAAATGAGAACTGAGGACTGGGATGCCCAGCCTGCTTTTTATTGGCAATACATACAAAGAGGACACTCCCAAGGGGAGGCATAAAATACCCAATCATATATTGGGTTCAACCCACATGTCCCCTCCCCTCAGATAACCAAGTAACACAATTATATTACACATACTTTTGTCCACATTCTGGATGTACCCCAAAACCAGGGGGTACACCCATACACCCTGCATCGCTAGATAGATCTTGTTCTGGAGGCCAACATATCCAAAAACTGGTCGGATCGAATGAGCGGTTCGGGAGTTAGGGGCTCCTAAAGTTTAGACCGACCGCACGGACTTTTCAGCCGAAAATAGTTCCATACGTTTAGGCCTTGCGGTCGGTCTTCGTTCGGACGGTAAAAACCCCACAACCCTTTATCTTCCGTAGTCCTTCCTGGGGTCGCTGTAATCCCCAGGTGCAGGGCAAGTGCTTTACTGAACGGTGAATAGTTCGGTATGTCCAACCCTGAGTTCTGTGATCCTGGAGGTCTCAGCGGTGTTCGCCTAGGTGGGTCTCCGTTTTCGGTTCCAGATGATTCTGGGCGACCACCGCTGATTGTAGGTAAGATGGCCGCGACCACGTGCAAAAGTCCCGAAATGGCGGCCACCTCTAGGTGTACATAGCGGGTTCGGGCTGGACCATACGAGGACTGTAAATTCGTCAGAACAGTGTCCAAAGCACCAAAAGTATGGGACCGAATAAATCTCTTATAACAGGGGACAACAGTAATGTAACATATATATATCTATATACATAAGTATATACATATATATCACTATATATATACCTATATATAAATAAAAATCATTGAAAAAAAATGATATACATATATACACACACACATATATATATATATATATATATATATATATATACACACACGTATATATATATATATATATATATATTTATATATATATATATATATATATATATATATAAAAAATATTTGAAATCCCCAGCACTCACGTGTACCATAAGCCAATGCCGGGCGCCAGTCCAAAGCTCCAAAATGATAAATAATCCAAATGAAATAGGCTGCTTTCCGGACTTAAAAAATTCAATCTTTATTAAAGTTGATTAAAAAATTACGACCAACTTTTCGGTCCCCGATCGGGACCTTCTTCAGGGTCAAATTCAACAGGACAATACAACACATTACACATACTACCAATATATACCATTAATAATTAAGTAAACTACTCACCAAAAGTGTTCGCCGCCTAATCCGCCATCACCCAGTGCACTTCCGGGTATGCGCGCGCACCTCTGAACGTGCCCCGCCTCCTGTTACGTGATCGTGCGTGTATTGCTGCCTCGATCACCAGGAGCTGCGGTTTCCATGGTGATAGTACACAAACGTGCATTATACATAAATCGGATGTGCTCCCAATTCCTAATACTATAAGGGGAACATAGTAAAGTGCTAGAAAGTGCATATTATGTATTAAACATAACCCTTAAATTCCTATGGTTATTGAATATGAAGTGTATAGACTTATTGAATAGAAAGTGCTTAAATTGGTGTGCCCGTGTGGTCTACATTACGTGGGCAAGACTGAAACACCCCTATGCGAGAGGATCAGGGGTCACCGGTCAAGCATAAGGTTAGCGTACAGGGATGGACAGACAGATAAACCGGTCGCACAGCACTTTTTGGACAAAAAGCACCCTTTGGCATCCCTTAAGTTTATAGGGATAGACCACATCCCTCCCCCTCGGAGAGGGGGTAATAGGGGCAAGTTGTTGCTTCAACGAGAGGCGTTCTGGATCAATCAACTAAATACTGTGTCACCCCTGGGACTGAACGAGAATATCTCTTACCACTCTTTTCTGTAGGATAATCAGCTAGTTTAAAAAAAGTTTAAGAAAGTTTTTAATTGCAATGTTTTTATCTTATATGTATGAATGTATAATTATAGATTTATGTACCATAGGATTAGAGTTATATGGTATGTGGCAGCACTATTTTTTATTTGTTATTTTTAGTTTGATTCACGTCAAGCACTACGTTTTTTTGACACTGGGCACTTTAGATATTAATATTGGCTGCTAAACACTCAATTTAAGCACTTTATATTCAATAAGTCTATACACTTCATATTCAATAACCATAGGAATTTAAGGGTTATGTTTAATACATAATATGCACTTTCTAGCACTTTACTATGTTCCCCTTATAGTATTAGGAATTGGGAGCACATCCGATTTATGTATAATGCACGTTTGTGTACTATCACCATGGAAACCGCAGCTCCTGATGATCGAGGCAGCAATACACGCACGATCACGTAACAGGAGGCGGGGCACGTTCAGAGGTGCGCGCGCATACCCGGAAGCGCACTGGGTGATGGCGGATTAGGCGGCGAACACTTTTGGTGAGTAGTTTACTTAATTATTAATGGTATATATTGGTAGTATGTGTAATGTGTTGTATTGTCCTGTTGAATTTGACCCTGAAGAAGGTCCCGATCGGGGACCGAAACGTTGGTCGTAATTTTTTAATCAACTTTAATAAAGATTGAATTTTTTAAGTCCAGAGAGCAGCCTATTTCATTTGGATTATATATATATATATATATATATATATATATATATATATAATAATAATTCTACGTATATATTTATGTAATAATTTTACATAGTTAGGTCATTTTATTAATTACAATTTGCAGGACCTGCCTGACAATCCAGGCCGAAAGTTCAGGGAATTTAATTTGATAGCACTATATTTAACCCTGTAACTTTCCAAGACACCATAAAACCTGTACATGAGGGTTACTGTTATACTCGGGACACTTCGCTGAACACAAATATTAGTGTTTCGAAACAGTAAAATGTATTACAACGATGATAACGTCAGTGACAGTGAAATTTTTTGCATTTTTTACACACAAATGGCACTTACACGGACGATATAATTGTTCCTATACGTGTGCCACCACTCCTATCTGGTGTCACAATAGCTTGCATTTAAAAAAAAACAAAAACATTTTTGACTCTATTATAATAGTAGTCAGTTTCCTTCACACGTGTGCGTTTCAGGGCCTGCCAGGGCACAGTGTGACACCAGTGCAACTCATATCTGGTGTAACAGTAGTGTACATTTAAAAAAAACTAGAAATTTGACTGTGAAATAATAGCAGTCAGTTTCCTTCACACGTGTGCGTTTCAGGGCCTGCCAGGGCACAGTGTCACACCAGTGCAACTCATATCTGGTGTAACAGTAGTGTACATTTAAAAAAAAATACAGGGGGCTTGTTGTCACCTTTTGGGGACCCTTGGTGTTGTACGTGGCTGGGTGGAGGAAGAGACCTTCAATGACATCAGTGAGGACAAGGAACGGGACATGGCTAGCTTGGTATCCAACCTTGTGCAAATGGGGAGTTTGCGTTTGTGCAAATGGACTGTTTGTGGTTGTTTGCGGTGCGTTAAACGGGGAGTTTGGTCTGTCACGGTGAAGTAGGCGTAACCCTTACATTACCTGATCGATACAACATCATACCTGATGTTTTAAAGCACGTTATTCCAAAAAAATTTAGGAATGTTAGGTGATTTATGCCCTTTATGAATTAAAACCAGACTCTGCATCAACTATGTAATTTTCCATGAGAGTTTTGCCATGGATCCCCCTCTGGCATGCCACAGTCCAGGTGTTAGTCCCCTTGAAACAACTTTTCCATCACTATTGTGGCCAGAAAGAGTCCCTGTGGGTTTTAAAATTCGCCTGCCTATTTAAGTTTATGCCGGTTCGCCGGGTTCGCCCGTTTGCGAACATTTGCGGAAGTTCGCGTTCGCCGTTCGTGAACGGAAAATGTCATGTTCGCGACATCACTATTCAAGTATATAATTTTTCAATTGTAGGGTTATAGCTTCTTAAAACAGGGATAAATCTGACTGACATTCCGGGCTCAAAAATTGCATTTTTATCCAGTTTGCTGCAAAATCTGGAGCGCTTCAAACTTTTTTGCATCAACAGCATAAAGCAAAGGTCAAACCAGTTTGAAGCGCTCCAGATTTTGCAGCAAACTAGATAAAAATTTAATTTTTGAGCCCAGAATGTCTGTCAGATTGATCCTTGTATCAAGAAGCTATAACCCTACAATTGAAAAATTATATAGTTGAAAAAATACAGATGCTATAAAGGGTTCAGTAAGCCTTTATTGTTGGTAGAGATATATTTCATTTAAATGTGGAATTTATAAACATTGGTTGGATTTCATATTAGTTTCTGGCATAATTTGCCTGACTGTACCTGGTAAATTATAGTTTCAGTATTTACCTGTCAACACTGTTGAAGAGTTGTATAAATGTTTAATTTTACATTGTTCCTGTAGAAAAATAAGTACAATGACACTTAAAGTCCTCTTAAGACATGTTTTAAAGTAGTTTTAAAACAGTGAAGATGATCCACTTTTACTCAGTGAAGAGACAGGAGAAGAAACAATGTGATAAAATGTAACATGCGTGTTTATCATGCAGTCTGCTAAACAGTACCAGTTTGCGAGAGGGGAAAATGTGTGATAAATTAAAAACAATGGCATTCTCGTGTAGTTAAAAAAAAACAAAAAGGGCAGTTACTGTATTGGAAAATAATATCTACTTTTAGAAATGCATTTTGTAAAAATCAATTAGCTCTTTAATAATTCTCATTGCATTAGTTTAGTTTTAGCTGGCAAATGTCAGTGCAGCTTTGAAGCAATCATTTGGTTGGAATAATGTATTGAAGAGAGATACATTTAGAAAAAGAAAATAATTAGTAGATATTGCTTTGAATGATTTTTTTAAAGGTCACATTAATAAAGGCTGTTTTGTTTCATATTGTACTTTTTCGTGAGAATAAAGACATGATAATGTATCCATTGTGCAGTTTTATTAAGTAATGATACTAACCTTCATTAAGACAGATATATTTGCAATGTATAAACCATTCTATAACCAAAGTTTGAAAAACAAAACACAAGAAAGTTTCAGAAAATAAATGTTATTCTCTACAATAAATCCCATGTATGTATTCCAAACAAAGAATAAATCAAGTTTGAGTCATCCTAGATCCATATTACAGGGGCACTCCAGACAATGTAGCCATTTTATCTCAATTAATGGATTATAGTACTGGGAATCCCCGGACGTTAAGCCATTTTAAAGCAGTTTAACAATAAATGAGGATTCCTGGTCAGCCAACAGCCCAGCCTCCAGCACGTCAGTTATCATGATGACATGATGCCATATAACAGTTTGTTAATTCCGGTACTATGGTGATAATCGGGTGGTATTATGTAATTCAGACGGTACATTGCTGCCTTTTTGGCATTTTTAGGGGGTAAATATACCTCTTTCTTGTGTTTATATTTACATAACTTTTAATCTGAAACTGGGGTGGCTACTCCTGGCTGTGATTTCTTTGAAGGAAATACAATGTACTAGAACTGAACTTTACATTTTGCTATATATATATATGTATATATACAATTTTACTTTTTACTTTACTTAATTATTTAATTTATTTTGCTTTTTTTGTTTATTATTGACTACCTTATAATTTGATGCATATACTTTTGATTTCATATATTTTATTTGCATAGTAAGCTTCCGTGTGTTATATGCTCACACATTTAAAAGTAAGTTTGAAAACATATATTTTACAATTTTCTCATACTGCTCTTAACATATGTCATGCTCATTAAATATATGCTCTGTGCAATGTTTTCAGTCTATTTATGTGTCAAGGGTGTGGTAAAACATTTTTACAACTTGTTTGCCCTGTCTCTAGCCAAGACAGAAAATATAGAGGAAGCAAACGGGAAACATATTATTAGTATTTTGGATAGCCAGGGTCAATTAAATTGCTCTTAAGAGCAGGAAAAATAAAAAATATAAACATGCCAGCAAGAGAAAGTGACATATAACAAGCCAAAGTTAGAGTACTAGAGCTACTGGTATATATATATATATATATATATATATATATATATATATATATATATATATATATATATATATATATATATATGACAAACCTGTGTGAGGATAACCAGAAATCTCTGTAGTTGCACAAGCCAAGTAAAAAAAAAAAGAGACAAATATAGGTGTAGAACATTCTTAATGACTCTATGTCCATGAGCACAGGACACTCATAGCAACAAAACAACTTCAGCTTAACCCCTTAAGGACACATGACGTGTGTGACATGTCATGATTCCCTTTTATTCCAAAAGTTTGGTCCTTAAGGGGTTAAAGGACCACTATAGTGCCAGGAAAACAAACTAGTTTTCCTGGCACTATAGTATTAATAGGTCCCCACCCTCATGGCACCCCTCCCGCCGGGGCTCTAGGGGGAGGTAGGGGTTAAAGGCTTACCTTTCTCCAGCACCGGGCTCCCTCGGCGCTGGGAACTCTCCTCCCTCTTCCACCGAATGCGCGCTCATTCATTCAGTCATTCTCAATGCTTTCCTATGGACGCTGGCGTCTTCTCTCTGTGAAAATCACAGTGAGAAGCGCGGAAGCGCCTGTAGCAGCTGTCAATGAGACAGCAACTAGAGGCTGCATTAACCCTAATGTAAACACAGCAGTTTCTCTGAAACTGCTATGTTTACAGCAGGCAGGGTTAACCCTAGATGGACCTGTTACCCAGACCACTTCATTGAGCCGAAGTGGTATGGGTGCCTATAGTGGTCCTTTAATTAAGTGCTTTTGGTGTATAGATCATGCCCCTGCAGTCTCAATGTTCAATGCTCTGCCTTTTAGGAGTTTAATGCTTTTAATATGCAGGCCTTGCCACAACTCCACTGGGGGAGACTCCTATAGCCTCCCTATACATACCTGAAAAAAATGTCTTTTTTTTTTTTAGCTTTCAATATTGCACAGTGTGTTAAATATATATATCATGTTTTGTTATTTTCCGTTAGCACATGCAGAAGTATAATTTGGATGATCATAGTTCAATTAACAGAGTAGTAGAAATAAACATCTTAAGTAAACACACTGTGCAATAAAATCTAATTAAAAAATATAACCATTTTTTTAAATGGAGTTAGAGCCAGTGGAGGTGTGGCAAGGGCTGCATATACAAAATGATGTTTCTTTTAAATGGCAGTGAGGCATTTCTTCATCAAGGTAGTGTTGTTTTGGTACTTAAAATATCGGTGTAATTAATACTTTTGAGTAGCAGTCAACACAAAAGAAACTACTGGACCTGCACAGAAATAATTAAAGAAATTCACATGGGCAGCAATATATAAAAAGGTTCTATGCCATTTTTATTTACAGAAATGGTAGACATTAGTACCCTGACTGCATGTGAACGCAGCTATCTCAATCCACAACATCTGACAATAGCTCTTTTCCAATATTCCCTCCTACCCACCTTTAACCCCTCCCCCCAAGTTGCAAATTACCCCACTCAGTTTTTTCATGTTTTTTCTGGATTCACATTTAATAATTGCAATCTACACTTGTGGCAAACCTAGCCACTTTAGATCACATTGCTGTGTCTCTAAAGGTTGTCTGTAGGAAGCCGCTGAAATGCTGTGTTTAAATGTATGCCTTTAATGTTATAATATAGAATATTCATATGCTAGCAGCCGAAAGCCGCTAGCATTCATATGGTCGTTTCACGAACAGCAACTTTACCTGCTGTTCGTGAAACGAATCAAGTACCGAACAAGAGCCCACACACAGAGGGTTGTGTGGCTCCAATTAACGGATTGCAACATTGTTGCAATCAGTTGTTAAGTACTTTCCTGGGTGGCCGTCGTTCGACTACCAACCACGTGGCGGTCGACCATCTTGGATCCTTTGTTAGCCCAGCGGTGTTAGGTCGTCGAGCGCCTGGAACTAAAATCGGCTACTCAACGGTGCAAACACCGCTGGACTTCCAGGCCGTTCAGGAGCTCTTTTAGTATTTGGTTCCCCAACCTGTGTTCGGTATTTTGAGGAGAATTTAATGTAAATTGTGCGCTGTTCGGTTATTTATGCTGGGATCTGAGCGGTACTCGCACGAAGTATGCGTTCAGACCCCAGCTATCTACCGAACGGTCATTCATTAATATCACACGAATAAAGCAAAAGTTATATATTTTTATGTTAAAACCCGGTACTGCTGTTCGGAGGGATAATCCACTTAACAGGATATTCTAGTGGGAGTATCCCTCTCATACAGCAGTGCATGGTGGGAGAAATGCTCTGTAAATTCAGTTCCCCATGTAGTCCACTACTGTAATACCCCTGTAATGTGACTAAGGAAACCCCTTGCATGGGTATCCACATAAATACTGGAGCTTGTGAATAAAAACCTCAGTTGACTCCCAGAACTGTGTTTCGTCCGGTCACTGGTGGATTTGGGATATTGCCTTCGTTTCCAGCACTTTACTTTGGATCACTTTCTTGACCAGCGGAGATATTGGGATTTGATATTGCAGCTCCTCTACAACACTCTTGTACTATACTCCTTTAGTTATAGCGGTCCTCTAATAACTTTATTATTATGTTAATATAGTCTGACTCCCCTTGATGACTTTTTTAAAAAAAATTGCATCATTTCCACATACATAAACAAATGTAAGCAAACCTCAGTAAACTGAAGCAACATCTTAAAGAACAGTGGGTCAAAAATCCTCCACAACAATGTGAGAGAATGATCAAGTCATACAGAAAACAATGACTTTAAGTTATTGCTGCTAATGTGGTTCTACAATCTATTGAATAATAAGGTGTGCTTAATTTTTCATACATGGCTTTTCCATTTTGGCTTTTATTTTGCTAAATAAATCATGACACTATATGTCATGTGTTGTTGCTCATCTGAGGTTGCATTTACCTAATTTTAAGACCTGCTAAGGAATAAGTGAGTGTTATTGTGTTCTGATATGTAAAACAATAGAAATTCAAAGAGGGTGTACTTTCTTATTCTCATGACTGCATATATATGCAAAATGTATAATATAGTATATATATATATATATATATATATATATATATATATACTTGTACTGGATATTCCTTGCACTCAGACTGTAGATAATTAAAGAGCCAGATGCATTCAGCAGGGGTAACCAAACTGTAGAAAAGCTTGCACTCATGGGTTTCTCAATTAAAACATCATATTTATTGAAACAAGTTAAAAGTACAGACATTATTTTTTATTTTTTTCTCACCCCCCTGGGGGGTATATTCTATTCCCTATTCCTCCTTCTCGGGTCCTCTACTAGAGGCCTGGGAGTTTGAGGGTTCTGCGCAGTATCTTAGGTGTTCTTAGAACTGCACTCTTCTGGACAGCAATCTCAGATGTCCCAACTGGGATCAGTTGAAACCACTCCCACAACTTGAGAATCACACATAAAAGTGATCCTATCGCAACTGGGACTACTACTGCCTTCCCTTTCCACATGCTTTCTAGCTCTTCTTTCAGTTATTGGTATTTGTCTATCTTCTCATGTTCCTTCTTCCTAATGTTATAGTTACTGGGTATTGCCACATCCACCACGACTGCAGTCTTCCGTTCCTTGTCTACCACCACGATGTCGGGTTGGTTGCAAGCACTTGTTTGTCTGTCTGGATCTGGTAGTCCCACATGATCTTAGACCTGCTATTCTCAACTACCATTGGTGGTATCGTCAATCTGGACTTAGGCAGGTTCAGACCATATTCTGTACAGAGGTTTCAGTACACAATCCTAGCACCTTGGTAGTGTCTCTTGGTGCATGCCATCTTGCATCCAGCTATGATGTACTGGATTGTCTCAGAGGCCTCTTTGCACAGTCTGTACCTTGGGTCTTTCCTGGTGTGGTTGACTCCCATTTCTATTGATCTGGTGCTTGTTGCCTGTTCCTGTCTTTCAGTCCTGCCTTTTCCAAACACTGGTAGGATTTTGACATGTGAGTCACATCCATTATCTGCCAGTGGTACACCCTGTGGAGTGGATTGTCTTGCCATGGAACCTCTTGTTATACTCTATCTGTTGTTGTCTCATGCATTTCCTTAGCAGTTAATCTTCGTGATGTGCTTGTTGATGTCTCATCAAGGATTTTAGGTAGACTCTTCCATTCATAATGAGTAATTTCCAGGTCTTGACATCCATGGTGACTAGTTCTTCTCTTGCCCAGGTTACTATTCCATCTGGGTACCTGATGACTGGTAGGGCATATGTGTTTATGGCTTGGATTTGGGTCTTGCCATAGAGCTGGGACTTCAGAACCTGTCTAACTCTTTAGAGGTACTTCAATGTGGCTATACTCCTTGTCTCTTCCTCGTTGTTTCCATGTGTTTGTGGTACCCCAGCTGTTCTCTACATCTTCTGTTTTACCTTCTGGTACTTGAACTCATTCTATCCTGATACTCTTCCCTCTTTTTGTTATCATCCGACAACACTTCTCTATTCTGAATGACATTCCAATGTCATTGCTGTATATTCTAGTTAGGTGGATCAGTGAGTCAATGTCCTGCTTGTTCTTGGCATACAGCTTGATATCAACCATGCATAGTAGGTGGCTAATGGTAACTCCACTCTTTACCGTGTATCTGTAGCCACTCTTGTTGATGATCTGGCTGAGGGGTGGATGCCAATTCAGAACAGCATTGGGAATAGCACATCACCTTGGTTTATGGCATATTTGATGTGTTGGTGTCCTGGAATTGGCTTCCAGAGTTATTTTCCACTTGCCCATTGAGTTCTTGATGAAGGTTCTTATTGTCGTGGTGGCATTGTGGCATAGGATTTTTTGTAGTCAATCCAGGCTATGCACAGATTGGTCTGTCTGGTCTTACAATCCCTTGTGACTGCTTGGTCTACTGGTTGGCGTTTTGATCCTCTAGTGTTGTTTCCAATCTGCTTCTGAGCATTGCTCATTTATTGACTCATGTATCCATTGATCAAAGAGGCTATTATGACTGTCAGGAACTTCTATATGTGTGGAGGCAGGGAATTGGTTGGTAGTTGAATGGCATTGTTTCCTTATGAGGGTCCTTCATGGCCAGTATTGTTCTACTTTGTGTTAGCCAGTCATGGTGAGCCTGCATTTATGTATATATCTGCTCAGTCTGGTTGCCAGTGCTGTCAATATTTGCTTAGCTGTTTCAAGCACCTCTGGTATCGGCATATCCTTGTACTTCCACAGTAGCCAGGATCTATCCTTGATCTTTCCACCTCTGTGAAGTTGATCCCGCTTATTAACTTCTTTCCATTTTGTCTTCATCTTGGCTTCCAGTCATAGTCTCCACAGTGGGTATTGCTTTTCTTTGAGGCTGATCTTGCAGTTAAGCACCTTTAGAGGACCACTAAAGATGCATATATGAACCTGTTGTTCTTTGTTATGGTACTGGTTCTGAGTGTTGATGTAGCATGCTGTTTGGTGGCAGTTTTCCGGTGATCTTTGGTATTCTTGTCCGCTGATCAATGACTGCTAGCTTTTCTAGGTAATTTTTCTTATATCTGTTGTTATGCCATCTTGGGGCAGGGATTCAGGCTGACAATCCATTGCAGGTATGGATGTGGCTATGGGAAATTCTTCCTTCTTGTGGTGCATGGTTGATGTTTTCTATAGTCTGTCTAATTCCAGTTGTGACACTAATATATATATATATATATATATATATATATATATATATATAAATACACACACACGTTTTGGATTCGAGCAAGTGTTCCTATTTAGCGGTATATAAAAAAAAACTAGTGGATGATCAATTGCCCAAATCCACCAATTGTTACACATAATTAACATGCATACATGTAATATAAGTTTGTTTTTTAAGTATTGTATTACTACCATTTAAAAAGTATTTCCTACCTAACCTGCTCATTTAACCACTTTTTATTTGAAAGGGTTACTCCAACCACTATGACTACTTTAGTGATTTGTAGTGGTCATGATGATAGAAGTCTGAATGTGCAGAATTTCTACTTGAAATATTGAACATCCGGAGATAGAATCCAGAGATCTAATCATACAACAGCAATCACTGTCACGGTTGCTGTTGTATTAACTAATGTAATAACTTTGAGTCTGTTTAAGTTTCAGACAATCTTGCTGTGTTTTATATACTGTAGCAAAACATATGAAGCAATAAATCCCTTAGCATACACTATACAAATTCCATCACATTTTGCATGATCTAATACAAATATAAACAGTTCTGTTGAACCAAAACTAGTTTGCTTCTGGGCTAAGCTACTTGTAAACCAACTGAATCTATAAACTAAAAATACATACTTTGCAAGTCTTTCATCACAATAGAGATAAAAAAAAATAGGTTGGAGTGTTTTACATTCTTTAGAATGATTGGGTGTCCTTAAGGGCATCAAAATGTAAAGAAGAGCACATTCTTTAAAATAGAACAAGCGAAAGCTGAAGTGAAGTTGAAAGATAAAAATCATTTTAGGGCTGTAAGATAGATTCTAAGAAAATATACTGAAATCAGCTTTTCTACAGTTTACAACTTTTATATCTTTGAGGTTAACAATATTTATTATCAAGCAACGGACATAAATTTACTTACCAATATATAATTAAATGTTAAATATGTCCAAAGTATAATTATATAATAACATTTACAAAATGTTTACAACTTTAAGTGCTAAAATTGGTTTGCATTTTGCCTCATGGTATCTCAGTGCTGCCAGTGAATTTTTTTTTTAAGATTTGTACATTCGGGTTTGGCTGAATTAGATTTCACTTACATTTAGTGCAATAGGGGGTTCGGCTGAATTCCGTATCTAGGAAGCACCATATGGACATTAGACTCAGCAAATGACTAGAAAGAAGTTAGAAGCCAGCATGTATGTTTGTTTTGTGATTCCCGTGGCCACAAAAAAAGCTTATTGAAGGCTAGGGAAAAGTAATGAAATATTAATTTTATTTGCGGATAAAGTAAGAAGTGACCAGTAGAGGGGAAGAACAAGAGGATCACAAAATATATATATATATAAATGTATATTATATGTAATGGGGACAATGGTGGACAATGTTTATAATTAGACTGTATCAGGGCCGGACTGGGAAAAAAATTCGGCCTGGGCATTTTTTTTATCACAGCGGCCCACTAAGAAGGGGGCAGGGCAGAAAGGGTGTGTTTTCTCATCACTAGCGACAAACACTCTCAAAGTGAGCATGTTGGTTCAATACTCTTCCAGGGCAGACCATGCGGTGTAATGTAATGCATTTGTGGCTAGGGTCTGTAGAGAATGTGTGTGTATAGGGGATGTATTGTCAGGGTACCTGTAGTCTCTACCTCAGAGGAGGTGAGGTGACGTTTATCCTCCCAGAGGGGTTGTTTCTTCCGTTCCTCGCGGTCCTCTCGGCCATTTACAAGCCGACCGCGAGGGATCCACTTCCTTATATGACGCGACGCTCAGTAGTCGACGTCATGACGCCAACCCAGGTTGACCTGTCAGTCAAGTCCCGAGCACTAATTAGGACTCGTCGGGGGCGTGATTACCCTCTAGAATCAAGGTATAAAGTAAGGCTTTCGGGCATCTGCTCATTGCCCTGTCGTGGTTCTAGCCTGTCTAGTCACTCAGCGCTCTTGTATTCTAGTTGTCTCTTTGGTTCTGACCCGGCTTGTTTGTACTACCCTGTTTATCTCTGTTACCCTTTGACTCGGCTTGTCTCTCGCTTACCTGTCCTCTCGTTCCCTCGACCTCGGCTTGTCCCTAGACTATTCTCTACTTACTCCTTACGTTAAGTCCGGCCATTCTAAGGTCCGGTATACGTACCTACCACCTGTTTGTACTCTGCGTGTGTGATCCCTGTCCCGATCCTGACATTACGACAGGGCCAATGGATCCTGCAGGTACAAACACTCAGGTTGGTCCTTCTGACTCTAGGTTCGACGCCATGGATCACAGAATGGACAGATGGCTCTAGCACTACAGGCGTTACTATCTCGTTCTAGTAATCAACCAGAGGAGATGCGTAATACTTCTATTTCTCCTGTGAGTTCAGGTCTAGAGGTAGCCACTGTAGGTGCTTCTTCCCGTATCACTCCACCTGTACGTTATGGTGGTTCTCCAGAGAAGTGTCGTGGTTTCTTAAACCAAATAGGTATCCATTTCGAATTACAACCCCGCTCCTATCCTACAGATAGGGCGAAGGTTGGATTTATTATCACATTACTTGTCGAGAAAGCTTTGAGATGGGCCAATCCATTGTGGGAAAATGATAATCCGTTAGTATACAATTATAATGCCTTCGTAGCTGCTTTCAGAAGAACTTTTGACCCTCCAGGTAGAAAGGTCAATGCAGCTAGATTACTGTTGCACCTTAGACAAGAAAACCGAACACTTGTGGATTATGCACTAGAGTTCAGGTCCTTGGCGGCAGAAATTAAGTGGAATGAACAGGCTTATATAGATGTATTTTTAAACGGGTTATCAGACATAATCCTTGACGAGGTTGCTACTAGAGAGCTTCCTGAAAATTTGGAGGATTTAATTTATTTTATTTCTCGCATTGATGAACGTTTAAGAGAGAGGCAGAACACTCGAGAGAGAAACCGTAGACCTTCCTTTAAACTAGCTCCTTCATTTCAAAGTTCTGAATCCACAACCTCACTTCTTCCAGAACCTATGCAGATAGGCAATACTCGCCTCTCAGAAGAGGAGAGACAGTACAGGAGAAGGGAGGGGTTGTGTATGTACTGTGGAGTCAGAGGCCATTTACGCCTAAATTGTCCTAGTCGCTCGGGAAACGCTCGCACCTAAGTTTCTCTAGAGGACAGGCCTTGGGTGTTTCTATTTTGTCCTCTAATCATAATTATAAAGATCACAGGCTTCTGCTACCCGTTTCTTTAACTTGGGAGAAGGGAGTACTAGAAACTATGGCATTGATAGATTCCGGAGCTGCTGAGAACTTTATCGACCAAGTTTTTGTTACTAAACACGCTATCCCATCCCAGTTAAGGGAGACACCCTTGGCCGTTGAGGCCATAGATGGTAGACCTTTAGTTGAGCCTGTGATTTTTCGTGAAACCATACCCGTTAAATTAACTGTTGGTATCTTACACGAGGAAGACATATCTTTATTGCTTATTTCGTCTCCATCTGTTCCCATAGTCCTGGGGTATCCTTGGTTAAAAAAACATAACCCTATTATTGATTGGGAATTAGGGGAGATAGTCTCATGGGGTCAGGGTTGTCAGGACAGGTGCTTACGGACAGTGTCACCGCTTTGCGCAGTTAACACACCGATTAATTCTACCTACTCTACAGAGGTACAAATACCGCCTCTGTACCTGGATTTAAAGGCAGTATTTGACAAAAAGAATGCTGATACTTTACCTCCACACAGGTCTTTTGATTGTAAGATTAATCTACTACCTGGTACTATGCCTCCCAGGGGTAATGTATATCCTTTGTCCACTAAGGAGAACTTAGTCTTAGAGGAGTATATTCGTGAGAACCTTGAAAAAGGATTCATTAGGAGATCCTCCTCCCCTGCCGGGGCTGGGTTTTTTTTTTGTTAAGAAGAAGGATGGTACACTAAGACCTTGCATTGATTATCGAGGTTTGAACAAAATAACCATTAGAAATGCCTACCCAATTCCTTTGATTACCGAGCTCTTTGATCGTCTAAAAGGCTCCAAGATTTTCACCAAGTTAGATCTCAGAGGGGCGTATAACTTGGTGAGAATTCAGCAGGGACACGAGTGGATGACGGCGTTCAATACCCGTTATGGGCACTATGAATACACAGTAATGCCTTTTGGTCTCTGTAATGCACCGGCAGTATTTCAGGACCTGATCAATGAAGTTCTTAGGGAATTTCAACATGACTGTGTTATTGTATATCTGGATGATATACTTATACACTCTAGAGAGATTGAGACTCACCACAGACAAGTCAGAAGGGTATTGCGCAAGCTTCTTCAACATGGCCTGTACTGCAAATTGGAGAAATGCAGCTTTGACCAATCCCAGATAAACTTTCTTGGTTATGTGATTTCTGGGGAAGGGTTTAAGATGGACCCGGATAAGCTCCAGTCCATTTTGGATTGGCCTTTACCCAGGGGCCTCAAGGCCATTCAGAGGTTTATTGGATTCTCCAACTATTATAGGCGCTTCATTAAGGGTTACTCTTCAATTATAGCTCCTATTACCAATATGACCAGACAGGGGGCTGACACTAAGAACTGGTCTACTGAAGCCCTTCTTGCCTTCAAAACACTCAAAGAACTGTTTGCTTCTGCACCAATTTTAGTTCACCCTGATACGACTCTGCCTTTCCTACTCGAGGTAGACGCCTCAGAGACAGGTATAGGTGCTATCCTGTCCCAAAGGTTAGGTGTGGATAAGCCCTTACATCCATGTGGTTTTTTTTCCAAGAAACTATCAGGCCCTGAGAGCAGATATGACATTGGTGACAGGGAACTACTAGCAGTTATCATGGCTTTAAAGGAGTGGAGACATTTATTGGAGGGCACCTTACATCCTGTTACTATTTTGACAGACCACAAGAACTTGTCCTATATTGGGGAGGCCAAGCGCTTGTCCTCCAGGCAAGCTCGTTGGTCTTTATTCCTCATGCATTTCAATTACGTGCTCACTTATAGACCTGGTTCTAAGAATTCTAAAGCCGATGCTTTGTCTCGCCAATATGAACCTTCTGCGATATCTGAGCCGGTTTTGTCTTCTATAGTACCCAGGGGCAATATTATCGCCAACACGAGTCTTAAGATTCACTCTCCGTTGCTTGGTCAGATCATGAAGTTGCAACATCTGGCGCCTAGACAGACTCCTGGGGCAAGGCATTTCGTTCCTCCTGAACTCCAACTGGAACTCTTACAGTGTTTTCACAACAGTAAGGCGGCTGGGCATCCGGGTATTCGCAAGACATGTTCCTTGATCTCTAAAGATTTCTGGTGGCCTTCTTTACGGAAGGATATTAGGGATTTCATCGGAGCATGTGAGGTCTGTATGAAGACTAAGCAACCTCATACGCTTCCATGTGGTTTGTTACATCCCTTGAACATTCCAGAGAGACCATGGTCCTGTTTGGCTATGGACTTCATTGTAGATTTGCCTGTTTCTAAAAAACAGACTGTGATCCTCACGGTGGTTGATAGGTTTACTAAGATGGCTCATTTCGTGCCCTTAACTAAACTCCCGACTTCTCCTGAATTGGCCGAGATATTCGCGAGAGAGATTTTTCGCTTACATGGGATACCTTCCGAAATTGTTTCCGATAGAGGTTCCCAATTTGTTTCACGTTTTTGGAGATCCTTCTGTTCTCAACTTGGCATCAAATTGAATTTTTCTTCTGCCTATCACCCTCAGTCTAACGGAGCTGCTGAACGTACCAATCAAAAGATTGAACAATATTTGCGTTGTTTTGTTTCTGAACACCAGGACGATTGGGTCGGTTTGATTCCTTGGGCGGAGTTTGCACACAATAATCTCGTTTGTGATTCTACTCGTTCCAGCCCCTTCTTCATGAATTATGGCTTTCATCCTTCCATTCTTCCCTCGGTTTCTCCTTCCCAAGGGGTACCGTCGGTTGATGTTCATGTTGCCAATTTGAGGAAGTTGTGGGATCAGACTCGACAAATTCTCCTACATAATTCCATGTTGTTCAAGAAACACGCTGATAAGCACAGAATATGCGGCTCCGGTTTTTGTTCCAGGTGATAGGGTATGGTTGAGTACAAGAAACATTCGTTTAAAGGTTCCTTCTATGAAATTCGCTCCTCGTTACATTGGCACTTACAGGGTTCTGACTCGAATTAACCCAGTTGCGTATCGCCTAGCTCTTCCAGCTGCCTTACGCATTCCTAACTCCTTTCATGTTTCCTTACTGAAACCGTTAGTCTGTAACAGATTTTCCTCCACTATATCCTCTCCTCGCTCTGTTCAGGATGAGGGTCAGGAGGAGTATGAAATCAACTCCATCATCGATTCTCGAATCTCCCGGGGGAAGTTACAATATCTTATTGACTGGAAGGGATATGGTCCTGAGGAGAGGACTTGGGTACCTCAGGAGGATGTACATGCTCCTCGCCTCCGTTTTCCATCTCGTCCCGTTTCCTTCCGCCCGGTGGGCGTTTCTGAGAGGGGGGATACTGTCAGGGTACCTGTAGTCTCTACCTCAGAGGAGGTGAGAGACTTAGACGTTTATCCTCCCAGAGGGGTTGTTTCTTCCGTTCCTCGCGGTCCTCTCGGCCATTTACAAGCCGACCACGAGGGATCCACTTCCTTATATGACGCGACGCTCAGTAGTCGACGTCATGACGCCAACCCGGGTCGACCTGTCAGTCAAGTCCCGAGCACTAATCAGGACTCGTCGGGGGCGTGATTACCCTCTAGAATCAAGGTATAAAGTAAGGCTTTCGGCATCTGCTCATTGCCCTGTCGTGGTTCTAGCCTGTCTAGTCACTCAGCGCTCTTGTATTCTAGTTGTCTCTTTGGTTCTGACCCGGCTTGTTTGTACTACCCTGTTTATCTCTGTTACCCTTTGACTCGGCTTGTCTCTCGCTTACCTGTCCTCTCATTCCCTCGACCTCGGCTTGTCCCTAGACTATTCTCTACTTACTCCTTACGTTAAGTCCGGCCATTCTAAGGTCCGGTATACGTACCTACCACCTGTTTGTACTCTGCGTGTTGGATCCCTGTCCCGATCCTGACATGTAGCAAGTGTGTGCACACAGGCAATAGTGTGTCTGTGTATAGGTTACATAGTTACATTGATAAAAAGAGACTTGCGTCCATCAAGTTCAGCCTTCCTCACATTTGTTTTTTGCTGTTGATCCAAAAGAAGGCAAAATACCCCAGTTTGAAGCACTTCCAATTTTGCAACAAGCTAGGAAAAAAAATTATTCTTGACCCCAGAATGGCAGTCAGATTTATCCTTGGATTAAGCAGTTATTACCCTACATTGAAAGATTATATCCTTGAATATTCTGTTTTTGCAAGTATGCATCTATTAGCTGTTTGAACATCTGTATGAACTCTGATAAAACTACTTCTTCAGGCAGAGAATTCCACATCCTTATTGTTCTTACAGTAAAAAAACCTTTCCTTTGCCTTAGACAAAATCTTCTTTCTTCCAGTCTAAACGCAGGACCTCGTGTCCTATGTAAAGTCTGGTTTGTGAATAGATTTCCACACAATGGTTTGTATTGGCCCCGAATATATTTGTATAATGTTATCATATCCTCTCTTAGGTGACGTTTTTCTAAACTAAATAGGTTTAAATTTGTTAACCTTTCTTCATAGCTGATTTGTTCCATTCCTTTTATTAATTTTGTAGCCCGCCTCTGCACTTTTTCTAGTGCCATAATATCCTTCTTTAGAGCAGGTGCCCAAAATTGCACAGCATATTCAATATGTGGTCTTACCAGTGATTTATAAAGAGGCAAAATGATATTCTCGTCCCGAGAATGAATGCCCTTTTTTGTGAATGACAATACCTTACTGGCCTTGGCCACTGCAGATTGACATTGCACATTGTTGCATAGTTTGTTGTCTATAACAATTCCCAAGTCCTTTTCATGTGTTGTTATCCCTAATTAGCTTCCATTAAGGGTATACGTTGCTTGTGTATTCTTTACGCCGAAGTGCATAACTTTGCATTTTTCAACATTAAATTCCATCTGCCATTTGAGTGCCCATTCCCCAAGTCTATCTAAATCGCTCTGCAGCAAAGTAATATCTTGCTCACTTTGTATTATTTTACAGAGTTTTGTGTCATCTGCAAACACTGAAACATGACTTTCAATGCTGTCTTCAAGATCATTTATAAACATGTTAAATAGAAGGGGTCCCAGAACAGACCCCTGAGGGACACCACTTGCCACCTCTGTCCAGCTTGAAAATTTACCTTTAATGACAACTCTTTGTACTCTGTTTTTAAGCCAATGTTCTACCCAAGAATAAGCATTTTCATCTAGACCAATTTCCTTGAGTTTGAACACTAATCTATTGTGTAGAACTGTATCAAATGCCTTGGCAAAATCCAAAAAGATCACATCCACTGCAACACCCTGATCTATACTTCTACTTACTTCTTCGTAGAACGCAATCAAGTTAGTATGACATGACCTGTGCTTCATAAAACCATGCTGATTTTTGCTGATAACCATGTTCTTCTCAAGGAATTCTTAAATATTATCCCTTAATAACCTTTCAAATATTTTCCCAGCCACAGAAGTTAAGCTCACAGGTCTATAATTTCCAGGCAAGGATTTTGAACCCTTTTTGAATATAGGAACCACATCTGCCTTCCTCCAATCCTCCGGAACACTTCCTGAAAGAAAAGAATCTTGAAAGATTAAAAACAGAGGTTCACTTATTTCTATACTTAGTTCCTTCAGTACTCGTGGATGTACACCGTCAGGCCCTGGAGATTTGTTTATATTAACTTTCTTTAGTTGCTGCAGTAAGTCATGAGCTACGTAATTTTACATCTTTTAAGCTCTGTGATCAGTCTGATGTACATTACCATGCCATACTAGATATAACATTAGGAGGCATTTTACTGCAGTGCAGCTTCGTTGCATAGTGAGCTGCTATTTACTGTGATCTTTTATTCATACTCTATTACCTTTATACAAGCAGCCCAGACATGTTGATTTGTTATATACAGCACAATTTGTTTATGTATACTTATCTTCCTTCTCTTCTTTTCTACTTTGAAACTGGTATTTGCTTGTGTGAAGGTAGTGGGGACTATGTACAAAATTAACCCTTAACCCTGGACCCTTACCAATAATTGACACAAGACGTAGATATGGTGAAAATATGCCACAGCATTTACTAACCATCCACCAATAATTTAACTGTATAAAATATAATAACAGTACATAATTTGTACTTGCCAAAAACGTACAATCCATAAAATATCAACTTAACAATTCCCTGGGTGCTACCCCTCCCCATCGTCTTACCAATTCTTTTTTTTTTTTTATCTTTATTTTGCACACTGCAAATGAAAGGTACAGTACGTATGTCAAGTTATTCATCATACACAATTGGTTAATGTGGGCAGGAGATTGACAGTTAGTGTTCTACAAGCAGTGTGGAATTGTTTAGTGTGTAAAGCTGCAGTAAAACATGTTACCCCTTAGAGCATTCTTCTAGCATCCCCTTAGGGACCCTTAGGGACTTGGAGTAACAGGTGAGAGTCCTAGGAGTTTTGCGCCCGTTAAGGGAGTCACCCGCCCACCAGAAGATTGAAAGTATTCAAAGTAATTCCACTAGTAAATTGGCAGGGGGAGAGGGGGAGGCAGTGAGAGAGAGAGAAAGTGGAGATACCCGTTTGGTATTGATTAGAAGGCTACATGTGTATACCATGTTAGAGGATTAGGAGCAGAACTTTATTCCCCGGTCAAAACAACTTATAAACTGATGGAGATAAAAAAGGATGGAAACTGATGGAGATTAAAATAAAACATTTCTGAGTATTAACTCAAATTAATAGTAAATATTATATGGTGGTGGAAGATGAGATCCTCTAAGAGGACAAGCAGCTTCTCCCAGTTAGGGACAGTTTCTCATGTCAGTTCTCTGGCAAGCAATGCACGCTGAGCTACTCTGAGGGTGAAATACACTATGGTTGAGGGATCCATGTAGGGCAGGCTCTGTCTTGTAGCTTTTGGGGGATCCATGAGGCCCAGGGCTTGTAGGTATGCTTCCAACTCTTGAGAGCTTTGTGCTTTATGTGTAGTCTCTTCGTGTGTAAAGAGGAGTGCCCGTGGGGTACACCATCTGTAGGAAATGGTCTTGGCATGTAAGTGATGTAGAAGTGGCTGTAGAGTTTTACGCCAGGAGAGAGTGTTTTTTGTCAGGTTTGGGAAGACTAGTAGCATTGCTCCCTCAAAGGATAGAGGGGTGTTCCCCCAAAGTGCAGCAGTAAGGGGGTTCTTGTCTCGGGGGGTCTGGAAGCGGAGGATGAGGTCCACCAGTAGTGCCTTCGCTGACTTTGGCAAGCAAAATATCCCATCTAGCCTCATGGCTTTTGCCTGCTTGGGTGGTAGTATGGCTTCAAACAAGTGTCTGATGAAGCGAGGTAAGTTGGAGAGATCCACGGTCTCGGGTATTCCCCTGACCTTTAAGTTGTACTGCCTTCTCTGGGCTTCCTGTGTATTTAATCTGTCTTCAGTGGCTAGTTGCTGACATTGGAGGTCTGCCAGTGTTTGTTCCACCTCTGTGTTTCTGGTGTCATGGGTGCTGAAAATGGCTTTGAGTTGTGTAACTTTGGATGCTGCGCCTTCAATATCTGCTTCAGTGTCCCTACGCACAGGGGCGGACTGACCACTAGGGCACTTCGGGCAGAGACCGAGGGCCGTGGCAGTCAGGGGCCCGGGTGCAGTAGAAGTTATGGACCAAATGGTAAGATCAGCAGATCATCCCAGACAGCCCTGTATTTTTTTAAAACTCCGTTATAAAATGCAGCCTGTCACAGTGTATGTGGATGGAGGCGGGGATAGGATTTTACATCATATCCCCGCCTCTCAAAACAAAGAGTCCCGGCCATGCGGAAAGGAGCCTGAACAGAAGAGAGGACAGGCAGTTTAAGGTAAGTAAAGGGAGTTTAGAAGAAAAAATGGGGAAATTGTAAAAAAAAACGGTGTATTAACCCTTTAGGTCCAAATGCTGCCAGCTCCATACTCTGCCCAGCTCCCGGTGGCTTGCTCTCTCTCTGCAGTCACAGTGCAAGCTGCTCAGAGCTCCTGGAAGGCTGGCTGTGCTCCTCCTGTGAAACCAGAGAACCTCAGGGATCAAGACTGCAACAGGTAAGTAGAACTATTTTATTACAGGATAAACCGTGAGAGGACTTATTAGGAGGGTTAGCTAGGACTTTGGGACACCAGGACACTTCAAAAGGCAATATTAACCATTTTAGGGCCAGAGGAATAGGCATCCCCTAGCCCCTGGTATATAAAGAAGTTAACCCCTTCTGGATTTAATTACTTGGCAACTATAATATAAATAATTAACTCCTTCTGGGCCAGGAATGTATGGGTTAACCCTATATAGGAACAATATCTGATAGGCTAGTGGTTTGGGCCATGTTTTTTGTTTTGTTTATTGAATGTGTGTATGTCTATATGTGTAAGAGTGTGTATTTAGGCAACATATTGTATATGTGTATAGGTCTGGGTATATGTGGTGTGTGCATCTCTGAGTATGTGTAACAGTTTGCATTTATATGTGTAATTGTGTATGACTGCATATGTGTAGTAGTATGTGTCTATACATTTGTATTAATTCCTCATGGAAAACTAGCTTTAAAAATTGAAATGCTAACATTTTATTGATAGCTAGTAATAAAAATAACATTTTAATTTTGTAAAAAGTCCTTAGACTGCTGTCCTTTTGTATATATGTATTTGTTTCGTTATTTGTTCATATATATTTTTTATTTTTATTTTTTTTACGGTGGCGTTGGGGTTATTCATTGGGCGAGCTTAATGTAAAATTTATTTGGGGGGGGCTGGATCCACCTAGCAAAGCCCCTGGGGATCAGATAGACAAAAGTGCTTTGTAAGAGAATGACAGTGAATGGGAAGATAAGTTACACTATGACATTTGGTTAAATACACCCCTGTATAGACATACTTCTCAAATACAACAATACATGCACACAGTAACATCCAGTGAAGTACAATCGTACAAACATACAGACACATGCATGTCTCACAAAAACATTCTTGCACTCACTAACACAGTCCATACAAATATTCAATAACACTGCATCTGCACACATTATTATTACACACAAATATTCTTTTGAATTCACACATCCCTAAATACATCAACGCTCTATACAAAATACAAAATCACTGCTGTATTCCTACAATGCACACAAATACACATCTGGTCCATAAAGATATAGAGTTTTTGTTTCACGCACACTTCCTCTACATGTAAATATAAACAGTGGCACTACTCACACAAACAACTTTGGATTCACAAAACACAAAAATGAATTCTTTAGTGCACACACCCATGTATGTTTCTACATGTACCGTATATACTCGAGTATAAGTCGAGTTTTGCAGCACATTTTTTGTGCTGAAAAACCCCAACTTGACTTATATTCGAGTTAATGTCTGTATTATGGCAACTTACATTGCCATTATACAGACCAGGACCGCTGGGCTCATTACAAGCCCGGCGGTCCTGTTGGGGCTGGCAGAGAGCTGTAACTTACCTTTACAGCAGCTCCTGTCGGCTCCCTTCTCTCACCTCCGGTCCGTGCAGCTCCCTTCTCCTCCACTGTAAGTCTCGCGAGAGCTGCGGGGTCAAAGCGGCAACGCTCCGCGCGGCCGCGAGACTTACACTGGAGGAGAAGGGAGCTGCACGGACCGGAGGTGAGAGAAGGGAGCTGACAGGAGCTGCTGTAAAGGTAAGTAACAGCTTCCTGCTAGCCCCCCCTCCTACACAGCCCATCCACTGGACCACCAGGGAATGAGAGCCCCCCTCCCTGGCCAGCTAACAAGCAGGGAGGGGGGGGTGAATACAAATTTAAATAATAATAAAATAATAATATTAAAAAAAAGTAATAAAATAAAAAAAATATATTAATAATGTAACAAAAAAAAATATTAAAATAATAATTTAAAAAAAATAATAATAAAAATGCCCACCCCCCACCAAGGCTCTGCATCACATACACAAACACACTCTTCATCACACACACACTCTTCATCACACACACACTGCATTCATACACACACACACACACTGCATTCATACACACACACACACACACACTGCATTCATACACACACACACACACTGCATTCATACACACACACACTGCATTCATACACACACACACTGCATTCATACACACACACACACACACACACACACTGCATTCATTATATACACACACTGTAAATAAATATTAAATTAATATAATTTTGGGGGGATATAATTTTATTTAGAAATTTACCAGTAGCTGCTGCATTTCCCACCCTAGTCTTATACTCGAGTCAATAAGTTTTCCCAGTTTTATGGGGTAAAATTAGGGGTCTCTACTTATATTCGGGTCGACTTATACTCGAGTATATACGGTACATATTGGATTATAGAGGGGGCCCAGGGCCTAGGTTTGCCCGGGGGCCCAGACTGATCTCAGTCCGCCCCTGCCTACGCAGGTCTGCTAACATGCTTTTAAGCATGTCCAGTGTCACCCGGTGTCCGAGTCTTTGGTTGCTCGTTCTGCTGGCAGGTCATACGATGCTCCCTCCCCAAGGTTGATGGAGTCCTCCTCAGAGGAGTAAGATAGGTAATCTCTCAGTACCATCTTGGTCCATGCCGCCTGTTGTGAGCTCCTCAGCAAGTCTCCTATGTCCCTGCTATTAGGACCTTTGTCAGCTTGAGGCTTTGCTTTTTCAGCCCATTACCTGTCTGTCAGGGTCACCAGCATGCTATGCACTAATTATGGGTATTTGGGTCTGGCTGGGTTTGGATGTTTGGCTGAGACTCCCTATTTAAACCCCGCAAGGCTGGTTCTCATTGTCAAATCATGTTTCCTGTTCCTGTTTGGTTTCACTGCTATTCATCTGACTCCTGGTTTTTGATCCTCTGTTCGTCTACCGATTTCACCTGATTGCCGCCTGTTCTGACTTCTGATTCTGTTATTGACTACTCTTCTGGATATCCCTTGTCTGTACTGCGTTCCAGGAAGCACTGGTTATTTCAGCCCCAGTGCACTGTGTCACAGCCTTGGGGATTTCTGTCTTGAGTCCCCTCGGCCTATGTCAAATTGCAAAGGGTGCTTTAACTCTGCGTGCTGGACTCCCACTCCAGGTAAGATCCCTGACACTGTCCTTGCGTTAGCTGCAATGTGTGTGGTCAGAAGTTATCACTAGGCTGTAATGTAAACACTGCATTTTCTCTGAAAAGACATTGTTTATAGCAAACAGCCTGAAGGTAATGATTCTACTCACCAGAACAAATTCAATAAGCTGTAGTTGTTCTGGTGACTATAGTGTCCCTTTAACTACTAAACACTTTCTCACACAACATTCAGCCTCCACATCTGACACTCAGATGCCCTTAATCACAGAATAGAGTTTAAAGCTCCAAGAAAGTGCCTCCTTCTGGTATCCTGGACAATCTTAATCCAGCTCTGCCTTTTTTAATTTAAAACAACAACATATTTTACACACATATGTTTATGAGTAGTTTTTACATAAATTACTGAACACCATCAGTCATAAGAAAACTGAGTCTTTAATTATACACATATGTTAACATTAAAACAAGACTAAAGATGATCATAGGTAAGAGACAGAAAATTATCTTTTTTCAGTCTGTCCAATATAACATACAACATAAATATTGTGTTCATTGCATCCCTATCTCAGAAATAAGATTACAATACATTGCCAATAAGCATTAAAGTTTCTGTAATCATTTTTCCCGAGTGAGTATGCAAAATGGCATCACATCAGTAAATTACTTATAAATATGTAACATGGCTGCAAATGATTTATTTCAATGAAGGACATATTCATTTAAAGGGCACCTCAGTTGAATATTCATATTCTGCTAGCATAAAACCCAAGGTAGCAAAAAAAAAGTCTGAAATTGTCCTTGGTTTTCAACGATTCATCTTCAAATACAGTTATATGTCTGCATCATAATCATATAATCTGTCAGGTGTTTCTAAGAACTTTCTTAACCCCTTTGCTGTGCAAGACAGACATTTTCTGTCATGTGTGTCCTATAGTTATGTTTAAAAATAGTTTTAAAATGTTTAAAAAAGTAATAAAAACGTAAAACAAAAAAAAACTTTATTTAGTAAAGTTAAAGTTTATTTCTACACAATGCTTAAGAAGGGTATTGTCAAGGAGGATTATAGAATTGCAATGGCCGACTCAGAGGCAACATAGGGTACATATAATATAAAGTACATATAAGAACAAGAGTTTGATAAAATGCAGACTTTTAAAATCAGCCTTCGAGAAAAAGATATAAAAAAGCAGCAAGCCAAATAGAGAATAATTGCAAATAAGTGCAATAGTTGATAAAAACACACTGTTGCAGTCTTAAAAGGAATGTACATAAAAGCCATACATTTCATGCCAGAAGGACATAACACTATAAAAACTTCTACACTAACCTATAGATCTCATAAATATTGATATGGGGCTGGAAAAAACATAGCTACTTTATGTTAAGCAAATTATATTTCTGCTCCTACACAAAATTTTCAGAACCTTTGTGGCACCTTTAACAAGATAAGGAATGGTCTATGATCTCTTTAATGGTTTATCCTTAAATATATACGTAGAATTTTAATATATATGCATTTATAGGTATTTCAATTCTACGTGTATACTAATGTAATCTTTTATGTAATTATATGTATTTATCTCTATATATATATATTTGCGGTTATTTGTATTTTATATATAGATAGATAGATATAGAATGTCATTCTAAGTGTATTTTGTTACATATATATATATATATATATATATATATAACAAAATACAGTTAGAATGAAATTACATATGAATATATAATTTATTTTAAATTTTGTTTCAATATTTTATTTATTTATTTTATTATTTTATTTATTTATTATTGTAATTATACGTATATATATATAATATATGTGTATATATCTATTATATATAATATATATACATATTATATATATATATATATATAAATATATATAACGTCATTCTAAGTGTATTTTAATATTAATATATACTAATATTAATATTAAAATACACTTTGTATGACGTTGCATATATATATATATATATAATATGTATATATATATATTATGTATAATATATATACATATATTATAAATATAAATACTTTAAATTTAATTTTACACATGTCTAATATGTTTTTTTTATTCTTCCTACCAGCAGGGGGACTGTCTGATATTTCAGACAGCCCCCCTGCTGGCAGATCCACAGCTAGCTATAGGGGGCCATGTGATCACTCTTTGAGAGCGATCACATGGCCCCCGGGGGCCTCATTTGCTGTGGGGAGGCTGACTGGGCTGTCAGGCAGCCCTCCAGAAGAAGATCGCGGCGGAGGTGAGTACCGCCGAGGTCCTGGGGGCTTAAGCCGTTACGGCGTTCTTTGCTGCCGCAACGGCTTTAAAGCCCTTTAAAGCCGCGACGGCATAGAACGCCGTAACAGCGTTAAGGGGTTAATATGCTAACTTTTTTCTAAGTTAACATGCTAAATATTCTGTCCAGGTCTGAAATAAAAAAAAAATATATATAACTGGCAATAGAGTAATTTATTATTTATTACTGAATCGATCAATACTATAATAAAAGAAAAGACACTCCCAAATGCCCCTAAGCCCCCCATCTTACCTATTTTTGCATGTTTATTTCGTGCCCGGACCTGGCCGCCATCTTTGTGTGGTTAGATGAAGTCCCTGTGATAACGTCAACTGCCCACACTAGATATCGCTGTGAAATTCCTGCACATGCCCAGTTGGGCACGCGAACAGGACTTTCATCTATTCATTCATTCATCAGAAAGATAAATAAATTAATAGAAATTTCAAACGAATGAACGTTAGTTCGTTTGGTTTATTACAAGGAGGGAGCTACCGGCGTGCAGCCTATTGTCCACCCCCACTCAGCCCCCACCCATGAGCGGAGGGTGGGGACCCTAAATAAAAAATGGGGGGACCTATTTTCCTCCCCCATGGCCCCCATCCATGAGCAGTGGGTGGGGGCCCTAAATGAAAATGGGGCATGCGAGTGCTGGGTGGTATCCTAAATGAAAATGGGGGGCCCTATGGTCCTCCCCCATCACCCACCCATGAGCGGTGGGTGGGGGCCATAAATTACTATGGAGGGACCTATTGTCCTCACCCCCACCCATCGCCCATGGGTGGGTGCTAAATGTAAACCCTGCGTAGGTGACTAGTGGTACCCAAGCCATGGGTGGGTACCCCCCTTTTTAGTTAGGGCCCCCACCTGCCACTCGTGGGTGGGGGATTGAGGGAGGACAATAGGTCCCCCCCATTTTCATTTGGGGCCCTCACCTGCCGCTCATGGGTGGAGGATGGGGGAGACAATAGGTCCCACCCATTTTCATTTGGGGCCCCCACCTGCCGCTCATGGGTGAGGGCCAAGGGGGGAGCTAGGTCCCCCTTTCAGTTTAATAGCTCCAACTCGAGCGGCATGGATGGGGGCTACGGAGGGGGGACACTAGGGGTCTTTTTGCCCCAACTTGCGGTATAGTAGTTGGGGCATGTCTACTAATATTAGTACATTTGGCTGAAAGACCAATCTTAGTCTTTCAGTCTTTTGGTAGACAGCTCCCTAATACCATGCAAGATGCAGCCACAGCACAAATAGATCAGAATTTCATTCATTCAAATGAAATTCCGATCCAAACAAAGTCCCGAATTGCATCCTAACACGAATGGAGAAACTGTTCTCATTCTCTTGGACGAAATTCAGTAGTTTTGCCGTTGTTCTGTCTAGGACATTCGGGAATACTGACAGGAAGCATCGCAAGATCAGGGAGGAAAGGTAAGAAATGTGGGAACATTTCTCTGACCACAGGAAACGGAGCACACTTTGCTCCTCCGCTTGTCATAGATGGTCAGGAGTAGGAAACCTCCATAAAACAAATAGTCCCTACTTTGTCTTATGTTTTAAAGAAAACTAGAGAAGACAGGAAGAAATGAAGAACAGATCCTGACGGGGAGAGAAGAGGGATCTATTGGGGAAATGTTCTGCATGACACTGCTGCTTTAAGTACAGCAAATTTGCAAAAATATAATTATTAGATAACCAATGACACATCCTACCACAAAAATACAGAGTTCATAAAAACACTAGCAAAAGCACAGCAACAGCTTGCAACTCATGAGGCCATCATTTAAATTCCAATAGGAGATATAAGCATGCTAATGTCAGGATTTCTAATTGATCCAGCACATAGAACACAGATGACTAATAGGTAACATATTACTGGGCCTTAGAATGGACGGACCTCATAAGTGACAAACAACTTATCTGTAAAAATGAAGTTCAAATTTGGAACATAATGGATCGTCACTTTTCCGGAGGAGGCGTTATGACGTAGGCGCGTGTGAGCGTCTACGGGAGAGGAAGGGCGATATGGCGGAAGGGTGGCCGGCGAGGATTTTGGCGGCTTGAGGAAACGTTTGAGCAAACACTTGAGAGGACGAGAGGATAACATTGGCGGCAACCGCGGAGTTTCCTCTGCAGTTATGGCCAGCTTTTTTGTAACGCTGCATTATTGAGTCGGTGCCCGTAGCTCCTGGTCGGAGGCGTATAGAGGTTTTGGTGTGGAGAGTGAAGACTGCAAATAGCTGAAAGATAAGTCTGCTTCTTAATATACAATTGTAATACTGGAAGGGAGAGGGCTAAGGAGAGAGGGGTGGGGAGGAGGGAAATTATAAAGCAGAGATTTTTTGAAAAGGAAATGGAGAAAGTGGAGGGGAGAAAATAAACTATAAAGATCCAACGGAATTGATGTATTGTGAGATACTGCCCCTTGAAAGTTGAAAAGACCAGGGAGAAAAGATTATAGAGAGGAGAGAAAGCAGAAGGGAAAGGAAGGAACGGAAGGGGAAACCTGAAAGAAAGGAAAAAAAAAGAGAAAAAGGTAAAAAACCAAAAAAGTTATTTAAATAATACAAAATGGCAACTAGAAAACCACAGGAAGAAAAGAGAAAGAGAGAAAAAAAAGATCCCATTACTGAAAAAAGGCTATCAGGCTATTTCTCCCCTTCTCAAAATAAATTTCAATTGCTTTCTGAAAATCAGGATAATTCCCCTCCTCCCTAAATTTAACTCTAATCCCTCTCATGCTGCACAGGCAGGAAAACCCCTTACTGAAGAGACTTTAATTAATTACCTGGATAAATTTCAGGAGAATATTAAAGAAGATATTCAAAGAGGATCATCGGATCTAAAACAAGAATTAAGAAGCATGAAAGTCCAATTGGAATCTATAGAGTCTAAGATGATGCAAACCGACCTAAAATATGTTCATATAGAGTCATTAACGGCAGACTTGCAATCTAAAGTAGCTCAATTAGAGGATAAATTAAATGACTTTGAAGATCGTTCGAGGAGAACCAACATAAGAATTCGCAATATCCCTGAACAAGTTATTGATTCAACATTGAAAAAATTTCTAATTGAATATTTCGAGTCGGTACTATCTCAAGTTGGTTTAAAAGACTCTGAATTAGAAAGATTTCACAGGCTACCTAGGCCTAGATATGTGGCAGAAACATTACCAAGAGACGTAATTGTTAAATTTCAATCTCTCCATATCAAAAAAAAAATAATGATCTCATTAAGAAATAATCCGGTCTTGGAAGAAAGATTCAAGAATCTCAAGATTTTCCCAGATTTATCTTTTTACACAAGAACATGGCGGAAAAGTTTCAGCCAAGAACTATCTATTTTAAGAGCTAAAGAGGTGAAGTACATATGGGGATTCCCCAAATGTCTTAGGATTTTCTGGAGAGAAAAACATTAAAAATGTACAACCTTGGATGCTTTGAGAAAATGGATGGAAGAAACACTAATATCGGGACCAACACAATAATTAACAACTGAAGAAGCCCTGAAGCTGTCCGGATGAAAGAGGACAATTATAATTATTCATATTTTTTTTTTTGTTATAGTAATTGAATTTAATAATTCAAAATTATAGAATAAGTACTGATCCAATAGGAAGTTATACGTGTAAGAAGTAGGGAAAGAATTAACACTATAAAAGGATGGATTACGTTACACAAAGAGGAAATGTATAAAGTATTAGGATGTATTGGTTATATGTTTAGGTAGTCTTGTTAAGATTTAAAATAACAAAAGGAAGGATTATTCATACACAGTGGTGGAATATATAAAGTGATAATGAATATATATAAAGAATCACTTTTTTTTTCTCTCTCTTCTTCATTATATTGTGATATTAATGATAGTGAGTGTCTGGGGGGATGAGAAGGGATAGAGATAAATACGGTGGTAGTAAATAATAATTCAAATTTATAGAATAAGTATTGATGTAATAGGAAGTTGGATGTATTGGCAATAAGTGTAAGAAGTATGGAATGAAGTAACACTGTAAAAGGATGGATTACGTTTACACTGTGGGGAAATTTATAAAGTGTTAGGATGTATTGGTTATATGTTTAAGTAGTCTTGGTAAGATTTAAAATAACAAAGGGATGGATTATGTATACACAGGGGTGGAATTTTTTTTTTTTTCTCCTCTTCCTCCTCTAAAAAGTAACTAAATGAGATAGTAGGGTGTTCTCAAAATAAGGAATAGGATTTTCGGTCACTCTGATACTATATTGCCTCACCAAGTGTCATTTTTTTTGACACAAATACCGAGATATGGTAACTAAAGTTACCATATCACGTGAACATAGAGGGCCTTGGGGGGTGAGTTGAGAGACAACCTTCCAGGAGCCAGGCTGTGTTGGGCCAGACTGGGTGTATTTCCCATAAGGCTAGTTTCGGTCTATGCTAAATGGACTATTTGTGTTTTATGTAAATGCATTGCAACTCTTTTGGGGACAGTGGTATTAAGGGTTTATGATTTGAAATGGTAAAGATGATTTCGGTTAACGTTCAGGGTCTAAATTCTCCAAGCAAAAAATCTCTAATATATAATTATATGTTAAGAAATAAAGTAGAAGTAGGTTTCTTTCAAGAAACCCATTGGATAGATATGGATAACCATGGTTGGGGTGGATTAAAGTTCCCTACAGTGATACATGCCTCATTAAGCGGGAAAAAGAAAAGAGGTGTAGCAATAGTTTTTTCCCACACATTAAAAGTAGATATATTACATCAAATTAAAGACAAGGAAGGTAGATATGTTATAGTCTGCTGTAAATTGAATGAGATACCTTATACATTGACTAATATATATATCTCCCTAATGATTTTCCTGCTCCAACCTTAAAACAAGTTTTGGGTTTAATGGAATCCATTAAAATAGGCATGTGTCTGGTAGCTGCGGATTTTAACAGTGTATTGGACCCGATGTTAGATAAAAAGACAACTTCAATATTATTACATCAAAAAGAACAGATAAGCTTGCAAAATCTATTAAGAGAAATATGATTAATTTTGACTATTTTGATTTATGGAGAACGATCAATCCTGATTCATTGGAATATACGTTTTTTTCGCGTGTACATCTGTCTTACTCTCGAATTGATATGGTGTGGGGAAACACAACAGCATTAACAAATATTAAATATTGTAAGATACTTGATAATACCTGGTCATATCACAGTATTAGTTACCAAGAAAACGCGCTAAATCGATCTGTAAACATAAAAAACACACATAATAGTGCAGACCATCTGGTAATAATAATATAAAAGATAGGAGTGATAGGAGAAAAACTCACATGTCCCAGAGCCGGAGTGAACAGTGACAGAAATAGATCGTGCGAAACCACGCCCCCTGGCCAATGGAGCAAGAGAAGGGCGGCACTGTTAACTCAAAAGGAAGACTGGAACCCCCTGACGTCGTCGGAAGAAGCCTGTGGAGGCGGGCGAAACGCGTCACACGGACGTCATTGGAGGGCGGACCCGGAAGCGATCACGTGACCGGACTGCAACCAGGAAGCGTTTTCGGACAAACTTGTCTTATGTTTTTATGTGGGTGACTCTGCGAGTTTATACCCACCACATCCCAAGTAAGGGTTTTTAACTTTTTTTGTACAAATAAACCGAATTGTGATATTATTCAATTGGAGGTCCTGCCCTTCTTTTTCCTACACACAGTAAAACAGAATCACCAGCTGATACATTCTGTGGAAGATCCTGCAGTGTGGGGATATCCCCTCTTCCAAAGAGCCTTACAAACCCAGAGCCAGGGGTGATAGGGCTCTGGGACATGTGAGTTTTTCTCCTATCACTCCTATCTTTTATATTATTATTACCAGATGGTCTGCACTATTATGTGTGTTTTTTATGTTTACAGATCGATTTAGCGCGTTTTCTTGGTAACTATTATTGTGCTTTTCACATTTTTTGTGCATTGTATTTTCAAACGCTGCCATATTGTCTGTATGGGATTCTAGCGCTCACTTTTTTGGTTATTATATCACAGTATTAATATGTGGGAGACGAAAAACCAATGGATTAGGATTAACCGTGAAACCTGGCGTATGAATGATACTTTGTTAAAATCTAAGACCAATATTGACATATTGCAAAAACAAATTGAAAGTTTTTTTATTTGAAAATGGTCCAAATGATACCTCATATATAAATAATTGGTGTGCATTTAAATCTACCATTAGAGGCAATATAATAAGCATACAAACTAGATATAAGGCAGACAATAATAAACTTTTTTTGGTATTTCAAGATGAATTAAAAAAGGCCTCAAATAATAACAAGCAGTCTCCCTCTAAATAAAATGCAGATTCTCTGAAACAAATTCAGAATAAAATCAATAATTTCCTTATAGAAAAGAAAGCAAAGGTTATGAATAAACTAAAAGCGAATTATTACTATAAAGGGAATCGAGCAGATAGGATCATGACTAAAAAATTAAGAGATAAAATCGGATCCAATAAAATAGTAAAGATAGTGGATGAGGAAGGGGTTTATTTGGACCCCCCAAAAATAGGTGAGATATTTAATAAATATTATGAGGCTTTGTATAATTTAACTCCTTTGACAATAAATGAGGAGGACTATTTGAGTAAAATTAATACACCTAAACTCACGGTAGAACAAAAAATAAGCTAAATGTTCCTATTACAGTTCAAGAAGTGGAAGTAGCAATAAACAACTTAAAATCAGATAAGACGCCAGGTCCAGATGGCTTTCCAAATATATTCTATAAATCTTTTAAAAACCATATAGCTAGCCATTTAACTAATATGTTTAACGAAATAGTTTCAGTAGGTAAATTTCCTACCGAGATGCTAAGAGCAAATATCCTTCCAATTCTTAAAGTAAATAAAGACCCTTTAAAGGTGGAAAACTACAGACCTATCTCGTTAATCAATACAGATGTAAAGATCTTTTCATCAGTTTTGGCTCATAGACTAAAGGGACTCATGGATAAGATTATAAAAAATGATCAAATCGGTTTTGTACAGGGGAGAGACCCAGTAGATAACTCTAGAAGACTATTAGACCTGATAGATGCAGCTCAAAGAAATAACAAATCTTTATTTATATTGGCAGTAGATGCCGAGAAAGCTTTCAACAGGATCGGTTCGGTCTTTTTAAAGAAAACTATGGAAACATTTGGCATACAGGGATGGATGCTTAAAGCAATTTTGGCACTATATGAAGGTCCAAAATCAAGAACAGTGGCCCCAAACATATGTGCAGATTGGTTTACACTAAAAAATGGAACGAGACAGGGCTGTCCTCTATCGCCCATCTTATATATTATGACAATGGAGATTTTAGCTATTAATATAAGAAATAATTCTCGAATAAAAGGCTTTAGCTATAGTGAGAAAAAATTTAAAAAAATTTAAACCTATATGCAGACGATCTGATTTTGACCCTAACCGACCCTGTCGAATCGCTCGGTGCCTTGATGGAAGAGGTAGATAAATATAGTCTGATTTCAAATTTTAAAATAAATGTAACTAAATCTACTTTTATAGCTATAAACATTTCTAGAGAATGTAGCCTATATATAAAAGATAAATACAAATTTAATTGTGATAAAAACACAATATCTTATTTGGGAATAACGCTTACTGATGACCTAAAAGATATGATGCAAACACATTTTTTAAAAACATTTAGATCAACTCATGAGTCATTAAAAAGATGGAGACAAACTGAATTATCTTGGTGGGGTAGAATTAATTGGGTTAACTCATATTTACTCCCTAAATGGTCCTATCTATTTCGTATGATCCCCTTGAGAATGCCACAACCATGGTTATCTATGATACAACGAGATATAAAT
Source organism: Pelobates fuscus (assembly GCF_036172605.1). Classification (NCBI taxonomy): domain Eukaryota; kingdom Metazoa; phylum Chordata; class Amphibia; order Anura; family Pelobatidae; genus Pelobates; species Pelobates fuscus. Next base: position 81,801,416 of record NC_086325.1, on the reverse strand, counting down.
AATTTCATTTGGAAAGGAAAAAGGCAGAGGATGAATAAAAAACTCTTGATGCAGAAAAGTAGGAAAGGTGGGATACATTTTCCAAATGTCAATATAATCTATTTAGCTAATATGATGTTCCATATATATAAAACGCAACTTCTAAGTTCTGAGGAAGTGGGCTGGTATCAATTAGAAAAGGAGATGACAGAAACGGACAAAGTGTATCAATTAATTTGGTTAACTAAACAAGATGAAAGAATTAAGAAAGTGTGTTCTTTAAATAATTGTTTGAAATCAATCTTGAAGGAATGGGAAAAGCTGAGGACTAATTGCGGAATAAGTAATAAAATATTGGGAAACTTTAACTTTAGTATTATACAATTAAGGATGAAAGATTTAAACATAAGTGTATGGACAGGGAAAGGCATTAATTCTATAAACCAAATAATATTGGGAGATAAAATCAAATCATTCCAAAATTTGATACAAGAATTTTCGCTACCCAGGCAGGAGTGGTATAATTATCTAAGAATCAGAGGTTTTATCAAACAGTATTTGTTATATCGACCCATAGAGGGAATAGAAGATTTGATAGCTTTATTAAAAAATGAGAATGTACCGCAAATAGCTTCAAAGGCAAGGAGTGCTCTTCTTCAAATTGAGGCACCTATTATGAATATAAATATTCAGAAATGGAGTAATGAATTAAATATACAGATCTTTAAGACTGAATGGGACCAAGTATTATTCCAGACAGGTAAAATAATACATTGTTTGAGCCTTCTTGAGGTATTATTTAAACTAATGAACCGTTGGTATCTAGTTCCCACCAGAATGGCCAAAATGTATACCTCTAATTCTCCAATGTGTTGGAGATGTAATGAGAAAGAGGGGACTTTTGGTCATATATGGTGGGAATGCAGTAAGGTTAAAAACTTGTGGTATATGGCATTTGAATCATTGGAGTATATTACAGAGACAAATATCCCTAGAGGTCATCATAATGGTTTATTCCACTTAAACCTACAATCACTATATTTTAAAGAAAAATTTATATATGTCCACTTTGTTGCTGCAATAAAAATAATAATCGCAAGGAATTGGAAGAGTAGTGTGAATTTTACACAGAACCAATTATATTCACAAGTCCAATACCAATTAACTATGGAGGCCTTGGGATATCAGTCAGTAAAATTAGAGAAGTTAGTAATTTTTGGGAAAAAAAATTGGAGAGTTTGACTATATAAATTCCTGGACAAAATAATTAGGATAATATCTTATTTTGTTTTTCTCTTTTTCTTTTTAAATATGAGTCAATGGTATAGTGGCCCACTGATGTTCCCCAAGTAGGGTTTGCAATTCATAACAGTGTTTGTTTTTGTAATGTGTGTTAAGTCTATCACAGTAATGAAGGTGTAAGAAGTTAAATAGTTAAGAAGAGGTGCTATATAAATAAGAAAATGAGGATGATTTGTATGGATAAATATAATGTACTTTAACTATAAATATGGATTTATTGTATGTAATAATAGTTATGAGCACAAGATAAGTGGAATAACCACGAATTAGGAATATGGCAATGTTTTAGTCTTATGTCCTCTCTAATTTGAGGAAAACGGCCACTGTGCACTTTCTATATATATTACTGTAGATGGTATTGTTTTGTAAGTCTGTCAATTAAAAATGAAATAAATTATATTAAAAAAAAAAGAATGGACGGACTTAATGTACCAAAGAGTTGTCAGGATACTTGCAGAGGTCAGGGGATACAGAAAGAGACACAACAATAAGGGAAAGCTAGAAGTCAGAGATACAACCAACAATACAGGGAAGTCAAAATCAAAGCCAAAGTAAAAAACAGAAGAAACTTGAATCAGGAACACGCTTGAAGCGGAGAGCTGATTTCTCACAGCTTAACTCCACCAATATATTAAGAGGATTCAGGAACAAGTAATAAATCCAGGGGAATATTCAGCACAATCAGCAATAAAATCCAATAGTATCCCATCACCTTTCCCAATCACTGGACGACACACAGTATCAAGAGTAGAACTGACGTTTAATGGCAGCATTCCTGCTTTTATGAGATTCTCCCATGCAAGGGAGGGATCCACATCAATTACACATCACACTAATCATATAGACGTTACCTCCCACACATCTCCTCCCCTTAGCTTAACAGATAATACAATTAGAATGCACATACTTTTCCCCACTTTCTAGATGTACCCCAAATATATACCTTTAAATATGGTACCCCCTGGTAGCCCTGATCTGGGTGAGAAACATATCCAAAAATCACTGAGATCAGACCAGGGGTTCGGGAGTTATAGGAAGGTAAAGTTTTGACCGACCGCATGGGTAAAGATGCTGAAAATAGTCCCATGAGATCTGGCCCTGCGGTCGGTCTCTATTCATGCCCCAAAAGTCCCGAAAGGCTATACCACACATAATGGAGTCGGTATCCGGATGAATCCCCTAGTTCGTGGGATTCATCCTACCAAACGACAGGCCGTTCGTGGGTTTCTTTCGGTAGTCTCTGCCGCCCTGGAGGTCTTAGCGGTGTTTGGCTAGTCGAGTGTCCATTTTGAGTTCCAGACACTCGACGACCAAACACCGCTGTTCGTGTGTTTAAGATGGCCACCACCACGTGTTCGGCTGCCGAAATGGCGGCCACCCAGGGAATATAGCAGCGTGTTCGTATGAACAAAGGGAATAGGAGAAGCAATCAGGGAGGTAAATTACATGAATATTGTACATCAGGGTGGTTCGGTTGTTTGGTACTTTGTTTGTATACCGAACAAAGTATGGCCATAGATGATGCAATGTAAATCTGTGTACTCCAGGCATATGAAAAACCTCTGCAGTGCCAACAATAAAACAATAGATGGAACAGCCAAAAAGGGGTTCTGCTACAGCGCTCTCGGACAACCACTGGGGAAACCACGACAGGGCACTGAGCAGGATGAGAACTGGGCCTAAATACCCCTCCTCTGGATCTGATTTTGACCCCAAAGGCAGTTACCAGGTTCCCATTTGCATAATTGCTGCTCAGCACAAACTCTCCTGTGGATTTGATTGCTGCTCGGCACAACTTTTCCTGTCAGAACAGGAAATGTCATTAATCAAATTTTTATATGCGGATGAATACGTGACAGCTAACCAGTGTGTACTATCCATTTTTGTACTTTGACAATTTATTTTCTAATCTGGCTTTCTTCGATTAATTGACTTTCATCTATTAAATATTACAAAGCTTTTAGAAATGTCCTCTATGGTTGGGTTGCAGTATCGGTAGCCAACTTTTGTACTGAAGGTTTTACAATGGGAGAACATATGCAGTACATCTCAGTCATTAATTCAAGGAAGTACAACATTTCCTACATACTATTACAATTATTTGCACAGGGTATGTGTTTTCGACCACACATGGATACCTGTTTATGCATGCACCTTTAGTAAATAAGAAAAAAAATATCTCTCTCCCAATATATATATATATATATATATATATATATATATATATATATATATATATATATATAGGGAGTGTTTACCATCTTCATGCAGATAGTAAAGAAGTTAAATAATGGTCCTGAAAGCTCTTTTAGTGGCAGTCTGAGTGACAACCACTAGAGGTGGTTTTCAGAAGAATATAAAAGGCAAGAGAAGAGGCCGTGTTTGCATTGTTGAGCCTGAGACTGCAGCAACAGTCTCCTTGGACCAACACCACTACATTAAGCTACAGTGAATCGGGTGCTTAGAGATTCATTTTAACTTATAAATGACAAATATAATCAATTACATTAGTAGAGAAACTCCCATGGCATGTCAAGTAGCTGTATATATTTCCCCGATATTTCATAATATCCAAAGCAGAATATAAGAGTACTTACTGGAATTGTAAAGTCAACTGACCAACTAGATTAGCAGTGTCATTTGTTTTAATGCTGGTAAAATGGCTACTTCATTGATTTTCTTTGTAATATTATTTATTTCCTTTGCTGTATATTTTCCCTACTTTAAAGTATTATTTTTTTTTTAGATAGGATGGAATTGGGATGGTCTAATACAATATACAGTAATATTATCATATCCACACAATTCCATAGCAAGCAAAGAGCCCCAGGCATTCCCTGAATAGCTTTTGTGTTATATAACTATCTTTTACTGCAGATCGAACAGCATTATTTGTATATGTGAGAATAAACAAAGAATGAAGCCTCTGATTGAAAGAATTGCATCAGACACATATTCAGAGCATATTGTAATGATATTGTCTTGGATGACCAGATCTGACAGACAACTCTGATATGATGTTGGAGCAATGCGTAAGCAAAACCTTTGCAAGATATTCCTTTACAATTTGATAATAGGGAAAATGCTTATTTATGAAGAAAGAAATGTGTTTGTGCTCAATAAACACAGTGCTTTTTGTAAAGTGAACTAATAACCCCTCTATTTTTGCTTAGTTATAGATGGGCATATTTTTGTTAAGGCAGATTTTCCTGCATTGCATAGCACAGATAATCTACAAGACAGGATGTTGTAATACAATGGTGGCAGTTTTTAATAAATTTGAGCATCAATAACATGTTTGTCATTACAACTAAGAATATAAATATGTGAAGCCTTCTACTTCACATTGGAAACTTAAAGGGTTACTCCAAGTATTATGACCACCAGTGATTTGCTCGCAAAAATATGGCATCATATTTTCCATGTCTATAAACTGTGCTGCCCGTATTTGTTTGGCACCACAGGCAGCCAGGAGTACTGAATTGCTGTTTGTATACTCTCTATGCTCCTTTTCCTGCCAGTTCTGCTCTGTTTCTTGTATCCAAGAAAGAGAAAAAGGTCCACGCACTCCAAAGCTCAGTAGAGCAAATTTCTTCGAGCCAAGTACACAGCAACATTTCAGTCCTACAATGGTTCTTAATAGGATCAAAACATTGCATGCATTTGGTTTCACTAAATTTGTCTTACTGAGCTTTGGAGTGTCTGGACCTTTTTCTCTTTAGTGGATACAATATTGTGTTGGAATTGTGCTAGCCCCTAGTTTGTTGTACCAAATCGTTTTGCTCTTCTGAATGTGTACAATTCATCAGTTGTCGATCTGTTGATCTATCTATGCCCTGTAAGTCTTGGCTGCTCCCAGATGTAACTCACAGACCAGAGTGAGCAGGGAGAGCAGTAAGTCTGCAATTCTGCTGCCTTTGGGGCCAATGAGATTCATGGGTAAGGAGACCCACTTTTGGGTGGTCTCTCACTAATGATGCAGCAGGTGGCACCACCTCTGATGGCAATGTGCAGCTTGCATATTCCTCTTAGTGGTGCTGCTGATCAGTCTTTCTTTGTTACAGTAGAAGCAACTTAACTAGAAACATATATAAGTTAGAATTTACGAAGCCATTCTATGTGTAAATTACTTTCTATTACCTTTCTACAATGTTTGTTTAATCATTGTATGCTCTTGTTGTGATTATGATACTTAAAGGAATACTATAGCATTAGGACTACAAACCCAGAGTGTCATAGGGCATCTCTAAATTTGACCCCCCCCCCACCTTGTAAAAATAACCAAAATTATTTTAGTCACTATATATCAATCAGGGTTGAGACTTCCATGGTGCTGCTGCCTCCCCTGCCTCCCACGATCTCATTATGGAGGCAACACTTCCACAATGCATGTCCAATCCAATGCTCCTACCTGTCATTTGTCTCTTTGGTATTTTCCATGACCAAGATTGCATCAACTTGCCTTAGGCAATTTAGTTTGACAAAGTGAAGTTCTCAACATTTTGGGAAGGATACTCCTTAAGGTGTTAATGCTGCTTCCTACTACAGAATTTAACATTGCTAATTTTAATTGCATGTGAATTTGCAACAGTAGATTTAAATATATGTATTAAGTATTGGGCTGGCAATTTATTCAGTGCCCTCCTACATTGATTTTCTAGATTTAGTGTTAAAAAAAATAGACCACATAGTGGTTTAAATCTACCATACACAGAGGTATTTAACATATTCATACTTTCTCAACACACAATTTCTGAAGTGCTATGTACTCTTCCATTAGGACAAGGAAATTGGATGAGTTTGGCAATATTTGTTGTAGTAAATGAGATCAATGTATTTAGTTAATTCAGACCTCAATACAAAGATATATCTTTACATAGAAGATATAAAAGTTCAGTTATAGCATGGAGCATACCAGAGTGCAACAACAAATGCTATGCTTTCTCTACTTAAATATATTTTATCTTAATCTAAGTGCTAATTCTGTGTCCTAATATTATATGTCTGGATTGGTAGGGATTTCTAACATGCAAATCTATGAAGAATAGGAAAATAGATTGTATTATCAGTCCTTAGAGGTACCCAGGCTTAATGTTATAGACAAGTGCAAGAATGGTCAAAGGACAGGCCAAGGTCAAGGGATATATAAAGACAACAGTACAGTGAGTCAAGATTGTAGTAGAACATGTCAGTGCTTCATGAAAATCTATCCTTAAAGGACCACTATAGTGCCAGGAAAACAAACTCGTTTTCCTGGATCTATAGGGTCTTTAGGTCCCCCCCACCCTCAGGGTCCCACACCCGCCGGGCTGAAGGGGTAGATAGGGGTTAATCACTTATCTTTCTCCAGCACTGGGCTCCCTCGGTGCTAAGGAACTCTCCTCCCTCTTCCAACGTCAGCGCTGAATGCACACATTCAATCAGTCCATAGGAAAGCATTTCTCAATGCTTTCCTATGGATGGCAGCGTCTTCTCACTGTGATTTTCACAGTGAGAAGCGCGGATCTGCCTCTGGCGGCTGTCAATGAGACAGCCACTAGAGGCTGGATTAACCCTAATGTAAACAGCAGTTTCCCTGAAACTACTATGTTTACAGCTGCAGGGTTAACCCTAGATGGACCTGGCACCCAGACCACTTCATTGAGCTGAAGTGGTCTGGGTGCCTATAGTGGTCCTTCAATAATAAAAAAAAAGGAAAAAAATAACCAAATAAAGCCACAGGTTGTTGTGGGTATAGTACAGATGAACCTACACAGTGATGAGTATGTTGTAGTGGAATTAATTCACAGGATACTTGTTGTTCTCGTAGATGATAAAGTGGTGTTGATAAACCACAGCTTAGTATTGCAATTGTGATTTAGCAAAAAAATTGTTGTAAGTGGGATATCATCAAACACAGTTTATTTATACAAATAAAAGAACGTCTTAGTCTTGATAAAAATATAAAATCACAAATAAAAAAGTGGTAAAAACGTGACCACTAAAATAGTCGAGTAACAAACAGTTAAGCAGTTGAGTCACCCTTCCGTTAAAGCAGCTGTATGATAACAAATTCTTTCTTGGAGCTGTACAAATAATAATGAAACCGGAGGGACGTAGAAATCTCAAACCGCTGAATAGTACTGCTGATGCCGGAAAAATGCAGAATAAATTAAGAAATAGATCCTCTGCTCATCAACGCGTTTCACCCGTACTTGGCGGGCTTTTTCAAGATAAAGGAGGATTCTGTAGTAAAGTCTTTATACCCTCTGAGGTTGTGGTGCTTATCTGCATTTCTTAAAGGTACATACATTGTTCTAAGGCAGAACCTTTCACGTCTCCAACAACATAGCACATTAATAGTGCAATGGTTTTCTGAGTGTTTGTATCAATTAAGATATACAGACATAGGTATAATAGAACAACTCAGAAAGTTATACAGTATGTTAACAACGTCTTATAACGATAATGTATTCAGTAAGAACTTTTTCATATGTAAATCAATGTAAAGTGAAATGTCGGTCAATATAATTTAGAGTTTCTCCTAAAACGACATAATAAGTTAATAAAAATACAAGTGCAGATTCATATATACAAGCAGTTAATATCTCAAGAGATCAATCAATAAAAACAATATACTTGATGATTATTATACCTGCGTAAGAACTACATAGTATTCTCTATAGGCATTTCTTATTCATTCTATTTATATAAAGATAAATCAAGACAATTATGGTACCATCTCCACAGAATGTTAGGAGTGCTTTTTGCTATAATAGTTACTTGTATTAGTACAATGAGTCAAGCCACATTTTTAATATGCCATACAGTTGAACATTGGACTGTAGGTAGAGTTTTAATTAATTTGAATGTGACTTGAATATTTTAAAGCTACATAAGTATGGTGAAGAAAATTGTATCTATCAATGAATTTCAAAAGCATCCCCTGGATGTTGGGCAAAAGTAACATGCCCAGGATATACTTGAACACCAGAGTAATCTGAATGTTAAATGTTAAATCTGGTTAAATACTTTATTATTATTATTGTGTTCTTATTGTTACACATGTTTTATATCCCCGCTGTTATGTTTAACGCATTATGTTGGCATGCATTAAAAATGCAAGAAAAATCAGCATTTCCTGCAAATCACGAGGCTTTACAGGAAGCATGTCAATTCTATGTGTAAATTACTTTCTATTACCTTTCTACAATGTTTATTTAATCATTGCATGCTCTTGTTGTGATTATGATACTTAAAGGAATACTATAGCATTAGGACTACAAACCCAGAGTGTCATAGGGCATCTCTAAATTTGACCCCCCCACCTTGTAAAAATAACCAAAATTATTTTAGTCACTATATATCAATCAGGGTTGAGACTTCCTTGGTGCTGCTGCCTCCCCTGCCTCCCACGATCTCATTATGGAGGCAACACTTCCACAATGCATGTCCAATCCAATGCTCCTACCTGTCATTTGTCTCTTTGGTATTTTCCATGACCAAGATTGCATCAACTTGCCTTAGGCAATTTAGTTTGACAATGTGAAGTTCTCAACATTTCGGGAAGGATACTCCTTAAGGTGTTAATGTGTGGGATTGTTAAAGGAATTAAGGATGTAAACAACTTTCGCATGCTGTGCAAATATGTGCAAATATTTGATCAGGCAAATGGGGCAATATAGTGTTTATTTTTGTCAGGGACTGAACGGACATGTTCACAGAAAAAAATAAAATTACTGAAATCTTGCAGAATACATACATTGTGCTTGGAGAGTCCCTTTCAATTTGCATTAGTTACATAGTTAGATAGGGTGAAAAGAGACATGTCCATCAAGTTCAGCCTTTCTTGCATCTGTTTTTGCTGTTAATCCAAAATAAGGCAAAACAAACTAGGAAAAAATACTTATGGACCCCAGATGTATGGCAGTCATATTTACCCTTGGATCAAGAAGCTATTACCCCACAAATTAAAAATTATATCCCTGAATATTATGTTTTTGCAAGTATGCATCCAGTTGCTGTTTAAACATCTGTACAGACTATGATTAAATCACATATTCAGGTAGAGAATTTCACATTCTTAGAGGGACACTGTAGGCACCCAGACCACTTCAGTTTGTGGAAGTGGACCTTTGGTCCGTTATCTGATGCTGGACGTCCTTGCGCTCTGCATGAGGACCTTCAGCGTCAGATTTTCCCTATAGGAAAGCATTGAATAATGCTTCACTATCGGGAAATCCTAATGTCAGCGTGGCCATTGGTTCACATGAGCATCAGGTCAGGAGCGTGAGCCGAGCCGGACCCAGCACCAAGGGACATCGGCTCTGGATTCAGGTGAGTGACTGAAGGGGTTTCAGCCCATTCAGTGCCGTGGGAGGAGGGTACGAGGGAGGAGGGCACTGTAGGAAAAAAAATATACTTAGAAATAAAAAGAGTCCTTCCAGTAAATATATTTTTTTCTTCAAATGGTAATCTTGAGTAGGACTTCTTACAGTTGCTCAAATCAGTAGATAAACATAGAATAAAAAAAGGTAAAAGAGAGTCCAATAGTGCAATAAGTCTGAAAAATAGACACATACAACACCCAACACATGGGATACAGCTATGACTAGCTCTGTGCCGCATGCAGTGGTATAAGTCCCCAATTCTGGATTTACAGAATTATCAGCTGTCATCCTTACTTACAAGGTGGTGAACATGGAGGCCATATAAATAAAAATGAAATGCAAAATAGTGTTTTCTATATAAGTAAGTAAAAGGAAGTAATATAATAGCCTTACTTACAATTTTCAGAGTAGTACCAACTGCTCTATATGATCAGCTTTAGTGGTATAATCCCCACCTCAGGATTCTTTATAGCTGCTGCAGGAATATGATATCGAGAATACCCGGTAAGTAAAATTAATTTAAAAAACTGAAAGTATAGGGTAACACCATAAATAGGTAAAAGCCACTAAATACTTTTATTATATAAGAGAAAAATAAGTAAAACACATAAAATAATCCACTGATCCACTTTTGAAGGAACACTATTACTCCAGATTTGCTACCTCTTGTTTCACTTTTGTATTTGCCAAGTTGTTAACCTCTTAAGGACACATCTTCAGAAGCTTGTCTTACGCTTAAGGACACAAGCCATTGTTGCATTTTTTTGCTGTTTGTATTCAAACGCAATTTGCATCTCTGTCATTTATTGCACCAACACATATTATACTTCGGTTTTTAGAGGATAAACAGGGCTTTAATTTGATGTCACATATACATAGATACATTCTCATTAATTATATGAAAATGACAAAAAAGTGAAAGAAAAAACAAACAAACATTTTGTTTCACAGTTTTTGCAATAATAGCGTGTGCATAATATGTCCCGCTTAGAAAAAGTAATTCAATATAAATGTATTTATGTGTCTTGATTTATAGAGTACATCATATGTATAGGATTTTGCCTTATTTTGAAAGCTACAGGTCACAAAATACAAGAACTAAAATAAAATTTCAATTTGCAACAGTTTTAGAATTTGGTATGTTTGTCTTCTAGGTTTAGTAGCTATCACAGAAAACAACATTGTCACACAAAAGTATACATTTATATAAAGTAGGCATCAAAGGCTATTTACCTAAGGTTAGTTTGAAACTTTTTATGTAGCCATTTCATCGCCAATATCTGCTAAATATTCGAGTAAAATTGTGTTTTTTCTTTATTTTGGCATATACACATATAACAAGTTTTTTGTAATGTGTATTTTGTAAAGCTGGTGTGTGCTATTCCTACACAGAACCCCATATTGTGTTCAGCTACATCTGCTGAGTATAACGATACCCCCATTGAATGCCTTTGGCACTTTTCTATAAAGCTACAGTGCCATATAAGAGACAAGGCTATTTCAGTTTCTATAGTTAGAATTTTCGTAGATGGATTTGACGGGCCTATGTCTCATTTTAGGGTATTATAGCAGTGTGACTGTTCAAATAACCCCACAAATGGCTTTCATTTGATAAAGCAGAAACCCCAGGGTATGGTGTATATTGTGCCTTAACTTGTCACCATGTTTTCACTAATTTATGTCAATGTTTGTGGTGAGGGGGGGAATGGCATTTTTACATATGTTGCATTTTTGCTGAGTATTCCTTACACTTAATATGTACCACTGTCAAAAACCCCCCACCAAATTATACTCAGTTACACCTTCTGAGTAAAACAATATGCTCAATGTATGACCTAGACACTATTTTGTGAAGTTACAGTGCTGAAAAAGAGGCGTGACAAGTTCAGGATTTTAAGTGTGAATTTTCATGGAGGGTTTTGATGCATTTGTGTCCCACTTTGGAGCAGGCTTCATATTACAACTACACCATAAAGTCATACCATTTCTTAAAGAAGACATCCCAGGGTATTTCAAAAGGCATATTTTGAACCTTAGCGTGGGATAATATTTCCGCCAGCTTGTACCAAGTGTGGTGGTAATAAGCATTTTTTCTGCCTTTTTGACACACAAAGTGAGTTTGCACAGTATATTTTGCAAATTGTATGTGTGCTACGACTGTATAATACTTCATATGTTGCTCAGCTATGTCGGCTGAGTACAGCAATACCCCCGTATGTACCTTTGCCAGGTATATGTGGATGTTGAAGGGGCACATTTGAGATGCCGCCATTCAGTTTTTTTCTAACTTTGAAGTTTTATGCTGTGTCCATGTTCCATTTTGGAGTAGTTTAGATGGTTGGTTATTGAAACTTCCCCACAACACACATACTATTTATTAAAGAATACACCCTGGGGTAATTCAAAAGGCATATTTTAAACCTTAGCGTGGGATAATTTTTTCTCTAGTATATCCCAGGTGTAATGTAACTTTTTTTACTTTTTAAAAGTAGTTTTTAAACTTTTTTTTGGCTTATTAATTTTTAAAAAAACTTTCCTAAACTTTCTTAAAACTTTTTTTTTTTACAGATTTAACATTTTTTATAAGCTTTTTTTTTTACCGTTAACCCCTAACTAGCAGTAAGCAGGCCTAACCGTAAATTCCCCAATTTCCCATAACTCCCACCCACCCGGCAACTGTGGGCAGAAGTGCTGTTGTTTGTCCCCTGTTCCAGCTAGGAAGCGGTCCTTGGCGGAGGTACCCAGCCGGGGTACAGGGAGCTCCGCTACAGATACGTATATAATATGGAGACAAGGTAAGTAAAGCATAAAGATATGCAAGTATTGAAAATCTATGAGGTGGGGCTTATCTCCTAAATGAGGCTATCTCCATGTGGGCGTATTTCAATACATTGAATTCCTACGCTAGGAATGAAGTTGTTGGTTGTAGTCCTACATAAGGCAGGATCTGCAAAGTAACTCTCAGCTCTATTTGAACGATTTAATCAGGGGTATATCTATGGTATGGTTGTCTTTTTTCACACGTTAGGTGTTAGGTGTTAGGTGTCCTGGAATGTATTAACATTTAGCTACAGTATCTGTCAAAGATGAGCTGCCTTGGTAAAATAAGGGTCGGTATAAAAATCTAGGTTTGTACTACAATAAAATGACAGCTTGTGAATAGATACATGATGAAAGCCTGCCTCGAGACTAACATCTATTCTTTGACATATAACTCAATCATGTATATAATAAGGTGTCAATGCTATTTATATATAAATTCACATTCATTTATTGGTGTTCAACTCAGTAAAACGTATTATCACACAGGGGTATAGTAAGAAAAGACTGAGGTTTGTTTAATTATACTGTGGTAGATTACCCATATATAAAGATATGTAGACTTTTTCTCCATACACCTTGCTACCCACAGCCACTGATTAAGTGCATTTACTGATTGTATATATTGCCATTATATGAATCTTCTATAAGACCTAATTATAAGGCTGAGTTTAACCAAGTCCAGATGCATCAAAAAGATACTCTATGGCATGAAAAGGAGACTGGTAGTCTACCAAGACTGAACATTATCCCTTTGAAGTATGACAGCCATTCATGACTTAGTAGATGAGAAAAGTTTACATAATTTTCATCACACATTTCAATTAACCCCTTAGACAATGTGGTAATTGAAAGAAGTAATGAAAATTACTTGATTGTGATGCAATGCTACTGCTGATAAATGTCTATAAAGACAATCATTAGAATAAGGTACACCCACATAATCCCATTAATCACTTTAAATTGGTGACGTAAAGGAATTCAAGATAAGACATTTTTTAAAAAGTGAGAACACAACACTTTTGGGAGAATTCAAATTGGGGGCATTCAGGATATCATCAAAGCATAATCAGATCAGATCAGACAAAGGAACACCACTCTAACACTCTGCTCTTCCCATCTGAGTTGGGACTTAGCATTTCTTTGCTAGTCAGAACCACACTACTATTGCTAACTTCTTACTAAATTTCTCTATCTTTAAACACTCTTACTTGCATTCACCATCCATTGTATTATATCTCATACCTACAAAAGAATATTCTACAATTTTGTAAATATGCTGATTTACTTAAATGTAATACATTTTTTGTAAACGCAGAAATATTCCTGGATAATGTGGATCAGATTTCAAAACTTTTGAGATCATATTTAGCTGAGAAATCTATCATTCCATATTCCATATTGCAGATGGAATAAGAAGAATAATATATTTACTGGTAATTTGCCAAGTTTAGCATATAAAGATATTATCCAGAGATATTGACATATTTGAATTTAGGGATAGCTAATATTTAATCAGAAAATATCTGCAGCAAGGCTGTTAAATACTTATTTAGGATTCTCTTTTGGTTACTGGATGTTAGAAAATAGTTACGTTGACTATTTGTGACATTTTACCTCATATATTTAAATAGTGGGTTAAGAGTTAAACTCTTCGCTTTAAATCAATCAAGGGGAAACAGTGCCAAAATATTGACTTCTAATATTAATAAAAATTATTACATACATTTTTGATAATTCCTATTAATTATTATTTTTAATATTTTATTACCCCATAAATATCCTCACAACCCATTTTTCTTTTTTTCCAATTAAAGCAACACTATAGGGTCAGGAACACAAACATGTATTCCTGACCCTATAGTGTTAAAACCACTATTTATGTGGCTTGCTCCCCTTAGCCCCCTTAAAAGGTAATACAACTTACCTTATGTCCAGTGCTGTGCCTCCTATCTACCTCATTGCTGACATCATCAGAATTTATGATCTCTAAAAAGGCAGTGTTTGCATGAAAATGACTTCAGGGAATGATTATACTCACAAGAACAACTACATTAAGCTATAGTTGTTCTGGTGTCCTTTAATCTCTCTCATTTGCTAATGATCTATATCTTTTTTGTTTTGCAAAACTCATTCTAGCCCATAAACAACAACTTGCTTTTCTGCTTTCTCGAGTATTTGTAATCACCCTACAACAATTTATTGTCCATTATATTCCATTATCTACTGAATTTCTACAGAGAATATCAATTCCTACCAGAACTTTAAGCACACCGATCTTCAAAATGTTTAGCTAAAGTTGTGTTGGTTCTTAGAGTTTCCCTTTAAAGGAAAAAGACAACATGATCGGAAAGAAGGCTACACAGTGCACCATCTACCTGACAGTGAAATGGATAGAAGTGCTACCTGTATGCTGCCCACGTGCAGCACATGACGCCATATACACGGTTATTAATATCTCATATAGGCTTCCATAACAAATCTGAACCTTCCTCCATTTCCATACTCTTCCCTGTCCCCTGGCGTGCCATAGTGCAGAGAGGATGCATCTAGACTCCCTGTACTGACAGGGGAGAGAAATACCATGCAGGTAGACTTTTGTGTGTGTGTGTGTGAATGAGTGTGTGTGTGTTACACCACATAAAGTTGCACACACACAACCCGGCACACATACATGTAGAGATATATATCACATCCCTCCATTAGACACCAGACACCACCTAAATATTTTTACCTACATGTACAAAATCATGTCACCATTAAAACACACATTTTCATAGAAACAAACAAACATACTTACAACTAACCCTACACATATCTATATGCAAACTCTTCCACAGGTGTATGCATTTTCAAAAATACATTAGTAATTGGGATTGGTGGCACTGTTGATTACATGAATATTCTCACGCTGCCATCTATTTTGATATAGAATGTATCCACAGGTATCTTGATGATAGATTTGTCTGGCTGGATTCTTGCATCTGTTTGGGAAATATTTATGCATTCAAATTGCTTTCATTTGTGAATGTTAAGATTAAACACACCTCCCTAATATAAATCAGAACATTCTAGGGTAACCCTGTTTTTCTGTACACTATGAGTTTTCCTTTTTTTTTTTTTTTACAATTTCTCACACACTTCAAAGATAACCTGCGGCAGCTGATGCTTTTAATGTTGTATTTTCCTCGAACAATGCAAGAACCATGTATTTGACTTTGCCAATTTCTCAGAGAAAATCAAATGAGAAAAATGAGCTTGGTTCAACATTGTTCCCACATCTAATGTTGAATAATCATGCTCTTTTTATATATAGATCTAAAGAAAAATATCTTGCAGGTATCATTGCGTAGCTATGTGGGCAAAACGTGTTGAAGGATTCATTTTTCTGGAAATAAAAAAAACTGTCAATTTCACTGAAATCTGATTGCCTGATTTAAACTTGCAGAATCCAATTCCCTTTTCAAATGCTTGGTCTATGAGTCAAGTTGAATTGTGTTCTAATTTATTTTGCTGAACTGTTAGGACATAATGAATTAAAACAATGTTTATATTGATAGGCATGGAATCTTAATGTTCAGTTTCACATCTATGTGTATAAACAAGCACAGATGTTTTATTACCAAATATAATGTTGTTGCAACAATAATGTTGTTGCATCATGTAGCATAAAGTAACACATTTTTTAATTAGA
The DNA here is from genome assembly GCF_036172605.1 of Pelobates fuscus. Classification (NCBI taxonomy): domain Eukaryota; kingdom Metazoa; phylum Chordata; class Amphibia; order Anura; family Pelobatidae; genus Pelobates; species Pelobates fuscus. Next base: position 81,785,252 of record NC_086325.1, on the reverse strand, counting down.
TCAACTTTAAAGTTAATTAATAAATTGTCTAATAAAAATGTGTGAATGGCAATGTCAATTTTAAGTAAATAAAAAATATATAAATAGACTCTCATCTACAAAGAATGTTACAGACAGAGTTAAGATAAAATGTATAGATCTCATTGCATGTTAGTAGATATACATGCAGCTATCTCCAGCAGTATTCCTCGTGGTATTTCTAGTTCAGGAATTCAGTATAAGACTTGTTAATATGTTTAAAATGGATCTATCACTTTGGGTGGTCTTTGCATATTTTGTAAAGATCCCCAAAGGGGATATTTCTATCTGGGGTTCAGGGTTTGTGGGAGCAATCAAAGGTAGGTTTATTTAACTGAAGCTGTCACTTGTGACCACCACCATCATCTTCCTGATGGCCAACTTCAGCTGCAGGTGCTTAAACTGCCTGGAGTCATGTCAGTACATGTGTGAGAGTACAATAATGAGGTCTATGGAAAATGCTGCAAAACCACTGTAGCCTCTATAAATCATATCTCGAAGAGTGAGATGATGTCTGAATCCCACTTAAGATGGCTGCAGGGACTCAACAAAAAGTTGATGGTGGTGCTCTGCCTTATGTGAAATTTAGTTAACCTCAGACTTGCTCATAAAATAAAGTAGCCCAACTATGTCTAACAATATCTTTGAATGCATTGGAATTTTAATACATGCAAAAACAAAGCAACTGAGGGGAAAGATTAAAAAAACAACGCCAATTAAATAAGTGAAACTCTAAAATATATACATAAAACATTTGCCCCTTTCTATTATAGGGGTATTGAAAATACAGTTCTCAAATTAAACGAAAAAAAATAGATAAAGTGTAATTCAATACGGACAATGGAAAATGAGAGGTGATTCCACTCACATAGCACAGAGCCTGAAATGGATAGGCATAAATTACTTTTGGAGATGTGTACTAAGGTGACACAGAACCTCTTTAGTCTTCTATCAAGAGGCACTCAAAGAAAAAAACAACAATACGGTATCTAGTGTAGAAGGGAATAAGATTGTTTTTAAAAAAACAAAAAACTGCTCACCTTAAATAGAGCCTTCCCAAACCCGGCCCTAGGTACAATCACAAATGTAAAAAAAAAAAAGGACCCAGCTGGTAGAAGATGCCCCAGGACTCCAACTTCAAAAGGTATATAATTGCATTTATTAGTATAAAGGTACCAAAATAAAAACAACAGTAAAATGTAAAAATAATAAAAAGTTTTTGGGCTTGGACATGTTTCACAGGCTACCAACATCCTCATTTGGACGGCAAAAGGCAAAGCAAAATTTAGCCTCCATAACCCCATCCTTAGTTCTACTCTTGTATTCCTCTACATAGAACAAACATACTATATAAAGAGACACCTAGAGAAAGAGACACATGTGCCGACAGAAATATAGAAACATACAGGCTAACTCATGCACATGCGTACAGACATTTATACCAAGAGTCGCATGCAAGGACATCAGCATACACATACACACAAAGAAAGACACAAATATAGAAAAAAAACATACAGAGAGAGAGAGAGTTACACATACAAGGATATTTATCCAAGGATAGAGACACACATAGAAATACAGTTATGCACATATAAAATCACACATGCACACATACACAGAGACATGCCTACAGAGAGACATATACAGAGGCACTCTAGGTTCACCATGCACTATAACTGCCCACAAAGCTCTAACTATATAATTTATCACAATATAAATAATAAATATGTTTTGCTTAAAAAACATAAGGGAAATCACATATAGACATCAGGCAGTGGCGTACATACCAGGGTCGCAGGGGTCGCGGCTGCGACCGGGCCCGGCCCACCAGGGGGCCCGGCCGCCCCTGCGACCCGGTATGTACGCTCTGGGCCAGCCTCTTCTCCTGGGGGGCCCAGGAGCCGGCCACCTCCGGGCCCCCCGAGTCTGGCCCTGCTTACACCCGGCGGCCGGCTGGTGCGCGAGGGAGCACTCTCCCCTGAGTGCTTTCTCTTCAGCTCCCTCGCGCACCGCACTGATACCGGAGCCGGAAGATGACGTCATCTTCCGGCGCCGGTATCAGTACGCGGCGCGAGGGAGCTGAAGAGGAAGCACTCAGGGGAGAGTGCTCCCTCGCGCGCCCGCAGGACCAGCCAGCCCGCCGGGTGACCGGCCCCCCCAGGAGCCCAGCAGCACCACTGGACCCCAGGGAATCCCCTCAGCACTCCAAAAGGTAAGGAGGCTGGGGGGATTAAATAAAAAAAAAATGTGTAAGTGTGTGTGAGTGTTAGTGTGTGAGTGTGTGTGTGTGAGTGTTAGTGTGTGTGTGTGTGTGTGTGTGTGTGAGTGTGTGTGTGTGTGTGTGTGTGTGAGTGTTAGTGTGTGTGTGAGTGTTAGTGTGTGAGTGTTAGTGTGTGTGTGAGTGTTAGTGTGTGAGTGTTAGTGTGTGAGTGTTAGTGTGTGAGTGTTAGTGTGTGAGTGTGTGTTAGTGTGTGAGTGTGTGTTAGTGTGTGAGTGTGTGTTAGTGTGTGAGTGTGTGTTAGTGTGTGTGTGTGTTAGTGTGTGTGTGTGTGTTAGTGTGTGTGCGTTAGTGTGTGTGCGTTAGTGTGTGTGCGTTAGTGTGTGTGAGCGTTAGTGTGTGTGAGCGTTAGTGTGTGTGAGCGTTAGTGTGTGTGAGCGTTAGTGTGTGTGTGTGTGTTTGTGTTAGAGTGTGTGCTAGTGAGTGTCAGTGAGTGTTACTGTGTGTGTCTGTTACTGATTGTGTTTGTGTGTGTGTGTGTGTTAGTGAGTCTGTTTGATGTCTGTTAGTGAGTGTGTGTTTGTCAGTGAGAGTGTATGTTTTGTAAGTGAGTGTGTATGTATGTCTGCCGCTGAGTGTGTCTTTGTCAGTAAATGTGTGTATCTGTTAGCTAGTGTGTATGCATTTGTTCGTGAGAGTGTGTGTGTGTCTTCAGCACTTACCTTTCTCCAGCGCCGGACTCCCATGGCGCTGGGGATCCCTCCGCCTCTCAGCTCCGAATGCGCATGCACGGCAAGAGCCGCGCACGCATTCAAACCGCCCATAGGAAAGCATTACTCAATGCTTCCCTATGGACGTTCAGTGTCTTAAAATGGCGGAAGCGCCTCTAGCGGCTGTCAGTGAGACAGCCACTAGAGGCTGGATTAACCCTCAGTGAAACATAACAGTTTCTCTGAAACTGCTATGCTTTCAGCTGCAGGGTTAAAACTAGAGGGACCTGACACCCAGACCACTTCATTGAGCTGATGTGATCTGGGTGTCTGTAGTGGTCCTTTAAGTGTGTGTGCATCTGCATGCAGTGGCGTACATACCGCGGTCGCAACCCCTGCGACCAGGTGCCCGCCACCATGTGTTGCTGCCCCGGCCCGCGCAGAGTAAGCACGAGGGGGGGGGGGGCACGGATCAATTTTCGCACCGGGGCCCCATGGGTCATGTGTACGCCACTGACATCAGGTAATATGCCCCATTCCTGAAGCATTGAAGGCTGGGAAAATTATAAATACAATTAAAATGAGGGACTTAACAACAACCGTAATTTTGTATTTGGGTCTCTGCTTGCTTTGCGATCAAAGTCAAAAAATTATGTTCTACTTGCTTGGTGTTTACTGATGCATATACACTTACAGCAGCTGCAATACATGCAGGTAATACCACAATGTCAGAGCAAGGTTAAACAAATGAAATGTTTATTTTTAATTCAATTCTCTCATTCAGAGCTAATTCCTTATTAAAGGTAGCTCATTCTTAAAAGGTTCAAAATTAATTACTTGTAGTACATTCACTTTGGTTTACTGATACACCTAGTCTCAAAGGTTGATTGATGAATGTCAGAAAACTAATATTAAACATGCTCAGTGAAACCCCAAAAACAAAGTTTATGTTTTAATTAAGATACCAGAAGGGCAGTATACATACTGCCATGGAAAAAGAAGCCAATTATTATTTTTTTTCTGACCAGGAATGGTTAAAAATGAATAATGCCCTCTAGGGCTCTCTTCATTTTCAGTGAAAAATTGAAAATAATATAAATATTGCATTTAGATGAGACATAATACCACAAAAACTGTTTAAAATTGATCCCTCTATTAAATTGCTATGCAACATTGCCACCAAGTTAGAAGAACATTCTTCCATATGTGGTGTGAGTGCATTATTCTAAAAAGACTAATTGAATAGGTGAAAGTATTACTAACACGTATGTAAGATATCCATCTCTTTGTCACCCTAATGGTTATTGCTAAAATTATACCCTAGGTATTACTTAAACCTGACCAGCCTTGATTCTCACTGTAGTTGCTATTCAGTTTACGAAGTTATGGAAAACTCCATAATTTACTTATATGCAGGAGGTGATCCAGAGTATGCTAACATATAGCAATTTTGAAAGGATGTCCACAGGAACCAGTGCTAATTCTGCCATGTGTCTACCAAGTGTTAAATCCATTCATCTCTACTCTCTCCTAATGGTATCCATCGCCTATTCCAACAAATCTGTTTGGTGCTGTCTCAATAAGCTCTTCAATATTATGTATTGGTGTGCGTATCAATGCCACGTTTCTCAAACCTTGCCCTTTTTATTTGAGATTTTTGAGTTTAGCTCATGAAAAATGGGAGCAAAAACAAAAGTGCTGCATTTACAATTTTGTTCATTGTATGTTTACCCATTTGGCTTTTCTACAAAGCCACTGGAAAAGTCTTATTTTTGCAAATATGCCCATTAGTATTTAACAAAAGTAACATAAAAATGAACACTGCTAAACACTGCAGCTATTTACACAACCCACATATTTGCATATGAAACCAGGAAGGCAGCACTAACCTAAACATGCATCCATATTAATCTGCCAGAGATAAAAGGATCACTAAAGGCATTCAGAATACTTAATCTCAAACAAGTGGTTTTGGTGCAGTGATGCTACATTTTGACACACCTCTAATGACCGTCTTCATGATAAATAGTCTATTTATGGCATATTGGGAATATCTATATGTCCATTGGTGACATAACTGGGTGGCGAATAATGGTCACCTATTGCCATTACATTGATGATTTGTTTTATTTTTTGTATGGAAATGATCAGAGGGAGATCTTAAAGATTGTATTTGGTTTTCAAAATCTAACTAATGGGGTATATCTCTGACTGTCACTTAAAGCAAAAATATATTTTTAGTTGTCATTTCACTTCCTGTTTGAGGTGCATCTCGAGATTTCAGTTCCTTAGAGTGCACAGTAATTATATGGATTTGAGATGTTCAAAAAGCCAGGCAGCAAGAATAAAGAATGCTTTTGAAATGAAGAGTTAAAATACACAGATATTGGAAGAAAAATACGAAGAGACATGTAATATACAAAGGAGTGCTTTATTAAACTAGAAAACATAAATAAATAGTGTGACAAACTTACTTCCCTGTGTGTGTTTGTCCAGGATCTTTTGGAAACTGCACAGCCCTCTAGGGTAAGAATGCCCGGCCAATACAAAGTCCAGTTTCAAAGGCCTCTGGCCTGTTTATTTTCTGTTGTTAAGAAGTAGCAGGCTACAACAGGCTACACCAGGCTACAACAGGCTACAACAGGCTACAACAGGCTACAACAGGCTACAACAGGCTACAACAGGCTACAACAGGCTACAACAGGCTACAACAGGCAGCAAACCTTCTTTCTCCTCAAAACACTTCCCTCACTCCACCCTGCTTTAACTGCAGCTATGTAGCTGCTCAGAGCCCCTACAGGTGAGGCTAATGATCTCGTTAGGCAGTGAGCCAGAAGTCCTCAGAAAACCTGTGCTGGACTCATGCACAGCCACTCTGACAGTGGGTGGAGAATCGGCCCACCCTGCTCTTCCGAATACTCCACCCCAGGGACCCAAATAACAACATAGAAAAAAACCTACATTTCAACTTAACTTTCCCTGGGGCTGCATGTGCTTACCCACATGTCAGGATAGTGGCTGTTCTTAAAGTCTGGGTGCCAGATATACACCCCTGACCACCATCCCCAACACTCTGTCACAAGAGAAAGAAACAATTAGAATCCCTTTTATATGTAACTAGAGCCAAATCCTCAATCCAAGTAATAAAAATATAAACACATTTTTTAACCAAATTTTTAAAAAACAAATAAATAAAAAAAAAAAAAAAATATATATATATATATATATATATATATATATATATATATATATTTAGAGGTGTTCGAGATTAAGACAGAAGACAGACAGAAGAAAACACAAACTTTTTTTGCTGTGGATGCACAGGAAATGGGAAAATATATATAAATGTTTTAAACACCATCATGAGAGAGAAAAAGCTTTAAAAATCACAAAATGAATTAATGCAATGTATAAGCGGATAGAATGGCATGTCAGAAACATAAGTAATGCATATGATGGTAATGTGTTTTATATCCTCAAATGCCCATGTGGATTAGCATATGTGGGTGAAACTACGCGTACTTTTACCACAAGGATTAGAGAACACAAAAGTGGCATTCGGATGAATAATATCCGGTGGCCAGGCATTTCATTGAGAAAAGACATGCAGTCTCCTAACTGCGATACATGATTTTAGAGGTGGTTAAGTCCAGTAGGGATGGTATTTAGAGAGTCACAATACAATGTTACAAGCAGCGGGAGTTGTACTGGATATACGAACTACAAACTTTGTATCCTTTGTATTTTTAACTCTGCCTTCGTATGGTCTGTATCTTTATTTTTTGGTTGTATTATCTTTTATAGATTGATGCTACAGTGGTCATCTGTACTATGGTGTTTTGGACGTTGGAGTGCCTTGAGATATTGGTTGGAACGACTGATCCAAATGATGTTCTATCATCATAAATGTTAGGTTGACTCACATCTATGTCATAGTGACTTATTTTGTACATATAATTTTGGATGTATTTAATACTATAGATGATTTATTTGTGTAAATTCTAAGGATATAAGGATGATTAGCAATCATTTAGATATTGGGCATATTGATAATATAAAAAGATGGTACCCATGACTAAGAGAGCTTCATGCCACTAATAGTTATTGTTGGATACATTCATATTTATCTATGCCATGGTTGTGCTACTTGTATGAATATAGCCATTATATATATTTGTTTAAGGAATGTAATCATCTTTTTAATATGTTAAATACTTGTGGTGGTGTCTTAGTAATATTGATACTTATGCTCATGTAACTGTGTAATTGATAATAATTGGTCTTTACTAACATGTGGGATATATTGCATTGTATTATGATGCTCTGTACATATTATGATTTTTCATATAAATATTTATGGTTCAATGAATTAGTATTACGAAGCTAAGCAATCATTATGTACCATATGGAGAACTGCTGAGTTTTTGTTTGTATGAAATATTTTGCACCTTTAGCGATCAATCTATGACACAGGGGGTGTTTAAAAAATAAACTTTTTCTTACACATCACTTGGTTATTTGATTTTCGTTTGTGTTTTGTTTTATTTGAGGGTGTTGGTTTTATATAAAGGATCACTTATTACACTTTAAATTGCAAGGTGGATTTAGTAGTATCTGGTCTTTTATGATTATGTTGATTATAATTTTATTTTTTAGCCCTCTATAAATGTTTAATAGATACTTTGTTAACAGTGTTTAGACTTGTATGGTGTATACTGATATTTATAGAACATATTTGTGTAATTTATAGAATGGTATGGTGGTTGGTTTCTGTGAATACACAAGGGGCTAGAGTGTTAGTTGAATTGCCCTAGGTGTTGAGTAATCGTTCGCTGTAAGCGGGCGCCTTTTTCAAATGATACAGTACTCTAGCATGAGCTTGGTACCATTTTGCACATGCGCTGGTCTGGTGCCGTTGTACGCATGCACGCTAACTGGTATAAAACGTATGTTGCGAGCGGACGGCTTTTTCAAACAACGCATTGCTCCTGCGCGGACTTGATACCATAGTGCGCATGCTCAAGTTTGGTACCGTTACGCGCATGCGCGACATCAGCTGTATGCACGTTATATCGCCGTGCGCATGTGCAACTTTTGCAGTTATAGCGCTTACGAGGTATACTGTTACAGGCGTTTGATTGCCAATAAGCAAAATGGTGATTGTAGACGTCAGATAGAGTGCGCGTGTGTGAATTACCTATGGATAGTCTAGCAGTTAGCTAAGTACGTATTCTAATTATCTTTTATATAATGTGAGCATTGTTATTCAATAAACATTTTCAGTATACACATTTGTCTTTTATACAATATTGTTATGTTACTATTAAGACATTGTACCAGCACCTGAGGTGATGATGTCACTTCCGGAGGTGGTAACAATCTTATGCTGACGGCCATCAGCTGTAAGAGGGCTTTATAAACAGACACATTGGAACATGGATACAGGTACTCTTGATAAAGGCAGCCAGTTGGTGCCGAAACGTTGGGGGGTTTGGTGACTCGTGTTTCTGTCTTCTGGCAGGTAAGAATTCTTGGTATTGTAACATTGTATTGCCTTTGCTTCTGTTATTGTGTTTATTTTTGTCTTATTTTTCACTATAGTACTTTTTGTACATAATAAAGTCAGATTATATTGACTGTTTGAAGTTGTCATAGTGTGCATTCTATATTATATAGATATTTGGATATTTAAACATTTAATACAATTGTATCTCTCCATGTGTTTTCGGTTTTTGAATGTGTTTCCCACCATTTTAAGATTGTACATAAAAGTGACCCAAAGGGACTTGAGTTTTTAGCAATTCAAAAAGTTTTAGGGTATTGGAGACTAGAATATTATTAGAAAGTTAGGATGGTCAGAAACTAAATTAATTTCTATAATAGATGATTTTATTATATGTGTTATCAACCTTAGGACATTATATTTATATTTACTTTATTCTATACAATCAAGAATATGTATAGCATTGTAAACATTTAATTAATATTTATTAATTTTAGAATTGATTAATCTTGTAAGCTGATTTCCTTATGGTTTTTTGTAGCAATGTATTGCTTAACCCCTTAAGGACCGCTGACGGTTCAGGACCGTCAGCGGTAAAATGTGCGTTTGGACCGCTGACGGTCCTGAACCGTCATAACGGTCAGGGGCTACTTACCTGATCGCCGTCGGTCCCACGGTGGCGATCAGTGCTCCTCCCGGTCCAGGGGGACTGCCTGTCTGCCCGGGCAGTCCCCCCTCGGCAGATCAGGACCCCACGGCCATGTGATCACTCGATCACATGACCGCAATAGGGGTCCATGTGTCTGCCTGCAGGGGGACTGTCTGTGCTGACAGGCAGTCTCCCTGCAAGTGTAAAATCCAAAATAAAGTGTAAAAAAAAAAACAATCAGTGTAAAAAAAATAATAATATGTGTATATATATATATGATATATATATACATGTATTATATCTATATATACCTATATATAATATATGTATATATATCATATATATAATGTCATACTAAGTGTATTTTTATATTTATATATACGTATATTAATATAAAAATACACTTATATTTAAATTACACACGAATATATACAATATATATAATAACTATATATATGGTATATATATATTATTATAAAATACAAATAATATGTTAATAAAAATAAATAACAAAAAATAAAAATAATTTTTAATAATTAAAAAAAAATTATATATATATATATGCAATTTTATTCTAACAGTATTTTGATATTGATATATATATATATATATATATATATATATTTATATCAAAATACACTTAGAATGTAATGATATATATATCTATGTATAAATAAATAAATAAAAATAATACGAAATATACATATGTCCACATACATAATTACATAAATAATTTCATAAATATACACGTAGACGTCAAATATATAAATATGTATATATATTAAAATTCTACGTGCATATTTATGTAATATTTTTACCTAATTAAGTAATTTTAATGATTGCAATTTGAGGGACCTGCCTGCCAACCCAGGCCAAAAGTCCAGATAATTTAATTTGCTAGCACTGTGTTTAACCCTGTAACTTTCTATGACACCCTAAATCCTGTACATGGGGGTACTGTTTTACTCGGGAGACTTCGCTGAACACAAATATTAGTGTTTCAAAACAGTAAAACATATCACAGCGATGATATTGTCAGTGAAAGTGAAGTTTTTTGCATTTTTCACACACAAACAGCTCTTTCACTGAGGATATTATTGCTGTGATATATTTTAATATTTGTGTTCAGCGAAGTCTCCTGAGTATAACAGTACCCCACATGTAGAGGTTTTATAGTGTTTGTGAAAGTTACAGGGTCAAATATAAGGCTTGATTTTACTTTTTTTTTATTGAAATTTATCAGATTGGTTAGGTTGCCTTTGAGAGCGTATGGTAGCCAAGGAATGAGAATTAGCCCCATGATGGCATACCATTTGCAAAAGAAGACAACCCAAGGTATTGCAAATGAGGTATGTTCAGCCTTTTGTAGTAGCCACTTAGTCACAAACACCGGCCAAAGTTAGCGTTTTTTGCATTTTTAACACACAAACAAATATAAATGCTAACTTTGGCCAGTGTTTGTGACTAGGTGGCTACTAAAAAAGACTGGACATACCCCATTTTGAATACCCTGGGTTGTCTACTTTAAAAAATATGTACATGTTAGGTGTGTTTCGGGGATTTATGACAGATAACGGTGTAACAATGTCACTATTGATACATTTAAAATATATATATATTGAAACCGCAATTTCCTACTTGTATTTATAGGCCTATAACTTGCAAAAAAAAGCAATAAAGCATGTAAACACTGGGTGTTTTTAAACTCGGGACAACATTTTTTATCTATTTAGCAGTTTTTTTCATTAGCTTTTGTAGATAAGTAAAAGATTTTTCAAGTAAAAGTCCAAAAACATGTTTTTTTTTTTTTTTTCACCATATATATATATTTTTTTTTTAAATACAATATATGGCATAATATAAATACTGGTATGTAAATAAAGCCCTTCTTGTCGTGAAAAAAACAATATATAACTTGTATGGGAACCGTAAATGAGAGAGCGGAAAATTACAGCTAAACACAAACACCACAAAAGTGTTAAAACTGCTCTGGTCCTTAACGTACAAACATCGCAAAAACAGGCCGGTCCTTAAGGGGTTAAATGATATTAGTATAAAATACATTCATTTTAGTATGATAAAGTAATTCATAGTTACATCAAATTATTAATTATTATAATGATTGTATAACATAGTCTATTGTAAGGAGTCTATATATGGGTTATATTTTCATTGTTATATATTGTCACAGATTTGTGTTGTCTGCACAAGTGTTTGTATGACATATGTCTTTATGTGCTTAGGCATTGTTGGTTATGTGTCTTGAAAAAGGTCACATGGAAGAAGCAAAACATTTAATTATTTTGTTATATTAAAATCAAGAATTTTTTAATTAGAGCTCAATAGAGTGCAATAGGAAACTAACTATAGTAGTGAGACAATAGGGCTGTAAGAAATAAGCATAACGTAACATATGGAAAATAGTAAGTTGACTGAGGTGTGCTGAAACTGACACACTGGTAGGCCTGTAAAATATAGAGGGACCACTTAAGGAATTAGTTGAGAAAAATGTTCTGAAACTTAGGAGTGGATACGTGCTGACCATGATACGGTTATTGGCCAGAGGATCTGAGTACTTTAAATAGCCAAAACTAGTCCCGCCCATGAATCCAAACTCCCACCTTTATATTTGTGGTTTGGATACAAAAGGCTGTAAAATGTAAGAAATTAGCAAAACATAAGAAACTTAACATGGGGAACATATGTAAGTTCTTTAAGGGCCTGTAAAATAAGGAGGGCAACAATGTTATGCAAAATATGCAATTTATTAAATTAACAAGATACAACAAAGAGCAATTATTCTATTAAACCTTGGAAAGCTTGTCTGGGTTCTATTTCAGTTTGGAGAATATGGCGACAGTATGCTGAAGATTTCCAGTACCCCAATTTTTTAATAATATGAACTTGCATATTATTACTAGGAGCAGTGGATACTGCCCTACTAAGAATTAGTGTCCCAAATAAAGTGTAGGATTTATCAGTAATCTAATCAGTAAAATTCTTATATACTGCATAAATTTTGTGGTAGTTATTATAGAGCCATGAAGTGAAAACAATGGTTGGTTAGGGGAAGAGTGAATTGCAGACCAGTAATAGTGTAAATTCTACACATGGCACCATTATGTGTAGGGTAAACTGATATTTCTATAAGTTGAACCATTTGGATGGTTTTTATATGGGGCAGGCAAACTGTATAATGGCCTAAATGTTTTATTAAATGGCCAACTTTTAAACACTACTCTATTTTCTCTAGTAAATTATCTGGGTCTAAGGAATCCATAGAGTGCCAAGTATATTGCGGTCTTAATTACTAGGTTAGCATGAGACTCAAAAGGGGAGGTGTTAAGTAAATCGGATAAGAAAAACAAAAGAGGAATTCAGTGCTTGTAAAATACTGATACAGTTTAAAAAGGCAGATTAGTCACCAATAGATGGAGTTTGTTAGGGGATATAATTTGAACGGAAATGTTCTAAGTATAAGGTGAAATAAGGGAGCAATAGTAAAATAATATGAGCACTTAAGTATTAAGAGTAATATTATATTCTCACCAATGGATCTGTGAGATGTATTCTGGGATTTTGGGAGGATTTTTGATAAAGTAAGTAAAGGAACACAGGAGGTATTATAAATAATTAGATGGATATAATGATATTGCACAAATGGAGGGGTGATATTTTGATATATGATACGTAAAAATGGATAAATTAATATGAGATTTCTTAAATATAATATACAATAGATGGAGTTTGTTTAGGGGATATAACTGAACACGATAATATAACACTTTGTATGGATAAGGTGAAATAAGGGAGTAATGGTAAAATAATAATGAACACTTAAGTATCAAGGGAAAATACATAGTTTCACCAAAGGTTTTGTGAGATGAATTTAGTGATTTATGGAGGATTTTTGATAATAAATAGTAGATGAACACAAGAGGCAATATAAATAAATAGAATGGATATAACGTTATGTGCACATTGGGGGGTAAAAAGAAGGAAGAGAAGGGGGACAAAGGGAGAAGGGGGGGAGGGGAAGGAAGGGTGTTTTCTTTTTTTTTTTTTCTTCTCTCCCTTCCCTTTTTCACTGTGTGGGACTAAAGAAGATGGAAGGAAAAAGAATGGCTGCATACATAAATAAATACATAAGATTGCTCTGATTGCCACTAAGGAGCTACCACTTTAAGGTCAGAGATAGACCTTAGCCCTAGACAGTACACAAGATATTGTCAAGGCTTACAGGTTGAAGAGATGATTAATATTTATCATTATATTTATTATTATCTCTTGAAACAACAAGTAAGAATGATTGGGAATGGGTCTCTCTGTACTATGAGAGCTCAGACGTGTGTAAATGATGTGGGAGGGATGGCAGCAGGAATAGGTGTTACTTGAAAACATAAAGCATGAAGTGTATTTCATTAAATGTACAGGGGCTAAATACCCCATATAAAAGAGCTATGATGAGAGAATTGCTAAAAAAAAAAGGAATAGATTTAGCGATGTTGCAAGAGACACATTGGAAACGTGAAGATAGGATTAGGTGGACCTATGAAGGATATGAGATAATCTCACAAGCTGCCTTGAATAAGAAAAAGAAAAGAGGAGTGGCCATAATCCTTTCAAAAAGAATAAATAGAGAAATTTTATATGAAGATGTAGACATAGAAGGACGATATCAGATATTAATATGTAAGTTGGAGGAGAAAGTTTACACTTTGGTAAACGTATACCTCCCAAACGTACTACCAACTAAATATTTTAAAGAGATTATGGAAAAAGTAGACAAAGTTAAAACAGGATTATTAGTTATTTCAGGAGACTTCAACTGTGTGGTGGATACAATTCTAGATAAAAAAAACAAAATAATAAACCCATAACTAAAAATTTGATAAATCAAGCTAGGATCTTGAGAAATACACTTCTAGAAAATAACTTATTGGATATATGGAGAGTATTCAACTCAGAGGAAAGAGAATATACGCACACTTCAAGGGTACATTCCTCACTTTCCAGAATATACCTTGTGTTGGGGGAAGCTAATTTAGTAGAACAAATAAAAAACATATATATAGAAGAGAATGTCTGGTCAGATCATAGTTATATTATTTTTTTTATAAATGAGGTCAAAAAATATAGACCTAATACGACATGGCGTCTAGATGACAGTATTTTGAAGAATAGTAAAGATCAATTACAAATTAAAGAATTGATTCAACTGTATTTTAGAGAGAATATCTCAGAAGAACTCCCGATAACCACTATATGGTGTGCATTTAAAGCGGTGGTACGGGGGTATCTGATTAAACTTAAAAAAGGATCCAAAGAGACAGAGGTCAGACTAGAGAAAAACTATATATAGAATACTATCTGTTGGCCAGAAGAAATAAAAGATTTTTAAATAATGAATCATCTAAACAACTCTCTGAGATCAAAATGAAAATAGAAAAAATGGAGAAAGAACGAATAGAGAAAAATCTAGAGAGGATGAAATCCAATCTTTATTATGATAACAACAAGATTAATAAATGGCTAACAAAAAAACTTAAAAATACAAAAAATGGTAAAAATAGGATTAGTAGCATTAGAAATGAATCAATAATTTGTAGAAAACCAGAAACAATAGCAAAGGCGTTTCAAATATACTATGAAAAGTTGTATAATTTACCAAATCAATCAAAAGAGGCTATAAATGATTACTTGAGGGAAATTAATTTTCCCAGGATTTCTGAAGATCAAAAAATAATGCTTAATGCCCCTTTACAAATTAGGGAATTTACAGGTGCTATTAAAAAACTTGTGAACTATAAGACGGTCTGACCAATAGATTCTATAAGATATATGGAGATATTTTGGCAGAATATTTGACTAGAACATATAATGAAATCTCTCTGAAAGGTACAGGCCCTAAAGAATTATTACAAGCAAATATAATCCCTATCCATAAAAAAGATAAGGATCCGCAAAATCTAAAGAACTATCGCCCGATATCACTTATTAACGTCGATTCTAAACTATTTTCATCTATACTGGCAGATAGGTTGAAAAAGATAATTATGGAATTGGTAGATAGAGACCAGAAAGGGTTTGTCCCAACTAGACAGGCTAGTACTAACATAAGAAGAATGATCAATGTTCTGGATTGGAGTGATAGAACGCGAATTCCCCGCCTGACCCTGTCACTGGATCCAGAAAAGGCCTTTGACAGGGTCGGGTGGGGATATATGATGGGGGTGTTAAGGGCAATGGGTATAGATGGATGGATGTTGTCAGCAATAGGCTCTATTTACCAAAATCCTATGGCGAGGGTAGTGGGCATAGATTTATGCTCAGATTGGTTCCCATTGAAAAATGGCACACGGCAAGGGTGTCCACTCTCACCTATTTTATACATTCTCTCAATGGAACCCTTTGCAATTAGAATAAGAGAAAACCCGGACATCCGGGGAGTACCAACCTCTGATAGAGAATTAAAAATAAGTATGTATGCTGACGATACCATTTTGACCCTCACAGACCCAACCAAATCAATTGACAACTTGATAAAGGAAATAGAAATATTTAGTACTATCTCAAACTACAAAATAAACTCAGATAAAACAATTGTGTTATTTAAGAACTGTAGCAAAGAGTGGAAAAATGAATTTTTGAAGACATATTGCTTTACGGATGCGAATGGGAGTTTTGAATATCTAGGAGTAATATTATCGGATAATTTGGACAAAATGGTGGAGATTAACTTTACTAGGCTTCTGAAGTCCACTGGGATATCGTTAAAAAAATGGAATCCCTTGTTTCTTAGTTGGTTGGGAAGGATAAACGTAATAAATGCATATATAGTACCTAGATGGACATACTTTTTTAGAATGGTTCCTTTAAAAATACCATTGCCATGGTTGGAGATAACACAGAGGCTTATTAAAAATTTTATCTGGAAGGGGAAAAAACCTCGGATTAGTTTAGACCAATTAACAAATACTATAGAGCATGGAGGGGTGAACTTTCCGAATATAGTAATCCATTATGAAGCCTCTATCATATTCCATACTCAGTTACTAACTAAAAAAGATTCTGAAAAATCTGGCTGGTTTGGTTTAGAGACTCAAGCCCTAAATGGAAAAGAACTGATTAGGTACATCTGGCAACCCAAGAAAATTGGGAAAGAAGTCAGTAGTGTAATTCTAAAATATCTATTGAATGACTGGAATAAGATTAGAAAAAAACTAAAAATCTTGGGAAATATTTATGGGTTCATGAGGATAGAAATACTAGAAGCCCTAATGCCAGATTTAAAAATAGATTCCTGGAAGGAAATGAAAATTGAAAACCTGGATGATATAATAATAAGAGATAAAATCAAAGATTTTTTTAACTCTGTCTAATGAATTTGGTCTCCCTCAGGCTGAGGCTTTTCGATATTTAAGAATAAAATCCTTTATAGATAAATCGCTTGCTAAGAGTAATATAATTAGTAGTATCCTCATAAAACAGATTTTTGGAAACAATAGCTCTCGGAAAAATATGGCAAATTGCTATGCCCTGATAAGATCGATCCCCAAAAATATAAGGTCCAAACAAATAAAAAGTTGGGAAAAAGAATGTAATTTAAAAATAGACCCAATAAAGTGGGGAAATATGTTGACACAGTTAAAAAGGAATGTTCACAATGTCACATTGTTTGAGACACATTATAAAGTTTGCTATCGTTGGTATTTAGTGCCAATGAGATTAAACAGAATTGATCACAATGAATCTAAAATATGTTGGAGATGTGGAAGTAACTTGGGAAGTTTTATTCATATTTGGTGGAGTTGTAGAATAATTAAGAAATTATGAGATGAGGTCTTTAGAAAACTGTATGTCTGGGACAAAATTCTGATAGACCAATCTCCAATAATGGCCCTTCTACACCTTCAATGGCCTGATCTATTAATATACCAAAATGTTTGGTCTGTCATTCTTTTATGCAGCAAAGATTTTGATAGCAAGAGGATGGAAGAACTCTGTGACAATTGAGGTTAAACATTGGGAGAAACAATTAATACTTCAGATTAAAAATGAGATAGGGCTTTTTAAGAGGAAGGATACTGTACAGAAATATGAAATGGGGAAAAAATGTCTAAAACTCTTAGAAAACAATGAGCAATATTAATAACCTTTTGTGATGTATACACAGAAATGTTAAATGATAAAATTGACTATGTATGTATAACTGATACCCTATTGCATGTTGCGGCCTACTCCCACTATGTATGTATGTATGATTTATGAATGAACTTCGATAGAAGTTACATGGTATAGTTTGAATGGTTTGATGTCTATTACTATTGTAGTAATTGTTTCTATTTTTGTATTTTGTATGATCTATGTGTTTTGATATTGATTCAAAATTTAAAATCAAATAAAGATACATTTAAAAAAAAAAGGAATCCATAGAATGCCAAGTATATTGCGGTCTTAATTACTAGGTTAGCATGAGACTCAACAGGGGAGGTGTTAAGTAAATCAGATAAGAAAAACAAAAGAGGAATTCAGTGCTTGTAAAATACAGATACAGTTTAAAAAGGCAGATTAGTCACCAAATTCCGGGTCTCTCTTGTCTGCTAAAAAATGGGAAAAACAGAAGTATTGGTGTAGAGTCTTGGGTGTCCTTGAAAATATATGTAATGACAAAAGAATAATAATAATACAAATAATAGTGTATTACATAAAATATAGTGCATAAAAATGATAAAAGTAGTTCACTCACACTTTTTAGGAGCTTAGGTTAAGCTTCAACTTGAACACTTAGGCGGAATGATTCCCGTCTAGGGATATTATGTGGTGAAGGATCTGCATGTAGCCTTGTAGTGGTAGATTTACTTGTGGATCTATGGAAGAAAATCACTATAATATAGTGTAGTATGACAGAACAAATAGCAGCAGTAGAGTAATATAAAAGTGTGCACTCACATATTATGGAGCCTAAACAGTGGCTCCACAGGTATAGCGTGAAGTGGTATGATTCCCACTTTAGGATATAGGTGATGTTGGTGTCTCTCCATTTATAAAAGAGAAATAAAACCACAATAGTGTACACAGTAAAAATGGAGTGAAAAAATACAATTAATACAAACCTACTCATATGTAGTAGAGCAAAATTAGGTTTGCTCAATCCAATAGACAGAGGTGGTATTTTATCCCCACTAAGGTGTTCAAGAATCCAGCAGCATTATGAAAAGCAAACAATAAAACAACAAAAGGGAAAATAAACAGTATAAAACAATCTTTCAATCAGATAATATCACTGTTCACAGGGAGTCAGGTGAAGGTTTGGGGCTTTTGTTTCATGTTTTGTGGCTGTTGGGTGTGCTTGAAATGACCTGAAAGTTTAAACTACACAATGCGTCAGCTGCAATATTGTTGACTCCTATGACATGTACATATTTTAAATAAAATTGGTGCTTTGCTGCTAACCAGGTCAGTTTCATAACTGTCAAGGACTGTGACCACCCTTTATTTACACTAAAACATATAGCTTGATTGTCAGACAAGCATTTAACAAACTTACTGGAGCATACGTAGTCCCAGGTTTGGGCTGCAGCTTCTACTGTGTATACCTTGAGAAGAGATGATGTGTCTTTCAAGACATCTAGTAACTTACTCTGGAAAAAATACCACACTCCTACATTAGAATCAAAGTGCTCCAGACCCAGTGCTGGCAAATCCCCAATATTGCAGATAAAAGGATCATTATGGCCCAGGCACTCAAGTTTTATCCAATAAGCAGTTTTATTGGAACAAAAAGTTAAAGATATCTAGAATTCTAGCCTCAGTTGGCCAAGTGCCGCATAACCAATCATTATTGTAAATCGGTGCAGAACCAGTTGAAGATGCAGCAAAAGTCCAGATTGTAGGTGAATTATCTGCTAGAGGTTGCAGAAACATGGACTTCCCATTCCACTTGTGTAGAAACTTCTGCCACATATTGAGGTCTGCCATAGTTTGCATATCTATGAATATAGATTATCCTTATTTGGTAGCTCAGTTAAGAAACAGAGCAGCCTGGAAATAAAGGATGGGTGAATAGGGAGGAGTTTGAATGTGTGTACAATGTCCATTTTGGTTAGACATGCACACAGCTAAAATTACAGCTTGAATGGCATTGTCTATTGTAGTGTACTGCAGAAGAATTCCCCAGACAGGATTAATGATATTAGGCTAAAACAACACAATGCGTTTTGCCAACTGGGGTGCTTTTTCAAGTTTTTTTTTTTTATTTTGCTGTGTAGAGGTATTGCACTGCAGTTTGAACTGCCCCCATGAGTGCTCACTCAATGGACCCAGCAGCAAGCTATTTGTGTCACAGCTCTATCTGCACCATAGACAAAATATACATGTTCAAATACAAAGGCGATTACTTCACTAAACACAAGATTGCCATGTATTTCAAACTGAATTGCAAAATACATGTTAAAAAGTCAAGCTGTGCCTAAGCTGAATTGGAAAATTTTACCAAATAACTTTTTTTGCCTATATGTTGCAATTGACATTTCAATTAACTACATTTCATAGTTTCATGAATAAACCTCTGATTTAATTCCTAAACTAAGCTGTTTTGTAATACATATTGAACATTTGGCAATTAATTTAAGTTTTAAAATAGCAGAGGTGGAAGAAAAGTTGAATTGCACACATTTTCCAGTTTGGCTATTTTGGCATACAATATGCAATTCCTTTGTCAATCCTCCCTTGTCATTTTTGTGAATAAACACCTGTGCATATGTATTGGGAAGGCATGTGCATGAATGTATGTTTGATTGTGTATATTACCAGATGAATATGTACATGTGTATATGTGCATATAGTGTAATTATAAATGTGCACGCTAATTTGCTGTTACAACCACTGTGTGAATGTAAAGTTGTATTTCAGTGTGCAAATGCATAAATGTTTTTATGAATACTGTATAGTCTTAAATGTATGTTAGTGTCTGGTTTGTGAAATACGGTTTGTATTTGTGTGTTTTGCAAGTATACAAAAATATATTTGTATGTAGTAGAGTGTCAATATATTTGTAAAAGCAGGAATGTATTTGTAGATGTGCAAGATGCAAACATAATTTTGTGTTATACCAATCTGAATAAATGCAGGGTATGGGTATATTTTGAAATGTGTGTGAATTCTCGATGCATTTGTACAGTGTATTAGTGTATGTGGATGCAGAGTGTATTTTATGAATGTTGCTGTGTGTGAATACATTTGTGTATTTAAGCATTTAGAGTTGAATTTTGTTAAAAGGAACAATCCATAAAGCACTTCAGCAAGCTGAATTACTGTATGTGTCTGGAGTCTGACTTAAAAACTTAAAAAAAAAAAAAAAAGTTTATAAAAGTGCAGATTTCATTAGAAATGAACACTGTTATAAACAGACACTGAAATGCCTCCCTGACTGTCACCCATACAGCCGGGAAGTTTTCTTCTGTTTCCTTTAGTTTTATAGAGTGCTTCCAACTAAACTACTTCCAGTACTAATGCTCATTAAGGAACATGGAAAAGCTGTGACTGAGCGACTGCTCAGTGAGAAGCCTCTGAATTGTAATTTCCCTGGCGCAGACTGATTTTTTTACCCCAATGAAAACATGCAGAAAAAAATCATGCATACTTATTTGGGGGTATATCTACTAAAGAGTAAAAACAAATATAAATGGAGTGTTCCTTTAATTCATATATGTATTTTAAAGAATATCATTCAACTCCTGTAATGTTATGTCTCCATAGTTTACTACCCTCCTTCTTCTATCTTCTTCTCTTCTCCCCAAACATATGTTTCTCAGACTATCCCTTCAACTATGGTCTCTCGCTCTTTTCCACTCCCTTGTCACTTTTACCCCCCACTGTCTTACCCCATCCTTTCCCTTTCTATATTTCTCCTTCTTCTCTCCTCCTATACATACCCACATACCCTAATCTTTGTGGTATCAGTCAGTGAAAGGGACAGGGATTTGATATAACTTCCTATCCCTGCCACTCTCTACATACAAGCACCATCAGAACACAACGCTACTGGCCAGTGCTGGTACTGCTGAACATAATCTCCGTCCATGAAGAGAAAAATACCTATATATGCGTTGCTGGTATTTCTGTGATACCAGTCGTGCTCTGAAAATACTTGTCAGGTGGAAACTTTATATATCATGTGGTTGTGACTGCTCAAGTGACAGACAAGACTAGTGTTTTTAGGTCCTTGATTGAGTGGCCAGGCTGGGTAAAATGGTGTCCCACAGGAGTGCAATAGGATTCTTTTTTTGTGGTGTTTGTGGTGTTTTAACTCCAATAAACACTTCAAAGAAGAATCCTACTGCACTCCTGTGGGACAGCATATTACCAAACCTGGCCACGCAATCAAGGGCCTAAAAATTAAAGTACTGAAAGGGGCTTTTAAAAATACCCAAGAAAGAAAAACTTTTGAAGCCAGAATGATCCAATTGTTTAACTGCAAGAATAGAGGACTAAACATTTATTTGGGTGTCCTGTCCCATTACACTTTACATGAATACTCCCCCAGCATTATCTTACTGTTCTGTCATATGTATCAACATTTTAAAACGCATTCCAAAGATATGTTTATTCTATCAAAGTATCATGTATAGACCTATACTTTCCCATACTCTTATGCATGTATGCTTATATATGTGACTGTGCATTTATATTTGTGTATATGTACTTGTGTATATTTGCACATATACACTACTTGTGTATGTGTATATGTGCATGTGTGTGAGTATGTGTGTGGGTCTGTGTATGCTGGATATAGGCCTTCATGCATATTCTGTAACTCTTGGATGGGAATTCATGCATTTTAATTTAAGTAATTATTTTGCTTTTACTCTCCCCTTATAGCACCATCTTCTTCACTGTTTACTTGTTTTTTTTTCTCTCTCTCTCTCCTCACTTTGCGATCTTCACACAAGATATTTACAACCCTCTGCGATATTTTCTATTTTCTATCAAACTTGTGTCTTATCTGCACTCATGTCGCTTTAACCCCTGTATTCCAACTCAAAGTTTGAATTCTATGTGTCGTCTTGCTCAGAAATGCTTTAGTCTTGAGAAAGGGAAGTTCTCACGAAAGCTTGTCATTACAAAATTCTGTTAGTCCAATAAAAAAGGTATTATAAGATACGAATTATATCTGTTTTTTACATCTATCTAACTATATATATGATTTAATGTCTCAGGCCTGTATTTGTGGGAGGAGTTTGGCCTATATAAAATCTATCTCCCTCCACTTACCTGAGCCATAACATCTAAGGTGATCAAGTTATATCAAGGTAATATATTGTTAATTTTATACCATCCCACTTCTCCCCATGTCATCCAGATGGCTAGGGATGGCCACCCTTCGGGTGCTTTACAGGGGAATTGATCCTCTTAGTCACTTGTGAACTTATGGTTCTAGCCCTGTTTACCTGGCCTTGTCTGCAGCACCAGGGGGCTGGACATCTCATTTGATTGCTACCTGTTTCTTTGGGTCCACCTGTGGCATCTTGCAAATTGGCTGCTTGTTACCCAGCTAACCCTGAGAGCAACGTCAGTTCATTGCATCCTGTTGCTGCTGCTTAAGACTGACTTGGATTGGGACCCCTGCTTCTTGATTTTCATTATTGCCCGTTCACTGCTTGCCCTGACCTTTGGAACCTTGCCTGGATACTCTCCTGGATTTGCCCTTGTTTGTTTCCTTAAATCCAGATATTGTTCCTGCCAAACCCCTGTGCTCAAATTCACAGCCCAGGTAGCGTCTTATCTGGTTAGCGTGGGTTGAGTTTATCTGCAAGGGTGAACAAACATCTCTACACTTTGGACTCCACCCAAGGTAAGACTGTTACACATTCACATGATGAGGTTTGGAGGCATACCTCCATGTTATTATTGGAGATAATGTAGGCTTTTTTAGAATTAATAATTAAAATGCTTATCTGATCTTTCTCCAGGTCATGGTGTCCTCATGGACATCATGACACTACAAAAAAAAAAAAGAATGTGCAAGGGTTACTAATCTCATCTAGTCAGTGCATGTGAGGCTGATATCAGAGATCCAAACAGACACCCCAACTGCAGAAACAAATAAAAAATGCAAAACAAAATGGCATATATTAAAGTTAATATCTGACTCAACAATTCAAAGGATGTTCTGTGATGAACATTCTACTAATTCTAAAATTATATCTATTACACATGCAAAACAGGATTTATAAAGTAAAGGAAGGTGTTAGAAAGAAACATATTGTGAATCTTTTTCTTGTATATGACAATAAGTTATAAATTAAATCTTTCTATTAGTGCAGCAACCTGCAATGCATATTAAATTATCTGTGAAAATGTGCAGGAGTCCTTGCTGATCTTGTCATGTATTTTGTGACATTTACATGATCCAGTAGACAGCCATAATGATATCTATTCTAGGTATTGGAGACTTGTGAGTGACTTCTAACAACTACTGACATATAAATATAATTCATCTTCTGTATAGTATACATTGATGGGGGGAAAAAGACTGCCATGCTATTTAAAATTAATCATGTGATAATTTTATTTGTTCAGATATATCAATTATTTTTTTTAGTCCCACTATATTCCAAAATATGTTTTTTTATTATTGATATCATAATGCTACCTAATTCCAGAGCAATATCAGTTGGTCTTTATTTACTGACTTTTAATATTCATATATTGGAAAAAATTAACAGTTCAGAAATGCTAGCAAAAAACTAGTTGATGGCACTCTTCCATAACTTTTACTGTTTCTGTGAATGTAAACACCAGTAAAAGGCCAAGATGACAGTTTAAAATCCCACAGTGATGTTATGGGTCCTATATTGATACAAGGGTTAGTGTCACATGCAGTACTTTCTATATTAAAAAGATAAGTTACTTGAAGAAACTTTCAGAGAGGAAAACATTTTACCATGGTGATATTTTGTTTTTTTTTAACTACTTTTTCTTTACCATGCATTAATGGCTGACGCCTTTTATATATTTTTTACTATGTATTTGTTTAAATGTATTTGTCTCTTTCACGCATTTCAAATTGAAAAGTAAACTGTATGAGTTCCATTACTATAAAGACACAGATATGTTTTCTGCTACAGCCCCTGAGTACAGTAAAATTCCCATGTAGACCAATGCCAGATTTATGAGAAGTTAGATATACCACATTAAAGACTTACTCCATCCAAAATTAGTAAATAGAGTAAGTGCTCATCTGTATAGGTTTAACCCCTTAAGGACAGCAGGCATGCTATGCCGTCGTGTAAATTGTGAGCTATTAATACAATATTTATATTTATATACATACCAACAGTACATATACATATTTTATTAATAAAATATTTATATATATATATATATATATATACATACCTACAGTGGAGATCTCAATCGGGCAGTCACCCTGTAGTCAATTTGACCCTTCTAATCACTTTGCAATCACATGAACAGTTCCGAAGTTAACCATGATGCCTGCAGGGGGACTGCCTCGGTTGTCAGGCTGATCCCTCAGGCTGTAATTAACAATACAAAAAGAATAATAATTATACATATATTACTAATAAAATATTTATATATATACATATATATATATATATATATATATACACACACACATATATTTCTCTCCTCTCATACACACAATTTCATTCATTTCTCAGTATATTTTTATATTAATATATATAATTGAGAGCAGGCATTAGGTTGCTATAGTTGGTCCTGCCAAGAATAGGGTATATTGAGGTTGAGGCAGGCTTATGCAATGAATGATCATATACTGTAACTAAACATCCATTATTTTTTTCCCTTGTTAGATGTTTTTAAATAAAACTATTAGTCTGTGAAACTTTAAATTGCTGTTTAGTGACTAAGCAAGTGCGCTGGATCCTGTATGTGAGATATCTATCTATCTATCCTCATCCCTCACATTTTTTGTAAATATTTTATTATATATTTTCATGTGACAACACTGAAGAAATGACACTCTGCTACAATGTGAAGTAGTGAAGTAGTGTACACCCTGTATAACAGTGTAAATTTGCTGTCCCCTCAAAATAACTCAACACACAGCCATTAATGTCAAAACCGTTGGCAACAAAGGTGAGATCACCCCTAAATGTTCAAATTGGGCCTAATTAGCCATTTTCCCTCACTGGTGTCATGTGACTCATTAGTGTTACATGGTCTCAGTTGTGAATGGAGAGCAGGTGTGTTAAACTTGGTTTTATCGCTCTCACACACTCTCATACTGGTCACTGGAAGTTCAACATGGCACCTCATGGCAAAGAACTGTCTGAGGATCTGAAACAAAGAATTATTGCTCTACATAAAGATGGCCTAGGATATAAGAAGATTGCCAATGCCCTGAACTGAGCTGCAGCACGGTGGGCAAGACCATACAGTGGTTTCACAGGACAGATTCCACTCAGAACAGGCCTCGCCATGGTCGACCAAATAAGTTGGGTGCACCTGCTCAGCATCATATCCAGAGGTTGTCTTTGGGAAAAAGAAGTAGAGTGCTGCCAGCATTGCTGCAGAGGTTGAAGGGGTTGTGAGATACTGTGTGTGTATATATATATATAGCTAAGGAACAGCTAAGGAAACAATTCTCCCCTCCTTGCCTTTCTCTTTCTCAACCACACATAAATCATGCTTTCCCTACCCTTCAGACTTTCTCCCCAGCTACTGAACAAGAGGTGGCTGCACTTCTCCATTCCTCTCGCCCCACCACTTGCCCACTTGATCCTGTCCCATCTCACCTCATCAGATCTCTCTCCCCTTGTCTTGTGCCTATCCTAACACACATCTTTAACTGCTCTCTCTCTTCTGGCACTGTTCCTGCTGACCTTAAACATGCCACTGTAATACCTATCCTGAAAAAACCATCTCTTGACCCGTCCTCCCCCTCTAACTATCGTCCCATATCCCTGCTCCCTTACTCATCAAAGCTTTTGGAAAGACTTGTCTTTACCCGTGTGTCTCACTTCCTTAATTCCAACTCTCTCCTTGACCCTCTTCAGTCTGGCTTCCGCCCTCTCCACTCTACTGAGACCGCTCTTATCAAAGTGACTAATGACCTAATCTCCGCTAAATCCAAAGGTCACTACTCCATATTAATTCTCCTTGACCTCTCTGCTGCCTTTGACACAGTTGATCATGCTCTCCTCCTTCAAACTCTTCAATCACTCGGTCTCTGTGACTCTGTCCTCTCTTGGTTTTCCTCCTATCTCTCCCAACGCTCATTTAGTGTCTCCTTTTCCAAGGATACCTCCTCCCCTCGCCCTGTCTCGGTTGGAGTTCCCCAAGGCTCTGTCCTTGGTCCCCTTCTATTTTCTCTTTATACTGCCTCTCTTGGAAAACGTATTGCCTCTTTTGGATTCAACTACCACCTGTACGCTGATGACACTCAGATATACCTCTCCTCACCGGACCTCTCCCCGGCCGTCCTGCAACGTGTCACTGCTTGCCTCTCTTGCATCTCTGACTGGATGTCGTCACGCTTTCTCAAACTTAACCTCTCAAAAACTGAACTCCTTGTCTTTCCTCCTCCTAATACTGATCCTCCGCTTTCACTCTCCCTTCAAGTCAGTGATATCCACATAAGTCCATCCCTACAAGCGCGCTGTCTTGGCGTCATACTTGACTCTGGTCTCACCTTTGAGTCTCACATCCAGTTTGTTGCCAAGTCCTGTAGGTTCCAACTCAAAAACATAGCCCGCATCCGCCCCTTTCTTACGCAAGATGCTACCAAGGAGCTTGTCCATGCTCTAGTAATTTCCCGCATGGATTACTGTAACCCTCTCCTGATTGGTCTCCCCAAAAGCCGCACTGCCCCGCTACAGTCTGTAATGAATGCTGCAGCTAGACTGATTTTCCTATCCAGTCGGTCCTCTCACACCTCGCCCCTCTGCCAGTCCTTACATTGGCTCCCTGTATCCTATAGGAGTCAATTCAAAGTGCTAACCCATACATTTAAAGCACTGAACAATTCCAACCCCTCTTATATCTCTTCACTGATCCAGAGGTATGCCCCTCCTCGTACCCTCCGCTCTGCCCGCGACCACCTCCTGACCGCTGCTCGCACCCGTACGGCCAACTCACGCTTGCAGGACTTCTCACGGGTGGCTCCTCTCCTATGGAATAACTTGCCTACTGCCATCAGACTCTCCCCTAGTCTTCAATCATTTAAGAAGGGCCTTAAAACCCATCTCTTCAGGAAAGCGTATGGCCTCCCAGAGTAATCTCTCCCTTACATACCTGTCGCTTGCTCTCCTATGGGATAGTGCTTTGCTCTCTCCTCCAGCTCTGCTTCACTCCTACTTGATATTTCCTATCCTAATGTTTCTAATACCCCACCTCCTATAGACTGTAAGCTCATTTGAGCAGGGTCCTCTTCAACCTATCATTCCTGTAAGTTTTCTTGTAATTGTCTTATTTATTGTTACATCCCCCCTCTCAAAATATTGTAAAGCGCTACGGAATCTGTTGGCGCTATATAAATGGCAATAATAATAATAATAATATATATATATGTATATATATATAGTCAACAAAACACAGATCTGCACTAGTCAAGCAAAGCCTCAATAGCAAGCCAATAACCAACCTCATGCTGATGAGTTGCATTAACAACAAAACAGTTGTCCATAAGTATTTCACTGACTTTGCATCTCTTTCTGAGTAGTGTTTCAAAGCTGTTGAATACAGCAAATATAAACTCCAAGAATCCATGTTTAAAATGGAATAATGAGGCAACAATGTGATTCTTTGATGAACTCATCTGCAAATGCCCACCCAGAATCCCTTGCAGTAGTAACATACCTTCAAATTTGAGATTTCTGTAGGAATAGTAAGTATGACGGCAGTAGGAGAACCAAACTAGAAGGATGGAATAAGGAGTGGGCAGAAAACCTAAACTAGGGTTTCCTCAATACCCTACTGACTGAGTAATTCCATCAGTGAAGTCTTATGGCTTGACTGGTGTGCAGATTTGTGTGTAACAATGTATTAACTATCCACTGACCTCAGGTTTTCAATCACTCTATTCCCCATTATAAATGTCTTGGTTTATTTTATATATAAATATATAAAACCTCAAAATACACTTTTGAGTGAAATTGTATTAATTGATGAATGGGAGTGTATTAATTATATATTGGGGGGGGGGGTGGCTGTAAGACAACCGAGGTTGAAATAAGAAAGTATTTAATTTTCAAGCCCTATATTTCACTCTGTAACGTTTAAAAACCCATAAATCCTGTAGATGGGGGTACTGGTGTATTCATGAGACGTTGCTGAGCACAAATAGGAGTGTTTGAAAAAAGTTAATACAATGATGATGACATCACTGAAAGAGCTGTTTTTGTGACGAATTAAGCTAAAAAAAAAAACTGGACGTACCCTGGGTTGCCTACTTTTGCAAATGGTATGCTGTGATCCTTGTCTGCAGGTAGCACGGTCCTCTAGGGTAAACAACACAACCTTTTATTTGCGTAAAGTCCAGGCACTTTATTTGTAAGTCCACACAGGAGACAGCAGCAAATGAAAACATAAATATAACAGGTTTCCCCTTTAACCCCTTAAGGACATGATTCCCTTTTATTCCAGAAGTTTGGTCCTTAAGGGGTTAAAACAAAAACCTAGTTTGTCTGAGCACTGACTCACTTCAGGTTACCTATCTCTCAGGGGTTAAACTAGAACAAAACAATATTGGTTTCACCAACCTAGTGTCTTTGTCAGCTCTCTGCACTCCCAGTGCTCCAAGCCAGCATTGACTGCATCTCTTTCTGCACTCCCAGTGCTCCAAGCCAGCCTTGACTCTCTCACTGGAGAGAACAGCCTCTCTCCTGGCTAGCAGGGAGGGGTTTATTCCCACTGCTACAGCTGATTATCTGCAGCTGAGCAGTGGGATGGAGACAGTCCAAAAAACCCTGGCCTGGATCTATGTCTCCCAAGAAAACCACTAAACTGTGGAGTGGAGCAATGGCCCACCCTGCTCTCCAAATGCTCCACCCCAGGGGCCCATAACTAAACTTAGCTTTGTAATGCCTACAACACAAACTACGCATACTCCCCCTGGGGTTAAATGGCCTCTCTGCCTTCGCTTTATCACATATCCTCCTCCCCAGCTCAGACTCATCGGGTCGAGCGGCCTTAGAACACAAACCGTGAATATTCGCGTCACCTAGGGCTGTACCAGCCCTGACTTGCTCCTCAGTTACAGGAAGTGGCCTATTGTAGATGGCTGCTACCTTGCTCCCTCGTAGTTTAAGGAACTCCCACCCAAGTGGATAACCCAAATAGTTAGCTTCCTCAAATCCTAGATAACACTTAGTGTTAGTGGTCAAACCGGCAGCCCTTACATTATTCACAACTAACTGGACCTTCATCAGGTGTGCTTCCCAGTCCACCCTGTGAATTACCACATCACCAAGGGAGGCAGCTGCATACTCTCTGTGGGGCCAAAGTATTCTATTAATCACATGCAAAAAGGGGGCCAATGCACCATGCAACCTGAATGGCAGTACTTTATGTTGCCATAACCCCTCGGGAGCAGAAAACGCTGCCCTTCCCTTTGTTTTCTCTGTCAGGGGAACCTGCCAATACCCTATGACCAGTTCCGAGGTACTCAGATACCTGGCCTTACTTATTCGCTCTTGCATTTGAGCTACATGTACTATAGGGCATTTAACATTTACAACCTCTGAAACAAACTCTACCTCTGACGTGGGGTATGTGCGGGTGTCACCATGTGTACACACAATATTAATCACTTGTCTTATATCACATTTTTCTGGCTGGAGCAGAACACTTTTCAAAGTAGCCTCACTCCCTGAATCAATTAGAGCTTGTGCACTCTTTCCTAACACCATCACCACTTTTAGCTGTGCTGTAACACCACCACCTGTCACCATACACATCTTTAAGCAAGTCAATACAATCCTATGCAGAGTCCTTATTACTATGTCACATTGTATTGGCTCTTCACTCTCAGGACAGTTATATGTAATATGTCCTTGCATGTGGAAGTTGAGGCAGTTTTTCTAAGTCTGGTCTCGTAGCCAAAAGTGGACTTTTAGGTACGTTATACCATCTAGCAGATCTAGGCTGAGGATCAATACGATGTGGCTCCTTAGCAGCCAAGTTCCCCTCAATCATCATCTGCTTCCACATCCACAGCAGCTTCTGGTTTGATAATTTCTCAATGTCCGAGTTACTTTCAAACGCAAACTTTACAAAGGCTTTGCATGTAACTAACTTTTTTATATCACTTATACATCCAATTCCTTCATGAGCTGAATTTGCCAGGTGCTCAACCTCTTCAAGACCTGGTTCTGTCACCAGCTCATCCTCCACTGGAACAAGTCCCTCCACAACATCCTCCATCAGTTCTGCAAATTCCTGGGATCCTTCCTTGCTCCCTACGGGTAATGCTACAGGTCTCATCTCTATATCCTCAGGGGGTTTGCCAGGGAGGCTGTCTAGAGCAACCTCCTCCTGCATGAATGCAGCCTTTGATCTCAGCTTCATCCCATCATACTTGGCTTGGCCTGGTATGGAGCGCTGTTCTTCTGCCCAGACTTCCGGCTTAGCTCATCTTTCCTTTGCCTGGTTTCCTCCCCAGGGGTATTCTCTGGGCTGTCTGGCGGTCTCCCTGCTCCCTCTGGGATGTACAGAAACGCAGTTATGGCCTCTCGCTGGGTCATGACAGCCCCGGTATCAAACAGCCTGTCAGGCATTCCGAGTCCCACCTTTAATTCCATGACTGTGTTCCCAGAATCTGGCAGCAGTTCCAGGTAGTCAGTGCGCCCAGGCCTTGTAGCAGTAGTCTTTGCCAGTAGTTCCAGTTCTACGGCTCCCGAACGATCATTCAAATTCTTTGAAGCAATACCAGGTGTCTCTGAAATATTTAATTCTGCTACGCCAATGTCACCTACTTTAAATGGCCTCTCTGCCTTCGCTTCATCGCAATGCCAAGATGGGGTTAATTCCCATTCCTAAGGTGCCATATGGTCTCAAAGTCAACACAGGCCCAGCAAACCAAACTGGCAAATTAAATGGGCTTTCATTATATTTGACCCTGTAACTTTCCAAAACACTCTAAAACCTGTGGTGGGTTTTGTTGTACTCGTGAGACATCTTTGAAACATGAGAGTTTTTTAGAGCAGTAAAATGTATGATGATGTATGATGATGATATCATTATGTGTCTATGTATAGCATTTTTTCACTATGTGTATTGACATTTTTATGTTTGCACCACGCACTTTATTTGTGCTGCTTAGTCCATCCAAAAACCAATGTATTTTTTTTTATAAAAAAAAAACTTTTATTATGCAGCAACTAGTTCCCCATGTTCAGAAATAAATGCCAAGGTACTCCAGGCCTCTATTAATCAAAAGGGAGCCTTGAGGCTTCTTTCTAGTCTCCCAACCCAGCAATATAAAGTCCCTGAATTAGAAATAACTAGTAATAATTATCCTTACTTTTCACAATTCTCACATTTATATTTAACGTCACTAACCTTTTTCTTTGTAAAGAAATTATTTGATAGATGTTTCACTGATATTCAGTGTTGTAAACCAATGTCCTCATCACTTTTTTTTACAGTATCTGCAAATGTATACTTTAGTCTGGTGTGTCAGTCTAATATTCTATATTAAAAAAAACATGAATAGATATGTGACATGTTGACAAGGCACTAAAGGTAAGACAGCAACTATATTTTTACTACTAAATTATCATTGACCATACAAAATATCACAAATGTCATAAATGCTTATCATTTGAAAAATGTGCTATTCACAACAAGTAGAGTATTATTTTTCTTGTATATGTTGCAGTATGTCAAAATATCCTCCAGTTTTTTGCAATATTAGCTGTGCTCTTGGGAGATTTGTTTCAATTATATGAAAAAGTGAGGGAAGTTGACACATGTGACAATGTTGCAAACATATTAATTACTGGAGACATGCAATAAAACTAAATAGTATGTTTCAAAACACTAGCATACATTCATGCAGAGATTTATATTGACAGGATGAATAGATTTCTTTATTTCACACTTGATTAAAAGTTGTAATTAAAGGGACAATATAACATTTGGCGAATAAATCAGTATTCATAATGATATCCTGTCCCTGTTCCTACCATTTTTCAGGTCCCCCTCTCCTCAACATTAACTTTTTTTTTTTCAAAAATATTGTTTGTTTTTCCATTGCCGAAGCTCCTACAGTGTGTTTATCTCTCTGCCGTCTGCAACGTCACTCATCCACCGATGTTCAATCCTCATAGAGGAACACTGGGTACATAATATGCATTCATGGCAAATTTGAAAACCAGAGTAATCTGAATGTACCTTTCCTGGGTAAATACTTTGTTATTATTATTTGTGGCAAGCTTCACATATACATTTAAACTTTTCTATGAATCTTCCACATCACGTGAGTTTTACGCGAGCCACAGAAGTACTCTGACAGCCACTAGAGGTGGACTTAACTCTGAACTGAAAGCATTGTAGTTACTCAAAAAAAGTTTGCATTGCATGGTTAAAAGGACAGTGACACTGCACTGAGACCACTTAATTTCAATGGGTGACTATAGTGTTTAATAAAAAAAAATGGCATCCACCACATAGTGACAACCCAAATGCATACATTTAGGGTCTTTTGGAAAGGGAGATTTGTAGCATGAATACACCGCCAACATACTTTGCATAACCTTGTTTAATCTATGTCAAAAGGTGTTCAAGTGAAAAGGGGTCCTACAAAGTTTTAGAAAGGTGTAGCCAATGAATTATATATTCTACAATATGTGTATGTTAATTCAACTTCATGTCTTTCAGTCTTGGAAAAAAAAAATGGTGCAAATAAACATTTAAAAGAAACTTGACTGCCCATATACAAACTGCATAGTTACACGGCTGAAAAGAGACATATGTCTGTCAAGTTCACCCTTTCTCACATGTTTTTGGTGTTGATCCAAAAGAAGGAAAAAGGGGGCAGGGCCTGGCCACTGAGCAGACTGGTCACACTAAATGAGAGCTCCGAGCAGGAACAAGCAAATAAGCGACTTATATCTGACATATCATGCCAAACTTACTAAATTGGTGCAGCAGAGCCCCAACACTCAAGTGGGTGCTCAGAGTGGCACTCTACAACTGAAAAAAAGAAGCCCTAACTTGGGCGAAACGCATTAAGTAAGAGTTTGGAAGCCTGTTCATATTTACATTTTATTTTTTTTATATTAATGAAGTTACATCTTTTTTTAACCCATACCAATGGCTTTTTAACTGTTCCTGGTGCACTTTGAATCCTGCTCAATACCTACATCCCTTGGTGGGGATTATACCACCACACTCTTTCACCACCAGAGCAAGTCATTGCTCTGGAAATTGTAAGTAGGATACCTGCTTTTTAATATATTATTATCTTACTGTATATACTATACTATTGGATTTTATTTTTTCTTTTATATACACAGCTGTGGAGAATTGAATACCATATCACATCATTACCCTAATACCCTAAGACGGGGATTGTACCATCCAGGCGCTATACGGCAGAGCTCTCAAAGTGTGAGTTAGTCTTTTAATTGGCTCCTATATAGTTTGTCTATGTTATTTTACCATTAACGTACTGCACTATTATTGTTCTGTATTTTTATCTCTTTTGAGGGTCATATACACCATCATATCATTGAAATACCTGTATGTATGTATGTATGTATATACCATAATTATACTATATCCACTTTTATAACTTCTCTGTCCCTGAACATATTTGCATAATGTTATCATATCCCCTCTGAGGTGCCGTTTTTTCCCCAAACTAAATAGATTTACATTTCTTAACCTTTCTTTATAACTAAAATGCTCCATTCCTTTTTTTTTTTTTAAACAATTTTATAGGCCATCTCGGCACTTTTTCTAGTGCCATAATATCCTTCTTTAGAACAGGTGCTCAAAGTTGCACAGCATATTCCAGGTGTGGTCTTACCAGCGGTTTATACAGAGGGAAAACTACATTTAAATCCCACAAATGTATGCCCCTATTTATTCATGACAATACATAATTGGCCTTAGCAACTAAAGCCCTATTTATTAGATATACCCAATGGAAACATGCACGCAACTAATTATGCATTTTTTTTATTGGGGTATATCTAAAAGCAGCTTGCAAAAGCTGTGGATCTCTTTTCTGCAGCCTTTGAAAGCCCTTCCTTTGTAATCCTGCCAAGACTTTCTGTAGATGTCTAATTATAGACTTCTCAATGCAGCTCAATAAGATGTATTTGCAAGGCAAGCGTCTGCCTTTTGAGTTTAACTCCACTGAGCTAACCAAACCATGGACTAACATAATCTGTTGTCTGACAGCTAGGGGTGGGTTTAACAAAATTAAAGGGGCATTACACAACCAAAATACAAAATAAATAAAAATCACAGTTTAGTAGATATATACCAAATAAAAACATTCAATTGTGCATTTTTCATTAGAGTTATATCTAAAATCATCTAACAACCTGCAGATATTTTGTCTGCAGTCTTTGCAAATCCTCCCCTTCTGACCCCACCCAGACTTTCTGTGGCTGTCCAACCACAGACTTCCCAATGCAACTCAATGAGAAGTCTTTGCAAGCCAGGTGCTCTGGGTAATTGCTGCCTCTTAAATTCAGTGCAAATAAGCTAACCAATCCAGGAAGTAACAGGACCTGGTGTCTGCTTGAAAAGCCATGGGAGTGTAACAAATATAATTTATAAAAGTGTCAATTTGTATTGAAATCTGTTATTTCCAAAATGAAAGAATTAGGACACATTCTTCACACATAAAGCTTTTCAGCAATATAAAGTGCTGTAGGTATCTGGAATGTCCCTTTAATTTATAAAAGTTACAGTTTCTATCAAAATCTGCACTTTTTGTAATATGAAAACAAGGAGACACACTCTTCACATATAAATTACATAGCGTGCTTAAGGTGTTTGGCGTTTTCCTTTAAATAATAAAGAAACCAGACCAAACATATGATGCTGGCTGAAGTGGAAGTAACATCTTATTTGTACTCTCTAAAATTCACCTACATTTGCTCAGCTAATTAAAATTAAACATCAACTTTAGATGTTGTCAGTGACACCCACCACTAGGCATTGCTCTTTTTAGCAGCTTTACGAGAAGACATGAAATAGTTTGTGAAATATATCTAATAAATAATGTTGTATATAATGTAGAAAAATCGAATGTAAAAAATGTTAACATATATGTGTTTAACCCTATATATTGCTGGGGTTGTGATAAGTGCAAGCTTTGCTGACCTCGTTATCACGCACAATAAACATTCAATTTAAAAGAAGGCTAAAGTATTTACCCAACCTGTCTGATGATTTAAGGGGAGCTATTTCTCTGAATCACTAAACAAACAAGCAATAGCCTGACTTTTCATATAGCCTTTACTATGTGATTTGCTGGGGACTGCAGTGTGGAAAAGACTAACTGAGGCTGAAACAATTATTTTAGTAAGTTGTCTTACGTAGCCTAGGGGCACGGTTTGATCATTGAAGCAGCTGAATGGATTGATAGCGCTTGTGAACAATCCTTCAATCTGTACTTGTTTATTGTGTTTTTTCCCTTCTCTGCTGGACGCTGAAGATGTGATGAATTTGAACAGAGCTGACAATTGGCAGAGATATTGTTTACCAGTGAAGGAAAAGCAAAAAAATAAACTAAACATTAAAAAATGAAAAATGAAACAGAACACGTTATTTTACAAGGATGGCTGTTATATACATTAAATTAGTTTCCATTTGACAAATAATGCATAATTCATTGTCCAAAGTCAACTTAATATGATAAGCTAGTTTACTTTATTTTTTTCAGTGACTGAATGTGATTAAAACATCATATTCTTTTAATGAATAAAAATGATATTCTGGATATGGATGTAATAGTCTTGTGTTAAAACTGACCTGTTCCACACCTGTAGGGCTCTATTTCGTGTTTACTGGGCATTCTAACAAAATATGCTTTCTGATGGGCTGCATTACAATATTTTAATTAATACATTTTCCCAGTAGGATGCATCTATTAGAAGCATTTTTCTATTAAATGGAAGCATGGTATTCTCAAATGGCTCTGTAACTTTTTAAAATATTTTTCAAGAACCTCCAATGGTGACATGCCACTTGAGGTACTTGCGGCAGAAGTGATTTGTACTTACCTGATGTTCCCCTATGAGTGCAACCATCTTTGATCTTCAGTTCCTGAGGCTTTGTCAATAAAGATGTCCCGAACAGTTCGCAGGGAACTATTCGCCGGCGAACATAGCTTGTTTGCTGTCGCCGCGGTGGGCGAACATATGCAATGTTCGGTGTGCCCCCTATTCGTCATCATTGAGTAAACTTTGACCCTGTACCTCACAGTCAGCAGACACATTCCAGCCAATCAGCAGCAGACCCTCCCTTCCAGACCCTCCCACCTCCATGGCGAATAGGGGCGGACCGAACATCGCATATGTTCGTCCGCCGCGGCGACCGCGAACAAGCTATGTTCGCCGGCGAACAGTTCCCGGCGAACTGTTCGGGACATCTCTATTTGTCTAATGTTAGTGCTGTACTGATACCCATTCACAAGAGTACAACACTGATATCTACAAGAAGATGGAAGTCTCCATAGATATTATCTCATTACAATTCCTTATTAACACTGCTGTTTCTTTCATCAGCTATGGGAAGTGATGAAACTTGACAGTGGTAGCTCCACCTCTTGTAAAGTTTGTCAAGTTATGGATTTATGGATTAAATGAGCCTTGACTTTCAAATTTAATCTTGATGATATACTCTTTTTGTGGGGTTAACAGAACTGATTTAATTATACTTCTGCTATTCGGTTCGGGACTGCCGAAATGCGAGACTTCGTCAATTCCCTAACCTTATCCCCTACCCCTAACGCTACCGTTAACCCTACCTGTAACACTATCCCTAACCCCTTACACATCTAGGGTCAGTTGCCCATAATGCCCCTTGTCCACCACCAAAAGAGCCTCCGATCGGTAGGGTTTCGGTTCAGGGGTAGGGTTAGATTCCTGTTATTATTGCCTTAATTTCCCCTCCGTCTCTTGTTTTGACACTTTTCAGAAATCTGAAGCACTTTGGCACTTCCAAAATTTGGCAATTAGGTTCGGTTCGGCACTTCCGAAATTCGGCACTTTGGCAATTTGGCACTTCGGCAATTCGGTTTGGTTCTGCACTTCCAAAATCCAGCAATTCGGACATCCAAATGTCCAAATTACCAAAATTTGTCTGAATTTAAATTCGGAACGAAACAAATTACACATGTCTATTCCCAAGATCTCAATCGAATTGATCATT
The DNA here is from genome assembly GCF_036172605.1 of Pelobates fuscus. Classification (NCBI taxonomy): domain Eukaryota; kingdom Metazoa; phylum Chordata; class Amphibia; order Anura; family Pelobatidae; genus Pelobates; species Pelobates fuscus. The sequence goes on along the minus strand of NC_086325.1, from coordinate 81,747,768 downwards.
TGTGGGACATGCTGGAACAACAAATCCGATCCATGGAGGCACCACCTAGCAACTTGCAGGATTTAGAGGACCTGCAAATAATGTCTTCCTGACAGATATTACAGGGCACATTTAGAGGTCTTCTAGAGTCCATGCCTCAACACATCATAGTTGTTTTGGCAGCACAAGGGGGGACCTACATGATATTAGGCAGGTAGTTTTCATGTTGTGGTGGATCAGTGTATAACTTGCTGCAGACAAGTATAGATGGCTATCATATTGTCATATTATCTGCTATGTAATGCTGAGCTAACCCATTTATATATGCTTCCATGAAAATTAGAATTGTAATATATAAAGGAAAAACAGAAACAATTAAACTATTAAGCTCCAATGTAAAAAAATAAATAAAAAACAGAAACAAATTCATTTATTTGAAATGCAGGATTCATAACGAGCTAAATTACATAGTTTAAGATAGGAATTTTGTTTACAGATTGCTGTTCAGGGATAAGAAAAAATATAATTATATACATTTTCCATAATTTTACATTTATTTTAATTGTTCATCCTAAATAGAATTATATGACAAAAAATGTATGTAGAGTATATGTTGTCTATTATCATGCAATATTTTTTTAACAGGGCCTTGATTATTGGGTCTTTAATATTAGCATAGAATCATAAATGCCACTTTTTACAAGTCGTACATATGCAACCAAAGTTAGCATTTATGCATATGTGGTTGGGGAGGGGGGGATAGTTTACAGGTAAAATAACTTTTTCTATTTTCCATACCATCCTGATACTATAGGTGTTCCAGTTGAAATGGTATCCATATAAAAACATCACAGGTCATATACAAGCAAATTACTTTATAGTATGGATATCTTTTTGCCGTTTTACTTTTACAATGAAATGAAAGATGGCAGGACAGAGATAGGACATTTAACACATTTTTGCTCATTAACTTCCTAAAGCAGAGTGCACTTATTTCTGTAGAATCGGTAGATGAAAACAGAACAAGATATACTGCTGAGATCATTGCTGTACCACAAAGCAATGTAGCTCATTGTTACAATCAAAATAGTTTTCAGGTTTTCATTAAACTTTTTCTAACTATGTAATACATTCATGTAGTATCAGTGTTTTTCATCTAAATTCTAAGTTCCCATGGGAATATGGTCTTCATCTCCTCCTGTCTTAGTTTGTCAAATTTTGTATTGTCTCTTAGTTATATTGTACTGCATCTTTTTACTTGTACCGGTTTTACCCATGGACAGAGTTGTGGAATGTGATGGCGCTTTATAAATGAAGTATAATAATACTATTAAACTAAACTGATGCTCACTGATATTGTTTATACTGAAATAGTTACTGTATTTAATTATGACACATAAGCAAAGATTCATATTCTAATATATATTCAACTGTATAAGTAAGCTGCTCTTCTGTCATATTGACTTGCAAATATTATGTCATGTTTGAATTCCACTTGGTACCAAACTTTTAATTGAAGAGTAAGATAGCTCATATGAGAAGACTCAAAAACAAATACGAATAGTTTGATATTTACTACATATCTCAGACTGTAGGCATTTTTCTCCTGTTTTCTCAGAATATGCCAACATAATGCTAATATATGAAATATATGATATATATGATATTGTAGCAGAACCTCTTTTTGGCTGTCCCATCTGTAACAGATCCCCCTGTTTTGCATTTGATCTGCAATCTATGTTGCATCAGCCACCTACCATGTTACCTGGGAACCTCTACCCTTTGTTTTATTGCCATCATCCACCTTGCCTTGCACTTAAAGACAAAAACTGTTTCTGACCCTTTAATTGTGTTGTGCAAAGAATGGGTACGTTTGATATGGCACTTCGGATACAGCCGAAGTGCCGAACTAGTCGAAGGGGCCGCCATTAGACAATTGAACACGTGGCGGCGGTACCTTCCCCTACCCTTCGACACCGCGGCTGGAGACTAAGTCCCGTTCGAAGATTCGAACACCCGTTCGAATGGGACTTTTTCATCTTTTTCACGGGAAATAGACTGCCACTCGACTAACGACCACCGCAGAAGTTTAACCCCGTTCTACTTCGACACTTCGACAGAAGTCGAAGTGCGTTCGACTATTCGAACGCCGCCTTCGGATGGGACTTTGTCAATTTTCAAGGCAGAAATAGACCGACCTGAATCTGTGGAACTGTTTTGGGCAGACAAACAGGCGTGCGGTCGGTACAAAGAGACTTTTTCAATATCTCTGGATCCACTGAACCGATTTGTACGAATTTTTTATATGTTTTTCCCCAAGTTGTGTGGTTCATAAAAATATTATTCCTGTGTGATACAAAATCATAATGTTATAAAATTGTATAACAATGTATAAGTTTTAGCTTGGAGATAATTGAGGAGATACAGTAAGAAACTCAATTATCTCCCAAGCAGAGGGGAGAGAATATGTGGCTTGTAACCGTTATCTGGTTGCTGAATGCCTAATTGCCTGTGGGTGTCTCCCTTGCAGAGGAGCACTGCATAAAAGCAGAGTACCTGCCATTAAACATCAGTTCTACTCCTGATACTGTGTGTCGTCCAGTGATTGGGAAAAGTGATGGGATATTATTGAATTTTATTGCTGACTGTGCTGGATATTCTCTGGGATTTATTACTTGTCCCTGCATCCTCTGGATATACTGGTGGAGTTAAGCTGTGAGAAATCAGCTCTCTGCTACACCTATGTATTAATAAAATATGTTAATGCATGCAGAGCTTTACGTCAGGAAAGTTAGCCATAAAACAAAAACCAAAGCAGAGCAGATAATGCTAATAGATTGATATTTTATTTAACCAAATTATCTGCAATATCATCCATGTATGCTTCTAATTGATACAATGTGTAAGTTCCTAGGATGCTCACAGGGCACTCACAGAAAGCAACATATTCTTTGTTAGAATTGGGGAAACAGGAGAGTGAAAAAGTACTGCCTTATGGTACCTACACTAGTTGATGTGCTTAGTACACTCATTCTACCCATAACCTATGTATTTTGTATCCATTAATATCTAACAGTCCCAAAATCATAGAGGCATGTATAAACAGTGTCAGATCTAAAGTGGTGCAAACATGGAAAAGGGAGAGGGGAAGAGGGGGTGAAAGAGAGAGGGGGAGGGGGGAGAGAGAAGGGGGGAGAGGGGGAGGCGGAAAAGAGGAAGAAAGGGGAGAGAGACGGGGAGATGGGGAGAGAGATCTAGCATTTATAAATATATACATTTATCAAATATACCAGGCCTGTCTGGAGGTATCCAACCATGTAATATTACAAATAGAGACATTTATTGCAGATAGTGATGTCCCGAACGGTTCGCTGGTGAATAGTTCCTGGCGAACATCGCATGTTCGCGTTCACCACGGATGGCGAACACATGCGATGTTTGGTCCGCCCCCTATTCGTCATCATTGAGTAAACTTTGACCTTGTACATCACAGTCAGCAGACACATTTTTTTTGTGTGATTTTTTTTTAGTATTTTTTTTTGTGTTTATTATACATTATCCTCCATAGCCAGTAACCTGTGTTTATTATACATTATCCTCCCATAGCCAATAACCTGTGTTTATTATGCATTATCCTCCCATAGCCAGTAACCTGTGTTTATTATACATTATCCCTCCCATAGCCAGTAACCTGTGTTTATTATACATTATCCTCCCATAGCCAGTAACCTGTGCTTATTATACATTATCCCCACATAGCCAGTAACATGTGTTTATTATACATTATCCCCCATAGTCATTTATCGTTGGACCTAGGCAGCATGATGTCTTAGGCCGGCCCAGAGAGTGAGTGAATAATATAATATATATGTTCAGAAACATATTAGTAATATATGTAAATCGGGTTCATGCAAAGAGGGTGAAAAGGTATTAAAGAAAAACACACTTATTGCATCAAATTTACAAAGCCAAACTTTTAAAAGCTTTTAAAAGCTTTCCTCATTTCTTTCTCGGGATGAGGAATATATCGGTTGTAGACTGAGGATTTCCATCTGCCCAATCTTTTAATAATATGCACTGGAGTGTCAGTGTTGAAGGAGACCGAAGCTGCCCCTATTCTAAATGAAAGACCCGAGACATGGATACAACCCAATCTTAGGAGTAGTGTTCTGATGTAGAAGATGGATTCAGTGAGAGTAGTGGTGAAATGTGTGTGGCATGACTGTGGGTAAGTAAGAGTCAAGTATTTTAACTGGGCACTAGTTCTAGGTGGGATAAAGTGGTATAGCGGATGGATGAGTAGTTTGGTTTGTTTTAGAGGTTTGTAGAGAAAGTATATAGTGATCATGATTTTTAGCAATATCCAGTATTTTTAAAGTGGTCTCAAACAAACATAAAATGCTATATAAAATTTGTGGGAATATCGAATAGTCGTGTACAGTAAATCAGAGAGGGCTCAGAATATCGAACCATCGATCGGTATCCAACCTTGTGCAAATGGGGAGTTTGCGGTTGTGCAAACGGACTGTTTGCGGTTGTTTGCGGTGCGTTAAACGGGGAGTTTGGTCTGTCACTGTGAAGCGGGCGTAACCCTTACACTACCTGATCGATACAACATCATACCTGATGTTTTGAAGCACGTTATTCCAATCAATTTAGGAATGTTAGGTGATTTATGCCCTTTATGGATTAAAACCAGACTCTGCATCAACTATGTAATTTTCCATGGGAGCTTAGCCATGGATCCCCCTCCGGCATGCCTCAGTCCAGGTGTTAGTCCCCTTGAAACAACTTTTCCATCACTATTGTGGCTAGAAAGAGTCCCTGTGGGTTTTAAAATTCGCCTGCCTATTGAAGTCTATGGCGGTTTGCCAGGTTTGCCCGTTCGTGAACATTTGCGGAGGTTCGCATTCACCGTTCGCGAACAGAAAATTTTCTGTTCGCGACATCACTAATTGCAGATACAAGAAACATTGTACATGGGACAATGATGCCTCAGTCCCCTTTAAAGTATCACCTTGGGACCTCACATAGTTCTCCCAGCATGTCTTGCACTGTTCAAAACACTCTGCAAAACCCTTTGTTGGAATTGCAATCACCTGCCTCATCATAATGACCTAAATCTACCTCATAATAATGACCTAAATCTAGCTCATCAATGGTCTGAAATCCCTTCCCTTTAAAAGGTGATTTTAGTTATGGGAAAAGCCAGAAGTCGCAGGGTGCCAAATCTTTCAACAGATTCTCGAGCATCTTTGAAGCATTTGTGGCACATTTCTGTTTGCGTTGCACTCATTGCATCGTCCCTGAATGACTTCTAATTTATCCGAATAGTTTTCACAGAGGAATGTTTAAGCTTAACACAAAATTTTATGCGGAGTCATTTTAAATGACACCGCCACACAGTACACATGCTCACTCAACAGTGTCTAGAGCCCCCACTGACTAGTACAGTGAAGTCATCATTGTTCACGCATGCGCATATCAATCCACTCTTCTTGGCTGCCAGGTTACATTGCTGTAGCGCAAACCGTTGTCATTATATTAACAATGGCTGATTTTTTTCCAGACAGACCTTCTGTATCCAGAGTTATTTGCTAAGTGTCAAATTTAATCAAATTGGAATCTGAATGGCAAAATTTAGGCTGATGTGGGAAAACAATCTCTTATTCTATTACAGTTACAGCTTATCAATTAAGCCTCAATTTTGCTATTTAGGTTATAATTTACTATAATTCAAAATTAAAAGAGTATGCTTGAATGTGTTTTACACAGGCATGCTCTCAGTGGAGTAAATATTTAGTAAATCAAATGTCAGAATAAAAAAAGAAAACACTGTTGTTAAAATGAAAAGTGAATTTGCAAAAATGAGCATCCAGGCTCTTAGGAGTTAAACTCTTTGAGTGTTCCTTACTCTACTGCACCATTTGTGAGTGAATTTTATTATCTATTTGTGTGTGAATACATTTTATCCAGAGAGCACTATATCTCTGCATTCTATATTATAGAGCCATACATTGGATTGTGGTTTATATGAAGAACTTATCCTGGTCCTGGTGGTCCTTCAATATAAGAGAGACTATATATATATATATATACACTTATATTTTATGTATTACACTGGGTTTTGAGTCTGATACTAGATAATTCAGCTCAGCATGCAGGTTACCTGGCTCTTTCCATAGCAGGGATTTTTGCTTGGCATTTGTACGAGCTGTTACATTTTGGACTATTTGCAATAATTTTGCTGCTATTTGTAACTATTCCTATCTGGATGTTTATGAACTGCATTAGGTATATTTAACCCCAACTGTTTTCATCAGTGCATTTATTTATATATATATATATATGTAGTAAGGCCTTTTGGCCTGTGTTTGTGGGAGGGGCGTATGACACACCCCTTCCCTACTTAAGGGACACCCCTTACCTGGCTCCATACCTTCAAGGTCAGCGTTGCATCCTGAATCCACTTCCGGTTCACGGACGGCGCCATCTTGCTTTCAGAAACCCGCGTTTTTCTTCGGTGTCAGCTGTGTCCAGGAAACTCCTTACAGGTCTCTCCACGGCCAGCCACGCACAAAAAACCCGGTCTTCTTCGCTGATCGAGTCCTCTGGACTTCTAAAACGTAAGTCCGTCGCCCGGATCACTTCCCACGGCGTCGCAATAATTTTCAGCCTCACTTTACGGCCACACGCTTTACGGCCAAAGTCTCAGGCAAATTAACCCTCCGGTTTCCGGAAACCAAGTAATAAGTATGTAGCATTCCTATGCTTTATTTTTCCCTCCTTTATTTCAGTTTGTTTCTATTTTGTAAGTTTTAGTACCTGATAGTAGGATTATTCATTTTCATACAGATTATAGTTTATTAAATACCAGTCTGTTTTATATACATATAACGATTTTAGCATGTATTTCATAATTTATGCTGTCACATTAATTATACCTAGGTTAGGGCTCATGTATTATTAGTTCATGATATTATCCTGGTATACATATACATAGTTTTGCTTGAACACTTTACTTTTTGTGTACCTTCCATTTACACTTAGGAATTTGTTTTAAACGTTTTTTTTTTTTTTTCCTCTCTCTCCTCCCTGTTTAAACACACCATGTACACTTTTCATTACATGGCACTTGTCATATGCTGACTTTTCTTTATGTACTCAAATTACATACACTAGAAACTCAGATAATTAATCAGGAATAGGTATAATGTGTATATATATGTGATAAAGTTTTCTCTAAATTAATTGTGTATATTACGTTGTCACTACCATGTACACCCGTTTACATGGCACCTACATTTCCTGACCTTTCTGCATATACTCAAACGATATATCGTGTATACAGAACACGGTCCCAACATCTCACACTTTCAGGTTTGAATCACACTTTTGGTTTAACCTCTCATACGTCTACCTTTCTGCATATGGTCAATTTTCATAGTTTAAACTCATACTCCCTGCACTACGATTATTACAGTAGCACGGCCATATATATATTTTAAATTTGGTCACCAGGTATACACATTATATGTAGACACTACAAGCTAATCCTGCGTTACGGTTTTTCTCCATAATAAATCAGGCGGGGTACTTCCTTACTCTAATTGTTCCCCTTCAACACATACGGTTAATAAAATCAACCACAGCATATCTAGTCTACGTTAGTATCACAGGATCCATTTCTCATACTATCATATCTATTTCTACCCTTTTAGGTTTATCCAGGTTTTCTATACCTTACGCACCATATACGTATACATACTAGCAGGTACGTAAGCCTGCTCACGTGTCACATACGTTCTCCCTAAATAGGACGTAGAGTACTGGCAGTTAGGGGTATAGGCCCAAATAGGTATCTCCCCTCTTGGCATACCGCCTATAGTTTAGAGGTCCGCGAGGCCAACACCCCGCCTCAAACGTTTCGGAGGCATACACCCCTCGAGCCACACGTTAGTTAGCCGCCTCGCAAAGTTTAGAGAGGGCGTCACCTGTCACTCCCTTCCCCTGTTTTTCTTTTATTGTCACCGAGAGGCCTACGAATTCCTGCCACTACATGGGTGGCCTCAATATTCCCTCGCGCCAACGCATAGATAGAGCCTCTCATAGCCACTTGGCAAATAGCAGGGCCTCACCTGTCACCAAAGGACAAGATTAATTTTTTCGCCTCACACGGCATAATTAGCCCGCCAGTACATCCCCTGGGTTTCAACACTAACGGTATATTTTCTCATCTAGTATGTCTCAAGAAGGGGTAGAGGATTTCTCCATCCCGAGCACTCCGGCTAGACCAAACTCCCCACCACCGGAAGAAGACATGGCTAGTCCTGCATCATTCAGGTCCTGGACAATCCCTCGCATAACTAACGAACTCAGGAGGCGACACATTCCTTTCCCCGCGACTGCCAGGAAAGCGGAACTATACAAACTGTTGCACACCTCAACTGATAACTCTGATGCAGGGGAAGGGACTAGCCAGTCTAACCCGACAGATATACATGGCATGCTTACATCCCTCATGTCATCCATGGGCAAGGTAAACTCCAGGCTGGAGAAACTGGAATCGGTCACCACAGCCCTTACCTTGGCTGGGTCAGTCACTGTGACCCCTCCGCCACTGGTCGAGTTGCCACTAGTTTCTCCAGCCACCACCTCTGACGAGCAGGAGGTTAACCCTGCCCATATGATACCTGAGCACCTTAAGAAAGACATCCTGGAAGGTAAAGATGTCAACTTAGCTGCACTACTAATTGCCTCCCAGGATGTGGTGGAGCATAAAACTTATGCGTATGAGGATATTTCTGTGGTGGTAAAGTCCAGGGATGCACGCCTAAACAGGAAACTCACCATCCCGGAATTTGTGTTGGCTTTTGGCATCTACCGGGATGTCATATGTGCCGTTTACCCACACAGGCGTGAGGAATTTGACATGTATATGCACAAGCTGGTGGACCTGGGCAATAAATATGGTGGATCGGCATTCTACGATTACCATAGATCTTTTTCTGCAAAAGTGTCAGGCGCCTTCTCACAGTACGGGACAAGGTCCAACTGGAGTAAGATAGACACAGTGATTTTCTGCAGACACTTTGCAGGGCTAAGGACACCGGCTTGTGCATACTGCTCCTCCATGTCTCATTCGGCAAATTTTTGTCCCACCACTGCTAACGAGCATACCCACGTGCAAGGACCTAGCTCCGCTCGTCCTACGGAGAAAATAGCTAAAGACAAACTGGGTAGACCTATCAAGTTTCTGGGCAAATCCCAGATATGTAATAACTTTAATGTTGGTACATGTAATTACAGCGGTTGTCGTTTGTTGCATATATGCTCAAAATGTTTCAGGGCACATGCAAAAATCATGTGTCCCAATAAAATGTATCCCAAACAGTACCTAACGTCTATCAACATATCCCTACTTGCGACATTTCTGTCACAGCATCCATCTACACATTTAGTAGATTTCATAATCTCTGGTCTATCAGAAGGATTCCACACAGGTATCATACATATGCCTTCAGGAATCCTGGAATGTCCAAATCTACAATCCGCCCAACACAACCCTACAGCAGTTGACACACTCATAGCTAAAGAAGTGTCAGAAGGTTTTTTATTGGGACCTTTTCAATCCCCTCCTTTCACTACATGGAGGACAAACCCTATCGGGGTTGTCACAGGAAAATCTTCCAACAAGCAGAGACTTATTATCGATTTGTCGGCACCACACACCTCTACCACTCCCAGCCTCAACTCCTTAATACCATCGGAGGAATTCTCCCTGCAATATTCCACTATAGACCACGCCATTACGGCTATCTTACAGGCAGGAGTCGGTGCATGGCTCAGTAAGACCGACATAACAAATGCATTCAAACTACTACCAATCCACCCCACACTGTGGCACCTACATGGCATCAAGTGGGAAGGGAACTACTACTTTTTCTCACGACTAACTTTTGGTTCTAAAAGTAGTCCAGCCATATTTGACACATTTGCCGAAATCCTATGCTGGTTACTACTCAATATATCCAGATGCCCTACAGTCATACATTATCTGGACGATTTCTTAATGGTCGAGGAGAATTCTTCCCCTCCCACTAGCCTGAAAGAGACTGTCAGCCTATTCAACCAGTTGGGGGTCCCAGTCTCCCCTACCAAGACCGAAGGCCCAGATACCATCATCACTTTCCTGGGCATCATGCTAGACTCAGCCAACATGCAAGCTAGCCTACCACGCACCAAGGTAGAAAACATTCTGACAAACATCAACCTCTATATACAACTACGCACTTGCAATCGCAAAGAATTACAATCTTTACTGGGGTCACTCAATTTTGCCATGCGTATTATACCTCAAGGCCGTGCTTTCATATCACGTCTCCTCAGCATGTTCCCACGGTTTCTACATGATGCACACAGATTGACCCTAGATACCCAAGCCACGGCAGACCTTCTCATGTGGAGAAACTTTTTAAACTCCTGGAACGGGAAAAGCATGTTCCTCCCTCAATTGTCTGACACTTCTCCTACTGTTTGGACAGACGCGGCGTCTACCACAGGTTTTGCAGCAATTTTTGGGAACGAATGGCTTTGGGGTAGCTGGCCTTCAGAGGTGCAGGACCTGGAGTGTTTTTTCTCTACCTCAGCTCTTTTCGAGATATATCCCATCGTGGCGGCTGCCGTGGCATGGGGACATCTATGGACAGGTTCATCAGTCAGGTGTTACTCAGACAACCAAGCAACCTGTTCCATTATCAACAAAGGTCGCTCCAACTCCCTTACTATCATGAGATTTTTGAGGAAACTCACTTGGTTGGCAGCATGTCATAATTTTTTCTTGCACTGTGTTCATATTCCAGGTATTTGTAACGAGGCAGCTGATAATTTGTCTCGTTTTAAATTCCAGGCCTTTCATCAACTTCTCCCATCAGCCGCGCTCACAGCCACGGCCACTCCACTGTTCCATCAGCTAACAATGGACTAGACGTTATCATGCAACATTGCAGAACTTTGTCCCAACTAGCTCTATCTACAAATACCAGGAAAACCTACAACAGAGCTTTCAGTTTATTCAAAAGATTCCTGTTGGAACACAACATATTACAACCATTCATCATGACATCTTTTTTAGGTTTTGCCTCTTTTTGCCACCTCAAACTCAAACTTTCTTACAACACAATCAAACTATATCTTACAGGCATCCAACATCACATGCTGACCTTACAACCCAACAACTCAAGTTTCATGTCATCATACCAAATCAAGAACATCCTTAGGGGTATACAAATATCCGAACCCCCGCATACAGCACAGAGGCTTCCTATAGATTTTCATATCCTTAAGAAATTATCACAACTACTAGATCTAAAACCCTTCTCCTTCAACACAACACTAGTCATCAAAACAGCTATTTATGTGGCTTTTTATGGGTTTCTGAGACCTAGAGAGTTTACCGCCATCAATACAACACAATCCACTCACCTACTGCTTCATTCGCACTTAACCAAACACATGGACTATTATATCCTGACACTACCTCATTCAAAAAACAGTCAACACGCTCCACCCGTAGAGGTTAAATACTATCCGACTCACAACAGTTGGTGCCCCGTCCAAATACTGGACTCTTATACAGAGAGTCTCAAGGCACCACCATCACAACCACTTTTTGTTCTACGAGGTTCAGTTCTCACTACTACCAACTTCATGACCCACGTTAGGTCATTACTAACACAGCTGGGACTCAAGCCAGCTAACTATTCAGGCCACTCCTTCCGCATAGGAGCGGCCTCCACAGCCTCCAGTGTTAACATACCGGTTCATGTTATCAAGACACTGGGGCGCTGGAAATCATCCGCTTACACACGGTACATTCCTAACCCTGTACAAGAAGTAAGGAATGCTTTTCAGAACATGTCTTGTTAAGTTGTATATTGGTAGTTTGTATTAAAATGTTGAAACTTCTATTTTTGCCCTCTTTATTTTCAGGCCTACCTCATCGTCGGTTTCGGCACACCACAACCGACTTGCTACTTTTATACCATCCTACACTTATTAGGTCTTATTTCTCTTTGCCATCATGAGCCCTTCACACAAGTAGTAAGGCCTTTTGGCCTGTGTTTGTGGGAGGGGCGTATGACACACCCCTTCCCTACTTAAGGGACACCCCTTACCTGGCTCCATACCTTCAAGGTCAGCGTTGCATCACCCTCCCACCCACACCTCTTTATCAACTCCTTTTTCTTACATTTCTTCTTGGTAGGCCCTCTTTATTTTCAGGCCTACCTCATCGTCGGTTTCGGCACACCACAACCGACTTGCTACTTTTATACCATCCTACACTTATTAGGTCTTATTTCTCTTTGCCATCATGAGCCCTTCACACAAATATATATATATATATATATATATATATATATATTTGTATCTACTCTTGGTTTATGCACTAGATCTTTGTCTTTTTGCTAATTCACTTTTCATTTTGTCAGCCTAGGGTGCGGGCTTGTTTAACACCAGTTTTTTAGGAGATACACACTTATATCATAAAAAAAATCATATATATGTTTTTGGGTTTTCCTGTTTTCCTTTCTATCTATAACTAAGAGGGATTATTCCCTCTTGTGTTATTTATTAACTACTGTTTTTAAATATATATATATAATTTTGGGATATGTATGTGTGTATATGTATATATATATACACACACATACACACATACATATCCCAAAATTCCTCGCACTGCAGGCTTTATGTTCAAATGTCTTACATGCTGGGTGCTGCATTCAGGTCATCAATATACAAAATCCCAAATGATGGTCCGCACTCACAGTCTCCATTTAAAATGTAACTTTATTATTCACATCAAGGATAAAAGATAGATGCCATATGTAGTCAACGTTTCAGTCCCGGATCGGGACTTTCCTCAGGACAGCATGTTGACATTATTTTCCATAAATAAAGAATTAAAAAAAAAAAAAAAAATTCAATATTTTAGCTAATATTTTTTTATACCCACCTGCTTTAAGAAGAAACCCATGCTTTGTTATCCTACTAATAAATCCTTAAGGATTTATTAGTAGGAACTTATCAGGTGCATTGTGATGACACATCATAGGAATTTGTTTGTTTGTTTGTTTTTCATTGCTTTGGTTGCATTACTTTCTGCGATATGATGCCTGGGAAATATTTTTTCTTTTTTAATTTTGTCAAATGTTTTTATTGGGATTTTAAAATATATATTCATACAATATAATAATAAACATATTGATGATACATAAAATTAATATCAATGTGTCTATAAAATTATTAATAACAATGGAAATACAATTAAAACTAAAAAACAAAATAAATATATTTAATAACAAAGATAAAATAAAATGGGGGAAAGATAAAAAAATAAAAATAAACAATAAAATAATTTTATATATACAATCATCCATAAAAAGTTACATATTTTTAGTCATTTAATATATCCTGTTTACAAAATGAGAAAAGGTATTACAATATAAACATAATTTATTTACATACTTTGATCAGATGTTAACAACTAATTTCAGATTAGCACCTTCTCCTGCATCACAGACTTTGTCATATGTAAGTTAATGTTCCTGGTGATTTTGCATATGTTACCAAGACCTACCTCTAAGAGAAAGAACGAGAAACCACAGGTCATCTAATATGCATGACATGCAGGGATGCCAATGCAAATTTACCAGAAGCATGTCATTTGTCAGAGAAGGGCCATACATTCCCCAAGCTGAGATAGACCATCGTCCTGTCCCTAGAAAGTGCAGTGACTGCAAAAACCTTTTTGCTCCAAAGTGGGGTACACTAGACTTTGTATACAGTTTCTCCCTTAGGACTTAATAAGAAATTAACATACTTAGAATTTATTTAACCCCTTCAGCACCGCGGGAGGTGGGACATGAGGGAGGGGGCACTGTAGAATTCTATAGTGCCAGGAAAACTACTTTGTTTTCATGGCACTATAGAATCCTGTTAACCTCAGTTATAGATCAAATTACTCTCCTACCGTGTTTCTCCGAAAATAAGACCGGGTCTTATATTAATTTTAGTCACAAAAAACACACTAGGGCTTATTTTCAGGGTAGGGCTTATTTATTTACGGTAATTAATCCACCCCCTTTAATTAATCCACACCCCCCCTCTAATTAATCCACACACCCCCTCTAATTAATCCACACACCCCCTCTAATTAATCCACACCCCCTCTAATTAATCCACACCCCCATCTAATTAATCTACCCCCTCTAATTAATCCACCCCTCTAATTAATCCACACACCCCCTCTAATTAATCCACCCCCTCTAATTAATCCACCCCCTCTAATTAATCCACCCCCTCTAATTAATCCACACCCCCTCTAATTAATCCACCCCCCCTCTAATTAATCCACCACCCCTTTAATTAATCCACCACCCCTTTAATTAATCCACCACCCCTTTAATTAATCCACCACCCCTTTAATTAATCTACCCCCTTTAATTAATCTACCCCCCTTTAATTAATTCACCCTCCCTTTAATTAATTCACCCTCCCTTTAATTAATTCACCCCCCCTTTAATTAATTCACCCTCCCTTTAATTAATTCACCCTCCCTTTAATTAATTCACCCCCCCTTTAATTAATTCACCCTCCCTATAATTAATTCACCCCCCCCTTTAATTAATTCACCCCCCCTTTAATTAATTAATTAAGTCCCAGACATAAAATGCCGGTATCCACTCACCGTTCAAAGAGTCCGACCACTGGGTGCCTCCGCTGGATCCTTCCGCTGAAGATCCGTGAAGGCAGAATGACGGCGCTGCGCACGTCGTCATCACGCTGCGCACGTTGTCATCACGCTGCGCGATGCCACGGCCCGCAACGCTCCTCCCCCTCCTCCTCATAGAAGAAAGAAGTCCCGCCGAGCCGCAAAGGTAAAATGCCTAGGTCTTATTTTCGGGGTAGGGCTTATATTGCAGCCCACCCCGAAAATTCGGCTAGGGCTTATTTTCGGGGTAGGTCTTATTTTCGGGGAAACACGGTAGATAGTATTTAATTGATAAGGTATGGCGTTTCGCTGTGCATGCGCACTGGTCTACTAATGCTTCCCTATGGGGGAGCACCTACATAAGGGGGCACCTTCATAATTAGGAGAACACTTTAACATTAGTAATAAATATAATACCATCTTGCAATACCATAGTGAAATAAAAAGTGTGAGTGCATCTATTTAAAATTCTATGCAAATCATTTATTAAAACAATAAGTTAATCTTTTTAAAAACACTATGAAGATCATAAGTTGTATAAAGAGTTGATTATGTTAAAAGTACTTAGAAAACACAATAACTCTGCATTTCAACCAATGGTTATAGGTCAACGATTCTAATCACGAATAAGGCACCTTTAACAGCTCATTAATCATTGCAAGAAAAATTGACTTGCAGAGGATGAGAAAAGCAAAGCTTGTTTAAACCCGTGCATATATTTTTAATTCCCAAGATTTCCAGGAAGGTTTATTCATTTATACTGTGGATTTATTATATGCGCTATCTTTATTCTGCTAATACATTTGTTGAGATATATATTATTTGAAATATATCATATGATGGAGTATGTTTAAATATTTTTATTTTTTTTATTTACTAATAAAGTGTGATTTTTTTTATTTACTGTATGTTTAATATTGAGTGTGTGTGTATATATATATATATATATATATATATATATATATATATATACCGTATATACTCGAGTATAAGCCGAGTTTTTCAGCACATTTTTTGTTTATATTCGAGTCACTGTCTGTATTATGGCAATTTACATTGCCATAATACAGACAGGGGGCAGGCAGAGTTTAATTACCTCTCCTGCAGCTCCTGTCAGCTCTCTCCTCCTCCGCGCCGGTCCTTTCAGCACCTCGGTCAGCTCCCAGTGTAAGTCTCGCGAGAGCCGCGGGGTCATAATGCGGCTCTCGCAAGACTTACAGTGTGAGTTGACAGAAGAGCTGCATGGACCGGTGCGGAGGAGGAGGGAGCTGACAGGAGCTGCAGGAGAGGTAAGTAAACTCTGCCAGCCCCCCTCCCCCCCACTGAACTGCCAATGCCACTGGACCACCAGGGAGGGAGAGCCCCCCTCCCTGCCATGTATCAAGCAGGGAGAGGGGACGAAAAAAAAATATAATAAAATAATAATATAAAAAATAAATATACCAAAAATAAAAATAAAATAATAATAATAAAAAATATATTAAAAATTCCCACCCTCCACCAAGGCTCTGCATCACACACATACACACTGCACTCATACACATACACACTGCACTCATACACATACACATTGCATTCAAACCCCTACTCTAGCAGCCTCTTGGACCTGCCAAGAATGGGGTACTTTGATGCAGTTGGCAGGCTTATGCAATGTATGATCATATAATGTAACCAAACCCCCATTATTTTCTACCTAGGTGAGGTGTTTTTAAATGGTACTATTTAGGATGTGAAATCTCTGTTTAGTTAATAAGCGAGTGCACTGGTTTGTATATTTTTTGTATTTTGGTCCCAGTAGCACCCTGTAATATATGCATGTTTAGGTGAGTGCAGCCCTCCTGACTTTGTTTATAATTGTGGGGGTCTAGGCCAACCCCTGGGTTTTGCACCCCTCCCTGTCACAGGTGTCTCATTCCAGGACCCTATTTAGCCTTGACTTGCAGAGAGTCCCAGTAAGGAAGCATTTCCCAAGTAAGTGGATTAATCTCATAAGAGCAAGCATTAGGCTGCTAGATTAGGACCTGCCAAGAATGGGGTACTTTGATGCAGTTGGCAGGCTTATGCAATGTATGATCATATAATGTAACCAAACCCCCATTATTTTCTACCTAGGTGAGGTGTTTTTAAATGGTACTATTTAGGATGTGAAATCTCTGTTTAGTTAATAAGCGAGTGCACTGGTTTGTATATTTTTTATATATATATATATATATATATATATATATATATATATATATATATATATAAAGGCCATAAGGTCTGAATTTGTGGGAGGAGTTATGTCCCCTATTTAAACTTTAAGCTCCTACTTACCTATGCCGTTCACGCTGAGTGACCGTCCCCATAGCAACCAGCACTTCCGGTTCGAGATACCCACCAAAATATCCTATTCTGCAGCGTCCACTGCTCCAACCTCCGGTCGTTTCGTCCGGCTTCTCTACAAGTATTTTACACAGCTTCTGCACACGAGACCCGGCACGTACACATAAGTCTCACGTGGGGAATAACGTTAGCTTATTCCTATGTTTGGGCCTAAAAATACAGGGATAGGTTCCTTTTTTATTCACTTATCTGTTTGTTCCAGTTCACCCGTTCGTTTGGCTAACTATTTGTCAACCATCTTCGGTTAAATCCATATGAACTCCTATTACAGTTGCACGTATCTAACTGTTCCTATTCGTTCATAAGAACGGTTCGTGCACTCAGTATATTAGTCTTTCACTCATTCTTCACTTATTCATTCTTACGGTTTCAAATACTTCTTCGTTGTGTTAGTTCACTTAGTCTTTTTGTTTATGTCAGCACTTCGTTAAAAAAAAAAAATTTGTTTACAAATTCGTACGTAAACTAATCTTCTGTATGCATTCACTCCATTTTTCTCTTTTAAATTTAAAGGATTATTTACTACACCACTTCTGCTCTACTACATTGGAAATGTTATTTGTATAATGTCACGGGAATTATGTCACATCTGCTTTAGCTGCAGAAACACCTATCTATCTCACCCTCTGCTTTTAGAGTCCCACAACCTTTATTTAACGGTTTGTTTTTAAAGGTATATTCCTGTCACAGTGGGTTGTTCACACCCCTCAATTTAGCATGCTAACCATTTTACATGTATTTTTATCTCTTTCGGAGGGTTCAGCTCCCTTTTTGCTATGTTCACACATTTATAACTCTTGTTAGTTTTTCTCTCTCAAAATACGTTACTTAAGCTCTATGTGATGATTTTAGGCTCTTCGAATTACCATGTATCCAAATACGGATTGTCAACCTGGTATCCTGTCATACAGTATCAGGAATTGTAATCTCACTCGTTACGATTACCTAATTTCCACAAGGCATCACTCAGCCTTCTCTTGTTATGTTCCCCCCAATGTGTAACTAGGGGCTTGTCTCTATGTATGGACTAACGTTCAGGTCCCTCTCTATACACGTATACATACGTTTATCTTCACAAAGTAATCATGAACCCTGAACATACAAATTTGCACGCTCAAAAGCCCACTCAAAAGCCCACTAGCATCTATCTTACCCACAGGATACTCCAGCATAGACCAGTCCTATACCTAAGTCCTCCTTAGCCTCCTCAGTCCTCTCTAGCCTGAAGTTAAAATCCTAAGGTAAGTATCAACATGTTTATGTTCCTAGTCAGAGACAAGCCCCACCAGGGCTAGAGAACTGGCTCATAGGGTCAGGTGCTGCCCCTAGTACTCAACAAATATATATGTCCCGCCTCACCACGGAGGTTCGCCCCAAATCATAATTGGTCGCCTCACTCTCCCTTCTTTAGGGCTACAGTCAGGGCTTCACAAGTCATGGCCACACATATTTTGACTCTTTTATTGTCACCAAGAGGCCAACATCCCGCCACTACGTCTAGTGGCCACGAGCCCCCATGGCCCAAACCATAGGTACAGCCTCTCACCCATCACATTTTTAGTTAATTACTTCGCCTTGACACTTGTCAGCAAGCCACTTCTATTAAGGTCTTGATCTTCCCTCCCCCCTATCCTACTAATCAATGTTCTTTTCACAAGATGTCACAAGAATTGATCCCAAGTGATGACCTGCCCCTGCAAGATTTACCCAGTATGTCAGCCATGCCCGGGTCCCTAGAAGTATGCCTCACCCCCTCTACCCCCAGGTCCCTGAGATCATGGACCATACCAAAACTGTCAGCAGAACTGCGGCATAGAGGCATACCTTTCCCTGCCACAGCCAGAAAGGCTGAGCTCTACAGATTGCTGACAGCTCAGTCCAGTGATCCCAGGCCTGGCACAAGCTCTCAAAGGCTGCACACCAGCACCACACATGCAATGCAAGAAACCTTGTCAGCTATCCAAACTAACCTCCAGAATCTTAACCAAAGGCTGTCTAAAGTGGAAACAGCCATCGCTACCCCAGGTGACCTACAAGGCCCTTCAGGTCCTCCCCTGGTACTCCTAAACACGCTGGGTAGCACTCCCCACCCCCCACCCTCCACCACTACCCCATGCTCACTCTGTTCCAGTCTCCATTAAAAAAGACATACTGGATAGGAAGGATGTCAATCTGGTTTCCCTCCTTATCGCCTCGCAGGGCATTCTGGAGAAAAGAGCCTATAACTATGGTGACATATCAGTGGTGTTGAAAAGACCCTCGTCACAAAAAAAAATTGTCCATCCCTCAATTTGTCATAGCATTCAGTATCTATAGAGACGTCATCTTCTCTTTTTACCCACATAGAAGGGAAGAACTGGACTTATATATGCACAAAGTGGTTGAATTAGGGATCAAATACTGGGGTTCCTCATTTTACGACTACCACAAGTCAGTGTCGGCCAAAGCAGCAACTCATCTGGCCTAGTTTAACATCCTGATAGACTGGTGTTTGATGGATACGGAGTTGTTTTATCCAACACTTGAGGCCCCCATCCTGTGCAGCTTGTAATTCCACTTCACACTCCACCGATTTGTGCCCCAGTGAGGCAGATCCCTCCTCTTCCCACCACACCTTCAGCCCCAACACGAGGCAAGAAGGCGGTCAGAGGGATAACCTGGGCAGACCCATAGTGTTCCTGGGTAAGGCACAAGTGTGCAACAATTTTAATGCTGGTGCCTGCAGTAACAGTGCATGCAGTCTGTTGCACATTTGTTTCAGAGCACACACCAAAACCATGTGCCCAGCCAGGCATTGACATTTTGGCTTATTACCTTCGCACTTATCTCTCCATTCACTTAGTGGATTTTTTGTGTGTCAGGGTTCTCACAGGGTTTTCACACAGGTCTAATTGCCATCCCCACAGGCACCTTAGAATGCCCTAACCTGTTGTCCGCCTCCAATGACCCTCCTACAGTGGACGACCTCCTATCCAAAGAAACTCAGGCAGGTTTCACGATAGGTCCATTTCCAGAATCCCCCTTTTCTCCATGGCGTACTAATCCCATTGGGGTAACCATAAATATGTCTTCTAATAAAAAACATTTAATAATCAATCTCTCAGCTCCTCATTCTTCACACACGCACAGCATAAACTCACTCATACCCACTGATGAGTTTTCACTCCAGTACGCCACAATAGACAACGCCATGCAAGCCATCTTACTAACAGGCAGTCGAGCATGGTGGCGTAAAACGGACATCTCTAACGCTTTTAAACTCCTGCCTATACATCCGTCACTATGGCACATACATGGAGTTAAATGGAGGAGTAAATACTATTTTGCAACACGACTCATGTTCGGTTCTAGGAGCAGCCCTAAACTGTTTGACATATTTGCAGAAACACTCTGCTGGCTGCTCCTGAACATCGTCAGGTGTCCATCAGTTATTCACTACTTGGACGATTTCTTGTTGATCGAATCAGGTTCCCACTCACCTTGTAGCATTCACAGCACAAGAGCCCTCTTCACATCCCTGTGGGTTCCCCTGTCCCCAGGCAAAACACTGAGCTCCACCACCAAATTAGTTTATCTGGGTATATCACTGGACACAGTTTCCTTCCAAGCTAGCCTACCCCAAGAGAAATTGGTCTGCATCAGAGAGGAAATCGATCTGTTCCTTCGGAGTGATACCTGCACACAGAAAGGACTCCAATCTTTATTGGGGTCCCTTAACTTCGCCATGCGGATCATCCCACAGGGCAGATCTTTCGGCTCCAGGCTACTGTGTCTCCTACACAGGGTACCTGATGCAGGTACTATAACCCACCAGCCAGGGCAGACTTGCTCATGTGGAGTAATTTTATTTTTGATTGGAACGGAGTCCCCTTGTTCGTTCTCCCACTAACTGACCAATCTCCAATAATTCAGACAGATGCAGCAGCACACACTGGGTTCGCCGCAATATTTGGCAACCATTGGTTTAGGGACAACTGGCCTACGGAGATGACTGCCTTGCCGACCTTTAGAGAAACATCAGCCTTATTCAAGATTTACCCCATCGTGACAGCAGCCCATGCCTGGGGTCATCTCTGGACCGGTAAGAGAGTCAAATGCTACACTGACAACTCAGCAGCTTGCAAGATCATTAATAAAGGATGTGCCTCCTCATTAACTATCATGAGGTTGGTCTGCAAGTTGACATGGCTAGCAGCCACTTCACAATTGTACCTATTCTGTGAACATATCCCGGGCAACCGAAACACAGCTGTTGATGCTCTTTCCCGCTCTCGTTTTCAGGTATTCTTCCAGGTGCACCATTCTGCCAACAACCTACCATCCAGAATACCGTCATTCCACAAATTAATAATGGACTGACTGACCTGTTACGTCACACCTAATCACTCACGCACCACACCCTCTCAACCAACACCACTACCGCTTATGCCAGGGAATTGACCATTTTCCAGAGATTTGCTGCAGAATTCCAAGTACAGGGTAATTTCTCTATAGAGACCATGGTGGCTTTTGCCTCTTTTTGCCACTTACATTTAAAATTAGCACACAACACCATCAAACTATATCTCACAGGGGTACAACATCACATTCTCACCACTTTTCCCAATCAACCTCCTCTTACCCTATAAAGAATATCCTTAAAGGTATCAATAAAATCATTGTCCCCCCTGTAACCAGTAGACTGCCCATAGACGGACCTATATTCCAGAAACTCAGCGACCTATTAGACGCCAGCCCTTTTGATTCTCAGACTAATTATGTCATTAAAGTTGCTATATTCATTGCCTTCTACGGCTTCCTTAGACCTAGAGAGTTCACTGCCAACAGAAGTTTAAGGAATTCACACCTGATTAAAGACAATGACCATTACTTCCTTTCGTTGCAAACCTCCAAAACCAATCACACCAATCAACCTACTACAATTCCCCTCTTTCCTGCAGGAAACGCCTGGTGCCCAGTTAAAGTACTAGAAAATTTCCTAAGCCTTCATCACAGTCACCCTCCTTACTCTCCACTACTACTATTCCACGATCATCCACTCACCACATCCAAGTTAATTTTTTACATCAGAACTCTAAGGTTAGGCTATGACCCCTCTTCCTTTTATGGACACTCCTTCTGGATAGGAGCAGCTTCATCGGCATCTAACTCTAACATGCCAGTCCCCATTATTAAAAGACTGGGTCGATGGAAATCATCCATTTATAATACCTATATCCCATGAACAGAACAAGAACTTAGAAAAGCATTTAAATTTTTATCCTTATAAGAAGCAATAAAGTGTGTTTTTTTGCATCATTCTTTTTTCCCTGTTTTATTACAGGCCTACTCGTTCATGGGTTTCGGCACACCTCAACTGACACTACATCACCTAACATATTCCATAAGCGATTAAATTCCGACCACAAATAGAAAGGCTTCAAGGTCTGAATTTGGGGGAGGAGTTATGTCCCATATTTAAACTCTAAGCTCCTACTTACCTATTCCATTCATGCTGCTTGACCCCACCCACCTTCACCCTTCACTTATTACATTATCATTACCTTAGTAGGTCCTCTTTTATTACAGGCCTACTCGTTCGTTGGTTTCGGCATACCTCAACCGACACTACATCACCTAACATATTCCATATATATATTTCTCATGATTATAGATATTTCCAATTTATGGATGCATTTTTCACATTTTTTTTTTCCATTTTTATTCTTGCTAATAAAAGAAAAATGAAAAGTGAAATATTTATTATATTCTATATCAGCGCGAACAATGTCCTATTTTCTGTCAGTCGCCAAAATCCTGTAAAGAAAAATAATTATCATCTCTGAGTCTCTCAGCAGCTTGTAGCCTAATTGGGATTTTCACTTTTTCTTTCAATATGTTTTCGCAAAGTCACTATAGGTAGCTGCATGATTATTACGATTTTTCAGCAATAGCATATTCCCACAGACACACTCCAAGAAGCCTGCTAAACCATAGAACAACTTGGGGATAAATCAGATATCACTTATTTTCCCATGACAAACCATTTTATATTTTTATTTTGGTGAAAAAAAAAAAAGCAAAATTCAATTACATGTGTCTATCATCGTAAATAATATTTTCCTTCTCCTGCTTAAGTGTCAGTTCATTATATAATATTTATACATACTATATATATATATATATATATATATATATATATATATATATATATATATATATATATATATATTTATATATATATTTATAGTAAATATATATATATATATTTATATATATATATATATTTATATATATATATATATATTTACTATAAGCACTAAAACAAAGAAATCTAAAATAAATAATGTCCAACACTATTTTATTGCTTTAATATCTGTTTTGCTGCTACATGCACGATGCAAATACATATGCCAAACTTAAATGTATTTTTGTCTCCAGCTTAGCTGACAGCGGTTGTCAGACGCCATTTGTTAGAAACTATGCAATTTCAGTCTCTTCATAAGGAGAATAAAATCAGCATTGTTCAAAAGAAGAAAAGTGCTATAACTTCATAAAACTTAATTTGTAAAAATATATTTTCCTTTTCCTTTAACCATAGAAACCTTGCATTTTTACTTTGTATATTTCTTGAACAATAGCTTTATTCTGTCTTTTTATTTTTTGGAACTCTGTTGCGTAATATTCTTTAGACTTGAACAATGGCTATTGATTTCTATGTAGTCCTAAAACTTGTTGAGCACTTGCAATCTACACTCTATTCATTTTCTTTCTCATGCCCTGTCTGTCTCCTCTTCTTTTTATGTAATGTTCCATTATGTTATGTTTTATAATAAGAATATCCTAATAAGGCTATCAGTTTTGAAACTGCTGATAAAATTGTAGATGCCTTAAGTTTGAGCTTATTGACTCTTACTATGCTATTATTCTAAATGCAAAGATACTGAACGAAAAAAATACTTTTGTTCTTTCAAAATTTTGTTTTGTTTTTTATAAGAGGATCAATAACACCAAAGCTGATATAGTGTGAACTGTGGATAAAACAAAAAACCTTGATAAAAATGTATCATTTGTAATGGAGTTTGTCATCCAGTATAGCATGTTGCTCCTATATAAAAAATACCATCTGACTGCACAAACGGCATCTTAGACACATATGGGAAAGACAACAATCTGTATTCATGACAAAGTATGAGGTAAAACGTTACCAAATAACTAGTAAAATTTAGCCCTAAGATAGTGACAATGGCTGCTAAAAGTGTTGTACTTTAGATTGATCAATCGGTTAAGCTCTATCATAGCAACAAGAAAGAGTTTGGAAGATTTGCTGTGAAATCAAACACATACAAAAGTTATTAGCAGTTGCAAAGCTTCAACATTTTCTGCAGTGCTTAAGAATTATAGAATGGGGATATTTGACAACAAGTAATTGACAGGCATAGCAATATTGTCAGACAATAGTACAGACAATATTAGTGATTAAGTGATGGTGGCAGGGGCATGCACAGAGTACAACCTCAAGCCAACGTAGGCACCTGCATACTGGCATATTACTAAATCGCTGACAGGTTTGCCTTGTGACAAGTGTCTGTTTTGCCACTGTATGTGGCGGTGTAGTAAGCAGCTTGGATCTCTCTGTACTGAGTGTTCTGCTCCCTCACGTGCACTCAACTGATGCTGGGAGCCAGGAATATGAAATTGCAGAGAGGTTGGCGATCAGTAGAGAGAGATCCCAAAAGCAAACCACTGGACTCCAGGGATGAGATTTCACCCCATCTCTCTTTTACGGTAAGAAAAGGAAGGCTGGGTGGACCTCACTGTTGAAAAAAATAGAATAGAGTAAAACATGAATGTGTGTGTGTATGTATATCAATGTGTGTCTGCTTATATATGTCTGTGTGTATATGAATGTAAGTATATGTGAGTATGAATGTCTTTGTAAACATACTCATGTTGATATACAAAGTAGTCATGATATTTGTGTTGCCTATTAGTGCAGTAATGAAGATGCAAATAATAAAGTATTGCAGTTTCTTGCGATACTTTTCATATTAAACTAACAGAAATTTGTAGTCACAAGCTTTCAGGAGTTACTCCCTGCATTAAGTATAAAGCATTTAGATTTGATAAGCACAAATGTGGCCACTAATAAATGTGGTTACTGCAGTCATCAGAACAAAAGAAAATAATAGTAAACACTGGGTAGCAAGAACCTCCCACTGTTGCTGGCAGGGCCGCCATCAGACCTAACATAGGTCTGGGTCCCCGAGGACCGCCTCCAAGCTTGCCCACAGGGCCTTCCTCCAAGCCCACCCACAGGGCCCGCCTCCAAGTAAAGTGGACACGGTGTGTTGCAGTGCATGTGTAGTGAATGCAGTGCATGTGTGTGTGTAGGAGATGCAGTGTGTGCATTTTGTTTGTGTCTGTGTGTATATATATATATATATATATACACACACACATATACACACACAAGTGTGTGTGTGTGTGTGTGTGTGTGTGTGTGTGTGTGTATATATATATATATATATATACATATACTCTCTCACACACACACACACACAATTGTGTTTGAATGTAAGCATTTTTTTAAGTACTATGTGTTTGAATGTTGGTGTTTGAATGTAGGCATGCATTTGTGTGTAGTGTATACACTTCCACACACACACACATAAACACATGCAAATACACAGATACACTGACAAATCTATACACATGCATACACACAGACACACCACAATGACACATAGTTACACACAGATATACACACACAGATACACATACACTCATACACATAGACACATAGATCTTTCACATATACTCAAACACAGACATACAAACAGACATACGCATACATACATACATACAGACACACACACATACTGACACACAAACGCACACACATACAGACACACATACATACACACAGACATACATACAGACACACACACACATACGCAGCTATTTTTTCAGCCACCCTCCTGTTTTTTACTTTTTGGGTGCAGGTGGCGGCTGTGGCTGATCGGCTGTCTCTCCCCTCCTTGCGGTTTCCTCGCTGTCTCCTCCCTCCCACGTGGAGTAACCTGGGAGGAAGTGGCCGGCCGTCACTTCGTCCCAGCACTAATTGCGGCTGCTATTTTTAAAGGGGCCCAGTCATGTTATTATATGGTTGCAGTGCTGACCAGACCCATGAACACATATGCCCATCAGGTAGCCCTAAGTGCATGGGCCACCCGATGGGTCCAATCAGAGTGTGGGCCATGGTGCAGCTGCAGCAGTGGCAGTTCCGCCTGTACAGATGGAGAATGTGGGGCCTGGTCGGTTGGGCCCCCAGGACCGCCAGACCCGTAACAACGGTCATGGTTGTCACCCCTGATGGTGGCCGTGCTTGCTCAGCCAGTGTAATGCACATCAATAAAACAAAAGAATTGCTGTGCAACTAGTTGCAATGTGCACCCAAAGTGCTCCACCAGTTTATATGAAGGACATATATAAGCAAGCAGACATTTTGGGGTAGTCTCTTTGTCAATTCAACATGTCCTTACATAAAAAGAACACTCTTCAACATATATACAGTGTGAACAATAAAAAAATTCATCCAGTACCACCACCAAACTGGGAAATTTTGGCATTGATTTTGAAAATGTGACTGGTCATGTAAAAAAATAAATGTATTTTATTGAAATATAGTGATCATATGAAGCCATTTACAGGAAGTGCAGAATTATTAGGCAAATGAGTATTTTGACCACATCATCCTCTTTATGGATGTTGTCTTACTCCAAGCTGTATAGGCTCGAAAGCCTACTACCAATTAAGCATATTAGGTGATGTGCATCTCTGTAATGAGAAGGGGTGTGGTCTAATGACATCAACACCCTATATCAGGTGTGCATAATTATTAGGCAACTTCCTTTCCTTTGGCAAAATGGGTCAAAAGAAGGACTTGACAGGCTCAAAAAAGTCAAAAATAGTGAGATATCTTGCAGAGGGATGCAGCACTCTTAAAATTGCAAAGCTTCTGAAGCGTGATCATCGAACAATCAAGCGTTTCATTCAAAATAGTCAACAGGGTCGCAAGAAGCGTGTGGAGAAACCAAGGCGCAAAATAACTGCCCATGAACTGAGAAAAGTCAAGCATGCAGCTGCCAAGATGCCACTTGCCACCAGTTTGGCCATATTTCAGAGCTGCAACATCACTGGAGTGCCCAAAAGCACAAGGTGTGCAATACTCAGAGACATGGCCAAGGTAAGAAAGGCTGAAAGACGACCACCACTGAACAAGACACACAAGCTGAAACGTCAAGACTGGGCCAAGAAATATCTCAAGACTGATTTTTCTAAGGTTTTATGGACTGATGAAATGAGAGTGAGTCTTGATGGGCCAGATGGATGGGCCCGTGGCTGGATTGGTAAAGGGCAGAGAGCTCCAGTCCGACTCAGACGCCAGCAAGGTGGAGGTGGAGTACTGGTTTGGGCTGGTATCATCAAAGATGAGCTTGTGGGGCCTTTTTGGGTTGAGGATGGAGTCAAGCTCAACTCCCAGTCCAACTGCCAGTTTCTGGAAGACACCTTCTTCAAGCAGTGGTACAGGAAGAAGTCTGCAT
Organism: Pelobates fuscus; assembly: GCF_036172605.1. Taxonomy (NCBI): domain Eukaryota; kingdom Metazoa; phylum Chordata; class Amphibia; order Anura; family Pelobatidae; genus Pelobates; species Pelobates fuscus. The sequence continues at coordinate 81,720,045 of NC_086325.1, read as the reverse complement.
CCTTCAAGAAAAACATGATTTTCATGCAGGACAATGCTCCATCACACGCGTCCAAGTACTCCACAGCGTGGCTGGCAAGAAAGGGTATAAAAGAAGAAAATCTAATGACATGGCCTCCTTGTTCACCTAATCTGAACCCCATTGAGAACCTGTGGTCCATCATCAAATGTGAGATTTACAAGGAGGGAAAACAGTACACCTCTCTGAACAGTGTCTGGGAGGCTGTGGTTGCTGCTGCACGCAATGTTGATGGTGAACAGATCAAAACACTGACAGAATCCATGGATGGCAGGCTTTTGAGTGTCCTTGCAAAGAAAGGTGGCTATATTGGTCACTGATTTGTTTTTGTTATGTTTTTGAATGTCAGAAATGTATATTTGTGAATGTTGAGATGTTATATTTGTTTCACTGGTAAAAATAAATAATTGAAATGGGTATATATTTGTTTTTTGTTAAGTTGCCTAATAATTATGCACAGTAATAGTCACCTGCACACACAGATATCCCCCTAAAATAGCTATAACTAAAACAAACTAAAAACTACTTCCAAAAATATTCAGCTTTGATATTAATGAGTTTTGGGTTATTAATGGGTTCATTGAGAACATGGTTGTTGTTCAATAATAAAATTAATCCTCAAAAATACAACTTGCCTAATAATTCTGCACTCCCTGTATTATCACATTTGGCTTCTTTTTAAAATCATAATGATAACAGAAATCACCCAAATCACCCTGATCAAAAGTTTACATAACCTTGAATGTTTGGTCTTGTTACAGACACTCAAGGTGACACACACAGGTTAAAATGGCAATTAAAGGTTAATTTCCCACACCTGTGACTTTTTAAATAGCAATTAGTGTCTGTGTATAAATAGTCAATAAGTATGGTAGCTCTCATGTGGGTGCACTTAGCAGGCTAGAAACTGAGCAATGGAGAGCAGAAAGAACTGTCAAAAGACCTGTGTAACAAGGTAATGGAACTTAAGATGGAAAAGGATATAAAATAGATATCCAAAGCCTTAAAAATGCTAGCCAGTACTTCGGGGATCTCTTAATCAATGTCGCCCTCTGTGTCCGTAAAGTTTTTAAAAGCTTAGTAGGGAATCTTTGGTTTTCCCGGTATGCTGCTGGGTGGAGCTGGTGACCCCTCTCTGGTTTGCTGGTTTGTTTGGTGCTGCTTGGCCATGATGTATTCCTGCACATCTGCCATGATCCTATTGAAAGTCTCATGGGGTGGTGTGGTCGGGTACAGGGCTATCCTGCTGTTGAATTCTTTTGTAAATTCTGTTTGCTCCCCTCCCATTGGAGGTGCTGCAGCAGCTGCTGCTCTGTCTCCTTCCATGAGCTCTGCGATTAGAACAGCCTTTGCTTTGTTGCTTGCTATTTTTCCTCTCGCCTCTAGTAATTCCTTTAATGTGCGTTTCAAAAGTGTATAATCTGTTTCCTTTCACCGGCTGTTCGTGTGTTTCCACGTGTTCCCGAACTCCGGTTTCATCCGAATGGTTTAACTCCCGAATTGCTGTTTCTTCCTTTCTGTTCGTTTTCATTTCTGCTGAACGCTGCTTTGCTGTGTGGTTAAGATCCCGTCGCTTGCCACCAATTGTAGCGGAGTAGTAGTATTATCCACGGTATCTCCGCTGGTAGACAGGATAAGCAGATCCAAAACAGGCAAAATGCAGGTAGCGTAGTTACAATCCCTTCCTCCCAAGAACTAGACGACATATAGCTTGGAGGTCAACTGAGGTTTTTAATTACAGTCACAGTATTTATGTGGTTTCAGATATACAGGGTTTCCCAAGTCCTAATGCAGGGTTTGTCCAGTAGGGGACTACATGGAGGACTGGGTTTTACACATCTTTAACCCAGCATACATTGCTGTACCAAGGAGATACTTATACAGGGAAGATTATCGATTGGGTTTGATGTTCGTTCATCTGCAATCGTTTGTTGTGCCTGCTGGAGCGTTTGTCTCAACTTTTTTAGAGTAACCTCTAAACGAGAATTTGGTAAACATCTTTTGTATTTGTACATCTGCTTTAGAGTGCTTGGAGTAGAGTGTGTAGCCAAAACGGTTGCCTGTGACAAATATTTTAAGATCAAGAAATTTGATACTGGTGGTACTGTACTTATATGTGAGTTTCACTGGAGTAGGTAACATATTCAAATTTTGTATCATAGAGCATAGTTATTCCTCACTACCAGTCCAAATGAGGAAGATACCATTGATAAGTCTCAAGAATTTGAGTATATGTGCTTTAAATCAAATCAAAATTGATTTGCTCTCATAGTTGTATATAAAGGCATTGGCATACATGGGGGCCATCCGTGTCCCCATGGAAGTGCCAGTCTGTTGGATATAGTAGCCAGATTCAAATTTTAAGTAATTCAATGTTAGGCAGAATTGTAGTAATTCAAGTATAACATCAACAGAAGGACTTACTGATGGTCCTGATGATTCTCCAGCACTTCCCTCATTGCTTGGATTCCTTTAGAGTGAGGAATAATTGTATGTAAACTGCTGACGTCAATTGCAGCCAAGATGATTCCTGATGGAGGGACAGTAAGCTTCTGAAGTTTCAATCACCATATCAGAGTCTTTAACACAAGTAGTCTAGGACATCACTGGTGTTTTAAATTTGTGGTCAAGCCATTTGCCAATCGATTCTAGGAGGCCCACCTTGGCAGAAACAATAGGGTGGCCAGGGGGGTGTACCGGGTCTTTGTGAACTTCAGGCAGTGTGTATAAGACGGGACAGCTTGGGTGAGTCTCTTGTAAGTATTCAACCTCCTGGGGAGAAAGGTGACCCTCTGTTAAGCCCTTCCCGAGTGTCGGTTATGATTTTTTTGTATTCCATAGTTGGATTCTTAAACAAGAATCAATATGTGTATGTATCTGCGAATTGACACAGTATTTCTTCTTTATAATCCATATATTACATAATCACTCCCCCTTTGTCCGCGGGGCGAATAGTGATAGATAGGTCTGTAGCCAGGTCGTTTAAGGCTTTGTGTTCTTTGCTTGAAATGTTTGCAATAATGTTGGGAGCGTGTTTAATCAACGTTTGACTCTCTCTTTGCAGATTCTGTGTGAACACTTTTAAAGTTGCATTTGTGGACAGAGGGTCATATGTGCTCTTGAGAGATGATGATCCATAAAGGTGTTGGTGGTTTCTGAGTTGGATGAAAAGTGATCTGCCAGACGTTATTTCCGTGAAAATTGGTATTGATCAACTTCCCATTCAAAGTTTACTATATCGTTAGTGGGAACAAATGACAGCCCCTTGGATAATAAGTTTGTTTCAATAGATGTTAATGTTTTTTGTGAGAGATTGGTAATGCCACAATAGGGTAGACTTCAAAGAGAGTGGAGGTCTCCCGAGAGGAAGGCAAGTTAATAGGTTCCATTGGCCAAACATTCTTTAACCCCCTAGCACCATAAGTGGCAGCGAAGCCTGTGTGTGCAGCCGCATCGGTCCTAATGACTGGTGAATCATCAGACAATGGGAGTACAAATATGGACCTATCTATTATCTAAGAACTGTTGCCACATAATCAAGTCTGCTCTGGCCTTTGGATCCAGAGTAATCCTGATGTGGCTATCAGGGGCACCAGGCAGGAGGCATAACAGCCTGGAAATAAATGACTGGCACTGCGGGAAGATCCGCATAGCAAAGTTTAGTGTGCCTAATAATGATTGTAAGTCTTTCCGTGAACAAGCTCCGATCCTCAAGAATTCGCGCACATCATCCTTGATTCTCAGAAGTTTGTCCGTGGGGAGGCTGGCCTTTAAATGGTTAATTTCTTGCTGTAAGAGCAAATCTATGGTGGTGGGTTCGAGTAATGCAGATTATGACATTCCAGTGAGTGTGAAAACCCAGTGTAAACCCCGTGATTAGGAAGTCCACTAAGTGAGGTGATGGGTAATTCTTAAGGTGAAAAGCCAGGTTGTCAACGATGATCTCTGTATTTTTTGTAATTTTTTGGTGAACAACCTATTTGGGCACATAGACCTAGCGTGAGCTCAGAAACACAATGAACAAACATGTAACAGATGGCAAGTGCTAAAGCCACAACTGCCGGCGTTGAGGTTTTTACAAATCTGTGCCTTTCCGAGGAACATGATAGGTCTGCCCAATATATCTTTCAGCCCTTGTTGCTCAAATTTGGAGTTTCTAGATAAAGCCTGGCTGGTGGTAGGAGGTGGTAGTCAGCTTCACTGGGACACAGATTGGTAGAATGAGAAAGAGAGGCACAAATAGCGCATGACAGGTGGTCTTAGCCCTGCAAAGTGTCGGCAGAAAGGCTTTGCATCTAATGGTCTCCAGTCCGAATGAAGGTTGAACTGGGCCAAAGCCACTGCTGCTTTAGCAGAGAAATATCTATGGCAGTCATAGAATGCATGACCACCATATTTATGCCCCAAGTCTACCAATTTGTGTAAATACAGATCCATCTCCTCTCTACAGTAAGGGTGTTGATAACAAATTACATCCCTATACAGACCAAATGCCAGGACAAATTCTGGGCTTAGCACTCCACCCATCCACTATGGGTGCCCCTTTGGAGGTGACCACAGGAAAGTCTCTTGAAGCAATATATACTGCAAGTAAGTATTGCAAGGTAGCATGTAAATTTCCCATGTTAAAATTAGTGTAGGACCCACCGATATTGGGGTACTGTGACGTAGTGGTGGGCCTGAATCCCCATATTTATTTGATAAGATAGGTGATTTTAAGTAGCCTTGTTAAATGTAAAGCTGTATTTTTGTTTGTATGTGCGCTTTTTGTTTAACTGTATTTTGCATAGTACTTGTACAATTCATCTATATTGTGTGGTTTAGTAAAGTCATTTTCTAAATATACCAACTTAAGTGTTATTATTATAATCTAAAACTATAGTGAAGCAGTGTTCATTTTTATATGTTGTTGCTGTGTTATTTTTTATATTTGATATGTTCTTCTCTATCAGTATTTTTTTTATGGATTTTACAACTGACTCTCATATAGTCTCCTTGTACCCTTTCTGGATTAATTTTTCTTTTGTATTATATGCTTGTTCATTAAAAGCTGACAATTCCGAACAGTTTCTTCTACGTCTCATAAGTTGGCTTTTTGATACACCATGTCTAACCATGCTTTATTATGGCTACTGTTCATGTTTATAAAATTATTGACGCAGACTTTCTTAAAATTAGATTTTGTATGAACTGTATTTACTTTAACCTAAATTTCTAAATTTAAAAATTCTATTTTAATAGTGCTAACATTTTCTGTTAGCACTATAACGTCATCATTATGATTTAAAAAGCTAATATAATGGGGCATTTCCAGATAAAAAAAGAGATTATCAATACATCCAACATATGTTTATTTGAGTGTTGGTGCATATACGATGGCACATATTTAATGTTATTAAGATTGTTTCCTATGGCCAATGTAGACATGGTTAATGTTGCTTCCTACTGCTATAGAGGGTGACTGGATAAAATGAAACTCGCCACAGATAATCCCTCCTAGCTCCAAGTTATCTACTGTATGCAAGATGGAGCATAAGGAATCCATACATTCTGCTTTGGGCAAATAAATCGAGACCAATGTGTATGTGGGACAGTGCCTGTTTTTTTAAGCTTAAAGGTAACATAATTAATTATAAAAATAGAAACTCCTTTAGATAAGACATGGAATTGATTAGGATAATGTGTTGAAAAATATTGGGGACAGTGGGTTCTCAAAATGAGTTTCCTGTTTGCAAGCAATATCTGCTTGCTGTTGACACAAATAGCGCAATAGCAATCTCCATCTTTAAAATTAAATATAAATATGTTCATCCATTAGAAATAGTGAAAGAAATCTGCATAATTAACACTCTTTACTTAAATAGGTAATTGTACCTGATCTTAAAAATAGTTGACAGGAGACACAGAGACACAAACACAAAAAAAGGATATGCAAAACATTTAAGACAGTTTAGCAGGAACACCTGAGATTCTGCATTACTTCAAACTCAATAATATTAGCCTGAGGCCTTGAAACTCTAGGACTCAAAGAAGGCCCAGCACTACTCTGCCTCCAGGATATACGGAGGAGAATGGGTGAAGAACTATGTGTGGTAACAGAGGGATAAAACCAATGGATTGTAAACTACCGTATATACTCGAGTATAAGCCGAGTTTTTCAGCCCATTTTTTGGGCTGAAAAACCCCAACTCGGCTTATACTCGAGTCAAGGTCTGTATTATGGCAATTTGCATTGCCATAATACAGACTGGGGGAGAGGGGGGCTGGCAGAGCTGTAACTTACCTCTCCTGCAGCTCCTGTCAGCTCTCTCCTCCTCTGCGCCGTCCGGTCAGCACCTCGGTCAGCTCCCAGTGTAAATCTTGCGAGAGCCGCGGCTCTCGCGAGATTTACACTGGGAGCTGACAGAAGAGCAGAACGGACGGCGCAGAGGAGGAGAGAGCTGACAGGAGCTGCAGAACAGGTAAGTTACAGCTCTGCCAGCCCCCCTCTCCCCCCCCACTGAACTGCCACTGGACCACCAGGGAGTAAGAGCCCCCCTCCCTGCCATATATCAAGCAGGGAGGGGGGACGAAAAAAAAATATATAAATAAAATAAGAAATAATAATAAAAAATAATAATAATAAAAAAAAATTAATAATAACAAAAAAAGGGGTATAAGGACCACTATGGGAGGGGGGGGGGGTTATAAGCAGGGCTCGAGTCCTGCAGGAACGCGTGGGAACGGCGTTCCTGCACTTTTTCCACAGGAGGAACGCCGTTCCCATTACTAGTCCTGCAGGACCCAGGGCTGGCACAAGCGGCTGCCAGAGCAGGGGGAGCACAAATCCGAATCCCCTGCCTCTGACTGGGGACTCGGATTTTTAAACTCACCTCTCCCCCTGCAGTCAGTGGAGTCGTCCAGCCTCTCCTGATGATGTCAGTAGGAGGGGGCGTGACTTTCTCTGCTCTTCTCACAGGACCGCTGGGGAGCAGAGGAAGCCACGCCCCCTCCTCCTGACATCATCAGGAGAGGCCGGCTTACTCCACTGACTGCAGGCTGCAGGTTCCAGATCCTGTCCCACCCCTCCTGGCCCAAGGTAAGCCTCAGGGAGGGGGGAAGGCACTTTAGGGTTTTTTTGTATGTTTTTAATCCCTTTCCTGAGTCCCTGTCCATCTCCCCTGTCCCCCTCCCCAGTCCCTGTCCCCCTCCCCAGTCCCTGTCCCCCTCCCCAGTCCCTGTCCCCCTCCCAGTCCCTGTCCCCCTCCCCAGTCCCTGTCCCCCTCCCCAGTCCCTGTCCCCCTCCCCAGTCCCTGTCCATCTCCCCAGTCCCTGTCCATCTCCCCAGTCCCTGTCCCCCTCCCCAGTCCCTGTCCCCCTCCCCAGTCCCTGTCCCCCTCCCCAGTCCCTGTCCCCCTCCCCAGTCCCTGTCCCCCTCCCCAGTCCCTGTCCCCCTCCTCAGGCCCTGTCCCCCTCCCCAGTCCCTGTCCCCCTCCCAGTCCCTGTCCCCCTCCCCCTCCCCAGTCCCTGCCCCCCTCCCCAGTCCCTGCCCCCCTCCTCAGTCCCTGCCCCCCTCCTCAGTCCCTGTCCCCCTCCCCAGTCCCTGTCCCCCTCCCCAGTCCCTGTCCCCCTCCCAGTCCCTGTCCCCCTCCCCAGTCCCTGTCCCCCTCCCCAGTCCCTGTCCCCCTCCCCAGTCCCTGTCCCCCTCCCAGTCCCTGTCCCCCTCCCCCTCCCCAGTCCCTGCCCCCCTCCTCAGTCCCTGCCCCCCTCCTCAGTCCCTGTCCCCCTCCTCAGTCCCTGTCCCCCCCCTCAGTCCCTGTCCCCCTCCTCAGTCCCTGCCCCCCTCCTCAGTCCCTGTCCCCCTCCTCAGTCCCTGTCCCCCTCCTCAGTCCCTGTCCCCCTCCTCAGTCCCTGTCCCCCTCCTCAGTCCCTGTCTCCCTCCTCAGTCCCTGTCCCCCTCCTCAGTCCCTGTCTCCCTCCTCAGTCCCTGTCTCCCTCCTCAGTCCCTGTCTCTCTCCTCAGTCCCTGTCTCCCTCCTCAGTCCCTGTCTCCCTCCTCAGTCCCTGTCTCCCTCCTCAGTCCCTGTCTCTCTCCTCAGTCCCTGTCTCTCTCCTCAGTCCCTGTCTCCCTCCTCAGTCCCTGTCTCCCTCCTCAGTCCCTGTCTCCCTCCTCAGTCCCTGTCCCCCTCCTCAGTCCCTGTCTCCCTCCTCAGTCCCTGTCTCCCTCCTCAGTCCCTGTCTCCCTCCTCAGTCCCTGTCTCCCTCCTCAGTCCCTGTCTCCCTCCTCAGTCCCTGTCTCCCTCCTCAGTCCCTGTCTCCCTCCTCAGTCCCTGTCTCCCTCCTCAGTCCCTGTCTCCCTCCTCAGTCCCTGTCTCTCTCCTCAGTCCCTGTCTCTCTCCTCAGTCCCTGTCTCCCTCCTCAGTCCCTGTCTCCCTCCTCAGTCCCTGTCTCCCTCCTCAGTCCCTGTCCCCCTCCTCAGTCCCTGTCTCTCTCCTCAGTCCCTGTCTCTCTCCTCAGTCCCTATCTCCCTCCTCAGTCCCTGTCTCCCTCCTCAGTCCCTGTCTCCCTCCTCAGTCCCTGTCTCCCTCCTCAGTCCCTGTCTCCCTCCTCAGTCCCTGTCTCCCTCCTCAGTCCCTGTCTCCCTCCTCAGTCCCTGTCTCTCTCCTCAGTCCCTGTCTCCCTCCTCAGTCCCTGTCTCCCTCCTCAGTCCCTGTCTCCCTCCTCAGTCCCTGTCTCCCTCCTCAGTCCCTGTCTCTCTCCTCAGTCCCTGTCTCCCTCCTCAGTCCCTGTCTCCCTCCTCAGTCCCTGTCTCCCTCCTCAGTCCCTGTCCCCCTCCTCAGTCCCTGTCTCCCTCCTCAGTCCCTGTCTCCCTCCTCAGTCCCTGTCTCCCTCCTCAGTCCCTGTCTCCCTCCTCAGTCCCTGTCTCTCTCCTCAGTCCCTGTCTCCCTCCTCAGTCCCTGTCTCCCTCCTCAGTCCCTGTCTCCCTCCTTAGTCCCTTTCCCCAGTCCCTGTCTCCCTCCTCAGTCCCTGTCTCCCTCCTCAGTCCCTGTCCCCCTCCTCAGTCCCTGTCCCCCTCCTCAGTCCCTGTCCCCCTCCTCAGTCCCTGTCCCCCTCCTCAGTCCCTGTCTCCCTCCTCAGTCCCTGTCTCTCTCCTCAGTCCCCCTCCCCCTCCCCAGTCCCTGCCCCCCTCCTCAGTCCCTGCCCCCCTCCTCAGTCCCTGTCCCCCTCCTCAGTCCCTGTCCCCCCCCTCAGTCCCTGTCCCCCTCCTCAGTCCCTGCCCCCCTCCTCAGTCCCTGTCCCCCTCCTCAGTCCCTGTCCCCCTCCTCAGTCCCTGTCCCCCTCCTCAGTCCCTGTCTCCCTCCTCAGTCCCTGTCTCCCTCCTCAGTCCCTGTCTCTCTCCTCAGTCCCTGTCTCCCTCCTCAGTCCCTGTCTCCCTCCTCAGTCCCTGTCTCCCTCCTCAGTCCCTGTCTCCCTCCTCAGTCCCTGTCTCTCTCCTCAGTCCCTGTCTCTCTCCTCAGTCCCTGTCTCTCTCCTCAGTCCCTGTCTCCCTCCTCAGTCCCTGTCTCCCTCCTCAGTCCCTGTCTCCCTCCTCAGTCCCTGTCCCCCTCCTCAGTCCCTGTCTCCCTCCTCAGTCCCTGTCTCCCTCCTCAGTCCCTGTCTCCCTCCTCAGTCCCTGTCTCCCTCCTCAGTCCCTGTCTCCCTCCTCAGTCCCTGTCTCCCTCCTCAGTCCCTGTCTCCCTCCTCAGTCCCTGTCTCCCTCCTCAGTCCCTGTCTCCCTCCTTAGTCCCTTTCCCCAGTCCCTGTCCCCCTCCCCAGTCCCTGTCCCCCTCCTCAGTCCCTGTCCCCCTCCTCAGTCCCTGTCCCCCTATTTAAGGCCCTGTCCCGTTACTCAGTTCCTGCCCCCCTCATCAGTGCCTGCCCCCCTCCTCAGTGCCTGTCCCCCTCCTCAGTCCCTGTCCCCCTCCTCAGTCCCTGTCCCCCTCCTCAGTCCCTGTCTCCCTCCTCAGTCCCTGTCTCTCTCCTCAGTCCCTGTCTCCCTCCTCAGTCCCTGTCTCCCTCCTCAGTCCCTGTCTCCCTCCTCAGTCCCTGTCTCTCTCCTCAGTCCCTGTCTCTCTCCTCAGTCCCTGTCTCCCTCCTCAGTCCCTGTCTCCCTCCTCAGTCCCTGTCTCCCTCCTCAGTCCCTGTCTCCCTCCTCAGTCCCTGTCTCCCTCCTCAGTCCCTGTCTCCCTCCTCAGTCCCTGTCTCCCTCCTCAGTCCCTGTCTCCCTCCTCAGTCCCTGTCTCCCTCCTCAGTCCCTGTCTCCCTCCTCAGTCCCTGTCTCTCTCCTCAGTCCCTGTCTCTCTCCTCAGTCCCTGTCTCTCTCCTCAGTCCCTGTCCCCCTCCTCAGTCCCTGTCCCCCTCCTCAGTCCCTGTCCCCTATTTAAGGCCCTGTCCCGTTACTCAGTTCCTGCCCCCCTCCTCAGTGCCTGCCCCCCTCCTCAGTGCCTGTCCCCCTCCTCAGTGCCTGTCCCCCTCCTCAGTCCCTGTCCCCCTCCTCAGTCCCTGTCCCCCTCCTCAGTCCCTGTCCCCCTCCTCAGTCCCTGCCCCCCTCCTCAGTCCCTGTCCCCCTCCTCAGTCCCTGCCCCCCTCCTCAGTCCCTGCCCCCCTCCTCAAGTCCTGTCCCCTTACTCAGTGCCTGCCCCCCTCCTCAAGCCCTGTCTTCTTACTCAGGCCCTGTTCCCCTCCTCAGCCCCTGCTCCCTTCATCAGCCCCTGCTCCCTTCATCAGCCCCTGCTCCCTTCATCAGCCCCTGCTCCCTTCATCAGCCCCTGCTCCCTTCATCAGCCCCTGCTCCCTTCATCAGCCCCTGTCCTCTTCATCAGCCCCTGTCCTCTTCCTCAGCCCCTGTCCTCTTCCTCAGCCCATGCCCCCTTCCTCAGCCCATGCCCCCCTCCTCCTAAGCTCCTGTCCCTCTTCCTCAGCCCATGGCCCCTTCCTCAACCCATGTCCCCCCCCCTCCTAAGCTCCTGTCCCTTTTCCACAGCACTGTCAACTTACTTAGCCCCTGTCCCCCTCCTCAGCCCCTGTCCCCCTCCTCAGCCCCTGTCCACCTTACTCAGCCCCTGTCCACCTTACTCAGCCCCTGTCCACCTTACTCAGCCCAGTGCTCTTACTCAGCCCCTGCATACGAGCACCAGCCCCTGTCCCTCTTCCTCAGCCCCTGTCCCTCTTCCTCAGCCCCTGTCCCTCTTCCTCAGCCTCTGTCCCTCTTCCTCAGCCTCTGTCCCTCTTCCTCAGCCCCGTGCCCTTACTCAGCCCCTGCATACAAGCGTATCATTTTTTTTTGGGGGGGGGGGGGGGACGGACGGGAGGGGGAGGGGGCGGGGAGTGGATCTTGGGTGAGTTCCTGCACTTTTTTACCCAGGACTTGACCCCTGGTTATAAGGACCACTATGGGAGGGAGGGGGTGGGTTAAGGACCACTATGGGAGGGAGGGGGGTATAAGGACCGCTATGGGAGGGAGGGGGGGGTATACGGACCACTATGGGAGGGAGGGGGGGTATACGGACCACTATGGGAGGGAGGGGGGTATAAGGACCACTATGGGAGGGAGGGAGGGGGGTATAAGGACCGCTATGGGAGGGAGGGGGGGTATAAGGACCACTATGGGAGGGAGGGGGGGTATAAGGACCACTATGGGAGGGAGGGGGGGGTATAAGGACCACTATGGGAGGGAGGGGGGGGTATAAGGACCACTATGGGAGGGAGGGGGGTATAAGGACCACTATTGGAGGGAGGGGGGTATAAGGACCACTATTGGAGGGAGGGGGGTATAAGGACCACTACGGGAGGGAGGGGGGTATAAGGACCACTATGGGAGGGAGGGGGGGGGGTATATGGACCACTATGGGAGGGATGGGGGGGATAAGGAACACTATGGGAGGGAGAAGGGGGATAAGGACCACTATGAGAGGGAGGGGGTGGGATAAGGACCACTAGGGGAGGGGAGGGTAAGGACCACTAGGGGAGGGGTGAGTCAGGACCACTGGGGGGGGGGGGTGAAGGAACACGGGGGTGGGGAGGTAAGGACCACTGAGGGAGGAGGAGGGGAAGTCATATATCAAGCAGGGAGGGGGGACGAAAAAAAATATATAAATAAAATAAGAAATAATAATAAAAAAATAATAATAATAAAAAAATAATAACAAAAAAAGGGGTATAAGGACCACTATGGGGGGGGGGGTTATAAGGACCACTATGGGAGGGAGGGGGTGGGTTAAGGACCACTATGGGAGGGAGGGGGGGTATAAGGACCGCTATGGGAGGGAGGGGGGGGTATACGGACCACTATGGGAGGGAGGGGGGGTATAAGGACCACTATGGGAGGGAGGGGGGTATAAGGACCGCTATGGGAGGGGGGGTATAAGGACCACTATGGGAGGGAGGGGGGGGGAAAGGACCACTATGGGAGGGAGGGGGGGATAAGGACCACTATGGGAGGGAGGGGGGTATAAGGACCACTATGGGAGGGAGGGGGGGGGATAAGGACCACTATGGGAGGGAGGGGGGATAAGGACCACTATTGGAGGGAGGGGGTATAAGGACCACTATGGGAGGGAGGGGGGGTATAAGGACCACTATGGGAGGGGGTGGGATAAGGACCACTATGGGAGGGAGGGGGGGTATAAGGACCACTATGGGAGGGGGTGGGATAAGGACCACTATGGGAGGGAGGGGGGGTATAAGGACCACTATGGGAGGGAGGGGGGGTATATGGACCACTATGGGAGGGATGGGGGGGATAATGAACACTATGGGAGGGAGAAGGGGGATAAGGACCACTATGAGAGGGAGGGGGTGGGATAAGGACCACTAGGGGAGGGGAGGGTAAGGACCACTAGGGGAGGGGTGAGTCAGGACCACTGGGGGGGGTGAAGGAACACGGGGTGGGGAGGTAAGGACCACTGAGGGAGGAGGAGGGGAAGTCAGGACATATGGGGGGGGGAGGGGGCGGCAAAAAAAAATGCCCCAAATATCCTTGCACCGGCCCTGCACACACTGCATTCACACACTGCATTCATGCACACACACACTGCATTCATGCACACACACACTGCACTCATACACACACGCTGCACTCATACACACACGCTGCACTCATACACACACACATACGCACACACTGCATTCATTATACACACACTGTAAATACATATTCAATTAATATATTTTTTTTAGGATCTCATTTTATTTAGAAATTTACCAGTAGCTGCTGCATTTCCCACCCTAGTCTTATACTCGAGTCAATAAGTTTTCCCAGTTTTTTGGGATAAAATTAGGGGCCTCAGCTTATATTCGGGTCGGCTTATACTCGAGTATTTACGGTAGTTACAAAACTACTCTTAAGAATTGTGCAAACCTGGGTTTAAATTGGTGATAGTGGAACATGTGCCTCACATATGGAAGAAACTACATGATAAGTTTGTAGCAATAAAAATACCCTTTACTGGCAGAAAAAAAACATAGACATAAACTAGTAGATTAAATATAAAATAGAAAAATAAATGGGACGTCTGAAATAAAGAGCAATGTTAAGTGCCTTGCTGTTTTTTTTTGTGATCTTTTCCCTCCTCTTTCTTTGTTGTTTCAGTTATTTAGACTAAAATATAATATATTATAAAGCATAAGGTACAGCTAAGCTATGGTGTAAAATATATCTTTACAACATTAAGCCTTTGGACAAAGGCAATATCTAGCCTAGCAGCAGTGAAACCAATGATTACATAAAAAGAATCACTCCTCAAGATAGTATGATTCAGAACTAACTTCACACAATACTAACAAAAGAGAGTACTCATTGTGTGGAATAAAGAAATAAAAAAATAATCACATTAAAAAGTAAAACAAAGAAATGCATATAATATATCCATATAATAAAAGCAAACATGTACACAAAGATAGAAATATGCTTATATTTATTAGGAAGTTACTGTTTTCTACTTGCCTTCAATATATTTTCTTTGATATGGAAGAAGTTAATTTTCACAATAACATCTCTGGGAGATAGCAGGCTCTATTCACCAGCAGCTGGTCTTGTTTGGATCACTGGGACAAACTTGAAAGAAGTCCATTAGATAAGTATCGAGATCTACTATTGAGATCCCTCAAAGAGAGATTGTTTCTCCTAAATCTTTTGTCCATATTTGACAGATGGGGTTGTATGACTCTAGAGTAGTCTCCATCTCCTGGGACTGAGCCACAGTTCATAATTGACAATTTGTCAATTTGTCCATTCTTTTGTTCAATATGATTAATTTTCTGGACCAGGTTTAGCATGTTTTTTTCATAAATCCCCTGAGAGGGCTTAAATTTGGCATGTAATAGTAGTCATTAGTGTTGAGCATAGGACAGCAAACAAGTGCTTCATCTTAGTGGATGTGATAGGCCATTCATCAACATAGTGCTGATAGATGCTGGTGGAGATGGAGATCCTTCCTTTGGGCCTTCTGAGGTGCAGTCTTCAGCCTGGTCAGCATTGCCACAGGTCTTAGTGGCTAATGTTCTGCTTGTATTGAAAATATAGTTTCAAATTCAGGACATGTTTATGAGCTCAACTTGTCATCTATAATTCCATGGTTTTGTAGATTAAAATATATCTATGCTATGTTAACATCAAACATATATTGCATTGTCTTCATTAGTTATTAAAAAATATAATCTGCCATGCCTATGTGATCATGCCATAGAATTAGGTTCTTAGAAAGTCTTAGAAAGTCTTCATGCCGAAAATAGTTCCAGGGCTTTCACGGTTCAGTCCCCCTGAAGTCTATTTGCGGTTTTGGTCCATGCGAACGGCCGCCAGGGAGCTAGCGCCTGGTTATATACGCACTAATGGAATGTGCTGAACCAGGGGACTCAGGGGGAATAAAATCTGAGTCTTTACAGTCGCTGACCTGGCCCATAGTCGGTGGGCAGGAGGCTGGCACGCAAGCTCCTCCAGGAGCTCGTGGCAAACTCAGGAGGACAGGGGAGTTTGTCACAATAATGCTTAAATATTCTATGCAACAATTTATTAAAATAACTAAAGATCCCAAAATTACAGTACTGACAAGTATTGTCTCTGACCAGATCGAGTCCCTAGCAATCAAGAGACTCTCATTTTGGTCTAGGAGGGCTAGATGGCTAGTAGTCCATAAATTGCCATCTGTTGGATATGTAGGTTGTCCTCCTGCTGCATTGTCACTCATTTTATAGAGTGAGTGGAAAAAGCTGAAATCAGTCATACTGCTGATATGTGTTTTCTCAGTTCACTTTATAGTTTTGTTAAATTGTGCTGTGTGCAGCAATTTCCTGAACCATTGACTGTACATGGCAGTGGCTCATACTTCCTGTAGTTACAAGCCACTGATGAAAACGAGACGAGAAATAGGGGGTTTTCTGCACCATAAATGTTGTTTTAAATGTTATTTTATTTTGAAGTACAAAATATAAGCATACCTACAGCCAATCGAAATATAAAATATACAGTTGCCTACGCAGAGGCATATTGATGCGTCGTGATACAGTACTATGATGCGCCAAGAGGCGCTATCATTGGTAGGAATAGGAAAATATGACTGCATCTGGTAAAGTTAAGTATTATTGTGAAACATGGCCTAAACACTGAAAACAATCAACAAAACAGGGCCTATTATCAAACATCAAGGAGAAACTCTACTGAACATTATCTGCATATACTTGGGTTCCTGTAAAATAGGTACACAGCATTCTGAGTGCAGTCATTCTGAGTGTAGCTCAATAGAAAATAGTAATGGCAACTCTAAACTGGTCAATTGGCAACTTTGCACAAATAGCTCATATTTAAACCATACAATCTTGGTGTGGTGAATATATGTGTAGTATGTCTATGCCATGCAAGCTAGCATGTAAAATGAACATGTGTATCAGATATAGCAGAGGTGTGTAGCAATGCGGATGCAGGAGCCAGGGATGCCACAGTGACAAAATTAAAATGGTGATATTAGCTAAATTAAAGTAAACTGTAACTTTACTGAGTGCCATCACTAGTAATAATAGTGAAACCATTCACCCTGTGCTGTAGTACACGTGGTACATGCATGTCAACTTAACTAACTAGTGTTGAAAATGAACTTAACCAATAAGCATGCTAGGCAGATGTGCCTGATAATGGGAGGTAAAAGTATTAACTTGACAAACTCCAGTTAGTCATACATGTCTGAGTGGTGAGCATGAGTTGAGTTGTCTGGCTGTGGCGGAACCAGCCTCGCTACTGGGCATTGGAGAAGACTGCTTGCCAGTCTCTTGCCATGTGACTATGGCCCCTGGAATGTATTGCCCTTTAACCCCTTAAGGACCAAACTTCTGGAATAAAAGGGAATCATGACGTGTCAGACATGTCATGTGTCCTTAAGGGGTTAAGAAACTTATCTGGGCTTATTGCATTTTGAAACCCTTTTTCTGCCCCTTTGAATACATGGGAAGGTGTGCCCCTCCCCCGTTTCCTGCCTATTGTTCTCCATCAGGGCGTTGTCCCAGGGACACTGCCAGATCAGTTGGAATTTGCTGTTTTGCGCCTCATCTGTCTCTCATCAGCCCTTGCTATGGTTTAACCCCATGGTGATTTGACTGTGTTTGTGAGATCTGAGCGCTGTTTGGATATATTGAGCGTTCAGATCCAAGCTATCTGGGGATAGGTTGAATGTGGGGGTTCTGTTCAGTATGATAGGAATTATGTATTTTTGTGTATTTTTGCTGTTGTGAATATTTTCTGTCCCTGGAGATAGTTGGCTTACCACGCCCACTTAAGCCAATTATCTCCAGGATAGAGGACTCTGTGGAACTGGTTTGGGCTGGAAAAGCCATGCTTCAGTGGTAACAAAGAACTTTTGACCTAACTTTTGAACCACTGGACCAAATTGTATGATTTTGACATATGTTTTTATTTGGAGTATGTTGATTCTGAAAATGTGAATGTGATGTATACTTTTAAAGTTATGAATATTGTGCAAAATTGTGTATTTTCCTGCCTGTGATAATTATGTTAGCCCATTGTGTTCAGTAATTATATCACATGCAGAGGGGAGCATTTTGTGTGTAATTGCTGGGAGTGTCTGAGTGTATTGTACGTATTGATTGGTTGTTTTGCAAAACCCTGTGGGCAGTACTAGGTGTGCAAAATGTGCATAAAAGCAGAGTGTTTCATTAAAAGTTCAGTTCTACTTCACGCTCAATTTGGAGTGCCGTCTCTTATTGGGGGAATCTGCTACAAGGGATTGCTATGCTAGTCATACTCTCTTGCTATAATCACTAGTAAGTTCTTTTAAGAGCTTGTTCCTGTTTTGCTCGCTGAAGGAGTCTACGGTGGTTATGGTATCTGCTGGAGTGCTTGGAGCCCTCAGGAAGCGGTAGGAGCATCCTTCAATGGAGGTACCCAGTCGGGGTGCTCGTCAATCCGTTACACTGGCATATAATAAAGTATAGACCTGAGGAAGAATAAGCTGATGGGAGCTTTCAAGCATGCTAAGTTGTATTAAATGTAGTAAAGCATAACAAATGTGTTCTCTTAGAAATTATGGTGTTCCCAAATAGACTGCGAAACCTTTCACTAGATAGGTGATAGAAGAATAGCAAGGTGAAATAACACATGGATCTTAACAGAAAAAGAAAAAGAAACCCCCTCCTTCCAATTGCCCACTAGAGAATAGAGAGTCATGGCTTGACAGGCATAGAGAGACAAGGAAAAGTTCAGCCGATATGCAGCAGATAAGGGACATCGCCCCAGTAGTGTTGATGAGTCAAGTCCCTTTTGGCTGCACCACATCAGCCACATAAGTCCTAGGACTCAGTCTTATAGCTTTTCTTTCAGCAGCCTTTTTCCACGTTGAGTGATGACCTTTCCGAGGGTGGGAGTTGTGCATAGGTAGCTTTCCCAGTTTGGACCATGGTCCAGGAAGATTTTGGTTTGCAGCAGTATTGGATCTGTGGTACCTCTGCACCTCAGGGGTGTCTGCCTTTGCTTCTCGACAGCTGGTGTCACTTAATTTCCTTTCTCAGTGCGTCGTGGCATTACCCGGAGGTCAGGCAATAGTGCAGCTCTATATTTCTCTTTGCATCATTGAATCTGGAGCCAAAATTCTACCAAATTTTGTTCAAGGCTTTAGTAAGTCATTCCTCTGGTGCGGCCGAGAGTGAAGAGATTTGGAGGGCAGGCTGTTTCTCATCAGTGGCATCTTAGCATGCTGTGCACCAGATATTAAACCCAGAGATGACATCTGAATCTGGAAGAGGTGAGTGAGTCAGTAAATCAGTGGTGACTGGGATAACCCCCACCGGTCCGAGAGGGGGAGGAGCACAGTGAGTCCATGCCATCAACCAGTGAACAAGGAGAGTGGCTGCCTCTCCACACTCAGGTCTCCAGCAGGCCGCTACCAAGCCTGAATATACAGTCACTGGTCATCGTCAGATTCCCCCAAAGTCGAACCACGGGAACTTCTTGGCTCTTAAATGATGCGTCTGACAGGGAGAAACAGCGAATTTTAGGTAAATCCGGCAGATTTAGTATTATGCTCCTGGAGCTCAGCCATGATGCGTCCGTCCAGCTCTGCAGTCAGACTTTGCCCCCAACCATACATTTTGCTTATGATGTCAAGTTGTTCTAAGGTTTAGAGTGCCATTTACATTGGACACAGGGGTGATGCTAAGCCAGTTCTGCCTTAGAGTGTACCTGGGTACTGCGCGTACATTCTTGTACACTTCTCTGTTCTGTCGAAAAATAATCAATTGGTTTTAGGGCTCATGTTTCAACTAAAAAGCACTAGAAAAATTTTATATGTAAGGCGATTTTAGCTTGTTCCAACAAATTCTCTAATGAACCAAAAAGCTGAAACATCCATTTAAAAATATTGTATGTATTTACTTTTAGCAAACTTTACAAAGTGAATATTAATTGACAGAAATCCACTAGCTTGGCAGACTACAATGCCGATTCTGCTAAATTTATTTGATAAGATTAGTGTACAAAATATTGCCCGCATTTTAATTATAATGTGTTTATTAAATTTGTTTTTTGCAAGCAATAAGATGATGGATTTCTTTTATTTTTGTAGTTTATTCCTTGACAGTTTAAGTCATCATCGCAATTACTTCCCTGCAAAACATTTATCATGCATATTTTAAACAGTTTAGTGGCTGTATCGATAGCAAGTCTGCAATATTTCATTCTAAACACAAATGACTGCATGACATCAGTCTGGAAGAAAAAAACGTAAATTTATAATTAGGAAACAATTACCTTAATTAAGAAACAATTAAATTAAGAATCAATCAAAGAAGATATATAAAGGATAATTGTGTGCTTTCTATCATGTCACCAGGTGAGTTAATAACATGGCTTGTAACCATTTATTAGGTGAGCCATGGGATCATTTGGTTAAAAGATAATGGTAATATTCAACTGTATTGAATATATTACACAAAGTCATCTTACTGAAAATTTTTAACCTCATGAACTGCATGTTACATCCTAGTCCAACTACAAATCTTAATTCCTGGCATTATAAATTCTAGTTTTTATTTTAGCTTATGTATTGTCTGTTATGTCTATATCAAATTGTGAATGTGGCATCTTTGCTAGTGTATTTTTGAGCTTGGTTTATTCCTTAATATTCTCCCTGATTGCCAATGGAACCAAATTCGGACTGTCTTGTAGATTTTCAAAGTAGATTCCGATAATTAATTGCACCGATCAGTCTAATCATATTGATATTTCTCCCACCTTTGATTAGGTACCGATAGTGTAGTTTTTTTTGTTTTTGCAGGTTTCATGTGTTATTTTTAGAACTGTGGTCATTTATGAAACTGAAACATGGCAGAACATGAAGGATAAAGTAGCATGCCACTGACCACCAAAATCTGAAGATGTGTTGAATTATGGAAAATAATACTTCACTAAGCACACTATATAACAAGAACGGAAAGAAGGAATCATTTAATGATAATCCTACTCTAATTATTATAAAATATATGATTCACAAACTGCTGCATGTTTGCTTCTCTATCTTTAATTAGTACGTAGGAGCACAAAACAATTGTAACCAGACCAATAGTTGAATAAGAATATGCAGAAATAGTCAATCTATGGAGAGACCAGATTCCCTACTGGTCAAAAATCAATGCAAACTATAATATCAAGTGCACACCACAAGTTAAAAGGATTTATTTTTAAATTTTACCTAATAAAAAATATAGCACAAACTCTCATATATAGAATGTACAGTGGTATCAATAGTTACATCACAACAGTAAACACAAAATGTTAACAAATTCTTATTCAAATCCTCAGTCTTGTAATGCGAAAAACGAGAAAAATACATTAAAAAAATTATAAAATAAATTAAAACAAACAGAAATAATAAATATCTGCCCAAAGCAGCAAACTTGGCTCCAACCAAGGTAACCCAGTAAAATGTTAAATCTTCACATAGAAACGTGATCCAGAAGAGACCGCCCTACGTTTTTGCCTGCATAGGCCTTTATCAAAGGATATAACTCACTAACTCACACAAACATTAGCACGTATGTAGAGAAAAACTAAGAGACAAAATCACCCACTTTTTAATATAGTAAGTGAACTAATCAAAGGATAAGTTAACTGGGATTTCACCCTCTTATCATCATGATGACCATTGCACATGTACTGATACAAGATAAAATAAAAGGGTGATAGAAAATGGGGGTGGCCCCTAAGAGAACAAACAATATAGTAACACAACAATATGTACAGCAATAACTGATACAATTGAACATCCTAGCATCCAGTGTTTTCAAATTACATATGCACACAGCCATCCAAGCAAGAAGGCTTTCAGGTTCCTAAAGATTGGACAAAAAACAAACTAGAAGCAAACAAAAAGAGGAGAGCTGGAAGCCTAGAAAGAGCACTCAAGATAAAGGGGATAACCCTGGGGAAACTACCAAAGTAGTTAGAGATAGAGAAAGAGGGGTGAGTGCCCTAAATAATTAATACATAACCTTTAATAATGCATTTTAAAATGTGGTAATAGCCACAAGAAAATAATTAAAAACTGACACTGTTGTAAATCTGGTAGGAAACAAATGTCTGAGAAAGTAAATCGTTGTACACATGTAGACGTGAACGTAATAAACTTCCCAAAAGTGTCTGTTAAATATTCCAACGTTTAAGGGTAAAACCCATATCTGTAGACACCTAAAATGTCAGAGATGAAAAGCTTCCCTAGTGAGATTAGTCAGAACAATATAGAGAGGTCCTGTTCAAAAGTTTTCAGTGTCCTCTCTGCAGAAGCTAAGTGCAAAAAAGCGATAGTTTTGCACAATCAATAGACATAAAGTGTTAGTGTATGCTGAAACCTCCTGGGTAAAGGCAGCAATGCACTCACTTATCATATATCATATAGACTAAGTATGCATAAATAAAGCCTTGAATGTTAGTAAATGGGCGATCGTGAGGGTTGAGACCTCCTGGATAGAGATCGCTAATACACCCGATAAACAATGTGGCACCCAATTTACAATGTAGCATGCATGCTAACATAGTATACACCAAGAAGCCTTATATGGTGCCCAATAGAGCCTTATATGTATATGTAGGGGTACAATCACGGTCAGCAGTGTAACGGATCGCCTGGCACCCCGACTGAGTACCTCCGTTAATGGATGCTCCTAGCGCTTCCTGAGGACTCCAAGCACTCTGGCAGACACCATAATCACCGAATCCGAGAAACCTTTAAATTCTCCCAAGCGTATGAATGCTGTAGACCATTGAATAGGAACCATACGAATAGGCTTGTACTCCTAGCAGTCAACTGGAACAGCATACATTAAATCCTTCCCCCAATAATGAGACGACACATCACTTTGAGGGTAAAACAGGAACTCTCGACTGGCTCATCCAGCCTGGCTTTTATTTCCAACTCACACATACAGGCCACACCCAGGGGGAGGCATAAAAGAACCAATGACATAGATGTTACCTCCCACACATCCCCTCCCCTTAGTGTGACACATAATCCCATTATGCATACAGTGTAAAATATACTTTTACACAACTTTCATAACTTTAAAACCATACATCACATTCACATAAAAATACATATCCACAATCAATCCATTCAGGGGAACAACATATTAAAAAATGGCATGAATCCGACCAGGGGTTCAAAAGTTACTAAAATTATCTTTTGTTCCTTTCTGGCTGGCAGAAAAACATCCCCACAATGCACCCTGGTTTCCTCCCCTCTGCCCTGGAGTTAATTGGAGAAGTAATCCAATTACCCAGGACTAAAGGCAGACTCCATTAACCACATGGTTGCAAAACAACATAAAACACTTTAAAATACATAAAGTCACATTTACACATAACACACAGACATTTCACCTATCCCCAGATAGCTGGGATCTGCACGCACAAAACTACCGAATAGCGCGCAGATCCTACTCACACAGTACAATTGCCATGGAGCTAAAGTCTTTCCCATAGTCTTTCATTATATGAATAGGCTCCATGGTATGGCTATCTGGGGTATCACATTCCCATAAAGTCTGGTCCATAGTCCAAAGGCAAGAGGCGGGCAATCAGCCCCCTCCAAGGACACGTGGCGAGGTCGGTTTCGCCACAAGCAGTATACCCCAAAATGATTATACATAAATAAATAAAAGACTGATAGCTAAACTAGGAAGGTCGGTGTTAAAGACAACCGGCAGGGTAGCCAATAATAGTGAAGTTTATGCGGCTAGTTCATAGCTGTAGGAACACAGCCGTTGGTCCTCGCCCTTCCAAAAAGCTCAAGTCAGCTCGAGATCCATGATGCCACATAAGCCATAATAAGAAATACATCTTGTGCATCGGAAATAATAGTAGCTGTGGATCGTCGAGAGGCCCCTGACGTGCGCGTTTCGCCCGCAGCTCGTCAGAGGGGAGCCGATGTGCAGGAACTGGACCGATATTTAAAGGTAGGTGGCGAGTTTTCATTGGAGGTGTTCAAGAAAACGTCAGACGTCATCAACCTATCATCGTCAGGTAAAGAAGTGATGTAACTGAATGGAATATCAGGCGGATTAACCCCTTGGGGGTATAATTGTGGGAACATTGAAAGAAATCAAGAATACTGACAACCCTTGCGATATAGAAGGATAGATGTCAATATAACCCGGATAAGTGTAAAGATGTAAAAATCGCACAGTGTTAATGTGCAGATGGCATGATCGATGAATATTGCAACCCGTGCTTTGTATATATTGTTACATAGAATCAGGAAATAGTGAAATGCAATTTAACAATAGAATATCCAAACCGATAGATATTTGGTACATACGGTAGTGGGCACAAATGGGATGTTATAAAGAAATGATCCATGGATAACCAGGAGATGTACCGATTGAAGACAGGTGCTGTCGGTACACAATGTTAAAGTACCTATTACTATAAACACACTTAGATTGTGACCACGTCCTGTATATTGAATGTCATATATAATTAGAAATCACGCAGTGTTCAGGTGCCTCTGACCATACATATCCATGGGTAGATAGCCCTCGTATATTGAAAGTAAATATGTATACAGGGCTCACCGTGTAAGATGCCTACAATAAGTTAACCATAGATATGTGTACCCCGTCCTGTGAGTAGTGTGTCACATAGAATAAGTTATTCAGGACTCAGGATGTGAATACACAGGGGGAGGTTATATAATAGTAATCCAGAGATGTGTCATGGACAGGTAGCGATACAAAGATAATTAAGGAGGACCTAGTGGTTACTTACTGGAAATATCGTGCTAAAGTGGAAAATACAGCTAAACCTAATCGATCGCCTGAAAAATGCTGGTAACATGCAGTGGAAGTAATGCCTGTCCCCTGCTTCGCTCACAGAGCCCAAAAATTAGGTTGATGAGCCCAAATTAGAGCAAATGCCTAGGGTTTGACTCTAATAGAAGAGTGTGTGGTGATAACCCTACAAGCAATTTTGGGATGGAAACACCATCCACAGTAGTGATAAAGCGGAGATTCATAGGGAACTTGAAAAAGAAAATCCACTGGAGGTGGAGAATGTGACAATGGACAAATAAAAAACCTTTATTTTCCTAATGGCACATAATAGGACTGTAATGGAGATCCTGTACTTAATACCCAAACAGATCCCGTTGTTAAGGGTATGAGGTGCCAGGCCAATAGTGGATAAAAGGGGTGAAGTTGAATTCTTCATTCATCCCCCCTGGGTTTAGGGTTCTAAACTCATAGATCCACTTGGACTCTTTCTGGAGGAGAGTTAGATTAATGTTGCCTTTCCTGGAGTTCAAAGTGACTTTCTCTAAGGCTTGAAAGGATAAGTGATTGGGATTGCCACCATGGAAGTGACGGACATGATTCGCTACAGGAGTACTTAGATTCAGATTAGTGACAGAGTTAATATGCTGGAGAACACGTCTCCTAAACTCCTGATAAGTCTTCCCTATGTATTGAGTACCACATGAACATGTTATCACATAGATGACTCGAGTGGTGCTGCGATTGATGAAATGGTTCACTCTGAATTCTTTTGAGGTTTGGCTGCATCTCACCATTTTTGAAGTTTTGATGAATTGGCAGGCCTTGCAATGGCCGCATTTATGAGTCCCCATAGGAGCAGACAGCCAGTTTTTTGTGAGAGTTTTTCTTTCTAAGTGGCTATGTACCAATAGGTCTCTAAGGTTTTTTGATCTGCGTGCCGTGATGTTCGCTTAGGGTACTAGATTGGTGTCTAGATCTTTGTCGTATTGTAAAATTGGCCAATGTCGAGTGAATATATCATTAATGGGTTGCCATTGTTCATCAAAGGTGCCAATACATCTAATCATTGGCTTTGTGGGGGTAGGTCTTGTTGATCGGAGACTGGTGCTTCTTTCTTGTGTAAGAGCTCTTTGGAACGCTTTCTTGAGGGTCCGGTTGGGGTATCCTTTATTTTTGAAACAAATTTGTAGTTTATTGGCCTCAGCTCTGAAGGATTCCTCACTAGAGCAGTTTCTTCTTGCTCTAAGGTACTGACCATAGGGGATTCCGGCCTTGAGCCGCTGCGGATGGAAGCTTTGCCAATGTAAAAGGCTGTTCGATGCAGTACTTTTCCTGAAGAGTTCAGTGTCTACTGTTCCATCGATATTGAGTAGAATCCTAAGGTCAAGGAATTCCAAATGTGTCTCATGGATCACATATGTCAGTTTGAGTCCAATTTGATTGTCATTAAGCTCATTCACCATGTTTACGAAAGATGGAATAGAACCAGTCCAGAACAGCAAGATATCATCGATATATCTTATCCATTTGTGGATATATTGATGGAACTGACTGATATCTTTCAGAGTTGTTTCCTCCCACCACCCAAGATATAGATTCGCATAGCTAGGGGCACAAGCTGTGCCCATAGCGGTGCCAACTAATTGTAGATAGTATTTGCTGTCAAAGACAAAATAATTGTGGGTTAAGATGAACTCCAAGAGTGCTAGTATTAATTCAATTTGTTCTGAATCATATTTACTGGATTTGAGTAAAAAGTAAGATGTAGCACGTAGTCCTATTTCATGTGGGATGTTGTTATACAAAGATACAACGTCTAGACTTGCGAGTAGAGTGTATGGTGGGACCACTAGATTTTCCAGCATCAGCAGTGTTTGTTTGGTGTCCTGCACGTGTGATTCCAAGTTGATATACTATAATATCAAGTGCACACCACAAGTTAAAAGGATTTATTTTAAAATGTTACCTAATAAAAAATATAGCACAAACTCTCACATATAGAATGTACAGTGGTATCAATGTTTACATCACAACAGTAAACACAAAATGTTAACAAATTCTTATTCAAATCCTCAGTCTCGTAATGCGAAAAACGAGAAAAATACATTAAAAAAATTATAAAATAAATTAAAACAAACAGAAATAATAAATATCTGTCCAAAGCAGCAAACTTGGCTCCAACCAAGGTAACCCAGTAAAATGTTAAATCTTCACATAGAAACGTGATCCAGAAGAGACCGCCCTACGTTTTTGCCTGCATAGGCCTTTATCAAAGGATATAACTCACTAACTCACACAAACATTAGCACGTATGTAGAGAAAACTGAAAAACTAAGAGACAAAATCACCCACTGTTTAATATAGTAAGTGAACTAATCAAAGGATAAGTTAACTGGGATTTCACCCTCTTATCATCATGATGACCATTGCACATGTACTGATACAAGATAAAATAAAAGGGTGATAGAAAATGGGGGTGGCCCCTAAGAGAACAAACAATATAGTAACACAACAATATGTACAGCAATAACTGATACAATTGAACATCCTAGCATCCAGTGTTTTCAAATTACATATGCACACAGCCATCCAAGCAAGAAGGCTTTCAGGTTCCTAAAGATTGGACAAAAAACAAACTAGCACTGAGAAAAAAGCAAAATATTATAATGATACAAAGCATGGTGGTATATAAGAGCCCCAAACTGATTACACTAAATTACAAAAATAAAACAGAAATTGTGCACCGAGCGTGGCAGGTATTGCACGTGTGCTTGCCACCCACAATCTTTGGGCATGGCCCAAAAGACCAAAAAAGCCAACTGTAGGCAGGTAAATGGTATACATTGTATAAAGACCTGGTCCCTAATAAGAAACAAATACATTAGCTAGCTAGTATGAGGTGGTGTATATAACCTGTAAAAATAAATAGAGGGATTTAAAAAAAATGCAAATTATACACAAAAGGATGTAGCAAACTGTGACAGACCACCTGGCACCCCGACCGGGTGCCTCTGCCAATTGATGCTCCTAGTGCTCACCGAGGACTCCAAGCACTCCACCAGAAACAATAAGCACCGCAATCCCCACGTCGAGCGTTACAGCTTGGCTGGGAACTCACCGTCCTCCACCCACCCTAGACCCTAGACGCAAGACCAGGATTCAGCTTCCAGAGAGTATTACAGGAGCAGCTCTTATAAGAGCTAGTGATTAAAATCCAAGGAGAGTATAGTGATATAGCAATCCCCAGGATCGATACAGCCGTTTCCCCCACACACTTGGCCTTATATGACAACCCCCATGCAAGTGGTACGCCCATATGGACCTTGTGGGAAACTACAGTATAAAGTCACAGACCAATAACAATCATGTTTAAATGCATGACACTCCCATAACAAGCATACAATCTCTCCCCTCTGCCTGGGAGATAATTGAGTCAGAAACTGTATTAACTCCAGGCTGAAAAAACACATATTTCTATAAAACCCCAAAAGTACCCCAAAACACATAAAATCCCAACATCCCCTGATAGCCCTGATCTGGGTGACCAACATATCCAAAAATCACCCAGATCAGTTTAGGGGTTCAGGAATTCTGTGGAAGTCACATTTTGACCGACCACACGCATGGTCCCATGTCCAAAACAGTTCCAGAGAATGAGGCTGTGTGGTTGGTCTATTTCTGGAATTAGAAATAAAGTCCAAAATACCGAACGTAGCCGTTTGTGGGTAAAGTCAGTTTATGTCTCTCGTTCATGAGTTTATTCACACCAAACGCAGATCGACTCTCAATCGAATAGAGAGGTATGTTTTTAGTGGTGTTCGTGCCACTTGTGGAGTTCGAAGTGCTGCTTCGCAAACAGGTTACTTTTGTCACACAGACCAATAATATCCCAGACTCCTAGTGGTAAAGCAAAATTTTATATTTAAAATTGAAAGCCATTACATATGTTTTTAAATGCTCCTGTGGATTACTCACATTTATGCAAATATTATTCACAAGTTTTTGCATTTATAGGATTTTCACAGGAATTAAACATTGTTGATTTTAATGATTTTTGTGTAAAATATATTATCCATCTGTCCTACATCTTCCTATCAGCCCGTTTTAAATCAATCAAATGGATCCATGTCTCTAACATTATGTTTCATAATGGAAAATATATTTAGATCCTTTTTCATTTTTTTTTTTTTTTTGCCTTCGTCTGTGTAGCATACTGCGTTGATCTGACCAAATACAGTTTTCAAGTACCTTGTTATCCAACTGAGAATAAAGTTATCCTTTTTACAAAATGTATTCCTAACACTCAAGTGTTCCTCTGCCCCTCCCTTGCATCCCTTTATGGCACACAGAGGGTTAAATTAGCCTTTTGTTTCACTCACATTATCCCAGTGCCAAAGTCCCTTGTTGCTGGCTCCATCTTCACCTCCTCTGTCGTCAGCGCTGAGGGAGAAACTAATGAGTATGCACAGCGAACATGGCTCGATATGCCGCGTGACACAGGCGGCTTCCAGGGGGTGCCAAGAAGCTGCCACAAAGTGTCCGGTCCCACGCCACAGTTAACACCATGCGGTGTTTGGTTGCTCTATGTGCAGAGCAGCCCCTGCATGATCTGTCTTCTGGCAAGGCTTCCTGATCTTTTTTTCAGCCTTGTGCCACTTACATGAGTCCTTGGAAATTACAGGACCCTGTAGGTGCAGACTTTTTATAGCATTAAAGTGACAGGTCATATTATTGAGACACATCATCTGCTCTTCATAGGTCACACCCCTTTGTGTGAATTGCTGCAGGGTGATGATGCTGTCCAATAAGATTTTTGTTCTCCCTATTTAAACTTCCCTCTTTCTGGAGATCATTGCCCTGTCGTGGTTTATGCTGCCCGAGAGTGCTTACTGTGAAGTAGTTTTGGTTTTCTTGTTACTCACCTGACTTTGTATTTGACTTTTCTGATTTTCTGGTTCTCTGACTTTAGCTTGTTATTTTGTAATTGAGTATCTCTGGTATCCTTGACCTTAGCTTCCTGTTTTGACTCTGTGTTTTTCGCCTATCTAGGGCACACATAAACCCGACCATTCTAAGGTCCGGTATACGTACCTTCTCTCTTTTTATTAATTCATTCTTGTTACTGTTTCCCTATACTGTGTGTGTGTGTAGGTTACCCAATCTTGACATGCACACATTATGCTTTCCCCATAGGAAAACATTGCATCATTGGTTTCCTATGGGCATTTAAAGGATAGTGAATGTCCTCATGCAAAGTAGGATTTCACAGAGTCAAATGTTGTGAAATATCAGGAAGCGCCTCTGTGGGTGGCTGCACAAACTAGAGACAGTCTAAACACTGTAATTTAAACATTATAGTTTCTCTGAAGCAGCAATGCTTTAAATATTGATAAAGCCATTATAGGCGAAACGCGTTTATGGATATTTAATTGTACATTTTATATATTAAAGATTTCTTTGGTCACTATTTTGCTTGTACCAAGAATCTCTATATACATTTTTTACCTGGCATTTTAGTATTCTGGACTCCAAAGAATCCTTGGTGGGGATGCTCCACTTTTGTGAGTACCATTTCATTTATTTATTTTGTTTACCCACTGTTTTTATACAGAGAACACTATTGGTTTGTTTTATATTTTCTTTGAGTGACACTTACTCCTGAAGAAAAGGACACCGCATTGTATCCCATAAGCGGGGATCTGTACCGCTGTACGCTTTCTACACTAGAGCTGGTTATAGCTCTATCAAATGTGAGAGTGACATCATTCTCTTTTTATTAACTATATCTTATAGAACATATTACACTATTTTGGAAATCTGTTTTATCTTTTTCATATCATTGGACTACCTGAGGAAGGATTACGAGGATAACACCATTGTAGAAATTTGTCTTAGAGAAGAAATATCCAGTTAAGACTGACTTTTACTTTATTTTATCTGGACTTATTTGGATTTTCCTCACTTGGACTATTTAATTTATTTATTTTTTATTTTCTATTTTTTATTTTTTATTTTATTATTACCTTTATTTATTTGTTTGGCGCAGCTTTTATCTTTATTTTACCTATTTAAATTGTAGGATTGAGGGGGCAGTCACACTGCACCTAGACCACTGCAATGAGATAAAATTATCTGGGGCCTATAGTGTCTCTTTAATATTCTTTTTGTATCAAAGTGACCATTACCAGAGTACTTATTACAAATATACTTCACCTTGGTCCTATTTGAAAACATCATGGAAACATATTGTATTTTAATGTGTAATAGCACACAAAAACTAAAATATTCATCATAAAACTTGTGTAGAGAAGTAGCAATACATATATATAAAGCATATATAAAGCATTTGTATTCTGCATATTACATTTATGCATTATCCTTAAAGTGGCATTGTGAGTCCCCCTTGCAAAATTAGTATTTTATAAAGATAACATCTTTATATAATACTCATACTTACTGTGTTAGAATTTCACTGAAATTCCAACACAGATTGCAAACAAAGGAAAGATACGCACTTTCATCACTTGTAGACATCACTGCACTGTACCTAGGGTTGGCAAACCTCCACTCCATACAGTGAAGACAATGCAGTCCAAGGCTATTTAAGATATTTTGCATTTATTTTGAGAGAAAAATCATTATTTTATTGAAGGCATTTGGAGGACTTAATCATTCATTAATCACTTATGTTAGATTCCCTGGGGCTTAGTTTAGTTAATCTCCCACTTTTTTAAAGGATGACATCCAAATTTGTAAAATTTGTGGACTTTATTAATGTTGGATGGCTGGACTTGCATGCAGGGTTATCTATATTATATTAATAGATATAATGTGTTGTAGAGTTATTTCACACTTTATTATCACTGATTGATTGTTAATTGTATACCCTATTTATTGATGGTCTGTACACTCTGGTGTTAGCTTGACAAAGATCCAAGTGTGGATCAAAATGTTGTTGTGTTTGCCTTGTTTCTCCAATAAAACTACTGTTTGAAAAATACCCTGAGTGCCTGGACTACATTGTCTTTACTATATTAAATTCAATCACAGTCAAAAGATAAAGTTTTTAGTCTTCTAAGTTTCTTGTGAAAGTTTCTGTTTATTACATTTTGTGACCTTACTTGCTGTTCACTTCCATAAAGCCATACATATTTTAGATTAAAAGTTCTGACATTACCACCCCCCCTGCTCTACCTAAAGGTGATGACAGTAGTAGTGAAGGAAGCAGCAGTGGTGGTAGATTGCGACAACTGCACAGAATTTAATACAGCACCAGCGTACTTGCTGCCTGCCATATTACTTTCTGTCTCTGCTTCTTCCCTCAGTAATACAGACTTATGGTATCTTTGCAGATGTTGCGTTATACCAGCACTAGTGAGATAACACTTCTCTTGCCCACTACTCACTTCTTTGCCACTCAACATGCACTTTGCAAGTCAGCCTTCTTGAAGGCATTAAAAGTGATTCCTGTCAAGGCTTACCTTGGTGGGAGTCCAGTGTGCAGAGATATGCTCACCCTTGCAATTAAACACAGGCCAAGGTGGTCAGGGAAGAACTCACCTGGCCTGTGAGTCTGTGCACGGGGGCTGTTTCAGGATAACCAGGTCGAAGTACAGACAAGGACAAGAGCAGGAGAATCGTCGTGGGTAAGCCGGAGGTCAGAGGATGCCAGAATACAGGATCAACAAGAACAAAGCCAAGGTCAGAAGCCGAAAACTAACAGGACAACAGGAACTCGAAATAACAAGAACCAGAGTCAATGAACTGACACTGCCTTCTGGGAGAGGCAGTGTTATATACCTGGCTAATGGCCATCAGCTTCAGGTGTGCTGAGAATATTGGGCCAGCCACAGATAACGGCCAGCCCCCAGTGCTGGATACAAGGCAAGATCGGACTATGGGCAATACTTGAACTGTAAGGTGGCTCTGAGGAGAAACAACAGGCCCAGGACTGCAAAGTACCCAGGTTCAAATCCCTTGTTGGGCACTTCTGGGGCGACCTCGTCTTGCAGTCTGGATGTCGCGGCGAGAACCGTGACAGTACCCTCCCGTCAAGAACGCCCTCCGGGCGTGAACAGGCTCTGCTTGGAAATCGTACTCCTCATCTTCGGTCTCAATCTCACTCAGGTAGTCTTTATAATTCAGGTATCCAGAGCAGAGTCCTTTTACATCCTGGGATTTTATGGTACCAGACTTGGAGCAGGCTGTAAGTACCTTGATCCCAGGAGTCAGTATCTCTGTACCTTTTTCCTTAGGTGCATTGCTAGGTAATTCTCCTTTGGGCAGGTAGGAAGTGGTGCTTGCTTGAACAGCAGTTTCCTCAAGAAGAGGTACAGATGTTTCCGGAGCAGGAGGCAGAGATTCTTCAGGGGTACTGGTAGCTGATTCTAGAGAAACACAGGTTGTATTAACTACCGTGGTCTGAGTACTCTTATGTGTCACGGAGCGTGGAC
This sequence comes from Pelobates fuscus, assembly GCF_036172605.1. NCBI lineage: Eukaryota > Metazoa > Chordata > Amphibia > Anura > Pelobatidae > Pelobates > Pelobates fuscus. The sequence continues at coordinate 81,687,791 of NC_086325.1, read as the reverse complement.
CAGACTGACAGCGACTTTGGCGTTTCTCAGGCAGAGGTGCAGACTTGGCCGGATGGGTATGCATAACCCCAACTTGAACGGTTTCTGGCCGATGTGGGCGAATTGGGCAGAGTGAGATAAAGTGCCCTCTTTCACCACAGTAAAAACAAAGGCCATGATTTCTCCGCCGGTCTCTTTCTTCACTAGTCACCTTGAGCTGGGCCAATCCTATTTCCATAGGTTCATCTGAGTCAAGAGGAAGGTAGGATTGCTCTGGGGCCTTCCTAGGAACAGGAGCATAATGAGGCAGCACGGGGTTGTGGTATTGGTACAGGTTCCCTTTGTTTCTGGGAATCTGGGATCCTCTGGGACGTGGTGCTGGTTTAGGCACAGTGGTCTTGCTAGGAGTCTTGCACTATGCTTCCATGGCAGTCATGAAAGCATCCCATCCAGCAAGGACAGGACTCTGAGACTGCAACATTTCATGTGCCCATTGTTTAATTTTTCCAGACAGCAGGTTAATAGCTGCTCGGACCTTTATGAAGTCATTAGCATAAGTCCGAGACTTCAGGGAAAACACCAATTCACAATCCACTTTAAAGCATAGGAAGGAAGCACGGTTACCATCAAATCTCTCCGGCATAACTGTAAACGGTTCAGGATAACCAGGTTCCAGGGCTGGGCGTACCGTGCCTTTAAGAAAACGAACTTCTCGCTGCAGCTCCAAGACAGTCTGGGCCAGGCTGGATACTTGCTGGGTAAGCAATTGAGACATCTCTGCAGACTCCATTATGGTCAGTTCATTCTGTCAAGGCTTACCTTGGTGGGAGTCCAGTGTGCAGAGATATGCTCACCCTTGCAATTAAACACAGGCCAAGGTGGTCAGGGAAGAACTCACCTGGCCTGTGAGTCTGTGCACGGGGGCTGTTTCAGGATAACCAGGTCGAAGTACAGACAAGGACAAGAGCAGGAGAATCGTCGTGGGTAAGCCGGAGGTCAGAGGATGCCAGAATACAGGATCAACAAGAACAAAGCCAAGGTCAGAAGCCGAAAACTAACAGGACAACAGGAACTCGAAATAACAAGAACCAGAGTCAATGAACTGACACTGCCTTCTGGGAGAGGCAGTGTTATATACCTGGCTAATGGCCATCAGCTTCAGGTGTGCTGAGAATATTGGGCCAGCCACAGATAACGGCCAGCCCCCAGTGCTGGATACAAGGCAAGATCGGACTATGGGCAATACTTGAACTGTAAGGTGGCTCTGAGGAGAAACAACAGGCCCAGGACTGCAAAGTACCCAGGTTCAAATCCCTTGTTGGGCACTTCTGGGGCGACCTCGTCTTGCAGTCTGGATGTCGCGGCGAGAACCGTGACAATTCCCAACTTTGCTTCATTGTCGAGATACAATAGCTCTCTTTACCTGCCATCTGGCAGTGGGAGATGTTGCAACACTAGCCTGTGAACAAGAACTTGGTTGATTAATGCTAATGGAAATGTTGATGGAAATGTTGATGGTGATGGTGACAGGTAAGGTTGATGGTATTGGTGATGGCTTGGCTGCTGCTACAAAGTGTATTTAGAGATTGTAACGGCACCCCCAGGCATAAGGGGGTAAAACCGCCATTTAGGAGATCTTCCCCTTCCAGAGATACAGGCACAGCTACTGCAGAACACCAAACTCCCGAACTGGATACAAAATAGCACTCCACCTCCCGAACTGGAACCTCACAAATAGCTGCTAGCAGACGAACAAGAAAAGCAGATAATCAGCTTACACTCCTGGCAATCAGTCTCTAATAGTGATGTCACGAACATAACATTTTCGGTTCGTGAATGGCGAACGTGAACTTCCGCAAACGTTCACGAACCGGCGAACCGGGTGAACCGCCATAGACTTCAATGGGCAGGCAAATTTTAAAACCCACAGGGACTCTTTCTGGCCACAATAGTGATGGAAAAGTTGTTTCAAGGGGACTAACACCTGGACTGTGGCATGCCGGAGGGGGATCCATGGCAAAACTCCCATGGAAAATTACACAGTTGATGCAGAGTCTGGTTTTAATCCATAAAGGGCATAAATCACCTAACATTCCTAAATCACAATGGATATGGATTGACACCTGACATATGACATATTGACCCCTTGACATATGGATTTACACCTTGACATATGGATTGGCACCTGTCCTCAGAGACCCTGATACACACTAACACAGAGCAGAATAGGGACTGTTCCCCTACATAGGGTCACTTGGCAGATATGGATTGACACCTGTCCTCAGGTACCCTGATACACACGGAGACAGAGCAGAATAGGGACTGTTCCCCAGGGCCGGTGCAAGGATTTTTGCCGCCCTAGGCAAAACAAATTTGCCGCCCCCCCATATGTCCTGCCCACCATGTGACATCACAATGCCCCGCCCATATGCTCTGCCATATCCCAAATGATGTTCTCCCGAAGATATGGAACAAGCGGAGAGAGAGAGAGAGCATAATCATTACTATCTCACTAATTTGTATACACTATCTGTACAATACCACCTATGAGGTTCTCTCTCTCTGCTTGTTCCATATCTTCGGGAGAACATCGTTTGGGATAAAGGGGTGTGTTGCTGCCTCAAGAGCAAAAAGGAGTCACTTACGGAGCCAATAGCTTATAGGCTCCAACCCACGTGAGTGGTTTCAACCAATTGCTACTATTATTCATTTTTTATTTTTGTAAACCATCTGCACTATATTCTCTCTTTTTGTTGTTTTACTTTGTATGTACATTTGGACACATTGTATCACTATGTTGGAGGGGTGAGTATACCCCCTCATTATTTATATCAATATTCATTATAGCGCTCCACTCGCTGGTATATTGTTTATACCTTTCTTTTTCTAGTATAATCTTCAATTAAAATCCAAGTCTGAGAATAATTAAAAACTATATTTAATTTAAACTATACCCAGGGCCAACAGTCCTATGATATCTACACTCAATAAAACACAATTTGCCTCTTTTCAAGAACCTTTCCTATTTTCCTTTAGTTTTCTATTTGCATGAGTTGATTACAGTGTGTATAGCCCCACATAATCTCCTGTCTAGAGCTGCAGAATGTCTTGTTAGATGATTAACAAATAATTTTAATAACATATTTCTACATATATCACTTTTTTTCAACTGCCCTATGCATTAAAAAGAAATAAAGATTAAACTAGATCAAAGAGTTTGTCCTCTTTGGGAATATTAGTTTATCAAAATCTTGTGCCCCTCACTATTATTGGGAACACGAAAGATTAAAGTGGAATTATCACATCCCAGGCTTGCTAATATTATGCTCACTTATAGCCTACATTTAGCAAATATATATCGTGATTAGAAAAATGGAATTAAACATAGAAAATAGAAATCCATATGATATTCTCCAGTTTAGTTTCTTGTCAATCATTGTTATAAGTATACCGAGAAGAGCAGATATGATAAGATTATTCTATTTTACTTTCTCTTATACTATTCATGCGGTAGTTGTCCCTGAAAAGAAGGGGATTTTGATGTCACAACTTAACGGGGATTTAAATTTTTTATTCACTGGCATAATTTCCAGAAAGCCCTTTATTATAGACACTTATGGACATCACAGCCAGGCAAACAGGCAGACAGATATTAGCATGTATTATAGCTTTTCTGTTCAGTAAGGTGGACTGCTAAACTCATTTGATGTTGTCCTTTAATAAAATACATTCTTATAATAAGCAAGAAATTATAACTTTACAAATGGATGCAATCTCATATGTTTTTCCAGAGTTTTAAACATGAAGATAAGGCACTGCAGAAATTAAATGCAACTATTATAAATGGCACTGTTTATTGAAACTAAACTGACTGCAATGTAATGAACCCTATGCTTTCTGATGATTCATTAGTCTGTCAAGCATTTCATTTAGTGGCGTACCATAATTAATATGGCAGTGTGTTTGGACATTTATCTCCTGTATTTCAGTGTTCTTGATGCTTCTCACACAGAGTTTTATGTTTAACTTCTTTAATGCCTATGAGATGTAGAGCAATAATTTTTCAGGTACAAAGATAAGGGTTTGCATAATGACATTCATTGTTCAAACTTGTTTGGGAAGTTTGTTTCAGCTTATATATTCATGAGGTATGGCCACAATGAAGTCTATACATATTTTGCAGTCATTTTGAAGCCATTTTATAGGTTTTGAGAGTAGCTACCCATTGGATCTCTAAAGAAGCATCAGCATTAAGATGTGTTAAACATATTTTAAAACAAATATATTGAAGCATAAAAGTTGTATCTTCTTTACCCCAGGTATAACTCTTTAGACATAGAATTCTGGAATGTCAAGTTCGAGTCCACAAGGTTTGCGTAAAAAACAGAGTTTTCAGTACAGCACATTTTTTTGCTAAATGATTCATCATGTATGACATATTTGCAAGCATTCGTGAAATATAGATACATAAATATATAAATTAAGTGGCCTGGGTGTAGTAGTCCTGCCATTTTAACCATTCAAGGTAAATTCTGCTGTTTTTCAGAAACAGCAATGTTTACCATCAAGGGTTAAACACATCTCCAGTAGCTGTTACACTGGCAGAGGATCTACTTCCACAGCAAAACCAGAGTAAAACTGGGTCATGTGGCCCTGCAGCCCCGATAATAATGTATTCATTCAATGTTTTCCTATGGGGAAGTTTGGATGCATGTGAGGTGCTCACCACTTATGCACAACAGGTTTCCAAGGCTTCTCTACAAAACACATTGTATTGGACGATCATGGAGGAAGCTATGCCTCCTCCATGATGTTTCAGGAGGAGGAGAGGTAAGCAGCACCAAGGGAGTCTCACCACTAAAAAAGGTTAGTAAAAGTTTTCTTATATTATTTTTATGGCACACAAGCAGGGGACACCTCTGCAACTAGGGTCCGGGACACAAAAGCATTCAAAACACATGTTTATATTTAACATGCTTTAGTGCTCCTTTAAAAGAGCAGTTTCTGTCCTGCAGCCTTAGATAAGCCTCCCCTGGCTTTATGCTATGAATCCTCCCCACTCACTCTCTCCTTTGCTTAAAGTACTCCACAGCATTCTCATACACGCAAAAACTAAAAGCACTGTTCACCACCCAGGAAGAATTGTCTGATACTCTGCTTGTACAATTTGAACTAAACTGTTTAGTAATGACATCAGATAATAATGTCTTACCTTAAGTACTGCAGTACTTGTTGATGAAAAAATATAATGGAATGTTACTGGTAAGGCATAAGGGACATGAAGCATAAAAATAATTTTACTTTTATGAAATATGAAAACATAAAAAAACAATTAGACACTAGTTATAACTGCAAGAAATGTCCTTAATATATTGTTGATAGAATATGGGTATTCACACATTAAATGGGTACTAGAGGCACCAGAACAACTTTAGCTTAACAAAGCAGTTTTGCTGAATAAATCATGCCCCTGTAGTTTCATAGCTAGTTCCCTGCAATTTAGGTGTTTCATTTTGTTCATGCAATCTTTGCCTGTGACTTATACAGCCTTCCTAAACACTTCCTGCAAAGAGAGATCTAATTTTTAAACTTCTTTTATGGCACAATGTATTTTATTTACATTGTCTTATCTTCTACTCTGTTAATGGCCTGTGAGAGCCCACATAAGCTTCATGCATGCCATTAATGTTCAGTCAGGGCCGGCCTTAGGGGTGTGCGAGCTGTGCAGCTGCACAGGGCGCCATGGAGCAGGGGGCGCTGTGTGGCCGACACAGCTCACACATGGCCAGCCGGGATAAACAAAAATTTAAAAACTTATATTGCTGTGGGCCGTAGCATCCTGTGTGACAGCGCAAAACTGACGGTGGGGCGGAGCTAAAAGTGCCAGATAACTGCTGCAGGGGAAGCAGGATGGAGTCCCTGTTTCCCCAACAAACAGTCTCCAGGAGCTGCACTGCCTCAACAATGAACAGAGGTAACTATGAGTGATTGTCAGTGTGAGTGTGACTGTCTGTGTGTGTATGACTGTCTTCCTACCTGTATGTGTGTGTGACTGTCTGCCTATGTGTATGACTGTCTGCCTGTGTGTGTGTGACTGTCTGTCTGTGTGTCTGTGTGTATGTATGACTGACTGCCTGTGTGTGTGTGTGTGTGTGTGTGCGTGTGACTGTCTATATGCCTCTGTGTGTCTAATTGTCTGCCTGCCTATATGTGTGTGTCTGTTTGTGTGTATGGCTGTCTGCCTGTGTGTGTGTGTGTGTGTGTGTGTGTGTGTGTGTGTGTGAGACTGTCTGCTTGTGTGTGTGTATGACTGTCTGTCTGTGTGTGTGTGTGTGTGTGACTGCATGTGTGTGTGTGAGTGACTGCCTGTGTGTGTTTGTGTGGCTGTCTGCCTGTGTGTGTGGCTGTCTGCCTCTGTGTGTGTGGCTGTCTGCCTCTGTGTGTGAGGATGTCTTCCTGTGTGTGTATGGCTTTCTGCCTGTGTGTATGTGTGTGGCTGTCTGTGTGTGTGACTGTCTGCATGTGTGTGTGTGTGACTGTCTGCATGTACGCATGTGTGTGTAAGACTGTATGTGTGGCTGTGTGTGTTTGGCTGTCTGCCTGTGTGTGTGTGTGTGTGGCTGTCTGCCTGTAATTGCGTGTGAGTGTGTTTATCTACCTGTAACTGTGTATGTGTGTTACTGCCTGTACCTGTGTGTTTCTGCTACAATGCTGCTACCCATCCCATGTGTTCCCTATTAAGGGTTAATAAGTGTAGGGGTGTATATAAAAAATACCCCTTTCTGTCTCATTAGAGATATCTTTGCCAGAAGCTCAAGGAAGCAGGCTGAAGGGTCAGTGTTAGGACCCGCTGAGGGGGGTCTGCCTTGACGTTGGCAGGCGGGCATTCCCTCCAATGGCCATTGGAGCAACTAAATGGCCTCCATTTGTCTAAATATACATAGGGATTAAGGAGAAAGCGCAGGTAACGTTTTTCTTTACCTGTGTGTTTCTGCCTGATCTTGTGTATGTGACTATCTGCCTGCGACTATGTGCATGTGGTGTCTTTGACAGAGTATATGTATAACTGTGTGCATATGACTGTGGGACTGTGTGCAAAAACACTCTGCAAAAATATACACCTGCATTCACACACAGGCCTAAATGCATGTTTTTATCTGAATTAAATAACCATCACACACAGCCAATAAACCCAGCACAAATATCACATAAACCAATATACGCATATCACACACTGTTAATACACCCATTACAAATATCACACACAGCCAACACATAGCATACATATCATACACAGTCATCACATCTATCACATACACAGACAACACAAAAATTACATCATACATGGATGACGGAGGGGGTGCTGTGAAGATTTTTCGCACAGGGCACCTAAAGGCCTAAGGCCGGCCCTGCATTCAATCAACATATCTTGCTGGCTATCAACAGAAGATCATGCAAAGATCACTTCTGAAGTGCTGTTGTTATAGTCCTTGTACTCTACAGTCAGTGTGAGGGTGTCTAATGATGAGATTATGTTGTGATGCCTGGGTACACCATCAGGGAACATCAGGGAACAAAACTGGGATGGGGACAATAGGGAAAATCGTGTCAAAATTAGGGACCAATTTAGATGCCAGTCTCCGGAGAGGTACTTTAAGCAGGGGCGGACTGACTGGTCGGGCACTTCGGACATGGTCCGAGGGCCTGGCCGGGAGGGGGGCCCGCCATCAGGGGGCCCGCCCGCCCCTTTAAATGCTGCAGCCGCCTGAGCGCTCTCTTAAGAGCCTCAGGCAGCTTCAGCTTCTCACCTCCCCTCCCCTGTAGTGTGGCCGAGCTGCTCTCCGGTCCGCAGTGCCCGGCCGGAGTGATAGGAAGGTGCTCAGTGTGCACCTTCCTATCACTCCGGCCGGGCACCGGAGACCAGAGAGCAGCTCGGCCACGCTACAGGGGAGGGGGTAAGAGGGGAGGGGGTAAGAGGGAGGGGGTAAGAACAGGGGGGTAAGAACAAAGAGGGAGGGGGGTAAGAACAAAGAGGGAGGGGGGTAAGAACAAAGAGGGGGGGTGGGTAAGAACAAAGAGGGAGGGGGGTAAGAACAAAGAGGGAGGGGGTAAGAACAAAGAGGGAGTGGGGTAAGAACAAAGAGGGAGTGGGGTAAGAACAAAGAGGGAGGGGGTAAGAACAAAGAGGGGGCGGGTAAGAACAAAGAGGGAGGGGGGTAAGTACAAATAGGGAGGGGGGTAAGAACAAATAGGGAGGGGGTAAGAACAAATAGGGAGGGGGTAAGAACAGAGAGGGAGGGGGGTAAGAAGAAAGAGGGGGTAAGAAGAAAGAGGGGGGTAAGAAGAGAAAGGGAGGGGGTAAGAAGAAAGAGGGGGGTAAGAAGAGAAAGAGGGGGGGAAGAAGAGAGAGAGGGGGGTAAGAAGAGAAAGGGAGGGGGGGTAAGAAGAGAAAGGGAGGGGGGTAAGAAGAGAAAGGGAGGGAGGGTAAGAAGAGAAAGGGAGGGAGGGTAAGAAGAGAAAGGGAGGGGGGTAAGAAGAGAAAGGGAGGGAGGGTAAGAAGAGAAAGGGAGGGGGTAAGAAGAGAAAGGGAGGGGTAAGAAGAGGAGTAAGAAGAGGGGGAGGGGGGTAAGAAGAGGGGGACAGTAAGAAGGGGGGTAAGAAGGGAGTGAGGGGAGAGTAAGAAGAGGGGGAGAGTAAGAAGGGGGTAAGAAGAGGGGGAGGGGGGAGTAAGAGGAGGGCAACTGCCCCTCCCCTGTCCGCAGGCACCGTGCGGGCAGCCGGCAGGGGAGGGAAGAAGAGAGAACCAGGGAGCTCAGCCTTCAGCTCCTCTGGGTCCTTCTTGCGTGAGCACAGATCGTTGCCACGGTTACCACGGCAACGTTACGGCTCTTGCGAGAGTAAACTCTAGCCCTGGAGCTACGGGCTAGAGTTCACTCTCAACACTGTGACCACCAGGGATTCCTGGTGGTCGCAGTGGTGAGAGTGAACTCTAGCCCCATAAACACACTGCCCCCACACACCATACACATTCACACACTGCCCACCATACACCCACACACACCATACACATGTACACACATTGCCTCACACACACACACATACACTGCCCATCCATACACACACAGCCCCCCATACTAACATTGCCACACACATACACAGCCCCCTCATACACACATTGCCCCACACACCCTACACATTCACACACTACACCCCCTCACACACACTGAACCTTTCACACACACACACTGCAGCCCTTACACATTGCACCACTGCTCCTATACCCTACTACAGCCTCATATCCCAGCAGATCACAGGTAAGTTGTCAAACTGTTCTTAAACGGTTTGACTACTTACTCTGAAAGGGGGGCCCGGCCCTCCTGGCACCATAACGACTACACAGAGCAGTAGTGGTTATTGTGCATGGATTATTTCTTTAAATAATCTACAAGTGCCCCAGTAGCCAGCAAGCCAGCAAGCCCACAGGCTGGCCAGCCAGCCAGCCAGCCCACAGGCCGGCCAGCCAGCCCACAGGCTGGCCAGTAGCCAGCCAGCCAGACCACAGGCCACCAGTTAGGCTTACAGCCAGCAAGACAACAGCCTGCCAACCGCAGCCAGCAAGCCACAGCCTGCCAGCCAGCAAGCCACAGCCAGCAAGCCACAGCCTGCCAGCCGCAGCCAGCAAGCCAACAGCCTGCCAGCCGCAGCCAGCAAGCCCACAGCCTGCTGGCAGTAGCCAGCAAGCCCACAGCCTGCCAGCAAGCCCACAGCCTGCCAGCCGCAGCCAGTAAGCCCACAGCCTTCCAGCAAGCCCACAGCCTTCCAGCAAGCCCACAGACTGCCACCCAGCAACAGTAATTAAGGTAAGAGGAGTAAACTTGGCCTAGGTATCAGCGAGCTATGTTGTGTTGCTATATTGTGAATAGGAACCAGAGTGTTGGAGAGACCCCCCTCCAGGCCCCATTAGACTCCATTGTAGTCTCTAATGGGACCTGGAGGAAATTATTTCTAACACACTCTCTAAAGGACACTGAGATAGCCTCTGCTAGAATGCTCCCCCTCCATGGCCCATTAGCCCTCAATTGTAGTCTCTACTGGGGCCTGGAGGCGACTGTTTCCAGCAGGGACACTGAGATGGCCTCTGTTAGAAAGACCCCCTTCCAAGCCTATTAGACTCCATTGTAGTCTCTAATAGGGCCTGGAGGGGATTCTTTCTAACACACTCTCTAAAGGACACTGAGATAGCCTCTGCTAGAATGCTCCCCCTCCATGGCCCATTAGCCCTCAATTGTAGTCTCTACTGGGGCCTTGAAGGGATTATTGCACTTTTGTTCCTTGTGTCTAAAGATTGTGTAGGGTGTGGCTGGAGGCGGTGCATGGAGGCAGGACATGGGTGGCGTTTGCTGCGGAGTATGGGTGGGGCCTGTAAGGGGGCCCTTGATTTATTTTGCCCGGGGGCCCTGAGGGTTCTCAGTACGCCCCTGACTTTAAGATTAATTAATTGAAGAGTGGATAGAAAATAAAATAATTGATAATTGATTCTAAATATATCAGAGGAAAAGAGCTTCACAGCAATACAACTCCCAAACTGCACCATGAACGTAGGATTTTTTTGGTGTGAATTGTCACTCTGTGAGTGAATGCAGGGGATTTTGTGTGAAGTGTTTGTTTGTAAGCACATGTGAAAGCAGAGGTGTGTGGAGAGTTGTTGTATACATGTAATAATGCATGGGTCACACGGCATACATAGGGTGTTGGCACCTGTTACTCATTCACTGCCTTACAGCCATTATACACAGGAAATTCTACCTTTTTAAGTCCCATGTCGGCAACCCTCCTGAGCCTGTTTGACAAATTACATTATTTGTGTGTGTAGGATGGAGAACTGAGGCAGCTATCTTAGTAACAGCTACATTCCTTTGATTTACTGGTTGGGTCTCAAGCACTTCTTAGCATTATGTTACCAGTAGGACATACCCATATGACATTTCAGGGGGGGGGGGGAGCACTTGCCCTTGTGCTCCCCCACCCTGGATGTGCACATGGCCAAAATAGAGACTGCTTGGAGGCCTAGACATGTACTATATTAATGCATGTATGCATTGTTTGCCTGTTTGTTTGGTAATAATACAAACTGAACATTACAAAACTTTGATGACTTATACTACTATATTGGAATGTACCATTTTCTAAAGAACATAACATTAGGTGATACAAGAAGCACAATTTCTGATAAGGCTTTGCTTTTTAAACTTTTACTACCATTTATGCTATTTTCCAATAACACTTATTTTTTCATGACATTTCACATTGAATATAAACTTTGCAACGGCAATTAAAGTTACCTTTAAATAATGTAAATAATGAATTGCTGTACTTCCAACTCCACTGTTTATCATTTGAATTTACTATTTATCTATAAAGTTAACATTGCTAAAATTCTAAATATTCTTTTTGCACCTTGAATTCATTATATTTTCCAATTTTCAGTAGGTACATATTTACCAGCCTGTACTTTGAAATAATATTACTGCCTTACCAATGTGAGTACATCGCATGCATGCTGTATTTAGCCCTTCAGGCTGCATAAAATCTGATACTTATCTTTATATTTCTTGATCTGAGTTCTCTGTCAGCCTTTTGAAATGTCACTGACAAATATTCCCAGACATCAGCAATATCACTTTTCATTATAAAAAAAAATGTTGCAGATAAATAAATATCAGTTTACACAATTGTGTTAAAAGCAAAGATATGCCTTCCTAAAACAAAACATTGAAACGTTCAACTTATTGGCAGGTAGACCTAACATGACTGTAAAAGAAATACTATTTTTCAAACTTTCTAACTATTGAACTGCAATACCTATACTATGTATATTAAAATATTCTTTTTACTAGACATAAACAATCATTTCGCTAGACTATTACATTTATTCTATTTCATTAAAGCTTCCAAAGATGTTGCAAGTTAGTTCAAAACTCAAAATCACAAAGTACTTCAAAGTACTTATTTTGAGTTTAATAAATAATAATCATCATGTGTTCTCATCATGAAATATATATATATATATATATATATATATATATAGCGATATGAAAAGCACTCCAAGGACTTCATGTAAGATGGAAAAATAAACTTAGCTTTATTCTGCAACATCCAAAAGTGATCAACGTTTCAGTCCTATGTCAGGACTTTCATCAGATCCTGATGAAAGTCCTGACATAGGACTGAAACGTCGATCACTTTTGGTTGTTGCAGAATAAAGCTAAGTTTATTTTTCCATCTTACATGAAGTCCTTGGAGTGCTTTTCATATCGCTATATATATTATTATTGCCGACAAGCACCGGGCTATACAGGGAGTGCAGAATTATTAGGCAAGTTGTATTTTTGAGGATTAATTTTATTATTGAACAACAACCATGTTCTCAATGAACCCAAAAAACTCATTAATATCAAAGCTGAATATTTTTGGAAGTAGTTTTTAGTTTGTTTTTAGTTTTAGCTATTTTAGGGGGATATCTGTGTGTGCAGGTGACTATTACTGTGCATAATTATTAGGCAACTTAACAAAAAACAAATATATACCCATTTCAATTATTTATTTTTACCAGTGAAACCAATATAACATCTCAACATTCACAAATATACATTTCTGACATTCAAAAACAAAACAAAAACAAATCAGTGACCAATATAGCCACCTTTCTTTGCAAGGACACTCAAAAGCCTGCCATCCATGGATTCTGTCAGTGTTTTGATCTGTTCACCATCAACATTGCGTGCAGAAGCAACCACAGCCTCCCAGACACTGTTCAGAGAGGTGTACTGTTTTCCCTCCTTGTAAATCTCACATTTGATGATGGACCACAGGTTCTCAATGGGGTTCAGATCAGGTGAACAAGGAGGCCATGTCATTAGATTTTCTTCTTTTATACCCTTTCTTGCCAGCCATGCTGTGGAGTACTTGGATGCGTGTGATGGAGCATTGTCCTGCATGAAAATCATGTTTTTCTTGAAGGATGCAGACTTCTTCCTGTACCACTGCTTGAAGAAGGTGTCTTCCAGAAACTGGCAGTAGGACTGGGAGTTGAGCTTGACTCCATCCTCAACCCGAAAAGGCCCCACAAGCTCATCTTTGATGATACCAGCCCAAACCAGTACTCCACCTCCACCTTGCTGGCGTCTGAGTCGGACTGGAGCTCTCTGCCCTTTACCAATCCAGCCACGGGCCCATCCATCTGGCCCATCAAGACTCACTCTCATTTCATCAGTAGATAAAACCTTAGAAAAATCAGTCTTGAGATATTTCTTGGCCCAGTCTTGACGTTTCAGCTTGTGTGTCTTGTTCAGTGGTGGTCGTCTTTCAGCCTTTCTTACCTTGGCCATGTCTCTGAGTATTGCACACCTTGTGCTTTTGGGCACTCCAGTGATGTTGCAGCTCTGAAATATGGCCAAACTGGTGGCAAGTGGCATCTTGGCAGCTGCACGCTTGACTTTTCTCAGTTCATGGGCAGTTATTTTGCGCCTTGATTATTCCACACGCTTCTTGCGACCCTGTTGACTATTTTGAATGAAACACTTGATTGTTCGATGATCACGCTTCAGAAGCTTTGCAATTTTAAGAGTGCTGCATCCCTCTGCAAGATATCTCACTATTTTTGACTTTTCTGAGCCTGTCAAGTCCTTCTTTTGACCCATTTTGCCAAAGGAAAGGAAGTTGCCTAATAATTATGCACACCTGATATAGGGTGTTGATGTCATTAGACCACACCCCTTCTCATTACAGAGATGCACATCACCTAATATGCTTAAGTGGTAGTAGGCTTTCGAGCCTATACAGCTTGGAGTAAGACAACATGCATAAAGAGGATGATGTGGTCAAAATACTCATTTGCCTAATAATTCTGCACTCCCTGTACATTGTTAACTAAACTGGAGTGCAAGCTTTTGGACATTGTTTTATATATATATATATATATATATATATATATTATGAAGGTAAAAACAGGAACACTCACTTGGATTTTTCAAACGTGTATTAACAGTCTTAACACAAGGGTCGAAGCGTTGATGTAGATTTGTGTTAAGACTGTTAATACACGTTTGAAAAATCCAAGTGAGTGCTCCTGTTTTTACCTTCATATCTACTGGCCTGGAGGCACCCTGGTAATATACTCACACACTATATATACTTTTTTTTTGAGTTGAGTGCCAGAGTCTGGTCTGTTATATATATATACATATATATGAAACCAATAGTGAAACAAAAAAAATCCAGACTTAATTAAATAACATTTAATAATTTAAATAACAGTAATAACATTTAAATAACAGTAATAAACCCAATGCAAAAAAAAATGATTTCTGAATGTAATTCATTCTTAAGAAAACAGCTAATCCCATCTGCTATATTAGGGAGCAGGAACTGGGAATAAAGATAACAATTGATGAGTGGATTAAATCATTGACCATGATGTACTAGAAGAGCGTTTACCCTTTGGCTGAAAGTAGCAAGGTGAATTATTAGTGTAGATCCAAAAAGGTTTTGCTATGACTTGTCAGATGAGCTTACACTTTAATGGCGATTGGTGTGATACTAAAAAAAAAACAGTTGTTTAAATGTGCATAGAAAGACACTAGAGGCAGTTTTAACACTGCAATGTAAACAATGCAGTTTCTATGAAACAGCAATGTTTTACATTACAGGACTAAGGGTCCATTTACCTGGCAACTTAAAAAAAAATTAAAATCTTACTAATGGATCCCTTAAATCTAAATGTGATTTTACTAGTAGCACTATGTGCCTTCTCTTTCAAAATGCAATGTGCAACTTACCTCTATTAGTTAGCATTTTTCATGATGATCACTTTAGTTATTATACCATATAATAATATGACAATTAATGTTTTATTTTTATTTGGGTATCACATATAGCAGGGGTCCTCAAACTCCGGCCCCCCAGATGTTGCTGAACTACAACTCCCATGATTCTCTGGATATCTATGTAATTCAAAGAATCATGGAAGTTGTAGTTCAGCAACATCTGGGGGGGGGGGGGGCGGAGTTTGAGGACCCCTGACATATAGCATACCATGTTTCTTTAATACTTCCAAATGTGCATAGGTGTTCCTTAATTGAAAAGATACACTGATTGTAATACTTGCATCTCACAGTCATCACAGTTCGATCAAAGGAGAATTCTTGAAACTCTACTGCAAAATCATGAAATATATACGTCCTCACTGCAGAATAGGTAAAGTCTTTGCAGCAAACAGATGGATTTCATATTTTTTGTTCTTTTTAATCTGTTATTTTTTCACATATTTTTTTAAGGCATTATATATTTAATAAAAGAGTAGTCATTTCCATTCTGAAGTTTCCCAAGAATGGAAAAGTATGCAAAACAATGGTTGCAGGTGAAGTTGAAATAACTTGTATTTAATAGTTCTATTCTGTGCAATTATTATAAAAGAAAAGCACTTGCATGTTTAATGCTTGTGTTTGGTGTTAATGGTCTGTACATTAAATTTAATGCTAAATTAAAGGCATTGAATAGCCCAAAAATGTTTTTTGCATGATTTCAAAATAACGTACATATGTAACATACCGGTAATCAACATATTTTCACTGAATAAAAGTGAACATCAATGATAATTCGTATTCATTTAAAATCAACATCAATTCTAATTTAGACAGAATAGCACAGTGGTAATTTTATGGTAGAGAAAACATAAATTAGCTGAGACAAAGCCTCTAAACATAGACACACATTCTTTTTATGCATGTAGAAAAAAAAAATCAGCTTGCTTTTCTAGATAACATTAGCACAAACACATATCAAAGTCATGAAATGCATTTATATGCATTTATACCTAAATTTTTCTTTAATCTATTTGCACGCATAATGCATTCCATTTTCTTTGTTAGTTGCTAAGCTTTGCACTATTAAGCTTTGATGTTAATGTGAAGGCTTGAAATGGGATGGAAATTTATACAGTTTCTTTCCAAAGAATATTTTCTTCACATTAGCACGGCCAGAAATTGCTAAGTTCATCCAATGATGCCGCTTTTGGCATTAAAAAGTGACACAGGCATAGTACAAAAGCTATGCTCCAATAAAAAATATATTTTTTTACTGATTGCTAGAGCAATCTGGTTTGTAAATTAATGAACATTTTGAAAGGTGCAACAGCATTTCCGTTCTAATATGCTTGAGTTAAAAAATAAACTGTCAGGGTATATTAGGAAGTAATTTAGCATAAAATGTTATGTTGTGAGGCGTACAGACATTTCTAAATATGACAGTTAAGGAAAATCTTGTTCTCAGTTACCAATATCGTTTGTCATCCTTTAAAACGGTGATGGTGGCCTAAGTGCCCCATGGGTACTTCGAGGCCTAAAAGTTAACACTCAGTTGCTGCAATCAGTCCTGGAGGCATAAATACACGTTGAGCGATTGTATATGAGATCAGATTCAATATTGGAGATGGTGATATTACTCTATTAGATAGAAAATTCTCGTTGACATATAGGTAATGGTATTAAGAAAACACTACTCACACAGAGTTTACGTTTTATTGTTCACTAATGAACGTGCACATGTGATTCATAATACTGCACGTAAATTGATTTAGTGTTTGATGGATACACCTATGTATATTGTTGAATATTGCACTGTTGTATACGGCTTGACAAAGACACCAGGAGTGTCGAATGGTCTCCTAACCCTGATGGCTGAATAAAACTACCATTGACTATGATTTTGTAAGCAGAAGATTTCATTTCTTAAATACTATTTCAAGGCTAGATATTTATTGGATCGCTCCCTACCATCTCTCTGTTGGATACATGTTGAGCTATTGTCAGGCAGCCTATGCATGCTCTATATATACATTCTATGTATATCATCAAGACTTTGTCATTGTCATTTGGTGGTAAGCAATAAAAGTACATACATTTACCTTTTGGTGCTGGGTACACCAGACATTGTGGCACTGAGTGAGTGTTAAAAACATTCACCTTTTGTCTCAAAGGTAGCATAATACAGTTCAAGAGCTATCAGCACACATCAAACAGATTAGTGAAGGAGAAGGGAGGACAAGTTCTTGGGGAAAGAAGGTAGCTTGTGACTAGACACTTTTTGATCAAATACATGATTTTTGTGCAATATTAGGCATTTGAATTCAAAAGCATTTGCTGTGTTATATTAACAGATTACCGTATATACTCGAGTATAAGCCGAGTTTTTCAGCACATTTTTTGTGCTGAAAAACCCCAACTCGGCTTATACTCGAGTCAGAGTCTGTATTATGGCAATTTGCATTGCCATAATACAGACAATGGGGGCTGTGGGGGCTGCAGAGTGATGTTACTTACCTTTCCCGCAGCTCCTGTCAGCTCTCTCCTCCTCCGCCGGTCCGTTCAGCTCTTCTGTCAGCTCACAGTGTAAATCTCGCGAGAGCCGCGGCTCTCGTGAGATTTACACTGGGAGCTGACCGAGGTGCTGAACGGACCGGCGGAGGAGGAGAGAGCTGACAGGAGCTGCAGGAAAGGTAAGTAACATCTCTCTGCAGCCCCCACAGCCCCCTCCTACACAGTGCCCATCCACTGGACCACCAGGGAAGGAGAGCCCCCCTCCCTGGCCAGCTAGCAAGCAGGGAGGGGGGACAAAAAAATGTCATATATATTAATAATAATAAAAAAATAATAAAATAAAAATAATAAAATAAAAAATAATAATAAAATAAAAAAATAATAATAATAAAAAAATGTAATGAAACAAAAAAAAAATATTAAAATAATAAGTAAAAAATAAAAATGCCCACCCCCCACCAAGGCTCTGCATCGCACTCTGCATTACACACACACATACACACACTGCATTCATACACACACACTGCACTCATACACACACACACTGCATTCATACACACACACACTGCACTCATACACACAGCATTCTCATACACACACACTGCACTCATACACACAGCATTCTCATACACACACACTGCACTCATACACACAGCATTCATACACACACACAGCATTCATACACACACACTGCACTCATACACACACTGCACTCATACACACAGCATTCATACACACACACACAGCATTCATATACACACACACTGCATTCATACACACACACTGCACTCATACACACAGCATTCTCATACACACACACTGCACTCATACACACACACTGCACTCATACACACACACTGCATTCATATACACACTGCACTCATATACACACACTGCACTCATATAAACACACTGCACTCATATACACACACTGCACTCATACACACACTGCTCTCATACACACACTGCATTCTCATACACACACTGCATTCTCACACACACTGCATTCTCATACACACACACTGCATTCTCATACACACACACTGCATTATCATACACACTGCATTCATTATATACACACACTGTAAATAAATATTCAATTAATATAATTTTTTTAGGATCTAATTTTATTTAGAAATTTACCAGCAGCTGCTGCATTTCCCACCCTAGTCTTATACTCGAGTCAATAAGTTTTCTCAGTTTTTTGGGGTAAAATTAGGGGCCTCGGCTTATATTCGGGTCGGCTTATACTCGAGTATATACGGTATCTGTTGGCCTTTTGATATAAATTGCAGTCTACACAATTTTCTTCTATGGATCTCTATGGCATAAAGTTCTATTCACTTCACAAACATTAACACTGATAAGCACCAGTTGCCAGCAAATTACATCAACCATTTTCTCAAGCCTTTAACCTCCTGTGGTTTAACCCCTTAAGGACACATGACATGTGTGACATGTCATGATTCCCTTTTATTCCAGAAGTTTGGTCCTTAAGGGGTTAAAGTAACAGCCGCATTTAAAAATGAATGTGTGTTCTGTTGGTTTTATACATTTATGTGCCTGTTATACATAATACTGCAGTTATAATTTTATAACATGACAGGAGGCTTCGTATTTGCTTAAGTCTCTCTTTACTAGAACTCCACAGCAGCACAGAAAAACAACCAATCAGAAAAAAAGTTAGGTACTATAAAACTCCCCTCCCCATGCATCATTTCCTCTTTCTTTGCTGCTCTGCATCAGTACAGGTCAGAGTACCACTGCCTCCTGCTAATAGTGGGTGGCTTTGGGATTTAGTATGATTTATTTATGAGTTAAATGTATTATGTTTTGTCTTCTTCAGGGTTCAGGAGTTGGGGGTCCTCCGTCTATACTCTATTTATCCCTCATGGGAGCCGTTTGGTTCTGGATTCACACTAACCTACTTTTCAACTACCGTCATGGAGACCTAAAAGACTTTATGGGGTACCTGGTGTTCCCCGACTCCTACTCAGACACCTTTCACTCTTAGACGAGGACATATCTGCATAGAAATCTGCACTCCGGTTGGCACTTCCCATCACTTTGATTATTCCTGGGATTCGCTACTCCCAGAATAGTCGACCACCGTTTCTCCACACAAGTTCAGTTTGGATCCCTGTATGGACGTCCTTTTTGGAGTCTTTCGTCTACCGCTTCCGAGGATTACACAGTTCACTTGAAATATTGGAATCACTTAGGATACGGCTAGTTTGACCACACTCTTGCCTGCATTATAATTTATTCTCGGAGGAGACTTCTCACCGAGTAGGCCAGGAGGGAACGACAGATCCTACTCGGTTCTATTGCGATTGGGTGGTGGACTTAGACGCATTACTTGAGATTGTAGATTTGCCTGCAAGGCCACATTGCCGGGTGACCCTGGCACTATCGGTGGAGCAACCTTATACATCAAGAGTTGAGACATGGTGGCAGTGTCTTATCGCGGCCCTAAGTCCGCAAATGACCTTCAACATTTTATAACTGCAAGGAAATGGCTAATAGGTCAGTTTGCCAGCTCATGGACCAGCTGATAGGTAACAGGTCGCGACCCCACATACAATGGTTCTATCAGCGGAGAATGTTTTTCCGTTTTTTGGGATACTTCATCACCTGGCATCTCCATCGGTCGCTGTATTGTCATCTATCGCAGTTGGAAAGTCCATTTGGGATTGCTTGGGTATCCCCAAGAATAGGTACCAGTGAAACAAACAGCGTTGGATTTGTTGACTGAGCGTTAAAACAGCAAATACGAAGCCTCCTGTCATGTTATAAAATTGTAGATTATGTTAGCTTTAGTGTACCTATAATCTTAATTTTATTAATGACAGGAGGCGAGTATTTCCCACCCATTCTTATCCCTCCCTTGTTTTATGTTATAGTTTGATTTAATCAGGTACGTATGCAACTCTGCTTGTTGTCTCTGCTACCTGTCGCCTGTTCTTATGTCTATTTTTTCATAAGTAGGGTTGGGATATCTACATTTTGAGGTAATTTTGGTTGCTACATTGGGTGCACACATGTTTATTCAGAGTACTTTTCATTGGATAATCAACCTGTTAGATTCTGTTTTTTCTCTCGTTTCAGTTTACAGTCCATCACTATCGGTTTGACAGTTCTTCTCGGATGGTGGACATCGTTGTATTCATCGTATCTAGGACTTAGTTTCTTCCCCATTATGTTTTCTGCCTTTTATTCTGTTTTGTCGCAGCTTGAAAGAGGAAATGATGCATGGGGAGGGGACTTTTATAGTACCTAACTTTTTTCTGATTGGTTGTTTTTCTGTGCTGCTGTGGAGTTCTAGTAAAGAGAGACTTAAGCAAATACTCGCCTCCTGTCATTAATAAAATTAAGATTATAGGTACACTAAAGCTAGCATAATCTACAATCATCATGCACTATGTGAGCTGCATGTGCCATGATGCTACACCAACCTAAAGGTTAAATATGTGTATGAGAAATTATACTCATAATAATCTGCAGTGCCAATATTCGTTACCACTCTCATAGATACTGAATGAAAGCAGTGTTGTATTTCACCTGGGCATGTAGAGCAAATAGAGACATGCCATCGTTCTATGTCTGAGTTTGTTATGCTAATGTCTGTCCTCATGTACTGTCAACAGTTCAGATGGTAAATTGAATGTGACCTGCTAAAGCAAGTGGTATTTTCATTGACCCTTATTGTATTTTTGTTTATTCTGTTGTTTTTAATGACTCCGTAGATGGGTAGTGTAACGGAGCTCCCTGTACCCCTGGCTGGGTACCTCTGCCAAGGACCGCTTCCTAGATGGAACAGGGCACAAACCGCAGCACTTCTGCCTACAGTCACTGTGGCTTGACTGGGGTCCTGGAACCGCTCCCTCCTGGAGCCCAATGGGGGACTCGCTCTACCTACCCCCAGGCTCTGGACGACACTCAGTCTTGGGAGCTGTAGTCCTTACAAGGACTTTCCCCATTGAATCCTCCACATTAGAATAAGCTGGATTAGTGATTAGCCCTTTACCCTCCCAGTAACAAGACAACACATAGTTCTGGAAGTACAAGCTGGATACTATTATGGCAGCCACAACTGGCCTTATATGCAGGTCCCCATGCAAGGGGCACTCCCCCTGAACCTGAGAGTAGACTACAGTAAACACATACACACAATTACATTGGCTCTCAGGTCACGGACACTCCCATACAAAACAAGATAATCCCTCCCCTGTGCCTGGGAGATAATTGAGTCAGGAACTGTACTAAGCTCAATTATCTCCAGGCACAAAAACACACATTGCCCAAACACCCCAAAAGTACCTTAAAAATACATCCAAAAATCACCCAGATCGGTACAGGGTTCTCCTGGAAGTCATAATTTGACCGACTGCACGCATGGTCCTATGCCCCAAATAGTTCCATAGAATCGCTGCTGAGTGCCACTGGGGACCAACCGGGAACTGCAAAGTCTTCATGCTGGAAATAGTTCCAGAGCATTCGCGGCTAAGTACCCCTGAAGTCTATTCGCAGTTTTGGTCCATACGAACGGCTTCCAGGGAGCTAGCATTCGGTTCTATGTGCAAGAATGGAAAGTGCCGAACCAGTAGGAATAAAATATGGATCTTTATAGTCGCTGACCTGGCCCATAGTCGGTGGGCAGGAGGCCAGCTTCCACACTCCTCCCGGAGTCTGTGGCAAACATCTGTGGATAGCGGCGTTTGTCACAGGTAGTAGTTGCAAATGAATGGCAAGCTGCTTTGTGTTTATCCAGACAGTTATTCTGTTGCATGCTCTACAGCACAAGGCAGAACAACATGAAAGGAAAAACAATGCTATTAATGACTCCCAAGAAAGGTCCTCTGAAACAAAAAACTGAGCAGGGGTTCCCAGGCTATAGCTGGAGATAAACCAATGGATTAATTTGGAGTTACTTGTAATATTTGCCTCCCTAAGTACCAGGTTTGAAACTACATTTGACAGTCTACTTCTTTATGTCAGTTCTTTTGTATCTGAACCAATAACAGCCAGCTACACTGACTAATTCTAAACAGAAGATTTGTATTCTTATTACATATCAACATTAAGAGGAGATTATCAAATCTGATGTACAACCATATATATGGTTGAAAATAATGGGTGTGTGTGTATATATATATATATATATATATATATATATATATATATATATATATATATATATATATGTTCTATGCTTTCTGCACTTGTGTATCACTATAAACATAATGAACTCCTGGTATAACTAAGGCAGAGAGGGAGAGATAGAACTTATGTATATGATTATAGCCTTTCCGTAAATAAAGACAGCCACATCTTGGAGACAGCTAAGCCAATTATGTCTTACCATTATTCCAGTCTGCTGGTGCTGGCTCTACCCCTGATCTACCTCATTGGCTGACATCATTGGCTGAGACTGTAAAGGAATAGAGCCAGCACAAGTCAAACATAGCCCAATTAGATCCTCCTCACAGAGATGAATTGAATTGTTGTATCTCTAAGAAGAAAGTTCAATGTCTGCATGCAGAGGGTGGGGACACTGAATGGCAGTGCTTCTTACTCTGCAGCACTGCCCAAGGAAGTAACTCTAGTAGCCATCTGAGGAGTGGCCGGTGAAGTTATCACTAGGCTGTAATGTAAACACTGCATTTTCTCTGAAAAGGCAGTGTTTACAGCAAAAAGCCTGAAGGGCATGATTCTACTCACCAGAAAAAATACAATAAGCTGTAGTTGTTCTGGTGACTATAGTGTCCCTTTAAAATTCATTTTACAGAACAGAAGATAAAAACTGTTAAAGTAAGTTACATCTGACTTATTTTGTTTTTATGCCTGCTGTGTCAGTCAGAGCCAGGAAAGGTGTGGCTAGGGCTGCATAAACAGAAATGGCAGTGAACTGAGCAGTGAGGCAATTTTGGGGTTAAGAAGCAATGGGGAACTCAGCTTACCAGTAATAAGTGAAAGATTAACAATTTTAACGGTTAGTTCGGCTAGGATTTTATTTTCTGGACAAACTTAATTTTACGACAGTGTACAAGTTTAGAAATGACTGCAATGTAAATTAGAATATTAGAATGCTCTAGTATACAAAAACTACATTTTGGTGCCCTCTAACAAAACAACTGCTAAGGTCCCCCTTGTTCTAGTCTCCCACTTACTAGTGCACACACCAAAACATGCACATACTCACAGGCAGGCATACATAAGTTCATAATTTTCACCTACATATACACTGATCAGCCACAACATTAAAACCACTGACAGGTAAAGTAGATAACATTGATTATATTGTTACAATGGCATCTGTAAAGGGTGGGATACATTTGACAGAAAGTGAACAGTCTGTTCTTGAATGTAATGTGTTGGAAGCAGGAAAAATGTGCAAGTTGAAAGATCTGAGTAACTTTGACAAGGTACAAATAGATGATGGCAAGATAACTGGGTCAGAGCATGTCCAAAATGGCAAGTCTTGTGGGATGTTCCCAGTATGCCATGGTTAGTACCCACCAAAAGTGGTGCATGAAAGGACAACCAGTATACCGGCGTCTTGGTCATGGGTACCCAAGACTCAAAGATGCACGTGGGAAGTGAAGGCTAGCCCATCTGGTTTGACCACACAGAAAAGCTAAAATAGCTAAAATTGCTGAAAAACATAATGCTGGCCAGGATAGAAAGGTGTCAGAAAACAAAGCGCATCACTGTTTGCTGCGTATGAAGCTGCAGACCACTCAGAGTTCACCTGTCCACCACTGAAAGCACCTTCAACAGGGATGTGAGGGTCAGAACTGGATCATGAAGCAATGGAAGAAGGTTACCTGGTCTCATGAATTATGTTTTATTTTATGGCAGTGCCAAAATGTCTGGCTGTGTGCATTATTTACCTGGGGAAGAGATGACAGCAGGATACACTATGGGAAGAAACCAGGCTGGTGGAGGCATTGTTATGCTGGGAAACCTTGGGTCCTGGCATTCATGTGGATGTTACTGTAACGGATCACCTGGCACCCCGACTTGGTACCTCCGTTAATGGATGCTCCTAGTGCTTCCTGAGGACTCCAAGCACTCTGGCAGACACCACAATCACCGAATCCGAGAAACCTTTTAAATTCTCCCAAGCATATGAATGCTGTAGACCATTGAATAGGAACCATACGAATAGGCTTGTACTCCTAGCAGTCAACTGGAACAGCATGCAATAAATCCTTCCCCCCAATAATGAGACGACACATCACTTTGAGGGTAAAACAGGAACTCTGGACTGGCTCATCCAGCCCGGCTTTTATTACAATAATACACATACAGTCCACACCCAGGGGGAGGCATAAAATATCCAATCACATACATGGTTCAGCCCACACATCCCCTCCCCTCAGATAACATTAAACCCAATTGTCCGGTACACCTTTTCAGCCAAGTTCTGGATGTACCCCAAAACCCGGGGGTACACCTTTAAATCCAGCATCGCTGGATAGCCCTTATTCAGGGGGACAACATATCCAAAATTCAAGTCATTCGGATGAATGGTTCGGGAGATATGGGGTTCCAAAGATTTGACCGACCGCATGGGTAAAGTATCCGAAAACAGTTCCATGCATTTTGGCCCTGCGGTCGGTCACAAACAAGGGAATGAAAACAGGCGAATTGCCTGTGTTATAGAGCCTGGAGAGGGTTTGAATGAATTCCCTTGTTTGAGGGGTTCTTTCTACCGAACGGCGGGACATTCGGTAGTTTTTATACGAATTTCTGGAAGTATGGAGGTCTCAGCGGTGTTTGCCTAGTCAAGTGTCCGATTTTAGTTCCAGACACTCGACGGCAAAACACCGCTGTTCGGTAGTTTAAGATGGCCGCCGCCACGTGTTTGTTTCCCGAATGGCGGCCACCCAGAGGACAAAGAATACATTACATGGATTGCCAATTACCTGTTTGCAACATTGTTGCAAACTGTAATTGGAGGCACACTTTTTCCTGGGTGGTCTGGTTGTTCGGTAGTTTCACTCAATATAATGAATGGAGTGATTCTACCGAACAATCAGATGAATGCTGCATACATATCCCAGGTTAAACTTAACACACAAATACACAAATAATATTACTGGCAGTACACTAGAATATGTAGCACAGTCTTAAAGGGACAGTAGTCCCAAAAGTCCCAATATGTCCATAGATGCTGTTAAAAGGGCCAGTAGCAGCAATATACAGTACAATATGCCCCAAATAACAGAGGGGCCATAGTCAGTAGGTAGGAGGCTAGCAAACAGGCTTCTCCAGGGCCCAGTGGCGAGGTTGGTTTCGCCACATTTCTCCCCTTTTCCAAACATACTAACAGGGTACCTGACCTCTTGCCGGTCAGTGCCCTTGTTAGTCCAGCAGCCCACCCACAAAACAGAAACAGCAGTACAGTCCACCCACAATGAATGGTTACTACACCTGAGTAATGGAAAAACTTGTCCAGGTCCAGGTGCCTCATCCCGGCTGTGTGGGGGACTGGTAGGCTGTTTTGGTGGGTTGCTGAGTGGGCAGAGACCAGCGGTACTCTGCCCTGGTGCCAGCACTACTACAGGAGTAGTCTGGTTGGAGCCTGGTTGCTGGAGACCGACTGTCTCCCCTTTAGCTGCGCAGCTCTGCTGCTGGAGACCGACTGTCTCCCCTTGAGTTACACCGCTCTGCTGCTGGAGACCGACTGTCTCCCCTTGAGTTACACAGCTCTGCTGCTGGAGACCGACTGTCTCCCCTTTAGTTACACAGCTCTGCTGCTGGAGACAGACTGTCTCCCCTTTGGCTAAACAGCCCTGTTGTGGGGGGGCAGGACCGACCGTCCCTACCCCCTGTGCTGGAAGTGCAGAGACCACGGTCCCATCTGCACAGGTGTGGGGCTTACAGTCTCCCCCTGGTACATTAAGCTGCCGCTGGGGAGAGGTGGTAACAATCTCCTCTCCCATTAGAACACCCTGCCCATTGATGATCTGCCGCTGGGGAGAGGAGGTAACAATCTCCTCTCCCATGCCTACTTTCAGTCTTTGTGGAGGGAGACCGACTGTCTCTCCTCCCAATTCAGTGTCCTGCTGCTGGGGAATAGAGACTGGGCTCCCAATTCCCAACAAATCACACTGCCGCTGGGGAGGGAGGACGGCCCCTTCAGCTCCCTGTAACTTGGGCGCAGAGACCACGGTCCCATCTGCGCTGGTGTGGGGCTTACTGTCTCCCCTTGGTGCACTAAGCTGCCGCTGGGGAGAGGGGGTAACAAACTCCTCTCCCTTACACACTTTCAGCAGCTGGGGAGCAGGGCTGACCCTCTGTACTCCCTGTAGGCAGGGCGCAGAGACCACGGTCCCATCTGCGCTGGTGAGGGGTTTACTGTCTCCCCTTGGTGGGTTAGGTTGTCGGTGGGGAGAGGGGGTAACAAACTCCTCTCCCTTACACACCTTCAGCCGCTGGGGAGAGGGGATAACAGGTTCCTCTCCCTGAACCGTAGACTGCCGCTGGGGAGGAAGGACGACCCCTTCAGCTCTCTTTTTGTCTAAATCTGCTAGGCGCTGCAGGAAATCTGCCGTTGATTCCCTTATGAACTGCACAATTTTCTCAGAGGGGTTGGGTCCAAAGAAAGCCAGCCGTATGGCAATCTCTCTGTCCAACCGCTCCTGAGTGTAGCCAGGCGCCATGCTTGCTCTGCTGCAGTTGCTTCTTTTGTGGATAGGGACGCTGTACGGGTACTAGCGTTGTCCTCCCTTTGTAATCCAAACGAACTGTGTCTCCGAGCTGCTTTACCTCACACTAGGACGCCATCCCACCGCTTGCCACCAATGTAACGGATCACCTGGCACCCTGACTTGGTACCTCCGTTAATGGATGCTCCTAGTGCTTCCTGAGGACTCCAAGCACTCTGGCAGACACCACAATCACCGAATCCGAGAAACCTTTTAAATTCTCCCAAGCATATGAATGCTGTAGACCATTGAATAGGAACCATACGAATAGGCTTGTACTCCTAGCAGTCAACTGGAACAGCATGCAATAAATCCTTCCCCCCAATAATGCGACGACACATCACTTTGAGGGTAAAACAGGAACTCTGGACTGGCTCATCCAGCCCGGCTTTTATTACAATAATACACATACAGTCCACACCCAGGGGGAGGCATAAAATATCCAATCACATACATGGTTCAGCCCACACATTCCCTCCCCTCAGATAACATTAAACCCAATTGTCCGGTACACCTTTTCAGCCAAGTTCTGGATGTACCCCAAAACCCGGGGGTACACCTTTAAATCCAGCATCGCTGGATAGCCCTTATTCAGGGGGACAACATATCCAAAATTCAAGTCATTCGGATGAATGGTTCGGGAGATATGGGGTTCCAAAGATTTGACCATGCATTTTGGCCCTGCGGTCGGTCACAAACAAGGGAATGAAAACAGGCGAATTGCCTGTGTTATAGAGCCTGGAGAGGGTTTGAATGAATTCCCTTGTTTGAGGGGTTCTTTCTACCGAACGGCGGGACATTCGGTAGTTTTTATACGAATTTCTGGAAGTATGGAGGTCTCAGCGGTGTTTGCCTAGTCAAGTGTCCGATTTTAGTTCCAGACACTCGACGGCAAAACACCGCTGTTCGGTAGTTTAAGATGGCCGCCGCCACGTGTTTGTTTCCCGAATGGCGGCCACCCAGAGGACAAAGAATACATTACATGGATTGCCAATTACCTGTTTGCAACATTGTTGCAAACTGTAATTGGAGGCACACTTTTTCCTGGGTGGTCTGGTTGTTCGGTAGTTTCACTCAATATAATGAATGGAGTGATTCTACCGAACAATCAGCTGAATGCTGCATACATATCCCAGGTTAAACTTAACACACAAATACACATATAATATTACAGGCAGTACACTAGAATATGTAGCACAGTCTTAAAGGGACAGTAGTCCCAAAAGTCCCAATATGTCCATAGATGCTGTTAAAAGGGCCAGTAGCAGCAATATACAGTACAATATGCCCCAAATAACAGAGGGGCCATAGTCAGTAGGTAGGAGGCTAGCAAACAGGCTTCTCCAGGGCCCAGTGGCGAGGTTGGTTTCGCCACAGTTACTTTGACACATACTGCCTACCTAGAGATTGTTGAAGACCGTGTACACCCCTTCACTGCAATGATGGTTCCTAGTGGAAGTGGCCTCTTTCCGTGGGTTAATGCATCCTGTTACACTGCAATAAATGTTCAGGAATGGTTTGAGGTACAAACATGACAAAGAGTTCAAGGTGTTGCCTTGGCCTTTAAAATCTGATGTTACTGTCATGGTGCCAGATACCACAGGACATATTCAGAGGTCTTGCTGAGTCCCTGTCTTGAGGCATCATAACTGTTTTTGCAACAAGAGGGGGACCTACACAATATTAGTTGGGTGGTTTTCATTTCTTGGCTACATCAGTACATATTCTCTAGACTTCGGTTCATCCTAATTTGATGAGATCATCAACCGAATTTTGGAACACTGAACTGACATGGCAGAATCACAAAACAAACAAATTGTGCAATGGACAAACTTATTTATTTTGATTATTGATTAAGATTTCCATTCCTGACAAAAGGAAAAAGGGGGAATGGATCAGAGAAGAACCTCTTTTTTGTAGGGGGATAAAATAAACTGCTTAATTTGTCACGATTGGACAAGTGGTCAGCCCAATTAATCAAGAGGTGGAAAAAATGATGATTGATGGTTAGGAATAGCAACTAAAGGATAATTTTAGTCACAGATCAAGTGACAACTAACCAATACAGTGAAAACAATAGGAGTAGTAAAAAAAGCAGTATTCTTACAAGCACATTGATTGCTATTGACTGAGGCAAACAGACCATCATTGATTGTGTATTTTACCATTGATGTGTCTGTGTGGGAGTGAGAGATAACCTGTATTATTGAACCTAGTGTGGAACTAGATTCAGGTTACTGCTATATCTACCTTGTTAGCAGCTGCCAACTGCACCAGTTTAATTGATTCTATTGATCGTGCTAGCAGCCACTTCCACACTTAACACAAACTTTGTATCACTAATTTATAGTATAACAGATCTTTTTTTTCCAAGAATTTGTAGAAGGAAAATTCTTTTTTCAGGGAAGTAAGTTGTTCAGTAAAAGGTCAAAAGAAAAGAAAGGTTCCTTTTGTCTGGCTACTGCAACTGACACAAACTTAGCCTGTTTCATGCATCCTAGACTGGTTACTATTTATGGTTAGTGCTCTGCTCACTGCTAATAGCCAGCCACTGCCAGTGAACACACACGTATACAGTTTGACAGGTCTTTTTTTGCGTTAGTCAAAATATTTTTTTTCGGAGTGTGCTCAAAAACTGAAGGACTCTACAGCCTTGATGTGAGTGGGTGGACAATTATCCAGTGTCTATTTCCTTTCTTTTTTTTTTTTTTTTAATACCCTTCTTTCAATTTAACATTACTTCCTATCCGGATTTTCATTAACACAATGAAAAAGAGTATAATCAATTAGTTAAAACATTTTCTCACTTACTATTTTTTTTAAATGCAAAGATATGATCTAATTTTTCCAACACTGAATTTTAATGAAAAAAAATTGCTGATATTGCCTAGTCATATTGTAGCCATGTTTGCATTGCAGCATACTAATAGATGCTTTTTTTTATTTTTTTAGCTTGTCTATTTTTTTGTGAACAAATTCCTGGTGAGATGAACAGCAACATGCACAAAATCTCATGTTTTTATCTGACAAAATAGTCCAGACAAAATATTTTTCTGGCATGCACAAGTCTAATATTCTCAGACTTAAATAGACATACATGCACCCCAGAAAGACACACAAACACATATGCACTGCAACACACACAAACACACACACACACTGAGTGAATATGTGCTCACACTTTCATGCACACAGATACACACTGCATTCACACACATATATCCTCTGCATACATACACACATTCACAGACACACTTTTATTTCGAGCTCAATTACTACCATACATACACTCACTCCCAGTCACATACTCTTCCCCTGACAAATACTCAAAGATGGACACACGCTACCAGACACATACACAACATTCCAGACGCATACTCCATGGCATATACACAAATTCGCTCCAAGGCACATAAACAACTGAACATTTACACACTCTCAGACACACACTACCAAACACACACTCTCTCCCACTTACACACTCTACCCGAAACAAACATTTACCCCCCCACTGTCATGAGGGTGGCCTGATTCCAGTTCTTATTTAATTAAGGTAATCAGTGAACCTTAATAACAATAATACAATTTATTTAGTATGTATATATGTACTGAGGAGCTTGATATACAAAATATATGTAATATTAGGTTTTCCAGTCAATTATGTTGCAAGAAATGGTAAGAGCTGTTGTGATCTGTAATAAAACACTTTACTAATAAAAGCAGTAGTAATCATTGCTTATTTTATTGCAATATTCTGAACAATAGTATTACAAAACATTATGTTTATGCAATAACAATTGCATGAGTAAGACATATAATTAAATACTTTAGGTACGGTTACTTCTTGCTGTAACAGGTCCATGGTGTTTGGTTTCTGGCACATGATACACAGCTCTGGATGGGGTCATCTGGTTAGGTGCAGATACAATCCTGGAAAGTTATTTTAAGGATTCCATTGATTTGGAATAAAATGTCCTTATATTAAAGTCCAACTGTCATAAAGATTCAGAATGCAAAGGCTATGCATGTTCTTTATATGCCCTAGGCATGACTAAATGTAGGCACCACCTTAATATAAATATGCCCCAACCCTTCCTGTCAAGGCTGCACCTCTTTCTATTTAAGCCCAACATGCACTTTGACTGACAGACACATGCCCTTACTGATGCATGCACTGAGATACACTCACTGACAGATACACAGTGACTGGCACACACAATGTTTAACCAATACACACTGACATACATGCACTCACTGATTTGACACACACATTCACACACATACACATCTATTATTATTCAGCTGCCGATTTCTTTAATTTTGAGAGAGTGCACTGAAAAATCTCACTGCGAGAAAGGCACTATATAAATACTAGTTATTATTATTATTATTATTGTATTACAAACTCTGACATACACACACATTCACTCACACACTAATTATTAGACACACACACTCACTGACAGACACACACATTCACTGATAGACACACACAAAAACAAACTGACAGACACATACACACTGACAGACATACACTTACTGACAGACACACACACACACACACACACACACTCACTGACAGACACACACACACTCATTGGCAGACACACACACATTCACTGAAACACACACACACACTTACTGATAGACACACACTCATTTACAGACACACACACAAATTCCCTTACAGACACACACACACTCACTGACAGAAAGACACACACACACCTACATTCACTGACAGACACATACACACACACACTCACTGACAGACACACACTAACTGATTGATACTGTCACACATATTTTCTCACACACTCACAAATTATTTATTTGTACTTTTCTCTACCTTTGGAAGAGCTGGAGTGGATCCTGTCCCTGGAGTTCAGTGTGGCTGCTTGACCTGGGCTGGCTGCTAGACTGGTTGGTGGGCCGGCTGTACGGCTGGTGGGCTTGCTGTAGGGCAGGTGGCGAGGTGGTCGGCAAATGTAGGTGGTAAGGGAGCTGAGCTATACTTGCTTTACTCCCTCGCACACCCCTTAGTGATGCCGGGGTTGTTGTAACATCTTTTTCCCACTCCCGGCCTTAGTAAGCCACGCACAAGCAAGCAGAACAAGAAGAGCACAGAGGACAGCACTTCCTCGCCAACTGCCCACGTCTGGGGTCTTTTTTCGGCCCCCATGACAAAAGGCTGACGAGGCATCTGCCAGGGTGTTTGGGGGATGGCATTTTTTGCCTCCCCATGGAAAGTGCTGCTCAAGGCAAATGCCTTTTCAGCCTCATGCTAAATAGAGCTGCTCTAAACATTAGAGTATAAGTATTTTACTATGTTTTCTGTATACTACCTGTATTTATAAAATATCATGTGGTATATTTCAGTTATTGTTCTAAGTCAACTCACAATAGAGCATGCTCTTCCCAATCATCCATGCAATTCCATGTCATCCAAATCATCCATGGATATTATAAAGTAATATGTATCCATTAGCCTCTAGGAATAAGAGACAGGACAGGACTGGCAAAAACAAGCAGCCCTATAACATATCAGCAAAACATGCAGACATGCAGGTGGGAAGAAAAACTTAAACTGAAAATAATTTTACGTTTAAGAGGGAAACATGAAAGGGGGCACTCACAAAAGACACATAAATAAACAAATGATGCATGCTTAAGATCTTTATGTATTTGCTCTTTTTGCGTTCTTTATGTTTTAGCTTAGTCAAGCACAAGTGCCGGGTGCTTCTCCACAGCACATCTGCCTTGCAAAGACTTCTCATGAGTTGAAACTTCTGCATTATCTGGTCATTGCTAGTCACAGATGAGAAAGTCTGTACTGGGGAGGGCTTGCAGTAGCTGCAGATACTAGATCTGTAGCTATTGCAAGCTTAGTTTTCATTATCAATTTAGAAGATATGCCCTCAAATAAAACTTGGATGTAATTCAATTTTGTAAGTTTTCTCTGAAGGTATATCTACTAAATTATTATTTATTATATTTTTAAATACTGTTCATTTAAGTATGCAATGTACAAGAATATAAAGTAAAAGCTTCAGGCCCTGTCTTTAACATTTTGAAAAAGCCCAGAAAGGTCCAGTAATGGTCCAGTATGCTGCTACATGTCTGTTTAACCCCTTAAGGACACATTACATGTGTGCCATGTCATGATAACCTTTTATTCCAGGAGTTTGGTCCTTACGGGGTTAAAATAATGTTAGTTTACTATTAATCTCACTGAGACCATTCTTAGTGGATATGTTATAAAATTTAAGTTTGGCATCAGGGCAACAAAGTCTGGGAAAATGTTTCCAAATCAAATTATACTATTTGGAATTTAAATTACTGCAATTTGGAGTTTTGATTTTTGCTTCTTTGTGGTATGTATCTTGATGTTGGTTAGGTTTTCCTTATTGTATTAGAATGAGCTTAATAATATGTTTATTATCAGTGCTTTTATGCCTTTGCTTGCATAATTACTTTTTATTTATGCACATATTGTTTTTTGGATGCATAGATTATTTGTATACTATTATTATTGTTTTAGATGCTGTTAATGGATTTCTTCTTAATTTTGCTCCTCATTCTGTTTTGGATGCATTCTAAATACTATAGCATCATCAAAAGAAAACAAAGCTTTAGCACAAACACAAATGGTATTATGTTTTTACACATAGGTTGCCCTGTATTTTTGTTGGAGTATATTCAAAGCTTGGGCTTGTCACCAGTGGGGTACCTCAGGGATCTGTACTTGGACTCATTCTCTTTAATATTTTCATTAGTAATATTGCAGAAGGTCTTGATCTTAAGGTATGTCTTTTTGCTGATGATACTAAGATATGTAACAGGGTTGATGTTCCAGGAGGGATAAGCCAAATGGCAAATGATTTAGGTAAACTAGACAAATGTGCAGAGTTGTGGCAACTGACATTTAATGTGGATAAGTGCAAGCTAATGCACCCAAAAACCCAAGGGCAGAGTACAGAATATTTGATAGAGTCCTAACCTCAACATCTGAGGAAAGGGATTTAGGGGTGATTATTTCTGATGACTTAAAGGTAGGCAGACAATGTAATAGAGCAGCAGGAAATGCTAGCATAATGCTTGGTTGTATAGGGAGAGGTATTCGCAGTAGAAAGAGAGAAGTGCTCATGCCATTGTACAGAACACTGGTGAGATCTCACTTGGAGTATTGTACGCAGTACTGTAGACCATATCTTCAGAAGGATATTGATACTTTACAGAGAGTTCAGAGAAGGGCTACTAAACTGGTTCATGGATTGCAGTATAAAACTTACCAGGACAGGTTAAAGGATCTTAACATGTATAGCTTGGAGGAAAGACTAGACAGGAGGGATATGATAGAAACATTTAAATACATAAAGGGAATCAACACAGTAAAGGAGGAGACCATATTTAAAAGAAGAAAAACTACCACAACAAGAGGACATATTCTTAAATTAGAGGGGCAAAGGTTTAAAAATAATATCAGTAAATTACTTTACTGAGAAGATAGTGGGTGCATGGAATAGCCTTCCAGCTGAAGTGGTAGAGGTTAACACAGTAAAGGAGTTTAAGCATGCATGGGATAGGCATAAGGCTATCCTAACTATAAGATAAGGCCAGGGACGAATGAAAGTATTTAGAAAATTGGGCAGACTAGATGGGCAGAATGGTTCTTATCTGCCGTCACATTCTATGTTTC
The DNA here is from genome assembly GCF_036172605.1 of Pelobates fuscus. Lineage (NCBI taxonomy): Eukaryota > Metazoa > Chordata > Amphibia > Anura > Pelobatidae > Pelobates > Pelobates fuscus. Next base: position 81,653,022 of record NC_086325.1, on the reverse strand, counting down.
TATATAAAGCGTAATTTTAAAAAAAAGCTATCTTTTTATGCTTTAGATATAGTCAGTCATTGCTTTAATAGCAAAAGAGTAATTCTGCATTGGCTGGGATGTCTGCAATGTTTTCTTTCAAAAGCAAGCATTTTAATGTCCGAAGACATCAATGTTTCCATTGTAAATGTTGGAATTCAGAAAGAAAGAACTAGACACTCTTGTGCTATAACCTTTGAAATACACTAAAATGATTGAATGGTTTAACACAATACCTGTGAGTATGTATCATTATGTGCTTTGAGAACATTTTAGAGGTTAAAATGCTCAGTGGATATTGTATACTTAAAGAAATAGACCTGTAACATTGTTTAGTCATATAATACCATCTTTGTTTCTATGTTATTGCCTTCAGTGTGATGTACTGAAATAACTGGGATGTGTGTGATTGTAGTTTATTTATTGACATGTCATAAGAGCTTCAGCTGGGTATTTGAAGACATTCAATACTTTTATGGGTTTACATTGCAGGAAGCCATGGTCATAAATACTATGGCTGTCTTGTTTGGAATTATTTAGAAAAATGGGGAGTGGAGGAGAAGGTTAATGGACTGAACTAAATTAGTTTTGTATTATTTAACAATGGAAGACAACAAAATGCCAGTAAAGATGGGAGGCAAAGGATCATTTTATTAATTGGGCAAATACAATGGTTTATTAAATTTTTTGTTTTATTGAATATACAAAAAAACGCACATACATGTAGGCAAATCAAGAGTAGGATTATTTTCTTTGTCTTCATTGGAGCACTATATATTGCTTTATCCATGTCTATTAACCCATGCTTCTTTTAAGTCAATAGTGTATACTGAAGATTGTTCCATTGTTAAATGGAAAGTTCTACAAGAATGCCCAACAACATTCTGATCAGCCTTACTAATAAGATTAATAAATATTTAAATAAATCACCTTACAATTTTAGCACAATAATCAATAAATTATGTATGAAATAGCAAGCAATCATGATTATCGACCTTTAGGAAATAGAACCTGTTTTGTTTTCTGTCCACCTTGTGTTATTTAGTAGATATGTTTTGACTACCACAGAAAAAACAGGCTACTAATAGAATTAACCATTTCCCTTAAAAACATTTTATTGCTGCTCTCAAACCTTTGTACTTTAAAAAAAAAAATATTTGAATACATAGATGGAATTCCTTGAACTTCATTACTTGGATCCGTTTTCTCATTTGCAATTATTTAAAAAAAAAATATATATATATATATATTTTTAAAAAGATTGCAACTGAGTCACATAGACTGGGTCACAGAGTGGCTATATATTATTACTTCTAATGCTTAAGTTGCAAAGACATTTTTTTTTTCAGACAATAGTACTTTTATGTTAAATTATTTTTCAGTGCTTACTTTTAAAATGCTTGAGAACAAAATGATGGGAAAAATGTTTCTGTGGAATCTTATACCAAGTCGCTTTGTTGTATTCCAAACTTAGCCTGTCAATAATGGAAAATGCATTAATCAATACAGCTGTGCATATTGCATGTGTATTAAATGTATATTAAGATTTTATAGTCTCCATGATAGAAACACCTAACTCTGCCTGCCTATATAAAGTGGTATAGATTGCATGTATGACTTTTATCCCCCTATTTATCCCCCTTAGTTTAATTACTAAACTGGATATTGTTGACAATTGACAAGGTAATTGTAAACTTTAGGTAACATATGTGAACTGGACATGTAGCTGATATCCAATAGCAAATATCCGTGGGCTTCAAATATAGTGAGAAGTACTTATATTCATCAATCATGTTTCTCTATATTTTTGAAGATTACAATTAAGAATATTTTTAAAGTGCACAATGCTTCTGTTTTTCTTACACCTGAGCTTTGATCAAATGGGGATATCAAGCAATACCTTCTACTGGTCCTCTTAAGCAAATGCCCTTTAACTAGTCATCTGTAATATTCACCTTTCCTTTATGCTAATATCAGATATTCTACATCTTACATAAAGTAGCCAACATGCAACTGCAAGGGGGAGAAGAAGAGGTCAGTAAGGGCCACTGGAGAGCCATGTTAACCCTAAAAAGCTGATCCTCCGACAATATAAACACAGTACTTTAACTGTGTAGTAATCAGCAAATCAAAATATATACAGTTAACATTATTCCATGAAGGTGCTTGTCAGTTGAAAATTGCCTTCTGCAAATAAATATCAAACAATATGGGATACCGTGGTTAAAAAGAAAATAATAGGGCAATTAAAATCAGATAATGCTAAATTATATAATGATGATTAAAAGTAAGAGTAGCATGCTTCCACTATAGATGTCCTTTCTATGAAATTAAATGAAAACTATTTAATTAAACCCTAGTTTGTGCATTGAGCTGCTAGCAGCTAAACATTAAATACAATTGAAAAAAGAAAAGAATGTAGCGCTTATTTAGTATAGATGAAACCAAGAATAAATCACCTTTTTAATTTTTTGATTTTGATCGAAGTTTTCTCTTTTTAAGAAACGGAAAATGTGTTGACATCTATAAAGAATACAAAAACATAGTGCAGATTATACAAAACAAGTTTCAGAATCTTAATATTCAGGAAATATTGCACTCACAAACAGAGAGCTGTCAACCCAGCTCTAGTTAGGATCACTTTTAGGTCTGTTTAGGCGACCCACACCTATTGGCGATGTGATTTTTCTTTCTATGTGGGAAAGTAGAAACACACACAATTGCGCAATATCACTGGTACAGTGCCCAAAATATATAAAGAAAATCCCAAGTGGGTACTTACAAAACTAAGTAATGACTCAATTTCCGTGCGATATGCAGGCTGAGGGCTGCACTCCCTTCTTTTGAGATATAAAACGCTGCGAACCAGGATGCAAAATTATTTAAAATAATACATTTATTCACATAAATAAAATTCACAAATAAAATTGCAACAATGTGCCAAATCCGGAACGCGTTTCGCCACTAAACATGTGGCTTCATCAACCGGGTAAATCCGTAAGAACCATTCTGCCCATCTAGTCTGCCCAATTTTCTAAATACTTTCATTAGTCCCTGGCCTTATCTTATAGTTAGGATAGCCTTATGCCTATCCCACACATGCTTAAACTCCTTTACTGTGTTAACCTCTACCACTTCAACTGGAAGGCTATTCCATGCACCCACTATCCTCTCAGTAAAGTAATACTTCCTGATATTATTTTTAAACCTTTGCCCCTCTAATTTAAGACTATGTCCTCTTGTTGTGGTAGTTTTTCTTCTTTTAACCCCTTAAGACCGCAGCCAAATGTACAAGTTGTGATCCAAAAAAAACGTAAACAAAACCTGGCATTTGCGCTACATGTCTGTCCAACCGTAATTCACCTCTTTCATATTAAATGCACCCACACTTATTATATATCATTTTATTCAGGGGAAACAGGGCTTTCGTTTAACATCAAATATTTAGGTATGGAACATAATTTAATATGAAAAAAATATTACAAAAATGAGAGAAAATAAGATTTTTTTTAATTTTTTTAGTTCTACGTGACATTCTAACTGTGAATGTCATAATACTGTTTGCTTTTACTGCAATACAATACACATATTTGTATTCAGCGATGTCTCACGTGTAAAACAGTACCCCCTATGTACAGGTTTTATGGTGTTTTGGGAAGTTACAGGGTCAAATATAGCATGTTACATATTTCAGTTTTTTCACATTGAAATTCGCCAGATTGGTTACGTTGCCTTTGAGACCATATGGTAGCCCAGAAATAAGAATTACCCCCATGATGGCATACCATTTGCAAAAGTAGACAACCCAAGGTATTGCAAATGGAGTATGTCCAGTCTTTTTTAGTAGCCACTTGGTCACAAACACTGGCCAAAGTTAGTGTTAATATTTGAAAATGCAAAAAAACTAATTTGAACGCCAATTTTGGCCAGTGTTTGTGACTAAGTGGCTACTAAAAAAAGAAAACATACCCTATTTGCAATAACCTGGGTTGTCTACTATTGCAAATGGTATGCCATCATGGAGATAATTTTCATTCCTGGGCTACCATACGGTCTCAAAGGCAACCTGGCGAATTTTAATGTGAAAAAACTGAAACGCAAACCTTATATTTGACTCTGTAACTTTTGAAAACACCATAAAACCTGTACATGAGGGGTACTGTTATACTCAGGAGACTTCGCTGAACACAAATATTAGTGTTTCAAAACAGTAAAACGTATCACAACAATTATATCGTCAGTGTAAGTGCCATTTGTGTGTGAAAAATGCAAAAAATGTCACTGTCACTGATGATATCGTCGTTGTAATATATTTTACTGTTTTGAAACACTAATATTTGTGTTCAGCGAAGTCTTCCGAGTAAAACAGTACCCCCCATGTACAGGTTTTATGGTGTCTTGGAAAGTTACAGGGTTAAATATAGTGCTAGCAAATTAAATTCCCTATAGTTTCAGCATGGGTTGTCAGGCAGGTCCCGCTAATTGTAATTAATAAAATGACCTAATTATGTAAAATTATTACATAAATATATGCGTAGAATTATTATATATATAGGTGTGTCTATATATATATGTGTGCATATATATGTATATAATTTTTTTTATTATTTTTATTTATATATAGGTATATATTTAGTGATATATACGTATATACTTATGTATATAGATATATATATTATTTCGTTCTACATGTATTTTGATATCAATATATATATATTAATTTTAAAATACAGTTAGAACGAAATTTCGCATGTTTATATATTTTTTATCTATTTATTTTGTATTATTTTTTTTATTTTATTTTTTAACGTATTTATATATTTATTTATTTTTTATTATATATAAATATATATATAATAAAAATTATATATACATTTAATCAATATCATTGTACGTGTATTTTGATATTAATATATATATATAATTATGTATATATTAATATTAAAATACATGTAGACAGTGTATGTATATTTATGTGTATATGTGTATATGTGTATATATATACTTAGATCATATATATAATAAATATATATATGATCTAAGTATATATAATCTTATTTTTACATTGTTTTATTTGAATTTCAGACAGCAGGGGGAGTACCTGTCATTACAGGCATTCCCCCTGCTGGCACTGCCTTGGACGGCTATGCCGTCCATGTGATCGCGGGGTCCTCGCAAGGACCTCGCGATCACATGGCCCTGGGGGGCCGAAGAGGACGGAGGGGGACTCCCTGGGCTCCCAGGTAAGTCCCCCATACCGCGATCGCCGGCGTGGGATCGCCGGTGACCGGGTAAGTACATAAGACCGCAGGACGTTCTATGCCGCCCTGCGGATTTTAGAGCCATCTAAATAAGGACGGCATAGAACGTCCTGCGGTCTTAAGGGGTTAAATATGGTCTCCTCCTTTACTGTGTTGATTCCCTTTATGTATTTAAATGTTTCTATCATATCCCTCCTGGCTTGTCTTTCCAGGAAAGGTTAAGATCCTTTAACCTTTCCTGGTAAGTTTTATACTGCAATCCATGAACCAGTTTAGTAGCCCTTCTCTGAACTCTCTCTAAAGTATCAATATCCTTCTGAAGATACGGTCTCCAGTACTGCGTACAACCAAGCATTCTGCTAGCATTTCCTGCTGCTCTATTACATTGTCTGCCTACCTTTAAGTCATCAGAAATAATCACCCCTAAATCCCTTTCCTCAGATGTTGAGGTAAGGACTCTATCAAATATTCTGTACACTGCACTTCCGTTTTTACGTCCAAGATGCATTATCTTGCACTTATCCACATTAAATGTCAGCTGCCACAACTCTGACCATTTTTCTAGTTTACCTAAATCATTTGCCTTCTGGCTTATCCCTCCTGGACCATCAGCTCTGTTACATATCTTAGTATCATCAGTAAAAAGACATAACTTACCATCAAGACCTTCTGCAATATCACTAATAAAAATATTAAAGAGAATGGGTCCAAGTACAGTTTCCTGAGGTACCCTACTTGCGACAAGCCATGACTACAACAATCTGTTGCCTGTCACTCTGCCACTGCCTTACCAATTCAACAATATTGGAATCCAAACTTAAAGATTGCAGTTTATTGATAAGCCTGTGCAACAATGTCAAAGGTCTTACTGAAATCTCGGTAAGCAATGTATACTGCACCACCCTGATCTATTATTTTAGTTACCCAATTAAAAAAATCAATAAGATTAGTTTGGCATGATCTCCCTGAAGTGAACCCATGTTGTCTCTGATCTTGAAATCCATGTGATTTTAGATGTTCAACAATCCTATCCTTTAACATGATTTCCATTACTTTCCCCACTACTGATGTAAGGTTTACTGGCCTATAGTTGCCCGACTCCTCCCTACTACCTTTCTTGTGAATCGGCACAACATTCGCTAACTTCCAATCTTCTGGGACTACTCCTGTAAACAATGATTGGTTAAATAAATCTGTTAATAGTTTTCCTAGTATACAACTAAGCTCTTTTAATAACTTTGGGTGTATTCCATCAGGTTCCATTGACTTGTTTGTCTTTACTTTTGACAGATGAAATAGAACCTCTTCCTGTAAACTCACATGTAACAAATGACTCATTTGTCCTTTTTCCTAACTGAGGTCCCTTTCCTTCATTTTCATCTGTAAATACTGAACAAAAATATTCATTGAGGCAGTCAGACAGACCTTTATCCTCTTCTACATAACTTCCTTCTTTTCTTTTTAATCTAACTAATCCTTGTTTTACTTTCTTTTTCTCATTTATGTATCTAAAAATGTTTTGTCCCCTTTTTTTACTGACTGTGCTATTTTCTCTTCTGTGTGTGATTTGTAAGCTCTTATAACTTGCTTAGCCTCTTTCTGCCTAATCTTATAGATCTGTCTATCTTCCTCACACTGACTTTTTTTACAATTACTAAATGCTAACTTTTTGTTTTTTACTATTTTGGTCACATCTGCGGAGTACCAAAGTGGTTCCTTGAATTTTCTGTTGCCTTCAGCAGTGCAACTTTTATATAATCCCATTTCTCTTGGTAGAGACATTTTTGATTTATATCGTAGAGACTGGAGGCTAAACAATTATATATTGCAAAAAAGTCAAATTTAGAAGAGATAACTAAAATAACAAAGCTATTCTTTCTGGAAAATAGTAACAGAGAGGTGTCAGACGACATAGTCTGGTGCACATATAAAAGTGTAGTGCGAGGCCATGTAATTAAAATGCCAGGTTTAGCTAAAAAGAAAGAAATTCCCTCATCAGCAAAATTATATACAGTTTTTATGAGCTTAAAACCCAAAATAAAAGGACAGCTTTAAATGAAACAGCAGAGAAAAATAAGAAGATAGAAAATTCTATTAATGAACAGCTAGCTAACAACGTGGCCAGAAACCTAGAATTTTTTTTTTTTTAGTCTAAGTGTTATCACAAGGGCAATAAACCGGAAGAAATGATGACTAACAGATTAAAAAAGGAAAAGAATAGGAGAGTAATTGTGAAAAAAAAAAAGACAAAGATACATACTTATTAGCTCCAGACCAGATAGGCAAAGATTTTAAACAATTTTACACCAAATTATACAACCTGCCCAGCGAAACCTTCGGGAATGAGCAGGATGACGAAAACGTTTTCAAAAACATCAAAATCCTGAAAATTACACCAGAGCAGCAAATAGAATTAAATAAACAAATAACTGAAGCAGAAATAACTAAAGCAATAGATAAACTCAAAAGTAAAAACTTTGCCGGGCCCAGATGGTTTTACAAACATTTTTCATAAATTCATGAAAGAGAGCTTAAAATCAGAACTCACCAAAGTCTTCAACCAAATAGTGAATACAGGTAAATGCCCAGGAGTGCTTTTAAGAGCAAATATTGTTCCTATCCCTAAAAATAACAAGGGTACAGATCTAATTAGTAATTATCGCCCAATCTCTCTGATCAATTCAGATATAAAAATATTTTCATCAATCCTAGCAGAAAGAATTAAAAACATTATTCCAACTCTCATATCTTCTGACCAAGTCAGTTTTATTCCCGGAAGATCATCAGTTAACAGCTTAAGAAGAATAATAGACATATTTGACGATATACACCCTGTTCCAAATTATTGTTTTTCAGTTAAACTCATGGATGGCATTGTGTCTCAGGGCTCTTTTGATCACTGAAAACAATCTCGAACACCTGTGATAATTAGATTGCCAGGTGAGCCCAATTTAAGGAAAAACTACTAAAAGAGGGTGTTCCACATTATTAAGCAGAGCACCATTTTCAATCTGGGGAAGAAAAAGGATCTCTATTCTGCCAAAAAGAGTGAAATAGTTCAATGCCTTGGACGAGGTATGAAAATTAAATATTTCACGAAAACTTAAGCATGATCATAGCACTATTGAGAGATTTGTGGCTGATTCAGAGCACAGACGGGTTTGTTCAGATAAAGGCACATTGAGGAAGAATTCTGCCAGATCCATGCATCGGATCAAGAGAGCGGATCAAGAGAGAAAGCTTTAATACCTTTAAATAGCAGCAAACAGATATGTGAAGCTGCTGGTGCCTCTGGAGTCCCACAGAGATCATGGTGTAGAGTCTTCCAGAGTCGTGCAACTGTGCATAAACCTTTTATTCAGCCACCACTAACCAGTGCTCAAGCAAAAATGGCTGCATTGGGCAGAAAAATACATGAAGACTAATTTTCAAACAGTCCTGTTCACTGATGAGTGCCGTGCAATGCTGGATGGTCCAGATGGATGGAGTAGTGGATGGTTGGTGGACGGTCACCCTGTTCCAACAAGGCTGCAACGTCAGCAAGGCGGTGGTGGAGTCATATTTTGTGCCGGAATCATGGGAAGAGAGCTGGTCGGCCCCTTTAGGGTCCCTGAAGGTGTAAAGATGACCTCTGCAAAGTATGTGTGTTGCGGTTGCCGGCCCGCTGCGTGGCATGGCTGTGCCCGACCGGCACAGTCTAGCCGAAGACACGAGCTTACCTGCTCGCAGGCGAGCCAGCAACCGCTTCCCCGCATCCTCCCGAAGTTTATACTGACGTGCGCGTGACGTCACGACGTCAACGCGCACGCATGTTTTGGGGTCAGAGGTTGCCCTCTGACCAATCAGACCTTTGAGAGGGATATTTAAATCCCTAGCTCACTCCAGTACCTTGCCTGGTCGTGGTTTCCTGTTCCTGGTTTCCTGAGAGTGCTTTATCTTTGTGAATCTGATTTCCTTGTATCCTGATCTTGGCTTTTCCCTGGTTATTCTGAATTCTGGTTTCCCTGACTTGGCTTGTGTAAATGGTATTGTGTATTTTCTGGCTTTCTTGACCTCGGCTTTCCCTTTGACCATTCTCTGTCTCTAGCGTATTAGTTCGGCCATTCTAAGGTCCGGTTTACGCTCTGTTCTTTTATTTTCCTTTTCTTGCCTATGTATATGTTTACATAGTTTCTGCGTGCTGGACCACACTAGTAGTCGTGACAATGTGGAGTTTCTGACTGACCACTTTCTTCCCTGGTACAGTAGGAAGAACTATGCTTTCTGTAATAAAATCATCTTCATGCATGACAATGCACCATCTCATGCTGCAAAGAATACCTCTGCATCAGTGGCTGCTATGGGGATAAAAGGAGAGAAAGTCATGGTGTGGCCTCCATCCTCCCCTGACCTCAATCCTATTGAGAACCTTTGGAGCATCCTCAAGCGAAAGATCTATGAGGGTGGGAGGCAGTTTACATCCAAACAGCAGCTCTGGGAGGCTATTCTGACATCTTGCAACAAATGCAAGCAGAAACTGTCCAAAAACTCACAAGTTAAATGAAGCTGCTATCAAATAAGGGGTCCTATGTTAAAATGTAACGTGACCTATTAAAATGTTTAAAAAGTTAAAATGTTGCTATAAGTTTGATTGAAATAGCTTTTGATTTCAGTAAATATGCTGCAAACACAACAAATGACAATTTTCAGTTCTTTACAACCTATGAAGTGTTTTGAAACTTACTGTGTGTAATAATTTGAAACAGTGCATTGTAAGTTTTTTATGTTTAAAAAAATACTGTTATCATTAGGAGGTTTGTTCAATAAAATTTGAATTGTACTCTTAATAGTTGATAACATGAGAATTATGCTGACTGTTATTTACATCAATTATTTAGCTAAATGAGAAAAATATAATTTGCATAATAATTTGGAACAGGGTATAGAGACTAGTGGAACCCCACTCGTACTCCTGTCAATAGATGCTGAAAAGGTGTTTGACATGGTCGGGTGGGGTTTTATTAATACAGTGTTAAGAAAATATAGCATTGAGGGCCCTATACTGCAAGCGATATTAGCTTTGTATGACTCTCCACAGGCCAAGGTAATGGGCTCACGATTCTCTTCCCATTGGTTTCATATAAAACATGGGACTAGACAGGGGTGTCCCCTGTCTCCCCTTTTATATATCCTGATTTTTGAACCCCTGGCAATATCCATAAAGCAAAATCCTAAAATCAAAGGCTACACATCAATATCCGGTCAAATTAAACTGACCATATATGCAGACGATATCTTACTATTGTTATAAGAACCTGAACCCTCTGTCCCAGAACTCTTAACAGAAATAAATAAGTATGCAAGGGTTTCTGGGTACAAAATAAACATAGATAAATCAGTCTTTATTGCTAAAAATAAGACAATAGACAGAGTTTTAACCAGAAATCTAAGCTTAATAAACGAGAGAAAGAGCCCAAACTTCTTAGATATAGCCATAACCCCAGAATTAAAATATTTAGAGGAAGCATACTTCCTTCCTCTACTAAAACAGACAAATAAAGACTTGTTAAACTGGAGAGGAATAGGCTTCTCATTGTCAGGGAAAATTAACATACTCAAGGCCTATATAATGCCAAAATGGTTTTATCTATGGAGGATGATACCATTCAACTTTCCAGAAAGTTGGTTAGATATGTTACCACAGCCTTTATAAAATTAATAAACTTACATATTATAACTGCGGCCAAGTTGTTTATTGCATGTAACTGGAAAACAACTAATATTCCCAAGATCCAGGAGACTATTGCACAAGTTGTATGGCAAATAAAAATGGAAAAAGGCATATTGATGACCAAATACAAAAGAATCAATGAAATAGAATTCTTGAACAGCTGGTTAGTAATATTGGAAACAAAGGCGGGAAAAAAAAAATAGTTCAGTGGGTCTCCAAATTATAATATAATAATAAAAAAAGTATATATATATATAAATAGAAAGAGAGGAGAGCAGGAGGCTCGCACCCATACCCCGCAATAAAACCCAGCTCAAACCCAGCAATATAAAATAGATATCTGAGACTTACTTTGGACCCTGGGCAATCATACATGGATACCTATATACATTTAAATGGTGGGAGATGGAAGAGAAGGAGGAAGAGGAAGAAGATGACAATAATACTAAATTAGGCCACCTATATTGCGGGCCACCTATCCTTTCTTCTCCGTTCTTCTCTTCTCTAGCTGTTTTTAATTTTGTAAAAAAAAAAATAAATACAGACATAAAAGATAAGCAGACTTTCTCTCTCTCTGGAATAAAGGAGCAAATAGTGTAACAGGGGAAGGGGGAATCACAGGAGGGTGGTATAGAGGGAGGTGGGAAGGGATAGAATTTGTTTTCAGCGGTATCGAATAATAAAAGTAGAGATACAGGTAAATTTAGAAGACATTGTTTTGCATGAAGGATTATGAATAAGGAGACATAATTTGCATATAAGAGGGAGACAAGTGGGGGGAAATAAAGATATAAATAATGATAATGGTATCTATACTAACCCAGTGAGTGGTATGGTCCCCAGACAAAATTTGAGATAATACCAATCTGATATAAAAATAAACTATATATCCTCCTCTCCTTCTGTTCCCATTCATTAAAGAGCTGATTTCAAGAAAAAAAAATCTGCACTTTTAGAAATTTAATTAGGAACACCCTGGCAGCCAGTCTAAAAGCCAAGAGTCCTGATGCACACTGTCTAAATAAGTGTGCATGCAGAAGTAAGATCTTCCATATGAAAAGCATTAATACAACACTTCACTATGAGAAAAAAAATCTACTGTGCGATAGCAATAACCACTGCATTTGATTGTTGCATTTGCAACAATGACTGTGCATGAGACAATCTCATTAGGAAAGGGAGGGTGTGATCTCTTACAGTCTTCATGGGTAAGAGTAGAGCAAGAGTGAGAGAGGACATTAAGGAACACAATTGCCATGAAGGGGTATACACGGTCTGCAATAATCTCTAGGTAGGTGGATCATGTCAAAGTAATACCATCATAAATGTCAGGACCAAAGGATTCCCAGCAGAATATTACCCAGAAAATAACACTGTTGTGGTCAGAATTAAGATTTTCAGCAATCTGTTCCACAGTAGCTCTTCTGTATGATTGGGCCAGATGGTCTAACATTCACTCCCTATATGCGTCAACAAGCTTTGGGCACCCATAACCCTGATATTGGTTCACTAGTTATCCTTCCTTTCCCTATATTTGGTAGGTCATAACTATTGCATACTGGGAACACCTCACAAAACTTGCCATTTTGGAGATTACTTGAACCAGTTGTCTAGCTATTATTATATGACATTTGCCAAAGTCACTCAGATCTTTTTGCTTGCTTCTAACACATGCAACTCAAGTATTGACTGTTCAATTGCTACCTATTATATCCCATCCCTTAAGAAAGTGCCACCATAATAATATAATTAATGTCATTCACCTCACCCATGCCCAGACTGGCCATTGGGGCAAACCATTCAATGCCCAGTGGGCTGCAATGGCCATGGGCCCAGGCAAACTGATCTCCTTCTCATCTCCTGTGCTGGCCCTGTTGTCTGCCATGACGGCCAGTGGGGAGATCAAACATATCCCTCACCAGCTCGCTGGCACTTATCTTTGAGAGAGAGGAAAGAGGAGAGAAGGACCAGGAAGCACTAGCCTGGACCTCTGCCAGGAAGTTCCTCCTGGTTCCCATGGCAGCGCTCTGAAATCGTGAGAGTGAACTCTAGCCAGAAAAGCTAGATTTAACTCACCACTGGACCACCAGGGCTTACCCTGACCAAAGATAAGAAGGGGGGCATACAGGAGGTATACAGTTAGATTTTAAATTAAAAACACACACATATATATTTGTAAGCCCTTGTGGTCCAGTGGAAAGATTAAGGCAAATATATATAATATTATTATTATTATTATTATTATTATTATTATTATTATTATTGCCATTTATATAGCGCCAACAGATTCCGTAGCACTTTACAATATTATGAGAGGGGATTTAACTATAAATAGGACAATTACAAATAAACTTACAGGAACAATAGGCTCAATCGAGCTTACATTCTATAGGAGGTAGGGTGTAAAACACATTAGGACAGTATATATATATATATATACTCAAAGATCTAAGACTTTTTCTATGTATACAAAAGGTCTATTTCTCTCAAATATTGTTCACAAATCTGTCTAAATCTGTGTTAGTGAGCCCCTATTCACACTCTTGCTACACCCCCTATACACACTATGGCCACACTACCTCACACTATCTACAGACCCTATCCATACATAGTACTCCACCAACACAACACAACTGAAACAGACCCTGTTATCCAACACACCATACCACAATCAGCTAACTTTATGCACACAATCCCACAAGCAGCCTCTAAACACATGCACAATATGCTTTTCTCAACCTTTTGTCCTCTGGTATTCCACTTCTGGAGACCATAGAGATAAGTCAAAAGCAAACACAGCGCAAGAATTGTAATAAATGTGTTTGCACTATGCAGAACAAATACAGGGCCTTTTTCTCATGGGAGAGCTTTTCAGCAGGCCTCTGCGCTTGGGCTGTCCTGCTTTGAACCAGCATGCTCACTTTGAGACAAAACATCCCCGTCACCGTAACTTAAAAATCCCCATCACCGAAACTTAAAAATGCCTGGGCCAAATATTTTTCCCAGTCTGGCCATGGCTTCACCTATCACTGGTTTTAATCTTTGGCTGATCAGTTTGTATAAGTATATTTAATGAGGAAATATACATTAAACTATTCACTAGTTTCTAAGAAGGCCCTACGGTCTACATTTTATAACAACTCAACTTAATTGTACTAATTTTATCATCCTCAGAAGATTTAAGCCTGAGTTTGCTTTACTAGGAACAAACCTGTGAATCTAGAATCCTATAACTGGAGAACTAATCAGTGAGCTATATCTCCTAGGAATGTACTAATATCAGTTATGTAACAAGTAATGAATATTAATAATTATGTTTTATTGTGTATTGTGTTAAACAGTATACAAATAATCAGGTGTGGGTTACTGAAATGTTAAAAAAATGTCATTAAATGCAATTCTTATACTTAAGTAATACAATCCTTTTTGAACAGAATGTTTGTTACTCAAATTCTCCTAAGTATAGATTTAAATGTGTAGCTTATTCTCTGAAGGACATTTAAATTGACATTTATATAAGGCAAACCACACATAAATGCATCAATCAATTAGATAAAATGTGCTTTAAATGACTTGATAGACATATTTAAATACTGCCAGATATTTGAGCTCCAATTAAATGTTCTTAAATACATGTGAAATAATCCCTTCTTATATTTAAAAAAAAAAGTTAACAAAGTTCTTACCACCCACAAATTCTAGAAATAGATTTATCTTCTCCACTCCTAATGTCATTCTAATCCATTGGGTTCTAACAATTGTTACAAATAATATTCAATTCTTAAACTACACATTTCCAAAAGTTAAAGGCTTAAATGCTAACTATTTAAAAGTAAGTGTTACTAAAACATCATCTGGGTTGACCAGACTTAATAGAAATATTTCATAAACTTACATATTTTGAAAATACCGTTATCGGACACTTTGTAGAAAGTATTTCAATTTACCTTTCTTTTTGGGCTTAAAATGAAAGCCGTCATGCCAAAAATACATTTAGAAGATTAAATTTGAATTCAATACTTTAAAATGCATACAGGGGGCGTGGCCTGACCAGGGAACAAGCTGGACGCAACTAGCTAGAGCTCCGTTCCCACAGCGCTGTATTTAGCTAATAATACGCAATTTACCTCACTCTACTCCGAAATAAAATGGAGAAAAGAAGTGCTAAGAAGCCACACAAGAAGGGTCCTGACCCCGGGACCTCCGTTCTGGACATGCTGACCGTCCAAAAGGCAGGCACTGCGGAGCGCCAAGATGGCGCCGACTTGGGCCTGACTCCTAGCTCCCCCTCACCGCGCGGGCCGCGGGCCGCGAGTCCCAAGGGGGGTGAGGCAGCGCAAATCCTCACTAAGCTAACCGAAGTCCAAACCTACCTGGCAGGGGAGATTGAGAGGTCCACCTCGGTCCTCAGAGCTGAGATTTCTGCGGTGGGAGAGAGGACCGCGAGGCTGGAAGAGCGCCTTGAAGACACGACTCTGGCGCACAACGCGGTAGTGTCACATGTGCGCAGGCTGGAAACCCAGGTGGCAGACTTGGAGCTGGCCATGGAAGACATGACAAATCGCTCCCGTCGGAACAATGTCCGCTTGAGGGGGCTACCGGAGAGAGAAGATGAGGGCCCCTTGGAGACTACACTCCTGGCACTGTTCAGACCCTTGCTGCCTGACATACCTGCAACACAATGGTGCATCGAACGGGCGCACAGGGCTCTCCGGGCTCGGAGACAGAACCCCAACTTCCCGCGCGACGTTATCATCAGGTTCCTCCACTTCACCACAAAGGAGGCCCTGATGACGAAATGCAGAGATGGAGGACTGCACCACGACGGAGTTACCCTGCAGCTGTATCAAGATTTGGCCCCCAGCACGCTGCAGCATCGCCGGGAGTGGAGAGCGATCACAGAAGCTCTCAGGGAGGCCAGAGTGCGCTATGCCTGGGGCCACCCGTTCAAGCTGCTGGCTTTCCGCGGGGGGAGAGCCCAGATTTTGGCACCGGGGGGCAACCCCAAGAAGTTCCTTCAGGAGCTCCAGGTTCCAGTTCCAGCTCAGCTGTTGGAGAGAGAGGAGGCCGGTGACGACCTAGCACCCCTGCCGACGGAGTGGCAGGAGGCAAGAGCCCGGAGGCATTGACATTCGGACCGGGTATAGTACATGGGTGGACGGTTGGAGAATGTAAGCGGGGCAGGAGAGTGACTGGGGATGCGGGGGGGAACCTGTGACTTTATTTGGGTGGGTGGGGATGGGATGTCTGGGTCGCTTAACACTCAGTCCCAGGAGGTCCGGGGACATGGCTGGCAGTGGTGATCTTTTTTTTTTTTTCCCTTCTCCCTCTTTTTCTTTTATTTTTCCCCCTGCATTTTCCCGCTCTTTGTATTTTTGGCGGGCTCGCTTGGGGGTGGGGGGAGGGACCTCGGAAGTCCTGGGAGGGGGGTGGCTTACAGTAATTTCATGGAGGGGGGGAGGAGGGTGAAACGAGCTCCCATGCTGGGGATTTACCTGGGGGGGGGTTCAGATCTCCTCATGGTTGATAGGGGAGGGAGGGAAGTGGAACAGCGCACACAAGGAGGGGCCCCACCTGAGAGGGGGGTCTCGGTCACCCCAGAGCTGACGGGGGGAGGGAGGGGGACGGGGGGGAATGGGAATTAGTGCACAAGCCGGGGATCCACGGGGGGGGGGTGCGCATCTCGGCCGCCCCATAGATGTCAGTGGGAGGGAGGGGGGGGGGAGGCAACTGGGGGACAACCTGCTATTGAGGCATGTAGCGGCGGGTCTCCTGTACAGAGTACAAGGTACAGACCCCGCACGCTATTGTCCAAACCTTGGAGCACCAAGGATTCTGAACAGGCTGGACCTTATAAAATCCGACTAAGCATGATGATTAAGAATGCCCGACTGGCTACTCATGAAATAAATGGTCAACATAAATGTTATAAATGTGATCCTGGACAGCAAGTACCGTAGGGTCAACATAGATAGTGAGGCCATTACCTGCAAGACAGAATCTATTGAACGCATTATATCTGAATGTATAAACAATAATTTGGCCATGGGTGTATATTTCTTTTATATATTGTTTAAGTATAAGCATAAGCTTTGTATGAGTAGCAAGGGGGAGGTGAGGGGCCCCATGAGGAAGGTTAGGGGGGGCAGCGGACCGGTGTAGTCCCAGAGAAGGGAGATGTGCGGGGGGCACCGGGGGGGGGGACCCTGAGGGGGCTCGAGAGCCCACTTCGCAGCGGGGGGTAATTGAGGACAGGGGGATGAGCGGCATCACACACACACACACAACTCTTGGGGAGCTGCACAACTTCCTACTAGCCCTGCTAAGTGGTATACCTGCTACCTGAAACCTATGTACAAACCGGTTACCGATGACACGTTACAAAAAGGAGTAGAACACAAGGCGCACATATGCAAAATTAACTAATAGCAAGATAGCGCTACATGGTCTGCGGCTCATGCATCCACATCTCTTCGAGCGCGGTGCGCGGACGAGATGGGGAGATGTGAACCCCACACCAGTCTGGCGACGGATAAGTCCAGACGAAGTCAGCCAAGCACCGCGTGTGCGAGGCTGCGGTTCTTTATTGTTCCTTTGTTTATTTTCTCTTCTGTTCTTTACCTCTTCTCTTACCCTAACCCTGTTGTCTATTCCTCTCTCACCCTGTGGAGGGGGACTGGGGCGGCCGCGCGAACGCACGAAACTTCCAACCTCTTAGGATGGCTCTGAAGATATCATCCTTAAATGTAAAGGGGCTTAACACGCCGACCAAGAGGCGGCTTCTCTTCAGGGAACTGAAGAGAATGAAGTCCGACATCGCGTTTATACAAGAAACGCATTTGCCGAGACAGGCAAAATTTCAACTGAAGGATCACACATTTCAGGTATCATATGAAGCACGCAAACACACAAAGCATAACGGGGTGGCGATATTAATCCGCAACAGCTGCCCCTTCAAAATTGACTCCACCACGGCGGACCCGAACGGGAGGTACATAATAGTTTCTGGCACACTCCTCTCGCACAAGGTTCATCTCATTAATGTTTATGCCCCCACTCACCCGGACCAGGGTTTCTGGGACGACCTAACAGCCAAACTCAGCACCCTAAACAATGGGCTCACCATCTTGGGTGGTGACCTGAACGCAGCGCCGAATCCGGCGATAGATAGAAGCGCACACAGGGGGGACCCGGGGACCGGTGGAAGGGGGGGACAGGACAGGCAGCTACACAAATTTATTGTGGACACCGGGTTGGTGGATATCTGGAGAGCACATCATCCAAGCACGAGGGACTTCACGTTTTACTCGACACCTCACGGTACTTATTCTAGAATCGACATGTTCTTGGTCAATGGGCGCTCGCTAGCACGGGTAACAGGGTCAGAGATAGGATCCATCTCGTGGTCGGACCACGCAGACGTCCACGTTACACTGGGGAACTTGTGCGTTACCCCTCCATGGTCGTGGAAGCTAAACTCATCCCTCTTAAGGGATTCGGAGACTGTCGAGCAGATCCGTACGGATATTCTGGAGTTTTTCGACTCCAATGACACACCGAACATGCGCCCGGAAATCCTGTGGGCAGCCCACAAAACGGTAATACGTGGATCTCTCATTAAGATAGCGACTGTTAAAAAGAAAGTGAAAACCCAAAAACTACAGGGACTCTTGTCAGACTTGCGGGCATTAGAACAAAAACATAAAGACCGGCCAAGCGGGGACACGTATGGACGGGTTGAGGCAACTCGCCATGCCATACGCACCTTGCTAGTGGATGATGCGGTGAGGGCCATGACTTGGACCAAGCGAAACTTTTACGAACGGGCAAATAAAATGGACACCTTAATGGCACGTGTCCTCAGACCCAGGGCGAAACGAGGCCACATAGCTTCCATCAGACATACGGATAAGACGGTCAAAACACTACCTAGAGATATCGCGGAAGTATTCACGGACTATTACAAATCCCTTTATAACCACTCCCCAACTGCAAACCCACGACTGTCGCAGACGGACGAACCAACCCTACGATTTGTCCGGGACCTCGGCCTCCCTAGGCTGTCTCAAGAGGCGGTGGACGCCTTGGCGGCTGAGATCGCACCGGACGAAATAGACCGTGCAATAACGCTACTGAAAGGTAATAAAGCCCCAGGACCCGACGGGTTCGACGGAAGTTATTACAAAACATTCCGAGAGGAATTAGTCCCTCACCTAGCAACAGTATTCCAGAGTTTCCAAACTGGCGGTGCTCCCAACCCGGACATGTCCCTCGCCACCATCGTATTACTGCCAAAACCAGATAAAGACCCTTTGGCCCCGGAGAGTTATAGGCCTATTTCGCTTATAAACCATGACATGAAGATCCTAGCGAAAATTCAGGCAGAGCGCCTGAACCCTTTCCTTGCGTCCCTGGTAGACGCCGACCAGGTCGGCTTTATACCAAACAGACAGCTATTTGAAAACACTCGCAGGAATATCGACTTAATATGGAGGCAGGCGGCCACGAAAACCCCAACGCTTTTCGTGTCACTTGATGCAGAAAAGGCTTTTGATCGGGTGATGTGGCCGTACCTGTTCACTCTGCTAACCCACCTAGGCTTCCCAGACCAGTTCATGACCTTACTAACAGCACTGTATACTAACGTCAGGGCACAGGTGCAAATCTCGGGGGCCCCTCTCCGACCGTTCCAACTGTCTAACGGTACGAGGCAGGGCTGCCCCCTCTCCCCCCTATTGTTCGTGCTATCGCTGGAGCCCTTGCTGCAGGCACTCCGGAGGCATCCAGATGTCACGGGTGTGGGGGTGGGGGGACGGGAGTTCCTTGTCTCGGCCTACGCGGATGATGTGCTCTTGACTGTGACCGACCCGGTGCGATCCATGAGGGCCCTACAAGGGCTGCTGGGCACTTACGGGGCCATTTCCGGATATAAGGTGAATATGGCAAAATCGGGCGCCCTCCCCATAGGGGTACCGTCAGAAACCACAGCTAGGATACGGGATACTTACCATATAAATATAGAGCAACAGGCACTCAAATATTTGGGCATCCGCCTAACAGCCAAACCAGACCACCTTTATGACCGTAATTATACGCCACTGCTAAAACAGCTGGTGAGGGAGATGGAAGCGTGGGTAGACAGGCCAATTTCATGGATAGGGCGCATACACGCCGTTAAAATGAACATCCTGCCCAGAATCTTATTTCTATTCCAGGCGCTCCCTATACGCGTTACCAGGGCCTCCCTACAGCCCCTGCAGAGGGCGATCGGAGCTTTTATATGGCAGAACAAACGACCTAGAATATCCAGGTTTATATTATATAGGCCGCGCTCGAGGGGGGGTCTGGGCCTCCCTCACATATACTTCTATTACATGGCGGCACAATTATCACAGGTGGCGATGTGGCACTCCCCACCAGGGGAGCGCAAATGGGCGGACATAGAGTCCCTGATGACGGGCGCGGATATCCCACAGCTTCTCATGTGGGTCCCAAAGGAATTTAGACCAGAGATCAGGGCCACATGCCCATCAATCATTAACTCCCTTCAAATATGGGACACCTCCAAGCTTAAATATCAGCTGACATCAGACCCTTCCCCGCTTATGCCATACTTACGCAATAAAGCCTTCGTCCCAGGGATGTCGGCGAGAGACTTTAAAAACCTCGAAGGCATAGGCTTACAACGCATATGTCACTTATACGAGGGAACAGAGGTCGTCCCCTTCGAGGCCCTACGACAGCAGGGCCATCTCACTCCCGCTGATTTTTTTAGATATTTACAAATCAGGGACTTCGCGAACCAGACGCACATAAAGATGGCAGCGCGGAAACAGATGTCGTTTTATGAACGCATTTGCCTCCAAGAGCTTATACCCAGAGGCATGATAGCGCGCATGTACGCTCACCTCTGTTCGGAAGCAAGGGACTGTACGTCTATACGGATCAATGGGAGAGGGACCTAGGTGACACGCTGGAAGGCATAGAGTGGCAAGAGATCTGGGAGGCGAACCACACCTCGTCAGTATGTGTTTCCCTTCAAGAACAATCTATCAAAACAATGTTGCGCTGGTATACCACACCAGTTAAACTATACCAAATGCACAAGACCCCCACGGACGTGTGCTGGAGGGGATGTGGCCAGAGAGGGACGTATGTCCACATGTGGTGGGAATGCCCACTGATGGTCATTTTCTGGAAACAAATACAGGCGCTACTGGCGCAGGTTTTCGGCAGACCCCCAGATCTCGACCCATGGCTCTTCCTCTTAAGTAGGACACTAGAGGGCTGGACTAGGCACGAGCAAAAGCTACTCCACAAGATAACTCTAGCGGCCAGGCGGGCGGTAGCCTCCGACTGGCTTAAACCAGGCACACCTCCCATGGTGGGGGTTATTAACAGAGTAAAAGAGGTCCACTTGATGGATGATCTTACAGCTCGATTCAGGGGCACTTCCAGATCCTTTCAAAAAATTTGGGAACCCTGGGAAAACTTCACCCTGGGACACTGACGCATAGTCAGATCCTGATGACGGCCCGGACATCCCCCCCCCTCTACCCCCTCTTGATCTTCTCTCTCGCTTTTTCCTTCTTTATAGTTCTTCTGACTTTTGTCACAAAATAAAAAATAAATGACCAACATTCCGCATACATGGGAACAGTCACAAGAGGCACATTTTATCTAGGGATAGACGACAGCAGCCCAAACAGCCGCTCCACAGGGAGCATCCCATGGCCCGGAAAAACTTTAGACAGTAACTCACTCCGACAATGGGAGGGCAGATACGCTTTAGGATCAGGCACACCAGATTACCCACAGAGAGCCGTAACGTATGCGAGAGTGAACGGGGATGCTGGGAGACAGGGGTAACCCAATAACTTGCCAGGCGATTGATGCATTGCAACCCTGTTACACCTTGTTCAAGCTGTAAACCAATACTATGTGACACTGTATTCTCGGTCAATCTGTTTTGCTATGTCATGACAAATAAAGAATTAAAAAAAAATAAAATGCATACAATCTAATGTCATAATTTGTTTTTAATTCCAAGAATTACAATTGTTATAATAAAAAATAATGCAATGCATTGCAGGATATTACCAATGGCCAACCCATAATGGTGGGGGTTATTAACAGAGTAAAAGAGGTCCACTTGATGGATGATCTTACAGCTCGATTCAGGGGCACTTCCAGATCCTTTCAAAAAATTTGGGAACCCTGGGAAAACTTCACCCTGGGACACTGACGCATAGTCAGATCCTGATGACGGCCCGGACGCCCCCCCCCCTCTCCCCCCTCTTGATCTTCTCTCTCGCTTTTTCCTTCTTTATAGTTCTTCTGACTTTTGTCACAAAATAAAAAATAAATGACCAACATTCCGCATACATGGGAACAGTCACAAGAGGCACATTTTATCTAGGGATAGACGACAGCAGCCCAAACAGCCGCTCCACAGGGAGCATCCCATGGCCCGGAAAAACTTTAGACAGTAACTCACTCCGACAATGGGAGGGCAGATACGCTTTAGGATCAGGCACACCAGATTACCCACAGAGAGCCGTAACGTATGCGAGAGTGAACGGGGATGCTGGGAGACAGGGGTAACCCAATAACTTGCCAGGCGATTGATGCATTGCAACCCTGTTACACCTTGTTCAAGCTGTAAACCAATACTATGTGACACTGTATTCTCGGTCAATCTGTTTTGCTATGTCATGACAAATAAAGAATTAAAAAAAAATAAAATGCATACAATCTAATGTCATAATTTGTTTTTAATTCCAAGAATTACAATTGTTATAATAAAAAATAATGCAATGCATTGCAGGATATTACCAATGGCCAACCCATAATGGTTGGGTGTGTCCAAGGAACCCAGGTGGCACTTTTTTGGGAGCAGCAGATCCAGGTGCAAATACCCCAAGATGGGGAGGGACTGTATTTTTTCTAAATAACTTTAAATTCATATATATATATATATATATATATATATATATATATATATATATTAATGTGATATTATGTTTTTTTAAAAGAAGATTAACATGTGTGTTCCTGGACAAGCACTATATTGGTCTGCCGTCATCACTAAATCATCAAAATGAAAAACCTTAGCTATAATCAACGGTAAAATTGATTTTACATACCTAGTTAATGTAATGTACCTTTTGCAGCCTTGTTTGAGAAATTCACAATTGTCTCTCATTTCCAACTCTTAAACTCATCTTAGTTTGGGAACTGTAGTGGATTTCACAAAACATACATTTAAAGAAAAAGAGGTAAACATAACTTCATTTTTTTGTTTTTGTTCTAGGGAAATCAACAGTTCTGGTAGAATAAATGACCTAGCATCCCAATCTAAAGCTCTGTCATTTGATACTTCTTTACAATAAATTATTACTAGCAAGCAATTAACAGTACAGGAAATAAAACATTTTTAATTTTAAACAGACTGTGCAAAAAAGGAAGTATAAACCTTAGATCTCTTTTAACAGGTAGTGTTTAGGAAGGCTGTGCAAGTCACATGCCATGCAGGGAGGTGTGACTATAGTTGCGTAAACAACATGATTTAACTCCTAAGTGGCAGAGAATTAAGCAATGAGACTACACCAAAACTGCCTTATTAAGTTCAAGTTGTTTTGATGACTATAATATCCCTTCAATGGAAAATGTTACTCTTTACAAACTAACAGCCTCTTTTGCCTAAGCCTCATTAGTTGTTTGCGTTGTTAGATCTAAACAAAGTAACTTGGTAAAACTAGTAAGACAACTGGGTGAAGTTGGAACCCCATGTTTTTAAAACGTGAATAAAAAAAAGAAAAAATAAATACATATATATATATATATATATATATATATATATATATATATATATATATATATATATATATATATATATATATATATATGTGTGATATTCCAGAGAGAACTCTCAGGGCTTGTCAAAAAATAAAACTTCGCTTTTAATTAGCTTTCCAAAAAACATCAATGTTTCAGTTTGTTACACACAAACTTTCATCAGGACTAACTGTCACAATACAAGTACTTCACTATATACCTACACACATATACATACAATTAACTTACCTACCACCGGACCACCATCCACTCCCTGTCAACCCAGTCTGGAGCTTGCGCGGGTTCCACTGACGCCATCGCGTAAGGTGCGTAAGGTCGATGTCATTACCTCATCACGCGAGACAGCGTTCTGTGGCATCATCGGGAGGACGTTGCTATAAAAACAATATACAAAATACCATGACATAATTATAAAATATACCAAACTTTAGCGCCAGGCGGAGATACATTATCAGACGTGGTCAGAAGGGGCGCACCTTCTGGGGCAAGAGAGAAAGTAAACCACCCCGTCTACAGAGATGATTCCAGTCTTTAAGTTGTCTTCAAGACTGTCATCAGATGAAGTGAATTTATTGAGTAGAGGGCTTTCTTTTGTGCCCACCTCATGTCCGAATCCTCTTGATTTGGAAGTAGAACTGTATAAATGTGGTCGTTCCCTAAGACTTAGGGATTTTTTTAAGACCAAGACTTCTGACATTAGCAACTCTAGCCAACAGTTTAGAAAGAAAAGTACTTTCGACCCTATGCCTAACCAGGCCTCTATGAAGTCCTTTTTGCGCTCTAAAGGTGAAACATCAATATCACTCTAATTCCACGAGGAAAGATCGGGCTATCATTAAGTCTCTGTCTAAAGATAATGGCATTGTGATCAGACCAGCCGACAAGGGTGGTGGTATTGTCATCCAGAATTATCCGGACTACCGTTCTGAGATCCTAAAACAACTTTCAGATCATCACACATATAGCAAATTGACACATGACCCTACAGGCAATGTTTTGTTTACAAAGAGGTTTGTACTCCAACTTTACCTCTATAGATCTATACCAGTATCTGCAACAGACCTCATCGAGAACTCCAGTGATTTACATGTTACCTAAGGTCAATAAGAACAAAGAAAGGCCTTCGGGTCGACCAATTGTGTCAGCGGTAGGGGGATTCGTGGAGCCTTTAGCCAATTGGCTAGATTTTCTATTTAACCCCTTAAGGACACATGACATGTGTGACATGTCATGATTCCATTTTATTCCAGAAGCTTGGTCCTTAAGGGGTTAAGGACACCATCGAGCATCTCCCTACATGCAAAAAGGATACACCTAGCTTTATTCAACAGCTATCCAAGATGTCATTACCCGAGGAACCTGTGGTTCTGATCACATGCGTTGTAAAAAGCTTGTATACGGTACCTCACCAGGATAGAATTCAAGCTATGAGAAAGATATTTTTTCCATCCACCTATTATGCTGGACCCCAGGTAGAGTTAACTTTCAGTTCGAAACTAACTGGTTTAGGCAGATCGCTGGTACATCCATGGGTGCGGCAATGGCACCCATGTATGCAAACAGATACATGTACATGTTTGAAACCAGATACATTTTGGAACCCTATAAGGATAACATCCTGATGTACGTTCGCTACATTGATGATATTTTTATGTTAATCAAAGGTGAAATATCTTGGGTTGAGAAAATGGTTCAGTACATAAATTTATGTAACCCGAATATGGAATTAACGGCTGTGATGAATTTGTCTTCTGTGGATTTTTTAGATGTAAGAGTGTACCGTGAGGGAACAACTCTGTTCTCCAAACCCACGGATCACAATACCCTTCTCCAATAGTTTTCACCCCAATTGTTTAAAAGCTTCTTTACCATACTCACAATTCTTGAGAGTTCTGAGAAACAATTCTGATGAAAGTAAAGCACAGGACCAACTAAGCCTGATGTGGGATAGGTTCCGCCAGCGTGGATACAACAGATGTGTATTTCAAAAAGCTTTACACAAATGCTTGGCTACAGCACGTACCCTTCCAAGAAAGAGAGAAGCTAAGAGGTTGGTATTCCCTACTACTTATACCACAGCATCCTTGAAATTCAAACAAATTATAGATGATAATTGGCGGGTCCTGAGAAATTATGTAACGTTACCTTTGGAATTTTGCGAGTCCCCTATGTTATGTTATAAGAGGAACAAAAACTTGAGGGATCTATTAGTGAACACAGATCCAGTACACTGTTATTCTAAGGATAAAACACCACAGAATTTGGGCTGTTATCGTTGCCTGGAATGTGTTACTTGTGGACATATGATTCCAGGGAAAATGTTCACACAGCCACAAATGGGGCAAAGCTATAATATACAACATCGTCTAAT
Source organism: Pelobates fuscus (assembly GCF_036172605.1). Lineage (NCBI taxonomy): Eukaryota > Metazoa > Chordata > Amphibia > Anura > Pelobatidae > Pelobates > Pelobates fuscus. The sequence goes on along the minus strand of NC_086325.1, from coordinate 81,626,804 downwards.
GTGCACAAGCAATTTTGTGGTCTACAAACTGTTATGTCCCTGTGGTCTGGCCTACATCTGGAAGACCAACCTACCATTGAGGAAATTGATCAGAAACCATAGGTCCAATATAAGATCTGCATATAGAGATAACAAAACAAAACTCCTGGTAGCAAAACATTTTTTGGAACTAGGGCATACATTGCCATGCCTGAAATTAATGGGAATTGATCATGTTCCTCCACCCAGGAGAATTGGTAATCGCAAAAAAAATGCTTCTCAAATGGGAACTGTATTGGATTAGAAATTTGCGAACCATTCACCGAGATGGGTTGAATGAGAAGTATACTTTGTCTGCCTTTCTGTAGTATGGTTCTATTATGGAGCAAAGTGTATGTCCTCCGTAGCCTGATGTATACTGGAGTAGGGCGATTGATTGCTCACCCTTTGTCTTAAGCTACCATCCCTTTGGCCCAGTGAGATGATGGCTGATCACATGGGTGCATATGTTACCTGTTGGTTTGATGTTGGATTATTGACAAAATCCAGAGTGAGGTGATTGGTGCCCACCCTGTTGGTTAGGCTACTATACATGGTACTCAGTGGGACTATGGTCTAACATGGGCGTTTACTCTATCTTGAGTGCCTTTAACTCACAAGATAGATGCATTGGCTGAGTTATGATCTGGTGAGGCTAATAAGTTTGGCTCATAAGGGTTAGTACCTAGAGTCAGTTCCCCTATCATGTGTAATTGCTTTTTGGCCGGATTTTCTGGAGTTGGGTGATAGGTGCCCACCCTTTGGGTTAGGCAACCACCCACTTTGCCCAGTTAGATGATGGCTCAATATTGGATGCATTTATGTATTGTGTTCCTGACTTGCTATTGGTATGAATTAGACTATATCCTGAGTGGGGTGATTGGTACCCACCCCTTTGGGTTAGGCTAACATCCCTAATACTCAATAGGATAACTATTCAGCACATGTTCCCTAAAGAGCTTGGCTTTAATCCATTCATTGTATATATGTATATGTATGGTTCTACTTAATAAGTTAGCAAGTGTAGTTTTTTGTATACAGTGCTTTAGTGTTTTCTTTGGATGTCCCTATAGCCTCCTTTAGGGACACTTTCTGTCCCATTTGTAATTAGGACCCGTGTAATATTTAAGCAATAGGGGGTATGGGAGATTAAGTTACCCTTAATATCAAGTTGGATTTAGATATTTTGCTATGGAACATCAGAAGAGTGGTATTTATAGTTTCCTCAATGTATATTTAGACAACTAATGGGTTAATATATTTATAATGTGAGATATATATGTAATGCATTTATTCTGAGATCGCTGTGGATTCACTTATTGTTAATCCAGTATCATTCAATTTTGGCTATTGTGAAGTTTGGTATATTTTATAATTATGTAATGGTATTTTGTAAAAAAAAAACATTGCAACGTCCTACCGATGATGCCACGGAATGCTGTCTCGCGTGATGAGGTAATGACATCGAAGTTACGTGATGACATCATGCACGCACGCGATGACATTGGCAGAACCCGCACAAGCTCCAGACCGGGCTGACAAGCAGTGGATGGTGGTCCGGTGATGGGTAAGTTGATTGTATGTATGTGTGTGTAGGTATATAGGGAAGTACTTGTATTGTGATAGTTAGTCCTGATGAAAGTTTGTGTGTAACAAACTGAAACGTTGATGTTTTATGTAAAGCTAATTAATAGCTAAGTATTATTTTTGACAAGTCCTGAGAGTGCTATTTGCAGTATCTTCTATGCATTTGACTTGACAAACACCGGGTAAGTTACTTTATATATGGAGTGCAAGATCTTTTTTCAATTTTCTATATATACATATGTATAATATGTTTAAAATATGTTTAATTTGTGCTGCATTTGCACTGATTTGTGCCACAGTTATGTCCATATATAAAATGATGCATGATCTATCAATAATACCATTTATATAGTTATTTAGTTTTCTATTTTAAGTTTTTTTGTTACATGTCTGATATTCTGGGATTTGTGCAATTAATATTTTTACTACTACAGTAACCTTAAAGTGTAATATATGCCTTTAGTAAATCCATGATGGGCTACAGTCCTCATATTTTGACAAATCAGCTACCACGGATATACAGTGATGTTACACAAAGCAACTCATTCGAAGAAAATTGCTGCAAGAAAGAGGGAATGGACCTTTTCATTCCTATTAATATTATAATAATGTGTTCTTTACTCTTTACTGCCTTTTACTCGTTTTCATCTTATTTCTTAAGAGAAGGGTCTTCTATAAAACCACTTCTTTCATGCTGGAAAAAAAATAGTTGACGATTATAGACAGGAACAAATTGCTTCTCAGAAGCTTTATTGTTGCTTTCAGCTATAAAGTACTCCATCTCACTTCATTAATTTAAAGATACAGAGAAAGATAATTTTAATATTTTACTAGCTTGTAAAATCTCTATCTTAGTCAGAAGAATACAACACTTGTATGGGTTCTTCTAGCACCTAGTTTTTCAGTCATTGTGCAGTTAGTATATCTGCATGAATTTCTTTGTATCTTAATTCCAGGAAGAGTTGTAAAATTGAATGGTCACTATGTAAATGAACAACGTCAAGAGAGCAAAATGTTTTGAGTTGGTAAAATTAACTCATTGGATAACATTATTTTCTAAAAACATTTTAGTAATACAAACACATAGTACAAATTCTCATTATTGATTAGATAGATCATTTGAATTTGTTCTTCTCTGTGGGATTACCATTAATGAGGACAACATTGAGGCCTTTATTCATAGTAGTATATAGGAAGTCTAATGATCAAAATGACCTTAACCAGGGTGAGGCAAAATGAAGACAGGACCAACACAAATTATGCTCTCGATCACAATACAGAAGAGGAAGAAAAGTACATTTATCTGGCTGTGTTTTCGTGTTATTCAGTTGCGAGCATATAGCAAGATATATACACACCTTTTGCATAAATTAAAAAATATATTTGACCATTTGCTAATGAAGTAACTCAGGTTCTCAGTCTATTTACATGTAGAAGCTCATAGTGTAAGCAAACGATAAATAGAGTATAAGCTCTTATAAATTTACATAATTCCTAAGTTAAATCAGAGCATCTCTAAAACTGTAAGTCTTGTGGAATGTATCTGGTATGCAGTGGTTAGGAGCTACCAAAAGTGGTACAAGATAAGACAAATGGTGAACTGGCATCAGGGTCATGGGCCCCCAAGGATCACTGATGCACCTGGGGTGCTAAGGCTAGCCTGTCTGGTCTGATCACACAGAAGAGCCAATATAGTTCAAATTTCTGATAAACGTAATGCTGGACATGATAGAAAGGTGTCAGAACACACAGTGCATCACAGTTTGCTTCATATAGGACTACATAGCCTCATCCAGGACTACATAGCCTCAGACCATTCAGTGTGTCCACCACCAAATGTGTCATCAATGGGGATGTGAGCATTAGAACTGAGCCATGGCGTAATGGAAAAAGGTGGCCTGGTCTTATGAATCTTGCTTTCTTTTAAATCAGTTGGATGGCCAGGTGCATGTGCATAATTTACTTGGAGAAGGCAGGCAGGTGGAGGCAGTGTTATGCTCTGGACAATGTTCTGCTGGGAAATCTTGGGTCTTGGTATTCACATGGACATATATTACCTGCACATATTACCTATCTAGATTGTTGTAATGGTGTTCCCTGATGGCAGTGGAACTTTCTGCAGAATTATACTCCCTGCCACACTCCAAAACTTGTTCAGTAATGGTTAGAGGAACATCACATAGAGAACATGGTGTTGCCTTGGCCTGCAAATTTTCCAAATGTAAATCTGATTGAGCATTTGTGAAATTTCCTGGAACAGCAAATCCGATACATGGAGGCTCCACCTCACAACTTGTTGTACTTAAAGGATCTGCTGCTAATTTCTTGGTGCCAGATATCACAGGATACATTAAGAAGTCATGTGGAGTCCTTGTCTCGACTCATTACAGCAGTTTTGGCAACATGATGGGGGCCCATACGATATTAGGCAGGTGGTTTTAATGTTTTGGCTGATCAGTGTATAGTGTTATCTGTTATATACAATAGGCTTAAAAATGTTCAACAAGTTTGCAAATCTGGTGGAAATGTCTAGGTGCTACATGCTGTTGCTATTTACCCACATGAATGAAAATAAGCCCAAAGCCAGTATTGACAACTGAAAATGGGAGTTATAAGGACACTCTAAGTACAATACCCTTTCCATCTCACTGAACTGATTATAGTGCCTAGAGTTCCCTGATACTGTGCCTCCTATCAGTGTTAAACCATTTTTAAACAGTTTATCACTAAATGAGGATCCCTTGTCACCCTTAGACTCCGGTGGCGAGATTACACTCTTTCTTCTAGCCATACCATTTCATACCAGCAGTGGCAGCTATTATAGGCTGTGAAAGTTTAGCTGAAACCCTTTGCCATTTATCACTGCTTAAACTAATGATTCTTCCTTACAACAAACAGCAGAATGGGCAGAATGGGGAGGCAATTGAAAAAACTCCAAAGAGAATTAAACAAATTTGACAAATAAGGGATGATTCCATATATTTCAGCCTTGCGTCTGCAAGATTACTGTGACCATAATATAAACCAGATTTGACAACTCGGCATCCATCATGTAAGGGGGTAAACAATATAGCCAGGAGAGATACTGGTGACTCTTTTAATATTAGCTGTACCTTATGCTTTAATGAAAGAATCTAATTGAGAGAGCAAATAAAGTTATACTTTAAATGGAGGTATTACTCTATAGGCAGTTTACATCTGTTTCCCCTGCCCCTTCTATGTTACATATACAGTGAATGGAGGATACTTTAAAGGAGAAGAGAGTTTGTCAGAGAGTACAATAAAATACAAGAGTTAAAATATGTATAAAATGGTACTCACAAGAACGGAGCAGGCCAACTGCTCCTTGGAAATAGCGCTGGTGGTATTATCCCCACCTCGGGATAATACCACTAGCGCTATTTCCAAGGAGCAGTTGGCCTGCTCCGCTCTTGTGAGTACCATTTTATACATATTTTAACTCTTGTATTTGATCCAGTGAGCACTATTGGTTGCCTCCTTCTTTTTATATTTGAGCTTCGAATACACCATTGACGGAGGAAATTTCCCCTATATCCCATAAGCGGGGATGGTACCGCTGTACGCCTTCTACACTAGAGCGAGTTATAGCTCTTGCACATGTGAGTTTTATACCAGCTTTTAAGATTTTTTTATTTCCTTATTAGACTTATTGCACTATTTTTCTTCTCTATTTTCTCTATTCCCTACATACAAGTGAATTTACAAGAAGGAGAACAACGAGGATATCCGTTTCTGACCAAACACCTACAGACTCTGCGTCTCCCACAAGACCACTTTTAGATAAGATTCTTTTTTATTCGGACTATTTATTGTTCATATATTGACTCTCTCTGGCGCAGCCCTTCTTCTTGCTTCCTTTTTTTTGTGACAAAATAGAATACATGAATAATATGCAACTCAATAATAATAAAAGAAGAAATCAAACAAAATAAGTCAATGACAGCCATCCGAAACTTGTAACGTAGATCCAGAGGATGAAACCTTGCTCTTTATCCTGAAGAATATCCGGATCTAAGAACCGTAGTCGAACCAGTAAACTGACACGAGATAAACAGAATCGAAAACTCTGATTAGTTAATGAAATGTACTGTGAAAACATGAATACCCATCATCAATTACTGACAGTACAACATCCCAGACAAAGACCCTACTCCCCCTAGAAACACAATTACTTGACCTATCTACCATAGCCCAGGAGAACAGGCTAACACTAAAAGTACGCTAAACTGATCTGTAAATATAGAATGACAAAGAATAGTGCAGACCATCTAAACCAAATCAAAATATGTATAGGGGGATATGGGGAAAACACTCACATTTACCAGAGCCTTATCACCCCTGGCTCTGGGTTTGAAATGCTCCACTTGAGAGGGAAGATTCCCACACTGATTGAACTCCAAGTGGTATGTTCACTGGAAACTGATAAGGCTGTGCAATATAGGACAGAGAGAGGCAGGACCTCCAATTGAATAGTATCAAAGACAATTTATTAAAAAAACAACGGTTAAAAACTCTTACTTTGCAAATGGTGGGTTATGCTGGCATAGCTACCCACATAAAAGCATGCAAACAGCAAATACAAAGTCGTTTCCTGGTTTCGTCCGTCCCGATCACGTGATCACTTCTGGGTCCGCCTCTCTCGTGACGTATGCGTGACGCGTTTTGCCCGCCTCCACAGGCTTCCTCTGACAACGTCATGGACATCCAGCCCTTTCTTTTAAGTGTCTCACTCCTCCCCCTCTGTTATTTCATTGGTCCGGGGGCGTGGTTTCCTTGGAAAGGCTGGTTTTCTTCATCTAGTAAAATCTAACTCTAATGTCCCGCCTACCTATGCATATATATATATATATATATATGTTTTAATCAGGAAACCAATGTTTAAGGGCTAATGTTCAACCTACTATTGCACATAATTACTAAACTAAACATACACAGTGTCATATATAAGTTTGCCTTTATATTAAGACTATATTGATCCAGAAATATATCATAAAATACAGGATAAATTTAGCATGCTGGCATAGACTTCACTTAGAGATCTAAATGTAGACAGCTACATATTAATCATCAGAGATATTCCTCCATCACAATCAATTAACAAGCATTGCTGAATTGCAAAATTTAAAGGGATATTCACCTCCATACTATCACACATTATTATTACATATGACTTAGTGACCCAATGCAATATATGGGTCTATATTTATCCTAAAAGGATAATAGATCTAAACACTTATTTTTGACTACTCAGGGAAAAGTAAAGAATTGAAGAATATTGTGAATAAATATTGGTTTATTCTACAGGAGGATCCTCTTTTAAATCAGATAGTCCCTAAAAAGCCAACAATTATATATAGAGGGACACCCAGTATTAAAAATCACCTCGTGAGAAGTAGTTTTAAACAGGGTAATCAGATTAAAACTTTTCTAAATCAAGATGTAGGGTTCTTTCAATGCGGATATTGTCCAGCCTGTAGGACCACAGGAGCCTCGAAATGTGTGAAAAAAGAATTAAGAGGGGGGAACACAAAACAGACATATCAAGTCAAACAGTTAATAACTTGTCATACCATCAATTGTGTCTATGTCCTTACATGTCCATGTAATATGCATTATGTGGGGAAAACTACTAGGCAGATACATATCCGCATTGAGGAACATTTACGCAATATCAAAAGGGGCTTCAAGGAGCACCCTTTGTCTTCGCACTTTATACACAAGCATCAAGGAGATGTCACAAAACTTAAGTTCATTGGGATTGAAAGAGTTAATAGGAATCGGAGGGGGGAGGATCTGGATAATAAATTGGCAAAACAAGAGATGAGGAGGGTGTTTAAGATGAAGTCGTTATTCCCTAGAGGTCTAAATGGGGATTTTGAGATCTGCCATTTCCTATAAATTGACAATTGAATCTTTAAGCCTGTTATGCCTTTTTATTATGATGCCTAAATTTTTTTTCTCTTTTTTCTCTAGAAGAGAAGTTGTTAATATTTGTATATAAAATCTCATTTTTTACAGTATAGGTAGATGTGTGCACAGTATATTTCTCTTAGAAATAGAGTTTTGAACATGATGTGTTATATCTAAGTGTATCCAATACTGCCATTCTTATAGCACTCCTCTACCTTAAATGATATAATATGGAATGTGATTGTATTTATTGTTTTCTCCATTATTTGTATTCCAGCAGGATTTCTCTTATTGATCTGAAGCGATTAGAGTTTAGATCTATTATCCTTTTAGGATAAATATAGACCCATATATTGCATTGGGTCACTAAGTCATATGTAATAATAATGTGTGATAGTATGGAGGTGAATATCCCTTTAAATTTTGCAATTCAGCAATGCTTGTTCATTGATTGTGATGGAGGAATATCTCTGATGATTAATATGTAGCTGTCTACATTTAGATCTCTAAGTGAAGTTTCTGCCAGCATGCTTAATTTATCCTGTATTTTATGATATAATTTTCTAATATTTCTGGATCAATATAGTCTTAATATAAAGGCAAACTTATATATGGTACTGTGTATGTTCCCTGATTAAAACATATATATATGCATAGGTAGGCGGGACATTAGAGTTAGATTTTACTAGATGAAGAAAACCAGCCTTTCCGAGGAAACCACGCTCCCGGACCAATGAAATAACAGAGGGGGAGGAGTGAGACACTTAAAAGAAAGGGCTGGATGTCCATGATGTTGTCAGAGGAAGCCTGTGGAGGCGGGCGAAACGCGTCACGCATATGTCACGAGAGAGGCGGACCCGGAAGTGATCACGTGATCGGGACGGACGAAACCAGGAAGTGACTTTGTATTTGTTGTTTACATGCTTTTATGTGGGTAGCTATGCCAGCATAACCCACCATTTGCAAAGTAAGAGTTTTTAACCGTTGTTTTTTTATAAATTGTCTTTGATACTATTCAATTGGAGGTCCTGCCTCTCTCTGTCCTATATTGCACAGCCTTATCAGTTTCCAGTGAACATACCACTTGGAGTTCTATCAGTGTGGGAATCTTCCCTCTCAAGTGGAGCATTTCAAACCCAGAGCCAGGGGTGATAGGGCTCTGGTAAATGTGAGTTTTTTCCCCATATCCCCCTATACATATTTTGATTTGGTTCAGATGGTCTGCACTATTCTTTGTCATTCTGTATTTACAGATCAGTTTAACACGCTTTTTTGGTAACTATTTGTCTATATTCTGTGTATACTTCTGTATCACTGGTATTGAGTGCTGTCATACTGTATGTTTTATATCCTATAGCGCTGACACACTGTTGGTCTCTTTTTTTAACACTAAAAGTAGGTCAACCAAAACAAACAAAGAATAAGGGGAGGGAGAAAATATCGGATCATCGGATCATGCTTCTTTTGTTTTGCTGTCGGAGCGTTAAAACAGCAAATATTCGCCTCCTGTCATTAATACAATTAAGATTATAGTTACACTAAAGCTAGTATAATATACAATGTTATAAATGACAAGAGGTGAATATTTGCTGTTTTAACGCTCCGACAGCAAAACAAAAGAAGCATGATCCGATGGTCTAAAATAGAATTGGCGAAAGGTATCTTCTTGGGACCAGTCAGCTGAATGCATGATGTCCTGAAGGGAAGCGCCCACCATGAAGGCTCCAGAAGCTGCCGCACCTCTAATAATGCGCTCCGAAGGTCGAATTCACCCCAGCCAATGCCAATAACCATTTTATCTATCGCGCCAGAGTAGGAGACGAGACCAGTCTGTGGGGTCTGACATAAGGAATCAACAACTGGCCGGAATGAGAAGAACGAAGCGGAGAGTCTTCGCTACATAGAGCTTAGGCGAGTCTCGGAAATATGGGTAAAAAATAGCCGTCGAATCCAACTTGGAACGTCTAGACACCCTGAAGGTGACCCCTTCTGGAGAGAAAGAAAAAGCATTGACATCGAAGGCCCGGACATCAGAAACACGTCTGAACGAAATAAGACACAGTAAGAGGGCAAATTTAGCCGAAAGTTGACAAAGGGAAAGGTTGATTATCAGGCCAATCCCGGAGGAACGACAAAACTGCGCATACGTCCCAGAGGGAGGAATAATTGGGCAGAGGCGGTCGTGATAGTCTCATACCACGAAGAAGTCTCCAGACTAGTGGATCCTGGCCAATGGACAAACCTCTAAGCGGAACATTGGCAGCCGAGATCGCCGACCTCGCCACATTAACCAAACAATATGATCGTCCCAGGTCAAACAGATGAGACAGAAAGTTCAGCACACTAGTTACAGCACCTGTAAAGGGATTGGTATCCCATTTTAGACACCAACGACACCAGGAACCCCATGCTGAGAAATAGCATCTTATAGTCCCGGGGCCCAGGAATCCCAGAGGAGGTCTTTAGCCGACTGCGATAACGCCTCTATATTCCAGGTTCCCTTGAAAGAGTCCAGGCCACCAAGCACAGGTGGACATCCCTCACGAGGGGATGAGGTTTGCCACGGGAGTCCGAGAGGAGCATCAGAGGGGCTGGCAGGAGTTGAGGATCCCGATGGGAGAGATCCAAGAGCTCCGGAAACCAGGCTTGATTCTGCCATAGAGGAGTCAGCAACACCAAAGACACATGCTGACGTAGAGCTTGCAGCAATATGGGAATCATAGCAAATGGAGGAAACGCATAAGCTCCCCGTGAAGGACACGCTTGAAGAGCGCCAGATCCGGGAGCTAGCTGAAGTAGGTTGGGATCTGATAGTTCATCTAGGAGGCAAACAGATCCACCGTGAATGGGCCCCTCTGGTCCCTGAGCCTGAGGAAGATGGACCGAAGGAGTTTCCAATCGCTGCTGTCAGGTTCGAATCCCCTGGCAGATATTCCGCTTGGAGAGTGATGTTGCGTTGAAAGCAGAAACTGTAGATCTCCTTCGTCACCTCCGAGAGTGTCCGAGAACATGCGCCTCCCAAGCGGTTGATGTATTGCACCGCTGAGACATTGTCCATCCGGAGGAGGACGCAGCAATCTGAAAGGTTATTTGCCAGACTCCGAATCGCAAAAGATCCCGCAATAAGTTCCAGGCAGTTGACGTGGAACTCCGATTCCCTCTCTGACCATGGACCCCCCGTGGAGCTGGTCTCGCAGGTGGCACCCCGAAAGACTCGCATCCAACTCTAACACGAAGTCGAAGAAGATCGCAATATCGCCTTGCCATTCCAGGCTGACATGTGCAGGAGCCACCAGCACAGTTTGGTCTTCACGTCCGGAGAAATGGGGATCATCTGGTCGTAGGAAGGTCTCCTGCGTAGAAAACGGGCCTTCAGCCATTGCATGGCCCTGTAATGAAGCGGTCCCGGATAGATCACCTGGATTGAGGCCGAGAGGAAACACATTACTCGAGCCAACATTCGCAGTGGGATCCGGTCCTAAGGTAGGATCCTCATTTCTTTGCGATTGGTCGCTATCTTGGATAGAGGCAGAGGAAGGACACATTCTTTCACATCCACTTCGAAACCCAACAACTCTACTACCTGGGAAGGAGAGAGAGCTGACTACTCCAAGTTGACCACGAACCCCAGGTGTTCGAATAAGGAGACTGCAGAGTGCATCTGACACCTCAGTCTGGAGGGTTCCTTGCAGAAGATCAGCAAATCGTCCAGGTATTCGATACAACGGACGCCCTCTGATCGGAGTCGAGCAATCACCGGCTTCAAGAGCTTGGTGAAACACCACGGACCCGAGCTGAGGCCAAAGGGAAGACAGGTGAATTGGCAAGATCTGCCCTTCCAGAGGAAGTGGAGTAATCTGCGACATTCAGCGTCCACCGGGACCGAGAGGTAGGCGTCCTTCAGGTCCAATCTCGTGAACCAATCCCCTGGCCCGGAGGAGGTCTCTTAGGAGATGGATGCCCTTTAGATGGATGCCATTTAGAAACAGAGACCAAGATTGTCAAATTTGCCACTGGCGCCCTGTGCTCTTCACAGATTCACACTGAGCACATGTGACAGACGTGAAAGAGTCTGGAGATGCTGTGGAGAATGTTCTGCTGCCTGCAACATCCTCCAGCATGACCGGTTTGGCAGTGGGTCAGTAATGATGTGGGGTGGCATTTCTTTGGGGGGCCGCACAGCCCTCCATGTGCTCGCCAGAGGTAGCCTGGCTGCCATTAGGTACCGAGATGAGATCCTCAGAACATTTAAAAATCAACATAATAAGAAGGATCAGTGTAAGTGGAAAAATTGCGATATCTAAAATAAATTAAAATGCAACAAATTAAAAATCTTAATTTTAGACTTCAAATTATTTGGAAACACATGTCCTCAAATCGATTCCAAATGAGAAATATGCATTTATCCTCATATGTGCAGATACACTGTGTTTTCGGTAAACTCAGATTATTCATAGAATTTAAAAATGTATATTGTAAAAAACATAGTACCTAGTTTTAAAATTTTGTAAAAAGGATTCATATTGTAGAGAAAATATAATGCAGTAAGATAAGATTTTATACGTACAGACACTAACAACAGTGCACATATATTATGATATAAATGCTTTCTAAATATCATAAAATATTAGACAGTTCTAGTTCAGCATTCAAACCAAAAGTGGCTAAAGTTTTTAAATTATACATGAAAAAAATATTTCTTGATTAGTTAATGTTTTCAACTAAATATCCTCCCCTCCATGGTGTATTAACTAACTGTATACCACAGTATTTAAGGGTTTTAGGATAACTATCATGGGACTCCATGAGGTGCTTTACAGAGTGTGGTTCACAAATATCTGTTAAATGGTGAACTAATAACTTTACACGCATGTAAAAACACAAATATTGTGTTAAAATGTTAGTCATTTTTCACATCCATACTAGGCTTGTAGCCAGGACTATAATTATAATTTCACAAAGCCCTTTTGTTGGCGAAATGCGTTGTATATATTTTACTGTTTCTTTAAGCTATTTGATTTTATGTCTAGTAAATGCATATATTTTTTTTAAATGTCCCTGTCCTTACTTCTGAATTTTTATTGCGTTACGTCTGGACTTCTTTCATATCCTTGATGGGGATCAAAACACCTATGTTTAAAGGGACACTATAGTCACCAGAACAGCTACAGCGTAATGTAGTTCTTCTGGTGAGAATAGTCAGTCCCTGCAGGTATTTTTCAGAGAAAAGGCAGTGTTTACATTACAGCCTAGGGATACCTCCACTGGCCACTCTTCAGATGGCTACTAGAGGTGCTTCCTGGGGAAGTGCTACACAGTGTGCAGCACTGACGTTCAGTGTCTCAACCCTCTGCATGGAGACACTGAACAGTCCTCTACGAGATGCGTTGATTCAATTGATCTCTGTAAGGAGATGCTGATTGGCCAGGTCGGTGTTTGACTAGTGCTGGCTCTGCCTCTGTTCTGCCTCCTTGACAATGTCAGCCAATCCAGTGCATGTGTATGGGAAAGCATTGTGATTGGCTGAGATCACCACTTCTGATGATGTCAGCCATTGTGGTGGATCAGGGGTTGAGTCAGCACCAGGAGACTGGAATAATAGTAAGATTTTACTAATTTCAGGAGGGCAAGGGAGGCAAGGGGTCTATTGGTGTTTTGGCACTATAAGGTCCTTTAAGAATCCTTTAAGAATCAAATCAAGTGCTGTTCTAAAATGTGTAAGTAGTCTTACCCTTATGTCATCCGAAAACCAAAATGTATATACAGAAGGAACTATATACCGATTTTGTTTTTCATAACTGAAGTAAACTTTACTTGCCAGACACATGATACAGTTACCACTCCATTGAATATCAGCTGAGAGTAAGGAAATTCAAAGATAGAAATAATGTGTTATTCACAGGGCTTTTAACAGGTTAGCCCTTATATCTGCTGGACACACCTCCCTCAGTCAATCCCTTAGGATCTAACAGAACCAGAGTGCCTCCTGGGGGAAGAGGGATTGCACTGGGAGGGAATGGAGGAGGAGTTTATCAATGACCCAGCTGGTTTTGCCTGGTGAAAGGCCATGTGCTTCACAGAGGACATTATAGCCATAACACTTCAACGGCATACAGTTTGGCTGTTAATCAGTCCCCCCACTTATTAAAATAACCCAACCTTTACACTGAGGAAATAATCTGCTTCACATATCATAGAGGAGGGATCATACTACTCAACATTTTAGTACTGGAGCTTTCAAGAAGTGAGTGCTAAATGAGTGCTATTTGACATATTATTATACCATAGGCTGTCTGTCGATACTACACTATAAATCATTTTCCTGTGTCACTTTTATGTCTTTAGGTCTACCATGCATTCTTATGAGTCTACCATCCATTCTTACGTTTCAAAGAATTGTACTGTGTAAGAATGTACTGTTATCTACTACCAATACATAGATGAGGATCATCACTTTACCTTCATCCTTCACAAAGACATATCCACTCCACTTTATAGATAGTATTTCTTGGCACAACTACCATTTTTTTAAGTTTTTTATTAGTAATATTCTTGTGAGGATAGAGGGGACTCTTGTTTGTTGTCTATGCTTCCCCCATCTTTTTGTGTTCATATATGTCTGTGTGTATTTGTGTCTTTGTATATGTGTATCAGTGTATGTAGAGTATATATACAGTAGTGTGTATTTGTAACAGTATGTGTAGCAGTGTATGTAGCCATGTGTGAGTAGCAGTGTGGGTGTGGTTTGTTGTGTCTGTAGTAGTATTTCTGTGTACAGTGTGGATATACATATTTTATAGAAGTGTTTGTAGTAGGGTTTGCACAATGTGAGTCTGTGTATCTGCCATGCTTTACATCAAGATACATCCTCTATAGTGTTGTCGCGAACCCGAAAATTTCGGTTCGCGAACGGCGAACGCGAACCCGAAAATGTTCGCGAACCGGCGAACCGCCATTGACTTCAATGGGCAGGCGAATTTTAAAACCAACAGGGACTCTTTCTGGCCACAAAAGTGATGGAAAAGTTGTTTCAAGGGGACTAACACCTGGACTGTGGCATGCCGGAGGGGGATCCATGGCAAAACTCCCATGGAAAATTACACAGTTGATGCAGAGTCTGCTTTTAATCCATAAAGGGCAGAAATCACCTAACATTGACACCTGTCCTTAAAGCCCCTGATACACACTGACACAGAGCAGAATAGAGACTGTTCCCCGTCCTCAGAGACCATGATACACACTGACACAGAGCAGAATAGAGACTGTTACCCCTACATAGGGTCACTTGGCAGATATGGCGGGGTCGTGGGAGGGGAAGGATGACTTTCACCTCTTCCCCTGTTAGATTCCCGTTGTGCTGTGACATCACCCTTATACGCTGTGTAAAGCATACTATTTAATTTGATCAGCATGGCCACTTGAGTTTTTATAGTTTTCACGCTGCTTGTAGTTTATATATGGTTCACAAAAATCAAACAAATGATAAAGTAAACGTGTAAGGATTCAGAATATTCTTTCAAACCCTTACACATTGTGTGTACGTATTTTTTGTCTTAAGTTTGTGGCTTTAAAGAGGTTTACGTTGTTTCTATGATGTGCATAACATGTTCTTGTAAATGTTTGTTACATTTTTCCTGGAATTGTAATTTTTCAATCTGAATAAAGATAGTCAAATCCCTGATACACACTGACACAGAGCAGAATAGGGACTGTTCCCCCTACATAGGGTCACTTGGCAGATATGGATTGACACCTATCCTAATGATCCCTGATACACACTGACACAGAGCAGAATAGAGACTGTTCCCCCTACATAGGGTCACTTGGCAGATATGGATTGACACCTGTCCTCAAAACCCCTGATACACACTGACACAGAGCAGAATAGGGACTGTTCCCCCTACATAGCGTCACTTGGCAGATATGGATTGACACCTGTCCTCAAAACCCCTGATACACACTGACACAGAGCAGAATAGGGACTGTTCCCCCTACATAGGGTCACTTGGCAGATATGGATTGACACCTGTCCTCAAAACCCCTGATACACACTAACACAGAGCAGAATAGGGACTGTTCCCCCTACATAGGGTCACTTGGCAGATATGGATTGACACCTGTCCTCAAAACCCCTGATACACACTGACACAGAGCAGAATAGAGACTGTTCCCTGTCCACAGAGACCATGATACACACTGACACAGAGCAGAATAGAGACTGTTCACCGTCCACAGAGACCATGATACACACTGACACAGAGCAGAATAGAGACTGTTCACCGTCCACAGAGACCATGATACACACTGACACAGAGCAGAATAGGGACTGTTACCCCTACATAGGGTCACTTAGTAAATGTTCATATCAGTTTAATACCTTCCGCGTCTCCTATCAGTGGACGTGTATATGGCAGCCATTTTAGGAACCGCACACCTGGGACCCGAGCAAGGTCACCTCTTTCAACAGGCGACATGATTTGGCCCTGTAAAACTATCCTGGATATTCTCTACAATTTCTATGGATATGGCATTGATTTATGTAACAGGGAGATGGAAGAAGATGGTTGGTCGGTCCTCTTACTTGAAATTTGGGGCACTGCGCGGGCAAGCTAATGTGCCACCAGAAAGGAGTCGTGAGTTTAGTATTGTTCATATCAGTTTAATACCTTCCGCGTCCCCTATCAGTGGACGTGTATATGGCAGCCATTTTAGGAACCGCACACCTGGGACCCGAGCAAGGTCACCTCTTTCAACAGGCGACATGATTTGGCCCTGTAAAACTATCCTGGATATTCTCTACAATTTCTATGGATATGGCATTGATTTATGTAACAGGGAGATGGAAGAAGATGCTTGATCGGTCTTCTTACTTGAAATTTGGGTCACTGCGCGAGCAAGCTAATGTGCCACCAGATAGGAGTGGTGAGTTTAGTATTGTTCATATCAGTTTAATACCTTCCGCGTCTCCTATCAGTGGACGTGTAAATGGCAGAGATTTTTAATTGTTGAATCACCTCCCCTTTTTAGGCCAAGGTGGGAAGATGCTTAGACCACTGGTATATTGGTGCCATCTTGGAGGATTTTTTTTGTTTGGTTTTTGAAGCCACAGTGCTGCACCAGTGGGCCTAAAAATTAGGCATGTACACATGCCTGAAAAAATTGGTATTGTTGCAGCCGCTGCTGTAGCAGCGGCCAGAAAAATTGATGTTTGTTTCACAGGCAGAAAGTGCCCTAAAACATGGCGGCTTGAACCCTAGTTGGTGGCGGATAAGTCACGCAAGTCAAACGTCATTCAGAGCTAAAATACAGCAGCGTGTGGACCATTTTTAGCCCAAGGCAGCTCATCTCATCAGGCCTTTTTTAATCGAATGTATTGCCCAGTGTCAGTCCCTTCGGGATCCATCCCTCATTCATCTTAATAAAGGTGAGGTAATCTAGACTTTTTTGACCTAGGCGACTTCTCTTCTCAGTGACAATACCTCCTGCTGCACTGAAGGTCCTTTCTGACAGGACACTTGAAGCGGGGCAGGCCAGAAGTTCTATCACAAATTGGGATAGCTCAGGCCACAGGTCAAGCCTGCACACCCAGTAGTCAGGGGGTTCATCGCTCCTCAGAGTGTCGATATCTGCAGTTAAGGCGAGGTAGTCTGCGTCGCTCTCTGAGGGTGGATCCCGAAGGGCTGTGGCGATGCATAGGACTTAAAAAGGTCCGCATGTCCTCCATCAACAACACGTCTTTAAAGCGTCCTGTCCTTGCCGGCGTGGTCGTGGGAGGAGGAGGAGGAGGATGACTTCCACCTCTCCCCCTGTTAGATTCCCGTTGTGCTGTGACATCACCCTTATATGCTGTGTAAAGCATACTTTTTAATTTATTTTGCAAATGCTGCATCCTTTCCGACTTGTTGTAATTCGGTAACATTTCCGCCACTTTCTGCTTATACCGGGGGTCTAGTAGCGTGGACACCCAGTACAGGTCGTTCTCCTTCAGCCTTTTTATACGAGGGTCCCTCAACAGGCAGGACAGCATGAAAGACCCCATTTGCACAAGGTTGGATGCCGAGCTACTCATTTCCCGTTCCTCCTCCTCACTGATGTCATTGAAGGTATGTTCTTCCCCCCAGCCACGTACAACACCACGGGTACCAGATAGGTGACAACGAGCACCCTGGGATGCCTGTTGTGTTTGGTCTTGCTCCTCCTCCTCCTCCTCAAAGCGTCAATCCTCCTCTGACTCCTCTTCCTCACAATCCTCTTCCAGCGTTGCCGCAGGTCCAGCAAGCGATGCTGATAAGGCTGTTTCTGGTGGTGATGGTGACCACAACTCTTCCTCTTCCTCTTCACGCTCATCTACAGCCTGATCCAGCACTCTTCGCAGGGCACGCTCCAGGAAGAAAACAAATGGTATGATGTCGCTGATGGTGCCTTCGTTGCGACTGACTAGGTTTGTCACCTCCTCAAAAGGATGCATGAGCCTACAGGCATTGCGCATGAGTGTCCAGTAACGTGGCAAAAAAATTCCCAGCTCCCCAGAGGCTGTCCTAGCACCCCGGTCATACAAATATTCATTAACAGCTTTTTCTTGTTGGAGCAGGCGGTCGAACATTAGGAGTGTTGAATTCCAACGTGTAGGGCTGTCGCAAATCAAGCGCCTCACTGGCATGTTGTTTCGCCGCTGGATATCGGCAAAGTGAGCCATGGCCGTGTAGGAACGCCTGAAATGGCCACACACCTTCCTGGCCTGCTTCAGGACGTCCTGTAAGCCTGTGTACTTATGCACTAAGCGTTGTACGATCAGATTACACACATGTGCCATGCACGGCACATGTGTCAACTTGCCCAACTTCAATGCCGCTATCAAATTTTTTCCGTTGTCACACACCACTTTGCCGATATCCAGTTGCTGCGGAGTCAGTCACTTTTCCACCTGTGCGTTCAGGGCGGACAGGAGTGCTTGTCCGGTGTGACTCTCTGCTTTCAAGCAAGTCAAACCCAAGACGGCGTGACACTGCCGTATCCGGGATGTGGAATAGTACCTGGGGAGCTGGGGGGGTGCCGTTGATGTGGAGCAAGAAGCAGCGGCACAAGAGGACTCAGCCGAGGAGGTTATGGAAGAGGATGGAGTAGGAGGAGTAGAGGAGGTGGCAGCAGGACTGCCTGCAATTCGTGGCGGTGTCACCAACTCCTCTGCAATGCCACGCATTCCTTGCTTGTCAGTCGTCAGCAGGTTTACCCAATGCGCAGTGTAGGTGATATACCTGCCCTGACCATGCTTTGCAGACCAGGTATCAGTGGTCAGATGGACCCTTGCCCCAACACTGTGTGCCAGACATACCATGACTTCCTTTTGCACAATCGAGTACAAGTTTGGGATTGCCTTTTGTGAAAAGAAATTCCGGCCGGGTACCTTCCACTGCGGTGTCCCAATAGCTACAAATTTTTTGAACGCCTCAGACTCAACCAGATTGTATGGTAAAAGCTGGCGGGCTAATAGTTCGGACAAGCCAGCTGTCAGACGCTGGGCAAGGGGGTGACTTGGTGACATTGGCTTCTTACGCTCAAACATGTCCTTGACAGACACATGACTGTGGGCAGATGAGCGGGAACTGCTCAAGGCGGGAGACGGAGTGGCGGATGGTTGAGAGGGGGCAAGAAGGACAGCAGTGGTTGACGTGGCTGAAGATGCTGGACCAGGAGGAGGATGGCGGCTTTGAGTAGGCGTGCTGCTTGTACTCATGTGTTGATCCCATAGGCGTTTGTGATGTGAGATCATGTGCCTACGCAAAGCAGTTGTACCTAGGTGGGTGTTGGACCTCCCACGACTCAGTTTCCTTTGGCACAGGTTGCAAATGGCATCGCTGTTGTCAGAGGCAGACACACAAAAAAAATGCCACACTGCTGAGCTCTGCAATGAAGGCATTCTGGTGGTGGACACAGCATGCGTTGATTGGCGTGCTGTCGGGCTGACCCCAGGTGCCGATGTATGCTGTCTGACTGTGCCACTAGCTCCTTGCGACGACCCCCCCGCTGCTTCCAACTCGTCTCCTCCTCCTCTCTGTCTCCCCATCTGAACTTTCGCCCTGTTCTTCTTCTTGCCGAGCGGGCACCCACGTGACATCCATGGACGCATCGTCATCATCAACCGCTTCGCTTGTATCTGACAACTCAGAAAAGGAAGCAGCAGCGGGTACAACATCATCATCATCACACCGTACCTCCATGTGTTTAATGCTGCCTGCCTGAGACATATCCCTGTTATCTACATCCTCTAGCAATAATGGTTGCGCATCACTCATTTCTTCAAACGGGTGTGTGAATAACTCCTCTGACATACCAAGTAAAGCGGCTGTGGTGCTAGTTTTGGTGGTGGCAGCAGGCGGGTGAGTGGTATCTTGAGAGGTGCCTGAAGCTAAGCTGGAGGAGGATGGTGCGTCAAGGTTCTGAGCGGAGGCTGTACAAGATTGGGTGTCCTGTGTTAGCCAGTCAACTATGTCCTCAGAACTTTTAAAGTTCAGGGTACGTGGCTTCTGAAAACTGGGCATTATTCTAGGGCAAAAGGGAATCACAGCACCACGACCACGACGGCCCCTGCGGGGTGGCCTGCCTCTGCCTGTCATTTTTTGGGGGATTAGTGGTACTATGCGTGCAAGCTACTGTGAGACCAGATATGATTGGCAATGTGAACTGTAACAGTTCTGCAGAGCACACGCTGAAGGAAGGACTAACAGAGCCGCTTGAAGACAAGTAACTGCTATTCAATCTATAACAGTGAAAAATAAATTTTGGTTTTAAAAGCACGCTATAGAGACACCAGATATGATTGGCAATGTGCACTGGAACAGTTCTGCAGAGCACACGCTGAAGGAAGGACTGACAGAGCCGCTTGAAGACAAGTAACTGCTATTCAATCTATAACAGTGAAAAATAAATTTTGGTTTTAAAAGCACGCTATAGAGACACCAGATATGATTGGCAATGTGCACTGGAACAGTTCTGCAGAGCACACGCTGAAGGAAGGCCTGACAGAGCCGCTTGAAGACAAGTAACTGCTATTCAATCTATAACAGTGAAAAATAAATTTTGGTTTTAAAAGCACGATATAGAGACACCAGATATGATTGTCAATGTGCACTGGAACAGTTCTGCAGAGCACACGCTGAAGGAAGGACTGACAAACCCGCTTGAAGACAAGTAACTGCTATTCAATCTATAACAGTGAAAAATAAATTTTGGTTTTAAAAGCACGCTATATAGACACTAGATATGATTGGCAATGTGCACTGGAACAGTTCTGCAGAGCACACGCTGAAGGAAGGACTGACACACCCGCTTGAAGACAAGTAACTGCTATTCAATCTATAACAGTGAAAAAAAAATTTGGTTTTAAAAGCACGCTATAGAGACACCAGATATGATTGGCAATGTGCACTGGAACAGTTCTGCAGAGCACACGCTGAAGGAAGGACTGACAGAGCCGCTTGAAGACAAGTAACTGCTATTCAATCTATAACAGTGAAAAATAAATTTTGGTTTTAAAAGCACGCTATAGAGACACCAGATATGATTGGCAATGTGCACTGGAACAGTTCTGCAGAGCACACGCTGAAGGAAGGACTGACAGAGCCGCTTGAAGACAAGTAACTGCTATTCAATCTATAACAGTGAAAAATAAATTTTGGTTTTAAAAGCACGCTATAGAGACACCAGATATGATTGGCAATGTGCACTGGAACAGTTCTGCAGAGCACACGCTGAAGGAAGGACTGACACACCCGCTTGAAGACAAGTAACTGCTATTCAATCTATAACAGTGAAAAATAAATTTTGGTTTTAAAAGCACGCTATAGAGACACCAGATATGATTGGCAATGTGCACTGGAACAGTTCTGCAGAGCATACGCTGAAGGAAGGACTGACACACCCGCTTGAAGACAAGTAACTGCTATTCAATCTATAACAGTGAAAAATAAATTTTGGTTTTAAAAGCACGCTATAGAGACACCAGATATGATTGGCAATGTGCACTGGAACAGTTCTGCAGAGCACACATTGTAGGCCTGACAGAGCCGCTTGAAGACAAGTAACTGCTATTCAATCTATAACAGTGAAAAATAAATTTTGGTTTTAAAAGCACGCTATAGAGACACCAGATATGATTGGCAATGTGCACTGGAACAGTTCTGCAGAGCACACGCTGAAGGAAGGCCTAACATAGCCGCTTGAAGACAAGTAACTGCTATTCAATCTATAACAGTGAAAAATAAATTTTGGTTTTAAAAGCACGCTATAGAGACACCAGATATGATTGGCAATGTGCACTGGAACAGTTCTGCAGAGCATACGCTGAAGGAAGGACTGACACACCCGCTTGAAGACAAGTAACTGCTATTCAATCTATAACAGTGAAAAATACATTTTGGTTTTAAAAGCACGCTATAGAGACACCAGATATGATTGGCAATGTGCACTGGAACAGTTCTGCAGAGCACACGCTGAAGGAAGGGCTGACAGAGCCGCTTGAAGACAAGTAACTGCTATTCAATCTATAACAGTGAAAAATAAATTTTGGTTTTAAAAGCACGCTATAGAGACACCAGATATGATTGGCAAAGTGCACTGGAACAGTTCTGCAGAGCACACGCTGAAGGAAGGACTGACAGAGCCACTTGAAGGACACTGACTGGCTGCTATTAGCTTACACTAGAAACCTTTTTTCTTAGTAAAAGCACGCTAAAGAGACACCAGATATGATTGGCAACTGTCAAAGCACGCTGGCACAGGTCTGCAGAGCACACGCTGAAGTAGGCCTGACACCCAGACGCTTGCAGACAACTAACTGCTCTTCTATTACAGTGAAAAAAAAATATTTATTTTAAATGTAAAGCTTAACCTATTGTTAAAACAGATATGAGTGGTGGCACTGACTGTGCAAATGGGCAAGGCATCCAACCTGACACAGAAGCTGGCATGCAGGCAACTGCTCTTCTATTACAGTGAAAAAAAATATTTATTTTAAATGTAAAGCTTAACCTATTGTTAAAACAGATATGAGTGGTGGCACTGACTGTGTAAATGGGCAAGGCATCCAACCTGACACAGAAGCTGGCAGGCAGGCAACTGCTCTTCTATTACAGTGAAAAAAAATATTTATTTTAAATGTAAAGCTTAACCTATTGTTAAAACAGATACGAGTGGTGGCACTGACTGTGCAAATGGGCAAGGCATCCAACCTGACACAGAAGCTGGCAGGCAGGCAACTGCTCTTCTATTACAGTGAAAAAAATATTTATTTTAAATGTAAAGCTTAACCTATTGTTAAAACAGATATGAGTGGTGGCACTGGGCAAGTAGGCACAGTATCCAATGTGAACCTCACACAGAAGCTGGCAGGCAGGCACCTGCAATTACATTACACAGGAAAAAAAAAAGCAGCCTGATGTTATAGCCCTAAAAAGGGCTTTTTGGGGTGCTGTCCTTACAGCAGAGATCAGATGAGTCCTTCAGGATTGTAGTGGACACTGAATACCCTAGCCTAGCTATCAATTTCCCTATCTAATCAGCAGCAGCTAAACTTTCCCTCCTCTCACTAAGCATGCAGCTTCAGAATGAATCGAAAATGGATGCTGGGAGGGAGGTTGGAGGGTGTGGAAGGGAGGGAGTGCTGCTGATTGGCTGGAATGTGTCTGCTGACCGAGAGGCACAGGGTCAAAGTTTGCCCAATGATGACGAATAGGGGGCGGATCGAACTGCGCATGTGTCCGCCCGCCGCGGCAAACGCGAACACGCTAAGTTCGCCGGGAACTGTTCGCCGGCGGACAGTTCGGTACATCACTAATCCTCTACATTTCTCTGGTATCTGAGGAGGCAGGGAGATGCAAAGAACAGGTTCTCTTAGACTGAATCTCAGAGTTGTGCAGCCTGGCACACGTCAGGTCGGATGTCAATCAATTCTAAAAGGGTGTGACTACTTACAATTGGGAGGCACTAGAGAACGCCTTACTCCATAACCAATGCATTGTTCTGTTGTGGTTATGGTGGGTGTAGTGTTTCTATAAAATCACATTTACTGTTATCAAAGACCATTATCATAAAGATATCTATTGGAATATTGGCATTTCAATTAATAAAAAACAAAACACAGAACAATTAACTGATGTTGTTAGTTATCCCTCACAGTTCACAGATAACAATGTGATTCGATCTGATAAACATTAATTCTTATATCTAAAGAGAATGACTTGACTGAACACATTCTATTTAATCTTTAAATGTTCCCTGTATCAGCTAATTCTATAGATACAATTTAAATATTAATCATGAAGATCAAGACAGAATATTTAAATATATCACAACCCATACATTACAAAAAGACAATGAAAATCAGAATTTTAAAAGATTGTGTTAATCGTCTCTGACTCAGTTTGAAATCATGTCAGAAAGCCTTAAGGAAATGTATTCTGTTGAAAGTACCTCTCTCAGCAGGGTATAGAACATTTCATAAGAACCATGCCATCATTAGGATAAGGCTAAAGAAGAGAAAAATACCCTCTTGTGGTTGTATCATTAATGGACTAGTTTACATTCGCAGCACAGCATTTAACGATGCATATCATTTGGTGAAAAATAATTTTATCTTCCTTTCTGAATAAGTAGGCATATAATGGTCATGTGTGACCCAAAATGGGAATTTCAAGTTGTGCTTGTACAGTACTTTAGAATTTGATAGCTTTGCCCTCAAAGTTTAACAGCTACTTAATGCTTTAATCCATGGCGGAAAAGTCTCCATGGGCATTGCATCTGTTACAAGAGAATCTACATATAAGGACCACCTTAACAGGGAATACTATGTTAACTTTGAGATGATAGATCAGCATCAGGAATCTACTTTTCCACAGCTGTAACAAATCGCACTAAATAAGTCACCCCATTATATATATTATGTTTACATCCATCACTGTTGATTTTCAATCATTTTAACTGTAATTCCTTATCATATTAAAGACACACTCCACGCTCCTAAGTTTGCAATTTCCTTAAAGCATTTAAAGAAAGAACATTAAAATTGCTAAGAAAAGGAAGGTGAAGTGATATGCATATACCTAAATATTCATTGGTTTGTAAATATCCCCTCTATAAAAAACACAATAATAGAAAGGAAGAATATTGATAAAAGTGCTCAAATCACCAAGTGTGAATCACTCCAAATCACACAGAAAATGTACAATGAAATAACATAAATGGTATAGTGAGAGCAAAAACCTTAAACACCAAATATAAAACAGGTCAAATATATAAAACAGGCAATATTACCATATGTCTTGAATGTCCTAAAAATATAAAATAAAGAACATAGTATAGCCTGCATAAGATAAACAAAGTAAGATGAATATAAAATTGCCCACTCATGTGGAGCCGTAAACAGTGGCTCAGACTATATGCGCCTTTTGAAATATTCCTGGAGACCGCAATGCTGAAAAAGCAGGTTAAGTTGATCACTGGAAAAATCCCCTTGTATCAATTGATGAAAGCCAAGTCAGGAAATACAGGAACGCTTTTCGACCATCATGGTCTTTATCAAAGGTCAAATACAGGGAGTGCAGAATTATTAGGCAAATGAGTATTTTGACCACATCATCCTCTTTATGCATGTTGTCTTACTCCAAGCTGTATAGGCTCGAAAGCCTACTACCAATTAAGCATATTAGGTGATGTGCAGCTCTGTAATGAGAAGGGGTGTGGTCTAATGACATCAACCTATATCAGGTGTGCATAATTATTAGGCAACTTCCTTTCCTTTGGCAAAATGGGTCAAAAGAAGGACTTGACAGGCTCAGAAAAGTCAAAAATAGTGAGATATATTGCAGAGGGATGCAGCACTCTTAAAATTGCAAAGCTTCTGAAGCGTGATCATCGAACAATCAAGCGTTTCATTCAAAATAGTCAACAGGGTCGCAAGAAGCGTGTGGAAAAACCAAGGCACAAAATAACTGCCCATGAGCTGAGAAAAATCAAGCGTGCAGCTGCCAAGATGCCACTTGCCACCAGTTTGGCCATATTTCAGAGCTGCAACATCACTGGAGTGCCCAAAAGCACAAGGTGTGCAATACTCAGAGACATGGCCAAGGTAAGAAAGGCTGAAAGATGACCACCACTGAACAAGACACACAAGCTGAAACGTCAAGACTGGGCCAAGAAATATCTCAAAACTGATTTTTCTAAGGTTTTATGGACTGATGAAATGAGAGTGAGTGTTGATGGGCCAGATGGATGGGCCCGTGGCTGGATTGGTAAAGGGCAGAGAGCTCCAGTCCGACTCAGACGCCAGCAAGGTGGAGGTGGAGTACTGGTTTGGGCTGGTATCATCAATCCATCATCATGGAGTCAAGCTCAACTCCCAGTCCTACTGCCAGTTTCTGGAAGACACCTTCTTCAAGCAGTGGTACAGGAAGAAGTCTGCATCCTTCAAGAAAAACATGATTTTCATGCAGGACAATGCTCCATCACACGCGTCCAAGTACTCCACAGCATGGCTGGCAAGAAAGGGTATAAAAGAAGAAAATCTAATGACATGGCCTCCTTGTTCACCTGATCTTAACCCCATTGAGAACCTGTGGTCCATCATCAAATGTGAGATTTACAAGGAGGGAAAACAGTACACCTCTCTGAACAGTGTCTGGGAGGCTGTGGTTGCTTCTGCACGCAATGTTGATGGTGAACAGATCAAAACACTGACAGAATACATGGATGGCAGGCTTTTGAGTGTCCTTGCAAAGAAAGGTGGCTATATTGGTCACTGATTTGTTTTTGTTTTGTTTTTGAATGTCAGAAATGTATATTTGTGAATGTTGAGATGTTATATTGGTTTCACTGGTAAAAATAAATAATTGAAATGGTATATATTTGTTTTTTGTTAAGTTGCCTAATAATTATGCACAGTAATAGTCACCTGCACACACAGATATCCCCCTAAAATAGCTAAAACTAAAAACAAACTAAAAACTACTTCCAAAAATATTCAGCTTTGATATTAATGAGTTTTTTGGGTTCATTGAGAACATGGTTGTTGTTCAATAATAAAATTAATCCTCAAAAATACAACTTGCCTAATAATTCTGCACTCCCTGTATATAAAACAGGCAATATTACCATATGTCTTGAATGTCCTAAAAATATAAAATAAAGAACATAGTATAGCCTGCATAAGATAAACAAAGTAAGATGAATATAAAATTGCCCACTCACGTGGAGCCGTAAACAGTGGCTCAGACTATATGCGCCTTTTGAAATATTCCTGGAGACCGAAATGCTGAAAAAGCAGGTTAAGTTGATCACTGGAAAAATCCCCTTGTATCAATTGATGAAAGCCAAGTCAGGAAATACAGGAACAAACTTTATTTTCATAAAATAGCATAAAATGGAATCTCCCACAGTCATTGCACTTTTCGACCATTATGGAAACTGAAATCTTGACTATGACTATGGATTAAAAGCCTTTTTCATTTTTTACACAAGTCCTTGAGTGCTGGCTTTATTTGGAGAATATATATATATATATATATATATATATATATATATATATATATATATATATATATATATATAATACCTTGTAGGAAAGCACTCACAGGACTTGATATGGTTCAAAAATAGTGCTTCTTTATTGCAGCAAAAATTTCAAGTAAAGAGTGTTGAATAAAGAGTGTAGTTTATATATATATATATATATATATATATATTCAGAATGTTCTTAAAAAACATTGTATACATATTTACGCCAAAAATGATTAAAAAGAAAATGTTATATATAAATTCTCAATTTATAAGCAGTTGTCAGTTGTTGTCATGAACAGGATATTCTCCCACACATCCTTGTTTAGAGAGTTGGCCCCTGAACCTACGCCATATGCTGTTTTTTTTATATAGGGACATTTGTATTTCATCATTTGTATTTCATGATGATACAATTCAGGTTAACTCACTCTGCACTTGAAAACAGACCCTGCATATAAACCTGAATATAATACATAATCCGTCATGTTATCCTCCCAGTATTCTTACATGCTATAAGATAACATTATATCATAGTTATATAATAATAGAAATAATGTTAAAATACTATTTTGCTTGCATCTGCTTTACTTGACAAATTTTACTTTACTACGCTCTTTTATGATGTAACATTAGCTAGCATGCTTAAAGTTAGCAGCTAAAAGATTTTAAAGAAATGTTGGTGATTCTGAAGTTACAAAGGGCTTCATTAATTATTACCAAATAATAGTTTCCAAGATAAATTGATGCTTTAAACAAACGAAAGACAGCGTAATCCTTTTTAAGACGTGTTCAGGAGACCAGTGTTCATGTTATTTCATGAGCATTCTGTTCATTTAGGAATTCGATTCAGGCAAGCAGTTATACTGTGAATTATTTACCTTAAAATTTATCATTGTGGCAGGAAAAGTGCACAGTTCAGGAAACATATAGCTTGTGAAGAAGAATTAAAGCACAAGACCTGAAACATGAGATGAGAAATTGGAGAGCATTGCTTGGAAGATACCCGTTTCTGGGAAGCATTTGTGGATATTGGGACCTGTTTAAGAAATTGCATAGATCTTTCTGTGTGATTTAATATTTGGTTTTTAGTGACAGCGTCTTGGAGACCCTGCCTAGTGCTGAGTTTAGTATTTTATGATTGGTGTTAGCTGATTTATTTTCTGCTGAAATGACATGTTCTTGAAACATATACAACTTGGAATTATGAAGCACTGATGCAGGTTTTTATATTTTTATTGATGCTGCAATATCTATATATATATAATTTCAGAAACTTGTGTGGCATGCACACACTTTCTATGTATTACCTTTTACCTTTTCAATACCTACTGATCCTTGAATTACCATTCCATTCTGAGTTTAAATTATAATCATATATAACACGGATTAAGTCATATGTAGTTTTCAAATATTGAAACTGCTCTGAGACAGTGATCACTTTAAGAGGTAATCAGATTAAGATGTGTTGCTAAATTGAGGACCCTTCTTGGGGAGCCCTATGTTTATTCTGTGAATGGGATCAGAGTGTTGTGTGTGTGTGTGTGTGTGTGTGTAGTGGCTGAGTCTTCCATGTGTGTTAGGGAGACTGAGTGTGCTGTGTTGGTGGTTGGTGTGGTGTTGTGTGTGAGATGATGTATGGTGGCTGAGTGTTGTGCATGTAGGAAAAGACTGATTGTAGTCATGTGTGTTGGCTTACTTTTGTGTATGGAGAAGGCTTAATGTTGTGTGTGTAAAGAGGAGGCTGTGTGGCTGAGTTTTTTGTGTGGGGGAGCCTTTGCTACCTTTGTTGTGGCAACAAGTTGAATATATGTGGGGATGCCTTCCTACACATCTTTCCTTATTTATTTATTTATTTTTAATTTGACCTACTCCTGCTTTCAATTTGGTAGTCCACTGTAGGCCATATCCTGATTGTCCAGTGGGGAACTATTTTTACCTATACCTCTATCAGATGCAGGTCACTTTAAGAGCTCCGTTGCACTCTGAGCACTCACTAAATGTAAAAATGAGTGCTGAGTAGGGATGTGGCCAGGAGAAGAGAATGCTGAAATTATGAGATGAGTCTTTAACTAAATAATGGGTGCAAGTATAAAACTAAAATAAACAGGACAAGCCTAGACAATAGACACCCTGAATTCAGATGATCAAGTACATAAAGGCATGTTTTAACCAGGTAACGACTTTGCCGATTCGCCATATAGGTTCTCCCCGACATGACATAGATACATTGGATGCAATATTACGACCTCTAACCTGCATGATGGACAATCTTGATACCTTACTTGCACTGGATCACCAGCCCCAAATGTGAGTCTCTAATGTTATGGTTGCTTACTGCATGATTTGGGACCTGCGAGTCTCCTAACTATTACCTAGTTTCTGGACCTGCGTGTCCAAACCTTGCACTTACCATTGATACCTGCCTGTTTGAAATGTCTATAAGACCTGCGAGTCTCATCTTTTCGCAACGACACATTACCTTATCATTGTCAAGTTTCTAGACCTGCGTGTCTAACTGCTGCATTTACCATTGTTAAATACTTGTTTGAGACACACACAAGACCTGCGAGTCTCAACTGTTTGCATTGCCATACTATTTTATGACAAAACAATAAAAATGATATTTGAAAAAAAAAAAAAAATAAGTGGCTTTGCCTGAATGTTATTTTCTTTTATACTGTGTGTTATTGTTGACATTCATGTGTGTGCAATTCTGTAGCGTCAAATTGTAGGTGTATATTTTTATGGATAGTAAAAAAAGACACACTGTTTCTAATGAGCATGTTATTACACAACATTCTGGAAGTCTGCTACAAAATATAATTTACTGGATTTTTGTACATATTTTTTAAAAATATAGATTATGCATTTCAATATTTCTGTGACTATATTTTGTACAAAGATCTGTGGTATTTTTTTTTCAACCTTTTTTTCCATATGTTGTAGAGTGTTTATTAGTCACATGCTTGTATAAGGGATCTTGGCATAACTTATGCAGTTATGCCAATAAAGTAATTTGTGTATATCTAGCTATGTAGGGATACCTAAAAAAAAAAAAAAAAAAATTTAAATATTCATAATGTATTTATTCAGTCAATCCCTTGCTAAAGAAATATTGGATAAGTGTACAGTAATGGAAATTGTAATATAGCCATTGTATTACAGGCTTCTACAAATTCCATGTGTGCAGGTTAACTTTCAGTACTATACCAGAGGAACAGAGGATGTAATAAAAGTATATACATATATCATTCAATCATGTATAGAATAATTTACAATTTTATTGTGTTTCATGTGTTTACATGTTCAGGCAGGTGAGAATCTAATCACTAAACCCTGAGTGTTAGTTTTACAAATGCTTACTGATTGATAGCTATTTTCAGAAAAACTGATTATTAGCAATTATATTATTTATCATTTTAAATCTTTTTATTCAGAGTGGCATTATAGGTCACAGATAGGGACCCTTTCTCAAGAGCCCTTGAGTTGGGTTTACTAGATACTTAGCAATATAATTTGGCACTTTAATAAATTAACCTTTTTTACACCTCACCAGCATTTAGACTACTGATCTTGTTATGTCTTGGTAATTTAGCACCATAGAGCTGAACTCAATAGGCATTCAATTTCCCAGAGAACCTTGCAAAGTCAAGCACAACTAAATACATGCATATCCATTTTCCTTGGGGGTATATCTACTATTTTTAACAGCGTGTTCCTCTAATACAGTTTTTTTTTAGCTCATCACCATTGTTAATCCACTTCTGCAATGCAATTTTACCAGAACAATATAAAAATTGAATCAGTATATCTAACTCGAGGTGACATCAACATGATTTGTAAATGACAGGTTTGGCTTTTCAATCTACTTAAAGTCTTCATATATATTTATTTTGAAATTGGTTAAGCAAATCTTCTTTTCAGTCTAAATATATTGCTATAACACCTTGCACCTGTGATATGGAACATATAACTCTATATGCAAATGTGTCTGTGATATGGAACATACAACTCTATGTGCAAATGTTGACACACATCAAATTAAGTACATGATTCTAGATGTACAGCTCCTGCATTGACAGAATGGAAAAGTGATTAGAAAGTCAAACGATTAAAACGAAACTAAGATAAGGAAAATATTCAGACCAGATGCAGACATTTTCATTTTATTAATGCTGCACAATACATACTGCTACAATTTTAATGTTTTTTTCCTTCTGTAGATTTGTTGAAACAGTCTGCTGTACAAATCTACATCAAACCATTTTTATGTTTCTCACCATACTTCCAGTAAACGTTTCTACTGTGTATTTATTATCAGTTATAACCTGCTGCAAAACTAAGACTATTTTTTTCATTTATTCTATCAATTATTCAAAGAATTGTTAGCCTATAACAAGTTAGATAAACAGACAGACAGATGTCCATGTTAGGTAGCTGCATCACAACAGGCTTTGATATTATCACAGCCCATCTGTAGGAGATTTTCTAATATTGTTCCAGGACCAAAAAATATTTTCATCTTTCCTTTTCTTCTGCGTAGTTTGGAACAAAGAATTACAGGGTTGACATATATGAAAAGAATCCAATATTTCTACAGATAGGCGTTCAGTGATGATCATACTAAAATAACACTGGCTGGCATACAGCAGGTCACAGAAAAGCTAAGTATAAAGATTATACAGAGTGTCCTTAACCCCTTAAGGACACATGACATGTGTGACATGTCATGATTCCCTTTTATTCCAGAAGTTTGGTCCTTAAGGGGTTAAAGGGACAATATAAACATCATAATCACTACACGCCTTTGTACAATTAGATGAGAGAAGCCATTCCTTTTTGACTGATAACTCCTGAAGCTCCCATAAACAAGTTTGCTGCTAATCAGAATTACCAATGAAGCAGTTCCATCTTTGTATTAGAAATATTAATGTTATCCATGTTCGGACAGCTTTGCTTGGCTGAAAAGATCAGCTGACACTCTCAGTCCCAAAAAAATACCATCCAAATTTTGATGGAATTTCTATTGGTAATGTGAAAGTTTAAATTTTACATGATCAATAAACAGGAGGAGGTCTGAATCTCTTTAAAAAATGGTTTGACCCAGAACCTGCAGACAGTGCCTGCAGCCTTAAAGTGTTATAATCACTAGATCAGCATAAAGGGTTTTTTTAGTAACAGCGCGATGACTGCTAAAGTGTAAGGTCACTTGCAGAATGAAGGCAAACTTCTCCTACACTAACAATTAACTGTGCTG
Source organism: Pelobates fuscus (assembly GCF_036172605.1). Taxonomy (NCBI): domain Eukaryota; kingdom Metazoa; phylum Chordata; class Amphibia; order Anura; family Pelobatidae; genus Pelobates; species Pelobates fuscus. Next base: position 81,594,463 of record NC_086325.1, on the reverse strand, counting down.
TTTCTCTAATGAGACAGGGGGAGGCATTCGTACACACTTATAAATCCCTAATAAAGCACAAATGGGGTATAACATTGCTATGTAATGGAGAAACCAAATACAAACACAGAAATAAGAACTGCACTCAAACTCCCATTACTTACGTGCACTGGCCATAATATTCATCAGTCAAAAATATTTGAAAACGTTACCTGTATACAGGTAAGGATGCCTCTAAAATTCCATTTTAGTGGTGCTAACAAACATAATTATTAAAATGTGCATAGGGTTTTAGAATAGTGAAAAATGACCTCCATTCCCCCCATGTATTAGGGCTGATGTGTATGTTTTTTTATATGAAATGACTTGTGGATACTTGGAAACCTTTTCCAGTAGAGTTTGCTAATCATAACAAATTATGGTGTTATAGGCAAATGCAAATATTACAAGTTTTAGAACAAAATGTTGTATTTCTTAAACTGTGTACTTTGTCTATAAAAGATATTGCAATCTGACAAGGTGTTAGAATGGAACATATTGTTTCATACAATGTTTCTTTAATAAACGACCTCTTACCCATAAATAGTGAATAAGATGTTCAGACTTTAGGAAGCCATCTTGTCCCAAGTTAGTGGAAATTCCCCAAATCTGGGAATTTCCCATGACATTTGCACTTACGTTTTAGTACAAACAATAGATAAGATGTCCAGACTTTAAGAAGCCATCTTGTCCTAAGTTAAGGAATTTCCGATGATGTGTGCACTTACGTTTTAGTTATGGCCTTGTATCTTTGCCAAGTTAAGGGAGGTCCTAAAATGAACATCTAAGATATAAATATGTGTATCTTTAAAATGTTAAGACAAAGAGTGGAGACTTGGAGACAGACGCTCCATCTTATAATGACAGAGAGGCTGACATGATGACATGTTCAGGAGGGTATATATATATATATTGAGAAATTGCAAGCATATAGTTTAATCTTATAAACTCTGCTACAAATTATTGTAATGTATTTTATATGTCTATATTTATATTTTTATATAATAAATATCTAAAAAGACAAAACTTTATGGATTCCAAGACAATCCATATTTTATATTGTATGCCCAATAATTTTATATGTTAAATAGAGGATATCTTTATGGTTAGCCCTGCTAAGTTCTATGTTTTAATACGTTATAGTGGTAAATTAAGGAACCAGCCACGGTTACAATGGTATATAGAAAATGCCATAAAATTAGACAAACTTATTTGCCATTGTAAATAATTGACTGATATATCTTTTTCTTTATTTCATATAAATTGAAACTAGAATAAATGTAATAAAAATATCAGTGATAAATTTTGTTTCCATTCAACAAACATTTACAAAGCAACATCATTCAAAGACTAATTTTGATTTGATTGATTTCTGGTTCAAGTATTCATTGAATGGTCAAAATCAAAGCTTTACAAGGGCACTAGTTGTAACAGAGTATAAAAGGTACAATGGAAGCAGTAAAGCACTCATGGTATGAAGAATATATATATACTACCACTATATGTAAAAAAAACAAGCCAGTTTTGCATCTGCTAGGAAATGGATATATATATATATATATATATATATATTAAAAATGGAAAAAAATCCCCTGCACTCACGCTTTAACTCCTTCACTGCCGGGAGCAAAAAGCCTGAGCTCCAAACACACAGATCTGATATAGAATGGCTGCTCATCCGTCTTTTAAAATACATATATTTTATTGGATAAAGTTTAAAAAAACGACCAACGTTTCAGTCTCCGGTCGGGACTTTCTTCAGGGTCAATAACAGGACAACAGCCAAAACAGGTCGACGTTTCAGTCCCAGCGTGAGACTTTCCTCAGGACAGCATAACATAGAATCTCACAAACATCAAATATATAGGTAAAATGTGTAATTAGTGAACTCACCCCAGATGTATTATTTCATATAAATTAGAGATTTAATAAATTACCACTGCTATCCGTGGTTTCTTTGTAAATGTGTTTTTCATGTGAGAATGAAATCACTCTACGTTTTGGAACGTATGTACATTTTTAGCAAAACTCAGCTTCAGAGTAATGAAGGTCAATAAAAAAATAAAATATTTGAATATTTTTTTACTGATATGTAACATTTCCTAATGCTAAGCTCTTCTATATAGGAAACAGTTCCCCTATATATGACGTATAATCCTACATAATAAACTTCACAAAGGCACATCCAGTACTTTATCCCCCCCCCCCCTTGTCGCATTGCCAGATATACCCTACATTCTTACATTGTTTCAAATAAACATTACTCGATGTGTTGTCATATTGGCCCTGTAAATTAAACCTTTATTGTCTCTGTATGTATAAAGCCTCATATGTTGAAAAAAAATAGCCCAAACATTTCCTTTAATATTGTGTCACATTGCCTCCAACCATGTAATAATATTTCCCCATACACAAGGGACATAAACACAGGAACACATAGCAAGATACACATGCAAGATACACAATGCATTCACACACACACACACACACACAGACACATATACAGAAAAGCAAACAGGATTTCCATCAGCTGCTCAAGTGCTACAGACATAGGAAGATACACAAATATATTACCCACTACTCTATATTCCTTAGGCAGCAGCTGGAAATCTTGTTCACGGTTCTTATAAACTCATGTTTGTGATGCCACGGGTTCCACTGTGGTTCCTGAGTGAGTTAGCTACAAGTAGTATGGGCAAAAAGAAATGGATGTGCAAGACTGGCAAATATACATACACAATTTTGTGGTATAAAGCCATAACTTTCACCATAATGCATACCCATAATTGATATGGAAGAGGCACAAATGAAATATTCAGGGAAGCAATTATGATGAACCAGAGGGGAACAAAAAATATATAAATAATACAAAAAACCTGGATATATTTTGCAGTACACAAAAGTACCATTTGGCTCACATTTTAAATGATAATAAGTAGAGAAGAATCAGTAAAAAAAAAATCTGCATTCATATATTATAGTTTTAATTAAAACAGAATATATAAATCCATTTAAAGTCAGAGCACCTTTTTTAGGTTTGTGCATATGCAAACTAGACTGAAAGAAACACGGATGAAACCACCACCTAGCATTGGATACCTCCTACTAATGAAGCAGATGAAATTGAGGCACAATACTAATGAGACCTATGAACTCGAGGCTTGGAGGCTCCATAAACCATAAAAGAAGCAAAACTATGCTAAAATCAACTGAGTTAGTTCAGGGGAAAGAGGAAATCCTTCAATGGGAGAAGAAACCAATGGGACTACCATGGCAATTCATGGTAAGTAACACAAATAAGAAAATCTTTTCCCTATAATGGTAAAGCCTGCAGTTGGAGTGACAGGAAAAAAAAGACAAAAATCTGTCACAGGTGCCTCATTCCAGGATCCTATTTAGCCTTGCTCTGCAGAGAGTCCCAGGAGGAAGTAGTTTCCAAGTAAGTGGATTGATCTCATAAGGGCAGGCATTAGGCTGCTAGAGTAGGACCTGCCAAGAATGGGGTACATTGACGTTGTGGCAGGCTCATGCAATATATGATCATATAATTTAACTAAACACCCATTATTTTTAAATAAAACTATTACAGTGAGTGCACTGGATTGTGTATTTTGTATGAGTGGGGAATTTATGACATTAAAGATGTTGCTGTGGTTGGCCAGGAAATATAAATATTGATTTTTTATTTTGCTTTTTTACTTCTCCTTTTTTATCTCCCCATAGTGGTCACTTTTAGTTGCTGTCCCCTAACCATCAATTATTTTTTTTCCCATCAATCAAAGTATGTTGGGGGGGGGGGGTGAGGGGCACCATTGATGGAACACTGAATCATGAATCAAATGCACATATTAAAATTAACATTGCAAGCGTTGTTTGCTTGTTTAAACAAGAATATGGTGATTCAGTGTTACAGAATTCAGAGTCGACTGAACAATTGGCCTAAATTCTGACGTATTACAATTTGGCCAAAAAGAAAGGCTAAGTATTAGTATTTACAGTCCATATTATGATTAGGGATATACTATGAAGTACACATCATAAGATGTTGTACAGATGAAAGAGCCCTTGATCTCAAAGTTATTTTGTTATTTTATATTGTTAGCTTTGGTACGTTCTCTGAGTACAGAATGAGCTATCAGATCTTGCACTTTTTTTGTTTCATAGGATGAGACAGGAAACTACAAGTAGCTTTCTTTTAATTTGGAGATAGTCTGAATGAGAGAAGAGGGTAGTCTACAAATATAATACATTATAACTACTGTCTCTATAGAGGCTTGAAAGTTCGTTATTGCTGTGTCTCATCAGAATTTCTACTGACCACTTTAGTTTTGTTGCAGAATTGTCTATTTAGTGGGTCTGTGTTACTACTTATTTTGTTCTTGGTTGGTAACATAACTCCCTTTGTCCAATTCTTACTGACTGGAGGTTTTGGTTTTTGTATATCAAGGCACAACAGATGTGTTTATTCCAGATCACTTGGTTGTATATAATATAGTATTTTGTACTTCTAGTGTGAGACATTTATATCTGAGCAGGCATTAGGTTGCTAGGATGGGACCTGCCAAAAAGCGGGTACATTGGCATTGTACGATACATAGGCTTATGCAATGTATGATCAGGTAATTAAACCCACATTATTTTTGAATGAAATCAGGTGTTTCAAAAAACTTTGTGTACTTTGAAGTTGGTGTTTAGTGAGTGAGTGTGCTGGATCTTGTATTTTTTAGATGTATAAGTAAAAACTGAAAGTGAGATCTGCACTCAAAGGTCACATAAACAATATTTCAATACCTGGTGCTTTATCAGGCAAACTGGTATAGATAAAAAAACTAAGGAGAGCTTTTATTCATTACTTCACTGTTTCAGATTTACTACAAATCTTTCATCAGAACATAGTTTGCAATGTTAAACACATGTCATTATACCATATGTCAAGTTGTTAAAGTGCTCTCACCCCCACTGAATCTCTTATATGTCCAGAGCCGTGACTGTGCATGCATGTGTGTGTTCCCACTCCAGGCCTCCTCCTCTCCATGAACTTGATTTCCATGGTGACCATAGATGCCCCCATACAGGGGTGTTTTGGAATACAAAGCATGAGCGGAAAAAAAAACCAGGATGAAAACATTGTCTTTTGTAATTGGTAGAATATAGTTCATTTAAATAATCCAGCTGAATTGTAACCAAATAGTTAAATATTGTGGCACCTATTCAGTAAACACCAAGTTCTATTTAGGATCAGTCTTCAAATGCAAGACCAAAATAGCTGAGTTTCAAAACTGATATAAAATGCATAAGTTAAAGACTGATTATTTTTCCAAACTCACTGCCAGTCGCTGCTTAGTGAATTTATCCCTGTGCTATTTTTATTTATACTAAATTATAAAAAAACTGCAAACCATAATTACTATAGAGCATTCAAATTTCAGTATAATGTAATCATTTGAAAAATACTGATTAACTTTCTATATTATATTGCTAAGTATAGGTATTCAACTATAATAATAAATGACAAAACAATAAAATTAAATTCTCCTCCTTCTATTGTTTGTTGTTGTTCTAAAGCAGTTTTAAGTATGAAGCACCATGTAGATCACATATGGCTCATGCCTATTTTTAATTATGTCTTCAATTACTTAGCACTATTTTGTTTCATTTATTGAAAGCAAAACTAATTATTAAGACCAATTATATTTTATTGGTGTTGAGTAAAGAATATAATTACTACAGTTTGGATCCAACATACAGTTATCACAATTTTATTTATATTATTTTTTTTCCCAAGCTAAGTATGAATATGTATAGAGAAAAAATAAATTGAATAACATCATAAAAAAAAAAAAAATGATAATAGATTTTAGTGGATCGATTTCGAAGAGTAAAATTTCACAGGAGGAAGATGAATGTATTTCTGATTATTATGAGTTTAGGTATACATCAACTTTAAAAAAATATATATGCCCTAGAGGGAGTTTATGGAAGTAGACGTAAATCTCAGTATTTCATCAATCTTCGACTTATTTATTTATTTACTAAAACGGGTGCAGAGACCTAATCCTAAAGCCACTCATTGCTGTTCTCCTTGACAGATTCATAACACTATGCTTTCCAAAACCTTAATGTTCAATAACATTTCATTAGTATACTCCAGTGTATTTGTTATGATGCATTATTAATATAGATATGTGCCGACTAGGTGTACAGTTTGTAATTATTTTTCCTTTCAAAATATAATAGCTTCACACTGGGCTTGTTGCTGCTACGATATTTCATCTCCGAATGCTCCTTCAAACATTCTGGGGATGTGACAGAAATTTCTATTTGAACAGAAAAGCTGTCAAGAAGGTATTCTGGTGCTATCCATCACTTTTCCAATCCTGACCATACTCAGATGCTAATAGTGAAGCCTGCTGTCCATGATGCTAAACAAAGATTGAAATTATGTCTTCTGTTCTCACACATCAAAGCTACCTAGTTCTACCCAATCCAGTAGGCATGCATTATACTCTATTAATTTCCTATTAGTTTTAAACTATGCAGAATTATGCCTTAGAGTCACTGTGGTTTCGACATGCAAGCTCAACTACTGCATCAAAAAATAGAATCTGTCACTTTTAATAATTTTCCAGAAGATTCTACAAATGTAAATCCTTTTTCTTTCTGTCAGCCTTTTATGTCCGTAATGAGTTTTTCTCACTATCGGTGCAGAATCTTAATTCAACTTTCAGAAATATTAACATATATTAGATTTGAAAGTATCTATACTAATAGCCTAATTATAATGCAATTTATACTTTGCCTGCTAATGCCACTGTCATGAATACTTCAACTGAAATCTAGAAGGCCAAATGCGGAATGGCCTTAAGGAATCTTACAACGTATGATATCTGTCAGAGTTGAGTTCTCTATGATATTAGATCAGTAGCCAAATCAGCAACAAGAACAAATGTACTAACAAGTCACATTGCTTTGTAAGGCAATTTGCATGCTGATTACAATTTAACATGTCAAAACGAAAATAGCTTACTGCCGTGGACGTGTGCCAAGGCAGTTTGACTAGTACTTTACACTAAACATTAACATTTTATTTGCTAAAGTTTATGCTTAATTTAGATGTATTGACTTTTTGCCACTGTAGCTGACATTTAAGTCTAATTAAATCTGTAGAATTCCAATTCGGAACCTTTTATCTCTCTTGACAGTTTTTAATTTGAAGTCCAACATTAAAGTCTAATAAAATTCCAAATTATCCCCTACTCAAATTAAAGATTGTATTTGTTTCTGGTATTTTAGAATAACGCTGAATTGTCTAAGAACTTAGACACTTCTTTAACATTTGAAATATTTACTACATGGACTGTATATCACACAGGTGGCTATTTTTTTCTGTAGCCAGGAAGCCACTGTTACTTTCACTTCATCAATATGAACATAATTGTTAAGGAAATGTGATAGGCTCCAGGCATGTTTAACAAAAAAAATTAAAAAGTCAATCCTTTAATTTTTTTTTTTTTTTTAAATGATCAAACAATAAATGTGTTATTGGGATTTTAGTCCTAAATATATGTGGATATTAAAAAAAGTATGTGGTGGATAGAAATCCAGTCTCTCTCCATCTTCTCAAACAATTAACAAGAAGGACTATAGGAGACTAGTGATGACAGTTTTAACAAGAAGAGAGATTTCTATACCGGATATCCTTTATTATCATTGCCAGTCCACTCATAGCAATATCTTCCAAGTGTCCCTGTTTTTGAGGGACAGTCCTTATTTTCAGCCCAAATCCATCTGTCCTTCTTTTCTATCCCAATGTCACTCCAATGTCACTCTTTTCTAGGAGCTCCACATTGTTAGTGTGTCTGGGTGTATAACAGAGTTCCACAGCAATCATATTCATTGTAATGTGTGAATAGGCTGGCAATGATGAATATGTTTAGATATCTGTCTGTGTAAATAAGATATGTTGTTCTTCTTCTAAATTACATTTTAGATTATACAAACTGTTATTAGTATATCATCTAGGCCACTATCATAGAGGGGTGTGTGGGGTGCCTCCTCACAGCACAGTATTAAGTATATTATGTACTTTAAATATAAAATTAGGAAATGGAGTGGAGTGTTATGTGACACTGTGCTAGTTTAGCCTCAAATTGACCAATTTGTTTGTAATTACTGCCCAGGCCATATTAAGTCAGCCCTCCCTGATCAATAAACTATTAATACGGCAAAATAGAATATATTAGAAATATGTTCTTTCCCAAATATCACCTGTATACAATAATTGTTTCTGGTACTATACTTAAGATACTTACAAGGAATGTGTCACATAAATATAATTTTGTAGACATATTGACATATATAATTAAACAATAAACTATGCATACTATTAAATAATTGTTACATTAACCTTACTAGATGTTTTCTTTCTCTCTCTGTTTTAACATTACCGAATAAATTATCTTTGCTTTCCTTGACATTGTAGATAATTTATGGCTTCCTGACCCTCACACTCTTCCTTCATAATTATAACTACAAGAACTAACAAATTGCTGTTTATTAATGTTGGCTTTTTTATCCCCTTTTTTTTCTTGGCTATTAGAAAAAAAGTATAGTGGAAACTGTGGTGACATCTTGTCACACAAATGTCATATGTGTCCTCTTGCTGCTAACAACTTAGCTTTTCATTTGTTAATCAGCTAAACTCAGTCACACATCTACTAAGGTCACAGAACAGTGCTTAATTATACCTGCACACTTTATTTTTATCTCACTGGGTGTGTCAGCATGGAAAGATCTTGGTATATGATGGAGTCTTAGAAACATAGAAACATAGAATGTGACGGCAGATAAGAACACTCAGCCCGTCATGCAGTCTCCCCACACCGGGAGCAACGCCGATCACCGCAGGGGGAATGGCAGCGATAAGGTAAGTACATAATACCGTTATGACGGTTCACGACTGTCACTGGTCCTCAAGGGGATTTTTCCGATGACTGCCCTGAACCGTCAATGGTCGTGAAGGGGTTTACTGTGAATGGCATAATACTGTCAGTATTATGCACTGTGAATGTTTACATGGTGTGTTCAATAAAAACATGGCAACATTTCATTCTTTGTGTGTTATTAGTTTAAGCAGACTGTGATTGTCTATTGTTGTGACTTAGATGATGATTAGATCACATTTTATGACCAATTTGTGCAGAAATCCATATCATTCCAAAGGGTTCACATACTTTTTCTTGCAACTGTTTTTAAATATATCCATATACAAAATTACATAAATAATTTCATAAATATACACATAGACTTCAAATATATAAATATGCATATATATTTAAATTATACGTATGTATTTATGTAATATTTTTACATAAGTAATGTTATTGATTGCAATTTGAGGGACCTGCCTGACAACCCAGGCCAAAAGTCCAGAAGATTTAATTTGCTAGCACTGTATTTAACCCTGTAAATTTCTATGACATCCTAAAACCAGTACATTGGGGGTACTGTTTAACTCGGGAGACTTTGCTGAACACACATATTAGTGTCTAAAATCAGTAGAACATATCACAGCGATGATATTGTCAGTGAAAGTTACTTTTTTAGCATTTTTCATACACAAACGGCACTTTCACTGATGATATAATTGTTGTGATACTTTTTACTGTTTTGAAACACTAATATTTGTGATCAACAAAGTCTCCCGAGTATAATAGTACAGGTTTTATATGAGAATTACCTCCACGATGGCATACCATTTGCAAAAGAAGACAACCCAAGGTATTGCAAATGGGGTATGTCCAGTCTTTTTTAGTAGCCACTTAGTCACAAACACTGGCCAAAGTTAGCATTCGATTTGGGCAGAGAGATCAGGAAAAGACAGGTAGATTTGTGTGTCCTCTGCATATAAATGATAATGGAAGCCAAAGGAGCTGATGAGTTTACATAGGGAGGCAGTATAGATGGAGAACAGTAGGGGACCAAGGACAGAACATTAGGGAACGACTAAAGAAAGGCAGTTCTGGAATGTTTTTTAAGATATTGGGTCAGCTTGGTGTGCCAGGGTTGTAATTGGGAGTGCTTGCTGCGTTTAAATGTAGGAGGTGTCATAATGTCTAGTTGAGAGGAGAGAGTGGAGTTGTAGAGTGAGGTTACAGAGTTAGGGCAAGTGAGATTTGAGTTGGCTAAAAGGAGAGTTTGGAGTTTGGTGGAGAAGTGCCTGAGATCAAGGCAGTGGAAGTTTCTGCGAGATTGGAGAGTTGAGGGTGGTGAAATTTGAGTATGGGGTATGCCGATGTCAAAGGTCAGTGTGACAAAATCCCCCTATTTTGGGGATGTACATGTGAGGTGTGATTTATAGATTTATGACAGATAACAGTGTTACAATGTCACTATTGATACATTTTAAAAATATATATTTTGAAACTTGTACTTATTTCCCTATAACTTGCAAAAAAAGTAAAAAAGCAACACTGGGTGTTTTTAAACTCAGGACAAAATTTTGAATCTATTTAGCAGTTTGTTTTATTAACTTTTGTAGGTAAGTAAAATATTTTTCAAGTAAAAGTCAAAAAACGTATTTTTCAATTTTTCACCATTTGTTTTTTTAAGTAAATTATATGACATGATACAAATAATGGTATGTAAAAAAAAAGTCCTTCTTGTCCTGAAAAAAATATATACATAATTTGTATGGGAACAGTAGAAAAGTAGAAGAGTAGAAAATTACAGCTAAACACAAACACCACAAGAGTGTTAAAACAGCCCTGGTCCTTAACGTACAACATGGCCAAATTAGTCCAGTCCTGAAGGGGTTAAACATCAAATGTATAACATATGGCACAAGATGGAGGGCACAGAGAGAATCAGCACATTTATAAATATAAGTAATAAACGCAAGGATAAGTAACATACACCTGATAGGATGAAATGCTCCAAAATTGTTAAGTTAGCATGGTTAGTTATATATGAGTTGTATAGGTAACCCTAAATATTTTAAATGCACAAAAGAAGAAAAAAGAAAATTGGAGTGTGCTAATGGTGTATAGAATATAAAATGCTGTATCCTATACCCCATTAGCACACTCCAATTTTCTTTTTTTCTTCTTTTGTTTATTATATATGTTTTTATTTATTTATTTTGCTCCCCTTATTTTTCACTCTATTGATTACTTTTTATGACTTTATATATTTGGCAAATGGAGGGAAAATGCCTTCTTACCAGTGTACTGTGAAATATATAGATGCTATTTATATAATTTTGCAGTACACTCAATGGCCAATTTTTGCACCTTTTGGTTAATCTGATTTGTTTTCCTAAACCTTTTTTCATCAATGAAATATGGCCAAACCACCATATCTACAAATAATTAATTTGTTTTAAACCATAACAAATGTTTTTGTCATGTACACGTCTAGTTTATACTCCCTTCAACCATGTTCTTCTGCTCTTGCTTTTCTATTGTATGTTGCAAATTCTTATAAACCTTGAACATAAATACATTATCAACATAAAATTATTACCAAAACTGACTAATATTATAGTATTAGAAAAATATATAAATTATATATAATAAAGGTATTCTGAACAATTATTGATCAATTCATATAATATATCATAATATATAATTTCCAATGTTATTCTAGAAAAAAATGCAGCAATATTAAAACAATCAAGTAAGGGTATCTAATCTTCTCAATATGTCATGGAAGATAATTACTTGTACTGCAGGAAGATATAATCACTTTAAGTAATTAAGTTAAAATGTCAAAATGTCAGTGTAGAAAATTAAACTTAGTAAGTAGTTTTTTGATGTTCTCAAGGGAGTACTACTACAAATGAGAGAGACAGTCAGTGAAACTCAGTATTTAAATGTATATACCAAATGGCATGTGTTCAGGGGAAAATTTATCCCAAATTATAATACATATAATTTATATTTGGAAAGTCTCTACTATTTCAATGTACATGTTTTGTGTGTTTTGCTGGCTAAGCTAGAAATGCAAATGGCTGCTGAAACTTTAGCTCAAGCTGCAAAGAAAAAAACCAACTAATTTATTTTAATACACTTATGATATACAATAGTAACATTTACAGATATATAGCATATATGTCAAGAATACAGTGCAGAAAATTAAAACATTATTGGGAATTATATATATTAAATTATAGTAAGGCAAGATATAATACCTTTAATCTGTCACTTTCTTAGATGGGAAAAATTAGTAATATAATACTGCCAATAAAAGAAAAAAGGAGTAGAAAGGCATATGGAGTAATAACTAGCTATACCATGTGTAACGGAGCTCCCCGTACTCCGACCGAGTACCATCCATTGATGGACGCTTCCTAGCTTGCGTCGAGGACCACAAACACCGCACCGGACACCACAACCACCGCAGACTCCACAACCGCCGAAACTTGACTGGAGTCTCGCCGTCTTCCTTCCACCCTGGATCAGCTTCTGTCCTCCAGGACCGTGTGGGAAAAATCTCTTCCTTCCACCCTGTATGAACCTCCAGCATCCAGGACTGTGTGGGAAAGACCTCTCCTCCAAGGAGAGCGTATCAGGAACAAGCTCTTAAAAGAGCTAAGTGATTCAAGCTCAGGGGAGTATGCAGAGCATAGCAATCCCCAGTGTGATTATAGCAGTTCCCTCCAATAACGAGACAAGGCTACGTTTTGAGGGAACAAGAAGAATTGTCTAAAACTTTATTTTACTTAGGACTAGCCCATATGGTCATTATATTAACATTGCTGTGAAAACTCAATAAAATTACAAACAGTCAAATCATAGCAGGCAACATACAGTGACTTATTATAACACAATGGCATATTTTTAAAGGGGTGGGGGAGACAATATTTAACAGAAAATATCTCACGTGCCTGCAGAATTAGCAATATGCAAATCTACCCGAATATGCAAATGAACCAGTCTTGCTATTCATGTAGCTATAATAAGGGAATAATATTGTCTTTCACTGAAAAAATAAAAATATGTTTGTAAAATGAGTTGTTTAAATCTTCAAAAGGAGTTACAATGATACAGCAAGGGTGACCATGTTTTGAGGTATTTGATCTCACATCTAAAGAATACCAATGGATTTCCTCCACTGATCTAATGATTTCAACCTTAGATCCAACGTTTCAAGGTGGGAATGTTTCCACATAGAGGGGATTAAGACCTTGGCAGCTTGAAAAAGGAGAGCCAAAATAGATTCCGTGTCTCTCAGAAAAATCATTTGAACTAATAAATATTATATTAGACTTGTGCATGGTGAAAACAAATGTTTCAGTTGAACCACTTTGTCCGAGAAAAAAAATATGTTTTGACTTTTAAATTTAGGCCAAATGGCAGTTCAGCTTGGTCTAACTGTGTTAGTTTCAGGAAAACTAATCAGGTAATCCAAAAGGCATGAAAAAATAGTGTCATGCAAGATATATACATGATATAAATATAACGTATATATTGGACACTACTCTGATAGGTACATGTGCGTTTTCCCACCATTTGGTTCACAGATCAAAAGTAACCAATAGAGGGGAAAAAAAGCAATAAAAACAAACTTTATTTATATATTGTATATTTGTTAATAGACTGAATATATTGGACTACTGAATGTATACAAAGCAAATAGACAATGATAGTATTTTACATGTGATAAGTGCACATCATCACTTACAAAAATCATTATCTTACACACAATTTTTGCATGTTCTCGGAAATAATTCACAGACCATGAAGAGAAATTTCAGGAAAAACAAAAAGGAACAAGATGGATTTTTTGGACAACTATTAATTTGGCAACATCTCAACTAATTGCAACAATAAGGAAAAATTGCTATATTCTAGCAAGTGATATGTTGCCTGAAATTTGTTCAGAATATACTATTATCCTGCTACAAAGGAAATAAAAGTTTACAAAACCTATTGGGCCATGGGATCCAGTCAAAAGTCATAAACAGGATCCTCAGAAATGTCGAATTACAGGATGTGTGAGGTGAATGGTATATGTCAACTGTGGAAATATGATATCGGCCAAAACTTTTAATCACCCACATTTGGGGAAAATCTAAGGCATAGAATAATTGGTATGACAGACCATGTTATTTATAATATACAATGCTTAACCTATATAGAAAACTACGTTGGGTGAGAGGATTAGAGGTCATTGGTTTAGTATATGTACAGCATACTGCAATTCTGGTTGCAATACATATTTTGGAGAAACATCTGTTTTATACTGTGAAATTCATTGGAATAGGTCATTGTTCAGTGCAAGGAGGGGATTGAGCAACAAAGTTTTAGAAAAAAAAGTAAACTTTCTGAATTAATGAACTTGATGCAGTTGTACCCCAGGGTTTAAATAAAATATTGACATGCACATCATTTTCGTATTAATTGATGGTCTTAATATAGTTAATTATCCCCTGCAGTCATATGTTTAATGGAAAAGTATTTTTTTTAAATGTGTATATTTTTTTTTACAATATTGTGTTCACTTTCTTTTATATTTTCACATTACCACAAGGGCATTTTTTTTACAAATAGCTTTTCACAGAATTGGATCTGCATCCATAATTGTTCATTTATATGCACTTTGGCACATTATTAGGATATTATAAATGAGCTTACTATTTTAATATTGTCATTTTCACCTAATATGGTAATAACTAAGCACATTTATCTTTCTACATATCATAGCACTTTATGTATGGAATTTTTACATTAGTAGCATTTACCCTTGAAAAAGCAACCTATAAATGACTATGTTTAGCATCACTTTTATATAAATGTATATACTTTCTTAAAGCATTTAAATATAACTGTCATAGTGTTGGCACTTGTTGGCATCTAATTACTTTTAATGCAGACACAGATTGGTGGTTTTGATGCATCTTGATTACCATTGTAAAGGGAAAGTTTGTACGTCATAATTTTAGATAGGGCTGTGGCTTGATTACACTCATGTGCACTGAGAGCATGGGCACACAAGCCACATCGAGCATCAGGTTGATCAGTTCTCCTTTATTCTTTGTATAAAAGCACTTAATCTATTTTTACATTTTTAATAGTAATGACAAAAGTTTTCAAAGAGGAACTAAAACATTGATATGGAGAAGCATACGATCACCAACCACCTGCTTTTTGGTCCCTGCAAGATCCTGTCCAGCCACATCTCAACACAGCAGAGTGGTAGTAACATCGGCAATCTGTGAAGCAATATTCATAACCAGCAACACAGATTCAGATCTACATACATTGGCTTACAAAAGTATTCACCCCCTTGACTTTTTACCTATTTTGTTACATTACAGCCTTAAAGGGACACTCCAGGCACCCAGACCACTTCTGCTCATTGGAGTGGTCTGGGTGCCAACTCCCACTACTCTTAACCCTGCAAGTGTAATTATTGCAGTTTTTCATAAACTGCAATAATTACCTTGCAGGGTTAACTCCACCTCTACTAGACAGCCACTAGAGGTCACTTCCTGGTCCATAGCACAGGAAACCTGTGCTAGAGCGTCGCTGGACGTCCTCACGCTGTGTGAGGACCTCGGCCGTCGCTCAAAACCCCATAGGAAAGCATTGAAATGATTTTTCAATGCTTTCCTATGGGGAGACGTAATGCGCATGCGCGGCATTGCCGCGCATGCGCATTAGGTCTCCTCAGCCGGTGGGCGGGATCAGTCTCGCCCACCAGCTGACGCAATGGACAGAAGGAGCGTCGCGGAGGAGGAGACAGTGGCGAGGGACATCACCCCTTCAGTAACCGGGGATTGGGGGGTGGGAGGGAGAGGGACCCTCCAGTGCCAGGAAAACGGATCATTTTCCTGGCACTGGAGTTTCCCTTTAAGTTCAATGTTGTATTAATATGAATTTTATGTGATGGATCAGAACACAATAGTCTAAGTTGGTGAAGTGAAATGAGAAAAATATATACATAAAACTATTTTTTAGAAATAGAAAATCGAAAATTGGCATGTGCGTATGTATTCACCCTCTTTGTTATGAAGCCCATAAAAAGCTCTGGTGCAACCAATTTCCTTCAGAAGTCACATAATTGTTGAAATGATTAATAGAAAGAATTCCCAAAAGTAAGAGTTTCTGGAAGGGGGAGCAAGAGTCCTACTTCTAAAACACGCTGACAGAGGGTGTGCCCATACACAATGGTATATAGTAAATATCCCGTGGTAAAAAAAAAATATATAAATCTTTAATAGAGAAACATATATTGATACATATATTAACAAGTAAATGATAAATAGCCTAAGTTACTGCACCCTAAGTAACTGAAAAAGAAAAGAACCGTGAGAAAAATTGTGCTATATACACTGGGTATGAGTCTTAGATAAAGTCTAGCTTGTGAGACTTGATTATCTTAATAGAGAGTTCATAAAGTAAACAAGTATCAATATAAAAGATACTATGGGGCAATTACCTTGAGGTTAGCTTGCAAATAGATTAGCATAGAAAAGTGTATAGGTAAAGAGTGCCTGCATAAGTAGTTCAGAACTACTATTGTGGGAGAGACACAGAACAGACAGAGTGTCCTCCCTGTAGTCTGAGTCAGGGCTCAGTCCTATATACTTGTTTAGTGGAGGGTTATCAGATGCTGTTAGCAATAGGTAGGTAGGAGAAAACAGTTTAAGATCATAATATAGTCCGTGGAGAGATAAATCCCTTAAAGTGGGTCTTATGCTTAAATTCCCCCACATATATAGCTTCCCCAATACCTCAACCTACACAAATAATAAACAGCTTAGAAACCCATATACTAGATAAAAGAAGTTAGAAAAAAGTATCATTCCCCTTATTCACGCACATATATAGTATCCTCGTAGCTAATTTTCTAGATCGGGATTAGTGATGTACCGAACTGTCCGCCGGCGAATAGTTCCCGGCGAAATTAGCGTGTTCGCGTTCGCCGCGGCGGGCGGACACATGCGCAGTTCGATCCGCCCCCTATTCGTCATCATTGGGCAAACTTTGACCCTGTGCCTCTCGGTCAGCAGACACATTACAGCCAATCAGCAACACTCCCTCCCTTCCACACCCTCCAACCTCCCTCCCAGCATCCATTTTCGATTCATTCGGAAGATGCATGCTTAGTGAGAGGAGGGAAAGTTTAGCTGCTGCTGATTACATAGGGAAATTGATAGCTAGGCTAGGGTATTCAGTGTCCACTACAATCCTGAAGGACTCATCTGATCTCTGCTGTAAGGATAGCACCCCAAAAAGCCCTTTTTAGGGCTATAACATCAGGCTGCTTTTTTTTTTTTTCCCTGTGTAATGTAATTGCAGGTGCCTGCCTGCCAGCTTCTGTGTGAGGTTCACATTGGATACTGTGCCTATTTGCCCAGTGCCACCACTCATATCTGTTTTAACAATAGGTTAAGCTTTACATTTAAAATAAATATTTTTTTTCCACTGTAATAGAAGAGCAGTTGCCTGCCTGCCAGCTTCTGTGTGAGGTTCACATTGGATACTGTGCCTATTTGCCCAGTGCCACCACTCGTATCTGTTTTAACAATAGGTTAAGCTTTACATTTAAAATAAATATTTATTTTTCACTGTAATAGAAGAGCAGTTGCCTGCCTGCCAGCTTCTGTGTGAGGTTCACATTGGATACTGTGCCTATTTGCTCAGTGCCACCACTCATATCTGTTTTAACAATAGGTTAAGCTTTACATTTAAAATAAATATTTTTTTTCACTGTAATAGAAGAGCAGTTGCCTGCCTGCCAGCTTCTGTGTGAGGTTCACATTGGATACTGTGCCTATTTGCCCAGTGCCACCACTCATATCTGTTTTAACAATAGGTTAAGCTTTACATTTAAAATAAATATTTTTTTTTTCACTGTAATAGAAGAGCAGTTGCCTGCCTGCCAGCTTCTGTGTGAGGTTCACATTGGATACTGTGCCTATTTGCCCAGTGCCACCACTCATATCTGTTTTAACAATAGGTTAAGCTTTACATTTAAAATAAATATATTTTTTTTCACTGTAATAGAAGAGCAGTTAGTTGTCTGCAAGCGTCTGTGTTTCAGGCCTACTTCAGCGTTTGCTCTGCAGACCTGTGCCAGCGTGCTTTGACAGTTGCCAATCATATCTGGTGTCTCTATAGCGTGCTTTTACAACCAAAATTTTGTTTCCACTGTAATAGAAGAGCAGTTGCCTGCCTGCCAGCTTCTGTGTGAGGTTCACATTGGATACTGTGCCTATTTGCCCAGTGCCACCACTCATATCTGTTTTAACAATTGGTTAAGCTGTCGATTTAAAAGAAATAATTTTTTTTCACTGTAATAGAAGAGCAGTTAGTTGTCTGCAAGCGTCTGTGTTTCAGGCCTACTTCAGCGTGTGCTCTGCAGACCTGTGCCAGCGTGCTTTGACAGTTGCCAATCATATCTGGTGTCTCTTTAGCGTGCTTTTACAACCAAAATTTTGTTTCCACTGTAATAGAAGAGCAGTTGCCTGCCTGCCTGCCAGCTTCTGTGTGAGGTTCACATTGGATACTGTGCCTATTTGCCCAGTGCCACCACTCATATCTGTTTTAACAATTGGTTAAGCTTTCGATTTAAAAGAAATAATTTTTTTTCACTGTAATAGAAGAGCAGTTAGTTGTCTGCAAGCGTCTGTGTTTCAGGCCTACTTCAGCGTGTGCTCTGCAGACCTGTGCCAGCGTGCTTTGACAGTTGCCAATCATATCTGGTGTCTCTTTAGCGTGCTTTTACAACCAAAATTTTGTTTCCACTGTAATAGAAGAGCAGTTGCCTGCCTGCCAGCTTCTGTGTGAGGTTCACATTGGATACTGTGCCTATTTGCCCAGTGCCACCACTCATATCTGTTTTAACAATTGGTTAAGCTTTCGATTTAAAAGAAATAATTTTTTTTCACTGTAATAGAAGAGCAGTTAGTTGTCTGCAAGCGTCTGTGTTTCAGGCCTACTTCAGCGTGTGGTCTGCAGACCTGTGCCAGCGTGCTTTGACAGTTGCCAATCATATCTGGTGTCTCTTTAGCGTGCTTTTACAACCAAAATTTTGTTTCCACTGTAATAGAAGAGCAGTTGCCTGCCTGCCAGCTTCTGTGTGAGGTTCACATTGGATACTGTGCCTATTTGCCCAGTGCCACCACTCATATCTGTTTTAACAATTGGTTAAGCTTTCGATTTAAAAGAAATAATTTTTTTTCACTGTAATAGAAGAGCAGTTAGTTGTCTGCAAGCGTCTGTGTTTCAGGCCTACTTCAGCGTGTGCTCTGCAGACCTGTGCCAGCGTGCTTTGACAGTTGCCAATCATATCTGGTGTCTCTTTAGCGTGCTTTTACAACCAAAATTTAGTTTCCACTGTAATAGAAGAGCAGTTGCCTGCCTGCCAGCTTCTGTGTGAGGTTCACATTGGATACTGTGCCTATTTGCCCAGTGCCACCACTCATATCTGTTTTAACAATTGGTTAAGCTTTCGATTTAAAAGAAATAATTTTTTTTCACTGTAATAGAAGAGCAGTTAGTTGTCTGCAAGCGTCTGTGTTTCAGGCCTACTTCAGCGTGTGCTCTGCAGACCTGTGCCAGCGTGCTTTGACAGTTGCCAATCATATCTGGTGTCTCTTTAGCGTGCTTTTACAACCAAAATTTTGTTTCCACTGTAATAGAAGAGCAGTTGCCTGCCTGCCAGCTTCTGTGTGAGGTTCACATTGGATACTGTGCCTATTTGCCCAGTGCCACCACTCATATCTGTTTTAACAATAGGTTACGCTTTGCATTTAAAATAAATATATATTTTTAACTGTAATAGAAGAGCAGTTGCCTGCCTGCCAGCTTCTGTGTGAGGTTCACATTGGCTACTGTGCCTATTTGCCCATTGCCACCACTCATATCTGTTTTAACAATTGGTTAAGCTTTCGATTTAAAAGAAATATTTTTTTTTCACTGTAATAGAAGAGCAGTTAGTTGTCTGCAAGCGTCTGTGTTTCAGGCCTACTTCAGCGTGTGCTCTGCAGACCTGTGCCAGCGTGCTTTGACAGTTGCCAATCATATCTGGTGTCTCTTTAGCGTGCTTTTACAACCAAAATTTTGTTTCCACTGTAATAGAAGAGCAGTTGCCTGCCTGCCAGCTTCTGTGTGAGGTTCACATTGGATACTGTGCCTATTTGCCCAGTGCCACCACTCATATCTGTTTTAACAATAGGTTAAGCTTTGCATTTAAAATAAATATATATTTTTAACTGTAATAGAAGAGCAGTTGCCTGCCTGCCAGCTTCTGTGTGAGGTTCACATTGGCTACTGTGCCTATTTGCCCATTGCCACCACTCATATCTGTTTTAACAATTGGTTAAGCTTTCGATTTAAAAGAAATATTTTTTTTTCACTGTAATAGAAGAGCAGTTAGTTGTCTGCAAGCGTCTGTGTTTCAGGCCTACTTCAGCGTGTGCTCTGCAGACCTGTGCCAGCGTGCTTTGACAGTTGCCAATCATATCTGGTGTCTCTTTAGCGTGCTTTTACAACCAAAATTTTGTTTCCACTGTAATAGAAGAGCAGTTGCCTGCCTGCCTGCCAGCTTCTGTGTGAGGTTCACCTTGGATACTGTGCCTATTTGCCCAGTGCCACCACTCATATCTGTTTTAACAATTGGTTAAGCTTTCGATTTAAAAGAAATAATTTTTTTTCACTGTAATAGAAGAGCAGTTAGTTGTCTGCAAGCGTCTGTGTTTCAGGCCTACTTCAGCGTGTGCTCTGCAGACCTGTGCCAGCGTGCTTTGACAGTTGCCAATCATATCTGGTGTCTCTTTAGCGTGCTTTTACAACCAAAATTTTGTTTCCACTGTAATAGAAGAGCAGTTGCCTGCCTGCCAGCTTCTGTGTGAGGTTCACATTGGATACTGTGCCTATTTGCCCAGTGCCACCACTCATATCTGTTTTAACAATTGGTTAAGCTTTCGATTTAAAAGAAATATTTTTTTTTCACTGTAATAGAAGAGCAGTTAGTTGTCTGCAAGCGTCTGTGTTTCAGGCCTACTTCAGCGTGTGCTCTGCAGACCTGTGCCAGCGTGCTTTGACAGTTGCCAATCATATCTGGTGTCTCTTTAGCGTGCTTTTACAACAAAAATTTTGTTTCCACTGTAATAGAAGAGCAGTTGCCTGCCTGCCAGCTTCTGTGTGAGGTTCACATTGGATACTGTGCCTATTTGCCCAGTGCCACCACTCATATCTGTTTTAACAATTGGTTAAGCTTTCGATTTAAAAGAAATATTTTTTTTCACTGTAATAGAAGAGCAGTTAGTTGTCTGCAAGCGTCTGTGTTTCAGGCCTACTTCAGCGTGTGCTCTGCAGACCTGTGCCAGCGTGCTTTGACAGTTGCCACTCATACCTTGTGTCTCTATAGCGTGCTTTTACAACCAAAATTTGTTTTTCACTTTTATAGATTGAATAGCAGTTACTTGTCTTCAAGAGGCTCTGTCAGTCCTTCCTTCAGCGTGTGCTCTGCAGAACTGTTCCAGTGCACATTGCCAATCATATATGGTCTCACAGTAGCTTGCACGCATAGTACCACTAATCCCCCAAAAAATGACAGGCAGAGGCAGGCCACCCCGCAGGGGCCGTCGTGGTCGTGGTGCTGTGATTCCCTTTTGCCCTAGAATAATGCCCAGTTTTCAGAAGCCACGTACCCTGAACTTGAAAAGTTCTGAGGACTTAGTTGACTGGCTAACACAGGACACCCAATCTTGTACAGCCTCCGCTCGGAACCTTGATGCACCATCCTCCTCCAGCTTAGCTTCAGGCACCTCTCAAGATACCACTCACCCGCCTGCCGCCACCACCAAAACTAGCACCACAGCCGCTTTACTTGGTATGTCAGAGGAGTTATTCACACACCCGTTTGAAGAAATGAGTGATGCGCAACCATTATTGCTAGAGGATGTAGATAACAGGGATATGTCTCAGGCAGGCAGCATTAAACACATGGAGGTACGGTGTGATGATGATGATGTTGTACCCGCTGCTGCTTCCTTTTCTGAGTTGTCAGATACAAGCGAAGCGGTTGATGATGACGATGCGTCCATGGATGTCACGTGGGTGCCCGCTAGAAGAGAAGAAGAACAGGGTGAAAGTTCAGATGGGGAGACAGAGAGGAGGAGGAGGAGACCAGTTGGAAGCAGGGGGGGGTCGTCGCAAGGAGCTAGTGGCACAGTCAGACAGCATGCATCGGCACCCGGGGTCAGCCCGACAGCACGCCAATCAACGCATGCTGTGTCCACCACCAGAATGCCGTCATTGCAGAGCTCAGCAGTGTGGCATTTTTTTTGTGTGTCTGCCTCTGACAACAGCGATGCCATTTGCAACCTGTGCCAAAGGAAACTGAGTCGTGGGAGGTCCAACACCCACCTAGGTACAACTGCTTTGCGTAGGCACATGATCTCACATCACAAACGCCTATGGGATCAACACATGAGTACAAGCAGCACGCCTACTCTAAGCCGCCATCCTCCTCCTGGTCCAGCATCTTCAGCCACGTCAACCACTGCTGTCCTTCTTGCCCCCTCTCAACCATCCGCCACTCCGTCTCCCGCCTTGAGCAGTTCCCGCTCATCTGCCCACAGTCATGTGTTTCTGTCAAGGACATGTTTGAGCGTAAGAAGCCAATGTCACCAAGTCACCCCCTTGCCCAGCGTCTGACAGCTGGCTTGTCCGAACTATTAGCCCGCCAGCTTTTACCATACAATCTGGTTGAGTCTGAGGCGTTCAAAAAATTTGTAGCTATTGGGACACCGCAGTGGAAGGTACCCGGCCGGAATTTCTTTTCACAAAAGGCAATCCCCAACTTGTACTCGATTGTGCAAAAGGAAGTCATGGCATGTCTGGCACACAGTGTTGGGGCAAGGGTCCATCTGACCACTGATACCTGGTCTGCAAAGCATGGTCAGGGCAGGTATATCACCTACACTGCGCATTGGGTAAACCTGCTGACGGCTGACAAGCAAGGAATGCGTGGCATTGCAGAGGAGTTGGTGACACCGCCACGAATTGCAGGCAGTCCTGCTGCCACCTCCTCTACTCCTCCTACTCCATCCTCTTCCATAACCTCCTCGGCTGAGTCCTCTTGTGCCGCTGCTTCTTGCTCCACATCAACGGCACCCCCCCAGCTCCCCAGGTACTATTCCACATCCCGGATACGGCAGTGTCACGCCGTCTTGGGTTTGACTTGCTTGAAAGCAGAGAGTCACACCGGACAAGCACTCCTGTCCGCCCTGTACGCACAGGTGGAAAAGTGGCTGACTCCGCAGCAACTGGATATCGGCAAAGTGGTGTGTGACAACGGAAAAAATTTGATAGCGGCATTGAAGTTGGGCAAGTTGACACATGTGCCGTGCATGGCACATGTGTGTAATCTGATCATACAACACTTTGTGCATAAGTACACAGGCTTACAGGACGTCCTGAAGCAGGCCAGGAAGGTGTGTGGCCATTTCAGGCGTTCCTACACGGCCATGGCTCACTTTGCTGATATCCAGCGGCGAAACAACATGCCAGTGAGGCGCTTGATTTGCGACAGCCCTACACGTTGGAATTCAACACTCCTAATGTTCGACCGCCTGCTCCAACAAGAAAAAGCTGTTAATGATAATGAATATTTGTATGACCGGGGTGCTAGGACAGCCTCTGGGGAGCTGGGAATTTTTTTGCCACGTTACTGGACACTCATGTGCAATGCCTGTAGGCTCATGCGTCCTTTTGAGGAGGTGACAAACCTAGTCAGTCGCAGTTGTGTGTGTGCGTGTGTATGGCTGTCTGCCTGTGTGTGTGTGTGTGTGACAGGGTGAAGATTTCTTGCACATGGGTGTGACAGGGTGAAGATTTCTTGAACAGGGCGCCCAAAGGCCTAAGGCTGGCCCTGCGCATGGGTCAGTGGCTCTGCACCAGACTTCCCTCCAATTGATCAAAGTTAAAGGATTTCAAGTGGACTGATTACAATTACAGGGCCTCTAACGAGTCCTGTATTGTCATTTGTCGTCACTACCTTCCCGCGTCGGGAGTGGGTCATTTGCGCCCCTGCTGCCTTCCTTGCATGTGGTAGCTGTTTGTCAGGGATTTGTCAATCCATATCTGCCAAGTGACCCTATGACAGGGTGAAGATTTCTTGCACATGGGTGTGACAGGGTGAAGATTTCTTGCACAGGGCGCCCAAAGGCCTAAGGCTGGCCCTGCGCATGGGTCAGTGGCTCTGCACCAGACTTCCCTCCAATTGATCAAAGTTAAAGGATTTCAAGTGGACTGATTACAATTACAGGGCCTCTAAAGAGTCCTGTACTGTTATTTGTCGTCACTACCTTCCCGCATCGGGAGTGGGTCATTTGCGCCCCTGCTGCCTTCCTTGCATGTGGTAGCTGTTTGTCAGGGATTTGTCAATCCATATCTGCCAAGTGACCCTATGTAGGGGGAACAGTCTCTATTCTGCTCTGTGTCAGTGTGTATCAGGGATCATTATGATAGGTGTCAATCCATATCTGCCAAGTGACCCTATGTAGGGGAACAGTCTCTATTCTGCTCTGTGTCAGTGTGTATCAGGGATCATTAGGATAGGTGTCAATCCATATCTGCCAAGTGACCCTATGTAGGAGGAACAGTCCCTATTCTGCTCTGTGTCACTGTGTATCAGGGATCATTAGGATAGGTGTCAATCCATAGCTGCCAAGTGACCCTATGTAGGAGGAACAGTCCCTATTCTGCTCTGTGTCACTGTGTATCAGGGATCATTAGGATAGGTGTCAATCCATATCTGCCAAGTGACCCTATGTAGGGGGAACAGTCTCTATTCTGCTCTGTGTCAGTGTGTATCATGGTCTCTGTGGACAGGGAACAGTCTCTATTCTGCTCTGTGTCAGTGTGTATCAGGGGTTTTGAGGACAGGTGTCAATCCATATCTGCCAAGTGACCCTATGTAGGGGGAACAGTCCCTATTCTGCTCTGTGTCAGTGTGTATCAGGGGTTTTGAGGACAGGTGTCAATCCATATCTGCCAAGTGACCCTATGTAGGGGGAACAGTCTCTATTCTGCTCTGTGTCAGTGTGTATCAGGGCTGGGCTTTGAGGACAGGTGTCAATGTTAGGTGATTTCTGCCCTTTATGGATTAATAGCAGACTCTGCATCAACTGTGCAATTTTCCATGGGAGTTTTGCCATGGATCCCCCTCTGGCATGCCACAGTCCAGGTGTTAGTCCCCTTGAAACAACTTTTCCATCACTATTGTGGCCAGAAAGAGTCCCTGTTGTTTTTAAAATTCGCCTGCCCATTGAAGTCAATGGCGGTTCGCGCGGTTCGCCGGTTCGCGAACATTTGCGGAAGTTCGCGTTCGCCGTTCGCGAACCGAAAATTCCGGGTTCCCTATACCCTATATCTAGTCTTTCCCAACATACAGGGATCTCACAATACCTCTCCTTCATCTATCTGTGGCGTCGCTACATTGACGACATCCTTATAGTATGGTTGGGTAGCTTTGAGGATTTCAATGAGTTTGTCCGGATCTTAAACATTAACGACGAAAAACGTAAGATTTACCAACGAATTCGGGGGTTCAAGCCTAAACTTTTTGGACTTAACGATCCCCATCACAGCTGAGAACAAAATACACACTACTCTCTACCGTAAACCATCTGCGACCAACAATCTTCTGAGATGGGACAGCTTCCATCCTCTAACCCTTAAACAAGGCATCCCTACAGGCCAATATCTTAGGATTAGACGTAACTGTAGTACTATCAATGAATTTAAGACTAAGGCCAGGGAACTAAAGAATCATTTTAAGGCAAAAGGGTATCCCAACAGATGTCTCAAACGAGCATACAAGAGAGCACTCGACTCTGACCGTAGCATTTTGATAAGTGGTGATACCCAAAAACCACTAGAGGACCCCAAGAGGAATATACGTCTAATTGCCACCTATGATGCAGGCTGGGAGAATATAAAAAGCTCCCTCAGACGTTTTTGGCCATTGTTAACGGGTGACCCACATCTCCAAGAAGTATTAGCCCCAAACGTCTCCATCACGGCTCGGAGAGGTAAAAACCTACGAGATCTTCTAGTTCCCAGTCATTTGAAAATTGGACCTCCCCCCACAACATGACTCGAGACTCCTTTAGTCGGAACCTATAGATGTGGGAGATGTATCTCATGTAAGTTTATCAAAAGAGACTCAAAAATAGTCAAGGATAGCATGGAAAAGGAGGATTTCGCTATAACCTCCTTCTTCAATTGCAACACATCAGATGTTGTATACTTATTGACCTGTGAATGCAACAAAAAATATGTGGGCAAAACGTTTCGCCCTTTTAAGAAACGAATACAGGAACACATCAGATCATGCAAATATTCGACTGAAAACCCTATCTCAAGACACCTCCGTGAATGCCATAATAGTGACCCTAAGGGGTTGCGATTCGGTGGTCTGGAACTGGTCAAAAGGAACCCCCAGGCGAGGAGATTATGATAAATTTCTTAGACAGCGAGAATGCTTTTGGATTTATCAACTTAAAACTCTGAGTCCAAAAGGCCTCAACGAAGGATATATATATATATATATTGTTTTATCTTCTAGTATTTTCTCTTCAATATTTGGTAATTTCTTATTTATTTAAACTCCCCATGGTTACAAGTACATATAATTTATTTAATCTACAACCATATACTTACCCAAGTACCGACACTGTATTATACTTTTCTCAATTTTAATATTTTATATATACACACCTGTATCTGTGTAATATATTTCACTATTACCACAGACACTATAGGGATACATTTACTCTTTAAAATAGCCATATACATTTGGGCTTTATCTGCAGAAACTAAGGGAATACATAAGCTGATCAAGAGTTTGTCTTGACGCTTATGATGTATACATGTTCCCCCTGGTCAGCAACACTGCCCGATCAAGCAACTTTTGGCTCCTCCCGTGACGTGGCGCTACACGATGGGCCACATGATGTAACTGAAGGGGTTGGCTTTGTATCCTTTAAAAGCCTTAGCGGTCTTTGAGTCACCTTACCGCTCTTGACAAAGGCGCCACATAGCGCCGAGATGCACGTCGAGTAGGACGCTAGGCTTAGGCTTATCTATACTTTTAAACCACCATGGGTTGTCAGTTCTTGGATGTCTAGATATATTTTTCTGTGAGATGAATATTAAGGACTAGGGTATATTATAGACTCTATAGACCTTTCTACCGGGTTAGCAGATGTAAGCAAAGTTAGCAACTATTTGCCTCTGTACATCTCCTAGCATACTGCCCTTCACTATTGCAACAATGTATCCCGATCTAGAAAATTAGCTACGAGGATACTATATATGTGCGTGAATAAGGGGAATGATACTTTTTTCTTACTTCTCTTATCTAGTATATGGGTTTCTAAGCTGTTTATTATTTTTGTAGGTTGAGGCATTGGGGAAGCTATATACGTGGGGGAATTTAAGCATAAGACCCACTTTAAGGGATTTATCTCTCCACGGACTATATTATGATTTTAAACTGTTTACGCCTACCTACCTATTACTAACAGCATCTGATAACCCTCCACTAAACAAGTATATAGGACTGAGCCCTGACTCAGACTACAGGGAGGACACTCTGTCTGTTCTGTGTCTCTCCCACAATAGTAGTTCTGAACTATTTATGCAGGCGCTCTTTACCTACACACTTTTCTATGCTAATCTATTTGCAGCCTAACCTCAAGGTATTTTCTACTGGTCTAATTGCCCCATAGTATCTTTTATATTGATACTTATTTACTTTATGAACTCTCTATAAGGATAACCAAGTCTCACAAGCTAGACTTTGTAACGGACCGTTTCAGCAGACAAGGGGTTAAAATTGTTTAGGCGATAATCCCCTTTTCAAAGACAGGCACAGCTACTGTAGAATCACTCACGAATTGGATATCTCACGAATTGGATATAAGTGAATGCACCAAACTCCCGAACTGCATACAAGGGAATAAGGTAGCACTCCAAACTCCCGAACTGGAACCTCACGAATAGCTGCTAACAGACGAACAGGAAAAGCTCCCAAGCGGCTTACACTCCTGGCAGTCAGTCCCTATCAGCATACAG
This sequence comes from Pelobates fuscus, assembly GCF_036172605.1. Taxonomy (NCBI): domain Eukaryota; kingdom Metazoa; phylum Chordata; class Amphibia; order Anura; family Pelobatidae; genus Pelobates; species Pelobates fuscus. The sequence goes on along the minus strand of NC_086325.1, from coordinate 81,566,345 downwards.
TGAATCCCCCCAAGAACGAGACAAGACTCCGTGTTGAGGGTCAAGCAGTGGTCTGTTTATTGAGGGCTATCTGCCCCTGTATTTATGCAGGACTCCCACCTGGTGGACACTCCCCTAGGGGACCAAATGGAAGACTGTAACACAGACAGACATGTATCACATTAAAGACTCACAGAAGTAAAACATCCCCACAATGCATCCTGGCTTCCTCCCTTCTGCCCTGGAGATAATTGGAGAAGTAATTCAATTATCTCCCAGGACAAAGGCAAGTCTCCATTACACACGTGGGGACCCAAATACAGTAATATGCTTTAAAATACATAAAGTTACTTTTTATACATTAAACACAGACATGTAACATATCCCCAGATAGCTCAGGTCTGAGTGCACATTATTAGGGAAATGGCACTCATACCACACGAATACAGTTTAATCGCCATGGAGCCAAAGTCTTTAATCACACGAATAGGCTCCATTGCAAAGCTATCTGGGTTACCACAAATTCACATAAAAATACCGAATGAACGGCTGTTCGGCTACATCCCCACGAATAGGAACCAGGAGACGGACGGCTCAGCGGTGTTCGTGCAAATAAGTGTCCGTTTATAGTTCCATAGTTTAAGTGCCGAAACCGCTGGCCGTACGGGAGTTGTAAAATGGCCGCCGCCACGTGTTCGGTCGACGAACAAAGACCACCCTGCCTTCGTCAATTAAGCTGCAGTTAACCGCAGCTTCAGGGTGGTCAATTGGCGGCACACTCCAGCTCCCAGGTGGTCGTGCAATCGTTAGTTTGTTCGGTAGATAAAATCTACCGAACACCCCGGCAGAAAAGGCACGAATAAGCCTTTCTGCAGGGAAAATAAGTCTTTTAAAGTCTGGTCCATAGTCCAAAGGCAGCAGGCGGGCAACCAGGCTCCTCCAATGCAATGTGGCGAGATCGGTCTCGTCACAGACTTTATCTAAGACTCATACCCAGTGTATATAGCACAATTTTTCTCACGGTTCTTTTCTTTTTCACTTACTTAGGGTGCAGTAACTTAGGCTATTTATCATTTACTTTTTAATATATGTATCAATATATGTTTCTCTATTAAAGATTTATATATATTTTTTTACTCCCTATACCAGGGGATTTATACTATATACCATTGTGTAAGGGCACACCCTCTGTCAGCGTGTTTTAGAAGTAGGACTCTTGCTCCCCCTTCCAGAAACTCTGACTTTTGGGAATTCTTTCTCAATTAATCATTGCTCTGGGTTATGCCCATTATTTGTTGCCCATCTAGTCCTCCTTTTTTGACTCTAGGGTCAGTTGTATCTAACCCTGCAGTCATTTTCTCTTCATAATGTGAAATGATGTCCACCTGTGTGCAATCTAAGTGTCACATGATCTGTCATTACATATACACACCTTTTTTGAAAGTCCCCAGAGACTGCAACACCTAAGCAAGAGGCACCACTAACCAAGCACTGCCATGAAGAACAAGGAACTCTCCAAACAAGTAAGGGACAATGTTGTTGAGAAGTACAAGTCAGGGTTATAAAAAATATCCAAATCATTGGTGATTCCCAGGAGCACCATCAAATCTATCATAACCAAATGGAAAGAACATGGCACAACAACAAACCTGCCAAGAGACGGCCGCCCACCAAAACTCACGGCCCGGGCAAAGAGGGCATTAATCAGAGAGGCAGCACAGTGACCTAAGGTAACCCTGGAGGAGCTGCAGAGTTCCACAGCAGAAACTGGAGTATCTGTACATAGGATGACAAAAAGCCGTATGCTCCATAGAGTTGGGCTTTATGGCAGAGTGGCCAGAAGAAAGCCATTACTTTCAGCAAAAAACAAAATGGCATGTTATGAGTTTGCGAAAAGGCATGTGGGAGACTCCCAAAATGTATGGAGGAAGGTGCTCTGGTCTGATGAGACTAAAGTTGAACTTTTCGGCCATCAAAGTAAATGCTGAAAGCATGGCTTGTGGTGATAAGTCTGAAAAAGAGTCCGGTGTTGACCGGGATGAGTAAGGGTGATGGGAGTTTTCATTGTTCTGGTCAGCGTCTACTAATTCATCGGCGATTTCTTTAAGGGGAGATGAATCTCGGGTCCGCTCTCCTCTTTTTAGGAGTGGTCCACCTTTGACATTGTGGAAGTTCCATATTTATTTGGGGGGAGTACCAGTGCAGAACATGTGTCTCTGGGAGGTCCAGGGCTTTGATAAATGAAGGGACATCCAGGTGTGAGGAGATAGCGTGCGTTGTTCCCTTGTGATTGACTATAAGAGCAAATGGAAAGCCCCATCTGTATTTAATGTCCCGGTTTCTAAGGTGTTCCGTGATCGGTTTCAGTGCTCTCCTGGCCTGTAGGGTGAGCCATCAGAGATCTGGATAGACTTGCACCGTGTGGCCTCTGTATAGGAGTGGAGGGGATGTGTCCCTTAATGCTCTCAGTATGTGATCCTTCACGGCAAAATAGTGAATTCTGCAGATAATGTCATTAGGCATCTCTGTGTTAGGGCCTCTTGGTTTTAATGATCCATGGGCTCTATCAATGATCATAGGGCTTGTAGGAGCCTCGCCCAGGATTAGATTGAAAAGTTCAGTTAGTGTGGCCTGTAAATCTTCCCCCTGGGATTCTGGTAAGCCCCTGACTCTTAAGTTATTTCTCTGCCCCCTATTATCAAGGTCGTCCAATTGACGTTGTATGCCTGTCATATATTGTGATTGGGAATCCACTATGGACGTCAGATCGGTAATTTGGGATTGTTGAACGTCCCTTTCCTCCTCCAGGTCTGTGACACACTTACTTGCTGCAGGTCAGTATTCAGAGTCTCCATTTTCGATTGCAGAGAGGCCTCCAGTTTGCCCATCATATTTTCTAGATCCAGTTTTGAGGGCAAATTTTTGATTAAATCTCTTAGATCCATCTCATGGTGTATTTCCTGAGGGATGCTTGTGCTCTCAGATGGAGCCGGACTGTCACGTTCACATAGAGTTTGATGGAGCTCAACTGCAGATTTCTGATTAATTAGATGTGAATGTGAGTAGTTGAGGAAAATAAAGAGATGACAGTTCACCAGGGAGATAACTTATACTGTGTCTTTAATATATTTGATTGAAGAAACAAAGGTACTGTATCTTTAATTGATTCAGGATGGTTGAGTGGATTCTTAGATTAACTTATACAATTGAATTGCAGCAATAAGATGAAGGTAGGCAATGCAGATTAACTTGCAGACATTTGATTTAGCTTAATCGATAGAAAACATCTCATACGGAGGTAGAAAGGTTAATGAATAGGAATTACTCCTATAACGATAGGAGGATGTGAGAGCAGGCTGAACTTGAGAGCTCAGTAGTCTGGGGAAAGTTCATATAATACAGTGAGTTAACTTAGCTTCCAGAGGAATTGAAGTTGGTCCCAGAGTGCCCTCCAGGAAGGTTCCGTGGAGAGAGGTCGAGAGGAGTCAAGTGCTAGCCGTGGTCGAGGAAGGAGAAGGAGGTTAGTCGTTTACGAGTCCGGTTCGGTACACAGGTAAGTTTGTAGAGAAGAGTTGTAGCCGGTTTAATTCCGCGGTACGCTGTTCAACAATCCAGCGTCTGTTGCCTGGCGCGGTCGCATTATGTAGCGCAATGAGACCGCGTCAGAGAGGGGGTGTGACTACAGTCCGTCAACCCGGAAGAGACAGGAATTACAGGTAACGGCCATGACAGTATCCCCCCTGTAACGAGCACCCACCGGGTGCTATCCACGTGGTTTGGATGGATAACGTTTGTGGAAAGCTGTACGCATCCTATCAGCATGAATCTCAGAGGAATCTTCCCATGAATCTTCATCAACTCCATAACCCTTCCATCTAATGAGGTACTGTAGAGAGCCACGATGGATCCTTGAATCAAGAATTTTGTGGACTTCGTATTCCTCAGTACCATGTACCAAGATAGGATCAGGAGAAGTGATTACATTTCTTTGAAAAGGATCAGGATGATAGGGCTTGAGCAAGGACACATGAAAGACGGGGTGAAGCTGAAAAGTAGGTGGAAGCTTCAATTTCACAACATTAGAGTTTATGATAGACAATATTTGAAAAGGACCAAGAAACAGGGAACTCAGCTTCTTCGAGGGACGGTTGGTGGAGATGTTTTTTGAGGAGAGCCAGACAAAATCGCCAACTTTATAAGTAGGGGAAGGTTGTCTCTTAGCATCAAAAAACTTCTTCTGGTTAGAAGATGCCACTTTAAGATTTTCATGTAACTGTTGAAATAAGGAGGACATATGAGAGATTTGATCCGAGACAGTGGGGTTAGATGAAGGAATAATTTGAGAAGGAAATGAGGAGGGATGAAACCCATAATTGGAGAAGAAGGGAGTCATTTTGCTACTTGAATGAAATGAGTTGTTGTAGGCAAATTCGGCCATAGGTAACCATGTCATCCAATCATCCTGTAGGTGGGAACAATAGCAACGTAAATACTGTTCCAGGCATTGGTTAACTCTTTCAGTTTGCCCGTTGGTTTGAGGATGATAAGCGGAAGATAGTTTACGTTGGATACGAAGAGAAGTACATAATGCATTCCAGAATTTGGAGGTAAACTGGGTTCCGCGGTCCGATATGATTTCATCTGGGAGTCCATGAAGTTTTACAATGTTATCGAGAAATGTTTTTGAAAGTTCTGATGATGAAGGTAATTTCTTCAAAGGAATGAAATGGGACATCTTTGTGAATCGGTCTACTACTACTAAAATGGTAGAATGGTGTTGAGAAGGGGGAAGTTCCACCAGGAAGTCCATCGAGATGGATTGCCAAGGTCTCTCTGGAACAATTAGGTTCATCAACTGACCAAAGGGTTGATGATGGTCAGATTTGGATCTTTGACAGGTTGAACAGTTTTTCACGTAGGATTTGATGGTGCTGTCCTGACGCGGCCACCAATAATATCTTTTGGATAATTCGAGGGTCTTTTTTATACCTGGATGACCTGCCAGAGGAGAGTCATGAATGAATTCAAGTATTTTATTCCTAAATGGGGGAGGAATGTAAATTCTATCATGAAAATAATAGAGACCGTCCTTCAGTGACAATTTAGTTGATTTAGGAAGGTCAAGAGCATCTGGATGAAGACCTTTTATGTCATCTATAAGGGATGTGACAATTCCGATGACTGTATGGGGGTTTTCTACTTCAGGTTCTTGATGAATTCTGGAGAGGGCATCCGCCTTTTTGTTCCTTGCCCCAGGTCTGAAAACGATTTGAAAATTAAACCGGGAGAAGAAGAGGTTCCATCTTACTTGTCTCGCAGATAGAGTTTTGTTGGAGTGAAGATATTCAAGGTTTTTATGGTCAGTATAAACTATTATAGGAGTTTGTGTTCCTTCTAGAAGATGTCGCCAGTTTTCTAAAGCTGATTTTATGCTTAATAATTCTTTTTCTCCTATAGGGTAATTCTTTTCAGCCGGAGACATGGAACGGGAATAAAAGGCAACAGGATGAAGAGGATCTTGAGGAGTTTTGTGTTGGGAGAGGACAGCTCCGAGAGCAGTTTCTGAAGCATCTGTTTCAAGGACATATAGACATGTGGGATCAGGGAGTTGAAGGATAGGAGCAGTTGTATACCTTCTTTTCAATTCATCGAAAGCCGTTTGGGCCTTTTCATTCCAATTGAAAGCATGTTTTTTGCTGTTAAGTGAATTAAGTGGATGAGTTACATCAGAGTAGTTTTTAATTAATTTCCTGTAGAAGTTAGCAAAGCCCAAGAACCGTTGTAATTCTTTTACGTTTGAAAGGATGGGCCAGTTGAGGATACAACTGATTTTTGAGCTATCCATTCCAATTGAATGAGGAGTGTAACGTAACCTAAGAAGGTTATTTCGTTGACGTTAAAGAGACATTTTTCTGGTGTAGCGTATAATTTATGAGTTCTAAGTCTGGATAACACCCATCTCACGTGTTTTTTGTGTTCCTCAGGTGTATTAGAATATATAAGAATGTCATCTAAGTAAATGATAACACAGACGTCCAGAAGATCCCTGAAGATGTAATTTATGAAATGTTGAAAGGTGGCAGGGGCGTTGCAGAGGCCAAAAGGCATCACAAGATATTCGTAGAGACCATATCTAGTTCTGAAGGCAGTTTTCCATTCATCGTTAGCTTTGATTCTAACGAGATTGTATGCCCCACGGAGGTCAAGCTTGGTATAGATAGTGGCTGTTTTTAACCTTTCAATCAGCTCGTTTATCAGGGGAAGAGGATAGCGATTTTTGACTGTTATCTTATTTAAAGCTCTGTAATCTATGATGGGACGGATGGTCTGGTCCTTATTCCTCACAAAAAACATACTGGAGGCAGCAGGTGAGCTGGAAGGTCTAATGAACCCTTTACGGAGGTTTTCCTCCAAGTATTCCTTGAGGATTTTTAATTCAGATTCAGAGAGAGGGTATTTGTGCCCAAAAGGTATGGGGGCACCAGGTATGAGGTCGATAGGGCAGTCGTAGGGACGATGAGATGGAAGTGTCTCAGCTTCCTTTTTACTGAATACATCAGAGAACTCTGAATAGCAAGAAGGTATAGTTGGTTCTTCGATAGTTTGGAGGAGTGGAATATGTTGTAAGCATGTTTCCTTACAGTACACAGAGTTAAAAGCGAGAGAAAAGGGAGGCCAGGTAATTTGAGGGTTGTGGTCCCTTAGCCAATTGATTCCTAGGATGACCGGATAAAGGGGAGAAGAGATAACATCGAAAATGAGGTATTCGATATGAGTGTTAAGTGAAGTTGTTTGTAGAGGAATAGTTTCTTTTGTGATAGGACCCGAGGCTATGAGGGAGCCATCAATTACTCTGACAGAGACAGAAGTGCGTTTACGGACACAAGGAATTTTCTTTTTGATTACAAAGGATGAATCGATGAACACTCCGTTAGCCCCAGAGTCAATGATGGCTTCAGTCGTTATTCTTTCTTTGTCCCACTGTAATATGAGAGAAATGGAGAAAAATTGAGTGGTTGATTTAGGAGGGAGTGCACTCAGTATATAAGTGGTATGAGCATGCTTACCACTCCGTGGTCTTTACAATAGAGGGCAGTCCGGGATTAAGTGGTCTTGTGAGGCACAGTACATGCAAAGGTTAAGTAGTCGTCTTCTAGATTTTTCTTCTAGGGTGAGAGGACTTCTTATAGTGCCAATTTCCATAGGTTCGTTAGGCGATGAAGGTTTTTCAGCTGGTTTTGGAAGAGCAGCTGGTTTCCTGATTGATGAACCTGAGAGAGCTCTTTCGGCCTTTCTTTCCCTAAGCCGTCTGTCAATACTGATAGATAGATGTATAAGAGCGTTTAAGGTAGCAGGGAGTTCAGTTCGAGAAAGTTCATCTTTTACTCCTTCTGATAACCCAATTCGAAATTGGTTGCGCAGGGTTATATCGTTCCATTGAGTTTCTATTGCCCATCTCTTAAACTCAGCTATGTAATCTTCGACAGGTCTATGTTTTTGCTGGAGGGTTCGGATGGTTAGATCAGCTGTAGACTGTTTATTAGGATCTTCGTAAAGGAGAGACATAGCTTCAAAGAACTCGTTCAATGAGTCTAAGATGGGATCATCATTTTCCAAGAAGGAGTGGGCCCATGCCATAGGTTCACCTCTTAGAAAGGAGATAACTGAACAAACCTTAGATCTTTCAGTGGGATAAGATCGAGGTTTTAGAGCAATCAATAGTTTGCAGGAATTTAGGAACTCCCTGTATTTTGATCTATCTCCAGAAAACTTCTCCGGATTACAGACAGCAGGGTCACTGGCTGAGTGCATAACGGTATGAGGAGTGTGGGTTTGTAAGTCTCTGACATAAGTAAGAATCCGTTCATTTGTAACCTGGAGATCTTGCATGCCTTGAGTAAGTGTATCGACTCTTTGATTCAGCATCGTCAATTTTGAATCGAAATCTGCTGGATCCATTACAAAGGCTGGATTATTCTGTCACGTTCACATAGCGTTTGATGGAGCTCAACTGCAGATTTCTGATTAATTAGATGTGAATGTGAGTAGTTGAGGAAAATAAAGAGATGACAGTTCACCAGGGAGATAACTTATACTGTGTCTTTAATATATTTGATTGAAGAAACAAAGGTACTGTATCTTTAATTGATTCAGGATGGTTGAGTGGATTCTTAGATTAACTTATACAATTGAATTGCAGCAATAAGATGAAGGTAGGCAATGCAGATTAACTTGCAGACATTTGATTTAGCTTAATCGATAGAAAACATCTCATACGGAGGTAGAAAGGTTAATGAATAGGAATTACTCCTATAACGATAGGAGGATGTGAGAGCAGGCTGAACTTGAGAGCTCAGTAGTCTGGGGAAAGTTCGTATAATACAGTGAGTTAACTTAGCTTCCAGAGGAATTGAAGTTGGTCCCAGAGTGCCCTCCGGGAAGGTTCCGTGGAGAGAGGTCGAGAGGAGTCAAGTGCTAGCCGTGGTCGAGGAAGGAGAAGGAGGTTAGTCGTTTACGAGTCCGGTTCGGTACACAGGTAAGTTTGTAGAGAAGAGTTGTAGCCGGTTTAATTCCGCGGTACGCTGTTCAACAATCTAGCGTCTGTTGCCTGGCGCGGTCGCATTATGTAGCGCAATGAGACCGCGTCAGAGAGGGGGTGTGACTACAGTCCGTCAACCCGGAAGAGACAGGAATTACAGGTAACGGCCATGACACGGACTAGGCGGTTGGGAGTCAGGTTGATTATCTGCCGGTGCCATTTTGTTTCCAGCGGCTTCCACCTTGCGGTCAGTCGGTTCTTTAAAATATCGTGTAAGTGATCCCGATTTCGTCGCTGGTGTTTTCCCTGGAGTTGCTTGGGGGTTGTTTTGCTTTTTGGGATTCCCCATCTTTGTTAGAAGCCTCCGATTAGTGTGGATTGTGTCTCGAGCCGTGAGGAGCTGAGCTAGTGCACTTCCATTCAGTTCCGCGGTCAGGCCACGCCCTCATCAAATTAAATGCTATGTCTGGCGCAAACCCAACACATTACATCACCCAAAGAACACCATCCCCACAGTGAAACATGATGGTGGCAGCATCATGCTGTGGGGATGTTTTTCAGCAGCCTGGACTGGGAAACTGGCCAGAGTTGAGGGAAAGATGGATGGTGCTAAATACAGGGATATTCTTGAGCAAAACCTGTACCACTCTGTGTGTGACTTGAGGCTAGGATGGAGGTTCACCTTTCAGCAGGACAATGACCCCAAACACACTGCTAAAGCAACACTTGAGTGGTTTAAGGTGAAACATGTAAATGTGTTGGAATGGCCTAGTCAAAGCCCAGACCTCAATCCAATAGAACATCTGTTGTTAGACTTAAAGATTGCTGTTCACAAGCACAAACCATCCAACTTGAAGGAGCTGGAGCAGTTTTGCAAGGAGGAATGGGCAAAAATCCCAGTGGTAAGATGTGGCAGGCTCATAGAGACTTATCCAAAGCAACTTGGAACTGTGATTGCTGCAAAAGGTGGCTCTATGAAGTATTGACTTTTTTCTCTTATTTTGTCCTATTTGTTGTTTGCTTCACAATAAAAAAAAAAAAATCTTCAAAGTTGTGGGCATGTTCTGTAAATTAAATGATGCAAATCCTCAAACAATCCATGTTAATTCCAGGTTGTGAGACAACAAAACACGAAAAATGCCAAGGGGGTGAATACTTTTGCAAGACACTGTAAGGTCAGAAGATTTCAATGTCATCTGCCAAGACAGTACTATTACTGACTGTGGATTTTTTTGGATCACTACATTCATCATCAGCATGTGAGCTTTGTTTTAAGTACCGTATATACTCGAGTATTATTGGCTTATACAAGAGTCAATGTCTGTATTATGGCAATTTACATTGCCATAATATAGACATGGGGCTGTGGGGGCTGCAGAGCGTTTACTTACCTCTCCTGCAGCTGCTGTCAGCTCCCTCCTCCTCCGCGCCGGTCCGGTCAGCACCTCTGTCAGCTCCCAGTGTAAGTCTTGCGAGAGCCGTGGGGTCATAGTGCGGCTCTCGCGAGACTTACAGTGTGAGCTGACAGAGGTGCTGAACGGACCGGCGCGGAGGAGGAGGGAGCTGACAGGAGCTGCAGGAGAGGTAAGTAAGAGCTCTGCCAGCCCCCTCCTACACAGTGCCAATCCACTGGACCACCAGGGAGTGAGAGCCCCCTTCCCTGCCATGTATAAAGCAGGGAGGGGGGACGAAAAAAAATTAAATAATAATACAATAAAATAAAAAATTATAATTAAATAAAATAAAAAATAATAATAAAAAAAATTATTAAAATAATAATAAAATTGCCCACCCCCCACCAAGGCTCTGCAACACACACACACACACACTGCACTCATACACACACACACTGCACTCATACACACACACTGCATTCATACACACACAGCACTCATACACACACACTGCACTCATACACACACTGCACTCATACACACACGCTGCACTCATATACACACGCTGCACTCATACACACACTGCATTCATACACACACACACTGCATTCATACACACACACTGCATTCATTATATACACACACTGTAAATAAATATTCAATAAAATATAATTTTTTTAGGATCTAATTTTATTTAGAAATTTACCAGTAGCTGCTGCATTTCCCACCCTAGTCTTATACTTGAGTCAATAAGTTTTCCCAGTTTTTTGGGGTAAAATTAGGGGCCTCGGCTTATATTCGCCTTGGTTTATACGCGAGTATATACAGTATGTATTTTGTGTGTGTGTGTGTGTACAGGTGATACTCGAAAAATTAGAATATCATGCAAAAGTTCATTTATTTCAGTAATGCAACATAAAAGGGGAAACTAATATATGAGATAGACGCATTACATGCAAAGCAAGATAGTTCAAGCTGTGATTTGTCATAAGTGCGATGATTATGGCTTACAGCTCATGAAAACCCCAAATCCACAATCTCAGTAAATTAGAATATTGCATGCAATAAATAAAACAAGGAGTGTACATAGAACAATATCAGACCTCTGAAAAGTATAAGCATGCATATGGACTCAGTACTTGGTTTGGGCTCCTTTTGCAGCAATTACTGCCTCAATGAGGCGTGGCATGGAAGCTATCAGCCTGTGGCACTGCTGAGGTGTTATGGAAGACCAGGATGCTTCAATAGCGGCCTTCAGCTCTTCTGCATTGGCAGGCGAGTTTGCTGGCCAATCAAGCACAGTAATCCCACGGTCATTGAACCAGGCTTTGGTGCTTTTGGCAGTGTCCTGCTGGAAAATGAAGTCAGCCTCAACATAAAGCTAGTCTGCGAAAGGAAGCATGAAGTGCTCCAAAATCTCCTGGTAGACGGCTGCGTTGACCCTAGACTTAATGAAGCACAGTGGACCAACACCAGCAGATGACATGGCTCCCCAAATCAACACAGACTGTGGAAACTTCATACTGGACTTCAAGCATCTTGCAGTGTGTGCCTCTCCATTCTTCCTCCGGACTCTGGGTCCTTGGTTTCCAAATGAGATGCAAAAGTTGCTCTCATCAGAAAAGAGGACTTTGGACCACTGAGCAACAGACCAGGTCTGTTTTTCTTTAGCTCAGGTAAGACGCTTCTGACATTGTTTGTTGTTCAGGAGCGGCTTGACAAGAGGAATACAACATCTGAAGCCCATGTCCAGGATCCGTCTGTGTGTGGTGGCTCTTGATGCACTGACTGCAGCCTTAGTCAACTCCTTGTGAAAGTCCCCAATGGCCTTTTCCTGACAATCCTCTCGAGGCTGCAGTCATCCCTGCTGCTTGTGCACCTTTTTCTTCCACATAACTTTCTATTAATGTGCTTTGATACAGCACTTTGGGAACATCCAACTTCCTTCGCAATTAACTTTTAAAGCTTTCCCTCCTTATGGAGGGTGTCAATGATGGTTTTCTGCACAACTATCAGGTCAGCAGTCTTCCCCATGATTGTGATTCCTACTAAACCAGACTGAGAGACCATTTAAAGGGTCAGAAACCCTTTGCAGGTGTTATGGCTTGCTTAGCTGATTAGAGTGGGACACTGTGAACCTAGAATATTGCACCTTTTCACAATATTCTAATTTACTGAGATTGTGGATTTGGGGTTTTCATGAGCTGTAAGCCATAATCATCGCACTTATGACAAATCACGGCCTTAGCCGCTGTCCACAAATTCTAAGGAGTTGCAGTAAATTTTTAGAGGCTTCGGGGAGAGGTGTAGTAAAACCTGGAGAGAATGCAGTTATCACATCTGTAATGGTTGCCCAGAATGTGCGCAACACAGGACATTCCCACCAGATGTGCTGGTATGTGCCCTCACTCCTCTCACATCTCCAGCACTGATTTGGGACCTGTGGGTATATACAGTGGAGTCTCTTGGGTGTTCTGTACCATCTGCTGATCAATTTATAATTGGCTTCAACTAGTGAGATGTTTAGTGTGTTTTTGTGGGTGACACAGAATAGTTTGTGTCAGTCAGATGGCATGAGTGTAAGTCCCAGTTCTTGGTTCCAGTCCTCTGTGTATTTGGGCAGAGATTTGGAAGCTGTGTCCTGTAGAGTTGATTGAATGAGAGTGTGTCAGTTTGGCAAGAGTGAATTTTAAGAACGTACCTTATTTAGTGTTGGGGGCATATATTGAAGGTGTAGGGTTGTGAGCCTATATTCCCCTTGACAAAAAGGTATCGTCCCTGAGGGGCTGATAACTGGTCTCTCAAGACAAAGGGTACGTGTGTTGCAAATAAAATTGCAACCCCCATAGCTTTGCCATCATCATAGTCTCCAAAGAAGCCCACAGGCAACCTGGGGTCCGGTAGACAGGGCGCCCCACCCTTCTCAAAGTGGGTTACCTGTAGCAACACGATGTCCGCTCCCATTCTCATCATGTCTGCCAGTAGATGGCACCATCTCTCCTGACCTTTCAAACCCCCCTTACATTTAAGGACACTACATGGGAAGACATATCAGATACAAAGTATGTTGGCAGTCAATGGTGTGAACCCTGGTACGATTCCCACAGGTGTTGGTATACCCTGGTATTACAATGGGTGTGAGCTACAGCTCAAGGCTATTCCAGCACTTTGGTATCCAGCTATCTTAAATTAAACTTCAAAGCAAAAATTACAGGAAACTTATTTTATATAATTGTTTTTTGCATTTTCTTTACAAGTATAAATACAAAGTCAATGAGTTGGAGACAAGCTTATTAAAAAACAATATCGTATCCTGCTATTGTATCAAGTTCCATTATATTGTGCATAAACTTTACTTTGAGATACATATATTTGAGCATTATAAAATAAGCTGATTCATAGCTTTGGACATATCAGCAAATCCCTTCTAATATACCTAATACTTACTTGTACAATCTTTACAAGTACTATTACAAAACACAAAGACTATAAAAATAGTAAAAAACAAGAATCTCTTGATCGAAGGGGTTTGAGAGGAAAGAGGGATTTGTATATTGTTACCTTATACCATATTTAATTAATCTTATTGATTCATCCCAAAAACCATTAAATCTGACTCTTTTATTGTTGGAGGTCGGAATGTATTTTTCCATGTTTATTTGATGGCATAGTTTATGTGTGATCAGGCACCAGTCTGGTATAAGCTGACTTTTACAGTTCATAGCTCTACTTAACTTGACAACTGTCAACACATGGAATAACAAAATCAGATCTTCAATCCCACCATATATGTAAAAAATCTGCCTCCTTTACCCCACATCTCTAGCATTCAGAGGATTGAGTAGGAAAAATTTTGTTGATCCTTTTAGGGACTAAATACAATCTGTTTAGGATCTTGTAATGTAGCTCGTTCAGACTCAAGCAATGCAAATTTTTTACGAAGTGTCTGAATTGAGCTACACAATTTCTTAAAAGAGATTTGCATATCAAGATCTCTACTCCATTTTAGAATTGCTTATGGGTAACTTTTTTCATATCATATAATAGATTTGTTTTAGAGAGTAGTTTTTTAGTATCTTTAACATTACAAAGTAACATAGTTGTTACATAGCTGATAAGAGACTTGCGTCCATCAAGTTCAGCCTTCCTCACATTTGTTTTTTGCTGTTGATCCAAAAGAAGGCAAACCCCCCTGCCCCCCCCCCCCCCCAGTTTGAAGCACTTCCAATTTTGCAACAAGCTAGGAAAAAAAATCCTTCTTGACCCCAGAATGGCAGTCAGATTTATCCTTGGATCAAGCAGGTATTACCCTACATTAAAAGATTATATCCTTGAATATTCTGTTTTTGCAAGTATGCATCTAGTAGCTGTTTGAACATCTGTATGGACTCTGATAAAACCACTTCTTCAGGCAGAGAATTCCACATCCTTATTGTTCTTACAGTAAAAAAACCTTTTATTTTGCCTTTTTTCCAGTCTAAGCGCATGACCTCGTGTCTTATGTAAAGTCCGGATTGTGAATAGATTTCCACACAATGGTTTGTATTGGCCCCGAATATATTTGTATAATGTTATCATATCCCATCTCAGGCGATGTTTTTCTAAACTAAATAGGTTTAAATTTGTTAACCTTTCTTCATAGCTATGTTCCATTAATTTATTAATTTTGTAGCCCGTCCCTGCACTTTTTCTAGTGCCATAATATCCTTCTTTAGAACTGGTGCCCAAAACTGCACAGCATATTCAATATGTGGTCTTACCAGTGATTTATAAAGAGGCAAAATTATATTCTCATCCCGAGAATGAATGCCCTTTTTCATGCATGACAATACCTTACTGGCATAAGCCACTGCTGATTGACATTGCACATTGTTGCATATTTTGTTGTCTATAACAATTCCCAAGTCCTTTTCGTGTGTTGTTTTCCATAATTCGCTTTCATTAAGGATATACGTTGCTTGTGTATTCTTTACGCCGAAGTGCATAATTTTGCATTTTTCAACATTAAATTTCATCTGCCATTTGACTGCCCAGTCCCCTAGTCTATCTAAATCCCTCTGCAGCAAAGTAATATCTTGCTCACTTTGTATTATTTTACAGAGTTTTGTGTCATCTGCAAACACTGAAACATGACTTTCAATGTTTTTTTCAAGATCATTTATAAACATGTTAAATAGAAGGGGTCCCAGAACAGACCCTGAGGGACACCACTTGCCACCTCTGTCTAGCTGGAACATTTACCATTAATGACAACTCTTTGTAATCCATTTTTAAGCCAATGTTCTACCCAAGAACAAGCATTTTCATCTAGAACGATTTTCTTGAGTTTGAACACTAATCTATTGTGTGGAACTGTATCAAATGCTTTGGCAAAATCCAAATAGATCACATCCACTGCAACACCCTGATCTATACTTCTACTTACTTTTTCGTAGAACGCAATCAAGTTAGTTTTACATGACCTGTGCTTCCTAAAACCATGCTGATTTTTGCTGATAACCATGTTCTTTTTAAGGAATTCTTGAATATTATCCCTTAATAACCTTTCAAATATTTTCCCAGCCTCAGAAGTTAAGCTCACAGGTCTATAATTTCAAGGCAAGGATTTTGAACCCTTTTTGTATATAGGAACATTAATCATTTGCTAAAAAATATTTTACATTTGCTTGTTCATTAGAAAATATTAGCCTTTTCATTAGATGTGATCTTACTTTTAGATAATCGAAGAAATCTGTATTTATAAATTGGGATGTCATTTTTAGATCCTCAAATGTTCTTATTTTTCATGCAGAGATTAAGTCTGCCACCGACTATATACCTTTTTTCAAACCAAGAATATAGATTAATATCCGGCAATAAGTCATTTAATAATTCTAAGTAGAATAAAGGTTAGGGAATTTGAAAGGGTTAATACAAAGAAAAACACCCACCACAAAGACCCTTAAGTGGAGCGCTGAGTAATACTTACCCCTAAACTTAGAGGTATCAGATAATTCCAATGGAGTTAAATATGCAAGAGAAAAGACGAAAACAAATCCCAATAGTGGAGTATGTCAAAATATTGCACTATATAAATAACTGTCTCTGGGTGGATCTCACCAAATGTAGTAGTTTCTCCTGGTCTGTACAGAAGGAAGATGCTGTAGTCGCTGCGTCATGCGTACTCAAATAAACTTTATTGTACATATACAAAATACGAAATACAAAATACGAATAATTCCACAAACATAAACGGAATCTATTGGCCAACAAATTGTATCTAGGAGTTAATCATTAATACTACACTGGATAGTTGATGTACTATAAAAGTAGTATGTGGAGTAAACATAAATATAAACAAGGGGACTAACAGATAAATTGCCAAAGACTTTAACTGTATATCAGAAAAAAACTGTATTTGACAACCTGTCTAGTAACGCGAATGTTGTGAATACACCTAGAACAAACCAAATAATGAAAGAATATATGAAAAAATTAAGATATCTCATGTTAAACGCTCATTGTAAAGCTCACCTGTGACAGATGATCAAGGGGAAAAAAAGAAGAAGAAGAAAAAATCTTTGAAAATGAGCCAGTTGGTCAACTAGCTATATGGAACAGAAAAAAGAAAGACAACATTTGTCATAATTAAGCATAATGTAAGAAAATTTAAGAAAAAAATAAGAAAAAATATAAGAAAAAATTAAGGAAAAAATAGGAAAAAATTAGAAAAAAAGAAAAAAATAGATAAGAAAAAATATGAAAAATTATGAAAAAATAGAGAGAATAGGAAAAAGAAAAAAAGAACAATACAATAAAAAATATAGAATATAAAAAATTGAAAAATAAATAAAATCTTAGTGTACAACTCACCTGCCTCGTGATACCCCATAGTGCCCTGGGGCCATGTACGTGAGGGACCCTGTACAGCTGGCAGGTAAAGGACCCATAAGGGTCAAAGTGTTGGCAGGAAAGGACAGCGGACCAATAATGGTCAAGGGGAGCTTCTGTAAGGAGCACAAGATCATAGAGCAGACAATGAAGGACAATGAAAAGACAATGCTTACAAAAAATGTTTCAGATCATAATCCTCATTAAGTCCTAGTGGTGACAAGGTCTCCAAGGTACTTATCCATTTAGTTTTTCTCTGAAGTAAAAGCTTTGGTCTATCCCCACCCCTACGCAGGGGTGGGATTCTGTCTATGACTTGAAACCTCAATTGATTTACATTGTGGCCATACATCTTGAAATGCCTGGGTACCGTAGCCTCAACTTTGTCATGTTGAAATGCTGCCCTAATGCTCCTTTTATGCTCCCCTATCCGTTCTTTCACTGGCCTGATGGTCTCCCCCACATATAGAAGCCCACAGGGACACTTAAGGGTATATACAACGAAATCTGAGTTGCACGTATAAAAGTCTTTGACATAAATTTTTTTTCCAGACCGAGGATGGACAAAATATTCCCCCTTGATCACACTATTACAGTGTGAGCAATTAAGACATGGAAAAGTACCTTTCTTAGGTTCTGAAAAAAATCTGGTTTGTTTTTTAGAACTGCCTATATATATATATATATATATATATATATATATATATATATATATATATATATATATATATATCTCATATATATCAGGACTATACTATTATTTTTTTCATTTTTTGATTATTATTATTATTTTTCTTTTTTCCCCTTTTTTTGTTTTTTTTTACTGTTTTTCACTTCTTTCACTTATTCAATTTTTCTTATTTTTTTCTATTTTTTCTATTTTTTTTCCCTTTCTGAGATTCTGTGGATCATCACCAGTGTATATGCATATATTTTGAACTTTAACCTACACAAAGGAGGATTCTGTGTATATAGTTGTAAATAGCATGTGTATATAAGATGAAATGATTGTTACCACAATGAAATACTTTACATATCTTTATAAGCATATCTAAAATTATATCAATTATTAAAACCACTAATTAAGTGCATGATTATTGAGTGCGGTATTCATATTTATTTTTGATTGTGATTAGGAGGTTGTTTTTTTGGGTTAACCTCGAATACCTGCACCCCACGTTATTGAATGCCAGCACATTTTGTATTTTATGTCAAAATATTGTACATAAAAGATACAAATGGTATCAATTTACACTCACAAGTGAAGAGCCAAGTAGGGCACTGGCTCAAATCACGTAAGCCTTGGTGTGTAATGGGAGACACCTTCCGTCTTTATTTTCTTTCTTCAATATTTAGAAGAAAACACATAAAGAAAATATCTTCCTGGTGAAGTATGTTAGAACAGGTCTACATAAGTGGTATATTGCTCACCTTTTCCAGAGCCAAATCTGTATACCAGGCTCTGGTTAAAACAGCTTGCTACCCACCAAGGGGGTATACCTTCTTTGGAGGTAGATGAAGGTAGCAGCAGAATTTGGTTAAAAGATCCAATTGATCAATTTATTAATATATTAAAATAACACATAAATTACAAAACAATAAAAGTCCTTGTACTGCAAACTTCTTCGAGATGCGTTTCACCCTTTCCCCTGGCTTTTTCAATCAAAGTCCATCTCCTCCTTGTTACCTCCGTCCTTTTAAATCCCAGGTCTGATACCTCATTCGTCCCCTCAGATCCTAATTAACCAATCTGGTCCGCCGCTGTCTCTGGCGTCCTGTTCGCAGCTGATTGTGCTTGCTGTACTGAGTCCTGGAAGTGACGTTGCGTCCATTCGTCACTTCTGATTCGCTATTTTACTTTCTGGCTTTCCGTGTTGTGTAGAGGATATCCCATGTCCATACTTGTGGACATGATCGCCCTTAAGTCAAATGTCACTCATATACAGAATAAGACATAATGATAAATAACATAATGTTAGTATATATATATATATATAAAATAAAATAATGCTGCATTCAGATGATAGCAAAAAAATAGCATATCTGGATGGATAAAATAAACATGTATATACTCAGGTTGTATATCTTCCCATAATTAATTTCCTTGTCTCTCACTAGCCTAAGTCCTAAATACTACAAGGGAATATTGGGAAAATGCTCTGGCAAATATATTAATTTAACCAATAAAATTTTAAAAAATATAAAATATATTAAATAGTTTATAATAAATGATAGAACTCAAAGTCATTATTTAAACCATAGGGGAGGACAGAATTTAGATTGAAGATCCATCTCATCTCCGCTTTACCCATTGCGGTGATGAGGTCTTCTCCCCTCCAGTTAGTTACAATTTTTTTGTATTCCAATAAATGTAAATTGGCTTGGATCCTTATTGTGTTTTAGCCTGAAGTAATTAGTAAGACTGTGTTTTTCAAATCCTATTCTAATGTTTCGAATGTGTTCTTGAATTCTCACATATAGTGTCCTAGTGGTCCTTCCTACGTAAAACAAACCGCACATACAAACAATTACATAGATGGCTCACTTAGAGTGGCATGTAATAAGCTATTTGACAGGAATTTTTTTCTTTATTATTACGTGGGTGTGCAAATTCCTTAATATGCCTTTTCTTATTTTTTGTGTTAACACACGCTCCACAACTGCCACAGCCGTAGAAACCCCCTTCCTCTTTAAACGGGCTCTTTGTGGGCTGTTCACTGTGCAGATAGCTATGGACCAGGTTGCTTTTTAAATTCAGTACTCCCCTGTAGGTTATTTGTGGTTTTTCTGGGAGTATGGAAGTTAGTATCTCGTATTTTTTCAAAATTGGACAATATTTATTTATAATTTTTCGAATATCGTTGTGTTTACAGTTAAAATCACAAATAAATTAAACTTGTTTATTCCTATCATTTTTTTTTAGGTTTATTCGGGATTAAAAGTTAATTTCTATGTTTCAAAAGGGTCTCCTCAAGGACCTTATTTAGGAGTTCTTCCTCATATTCTTTGTCTCTAAAGTCATTAAGAATGTTTATAGATTGCTGGTTAAATTCCTCTTCTTCTGTACAATTTAGTTTAATCCTTAATAATTGTGATTTCGGTACAAATGGGTGCCTATAGTGATCTTTTAATGTTAGTTTGAGAATCTAGATATGACCATGGAATTTTCTTCCATGCCCAGTTTATTAGTTGAAGATCAGTTTATCTAATTATAATATTCAAACCATCTGGACCAAAATGTATTGTATTTTGGAATATTTCTGTTGTTGAAAAAGATTGTTTTTTCCAAAACTCCTTTGTGGTTAAATTGAGTTGTGATTTCAGTTACGGAAGGAATATTTGTCTTGAAATACAAATCTTTACTGCCATTAATATATTTATTAACAAATATTTTTCCAGTTTCGTTAAACCGTTAATATTCAAATGAAAAAAAACACTTCTCGGGACTCAGTTCTAATATCTTTAGGTCCACATCTTTAAGAAGATGTAATACAAATTCCTTAATCAAGCTTAGATTTGAACAGTGCCACCATATGTGTTTTAATGTCCCAGTGTCCCAATATCCCAATTACATATCCAGCATTGATTTGTGTATCGGGACTTAAATTTACATAGTCTGGTGGGGACTAGATACCATCTATTAAGGATTTTGTAAAACATTTCTAGGATATTTGTACAGTGTACAGATTTTCTAAGATGGTCTAAAGACTCAATTCATAAATGATAAGAAAAGGAAATACCTAGGTCTTCTTCCCACTTTAAAATGGTATTTATTTTAGTTTCTGGAGTAGATTTGTAAATAATCTGCCTGATTTTAGAATATCCTATAAAATGTGATCCATATAAAATCACATCTAAGGGAGACTGATCTATGAATTGTATTGTTTTAAGAAGATTTACGATCTTTCTTTATTAGGCAAATCGTATTTTTGGTGAAGATCATAAAAAGTATTAGGAGAAATATTAGATCCTAGTTGGACGACTTTTACTATGTTTTTTTCTAACTACTTGGTTAAGTCAAGGTCTCTTATGAATAGTTTGATAATTTCCAATGGGGCTTTACACAAAATTTTGGTTTTGAGCAAGAACATTTTTTTTTTGTATCGGATCGAATGATTTGAACATTTGTAATGTTATCAAATTGTCTATTTCCACATATATAAACATTTTATTGTTGAGCCAGAAAAAAAGAAAGGGGTCTATTCCTTTACAATGTTCCTACGCTCTCTTGTACCATGTTTTCTCTCTAGATTTCATGCTACCCCATTCTAAAAAAATGGGAGAACCTGACTGAGTTATGGATCAACTGAACATTGGAGAAGGATGGTCCTCCCTCTCTTAAGTGTGTTATCATTGTTTTTCTATTGATCCTTGTTTTTTTTTATCTGACCATGTATTTGGTACTCTTATTTGGATTGTACAAAGTATATATTCAAGTTTAGGCATCAAATATGCCTTTAATATATGTAGTCTACCCATTCAAGAGAGTGAGTTTTCCCATTTTTTTATCTGGTCTTTAAAATCTTTAAATCGTTGAATATAATTAAAATTTACCCAGGTTTCTATATCAAAATTTATTATAGTTCCTAGGTAATTTATTGTGAGTCCCAATTATATTTATATTTTAGTTTGAGTAATTTTACCTGATCTTGAGTTAGGTTTCAGTATATTATTTGTGTTTTTTGTAAATTTATTTTGTAATTTGAAAGACGACTGAGGGGATAGAGGTTCCCGGGTGAGTGAGTGTTAATAATATATCGTCTGCAAATAGTGTTATTTTTTGTTCTGTCTCGCCTGTTGGTATTCCTGAAATGTTTATAGATTCCCTAATATACGCAGCAAGGGGTTTGATAAAAAGAATGTACATCGGGGGGCCAAAGGGCATCCCTGGCGTATACCGTTTTGAAAAGGCGTTCGACAGAGTAAGTTGGCAATTCTTGGATGCAATAATGACAGCATTTCAAAGATCTTGCCATGGCATTATATATTTCTCCAAAACCCAAAGTATTTGTCAATGGATTGAATACACATTGGTTCGACTTCCCAAACTTTTATGGGCCGAGACTCACTTTTGAAAACTGCAATTTGTCGAGACCCACTTGCTTTTAATGCATATTTTAAAAATTAACACCATGGCAATCTGCTTTAGAGGCATACATTTGGCACACCATGGCAATTCGCTTTAGAGGCATACGATTGGCACACCATGTCAGTCATGTTTAGAGACATACAATTGGCACACCATGGCAATCGGTTTTAGAGGCATACAGTTAGCACACCATAGCAATCAGCTTTAGATCCATACAATTGGCAGACTATGACAATCAGTTTTAGATGCATAAACTTGGCACATCATGGTAATCTGCTTTAGATGCATAAACTTGGCACATCATGACAATCAGCTTTAGAGGCATGCAATTGGCAAACATCTTAGCTGCATACAATTGGCATACCTTGGAAAACAGTCTTAGATGCATAAAATTGGCACACCATGGAATACAATTGGCACACCATGGCAAAAAGTCTTAGATACATAAAGTTTGCACATCGCAACTTTAGTGGCATACACTTGCACACCATGGCAATCAGCTTTAGATGTATAAAGTTTGCACATAATGGCAATCAGCTTTAGAGGCATACAATTGGCACACTTTGGCAATCAGTTTTAGATGCATAAAATTAGCATATCATGGCTGGGGATCTACCATTTGCCCATTGTTGCAGGGTTATATTTGTGAGCAGAGTTTGAGCGTTTTTAAGCAAGTTTTTGTATAAAGTATATGTGTGCATATATGGATGTATTTGTATGTACTGTAGCCATTGGAATGTAGTGGTGTACTTGTGTGTAATGTTTGCATCTGAATTCAGGGGTGTTTGTATGTAGTGTTGGACTTTAAATGCAGGTGTGCTTTTTGTGTGTAGTGTTGGTGTTTGAATGAAGGGGTGTATATAAATTTAGTTAATACATGGGGTGTGTTTGTATGTAATGTTTGCGTTTGATTGCAGTGCATGTGTATTGGATGCAATGTGTGTATATAAAATATACATATGCACAATGTGTGTTTGAATGCAGGTGTGCATTTGTGTGCAGTGTATACACTTCCACACACATGCAAATACACAGACAAACCAATACACACAGACATACACACAATGGCACCTAGTTTCCCACACACAGATACAGACACTCAAGTACACAGATACACACAGACACACAAATACATACACACTGACATAAAAGGACACACAGATACACATACATACAGAGACAGGAGGTGAGGTTGACAGTGGGGGAGGGAGTGTGTGTGTGCTGGTGACAGCATGTGGGAGCAGGGGGGAAAAGGGTTACAGTGTGAGTGGCATGGGGAGAAAGGGCTACAGTGGGGGGGGGCATGGTGAGAAATAGATACAATGGGGGGCAGGGTGAGAAGGGGTTACAGTGTGCGAAGAGGGGCAGGGAGAGAAGGTGTTACAGTGTGGGGAGGGGGCAGGGACAGGAAAGATTACAGTGTAGGTGTCACAGCCCCCGGGCCGATCGGTGTGGTCATTTAAACAAAAGACTAAACTTAAGTTGTGGCAGATTATGGCCAGATCCGTCGTCGCGTCCATCCCCAGCAAGCATGGCGTTCCTATGTGCACCAGCCGCTGTAAAAGCAGCATAAGATATAGCCCTGTTTCCGGCAAGGTTAGAGGTCATGCAGACGTGTGTGTGCGGCCACACAAAGAGCGCACATGCACGTTCTGGAGTCAGGTGACCCCTATCCACCAATGAATGAATGGGAAGGGCTATATAAGCCCATTTCTTTATTTCTTCTTTTCCCTGTTGTGGTTTCCACTTCTTTGGTTATCCAAGAGCATGTATTATTCCTGTTTTTTTTGATCTTGGCTTATTCTGACTATCCGTGTTTCTGGTATCCCTGACCATTTGACTTTGTCTTCACATCACATGTTTTGTATATATTTTAGGTGCATTATATGAAGATATACACCTATTTACATACGTATGTATATATCACTTTGCACACAATGTTTTGCATGTTTTGTGAATGTTCAGCATATGTGAGCTCAAGGGTGTACCTAGAGCTTTTGGCACCCGGGGCGGGTCCTATTTTTGCCCCCCCCCCCCCATCTCCCTCTCAACTTTAAATGTAAAAAAAACAACCAAAATTGTTTTAAATGTATTTAGCACTGAGCAGTGTTTGTGTGTTTGAATGTATGCATGTTTTTGTATGGAGTATGTGTGAGTAAATGTAGGGGTGTGTTTGTATGTAGTGTTGGCATTTGAATGCAAGAATGCAATTGTGTGTTTTGTGGTATTTGAATGCAGTGATATGGTTATATATAATGGTGGGGTTTGTATGTAGTGTTGAAATGCATGAGTGTATTTGTGTGTAGTGTTGGTGAGATTTCAGATGTATGCACATATACACATACACACCCACACACAGATACACATTGACACACATGCAGACATCGTGGCGACTCTAGGAACAATATATAGAGGGGGGGGGGGGGGGCATGTAAGATACCATAGTCAAAATGGGGGTGGGGGCAGGGGGATGAGCAGTAAAACGTTTCACTAGGGGATGGGGTAATATACTGCTATTGGCTCTGATGCCAGCATGCTGTGCTCTGCAACACATTTGCATAGAATTCGCATGAGCCACGCAGAATTCTTGTTGTGGGCTGGCTGACACCCCTTAATTTTATCTTTGTTTATCAGATAACTCCCCTATTTGCTATCCTTATGTGGGATTGCCATATTTAAGGGCACCAAATAAGGTGATGTCTGCTAAACAGGAACCTCATTTGGTATCTTTAAATATGGAAATCCCACATAAGGGCACCAATTCAGGGAATTATCTACTAAAAAGCTAAAGGATAAAAATTAAAAAGCCCTTTTCTTAGTTTCAGTTGTTTAATAGATAAATCCATTATTTGTTATCCTTATGTGTGATTGCAATATTTAAGGATACCAAACAAGGGAGCTATCTACTAAACACATACAGAGATAAAGTGTCCCTGGTGCTCTTCCTGCACAGGTCCCTTGCACGCCCTGTAATGATGCCAAGGCCGTGATAACATCATATGCTGGCTACCGGCTCACTGCAGGGCGAAGGCTGTCAGACACAGTCAGATGCACACAGTCCACACACATAGTCACTCACACACAGTTACAGGCAGGCAGACAGTCACACATACACACACATAGTCACAGACAGTCTCACACACAATCACAGGCAGACAGTCTCTTACACACACACAGTCAAAGACAGTCACAGTTACACACAGCACACATTCTCTCTCACATGCAGTCAGCTTGGGCAGGAGGAGTGGATTCAGTTCCTGGTGAGTTGGAGTTGGGGAAGCTCAACTCCTTCCTGCTTCCCCTCTGTGTGCAGCAGTAAGAGGCTGTCTTTAGCTCCACCCCAACATCCGTCTTGGCTCTGCCCCACTGCCGATCTGGCCCCGCCCCAACTCTCTGTGCAGGTCTCCTGCTCGCAGCCCCTGCGTGTGTGAGCTGCCGGCTGGCCGGTGCCCCTGCTGCTATCGCAACCTGTGCAGCCACACAGCTCATAGAACCCCAAGTCTGGCTAGCCCTGCTGGTGGAACCCTTCGACCTGATGACACCCTGGGCCTCCCGCCTCCTGCCCCCCCCTTAGTACGCCACTGTGTAAGCTGTACATTTTTCATATGCACAAGAGTGTTAGTACTTTTGGGATTTGTTGCACGTTTTTTTTCTGGTATATTTTGCAGTTATTTTTAGCAATATTTTTTGGGAAAGAATATAACCATGCAATTACGTATTACTAAATTTAAATAAAACAGACATCTAGAAAAGTGGATTCATACACACCACAGGTGTTTTATAAACAGCTTACTATCAGAGTTTTAAGAAAGATGTTTAAGTTACCAAAAACTGAAATACTGGAAAATGTAAGACTTTTTAAGGGAAAAAGTAAGGGATTCATAACATATAACTGTTCTACAGCAAAATAAGTAAATTAGTCATTTAACCCCTTCATGACCGGGGATGGTTCAGGACCGTCATCGGAAAAATCTCCTTGAGGACCGGTGATGGTCCTGAATCGTCATAAAGGAAGTTTTTACTCACCCAGTTGCTGTCGTTCCCCCGGCAGCTATCAGCGTTGCTCCCGGTGTGGAGAGACTGCCTGCAGCCCAGGCAGTCTCCCCTCAGCAAAATAAGACCAAACGGCCATGTGATCTCTCTAACAGAGCGGTCACATGGCCGCAATAGGTGTCCATGTATCTGCCTGCAGGGGGACTGCCTGGGCTGACAGGTAGTCTCCCTGCATGTGCAAAATAAAAAAATAAAGTTTTAAAAAGCAATCAGTGTAAAAAATAATAATAATAATAAATATATATTTATATATATATATATATAATATGTATATACATATCTTATATATATAATGTCCCACTAAGTGTATTTTTATATTTATATATACATATATTAATATAAAAATACACTTAGAATTAAATTACACACACACATATACATATACATATATATAATATATATAATAACTATATATATTGTATATAGATTAGAAAATATAAATAATAAGTAAAGATAAATAAACTTTTTTTAAATAATAAAAAAATAGGTTTTTTAATTATATATATGTGATTTTATTCTAACTGTACTTTGATATTAATATATATATATATATATATATATATATATATACACATATATATATATATATATATATATATATATATATCAAAATACACTTATAATTAAATTATATATATATAAATAAATAAAAACAATATGAAATATATCCATATACAAAATTACATAGATAATTTCATAAATATATACATGTATACTTCAAATATATAAATATGTATATATATTTAAATTCTACGTGCATATTTATGTAATCTTTTTTACATAAGTAATTTTATTGTTTGCAATTTGAGGGACCTGCCTGACAACCCAGGCAGAAAGTCCAGAGAATTTAATTTGCTAGCACTGTATTTAACCCTGTAACTTTACATAACAACCTAACACTTGTACATGGGGGGAATTGTTTTACTCGGGAGACTTTACTGAACACAAATATTAGTGTTTCAAAACAGTAAAACATATCACAGCAATGACATTGTCAGTGAAAGTGATTTTTTTTGCATTTTTCACACACAAACAGCACTTTCACTGATGATACCATTGTTGTCATACGTTTTTACTTTTTTGTATCACTAATATTTGTGTTCAGCAAAGTCTCCCAAGTATAACAGAACCCCCCATGTATAGATTTTATAGTGTTTTTGAAAGTTACTGGGTCAAATATAAGGCTTAATTTTCCTTTTTTTTTTACATTGAAATTTGCCTGGTTGGTTATGTTGCCTTTGAGAGCCTATGGTAGCCCAGGAATTCTACGTGCATATTTATGTAATCTTTTTTACATAAGTAATTTTATTGTTTGCAATTTGAGGGACCTGCCTGACAACCCAGGCAGAAAGTCCAGAGAATTTAATTTGCTAGCACTGTATTTAACCCTGTAACTTTACATAACAACCTAACACTTGTACATGGGGGGAATTGTTTTACTCGGGAGACTTTACTGAACACAAATATTAGTGTTTCAAAACAGTAAAACATATCACAGCAATGACATTGTCAGTGAAAGTGATTTTTTTTGCATTTTTCACACACAAACAGCACTTTCACTGATGATACCATTGTTGTCATACGTTTTTACTTTTTTGTATCACTAATATTTGTGTTCAGCAAAGTCTCCCAAGTATAACAGAACCCCCCATGTATAGGTTTTATAGTGTTTTTGAAAGTTACTGGGTCAAATATAAGGCTTAATTTTCCTTTTTTTTTACATTGAAATTTGCCTGGTTGGTTATGTTGCCTTTGAGAGCCTATGGTAGCCCAGGAATGAGAATTACTCCCATGATGGCATACCATTTGCAAAAGAAGACAACCCAAGGTATCGCAAATGGGGTATGTCCAGTCTTTTTTAGTAGCCACTTTTGTACATTTGTACTTATAGCCCTATAACTTGTAAAAAAGCACATAAACATTGGGTGTTTTTAAACTCAGGACAAACGTTTGAATCTATTTAGCAGTTTTTTTCATTAGCTTTTGTAGATAATCAAAAGATTTATTCAAGTAAAAGTAAAACAAAATTTTATTTAATTTTTCACCATATTATGTTATTTTTTTTAAATAAATGAATATGACATGATACAAATAATGGTATGTAAAGAAAGCCCTTCTTGTCCTGCAAAAAAACAAACATTGTACAATTTGTATGGGAACAGTAAATGAGAGAGAAGAAAATTACAGCTAAACTCAAACACCACAAAAGTGTTAAAACGGCTCTGGTCCTTAACATACAACATGGCCAAAACAGTCCAGTCCTTAATGGTTAAAGTTGATGCTAACAGTTCCTGCAAATGTCAATACTGATTTGTTGAATACTTACAAACACTCTTTGTCTATAAAACAATGTTGGATGAGACTGTTACCATACACTCTTAAGCATTATTTGGACATCATTGCACTGCATAAAGGCCACACACCAGTACCAGTCAGAGGTACATACTGCAAGCTCCCCAGTTCCTACTGTATAACTATAAACTCACTAGTGATAGAGATATTTGATCTTCCACCAGTCGCAGAGTTAACTCTTTGAGACAGTGCTCAGTCAGCCCACATGCATGTGCCTGGATTGCATGATGGCCGATTGTACTCTTTACATCCAGTCTCTCAATGCTTGGTAAAGTATCAATCTTGAATAAAATATGCATGTTAGTGATCTATTAATCCCATCAAGGGCAATCGCTTTTACTAATCATTACCACAGCTAATTAGCATTATGTTAAAATGCATTTGTAAAGGGACATTTGGCACACTCAACTCTTGTGTGTTCTTTGGAACATAAGGTCTTCTGTATTTACATTCTTGTGTAAACCTGGATTTAACTGGTAATAATTTTCTCAGAATCTATTGTGTCATTTTGTAAATGCTAATTTTGTGCATGCCAATATTTGCTTCTCTGAGGGGATGTGAGGAAAAGCTACACATTTCATAAATATCAGGGATTAATATCATGGGTCATTTCACTGGACACAAATGTGCCCCAGAATTATTTTCTACCTCATTTAAAGAGGTTCTTTCGCTTTAGCATAGTTTATAGTAAATCTGCAAAAATCCATCCTAGTCCCTACTCAGAATATCCTATTTTTGGGTTTCATGCTGAACACTATGGATATGACCTTGGGTGTTCCCCTTGACAAATGGGAAAAAATCCTAGCTCAGTTAAATTCAGCTCTTCTAAAACACAGATGGACCCTAAGAGAAATAGCAAAGACTATTGGCAGCTTTAACACCGGGTTAAGATGCTTCCCCCTTGCTGTGCAGATGAAGTCAACTGTTTCTAGGAAACAAACTGAGATGAGGTGGCCAGAGGGGGTCAAGGGTGGTCCTTCCCATTAGTGTCAGAAAAGAGCTAAACAAGACATTGGAAGGGGCAAGTCCATTTCCTCGCCCACTTCTGGAAGGGCCTTTCGAGTTAACCTTGACCACAGATGCTTCTTCCGAGGGATGGGGTGCTTTCTCTGCCCAAGGCGCGATTAAAGGAGTTTGGTCAGTTCAAGAAAGGCTTCTTCACATAAATTTACTAGAGTTGAGAGCAATCA
This sequence comes from Pelobates fuscus, assembly GCF_036172605.1. NCBI lineage: Eukaryota > Metazoa > Chordata > Amphibia > Anura > Pelobatidae > Pelobates > Pelobates fuscus. Next base: position 81,536,879 of record NC_086325.1, on the reverse strand, counting down.
GATTAGCCCTCCAAGGCCTCGATCCGTTGAAGCCCCTAGGTGTGTCAGTAAGGGTTCAATCGGACAACAGGACAGTGGTAGCTTATGTCAAACAACAGAGGGGGCACAAGGTTAAAAGGTATTTGCCTAGAGGTCCTGGGCTCTGCTTCACAAAATACGAATTTTGGCAGTTCACTTACCAGGAGAGGCAAACGAACTGGCAGATTCCCTGTCCCGCCAGCGTTTGTCCCTGGCTACAGTCCAGTCAAAGAGGCCTTATTTCAGCTGATAGAGAGCAATTTGGGCACGAGACAGATAGATCTTTTTGTATCTCTGACCTTGGATCAGACTGTCACATTTGTAACCAGGACTTGGGCAAAAGGAGCTTCGAAGATGAATGTGATATCCTTCCAATGGAAAGACATTCCAGGCCTTTACGCTTTTCCCACTCCATCTATTCTAATGAAGGTGTTAGAGAAACTTTGCAGGGACAGGGTGCCCAATCTGGTTTTAGTGTACCCCATTTGGACCTCCAGACCATGGTAGCCCCTGATCCAACCTCTAATGGTACCATTAGGCTGGACAGCGGATTACTTCCTAGGGACCAGGGATCTCGTAACCAAGCTCCCCCAACTTATGTGGATAGCAGCCCTGGTAGGCTTTCAATGCATCCTCTTTTGTCTGACCGGGTTTTAGACATAGTTAATTCTTCATTACGGCACAGGACCAGGGTAAGATACAAACAGATGATTGAGGAATTTAAAGCATGGGAAGCTTCCTTTAATTCCCTTTCCCATAAATCTGACACAATTCCTTTAGCTTTGGAATTCCTCACGCTCAAATATCATTCAGGATTGGTGGTCAGTACGATTAAGACGTATGGTTCTGTATTACATTTTCTAATCCCTAATCTGACCCAAGACGCCCTTTACCTCAGGTTACTCAAAGGGCTATCAGTCTGCCGGCCGAGATACACTTCCACTTTGAATGACCAGATTGACCTAAGATGGATGGCTATTAAATTGGCATCCCTTCTAGCTTTAGCTCTGGCAGCTAGAGGCTGAGAATTAACGCAGTTAAATATTGTTGAACCATGCTTGTCTCGAACTCCAGGGGGATTTCATGTCATCCTTAAAGGGAGACAGAAGACTTCCCATATTTTCCCGGATCCTGCAGAGCTAGGTTTGGTGCAGGATTCTGCTGAGCCGAGTTTGTTTCGTTCATTTGTTAAATTCATACTTGAATCTTTCTGCCCCAGTCAGACAAGACTTTACGCAATTACTTATCACTTCCAGAAAACCTTATCAGCCAAATAAGGTTAACACAGTCAGGGGTTGGATACTGTCCGCTATATCTGCAGCGGGTATTGATGTTACGGTTTTTAAGGGTCATTCTATCAGAGGGGCTTCTGCTTCAAAAGCAGCAGCGAGATGTCTTCCTATTCCTATTATCCTTAAAGATGCAAGATGGTCCTCCAGTAAGACTTTTGTTAAGTTTTACTGGAGGCCATTTGAAGTTGAACATTTATAGTTCCTTAGTACCACCACCAGGTGCATGCTATTGAACCCACTAGCTTTGCTGGTTGGTTAATCCTCCCAGAGGGACAAAATAGAGTTTGCAGTAATCGATGACCTGCAAACTTTCTTTGTCCTAGGGATAAGCATAACCACCTAGCAAAGCACCCATCCCTCCCTCCCTAAGTTTATTTGTAGTGCCTGGTGGTGGCAGGGTATTTCTTTGGTTTGGGAATCTTCTCATTAAAGAAATGTTTTGTGTTTGTTTTATTTTTCGCTTATATAATTATATTTATTCTGTTTATCTTTACAGATTACAACTGGCTACCCAGACAAGATCATCAAGCCAAGGAACCTCCTAAATAGTTCTGGAGGTTAAGAAACTTCTTCCAGAAGTTCTTTGATTATGAGTTATACTATAATAATATTTCTCACAGACACTTTGTTCACCTTGATGATCAAAGGTTGTTTTGTTACTTTTTCATATGTCACTATTAACTGTCAGTACTTGAGAAATGTTTCTTTTTTATTGTTACTTTATTATATTGCCTTTCCACTCTGTTCACATAACCCTTTCATAGGAGTAAGTTCATGTTTGGTTGAGTAAATAAAACGTTGTTATCCCCCTTACATTGACAGTGGTGCTCCTTTCCTTTATTATATTTAGTATCGTGTACATTGATTTCTATCCTACATTAGGGGGTTCTTTGTCTCTGGATGAGTTAACCATCTGCAGTATCCCGATTTTAAAATCTGAGGTGATCAGGGATGCCGCGAGTTGCACAGCTGTCCTGATTGGCAAAAAACGCTGTTGCTGTGCAGGAACACAGCACAAGTGTTTTTCAGCGCAGCAAAATAATTCTCCGGGAGGCTGTCACATACACACTAGCTTTGCTAGGTGGTTATGCTTATCCCTAGGACAAAGAAAGTTTGCAGGTCATCAATTCCTGCAAATGCTATTGTTTGAGACACTGACTTGCAAAATCATACTATATGTGTTTCATAAAAAATAAGCATGTCATCGGGTTTCAGTAGTTTTTCCTATAGTGGTCATAAACAAAAACAACTTATTTCTTTCCATAAAACACAATGAAAACTGCAATTCCATTAGCAGCTTGATTGATGGTATTGCAGGTTTTTGGATGTAAATAACTTTTTTTTTTTTTTTTAGAAGTCCTACTAACTGTAAATCTCCTGTAAAGTAGTGATGTACCGAACTGTTCGCTGGCGAAAAGTTCCTGGCGAACATAGTGTGTTCGCGTTCGCCACGGCGGGCGAACACATGCGTGGTTCGATCCGCCCCCTATTTGTCATCATTGAGTAAACTTTGACCCTGTGCCTCACGGTCAGCAGACACATTCCAGCAAATTAGCAGCAGACCCTCCCTTCCAGACCCTCGCACCTCCTGAACAGCATCCATTTTAGATTCATTCTGAAGCTGCATTCTTAGATAGAGGAGGGAAAGTGTAGCTGCTGCTCATTTGATAGGGAAATTGATAGCTAGGCTATGGTATTCAGTGTCCACTACAGTCCTGAAGGACTCATCTGATCTCTGCTGTAAGGACAGCACCCCAAAAAGCCCTTTTTGGGCTAGAACATCAGTCTGCTTTTTCTTTTTTCTGTGTAATGTAATTGCAGTTGCCTACCTAGCAAGCTTCTGTGTCAGGCTCACAGTGGATACTGTGCCCACTTGCCCAGTGCCACCACTCATATCTGGTGTCAAAATAGCTTAAGCTTGCATTTAAAAACAAAAACAAAAATTCACTGTAATAGATTGAATAGCAGTTAGTTGTCTGACAGCTTCAGTGTCAGGCTCACAGTGGATACTGTGCCCACTTGCCCAGTGCCACCACTCATATTTGGTGTCACAATAGCTTAAGCTTGCATTTAAAAACAAAAAAATTGTTTTTCACTGTAATAGATTGAATAGCAGTTAGTTGTCTGCCAGCTTCTGTGTCAGGCTCACAGTGGATACTGTGCCCACTTGCCTAGTACCACCACTCATATCTGGTGTCACAATAGCTTAAGCTTGCATTTAAAAACAAAATTTTGTTTTCACTGTAATAGATTGAATAGCAGTTAGTTGTCTGCCAGCTTCTGTGTCAGGCTCACAGTGGATACTGTGCCCACTTGCCCAGTGCCACCACTCATATCTGGTGTCACAATAGCTTAAGCTTGCATTTAAAAACAAAACATTTTTTTTCACTGTAACAGATTGAATAGCAGTTAGTTGTCTGGAAGCGTATGGGTGTCAGGCCTTCAGCGTGTACTCTGCCAACCTCTGCAAGTGCACTTTGCCACTCATATCTGGTGTCACAATAGCATGCCTTTAAAAAGCAAAAAAGCTTTTCACTGCAAGCTAATAGCAGTCAGTGTCCTTCAAGTGGGTGTCAGGCCTTCAGCGTGTACTCTGCCACTCATATCTGGAGTCACAATAGAGTGCCTTTAAAAATCAAAAAAGTTTTTCACTGTAAGCTAATAGCAGTCAGTGTACTTTCAGTGGGTGTCAGGCCTTCAGTGTGTACTCTGCCAACCTCTGCAAGTGCACTTTGCCACTCATATCTGGTGTCACTATAGCGTGCCTTTAAAAAGCAAAAAAGTTTTTCACTGTAAGCTAATAGCAGTCAGTGTCTTCAAGTGGGTGTCAGGCCTTCAGCGTGTACTCTGCCAACCTCTGCAAGTGCACTTTGCCACTCATATCTGGTGTCACTATAGCGTGCATTTAAAAAGAAAAAAAGTTTTTCACTGTTATAGATTGAAGAGCAGTTAGTTGTCTTCAAGCGGGTGTCAGGCCTACAGCGTGTACTCTGCCAACCTCTGCCAGTGCACATTGCCACTCATATCTGGTCTCACAGTAGCTTGCACGCATAGTACCACTAATCCAATAAAAAAATGACAGGCAAAGGCAGGCCACCCCGCAGGGGCCATTGTGGTTGTGGTGCTCTGATTCCCTTTGGCCCTAGAATAATGCCCAGTTTTCAGAGGCCACGTACCCTGAACTTGAAAAGTTCTGAGGACATAGTTGACTGGCTAACACAGGACACCCAATCTTCTACAGCTTCCGCTCAGAACCTTGACGCACCATCCTCCTCCAGCTTAGCTTCGGGCACCTCTCAAGATACCACTCACCCGCCTGCCGCCACCACCAACACTAGCACCACAGCCGCTTCACTTGGTATGTCAGAGGAGTTATTTACACATCCGTTTGAAGAAATGAGTGATGCGCAACCATTATTGACAGAGGATGTAGATAACAGGGATATGTCTCAGGCAGGCAGCATAACACACATGGACATACGGTGTGATGATGATGATGTTGTACCCGCTGCTGATTTCTTTGCTTAGTTGTCAGATACAAGTGAAGCGGTTGATGATGACAATGCGTCCATGGATGTCACGTGGGTGCCCGCTCGGCAAGAAGAAGAACAGGGCGAAAGTTCAGATGGGGAGACAGAGAGGAGGAGGAGGAGACGAGTTGGAAGCAGGGGGAGGTCGTCGCAAGGAGCTAGTGGCACAGTCAGACAGCATGCATCGGCACCCGGGGTCAGCCCGACAGCACACCAATCAACGCATGCTGTGTCCACCACCAGAATGCGATGTCATTTGCAACCTGTGCCAAAAGAAACTGAGTCGTGGGAAGTCCAACACCCACCTAGGTACAACTGCTTTGTGTAGGCACATGATCGCACATCACAAATGCCTATGGGATCAACACATGAGTACAAGCAGCACACAAACTCAAAGCTGCCATCCTCCTCCTGGTCCAGCATCTTCAGCCACGTCAACCACTGCTGTCCTCCTTGCCCCCTCCCAACTCCGTCTCTCGCCTTGAGCAGTTCCCGCTCATCTGCCCACAGTCAGGTGTCTGTCAAGGACATGTTTGAGCGTAAGAAGTCAATGTCAGAAAGTCACCCCCTTGCCCAGCGTCTGTCAGCTGGCTTGTCTTAACTATTAACCCGCCAGCTTTTACCATACAAGCTGGTGGAGTCTGAGGCGTTCAAAAAATTTGTGGCTATTGGGATACTGCAGTGGAAAGTACCCGGCCGAAATTTCTTTGCACAAAAGGCAATCCCCAACCTGTACTCGATTGTGCAAAAGGAAGTAATGGCATGTCTGGCACACAGTGTTGGGGCAAGGGTTCATCTGACCACTGATACCTGGTCTGCAAAGCATGGTCAGCGCAGGTATATCACCTACACTGCGCATTGGGTAAACCTGCTGACGGCTGCCAAGCATGGAATGCGTGGCTCTGCAGAGGAGTTGGTGACACCGCCACGACTTGCAGGCAGGCCTGTTGCCACCTTCTCTACTCCTCCTACTCCATCCTATTCCATAACCTCCTCGGCTGAGTCCTCTTCTGCTGCTGCGTCTTTCTCCACATCAACGGCACCCCCCCAGCTCCCCAGGTACTATTCCACATCCCGGATACGGAAGTGTCACGCTGTCTTGGGTTTGACTTGCTTGAAAGCAGAGAGTCACACCGGACAAGCACTCCTGTCCGCCCTGAATGCACAGGTGGGATAGTGGCTGACTCCACAGCAACTGGATATCGGCAAAGTGGTTTGTGACAACGGAACAAATTTGTTGGCGGCATTGAAGTTGGGCAAGTTGACACATGTGCCGTGCATGGCACATGTGTGTAATCTGATCATACAACGCTTTGTGCATAAGTACAGAGGCTTACAGGACATCCTGAAGCAGGTCAGGAAGGTGTGTGGCCATTTCAGGCGTTCCTACATGGCCATGGCGCACTTTGCAGATATCCAGCGGCGAAACAACATGCCAGTGAGACGCTTGATTTGCGACAGCCCGACACGTTGGAATACAACACTGCTAATGTTCGACCGCCTGCTCCAACAAGAAAAAGCCATTAATGAATATTTGTATGACCGGGGTGCTAGGAAAGCCTCTGGGGAGCTGGGAATTTTTTTGCCACGTTACTGGACGCTCATGCGCAATGCCTGTAGGCTCATGCATCCTTTTGAGGAGGTAACAAACCTAGTCAGTCACACCGAAGGCACCATCAGCGACATAATACCATTTGTTTTCTTCCTGGAGCGTGCCCTGCGAAGAGTGCTGGATCAGGCCGTAGATGAGCGTGAAGAGGAAGAGGAAGAGTTGTGGTCACCATCACCACCAGAAACAGCCTTATCAGCATCGCTTGCTGGACCTGCGGCAACACTGGAAGAGGATTGTGAGGAAGAAGAGTAATGTGGCTTTGAGGAGGAGGAGGAATACCAACCACAACAGGCATCCCAGGGTGCTCGTTGTCACCTATCTGGTACCCGTGGTGTTGTACGTGGCTGGGGGGAAGAACATACCTTCATTGAGATCACTGAGGAGGAGGAACGGGAAATGAGTAGTTCGGCATCCAACCTTGTGCAAATGGGGTCTTTCATGCTGTCGTGCCTGTTGAGGGACCCTCGTATAAAAAGGCTGAAGGAGAACGACCTGTACTGGGTGTCCACGCTACTAGACCCCCGGTATAAGCAGAAAGTGGCGGAAATGTTACCGAATTACAACAAGTCGGAAAGGATGCAGCATTTGCAAAATAAATTAAAAAGTATGCTTTACACAGCGTATAAGGGTGATGTCACAGCACAACGGGAATCTAACAGGGGAAGAGGTGAAAGTCATCCTCCTCCTCCTCCCACGACCACGCCAGCAAGGACAGGACGCTTTAAAGACATGTTGTTGATGGAGGACATGCAGAGCTTTTTAAGTCCTATGCATCGCCACAGCCCTTCGGGATCCACCGAGAACGACTCGACCGACAGGTAGCAGACTACCTCGCCTTAACTGCAGATATCGACACTCTGAGGAGCGATGAACCCCTTGACTACTGGGTGTGGAGGCTTGACCTGTGGCCTGAGCTATCCCAATTTGCGATAGAACTTCTGGCCTGCCCCGCTTCAAGTGTCCTGTCAGAAAGGACCTTCAGTGCAGCAGGAGGTATTGTAACTGAGAAGAGAAGTCGCCTTGGTCAAAAAAGTCTACATTACCTCACCTTTATTAAGATGAATGAGGGATGGATCGCGAAAGGACTGACACTGGGCGATACATTCGACTAAAAAATGCCTGATGAGATGAGCTGCCTTGGGCTAAAAATGGTCCACACGCTGCTGTATTTTAGCTCTGAATGCCGGTTGACTTGCGTGACTTATCCGCCACCAACTAGGGTTCAAGCCGCAATATTTAGGGCACTTTCTGCCTGGGAAACAAACATCAATTTTTCTGGCCGCTGCTACAGCCTCTGGTGCTGCACTGTGGCTTCAAAAACCAAACCAAAAAAAAGGCACATAACAGGGATTAAACTGATAGGAATAGTACTACTTAACACACCACTCCTATCTGGTGGCACATTAGATTGCACGCGCAGTGCCCCAAATTTGAAGTAGGAGGACCGACCAAGCATCTTTTTCCATCTCCCGGTTCCTAAAATCTATGCCATATACACGTCCCCTGATAGGGCACCAGCTCGTTATTCTCTTGGGCGCCAGCTCATTATTCTCTTTTTCACTTCACTTTACTGCACTATGGGCAATTAGACCCACTCTTTGTCTTGCACAGTGTTATTCCTAGCCAGCATCTGTGATGGGAGATCAGGCAGTCATCTAAACGTTTAGATTGAGCTTTAGCTTAGAACACCCTTGAAGGTGTTTAAGGAGATTAGGGCTAGTTTAGAGGATTCTTCTTAGACCTTATAGCCCTTCTACCTATCCAGCATTTCTGGAAACTAGCTAAGAGAAAGGGTGGCAGTGTGTCTGTGATACAGTTAACTTTATATCACCTTATTGACACTATCACTCCGGTCTCCATACTCTCTGCCTATACCCATCTATTTAGAGGGAATTTCCTTGCCCCTGCCAATATTATATAATAGGTAATAGTAATACCATTATTACACAATTAGGTCTCTGAGGACAGGTGTCAATCCATATCTGCCAAGTGACCCTATGTAGGGGGAACAGTCTCTATTCTGCTCTGTGTCAGTGTGTATCATGGTCTCTGAGGACAGGTGTCAATCCATATCTGCCAAGTCACCCTATGTAGGGGGAACAGTCTCTATTCTGCTCTGTGTCAGTGTGTATCATGGTCTCTGAGGACAGGTGTCAATCCATATCTGCCAAGTGACCCTATGTAGGGGGAACAGTCTCTACTGCTACTTTGTACTCTACCTAAGCCCTCACTAAAGAATGAACCTGATGACCCCTACAAAGTAGACTCCAACATGGGAAACTAAGCTGATTATTTGCCCCATCAAAAAAAACACAAACAAAAATGCAGCCTCTTCCCATTTCATTCCACTTTTACTGGTGCCAGGAACAGTACTTTGAATTGCATAACTAAAAATGAGCATGTTTGTGCTCGTGAAAGTATGGTCTCCCGGGATTCTGACACTTGGCTGTTCAGAAATTCTTTCAATCAAATGATTTGATTCCAATTCAGCCAAATTGTCTGAAACAATTCCCCAAGTCTAGTGAGTTAGTTATTAAAATATTTTTGGAAATGCAAGAAAAAATTTAGTTGTTCGTCTTAACAAACTTTAGAAATCCAGAAATGTAACAAAACCATTGCTAGAGAACCCTTTACATTTCAAAATAAATGCTCATCTAAAATGTCTAGAACACTTATATTGCATTTACTCTAAAAAGAAAATAAAATAAAATCAATATGTAGGATTGGTAATAGCAGATTGTTAATAACTATCTCAAGAAATGCAAGGACTTCGAAGCATGTTGTAGAGCGAGTAACCAGAAAGCAGGAAATTCACTTTTATCATCTGCCAAACATTAACTCTTTGCAGCTTAGAGGACTGCATCAAATTACATATTCTGTATGCATGATTAATTGAATATATTACATTTAGCTTTATTAGAAGTACACTTCTCATAGCTATTATTATTACTTGTTATAAATTCTAAAAATCATCTTGCATTACAAAATTCATTCTTATCATTGCATGATTATCATTATTATTTAATTCAGCAAATATCTGTTCTAAAGTGATTTATTTTTCCCACTGTAGCCTTAAATTAAACACTAATACAATTTAACTCACAATCTTTCAACTACTTGTAGAAATAATTGGTTTTAAATTGACAACGAATATTTTTGCAACCTTTCTGTAACAATTCACACATTTTTCAACTGATATGTCTCTTACTCTGTGAAATGCCTTTATGACTACATATAGCATGAATGGTATGTTCCTATAGAAAGTTTTAATATGATATATTAAAAACTGGTCTGGCACCTGACCAAAACCATTTCCAAACATACGTTTTGGCATATTGTCGAGAAAATAATAAATCCAATAAATAAAATTACAAAAGCAAAAAATGTATATAGTGCTACAGGATGCAATGTGCACATATGTGCTGCACACCATTTATTGAAGGACATATAATATATAATCTCCCCACTAAAAAATGCTTCTCCTTTGTGCACTGCAACATCCACAGCTTATTACCTAAATTGTATGCACTGCAAGCTTGGTATTTCAATTAGAAAACCAAAATCATCGTACTCTCAGAATCACAGTTAACAGCAAAAACACCTAGTTCTGCCCTTTCAATACATAGATAGGAAGAGTAGGCATTGTTATTCAAGTTGCCAAGTCCTTAAAGTTCCCCCTTTACAAAACTAAAGCTCCCCTGCCACCTTTCTGGTACAATCGAGATCCCGTTTAGTAAACTGATCATTCTACATGAGTAGAATGCCGTCCCTAGCTATTCCCACCTCCTATAAACTTTGATGCAGTACCAACACTTTATTTAGTATACTGCGATACAAAAATAAAGTGGCTTGATCCTCATTTTCATACAGAACACCACAATTAAGGAATAACCTCACAGACATAATCAAATCTTCCTCCAGTCTTAAATCCTTTAAGAGATCTCGGTCAACACACTGATGGCATAACATTTGCAAAAGCAGACAACCCAGGGTATTCAATATGGGTATGTCTAGTCTTTTTTAGTAGCTACTTAGTCACAAAAACTGGCCAAAGATAGTGTTCATATTTGGTTTTGAGTAAAAAATTCAAAAAACAAATATGAACACTAAATTTGGACAGTGTTTGTAACTAAGTGGCTACTAAAAAAGACTGGACATACCCCACTTTGCAATACCTTGGGTCGTCGACTTTTGCAAATGGTATGCCATCATGGGGGTAATTCTCATTCCTGGCTACCATACAATCTCAAAGGCAATAATATCAATCTGACAAATCTGACAAGTCTTATATTTGACTCTCTAACTTTCCAAAACACCATAAAACCTGTGGATGGAGAGTACTGTTATACTTGGGAGACTTCACTAAACACAAATATTTGTGATTCAAAACAGTAAAACGTGGAGCCAACTGCCGATCGAGCCGGACGCAAATTGCGGGAGCTCCGGACCGATAGACCCGCTAAAAGCTACAATCGGTAGTCAGACCCACAACCGGTGCCCGGTAACAGGATTTACCTGCACCCCACACGATGGGGAAACGCTCCAAAAAATTGCGGGCAGATAGGAGCCCAGGAACCCGGGATATCAGCATATTACTGCAGCAGCCGACTAGGCCCGCACCAGCAAAGATGGCGCCGGCGGCGGCCTCCACCTCCGACTCATCTGATGCAGAAAGCTTACCGGAGGAACTATCCACCTTCCCAGAGGTACTTACCACCACCCACCAGCCCCCAAAAGAGGGAGATACTGCCCCCTCGACTAAAGCAGACATCAAAGCCCTTCTGCACGAGATAAGGGCCATGTTTCAAGCAGATGTGGCTGGGGTGAGGGAAGAAGTGGCCACCCTCACAGACAGGGTTATAAGATTGGAAGATGACATGGACACGACGAAAGTGGCCCAAACAGCCACAGATAGTGCCCTAGGCTCACTACGGAAGAGCAATGAGGACGTGCTTAACCGTCTGGCCAATATGGAGGACAGGATGAAAGCAAGAAACGTGAGAATTAGGGGAGTCCCTGAGGCCATAACCACTGGTGAACTGCCACATTTCATCCGGAGACTCCTTGCTACACTCCTTCCCCCAAAGCATGCAAAACAAGTGGTCATGGATCACTGCTTCCGCCTGCCTAAGGCCCCCAGAGCCCCCCCAGAGTCATCACGAGATATCCTTGTAAAGCTGGTACGGGACTCAGACAGAGGTGCTATCCTAACAGCAACCAGAGATACCCCCAGCACTACCTTTGAGGGGCACCAACTGACTTTCTATAGGGACATATCCCGACATACCATCACATGGCGAAGGTCACTACGTCAACTTACGCAGCACCTCCAGGAATACAAAGTACCATATAAATGGGGAATACACAAGCTGACGGTAGAAAGAGGGGGCAAGATACACTCCCTCACTCACCTATCTGAATCTCACCGCTTCCTCCGAGACCTGGGACTGCCCGTGAGCACCTTTCCCTTGCCGCAACAACCTTCCTGGTCAGTAGACCACATTACCCCATTTGTCCCAAGAGAAGCCGCAAGGGGAACCCGCGACCCGCCACCATGACAAGGACTAACGCAAAAGCTCGTCCATCTCACCACACAAGCTGCTTGCGAGCTCACCTTCTCTCCAGGTGTTAACATGGACACTGAATATTGTTTCCTGGTTTTATAGTTTTATGGTTGTTACACACTTTAATTTTTATTTTTATTTTATCTATGCTTTTAAGATCTTATTCTAAATTGGCTCCATCAGTAGTAGCTACACGAATACTGCAGAGTTGTATACCCCCCCCCACTAACCTATCCACCATGCCTAATACGACCAGCAGCTCCCACCAACAGGCAGACGCTGCGTGACACAGGCCGACAGCAACCACTTATTACATTAGATCTGATTGTGATTTTAAAATTAGTACAATTCCTTACCAATGCCGGCAGACCGAGGACGAGAATACAGTTATGACCACGGCAGTATACCATAGGCACCCCAAGTAATCCCCCTCCCCTATTAACCCAGAAGTTTGTAGGTATTAACACCCTTTGAAGGCGGCTGACTACTCTTTCTGTACTGTACAAGTGAGATTATTATACATATTATAAAACGTGCTGTATAACTGATATGTTTTGGTTACAATGCAATGACCAATGTTACACTGTTGATGACATGTCTTATGGCAAGTTGTGCACCTTACAAAGCACAACAAAAATAAAGAATTAAAAAAAAAAAAAACAGTAAAACGTATTACAACAATAATATTGTCAGTGACAGTGCCTTTTGTGTGTGAAAAATGCAAAAACCATCCCTTTAACTGACAATATCATCGTTGTAATACAATTTACCATTTTGAAACCCTAATAGTTGTGTTCAGCAAAGTCTCCTGAGTATAACAGTTCCTCCATGTACAGGTGTTATGGTGTCTTTGAGAGTTATAGGGTTACATATAGTGCTTGCGAATTAAATTCCCTGGACTTTCTGCCAGGGTTGTCAGGCACGTCCCTCAAATTTTAATTGATAAACCACATAATTATATTAAAAGATTACATAAATATACACATACAATTGTAAAATAAATATACATATATTTATATATATGTACATATATATAAATATATACATATATATATATATATATTGTAACGGACCGTTTTGCACACAAGAGGTTAAAAACCGTTTAGGCGATATTCCTCTTTCCAATGCACAGTCAGCTACTGCAAGCACCAGTCTCCCGAACTGCAAACTACATGAATCCTCCAACTCCCGAACAGGAAACACACGAACACTGGAAACAGCTGAACAGGAAAAGCATACAATCAGCTTACACTCCTGGCAATCAGCATACAATACAATTCCCCCAATAACGAGACGACACTTCATTTTGAGGTCAAGCAGAACTGACTGTACTGCCACATACAGCCTATTTTATTTACAATCCACAAATGTAGTACTGCCCACAGGGTTTTGAAATACAACCAATCAATCCGTACAATACACACAGACACTCCCACACAAAATCCTCCCCTCTGCCTGTGATATGATTACTAAAACACAATGGGTAATATAATTTTCACAAGCAGAGAAATACAGCTTTATAAAACATATCACAGGGACCCCAAAACATGCAATAACCCCATAAAAATTACACATCCCACATACCCAAAATTCACCCAGATCCGTTCAGTAGTTTGTAAGATACAGTTTAATGCAGATTCCGCAGAACATATACAGGCTAAATGGAAAATAATTACTGTATAATGTGTCCCCTGTTGTATAGTTTAAAACTACTGCACGATGTCTCTGTGCACCAAATACTGGCGAGATGGCACCGTGTAGAAAAGTCAAAACAGTGTCTGTGAGTTAAAATGGCCGCCATTCATTGTTCTCACCATGTGCTTCATCCATTGTTCTCACCATGTGCCTCTGATACATGAAATGGTGGCCACCCAGTAACTCCACAGTATGTCCCCAGATGGTTCTTAAAGGGCCAGCAGCAGCATAATAAAATACAATATGCCTAAATACTGTATTTTAAGGGCCAAATCTCCCAGGGGCCATAGTCAGCAGGCAGGAGGCGGGCAAACAGGCTTCTCCAATGCCCAGTGGCGAGGTTGGTTTTGCCATATATATATGTATATATATATATATATATATATATATATATATATATACATATACATATATGTGTTTCAATACTACTTATGTAATCATTTATGTAATGGTATATATTTATATAATATATATATCTATATATATATATATATTTATATATATATATATATATATATATATATATATTTGTAATTATTTGTATTCATTATATATATATATATATATATATATATATATATATACATACATATATATATATATATATATATATATATATGTGTTTGCGGTCAGGGAAAAAAGCTGTATAAGTCTTAAACATAGTATTTACTAAAGTTGGTTGAGGTGTGCCGAAACCGACGTTCAGGTGGGCCTGTAAATAAATAGAAGGAAAGCGCTCTGGTTCATTTTGGGCTCTGGTGTGAGAGGGGATTGGAAGGGGATGTTGTGAGACTTATTTCTTAGGAAAAGGGGTTCCATGAAGGGAAACTACTGAGTAATATTAGAAGAACTTGTTATTTAGCACCCATGAAGGTGCAGAGAGGCAGTAGTAGGTCTGATTAGACCACGCTGGATAGACTTGTGTATATTTGGAACATTCAATGTAGAAATGAACTTGATGGACGAAAGTCTCTTTTCAGCTATGTAACTATGTAACTATGTAACTATGTAAATCACCCAATCTGCTGTTAGGTTATCAAAGTGACTCATGTATGCATATACAGTCAAAGATACACAAAACATTTGTTTAACCTACCTGAAAGGCCTGTAGTGTGGCTGTGGTCTCTTGTGAAAACCAATCTTGGTGTTTGTGGATAGACACTTACAATTTCTGGTATTATGTATGGAGTCTTATGCATGTGATACCATAGACATCATACGTAAGATTTAATCTTGTTTTACACTCTGATGCTGTACTCTGTAGTATGGATGTAATTAGTCATTATCCTTTGATCCCACATGATGAGAGGAATGAGGTAGTATCGGCAGCACTTCAAGAGTTAGAGGCAACTTATGAATCCTAAGTAATTTTTGCAATTGATTTTGCTTTTCCTAAAGAAAAATATTTATTTTAAGGGCAAGCTGTCTTTACAAATTCTGAGCACAGTGATTGTGTCAAATACAACCCCACTGTGAACTAACCTTTTCAATTTTGTGTTTGACAAAACTTTTGTACACAGTGAAAACTGATTTTAGTATATATTTATGATATCTTATTCATTTTGCCAGGTAATATTGAAACTTTGCATCAACTCAAGGACAGATTGGATTCTTAAAAATGACAATTTCCTTGACCCACAATACAAGCATCATACAAAATTGAATTGCATTCCTATCATAAATTTATTGGTAGGGTTTCTGACCTGGATTCCTTTTAAGATCACCTTAAATATGGTATAAACACAAGGAGGATAAGCTCTGAGAATGCCATAGTTCAGAATTCAGCTGAGGAGGTGGCTTTTGTTTCCATGGGTTATAACCTTGGGTTACCTTGGAATTGTATGATAAGGGTAAGTAATTTGGAATGTAAAAATATACCATGCAAAAAGTAAAAAATAATTAACTCTGGAAAACCCTGTTTAATCACCTTCTCTACTAAATTACAGGAAATAAAACACATTGTCATCAAGCACTAACGAATGGTTCAGACTGATAGCAATGTTGCTGCATTATTTCAGTAGAAACATATATTCATTTAAAAGAGGGAAGAATTTAAGAGTAAACTAGTTCAAAATATAAACTTGACCAAAGAAGACACACATGGGACCGTTGTGATCTAAACTAGTGGATATGCACTGCTATAGACAATGTGTCCAGAGCAATGTGGTGGTCATTGGTAATATTTTTGTTGCACTGTAGAACCGGAAAGAGGTGCTCCATCAAAAATGTTCTAATTGCCAAATGGACTTTAATGTTTATGTTCTAAAGTGCCCATGTGGGCTGTGCATATGTAGCTATTATCAAAGTATGAGAACATACAAATAACATCTGGCCGTAGATGATAAAATACATGTTGGCAATAGTCGAACATGGAAATTGACAAAGTAAAGACACAAAGCAGGAGTGCTGACAGAAATTAAGACTTGAAAAGTAGAGAGTTGTTTAAGATTTATGAGTTGCAAACTCACCTTGATTGAAAAGTTGGGTTTATCTAAACTTGTATTTCTAAACAAAATATTGTCCACATCTATTCATCTGGAAAAAAACAAGCACAAACTTGTATTTAATTTAAGAATTGTACATGTGGCATTTTGTCTGCTTGTGTTGGTCTCTTTTGGGTTACGTATATATGTATATTGTTGTAAGTAATTTAATGTTTGAACTCATGATGGTGATGGTTTTAGAGTACAAATTTTGAGAGGGTTGGAATTTAGAATGACTAATTCCGTTGGACTGTGTCCGCACATGTATTATTCCTGACATTAACAGAGAACTATACAATGTGTATGGTTGCTGCCATCATTTAGTTTTTTGGGGCTACATTTAGCATCTGCTTGGAAAAAAAGGTAAAGTCTTCCAAATTATTTTTAATTTTGTATATGTAAATATAGACTTGGTGCTGTGGTTTCTGATACATAATGGTCGTATTTTCACATGTAGCACCTGTAATTTATGTATTTTATATGTACAGTGAGGGGAAGAAACTATTTTGAACGTTTGTCCACTGAAAAAGAAATGATCAGTCTATAATTTTATTATATATAGGGTGAGGTAGAGGCAAAAAATGCCCACAAAATGCAAATTTAAACAAAGAAAATTAGACCAGTGCTACAGATACTCCACACTGAAGTCCCAACAGTGTATATACAACCAAAAAACAAACAAGAGTCCTGCGCATCCAGTATAGGTGTGCACACCCAGGTGCTATCACAATTTATTTGAGGACAAAGTTAAAGCAGCAAACATTTCGGGCAGCAGCCCTTTCTCAATGCTAATGTCCTCCCACCTATAGCTCGGCGACCGCGTCCTAATGACATTGGTGGGCGCGTCCTAATGACGAAAATATGGTGCGCGTCTTAGTGATGGCTGGGAGTTGGTCGGCAGGGGGGTGGTGACTAGAGGGATAGAAGGGGTGGGTGCGGCCACCTATGGGTACCGGGGGGTGGGGAGAAGGGGGAGGGATTAATCTTCTTAAGGATTTTAGGAGAATACAAAGAAAAACATATTAATTGCATATGTTAAGCTCACAAGATATATATTATAAGAAATACAAAATGTATATAATGCCCTAAAGATTGTGGGAGGATGTATGCAGGGTAATAAAATAATTATGTGAAAATAACTCCCTTATGGATAGTACAAATAAGGATTATGGATTTGTAGATTTTTTTATACAGGAAAGTATCTGTGCATATAAATCTAAATAAGGTTTGTACAGTCTTCAATAGGGAGAGTGATCGGTTATATATAACAGTTAAAGTGCAGGGTAGATACTTCTGGTTACTTCCAGAGTAAATAAATGTATATATGTAAAAATACATAGAAATATAATTTAAAAAAATCTTTATAAGTATAAAACATTTTTTGAAAACGTTTTTTAGAACATTTAAAAAAGAAAATAAATTTTACGTTTTTTTTTTTAATTATAAAAAATTATAAAAAGTTAGACAAGTTGAAATCATCATTTAAGCCTTGAGGGGAATACCTTTCCTTCATCTGATTTTACCATTTATGTTATAGGGCCTGTGAGGGAGCCCTATTTTTAGGTGTGCTGAACCTTATTTATTTTGATTATTGTGTGCTGTTTAGATAGAGCGCTGATCTACTTTTTTTGTATTGCATTATAATTGTAGACTGGTCATTTCTTTGTCAGTGGCCAAACGTTCAAAATCAGCAGGCGATCAAATACTTTTTCCCCTCACTGTATAGGTAGCAAAGTTGTGTTTGAAATTGTTGATGGTATTAGGAAATTTACTGGTAGTACAAACAACTACATTATATAGAATATTCTAATAGTCATATTCAACGACTTCCATGTATATGTTTTTAATGTTGTATTTGTAGAGAGTGATACTTTTTCTTTTTTGATTATGTAAATATTTATCCGCTTTCTATATATTATTTTAGTCTTTTTGCAGCTTGATGAACCATGTAGTCTTTCTTCTTGTCCCTAGCTTTTTATTTTTCTACAATTTGTTTCCTTTTTTGCTTTTGTTTATTTTACCCATATTATAGTTTTGCAATAGCTATGGGTTTTCTAGTTGCATTTTTTATTTTTCTTATCATTTTTCCCTTTTCTTATAATCTATTCAATTTATTTTTAAATAATGTTTGCATTTGTTGATTTTTTTTATTGATGTTATACTTTAACATCGGTTGCATTTTTTTAAAAACTGTTATTGTAATACTATTTTTTTTTAAATCTTTATTTTTGCTGTGCATGAAATTAACATGTGCGCTTGCCACTCCATGACAATAGTAACAAGCAGCCTTGAAACAGACAGTACAAAGTATGAGCATGGCATTAACACAGTGTGCACATTTTGTGTTAACAATGATGGGCTAGTTAGTTACATCAGTAAATAATTAAGGTAACACAGCATTTAAATCGAGCTACACGAACTGACTAGGACTCGATTTAAGTTATAAGAAAGAAAAATATGTAAATATTAATTAAACCACGAGTATATGCTCCACCTGTAATTCAATTGCAAAAAATGGAAAGTAGGCATTGCCATAATTAAAAAACAAAAAACATGCCCTGAGGAGCAAAAAAGAAAATCAAAAAGATAACAAAAATAAAACAAAAACAAAACATGAATGCAGATGAACAGTGCGTTGCATTTTAGCTGCTTGCTCTGGAGCCTACAGCATTTTGGCTAGATAGAGGAAGTCCATACACCTCTGGAAGGATGGAGATTTTGTAGTACTGAGTAGGCACATAGACCGTCAACAAATCCCCTCTTCGGGGCTTGCATCTCACGTAGAAGCATATTCCACTGAAGCAAGCGGCACAGTGACACCGAAAGGGGAAACCCCTCCAGCCCAGGGTGTGTGCGAGAGCTGGCACCTTCCTGCCAAGAACACAGTGACTTGCATAGTCCAGGATCCTCCCATCCGGGATGATTCGGTGAGGTGTGCGAGTGGTTTGTGTGGGTCACTTGTATTGCATAGCTTTCCGCCTGTGTGGCAGGTACATTGGGGTCAGGACCCTATTTGCTCTCAGCCCATGTAGATAAAGGACTTGAGGGGCGTTCAGCTTCGATGCACCCTTGAGAAGCTTCCCAATCCTCTCCCGATTGTGTCTCCACTCACCTCCGGGTGAGGTGATTTATGTTGGTACTGGCTGCATGAGTTCCGCCAGAGTAGCCCAGAAGTTAGCAAATGCGGCATCGATTTTAGCCAAGATTTAATCGTGTAGGTCAGAGATGTCAGTGTTTTGTGACTGCACGCTCTGGGTAACAGGCTTTGGAGCATCTGCTATTTTGACAGCCGCCATCCCTCACCAGCCAGGAGGTCCGCAGGGATCCACCACACACCTGTGCTCCCAGACCAGCGGAGACCGGAATGACCCCCACCTGTCCAAAGGGGGGATGATTCCAGATCTGCACCACCAAATGATAACAGGTTTGACAGGAGATTGGTCGTGTCTCCCGTTAAAGATTGGACTGTAGGCCGCAAACACCAGGACCCTTGTGAAGTAGTTTCTTCTGAGATAAAAATCCAGTCCAGGGTTTAAAAGATAATCCCACAACAGCTTGTTTCTGAGAATTATTTCTCTCGGTTTTTAGCTTAAAACTTGAGAAAACTGAGGAGCTCCTTCGGTATGAGTCTTGCTTGCTCAGCGGCTAGCCCCCCACAGCCCATTGTAATACTATTTACATCACAATTTTGTCACACTAGGACCACAATGCTTATTCAATACAGTTTACAGTTAAAGGGTAAGGAGAGAGGACTGGTGGATAAATTCACAAAACAAAAAATGCATTACCTTTGCACTATTAACTAGTCAGAACTTAGGACTCAAGATTGGAAGATGCATACAATTTTACATGTGGGTATTTAGTGCAGTGTTGAAAGGGTCATAAACAGCCACAGAGTGCAGAATAGAACAATAGGCTATAGCATAGAGTATTTAAAAGAACAAATGGCAGAAATATAGAAGACAATGTTGATTTTTATTAGTTTAAGATTTTTAGTCACAGATTCAAGATAATGGCTGTTATTCTCAGTGGGCATGATTCATTGTGTATGGTAAAGCTATTGTCAAGCAATGTGGCGTATGTAGAGGATACATAGAATGGTTACCCAGTAGAGGCACCATGATAGTTTATGACCTGAATTGTTCCTAGGAAGCAATGGTTTAGATCTTGTTGTATCTGAAATATACCTTGAAATGCAACATCAATTAAGACATGTTTCATATTATGGCTTGCGAACCAAACAGTTCAGAGATATTTACAACCCAGTCCTATGGATCTGCCTTTACCACTGAGATCTTATTAGATAAGCTGTTGAGACACTATACAACTTGCAATGTAGGCACAGTCTCTTAAATATATATATATCATGCTTGGTCTCAAATTAATGGCCTCTAGTCACCAAGATGATATGACCTAATCACAAAGAGATCAGAACCATCTGTACAAATCAATGTGAATAATATGTATATAAATGTAATTTATTTTGAGAGTCACATTGAATTTGTAGTTGATTTCCATTTCCTTACCAAAAGCTCTCTTGAGTCAGAATACTATTATTGTACAGTAAGTATTAGCATTTTCATTTTTTTTTATTTTATATTTTTGTCTGTCTGTTGGTGTATATAAATGTGTTTGTACATTTTACTTGTTCATAATACATGTTTCTTTATTAAGTTCTGCCTTTGTCTGGTATGAGATTAATGTTACCAAATAAACTAATATAATAATACTCTGGTTTCATAGATTTCTTAAATTGTGACTTGTGGGATTTTATTTGACTTGGAAATTCTTGGAGTAAAGTTCTATTCATCTGAATTTGGACCAATCAGGTGATTGGTGGACCAAACTCAGACCTGAAATATACCCACATCACAAACCAACAGAAGCATGCACTGGCTGAGCATATTTGTTTTGGTTTCTGAATTCTGCACATGGTGCCCTAAGAAAAACATGATTGATGGAAAAAAAAAATGATTGATGTTTTGAGGACTGTCAGTAAATATTGATTTTATTCACAAATCAGGTGAGAAGTAGCCAAGTGAAGAAAAAAAGGACAGATAAAAAATCTATATTTTTTATTATATATTTAATAAATCTTCCATATTATGCAATTATATTTTGTATATATTTTGCGGAACACTGATTGGCCCATCTTTGTAATTTTACTTTTAGAATGAGTTTATGGTACTCTCCCAAATTTTTTTTCTGTTTTTGGAAAAAATGGTTTGGCCAAACCAGAATTCTGCACTATGTACTTGTCTAGTTTTTACATTTCACATTTATAAATTGTCTTGTGCTGGCATCTTTTAGGCTAGAATAAGTGTGTGTGGTGTTAAAAGGTATTGTTTTTATCATTATTTGGGGTCTAGAGCAGATCCAATAGTGATTTTTAGCCCTTTTACCCACTGAAGCAATTCACATGTCCACCTTGGAGTGGTGGTGTTCATGACAATGGCTTGCAGAATTTAACCATGGTTTAAATCAATATTTGCTTATTCAATATTTTACATTTTTTAAGTCTAGTATCTACTTCTGTTCATCTTTTCTATACAAACATAATTTATTCTAAGCCTATGTGCTAGCATACACTTGAAAATCTTGTGAAGTGTTTACAAATCTGCACAGTTGAATGCAAAACAAATTGCTTATTTGACAGTCAACCCATCATTTAGCAGATTTAACGGATACTTACCCTTATACCACTGACTGACATGTCAATACATGTGGACACCACTCCTGCATGCATTTTCAGATTTATTTAACAGATTCGGGAATTTCTGTTATCAGACTACCAACATCCAGCTTATCCTACTTTCTTTTAAATTTCTATGTTAGGATTTATGCAACATTTAAATATTTATAACATAGCTAGTTCACAAAGTTCATAATAAACAAACAGAAAAATACATTATGCAAAAGGTGATTAGCTCTAACATCCATCCATCTACAAAGAAGCATTTTTATTTCCAATTTTGCTTATTTGCTATGATGATCTAACTAGGAAGATGAGTCTTGCTCATTATTGATGGTTATTCAATATACAATTCCAACCATTTTAGCATAACTACTCTTAAACATTCAGCTTAATGCAAGTGCTTCCATGAATCTAATGACCATATTCTACTGAGAATCCTGAAAATAAAATTGTAGGTATTTTAAAGAGAGATAGATAAGCAATATGTGTTTCGCTATGTAATGGAGTTCATTTATCAACAAACCAATTTTAAAACTACATACTGTATTTCATACATTTTCAACCTGATGCAAAATGTTCACTACTTTGTTAGAGAGAAGTGGGAAGCAATTTCAAATCTGTCTTCAATGTAATACACGAACAGGAAGAACAAATCTGCAGTAATTGTTTTATTAAATCAGCATATAATTTTGACACATGATTTTGGTAAACTATTTTGTATCATACAGCCTGCTGCAACATCTGCTTCATAAATTCATAGTACTCAGTTGCAGATTTAAATTTGGTAAAGAAAACATACTTTTTAGTAACAAGTAAACATGCTCATCAGTGTGTAGTTGCAAAAACAAAACTGCAATTTTGTTAAAGGGACACTCCAGTGCCAGGAAAACAAATCGTTTTCCTGGCACTGCAGGTCTCCTCTCCCTCCCACCACCCATGCCCACGCTCTTCCCCAGCCACGGTCAGCCAGCGGGGGAGACCGATTGCGCATGCGTGGCCGCCGGCGGGGTGAGTCCTAATGCGCATTCGCGGCAATGCTTTCCTATGGGGATTTTAGCGACGCTGGAGGTCCTCACATAGCGTGAGGACATCTGGCGACGCTATAGTACAGAAAACCTGTGCTATAAACCAGGAAGTGCCCTCTAGTGGCTGTCTAGTAGACAGCCACTAGAGGAGGAGTTAACCCTGCAATGTAAATATTGCAGATTATGAAAACTGCAATATTTACATTGCAGGGTTAAGGGTAGTGGGAGTTGGCACCCAGACCACTCCAATGGGCAGAAGTGGTCTGGGTGCCTGAAGTGTCCCTTTAAAAGGCATTAAATAAAGCAGATACTCACGTACAACTCCAGTGTTAGGAATACAGGTAATATGATCCAGTAAGTCTTATGGTTATCACACTCACATTTCTCTGAGCCTGTCTTTATAACTGGATCAGGTAATTCAGCTATGGTGTTATATTTTAGCTTTAAATAGGATTTGGTTATGACTGGATCCTCAAAAGTAAAGAACAGGAAAGAAAAAGAGCCAGTTAGGATAAATATAAATATTTATTTTATATATTTTATTTATGTTATTTACTTTTATCTAAACTGGCTCTGCCTTTCCTGTTCTTTACTACTTTGTTCATGCTGGTTATTTCCTAATACTCTCACTCCATTCTCTGGGATTGTTTTTTTTTTAATTTGTTTTATATATACACATATCTTTACTATGAGCGCAACAGCAGCGGTGACATCACTCATTCAACCTTTGTCTGCAAACAAGCCTTTATATGGGTCAATGGGACTGTGTACTCCATAACAATGGTAACACTGGTTACACTGGTAAGAATGGAATAATGTGTACATAAAACCAGCCACGTAACCCCATGCATGGAGAATAACAAACAGATATAATATCCAGATGGGACAAAAAGGTAATAAAGATACCTAAATATATAATGTAACATTAAGAGACGAGAAGCAGGATGAGTAAAAGTGCACTGAAAATGTGCCAAACCTGTGGACAGTATATAAAAAAGGTAAGTGTATACAAATGTGTGAATTGAAAGGCGAATATGTAAAATAAATTAGTGAATATTTGACACAAGAAGATACACAGATGCACATATACAAATACTGCCACACATGCAGATACAAAGACAAAGAAAAAAATATATAAATTCAGCATAATTATATATTTTACAGTTTTTGTTTAGCTACATTTTCTATATAGAATTCTAAAGTAAGTTGATTATTCAGTCATTACATTAGTTGCATCATCAGCTAAAGATGACCAAAATAAAGTGATCATTTAAGTCAAGAAATACAAAGAAAGTGTTGTGGTCAGATGAGACCAAAATCAAGCTCTTCAGCATCAACTCAACTCGCCGTGTTTGGAGGAGGAAGAATGCTGCCTATGACCCCAAGAACACCATCACCACTGTCAAACATGGAGGTGGAAACATTATGCTTTGGGGGCGTTTTTCTGCTAAGGGGACAGGACAACTACACCACATCAAAGGGACAATGGATGGGGCCATGTACCATCAAATCTTGGGTGAGAACTCCTTCCCTCAGCCAGGGCATTAAAAATGGGTCGTGGTTGGGTATTCCAGCATGGCAATGACCCAAAACACACAGCCAAGACAACAAAGGAATGGTTCAAGAAGCCAGTCTCCAGATCTTATTACCATAGAAAATCTGTGGAGGGAGCTGAAGGTTCGAGTTGCCAAACATCAGCCACGAAACCTTAATGACTTGGAGAGGATCTGCAAAGAGGAGTGGGACAAAATCCCTCCTGAGATGTGTGCAAACCTGGTGGCCAACTACAAGAAACGTCTGACCTCTGTGATTGCCAACACGGTTTTGCCACCAAGTACTAAGTTGAAGGGGTCAAATACTTATTTCACTCATTGACATGCAAATCAATCTATAACTTTTTTTTACATGTGTTTTTCGTGATATTTTGTTTATTTGGTCTCCCACTGTTAAAATACACCTACCATTAAAATTATAGACTGATCATTTCTTTGTCAGTGGGCAAATGTTCAAAATCAGCAGGGGATCAAATACTTTTCCCCCTCACTTTAGATGTTTGTACAACCAGTCATGACTTGATATGTGCATTTCCCAGGTAATATGCAAACAAAGCAAACAGAAAAAAGACCAGGAGGCACCAATTGTTGACGCATATAAATAATGAAAGTTATAAAAATAAATACAATCACACTCAGAGAGCTTCCCAATCAGCGCTTAGTTAACAGCTTGAAGCAGTATAATGTCTGCTAAAGGATATAGCTGGAAATGTAATTTTCCAAAATCCACAATAGGGTATATAATGCAAATAGAAAAATTGAAAAAGATAATGTTCTCTGTTTATAGCAATACACAATATTTAGTAGAAAAAAAGTCAAGGAAAAAAAACATATGCTTGAGCAGGGATTATACCAACACAATCTGTTAACTATTTCTTTTTTAGACAGCCAGCTAGCACAGGAACTCAGGATAAAAGGACTAGACCAACAACATTAACATTAATGAACTGGCAAACAAGAAAGGGTAAGACTGGGAACAGAGAGAGATCTTAGTCTGGGTGCAGCAGCCTGGAATAGTACCACAGACAGGAAGTGGCACTGTAAGGGAATGCACCAGACTGAGAATAAACCGAAATGTGATAACAGGAGACCCCACCATATATATTTGACAAAGATTACATTGTCATACGCTGATGCATGTAAGTCAGTTGAAAGCTCCAAACTTGTGAGTGTATTTCTATTTGTTTTATAACAAATCTTGACCAATTAAATAAACGGGGCAAAAGAAAAACCTTCATTGAGGCCCAAGGGTTGAAGCGTCTTAAGTAAGTATATCCACTTAGATTCCCTCTGCCTCAAAATCCTATCAAAATCTCCCCGTCTTGGGTTCCTCCTTACCAATTCCAAACCACAAAATTTCAGACTGCTAGTATCGCCCAGATGGTATTCCTTAAGATGTCTTGAAATTGGTGTCTCAAGACGATTTCTTGGGGACCTTACATGTTCCATAATTCTTTCCTTAAAGGCCCTAAAAGTTTTGCCTACATATTTTTGTCCACAGGAACAGGACAGCAAATACATCAAACCCTTGGTGTTACAATTAAAGAAATTTTTAATCTTAAACATGCCCTGTCCTGTGCTATAATTTACCGTCTTTGAGCCCTTGGATATGTATCTGCAGGCTACACACCTGCCACAGCCATACGTACCACAGGGTGGGGTCCCCAACCAAGTGTCGCGTGGCTGTGGTTTAATGGAAAAGTGACTCGGCACCAAAAGGTCCCGGATATTCCGACCTCTTCTGACCGTGATATCGATACTTGAGCCCAGAACCTCTCTAAGGTGAGCATCGTTCAGCAAAATAGGCCAGAATCTATCCAAGGACGTTCTCACTTCAGACCATGCCGAGTCGTATGTAGCAATCATACGAATAGTTCCTACTTTCTTCGTTTCAATATTAGCTTGATGGTCACAGAGAAGTTGCTTTCTCTCAGTTTCCAGTGCCCTCTTGTACGCCTTTTTAAGGCAACGATTTGGGTAGCCTTTTTCTTTGAAGTGTGTTCTAAGTTCACGTGCTTTCAATTTAAAATCCGAAATATCGCTGCAATTTCTCCGAAGGCGAAGATACTGGCCAACGGGAATCCCCTTTTTTAGGGACCTCGGATGACAACTCCCCCAGAGGGAGTTTGTGGACGTAGGTTTCCTAAACAGGGTAGAATGGAAAGTACCATCCTCATTGATGGAAATAGTCACATCAAGGAAGTTGATTGAGCGCCCCCCGTATTCATATGTGAATCTGAGGTTCTCATCATTCTTGTTTAAAAGTGCCACCAGATCTGAGAATTCTTGTGGAGTACCTTGCCAGACAATCAAAATCTCGTTGATGTAACGACCCCACCACAAGATTTTAGATAGATATTCTGTCAGGGCATCAGAGGTGTAAATCTGATGTTCCCACCAACCCAGGTGAAGGTTTGCATATGAGTGGGCACAAGCTGTCCCCATAGCAGTACCCCTCACCTGGTGGTAGAATCTGGTGTTAAACAAAAAATAATTATGTGACAAAATAAATTCCAAAAGGCGTACAACGAAGGTTGTGTGTAGATCATCCTTAGGGCTAATAATATATCACCAATTACGGTCCCAGGATAATGGCAAACTTTTAGAAATAGAACCCTGGTAAACAATCCCGACCTGGTGCCAATTGTTATGCAGGGAGGATATATCAGCAACGTCTTGGTCAGGTATGGGTGCTAAAAGTGTTAGCAGATGCTGAGATGTCAACTTCGGGATATGCAAGTTTGGAGTTCAAAAATCTAGAGACTTGAGAAATGGCTGGGTGATGAGTACAGCTTCCATCTTTAAGATTGTACAACTTAGAAAAAAACACCTCAAAGGCAGAGGCTATATGGGTGGGGATAAAGATTTTATTGCCATCCTGATCCATCAAACATGACATTTTAGAGAATGATTTATTAATGCTTTATTTTCAGTTATTTAGCTGAAAAAGCACCTGCTCTGTTATCTTGCATGTAAAACCTACACTTCATCTGCTGAAAGATAGAGCCTGTGTGTTGGGAGTTCAATAAATTTGAGTTTTGTGTATAGCCTACAGATAAGCTGGAAAGCGGAATTTCTGATTCTGTATGTTGAGGTATGATAGCTTTTCTAGCAGGAGCAGTTGCTTCTTACCTCAAGATTCTTTAATAAAGGAGGTATTTTTCACAAAGACCCCTCAGGTAACTGCCTTATAGTGTATTTATATGTCTGTCAGCTGTATCATTAACTTTAAAATAATCTAACTTTTTATTCACATTTTCCACTACTGAAGGGTTTGTCATTAAACCGCCTGGTACCTTTGGAAGAATAGCTTTCTGTCAATTTTAAAAGAATAGGGACATGATCAGACCATGTAATAGAGCCAAGTATTGAGAGGCCCCCTGTAGTAACAAAGATGAAATAAAAAAATATGTCAGAGTTATGAACATGGGAGTGGAAAGTAAATGTCCTCTCCACTGGGTGCTGCATACTGTCAGGATTACAAGTTGATCCAGCACGCAGTACTGTGTCACACCTAGGACTAAAGATAATATATAACCGGACCTTAGAATGGCCAGACTTAATGTCTCCAAGAATAGTAAAAAATACTTGCCGAGGTCAGGGACAAATGGACACAGAATCAGACACAAAGATGAGGGAAAGCCAAAAGTCAAGGATACCAGATATCAGGGAATTCAAAACAAAGCCAAAGTAACAAAAACAGAAAATCAAGATCAGGAACACACTCTCGGATAACCATAGGCATGAAACCACGTCAGGGCAATGAGCGAGAGAAGAATTGGGTTTAAATACCCCTCCTGTGGATCCGATTGGCTGTAACCGGCCTTTGACCCCAAAGGCAATTACCAGGTTTCCAAGTGCATGATTGCTGCTTATGCCTCCTGTGGATTTCATTGGCCATGACCGGCCTTTGACCTCAAAAGTAATTATCAGGTTTCCATGTGCATCATTGCTGCTCGGCACAACTTTTTTTCTGTCAGGGCGGTAATGTTGCTCGGCACAACTTTTCCTGTCAGGACAGTAAATGCCATTAACCACATTTTTATGTGCGTATGAATACATGACCTTACCCCCCACCGAAAGATTTACTAGTGTCAGGATGTCTTAATATGTCCGTAGATACGTACATTTGTTTAAGAAGCTCAAAAGCCTCTTTAGCTTCTTTAGGCCATATAGTACAATTAGCCCCCTTGCGTGTCATATTGGTGATGGGGATTATTACCGAAGAGAAACCTTTGATGAATCTCCTGTAATAGTTACAGAAACCAATAAACCTCTGTATGGCTTTTAACCCACTAGGTAATGGCCATTGTACGACCTCTAGTTTGCGAGGATCCATTTGGAAACCAGAGGCAGTTATACCCCAAAACTGAACCTCATGTTGATCAAATACTAATTTCTCAAGTTTTCAATAAAGACCGTTTTTAATCAAAGTTTGTAAAACTTGTTTAACATGATCATGATGAGTTTGGATGTCAGGGGAATAAATAAGGATATCATCCAGGTATACAAGCACAAAAGAGTAAATATAGTCTCTGAGTACATCATTAATGAAGTCTTGAAATACTTGGAGCATTACATAACCCAAAGGGCATAACAAGATATTTGTAGTGCCCACTCTTAGTGTTAAATGCGGTCTTCCATTCATGATCCTCGCTAATTCTCACCAAATTGTACGCACACCTAAGGTCAAGCTTAGTGAAGATCTTAGCACCCTGGAGTCTATCAAACAATTCGGATATAAGGGGAATGGCATAGGCATTTTTGATAGTAATCTTGTTTAATGCCCTGTAGTCTATGCAAGTTCGTAATTCTCCATCTTTCTTAGCTACAAAAAAGAACCCTGCACCAGCAGGCGGGGATTATTTTACGTATATGGCCTTTTCTTAGAGATTCTTTGATATACTTATCCATGATTTTACTTTCTTGTGGGGATAGGGCATATACCGATCCTTTCAGAGGCATAGCCCCAGGCAACAGATCAATGAAACAATCATAAGATCTGTGTGGAGGAAGAGCATTTGTCTGGCTTTTATTAAATGCCTCTCTAACCTCCCAATACTATATGGGAATTTCGGGAGTCGGAGACTTAGCAGCGGGTAATGCAAGGATGCCCACTTTTTTAGAAATGGGTAACATGCAGCTTTCCTGACCGTCTCTACCCCATTCTAGTATCTCCCCTCTAGTCCAGTCAATATGAGGTTTATGCTTGATGAGCCAAGTGCACCCTAATACTATGGGACAAGAAGGGGAAGCGATTATCTGGAAAGTAATGTCTTCCTTATGCAAAGCTCCTATCGTAATGCAAATAGGCAAGGTCTCATGGGTAATAAGAGGTTGAGCTAGGTCTTCCATCAATACCATCAACCGCTAAAGGTGATGATCTCTCCTTGACTGGTATAGTGTGTTTTTTTAATACAATACAAATCAATAAAGTTACCAACCGCACCTGAGTCAACCAGGGCTTTGCATGAAAAGTTCTCCTCGTTGCAAAAGGCGGAAATGTCATCTCAGACTTGTCCCCTTAGGGTTCTTAGGTGCGGAAGTTTTCCAGATGTATAGGACAAGCATCTCTCATATGCCCTTTCTTGCCACTATATAAGCACAGACCCTCTCTTCTCCTATACTGTTTCTCTTCCTCAGACAGTCCTGTAACAACTAACTGCATAGGTTCGGATTCAGACAGCGTTGAGAGATCAGAGACAACAGGTTTGGAGAATCGAGGTGCTAGTGACATAGTCAAAAGTCTAGTTCTGTTTCTAGTAATTTCCCTGATCCTGAGTCTATTACCAATCTGCATCACATAGGTAATAAAGTCATTTAACCCCTTAGGTAGGTATTTGGCAGCAATTTAATCAAGTATAACTTTGGTAACTAAGTGCTCTGATAGGTAACTCTTGAGCCTTGCCTGATAGGTAATTCTTGAGCCTTGCAAGCAACCAATCAGAGCACTCGTACCTGTTGGCTTAAACCAACCAATAAGAGCGCTCTGAGTCAAATTGCAGGGCATGGGAAGGCTCTACAAGCCTTTCCCTGCCCTGCGGCAGTCAGTCTGTGCTGTGCCCTCGCTTGGTGAAGTTGGATTATTTTTTTAGTATCAGGATTTTTTTTGGTGTGTTTTTTTTTTATTTTAACACGAATTATGGATTTTTATTTTGCCTTTTTTAGGGCTGAAAAAATAAGGTTTTAGAAAAAAGAAGACATCTAATGGTAAGTATGATTTTTTTTTTCTTTTTTATTTACAGGTATTTATCATTTTATTCCCCCCTCACTACTTTTAGGGTGAGGGGGGTAGGTAGGAATTAATTTTATTTGAGGAGATGACTTGGGCTTAGGAACCATTAGTCACCTTGGGGGATTGCTTTTACATTTAGCCCCCATCTGCCACCCATGGGTGGGGGCTGGGGGGACACCAGGTCCCCCTCTATTGTTATTTTGGTCCCCCAGCCACTTCTTCTATGCCTATCTAGTAAGTCTCACAAGGAGAGAGACTTTCTTTATTTCACTTTACTTTATCGTCTGTCTACTTTTGATTATTATGGCTGCCAATCTTTTACACAGTTACCTTTCTCCCTTTAGCACTTTTTCTGGTGCTTAGGTACGAAGGGGAGATTTACTAACACCTTATGCATTAAAGGGCCAGCACTAATAAAGCCTATATGAATATTGCAGACTTAGGTGTTTAGTAACTTTATCTCCTCACTTACTTAGGCATGGGAGTAGCCTTATAAGGCTAGTTCGGTATTTATTATTATTTGGAGTCACAATTTAGTTTTGTGTTGATACTTTCTGTTACTTCAGATATTTAGTGGTCTCCCTCTGGTTACATTGTTCCATACCACTGGATGCTTTGATGCCTACATTTTTATTTCCAATCAGCTATATATTCAGTTTGTGAATTTTTGCTTCTTTGTTTCTGTGGCTAGTATCTTGGGTTGAGCCTTTGGGCATTGCTGGAAGTGCCCTCCTGGTGCATGGGATCAGTGTGGAGGTGGTGGCTATTCCCTTTTACACCCATTTTCACACGGATCCCATTTCTTTCTATTTTCATGGTTAATTCTCCTGCAGCCCGGAGTCTATTAAACAAAAGAACTGAAACAAAAAGGTAATGCATTTGCCCTATCGTTTCGTATATAATTCTTATGTAGGACTTTTGTTTGTGTTATAGTAAACTAATAATAAAAAGTCTGAAAATTCGCACGAAGATAACAAATGCACATATGTCTAATATTCAGTAGTATACCACTGAAAATAACATTTGGGCTCCTTGTCTCAAGCAAAGTATGTTTCCTAGACTAATAATTGAATCTAACATAGTCAGTCTCACCTAGTGCCATTCGGCTCTTATGAATTAAATTGAATTAAAACCCTTACAGCTAAGGGATAGGAATGCAAGCATCATTTTAATTAGAACATTAAGAGTCTAGAACTAGCTGAGCTCTCAGTAGCCTAAGAAGTGTCCAATATAATGGAAACCAAGAAACCTGTCTGCCCCTTCTGCAATATAGCATAAGAAATTGTATATTTTATAAATTAACCTTGTTACACCTCCCTGGCTGACAATTGGACAACTGATCTTGTTACTTCCTGATTTGGTTAGCTTAGTGGAACTAAACTCAAGAGTCAGGCAATTA
Organism: Pelobates fuscus; assembly: GCF_036172605.1. NCBI lineage: Eukaryota > Metazoa > Chordata > Amphibia > Anura > Pelobatidae > Pelobates > Pelobates fuscus. Next base: position 81,504,778 of record NC_086325.1, on the reverse strand, counting down.
CTCAGAGCACCTACCCTGTAAAGAACATCTAGTCTGGGGAAGAAGTGGAGGGCTTGCATATGCTGCAGACAAGAGGTTGGTAGCTTTTGCAAGCTATTTGTAGCTATGTCCTCAATAAAAAAAATGCATGATTCAATACATGCATGTTTTCATTGGGGTTCACATAATTAACATTGACTTTTTTTTGTACATTTTTATTTTTTTATTTGGTCAATGGAGTACCATGTGATTTAAAATATGGAGAAGACTTTGAAAGGCAAGCTCCAACTATAAAGTGTTTTTTTTATACATCAGGACTGGGAGAGTGATTTTGTCTGTTAGAAAATAACAGAATAAAAAATAAAAATTGAAATACAAAAGGCATTAAGTAATAATAATAATAATAATAATAATAATAATAATAATAATTATAACATAAAAGTGATGTAAATGAATATACATATATTCACAGGTATGAAGTTCACTCCAGTAGACTCTCTGGATCTTAATTTAACAAATTAAATGCTGCATTGTCACAGAAAGCAAAGTGGGGCACCCGTAACACCACAAATCAGGAGGATGTAGGAATGCACGACATAATGGATTTGCTGCACATGTTGTAACTAGCTAGCAGTGGGCTCTAAGACACTGTAAATGAATGGTACCTAAGAGTAGCCCAATTGTTTGAGTAAGTCCCTGTGGATATTGCCTGAGGGCCAATGTAGTGAGATTGTGTATAGAGATGTTTGCAGTTTTGAGTTAGTATAGTGTCTCCATTGAAGGCATAAGAATGTGCCTATTAATATCCACCTTTTTACACGATTCTTAGAACATAAGCTGTCATGTCCTGGCACAGGAGAGTTGAGTGTCAGAAAGGTGTGGATCTGTGCCTTGTAGTTTCCTTCTAAAAATCTTAAGAAGACAGAGGGTAACAGGCAAAGAATAACAGCTATGAGAGGACAGCATGGATCCTTATGTTGTTAAAGATAAATATAGAAACAAGTGCAAACTCTTTCACTATATCACTTTGTGGTATTATAATTTCCACCAATATCACTATTATAGCATATAATATAACACCAAGTGTTCTGGTAGATAGAAAACTATATGTCAATTTAGAACTGGAATCCTTGTTAAACTTTGCAACATATAAAAACATCATCTCCAAAGAGAATGCCCAATACCTTTTTAATAAATATCCAGTAATTACAATTTTTTATTTCTTGCCAAAATTGCATAAAAACCATGTAGAACCCCCGGGAAGACCCATTATTAGTGGGATAAATTCAATAACAGCCCATCTTTTAGAATTCATAGATCATCATTTACAAAAAATATGCCCAAGAAGCTCCCTCGTATATACGAGATTCGTCCCATATTTTAGAAATTCTTGACAATAAACAGTGGGACAAGAACAACATATGGGTTACAATAGATGTAACATCTTTATATACCATCATTAAGCACAAAGTGGGTCTAGCAGCGGTGGAAAAAATGATGGAAGAAGATATCAATATACAAAGTCCCTTAAGAATTTTTTTATTAAGAGGTATACACTTCATTCTCCATCATAACTATTTTTATTTCAATGAAGCTTTCTACCTTCAACAAACGGGTACAGACCAGGTTTGCTCCAGCTATGCCAACATATACATGAGAGATTGGGAAGCCAACTCGATATGGAGGGGGCAAAGCTGGGCTGCAAACCTGGTCCTATGGAAACGTTTTATAGATGATGTTTTGTTAATTTGGAAGGGCACACAGCAAGAATTAGAAGAGTTTTTACAATATATAAATGTTAATAATTACGGCTTGAAGTTCACGTACACGTATGACACAGATAGTATTATTTTTTGGATATAACATTTTTTGTGAATCAGGGCAAGATTCAATCAAAATGCTATTTCAAGGAGACGGAAGGAAATAGCTTCATACACAAAAAGAGTTGTCATCATGAAAACTGGCTAAACTCAATACCAAAAAGCCAACTAACTCGAATCAGGAGAAACTGCTCGAAAGATAGCGATTATTATAAACAAGCTAGTCATCTATCAAATAAATTGATCTCTAAGAAATATGATAGAACTATTTTAAAACAAAAGACATCCAGAATTGGAAAATTAAATAGAAGGGAACTATTAAAACAAAAAAAGAAGGATAAAGTACAAAAGGAAGCTTACACATATGCGTTTATCACCCATTCAATGCACAGCACTACGATATTAAAAAAATCCTAAACAAGCATTGGGATATTTTACTGAAGCATCCCATCTTGGGGAAAGCACTCCCAAGAAAGGCACCAGTAATTTTTAGGAAGGCAAGAAACCTAAAAAACATATTGGCACCTAGCTATGCAAGGTTTCCATTCATGTCATAAATGCAAGGCTTGTAGAACTCAGACTATTAAGTGTAAAAAAATTTAAAAGTACCATAACAGGAAAAGAGTTTAGTATAACATCTAATATAAACTGTGACACCAGAAATGTAATATATGTCTTGCAGTGTCCCTGCGGGAAACAATATGTAGGGCGGACCTGCAGGAAGTTAAAAGAACGTATCTTGGAACATCAAAGTAATATTCGAAAAAATCAAATAAACATATAGTTCCAATTTATTGCAATGTATGCAATACATTTAATTGGCAAGGCTATCATTATCTAGGTGTAGAAAAAATAGAAAGTTATTGGAGGGGTGGTAGCCTAATTAAGAAGTTAGCCCAATGGGAAACATACTGGATTAATACATTATAAACCCTGCAACCAAGGGGACTCAACCTAGACATCGATTTATGGTGCTTTTTAGATTAGAATTTAATCAGTCTACTGACGCTTTGTATTATATATATGTTCTATTCTATTTGATTTTTATCTCATGGTGTTGGGGATCTTCTGAATGCGACTTTTTATCTTTATTTTTCATTTTTCATTTTTCATTTTATGGTTTTTGTATTTAGTTCTTCATATCATCTCTTACTGTTTCTATAGGAGTGTAAAGAGTATCTTTCTGCAATCATGTGCAATAGAAAGAAAAAAAGAAAAAAACATTTCCCCTTAAAATTAAGAAACTAAAAAAGTGTGGAACTAAATAAATAAAAATACACACATGTAATGATGTTTGAAAAATTTTAGTTATAGGTAAAATAAGCTTAATTCTATTGATATATGTATATAAAGAATTAAATAAAAATGTATTAGAATTTTTTTCACAGATGTCTAAAATAGGCATTGATATTATATTATATATATATATTTTATTGATCAATTTTGCTAAATAATACATTATAACTATATGAACAAAAAAAATAAATAAAATGGGAAATATTTACTCATTTGAAGAAAATATGGAATATACCCCTTTAAATAGTAAGGGGATTGTTTTCACAATTTGTATATGGTTGTTTACAGAGACTTTATTATATTAACTATATTGCATGAGGAATGCACTTTAAAAATGTATAAACATGAGGAGATATGTGACAATTATTTGATTAAATGGGAAAGTGTGCTTAAAAGTATCTTATATATATGTTCTTATTCCCCCTCTACACCTATATCGTGTATACACATCGATTTCAAATGGTCCCGCTATGGTGGACCGCATGTGGAACGCAAGAATCATATTACCATTGAAAAAAATCTTGTGGAACGCAAGTGGAATGCAAGTGGAACGCACGTCCGGAACGGAACGTGATGACATCATATACCCGGAACCAGGAAGTGATTGTAATCTAACCGGGAGCAGCTGAAACTCAATCGAGGAACATATGAAAGGACTTTATGTACTGTTTGTGGGGTGTATTTAAGAGTGAGGAAGGGGGAATGGTTTTTATTCATTGTTGTACCTGTCACACTGCTGCAAAGTCCCTGAGGAATTCCCTGTAGTGGGAGGAAACGCGTTGGACAGATTGTGGGCAGTTTTAACTTATTTTCACGCTGATTGATCCTTACCTATGTGTAAGTAATAAATGCGTTTTATATTTTGTGCACATCTTTCTATATTTCATTCTAGATGGATTTTATTTTCCATGTAATTGAGATCTGGAAGATCAGACATTGGAAGCAGAGAACTGCCTGAGAGCTACATTGATTTTTGCCTGTTTTAACACCCAAAGTGTGAGTGACCCATTGGCACATATCATCATTATAATAGTATCATACGGAGTTGCACCATGTTATTTTTTATTCCCCTATAGTTGGATTGACCCAATATTTGTATCTTGTTAAAGATAAAGACATTGTTGTTAAAGTTAAAGACATTTTTAAAGAGTCCATGAAGCAATCTCAAGGCTACTGGGATCTCATATATCACATTTAGTAAATTTACTAGTTTCAGATGGTCATTTGATAATGGGTGAATGCCTAAGAAGCAGCCTGTCCCCCCCCCCCCCCCTCCCCCCAGATTAAAATTACAGCAGAGGAGCCCTCCAGCATTTAGTTGAATAAGTTCAAATAATCACCCAGTTGATAGGGAAATAATAATTGTATATCACCGGGAACCAGTTTCTAATATTACTTGCCTGTATAAAAGCCAAAGTCCCATGCTGACCATAATGAAGTCACACTACAAGTCATGCAAAGTGCATTTCACTGCATTTAATTATTTCTTGCAAAACATGTGCATAATAAATGCGAAATATTGCCTAAATTATATCAGAGAACCAAGCAGTTGCCTACGTCGTCTTATATGTTATTCTGTGACAGAGCTTGTGAATTGTTCTGGATGTTATATATCAATAATTATATATATTGATATTTGCCAGAAATAATTAGTGGGTTGAGAATTCAGTGAAGGATATCATTACATACTTTACAGTAACATCATGTATATTAGGAAGCTGTAGGTATTAATTTTTCCTCTCCTATATGAACTCAAAACTGGGATTATTTCTAAGTGCACTTGTATGAAATGACATATTGAAATACTAGGATAAAAATGTAATATTGCACTTCAATGTTGTGTTTATGGAATATGTTTTCTTGTGCGATATTGTTGTATCTTACACTCTAGTCAATGAAAATAATATTTAAGACACGCATCTAAAAATCATTGCAATTATTCATTAATGACTGTAATATCCATATATATGTTATCTGTACACTTGATTTGATCCATTAATTTACTTGGTTAATTGTGTGTTTTCTGGATTAATAAAAAACAGACTTGTAGATTAATTTATGGCCAAACAGAATTTGTCCTGACTCAATGCCAAATGGATGATCAGAAGAATTTCCAATTTTCGAGGAGCATTGTGCCACAATCTCGGGGGAACCAACTCACGTGAGCACATACATGTTTAGTTCTATTTGTGATTAATGCTATTCCAGGCACCAGGAATAACGGAGTTAGAATGTAGAAGACGCATTTTTTTTTGGTTTCCATACAGCAAGGAAAAGGAAGTGTGGTCACTGCAGTGTCAAAACAATATATATATACAATTCACCTAGTGCAGCAAAAGTGCATAAGGCTGCAATGGTTCAACACATAATGCACATATACATGGAACCACACTTTTATTCGAAAGACAAATGTTACAGGACCCCTGTCCCACCCTCAGTGTACAAATGCCCTCCACTGAAGGGTATTTGTACACTAAGGAAGGGTCAGGGGTGTTTTGATTTTTGGTTTGGGGGCAAATAAGCAGCTTAGTTTTCCATGAAGAACAAAAATATTGCATAATAATGTAGGGTGTAACTTAGGTCCAATAAAGAGGTAGCAAAACAAACATAATTTATGGTTAGAGAACAGCCACAGTATGTTGATTTAATTCACAGATCAAGTGATAACTGAATAATAGGTAAGAAAAAGGGGGGGGGGGTAACAATAAAACAACTATACTTATAAGCAGGATTATTTTAGAAACTTAGCTCTCAGTTATTGAGGGAGACAGACCAGCAGTGATATAGTGTGTTGGTGTGTTTGGAGGAAAGAAAATACTTAATTTGGAGATAATGGTGTCAAGACAAAAAATAATTTCCTTAGCCTGGGTGATTGATTTTAGTGTGAGACTAGTTTTAGCTGCATGCTGTATGTATTAGCTAAAACTGACAGGAGCACAAGCGAAAACTCTGAGTGGGAGATAGGAGATTGGCACTTGGCAGTCATTTTGTCATTCATCCAACTGTGGGACTATTGTACCAATACAAGTTGTTAAACATTTTTTATGCTTTTCTTAACTGTTTGGTGGAAAGAAAAATCTTTTGGGGGGACCATGGTCTCAGGAAGATAATCAATTTGCCTAGCTTAGGCTATCATGCTTCTAGTGGTAAGCATGCCTCTCCTTGATGGCACACTGTAGGTTCAACCTTATCAGCATGTCAGACTGGTAGTGAATCTGTAGGGCAGCAGGGCAATCAATCTCTCCTGCTATATGTTGAAGGGATTTACAAAAGCACACTTCAGCAAATATATTGCAGACAATCAGGCAAATGTTGGGAACTTGGGTGGGAGAGCACACAGGCACCAATCTGCATGTTGGGCTCGTGGTCACCAACAGAGCTGCCAACTTGGTAATAGCTCTTTGAGATAATCATCTACACCCATCTTGTAGTGAAGGCACCTTATAAAGTCATCACAAAGGTGCAAACCATTCTTGATCACTGGACAAGGATTATTTGGCATTACGACCATAGTATGAGGGAAAGCCAACTCTAGAGATAGGAGCAAAAAAAAAAAAAAGTGGGTTTCTCACACAACATCTACGAAAGGATACCAACATTTGGTGGACTTCAGTTTATATATGCTAGAAAGAATAGCAAACTCTATTCGGTTTAGTATGGTTGGGGCCGCTACGGAGGTGACTTGGTTGGGGTTTGGTAAAGAATTGGTTAAGCGGATTGGCAGGTGGGAATCTGTGCGGTTCCGCTCCTACTTTTGCCTGGGTAAGTTTTTGTGATGGGGCGGGGATGCAGGTTCTTAGGCTGTTGTGCTGACTGTACATTCTTATTTCCATAGGTTGTTTGGCATGGATCAATGGTAACTCATACATCTTCTGGGCAAAGAGGAGAGCAGAAGTTAATTTTAAGGGTCAGCAGCAGGGCTTTCTTGAGGACCAGTTGGCAGGGCTGGGGGCACCAGATTCGTGTGACCCAGCAGGAGGGAAGCGCACAGCGCTTCTTCCTGCCAGTCACTCATTTAAGCATGGCTGGGCAGCACGGACCACGGTACAAGAGCATGTGTTTCCTGTACCCGGCCATCGGCCAGACTGACAGGAAGTGCTCACTCAGTGAGGAAACAGAAGCTCCTGTACCGCTGTCCACGCCACCGGCCACGTTACAATGCTAGGTAGGATGCAAAACAGGGATGGGGGGGATAGCACTAAGGGCGGTGAGCAGGGGGGAGAGGGAGGACCACCAAAGGGGGGAAGGAGGAGAGGGAGGACCACTAAGAGAATAGAGGGGGTGGGGCGACCACCAAGGGGTTGGGGGAGATGGAGGATCACTAAGGGGATTTGGGGGAGAAAAGACCACTAAGGGGGGGGTGGGGGAGAGAGGACCACTAAGGAGGGGATAGGGGTGAGTGGAGAGGACCACTAAGAGGGGGGAGACCACTAATGGACAGGGAAGATCTCTAAGGATAGAGGGGACATCTCTAAGGGAGGGGAGGAGAGGGGAGGAGAGATCACTAAGGGACAGGAGGGCACGTGAGAGCACTAAGGGACAGGAGGGGGAGCTCTGAGGGACGGGTGGAGAGAGCACTAATAGACTTGAGGGGATATTACTAAGGGACAGGGGGGCAATGGAGAGCACTAAGGGAAAGAGGGGGAAGGGAGAGCACTAAGGGACAGGAGGGAAGATCACAAATTGACAGGAGGAGAGAGCACTACAACAAAATAAAAATAAAGAGCTGCTCCCATCAGCCCCTATCCTACCCCACAAATCCTCTCTTTCACACTACACAAATACACAATGCATCCTTACACATACAGAGAAACATGCAATGCATCCCTACACACACACACACACACACACACACAGAGAAACATATAATGCATCCCTACTAACACACAGACACAGTGAAACACACAATGCATCCCTTATGCACACACACACTGTTTCTCTTACACACACACAGAAACAAAATGCATCTCTTACACACACTCAATGCACCCCTTAAAGACACACACTGCATTACATTAAACACACACTGCATCCCCTGTATGCATGCTACATCCCTTACACAAATTGGTATCCCTATACACTACATTCTATAAGAACACACACACACACATTACATCCTCTACAATAACACATACCCTACACACATACACTCCACTCCCTGTAAGCAAACTTATGGGTGGGTCATGTAGGTGGGCTTATGGGTGGGCCTTGTAGGCATACTCACGGTCAGGCCCTGGCGGCCCAGACCTTGAGCTGTGTAAGGGACCCCAAGAAATGGAGCTGCTTCCTGTTCAGTGACTTTTTTGAGCACCATTACAAACAGTCTTAAGAGAGCCTCTTCAACACCAGATCAGTGGAGCCAGACTGCAGCCTGAGCCCATCATCATCTTCTTGTCCTCATCTGGTGGCAAGTAGGCAATCCAGTATATTATTAGTGGCACTAATCTCTAATTTACCTCACATGAAAGGGCCACTAGAGTCACCAGAACCACTACAGCTTAATATAGTGGTTCTGGTGTCTATAGCCTGACCCTGCAGGCTTTTTAATGTAAACACACTACCTTTTCAGATAAAAGACACTGTGTGCAGAACTGGTGTTGGCCCATATGGCAGATCATATAGTTGGGGCATTGTGATGTCACATGTTGGGCAGAAAAAATCTAGGGTGGAAAAAATCCTTGCACTGGCCCTGCCAGTTGGTGTTAAAATGTTTTAAGTACCGGGGGTTCAGATGGAGAGTGGTGTTCGGGGAACTGTTCTGTTTGGTGGAGGGAGGTAGACGGCACGATTTTATTATATTCTATGCAGGGGGTAATGATTTAGGGCTTGTTCTGCAGAGGGATCTGGTTAGATGGATGAAGCAGGACGTCAATGGGATTAGAGATTTGGTTACCGGTGTCATGATCATCTGGTCAGAGATTGTACTTCAGAGGAGGCATGCAGGGGATGCTGCGACGATTAATCGCTGTCGCTGTAAGGTGAACAGTTTAATGGCTAGCTTTATTTGGAAGCTGGGGGGGGTGGTGGTCAGGCACAGGGAGCTGGAGAATTGATTGGCTGGGTATTTCCATCAAGACGGAGTGCACCTTACCGAGGTGGTTTGGGATTTGTTGAATCTGGGATTCCAATAAGGGCTCAGCAGGGCTCTGTTTTTGCAGGGTGGTGGAAGATCAGATGGCTTAAGGGGTCAAGGTCTGAGCTGGTAAGGGGAAGGAAAATGGGGATAGGGACTTTGGGGTTAGAAAAGGAGCAAGGGTTAGGTGTGGTGTGGTGGAATAGAATTGGAGTTATCCATTGGTGATGGTTTTGGGAGGTTCGAGTCCCAAGGTGACGCAGAACCTCGGAGGTGTGGGGCTATCCGGGTATATGTTATATATTATTATATGTTATTTATGGTTAGTCATTGCCCTATTTATTGTTGGGTCTGCTAAAATATAACTTGTGTTATTATATGTTATGTTTAATAAAGCTGTGGACAAATTTCCCCATACATAGTAGTGTTATGTTTTTATTAAAGGGGGTTGGGTATGGGTTGGTTAGGTACAGATGCACCTCCCCATATGGAGACACTGCACCTTTCAAGACCATTTAATGGTGAGAAAAATGGTATATAATATGTATGGGTACAGTAAATGAGTAAGAGGAAAATTATAGCTAAACACAAACACAGCAGAAATGTAAAAACAGCCCTGGTCCTTAACGGTAAGAAAATTGAAAAACGGTCTGGTCTCTAAGGGGTTAAAAAACAGAATGTAAACACAAGCCTGGAATGCCCTACAATGTTTTTACTGTGTGTATTTAGAATCTCAGAAAACCAGTTAGCCTTCAAAGGAAATGAATTAAAATGTTTTACAAAGATATGTACGATCACCTTTAACATTGCTTAGAGCCAAAATGAAATTGCATTCAGGCATGTAAATAATTTACAAATTCTGGTAGGAAGGGTTTAGTAATATAAACAATCACCTGCTGACATTTTGAATCATGCAAAGCCATTGAGGTAGGAGGTGGGTTGAAATAAATGAGAGCAGTGATTTAAAAAAAAAATACTGCAGAGGAAAACCAGACATTGGGGATTTAAAATACACAGAATGTATCTGTGCTGTTTTTAAGGTCCTCTAGTGCCTGTAGCAGTTCCTGGTTATGTTGATAGTCCAAGGGAGTTGTGTAATGTAAATGTAAAATATGTGTTGTTATTTAAGGAGTCTGTTTCCTAAACCACAAGAAAAGTTGTTTTTCTGGCCCTATAGTGCCCTCCTCTCTCAGGGACACCCCCACCCCCTTTTTATCCCCCCTCCTCCTCCATGGTGCAGAAGAGATTAAAATCCCTTCTGTCACTTACCTGAGTCCAGTGCCACTGTCCCTCAGAAATGGTTTGTGCTTTGCCTCCGCTCCTCCCCCACTGACTTTAGAGGAAGACCTAATGCACATGCACAGCAATTGTCACATTCGTATTTCCTCAATAGGAATGCATGCATAATGCTTTCCTATGGGGTTTTAAATGACAATGGATGTCCTCATGCATAGCATGAAGACATCCAGCATCACTTAGGTGACTAAATGTCAACCAAAAATATTAATGCAAGCACTGAAGTCCCTCTAGTGGCTGTCTGGTAGACATACATTAGAGGTGGCATTAACTCTCAAAGGTAATTATTACTTGGGGCTATGCACCTAGACCACTTCAATGAGCTGAAGTGGTCTGGGTGCCTATGGTGTCCCTTTAAATTGCTTAAAACAACTATACTTCTCCAATGCAGAAAAAATGAAAGAGCAACACATCTTGAAAAACAAGCAAGGCAAACCAATGCCATGACTAATTCTTTGATTATTTGAATCAGTAAGCAGTTGTGGAACTGACATATTAGTTATAAACAGGTACAGACTTGCCCTCAGGTAAACCATTATCATTTACTTCTATCTCTGGTGTAGACCAAGTGGTCAGCACTAGATATAGATGTGCAGTGTTGCTAGCTGCAGTTATTCCCAAAGAGTGATCAGGTTCTACTTTCCAAAGTGTCTTTAGCTCTACTAACCTCATCAATGCAATTTCCATGCATGGTGGTATATACTCTGCAGAGCAGTGGTTATTATGTTTTCAATGTTCCTTTTAATGAAAGGAGTAAGCAGAAGGTTCCTCATTTGATCATTTGGATATTCACCAATTATTGAGAATGTAATCTAGGAGAAGGCAGAACTTAGCTCAACAGAATTATTCCATTGCCTCTTGGTTATATTTTTCATTAATATTATGCGATTAAAGGCCAGTAGAAGCATTCATTCTATATTCAACCCATGTTATCATGCAGAGAAACTTAACAAATTAAGTAATTTGTCAAACAGGTTACTAGCTTATATGTGACAATGTATGTGACAATGGTACCAATATGTCTGCCTTGTGAAGAGGCTGAAATGTGAATGCACTTTTCTTGGTCTATTTACTCATTAAAATGTTTCTGGTAATGCTCATTAGTGTATTCTATATTCTTGTACTCATACATTCACTGCAATAGCACAACAACAAGCTGCACCATTAGTTTGCAAAGGAGGCGGTAGCCAAGTGTGATTTAATTTTGTGTATGTATTAGAATGATGATGCTTCAGAATTATCCTTGTGTACCACATCATATACATGTCACTACCACCTTTTCATGAAATACCTACCTGTAATGCAAGGCGTTTGTAGAAAAGTAGCATGTCTAAATATGGCATATAAGCTGGTGGTGTTAATATTAGATACCTGCACTCAATACATTTTGTTCTAATTCTATAGTCACCAGTGAATAAAATGCTTAATGGATACTCAGGGCCATTAGAAATATGCCTAATATTTTTGTTGAACTCAGATAGCCACTAGAGGTGCTTCATGGGTCAGTGCTGCACAATATGCAACAATGACGTTCAGCATCTCCATGCCCTTCAGAAACATGGGATTGGGGGCGGGAGTGGGGCACTGCAGGATTCTGCAGTGCCAAGAAAATTGATTTGTTTTCTTGGAGAGTCCCTTTAAACACAGTATTTTTAGGAAGACCATGAAGCATGAATCTGGTGAGGGTGCCCCTTAAAAAAAAATATTTCTGCAAACAGATTCCTACTGCACACATTATCAAAACTATCTTCTCAGTGTCCACAGTAAAAAGTTTCAGTTGTAGATTGTTGGTATTCAGGGACTGCACACTCCACCCAAACTGATACAGGATGCTCAATGACCCTGAGTGGTCTCATTCCAAGCAGTTCTCAAATTAAATGAAGGACCAGGTAGTCCAAGTACTTGGAGCATCTAGTCCTTTTTTTTGAAGTCCAAAGTTCAGCTACACTAGCATCCATATATGTGAGTACTGCACAAAGCTCAAAATAAATAACAATAATAATTCATAATATTAGGATGATTTATAACTATTAGTATCCTTTAAAAATATTGCAGAGATATTTAATTTAATTTAAGCCGTGCAGTTCACAGTTCCTGTTAACATCCATGTTAACATATGTTACTGTATTCGTAGGTACTTTAAAATGTTTTCAATAACTCTATTACTATTATATTACACATGGAAAGGGACTGCAGTTTATAATACTATAATATATTGCTGTACTATAACTACTACATTATGTGTTTTTCTTATTTATGCTTTTTTGTGTATGGTCTCTGACCTCCCAAAAGATTGGTTTTATAGTTGTTTTTTTTTCATAAAGGTATTTGTGCAAACCTTCTAAGAAATGTAATTTCTCCAACTTCATTCTATCTTGTTTACCATTGTGTGTTTATTTTGCCTCCATTACACTGGAAAACAATTGTTGTACTGTGTCAAGAATTCATTAAGTGACCAGTATGTTCTAGAACGTTAACACAGCATGAAAATTAATCTTGACATAATGAAGTGTATTTCGTATCTACAACAGTCCTGCTTTAGATACGAAGTTAAAAAAATACCACATTCTAAGCACATTCTCAAGTTGAAGCATTAAAGCAATCATTTTATCATGTAGACTAATAGGTGTTTTAATTTACTGTACAGTTTTCTTTTATATAAAAGGGGCACCTTAAAAAAAAAATCAGCATAATATTTCTACCAGATTCTGAAAAAAATGTATTATTAATGATTTAATTTCTTATTTTTTTCATGGGATCTGAGGTTCCAATTAAAAACATGTTTGGACCATTGCTTTATAGGCTACCAGTGCTTAATCTCTGCAGAAAGCCTCATCACTTATCTCGAACAAAAGAACAATGAGTTAAGTAGAAAAAGTAATGAAATGCAGCATAACACATCCGTCAAAGTAGCAGGCAGTAGAGTTGCAAAAGAGAATGTGCAGGATCACAGACATTCATGAGATTTGTGTGTGTGTGTGTGTGTGTGTAGCAGCGACATGTGTGTGTTTGTAGATTGATGGTTGGATTAGATAAACAAATATAGTGGAATCCAAATAAAAATCATTTTGCTTTTGAATATAAGTATATGCAGCAAGCAATTATTGTTGTTTCCAGGATATGTTGTGACAGATTACTTGGTTTATCTGCATTTTGGAACACTGTTTTAAATATATGTCCATTTGTCATTTGTTGAGTTGATTCTGGAGTTAAGGTTAGGCATTCAGATGGAGCATACAATACAGATGAGGAGGTTCCCTTGCTATCACAAACCGGAAAAGCATATTTTGGTTGACTCATCCAGTGTCAGTATTCCATGTAATAACTCCTTAGTTTGTGGATCTCTTCAGTCTATACAGTACCTCACTTGCTGTGGAGTTGTTGCAGGCTGCTGCACCAAGACTGAAGAGATCTGGCTCTGTCCGCTGTTGACCTTACCTTGTAATTATCCTCACCCTATTACTTCTAGGCGTAACACATTCTTAGCAGTAGTAAGTGGGAGGCAGGTGCCATGTTTGACCGAGGTCCATGTAGCAGAAAATTATTAATATGTTTGGTTTTGCCTCAACTCTTGGTCTTCATCTGCTTACTTTTCTTCCTTGTGGTAGATGAGGTGTTTGTTGGAGGCAATGAATATGGAAGAATTAGTCAAAAAGAAGGGTTTTTTAGTTAATTGTTATGGTGCTCAGAAGACATGTGTCCATTCATTCTGCTTGCAGCTCATCCCATCATCCCATCATCCCATCAATCTCTATGCCTTATCTTTTACACAGAAACACAAAGGTCATAGAATAGAATGAGGTACTTGTGAGAAAAAAAAGGTATGGAATATAACCTCTCTCTATCCCCTACTAAGAGTCATATATGCCCATGTTGTGGTTTACATTTAGTGAATGAATACACCGATAAGTCACAACATTAAAACCACAGACAGGTGTAGTGTTTAACATGAATTATATTGTTACAATGACACCTGTCAAAGGAAGAATATACTAGGCAGCAAGTGAGTAGTCAGTTTTTGAATTCCACATGTTGGAAGCAGGAAAAATGTGCAAGCAAAAAGATCAGAGTGACTTTGGCAAGGGTCAAATAGTGATGCGGTCAAATGTGAATAGTGCATCAAAGCATTTTCAAAATGGAAGAAAGGACAACTATTAAACCGGCATCAGGGTCATTGACACCCAAGGCTCTTTGATGCATATAGGAAGGGAAGGCTAGACCGTCTGATCCAATCACAAAGAAGAGCTACTGTAACTCACATTTCTGAAAAACATAATACAGACCATGAAAGAAAGGAGTTAGAACACACAGTGCATCACAATTTGATGTGCATGGGGCTACAGAATCATAGACTAAGCAGAATGCCCATGTTGACCCCTGTTAACTACCAAACATTTCTACAGTAGGGACGTTAGCATCAGAACTGGACCATGGATCAATGGAAGAAGGTTACTGTTGACACGTACTACCTCTCAAGATATTTTTCACAGACCACATACACTTCATGGCAATGGTGCTCCCTGATGGCAGCGGACTTTTTCAGCAGTATAATTTACCTTGCCACACTGCAAACATTGTTCAGGAATGGTTTGAGCAGCATGACAAAGAGTTTAAGGTGTTACCTTGGCCTCCAAATTCCCCATAACTTAGTCCTATTGAGCATCTGTGGAATGTGCTGGAGCAACAAATCCATGGAGATCTTACCTCACAACTTGCAGGAATGAAAGAATCTGCTGCTAATGTCTTTGTGCCAGTTACCACATGACATGTTTAGAGGTTTTGTGGAGTCCAAGCCTTGACACACACAGCTTTTTTTTTGGCAGCACAACAGGACCAACAAAATATTAGGTAGGTGGTTTTAATGTTCTGGCTGATCACGGTATCTTCATGAATTACATTATAAAGTGAAAAAGATTAGCTGAAAAAATATGTTTAATCCAGAATTCCTAGTACAACCTTCTTCAAATCATTCACTGTTGGTGTTAGAAAATGATGTTGATCTGTACAATGTCACCTCATAGCAATAAAGAAGGGGAAAGAACCTTAGAAAAATGGTCAGAGCTGTATCTTCATGAATTACATTATAAAGTGAAAAAGATTATATGAAAAACTATGTTTAATCCAGAATTCCTAGTACAACCTTCTTCAAATCATTCACTGTTAGTGTTAGGAAATGATGTTGATCTGTACAATGTCACCTTGTAGCAATAAAGAAGGGGAAAGAACCTTAGAAAAAATGGTCAGAGCTGTGGCAGCTGACATTTAATGTGGATAAGTGCAAGATAATGCATCCTGGACGTAAAAAACCAAAAGAAGACTATAGAAAAGTTGATAGAGTCCTAACTTCAACATCTGAGGAAAGGGATTTTAGGGTAATTATTTCAGATGACCTAAAGTTAGACAGACAATGTAATAGAGCAGCAGGAAATGCTAGCAGAATGCTTGGTTGTATAGGGAGAGGTATTAGCAGTAGAAAGAGGGAAGTGCTCACGCCATTGTACAAAACACTCATGAGACCTCACTTGGAGTAGGAGACTGTATCTCCAAAAGAATATTGAAACTTTGGAGAGAGTTCAGAGAAGGGCTACTAAACTGGTTCAAGGATTACATGAGAAAACTCACAAGATAAGGTTAAAGGATTTTAACATGTATAGCTTGGAGGAAAGACGTGACATGGGGGATATGATAGAAACAATTAAATACATAAAGGGAATCAACACAGTAAAGGAGGAGACTATTTTTAAAAGAAGAAAAACTACCACAAGAGGACATAGTCTTAAATAAGAGTGACACAGGTTTAAAAATAATATCTGGAAGTATTACTTTATTGAGAGGGCAGTGGATGCATGGAATAGCCGTCCAGCTGAAGTTGTAGAGGTTAACACAGTGAAGGAGTTTAAGCATGCATTTGATAGGCATAAGGCTATCCTAACTATAAGATAAGGCCAGGGACTAATGCAAGCATTTAGAAAATTGGGGAGACTAGATGGGCCAAATGGTTCTTATCTGCCATCACATTCTATGTTAGACAAGGTAGGCTGGTCAATCATGCTAACCTTGTCTTAGATGGACCGAATGCTGCAAGATGCCAGTGAGTAATACCTTTATCATTCCAACCTCTGTCCTAATTAATGTAAAAACCTGCATTAGATCTTTATTTATACCTCATTGTACTTCTCCATATAAATTGATACATTTTTACACCTTTATAACTATAAAAACAACAATAAATCACACGATATAGGTATGTAGTAAAAAAAAAAGAATGAGCTCTCATTTCGTTATAAATTGGTTTGTCACCTTCGTAGCAAGCTTTTTTTTTATTGGTTTCAGTTTAGTAACCAATGTGTTATTTCAATAGAAAAATCACCCACGTTTGTAAGAGCGCAGGTATTTGTTTACTTTGGTATTAACTGCTATATGAAAAAATACTGTTATTACAAATGAGTAACAAATAGAGGAAAATGCATGGTTTGAGAATTAGTTACAAAAGTGTTATGTTATTAATCTGTTAAAATACAGCCATGTCTCTGCTCAATTGTTTTGTTGATCACATCAATATATTTCTGAAATATGTTTTTACAGGTTCTAAATAAATATGCATTTAGGTATACATTAAACTTTGCATATAATTATCTGCACAATGCAGTCTCGTAGAGCATTGACTTTAAGTAGACTGCACAGAATGTAGATAAGTGCCTAAATCGGCTTTTAGTAATGTGGATTTTAGTCTCTTTTGAATAATGATAATGTTGGCAGCTGCCATATTGAAGGCATGCCTCATGGGCTTATACAGCGTCTCTCTGTGATGCTCTGAAACCTACTTGTCCAGTTAGATAAGAAAAACAATTAAGAATCCTTTTCCCCACTGTCCACATAGAAAGAATCTATTCTAGCCACAGTGTATTCATAATAATTTCACTCTCATTTAAGTGATAGAAAGAAAGAGAAAGCTAATATACTACTGTCAAGCTTATTTATGTTTGAACATACAAATGTTTCTTACTGTGCATTTCATTTATTTTCCTGTGTGTCGAGAAAGAATACACTGTAATAACCTCTCCAACACTTTGAGCATGATAGGGTGAGCCATTTATTAATCATTGCTGATGTACGTTAACACGCTCAGAAATTATTCACTTATTGGCTTAATTTCAAAAACGGGTTGCCAACTGATCTGCTTATTTTTTTTTCCAAGACAATCACATAGAAGCATGGTTTCCAAAAGTGACATTAATTTTATTCAGTAATAAAATTAACAAATTCAGTACAAAAATGTTGACATTTATGTGTAGCATTTCAGATCACAAATGCAAATATGTTTTTACATGCATTTGATATAATAGTCCTGAAGTCACATTCCTCTCCTTAACTCCTTAACATAGTTAATAAGGCCTTCAATGTATCATAAGCATGTTTATATATGCACATGTGCATTGTAGTATTCATAAAGAAAGAACATATAGTGGCTTGCAAGACTGCTATTAATCGTCATCATACTTTATTTCCATTATTAATCTGTATGGATGTCAGGATATATATTCAAAGGAACGAAACAGGTACATTTACTTTTTTCCTTAGAATAACTTTGAATATGCACTTCTCAGATGATGTGTATTATCAGGGCATATGTATCTAGTCCAGTATTGTATTTGGACTTTAATTTTCTAAGATTATTTTCTTACATGATGCAAAATGATTGTTGTAGATCATCTGGTGGCTTGTGGTTGACATGCAATAATAATGCCTCCTAAAAGGAATGGGAACTTCAAAAGAATGGGAATCAAAAGTCAAAATTTAGACTTTTTATGTGTATGGTCGCCATCTTTCTTGCAAAAAAAAAAATACTGAAAAAAATACCATGCTAATTTTCATTTTTTTTTTTTTTTTATTTCTAAGCAAATCTCAAATGTTACATCAATGACTTTCCTTCAAAGAAAAAAAAAAAAAAGAAGAAGAAAATAACAACAGTACCCCATTGGGCCATAATTATCAATTCCAGTGTACAATGTAACATCTATACAATTGTTATTCAGTTTTTTAAATAAAATACAAAAAGTAAACACAAACAGACATAAACCAAACAAAACAAAAAAATAAATAATAAAAATAATACAGTTCTAAATACAATTTCTTAAGATGTTCTAGATACAATCAAAGTCACGTATTCTGTATCCCTGCAGTGCCCCACCATTAATTATTCTTGCCATTGTCCCCATGCTTTGGTAAATTTGCTCATTGTACCCATAATTTTATGTGCCATTTCATCATATTTTTAGTATGGTTTATTTTCTCTATAACTAACCTAATACCAGGACTACTAGGAGATTTCCAAAGTCTCGCTATGCATGTCTTTGCTGCCAATGAGATGTGCACAGCTAATGTAGCAACATGTTCCGAAAGGTTGTAGGCATCCTGTGAAGAAAATAAATCTCTGGGCTAGGGGGAATGTCGTAATACGCTCAATGAGCGCCTGTACCTGCAACCAAAAGATTTTTTTAATGCTGAACAATGCCAAAAAATATGAGTTAAGATGTCTATCTCCCCACCACATCGCCAGCACTTGGGGGTAGCCCCAGGATATGTGTGTGCAAGGCATTGGGGTGTAAGTTACCTCCTCATCCACAGCTTATGAAATGGTTCTATGTGGTCTAAGCAATTGGTGGCACCTTGTACCACCACCATTGCCGCATGCCATCTACTTGGTTCCAACTCACATTCAAGTTTTTTTTCCCATTTTACTGTATACCCTAATTTAACAGGTCTGTTAATCGTCAGTATTTTTTTGTAGCATAAGGACAAAGGTTTTGTTAAGATTCCCATTCCGAGACATAATTTCAAAATCTGATCAAAATCCGATCAAAATCCTGAAGCTTATTTACCTCCACTCCTACTAATTTGTCCTTCTCTAAAATATGTTTGATATGAAGGTGTGTGAACAATTCTTTATTTGGTAATGCAAACAAAATCTGCAAATCTGCAAATTGACAAATCCCTATTAACTGTATTACTATTTTATACCCCTCTGACTCTGACAATTCACTCTGCATAGTGGCATACATGTCTATCAGTAGCAATGGCAGTTTTGGAATCCATTTGCACCATAATGATAGTGACAATTTTGTTGTAGCCAACATTATGACTTTACGTGGATACTGTTGATTCGGGAGCCAAAGTAGATCTGTTATTACATGTGTGGCACTTATTTCTTGTTTTAATATACAGTGCCTTGCAAAAGTGTTCACCCCTTGACTTTTTTACCTATTTTGTTACATTACAGCCTTAAAGGAACACTAGTCACCTAAATTAATTTAGCTAAATAAAGCAGTTTTAGTGTATAGATCATTCCCCTGCAATTTCACTGCTCAATTCACAGTCATTTAGGAGTTAAATCACATTGTTTCTGTTTATGCAGCCCTAGCTACACCTCCCCTGGCTATGATTGACAGAGCCTGCATGAAAAAAAAAACTGGTTTCACTTTCAAACAGATGTCATTTACCTTAAATAATTGTATCTCAATCTCTAAATTGAACTTTAATCACATACGGGAGGCTCTTGCAGGGTCTAGCAAGCTATTAACATAGCAGGGAATAAGAAAATCTTAATTAAACAGAACGTGCCATCAAAAGAGCCTAAATAGGGCTCTCTTTACAGGAAGTGTTTATGGAAGGCTGTGCAAGTCACATGCAGGGAGGTGTGACTAGGGTTCATAAACAAAGGGATTTAACTCCTAAATGGCAGAGGATTGAGCAGTGAGGCTGCAGGGGCATGTTCTATACACCAAAACTGCTTCACTAAGCTAAAGTTGTTCAGGTGACTATAGTGTCCCTTTAAGTTCAATGTTTTATTAATCTGAATTGTAAGGGATGGATTAGAACACAAGTTGGTGAAGTGAAATGAGAAAAATATATACATAAAACTATTTTTTAGAAATAGAAAACAGAAAATTGGCATGTTTGTATGTATTCACCCCCTTTGTTATGAAGCCCATAAAAAGCTCTGGTGCAACCAATTACCTTCAGAAGTCACATAATTAGTGAAATGATGTCCACCTGTGTGCAATCTACATGTCACATGATCTCATTACATATACACATCCTTTTTGAGAGGCCCAACTTAAGCAAGAGGCACCACTAATGAAACACTGCCATGAAGACCAAGGAACTCTCCAAACAAGTAAGGGACAATGTTGTTGAGAAGTAAAAGTCAGGGTTAGGTTATAAAAAAATATCCAAATCTTTGATGATCCCCAGGAGCACCATCAAATCTATCATAACCAAATGGAAATAACATGGCACAACAGCAAACCTGCCAAGAGACGGCCACCCACCAAAACTCATGGACCGTGCAATGAGGGCATTAATCAGAGAAGCAGCACAGGTAACCCTGGAGGAGCTGCAGCGTTCCACAGCAGAGACTGCAGTATCTGTACATAGGATGACAATAAGCCGTACGCTCCATAGAGTTGGGCTTTATGGCAGAGTGGCCAGAAGAAAGCCATTACTTTCAGCAAAAAACAAAATGGCATGTTTTGAGTTTGCAAAAAGGCATGTAGGAGACTCCCAAAATGTATAGAGGAAGGTGCTCTGGTCTGATAAGAATAAAATTCATCCTTTCAGCCATCAAAGAAAACACTATGTGTGGTGCAAACACAACACATCACATCACCCAAAGAACACCATGCCCACAGTGAAACATGGTGGTGGCAGCATCATGCTGTGGGGATGTTTTTCAGCAGCTGGGACTGGGAAACTGGTCAGGGGGAAACATGTAAATGTTTTGGGGAAACATGTAAATGTGTTGGAATGGCGTAGTCAAAGCCCAGACCTCAATCCAATAAAAAAATCTGTGGTCAGACTTAAAGATTGCTGTTCACAAGCGCAAGCCATCCAACTTGAAGAAGCTGGAGCAATTTTGCAAGGAGGAATGGGCAAAAATCCCAGTGGTAAGATGTGGCAAGCTCATAGAGACTTATCCAAAGCGACTTGGAGCTGTGATTGCCACAAAAGGTGGCTCTACAAAGTATTGACTTTAGGGGGGTGAATAGTTATGCACATTGACTTTTTTTGCTATTTTGTCCTATTTGTTGTTTGCTTCACAATAAAAAAAAATCTTCAAAGTTGTGGACATGTTCTGTGAATTAAATGGTGCAAATCCTCAAACAATCCATGTTAATTCCAGGTTGTGAGGCAACAAAACACGAAAAATGCCAAGGAGGTGAATACTTTTGCAAGGCACTGTATACCATTGGAGGGGGATAGATGTTGCGTCTGCTCTGGCTGCCTGCGACAGGATAGGTGCCACATAATACTTTGCCACATTTGGAACACTCAAGCCTCCAGTTATCATGGCAGTGAGAGTCTTGTCAAGGAAACCCTCAGGGGCTTGAGTTTTCCTTTCTGTAAAAAAGGTCTAAAGTTTGCACGAATTCGAATTTTAACGCTTTTATTGATTTACATAAATTTATAAGGAAAATATGTGTTAAGAAGTTTTTTATGGATAAGGATCCTTCAACACGAGTGGAACAACAAGAGTACACACAGACTGAACTACATCCGAGATCCACTTTCTACCCTCAATATGTAAAAAATGATTGCATTAGGACATTTGAGAAAATGGTTGAAAAGGATTTTAGGACAAAGTTAACCAACAATATAACAAAAGATAATTTAAACAAAAAAGAAAGGAAAGCTTTGAAAGAATTTATGGAGTTGGAGGAGATTACCATCAAACCAGCAGATAAGGGAGGTGGGGTAGTCATCCTCAATACCAAGGACTACATAGAAGAAAATCTTAGATTATTAGGAGATACCTCTACGTACCAACTGCTAGAAAAGGACCCCACCCTACAATATATGGACAAACTTAAGGAAATTTTAGAGTATGGACAAGAAAGAGGGATTATTAATGAAAGAGAATTTAAATACATATACATGAGATTTCCAAGAATACCGGTGTTCTACCATCTCCCCAAAATACATAAACAACTACAAAAGCCACCTGTAAGACCTATAATTTCCGGTATCGGATCCTTCACAGCCAACTTGTCGGAATATGTTGACCATTATCTGCAAAATCTAGTTGTTCGTCTAAAATCATACCTAAAAGATTCCACTCAGATTTTAAATTTGCTTTCTGACTTCAAATGGGAGGAGGATATGATTTTAGTCACTGCCGATGTCACGTCAATTTATACTGTCATTGAACACTTACAAGGTTGTGGAGCTATCCAATATTCCTTGGCAGTATATTCTGAATTAAAGAATGACCAAATAGACTTTCTAGTTCAATGCATAGCGTTTATCTTAACACACAACTATTTTTGGGCCGAAGATATGTTTTATCTACAGATAGAAGGCACCGCCATGGGGACACGTTTTGCACCGAGCTATGCCAACCGTTTTATGAGCAAGTGGGAAGAGGAATTCATATGGGACCACTGCCCATTCGGCGCAAAACTGTTCCTATGGCGGAGATATATCGATGATTGTTTTTTTATCTGGAAAGGCAGCCAAGAATCATTGGAGGAATTTAAGATCTATCTGAATAACAATCCATATCACCTTAACTTCACCTTCGCACAATCTAGAGAACAAATCAAGTTCTTAGATCTCAACATATACATAGAAGAGAATGAGCTACACACTAAGACCTTTAAAAAGAATGTGGATTGTAACAGCTTCATCCCTTATAATAGCCATCACAGACCTGTATGGCTGAAAAACATCCCTCAAAATCAATTCAGAAGGATTAAACGTAATTGCTCAAAACCAGATGTCTGCAGAGAACAGATGGAGGAGATGAAGAAGAGGTTTGCCACAAAAGGATATCCTTCAGCACTTCTGGGAGAAGCCTTAGAGAAAACCTTCATCATACCACGGGAAGATACTCTATGCAATAAAATTAAAACAAAGCAGTCATTGAACAGAACTCCTGCCTTCATCACCAAGTTCAATAATCAATCACAGACAATACAAAAAATACTTAAGAAACACTGGGTAATATTAAGAAGCGACCCAACCCTGACACAAATCATCGAAGAGAAACCACAGATTATTTACACAAGAGCACCTAACTTGAAACTAATGCTAGCTCCTACTATCAGATCTAAGAATAATCGAAAAAAAGAGGACATAAGGGTTTTTTCAAGATGTCAAAAATGTATTGGATGTCGAAACAACCCTACAGCTGAAAGAACAAGCACCAGTTTCTTTTAACGACCAACATGAATTGTAGTACTTTGGGAGTGATATACCTTATCACGTATCCATGTCACAAACAGTACATTGGAAGAACTAAAAGATCCCTGAAAATCAGAATCTCAGAACATATTCGAAATATCAAGAAAGGTTTATTAACTCAGAATCTATCAAAACATTTAAAGTGATTCATGGGGCAGACCCAACAGGACTAACCTTTATGGCAATAGAAAAAGTGAATATAAATTGGAGGGGAGGAAGCATAGACATTAATTTAGACCAAGCTGAAGCCAAATGGATTTTTTTCCCTCAACACTATAGTCCCACATGGTCTGAATGTAGATTTTGAGCTTAATGCATTCTTATAACATTTTTATAACATTTTTATAACATCTTATTAGTAATCTACTTTTTAATCATATGTTCTATTACTACAGATTTTATTATTTTAGAGGGTTTTTTTTCTCTATGTCTATTACCACCATTTTTGAACTTGACATTCCTGTGAATGATACTTTTTGGCACCTTTTAAGAAACGTAATGATATTGGATTACTATCTCTTATTAGGTTCCATATCTATTCAGAGTTTCCCCTGTTCTTATATTCATGATTAGAACTTTCGTATCATACCTCTTTTTTATGTACTTATACATTATTTATCTCTTATAGTTACAAGCACCTCTTATCGATCCTTTTTTGATTTTTTACTATATATTTTAACTATATTTTTGTCCCTAATTTCATCCTCTTTGTCCCGATCGTCTATATAGATTTTTCTGAGCATTTCTTTTTTAGTATTCCTTAGTATCTGTAAATAAGTGTTGCCATATTTTAGGCTATACCTGTACTGGCATCCTTTCAGTTAATTTATAGTAATATTTCCTCTGTATGGGTTGGTATCCCCAGGTCCAAGCAACATAGTCATGGTTCTACTTGCACACTAATTTATCTAATTTCTTATTGATATATATTACGCATATTCCAACTGTTCATCCAACAGGATTCATCCTTTGTTTGATTTAGGAACCTGCTACAGATTTTTCTGTATATATAAAAGTCCTGCGAGGACTGAAACGGTGAACCTATCACTGGCACGTTTGTGAATAAACACATTACTTTCTACTAAGTCCTCTTGAGTGCACTCGTTTTTCGTTGTATATATATATATATATATATGTTTTTAGATACATTTCCTTATATATATTTTTTATATTCTCTTACATTTTCACATTTTCATTTTTTCATTTTTAATTTTTTATATTTCTATATCCAGGAACTCACACCTGATCATTTAAATGTCGACTTTTTAGCATGCCAGAGTTGATTTTTTTTTTACAACACTGCTAGCCCCGCAGCCATAAGATCAGGTTTGGGGTTTTAAGTGTCGACCGTTTAGCATGCCAGAGATGAAATTTGTAACACTACCAGTCCGTAGCCACAAGACCAGTTCTGTGGTTTAAATGTCATTTATACGTTTATTCTCTTACACATAGATGTTTATGCATCTCTCCATTATATTATATTAGGAACTAATGTTCTTTTTCGTTACAGAAATTAAACCTGAAGAGATCAAAGGGAGATTTAGACTGTTACAGAGTTTTAACAATCGGTCATGCAAAGATAACATTTAACAATATTATAGAAATTAATTTTGAGACTAAATATGATGGTTGTCACAAAGAAATAATTTGTAGTTTAAGTGTCCTTAGTTACATAAGAGAATTACAAAATAAAGACAGACAAACTATAATTTACTTCTAAGCATTTTATTTTAAAGTAATGTATTCCTGTGTATGGATTTTAACCAATTAAACAATTAACAACTGAGGGATATATAAGCACTACTATCTGTGGAATATCACAAACGTCTCTGATAAATACAATATTTATAATGTACCCTATTGTATTTGACAATTTTTAAATGTATTAGATTAATTTCATTTCATCTGAACGAACTTCAATATTGTATGGATGTACATGTAATTATTTGGATGTTCAATCTGAAAAAGCAACACATTCTATTATGTATGGATTTTAACCAATTAAACAATTAACAACTGAGGGATATATAAGCACTACTATCTGTGGAATACCACAAACATCTCTGAGGAAGTAGGGCTATTCCCTACGAAACGCGTCAGACGAGTTACAAGAACTTCCACACAGCACAACAGACTGAGGTATCAGCACAAGAGCACAGCCAACATCCCGGATTCCAGGCATCTCACGATCATAATCCGACAAGCAATGCAGTTTCCCCCCCAAGTGAGGCTGAGGTGGAACGCACTGTGGCATGCAAGCCGTCCTCACCGGCGAGCGGAATTGAGATTTTGCAGTGTGAAGAACATCCGTATCCATCTGGACCTGTGAATAAGGTTTCTGTGCAATTTTTACCTCAAAAGATCTGATGTTGTGACAGTGGACTGATTTTTATAATTATTTTTATATTCAATTATTTTTACATGTAATAAATATTTTTCTCTAATTCCCATTTGTTTTTGGAGATATTTCCTATATTGCTTAAGGCAACCAGTTCCTCATACTGTTTTTTGCCTTATTATTTTATTTGCCTGATTTGCACTAGCAACCAGGATTTTTATCTTTCATTTTATTAATTGTATGGAAGTATATTATCTGGTATTAGAGACAAGAAAGGGAATATTAGAAGTGGACAGAGTCCACATCAAAATTTCTAAAGGGTTACAGAGATATCAGAAGGGCATGAACCCCATCCAATAGTTAAAGCAAAAGAAAAAGACTAAAGTGAAATGGTTGTTCCACTAGAGATGGAAAAATTGGACATCCATTCCACCAGAAGATATCTCTAGAGTATTAGAATAATTATAAGGTATAACCTTTATTCAGCCGCTTACGGACAAAACAAAACAAAGTGTAATAACAGTGACACACTCGTGAAAATACTAGTGAATTAAAAACTGGGTAGATGCAATATGGATATCTTCCAGAGGTAGTGGGAGTGACAACGATATCTGAAATTAAGTTAAGGTACAAAGTACAATATGTAGTACAGTATATTCTAAATCAGATATCGCACAAACCCCATTCCTCTAGACAGAAGTACCCACAGTCTGCAAGACTTTATAGGTATCTCGGCTATAGAGGTGAGACCACACCTGTTCCCATAGACTCAAGTATATTTTAGTAAGGTATATCAGTTAGAGTAGGTACATATTATCTATGTGCAGTAAGTCTATCATGCAGTTTTATCTAACTTATGCAAGTAAAGAGGAGTCTAGAGTGAACTGAAGGAGAGTGTATATCAATAATGCCACTCTGTGCTTAGATAGAGTGGTACTACACAGGGAGCTGTTTAGTGGAAAACGTAATAGCATCACCGATGTATATATATATATACACAATAAAAGCTAGTAAATAATATTCGTTTCTGATATCCAAAAGTCTCCTTATAATGTTATAGTATCTTGGGGATAAATTTGATAACAGACAAATAATTATTCACTTAGTAGAGGCAGCAGTGGAGAAAATATCTCAATGTATCAATTACAGCGCAAATTCATAGGTGTAAAATGAAAGTGGAAAATTGGTATAGCAGAGTGTACCTGAGGGTTAGTTTGTAGGTGTCCCAAAATAAATGGGTTAGAATACAAATCCCATATATAAGGAGGCACTCGCTAACCAGACAAGTCTCTCCCAAGGGCAGAGACTGCTTAGATAAATATACATCCAATGCAAATTAATATTGGCGTTAAGCAGGTCTAACTCGTATATATATTTTCCCTACACACTGCTGCTTCAAGGCAGCCTATCGCTGTTTGAAACGAACAAACTGTCTAGCTGGTTGAAAAAGAAATAGCTGCTTCAAGGCAGCCTAACACTGAATAACACAGACAAGCTATCTAAGTCCCCCAATATTAAATAGCCATCTGCATCCCCCAGTAGTAAAACAAAACAAAAACCGGCAAACGCTCGAAGCGCGTTTCGGCGCGGTCACACGCCTTTATCAAGAGCTCTTGATAAAGGCATGTGACCGCGCCGAAACGCGCGTTGAGCGTTTGCCGTCTTTCTGGCAGCAACAGCAGCAGCAGCTCTCGATAGCAATAGGAGACAGACCTAGCTATTCCTTTCAGCCAGCTAAATAGCTTGTCTGTGTTATTCAGTGTTAGGCTGCCTTGAAGCAGCTATTTCTTTTTCAACCAGCTAGACAGTTTGTTCGTTTCAAACAGCGATAGGCTGCCTTGAAGCAGCAGTGTGTAGGGAAAATATATATACGAGTTAGACCTGCTTAATGCCAATATTAATTTGCATTGGATGTATATTTATCTAAGCGGTCTCTGCCCTTGGGAGAGACTTGTCTGGTTAGCGAGTGCCTCCTTATATATGGGATTTGTATTCTAACCCATTTATTTTGGGACACCTACAAACTAACCCTCAGGTACACTCTGCTATACCAATTTTCCACTTTCATTTTACACCTATGAATTTGCGCTGTAATTGATACATTGAGATATTTTCTCCACTGCTGCCTCTACTAAGTGAATAATTATTTGTCTGTTATCAAATTTATCCCCAAGATACTATAACATTATAAGGAGACTTTTGGATATCAGAAACGAATATTATTTACTAGCTTTTATTGTGTATATATATATATACATCGGTGATGCTATTACGTTTTCCACTAAACAGCTCCCTGTGTAGTACCACTCTATCTAAGCACGGAGTGGCATTATTGATATACACTCTCCTTCAGTTCACTCTAGACTCCTCTTTACTTGCATAAGTTAGATAAAACTGCATGATAGACTTACTGCACATAGATAATATGTACCTACTCTAACTGATATACCTTACTAAAATATACTTGAGTCTATGGGAACAGGTGTGGTCTCACCTCTATAGCCGAGATACCTATAAAGTCTTGCAGACTGTGGGTACTTCTGTCTAGAGGAATGGGGTTTGTGCGATATCTGATTTAGTATATACTGTACTACATATTGTACTTTGTACCTTAACTTAATTTCAGATATCGTATCATTATCTGGAATGTACAAACATCTCAAAACATAAAGACATGTGAAGCTGTATTAGTTCTTATGGTACATATTGGACAATATAATCAAGTTGATACATTATTTTAACACAGATACAGTAATTAATTGACTCTCTCACAAACTACCTCAAAGTGGAGATCTTTGGACATTTTAATACTGTGGCTAAATACTGCCAATCCTTTTTTCTTAGTATGCAGTGATTTTTATGATTTGTTAAATCACTATTGCACCTTGAACATACAGACATTTAGTGATATTCCCCTTTTTTTCTTTCTAAACTCTCAGTATTCTATTATACCACCTATTTCCTATTCCTGGTTGCTTTAATAGCAGAGTTTTTTTGCTATTTTATCCACAGCAATATTTTGGTTGCCTTTTGGTGTAGGAACTCCCTCTATGTCCGTATCATGTTTTATTCGATAAAGCAAGGGTTCTAATACTAAAATAAAGATTAAGGGTGACAGGAGGTAGCCCTGCCTCATGCCGTTTGTGAGTATAAAATTCCGAGATTAAAAAAATAATGATATGTGTCACATCAAAGACAGTAATATAAGAGTTACAATGCATTCACAGGGGGAGATGTCCTAAATCACAAAAAGAATTCCAAGAATATAATCAAATAATCACAGGAGCAATGTATGTGCCTAGGTGAGTTTTATCACACAGCAGTACAATGTGTTTATGAATTTGAGGGTTTTGCTGTGGGACAATGTGTATGAATGTGAGGGTGTATTATGCAGTTGAACAGTGCTCCCTCAATCAGGCATGTGCTAAAGATGGTGAAGCTGTGAAGCCCTTGCTGAGGTTAAGAAGGTAATCTGTGCTCCAGCACTATCCTATATAGTGCAGAATTACACAAGGATATAACCTGGAACACCACCGTAACATTTACATCAGTATACACCACAAACACTCATGTACACAGCTTAAAAAGCCAGCTATTCATAACACGTTTTACAGTTATTAGGTTGGTTCACCACAGGGATATTTGGTTTGATATTTTACTACCCCCAGTCACAATGTCACTCTGAGCAGGTGTCCATGTGCACATGTTCATAGACCTCATTTAAGCCCTGTGTCCTTCATGTCTGTGGTAATAGAAGAAAAGAAGAAGGTCCAGGCACTCCAGAATACAAAGAAGGCAACTTTTATTGACCCCACCACCACTCACAATGTTTCAACCTGAACGGTCTTTGTCCAGCTATCAAATGCATACACAAATACAAATTTATAGGAACACAAGTGATTAACATAATTAGATAATCAGGAGAATTAAGTTCATACACTCCAATGTAGATTTCCCAAAGATGGAGGCCGTCAGCTGTGCCATAGCTCAGAAAACCTATCCATGACTGATTAGATAAATAATTAAATTAAAATGAAATTACAAAGTTTAGAATGATCAATTAGGTTCCCATCATTTAGGTTTATTTAGATAATTGTTTATCAATTATATTATTGTCTGATGCTTATTTTAACCCCTTAAAACTGGAGGGAGTACTATTACGCCCTATTCTAAGCGGCTCTAAACGCCGCAGGGCGTAATAGTACGCCCTCCGTTTTTTTTTTTACTTACCCGGTCGCCGGCGATCCCACACCGGCGATCGCGGTTGGGGAGACTCCCAGGGAGCCCCCCGCAGCACGTCCGTCCTCCTGCAGCCCTCCCGGCCATGTGAGAGTGAGGTCCTTGTGAGGACCTCACAATCACATGGTCGGGTTAGCTGCCTGCTGCATTGCCAGCAGGGGGACTAACTGTAATGACAGTTAGTACCCCTGCTGGCTGGAAATAAAATAAAAGATTTAAAAAAAAAGTTAAATAAGTGTAAAAAAAATACACATATACACACACACACATACATTGTCTATGTGTATTTTACTATTAATATATATTATTATTAGTGATGTACCGAACTGTCCGCCGGCTAAAAATTCCCGGCGAACTTAGCGTGTTCGCGTTCGCCGCGGCGGGCGGACACATGCGCAGTTCGATCCGCCCCCTATTCGTCATCATTGGGCAAACTTTGACCCTGTGCCTCTCGGTCAGCAGACACATTCCAGCCAATCAGCAGCACTCCCTCCCTTCCACACCCTCCAACCTCCCTCCCAGCATCCATTTTCGATTCATTCTGAAGCTGCATGCTTAGTGAGAGGAGGGAAAGTTTAGCTGCTGCTGATTAGATAGGGAAATTGATAGCTAGGCTAGGGTATTCAGTGCCCACTACAATCCTGAAGGACTCATCTGATCTCTGCTGTAAGGACAGCACCCCAAAAAGCCCTTTTTAGGGCTATAACATCAGGCTGCTTTTTTTTTTTTTTCCTGTGTAATGTAATTGCAGGTGCCTGCCTGCCAGCTTCTGTGTGAGGTTCACATTGGATACTGTGCCTACTTGACCAGTGCCACCACTCATATCTGTTTTAACAATAGGTTAAGCTTTACATTTAAAATAAATAATTTTTTTCACTGTAATAGAAGAGCAGTTGCCTGCCTGCCAGCTTCTGTGTGAGGTTCACATTGGATACTGTGCCCACTTGCCCAGTGCCACCACTCATATCTGTTTTAACAATTGGTTAAGCTTTAGATTTAAAATAAATAATTTGTTTTCACTGTAATAGAAGAGCAGTTGCCTGCCTGCCAGCTTCTGTGTCAATTTGGATGCCTTGCCCATTTGCACAGTCAGTGCCATCACTCATATCTGTTTTAACAATTGGTTAAGCTTTAGATTTTAAATAAATAATTTGTTTTCACTGTAATAGAAGAGCAGTTGCCTGCCTGCCAGCTTCTGTGTCAGGTTGGATGCCTTGCCCATTTGCACAGTCAGTGCCACCACTCATATCTGTTTTAACAATAGCTTAAGCTTTACATTTTAAAGAAATCATTTTTTTTTCACTGTAATAGAAGAGCAGTTGCCTGCCTGCCTGCCAGCTTCTGTGTCAGGTTGGATGCCTTGCCCATTTGCACAGTCAGTGCCACCACTCATATCTGTTTTAACAATAGCTTAAGCTTTAGATTTTAAAGAAATCATTTTTTTCACTGTAATAGAAGAGCAGTTGCCTGCCTGCCAGCTTCTGTGTCAGGTTGGATGCCTTGCCCATTTGCACAGTCAGTGCCACCACTCATATCTGTTTTAACAATAGCTTAAGCATTAGATTTTAAAGAAATCATTTTTTTTCACTGTAA
The DNA here is from genome assembly GCF_036172605.1 of Pelobates fuscus. Lineage (NCBI taxonomy): Eukaryota > Metazoa > Chordata > Amphibia > Anura > Pelobatidae > Pelobates > Pelobates fuscus. The sequence continues at coordinate 81,472,902 of NC_086325.1, read as the reverse complement.
TAGAAGAGCAGTTGCCTGCCTGCCAGCTTCTCTGTCAGGTTGGAGGCCTTGCCCATTTGCACAGTCAGTGCATCCACTCATATCTGTTTTAACAATAGCTTAAGCTTTAGATTTTAAAGAAATCATTTTTTTTCACTGTAATAGAAGATCAGTTAGTTGTCTGCAAGCGTCTGGGTGTCAGGCCTACTTCAGCGTGTGCTCTGCAGACCTGTGCCAGCATGCTTTGACAGTTGCCAATCATATCTGGTGTCTCTTTAGCGTGCTTTTACAAAGAAAAAAGGTTTCCAGTGTAAGCTAATAGCAGCCAGTCAGTGTCCTTCAAGCGGCTCTGTCAGGCCTTCCTTCAGCGTGTGCCCTGCACAACCCTGCCAGCGTACTTTGACAGTTGCCACTCATATCTGGTGTCTCTATAGCGTGCTTTTACAACCAAAATTTTGTTTCCACTGTAATAGAAGAGCAGTTGTCTGCCTGCCAGCTTCTGTGTGAGGTTCACATTGGATACTGTGCCTACTTGCCCAGTGCCACCACTCATATCTGTTTTAACAATTGGTTAAGCTTTAGGTTTAAAATAAATAATTTGTTTTCACTGTAATAGAAGAGCAGTTGCCTGCCTGCCAGCTTCTGTGTCAGGTTGGATGCCTTGCCCATTTGCACAGTCAGTGCCACCACTCATATCTGTTTTAACAATTGGTTAAGCTTTAGATTTTAAATAAATAATTTGTTTTCACTGTAATAGAAGAGCAGTTGCCTGCCTGCCAGCTTCTGTCTCAGGTTGGATGCCTTGCCCATTTGCACAGTCAGTGCCACCACTCATATCTGTTTTAACAATAGCTTAAGCTTTAGATTTTAAAGAAATCATTTTTTTCACTGTAATAGAAGAGCAGTTGCCTGCCTGCCAGCTTCTGTGTCAGGTTGGATGCCTTGCCCATTTGCACAGTCAGTGCCACCACTCATATCTGTTTTAACAATTGGTTAAGCTTTAGATTTTAAATAAATAATTTGTTTTCACTGTAATAGAAGAGCAGTTGCCTGCCTGCCAGCTTCTGTGTCAGGTTGGATGCCTTGCCCATTTGCACAGTCAGTGCCACCACTCAAATCTGTTTTAACAATAGCTTAAGCTTTAGATTTTAAAGAAATCATTTTTTTTCACTGTAATAGAAGAGCAGTTACCTGCCTGCCAGCTTCTGTGTCAGGTTGGATGCCTTGCCCATTTGCACAGTCAGTGCCACCACTCATATCTGTTTTAACAATAGCTTAAGCATTAGATTTTAAAGAAATCATTTTTTTTCACTGTAATAGAAGAGCAGTTGCCTGCCTGCCAGCTTCTGTGTCAGGTTGGATGCCTTGCCCATTTGCACAGTCAGTGCCACCACTCATATCTGTTTTAACAATAGCTTAAGCTTTAGATTTTAAAGAAATCATTTTTTTTCACTGTAATAGAAGATCAGTTAGTTGTCTGCAAGCGTCTGGGTGTCAGGCCTACTTCAGCGTGTGCTCTGCAGACCTGTGCCAGCGTGCTTTGACAGTTGCCAATCATATCTGGTGTCTCTTTAGCGTGCTTTTACAAAGAAAAAAGGTTTCCAGTGTAAGCTAATAGCAGCCAGTCAGTGTCCTTCAAGCGGCTCTGTCAGGCCTTCCTTCAGCGTGTGCCCTGCACAACCCTGCCAGCGTACTTTGACAGTTGCCACTCATATCTGGTGTCTCTATAGCGTGCTTTTACAACCAAAATTTTGTTTCCACTGTAATAGAAGAGCAGTTGCCTGCCTGCCAGCTTCTGTGTGAGGTTCACATTGGATACTGTGCCTACTTGCCCAGTGCCATCACTCATATCTGTTTTAACAATTGGTTAAGCTTTAGATTTAAAATAAATAATTTGTTTTCACTGTAATAGAAGAGCAGTTGCCTGCCTGCCAGCTTCTGTGTCAGGTTGGATGCCTTGCCCATTTGCACAGTCAGTGCCACCACTCATATCTGTTTTAACAATTGGTTAAGCTTTAGATTTTAAATAAATAATTTGTTTTCATTGTAATAGAAGAGCAGTTGCCTGCCTGCCAGCTTCTGTGTGAGGTTCACATTGGATACTGTGCCTACTTGCCCAGTGCCACCACTCATATCTGTTTTAACAATAGCTTAAGCTTTAGATTTTAAAGAAATCATTTTTTTTTCACTGTAATAGAAGAGCAGTTGCCTGCCTGCCAGCTTCTGTGTCAGGTTGGATGCCTTGCCCATTTGCACAGTCAGTGCCACCACTCATATCTGTTTTAACAATAGCTTAAGCTTTAGATTTTAAAGAAATCATTTTTTTTCACTGTAATAGAAGAGCAGTTAGTTGTCTGCAAGCGTCTGGGTGTCAGGCCTACTTCAGCGTGTGCTCTGTAGACCTGCTCCAGCGTGCTTTGACAGTTGCCAATCATATTTGGTGTCTCTTTAGCGTGCTTTTAAAACCAAAATTTATTTTTCACTGTTATAGATTGAATAGCAGTTACTTGTCTTCAAGCGGGTGTGTCAGTCCTTCCTTCAGCGTGTGCTCTGCAGAACTTTTCCAGTGCACATTGCCAATCATATCTGGTGTCTCTATAGCGTGCTTTTAAAACCAAAATTTATTTTTCACTGTTATAGATTGAATAGCAGTTACTTGTCTTCAAGCGGTGATGCGCAACCATTATTGCTAGAGGATGTAGATAACAGGGATATGTCTCAGGCAGGCAGCATTAAACACATGGAGGTACGGTGTGATGATGATGATGTTGTACCCGCTGCTGCTTCCTTTTGTGAGTTGTCAGATACAAGCGAAGCGGTTGATGATGACGATGCGTCCATGGATGTCACGTGGGTGCCCGCTCGGCAAGAAGAAGAACAGGGCGAAAGTTCAGATGGGGAGACAGAGAGGAGGAGGAGACGAGTTGGAAGCAGGGGGGGTCGTCGCAAGGAGCTAGTGGCACAGTCAGACAGCATGCATTGGCACCCGGGGTCAGCCCGACAGCACGCCAATCAACGCATGCTGTGTCCACCACCAGAATTCCGTCATTGCAGAGCACAGCAGTGTCGCATTTTTTTTGTGTGTCTGCCTCGGACAACAGCGATGCCATTTGCAACCTGTGCCAAAGGAAACTGAGTCGTGGGAGGTCCAACACCCACCTAGGTACAACTGCTTTGCGTAGGCACATGATCTCACATCACAAACGCCTATGGGATCAACACATGAGTACAAGCAGCATGCCTACTCTAAGTCGCCATCCTCCTCCTGGTCTAGCATCTTCAGCCACGTCAACCACTGCTGTCCTTCTTGCCCCCTCTCAACCATCCGCCACTCCGTCTCCCGCCTTGAGCAGTTCCCGCTCATCTGCCCACAGTCATGTGTCTGTCAAGGACATGTTTCTTTTCACAACAGGCAATCCCCAACTTGTACTCGATTGTGCAAAAGGAAGTCATGGCATGTCTGGCACACAGTGTTGGGGCAAGGGTCCATCTGACCACTGATACCTGGTCTGCAAAGCATGGTCAGGGCAGGTATATCACCTACACTGTGCATTGGGTAAACCTGCTGACGGCTGACAAGCAAGGAATGCGTGGCATTGCAGAGGAGTTGGTGACACCGCCACGAATTGCAGGCAGTCCTGCTGCCACCTCCTCTACTCCTCCTACTCCATCCTCTTCCATAACCTCCTCGGCTGAGTCCTCTTGTGCTGCTGCGTCTTGCTCCACATCAACGGCACCCCCCCAGCTCCCCAGGTACTATTCCACATCCCGGATACGGCAGTGTCAAGCCGTCTTGGGTTTGACTTGCTTGAAAGTAGAGAGTCACACCGGACAAGCACTCCTGTCCGCCCTGAACGCACAGGTGGAAAAGTGGCTGACTCCGCAGCAACTGGATATCGGCAATAGTGGTGTGTGACAACGGAAAAAATTTGATAGCGGCATTGAAGTTGGGCAAGTTGACACATGTGCCGTGCATGGCACATGTGTGTAATCTGATCGTACAATGCTTTGTGCATAAGTACACAGGCTTACAGGACGTCCTGAAGCAGGCCAGGAAGGTGTGTGGCCATTTCAGGCGTTCCTACACGGCCATGGCTCACTTTGCCGGTATCCAGCGGCGAAACAACATGCCAGTGAGGCGCTTGATTTGCGACAGCCCTACACGTTGGAATTCAACACTCCTAATGTTCGACCGCCTGCTCCAACAAGAAAAAGCTGTTAATGAATATTTGTATGACCGGGGTGCTAGGACAGCCTCTGGGGAGCTTGGAATTTTTTTGCCACGTTACTGGACGCTCATGCGCAATGCCTGTAGGCTCATGCGTCCTTTTTTTTTTTTTTCAACGTATATTAACATTTTTAGTATACAAATGTAAAAACATATCACATGCTTTACCAATTTTACAGTACAACTGTACACATGCAACAGAAAAGAAATCACTGAAATTCAACAACACAAAGCTTACATGGGCTTTGAGGTGTTTGCCAAAATGCATGTATTTGTAGCCCAGATATAACAGTGGCTATAATTAACCTATGTAAACTTGTCACATCTGGCACACTTATACATTACTAAACACAGAATAGTAGTGAACTAAAAAACAAATTAAAAAATTCTGGTATTTGAAGAATATATTCAAATCATTTGTTTTCTGCCTACATTTTGTCATTCAGTTTTCAATTCAGTACAAATAGATGTTCAGTGAATAAACAGCTTAATATGGGGTTGTTGCTTGCTAAAAACAGACAGTTATGCTTTCTTCAGAAAACAATTATTGAACATTTGAAACTCCCATAGAAAGTATGGCTTTCAACTTACTGAGACAAATTAAAATTTCAGCTTTGATGTTCAGCACATTACATGTATTTTTTTCAATATTTCGCTAAAACATAACAGTTAAAAAAAAAAAAAACGTAAATATAACAAAACTACAACATGCAAAAGGTTGAGGTCCTGCAGTAAAATGTTGATCAGATAAGAAGTTAGGTGGTATTATTTTGTGAAAGCGGGTAAGGAAGTTTTTGCCAATGATATACGGCAGGTTGCTTCCACACTGTCATTCTCTGAAGTTCTGCCTGTGCATAACACTCAGAATGACAGGCGGATGCGTATTAGGGACTTTAACTTGTGGCTTGGTGAATGGTGTCGGGAGCAAGGATTTGGCTTTATTGCTCATGGTAGCTCTGTTTGGAATGGAAATAAACTGTACAAAAAAGATGGTTTGCATCTTTCTCAAAAGGGAACAAATGTTCTCAGTGAGCAGTTCAGAGGTTTTGCTAAGATGTATTTAAACTAGGAGGGGGGGGCAAAAGGGTGATAAAACATCAATCCAATTGTCCCCCAAAACAAGGACAGAAGGTGCCTGTAGCAAGTGTGTTAAAAAATGATAAGCTTAGAGTCATGTCTACAAATGCTCGCAGTTTAGGGAATAAGATCCATGAACTTGTGGCAATAATGGCAACTGATAGTGTAGATTTAGTCGCTGTTACTGAGACATGGTATAATGAAAAAAATGACTGGGACATAGCAATACCAGGGTACTCTTTATATAGAAAAGACAGGGAAGGCAAGAAAGGGGGAGGGGTGGCCCTGTATGTGAAGGATAGCATAAAATCTAGCCTAATAAAGGTTAGTGAGACGAACATAGAGTCCATTTGGGTTACGTTAGAATTTGGTAATCACACAGTAGTTCGTGTAGGTGTGATTTATAGGCCCCCAGGACAAATTGAAGAGTTAGATAATCTACTAGTTGAAGAAATAGCTAAAATGACAATGAAGGGGGAAGTTATCACCATGGGTGACTTTAATCTTCCTGATGTGAATTGGAAAACAAAAATAGCTACTTGTGCCAGAAGCACACATATTCTAAACTCCCTACTGGGATTGTCTCTAAAACAAGTCATTGAGGAGCCAACTCGTAAAGAGGCCATACTAGATTTAGTGTTAACAAATGGAGATTTGGTATCAGATATTACTGTAGGTGAAAGTTTAGGATCCAGTGATCATCAGTCAGTGTGGTTTAATATAAGAACAGTGACTGAGTCACACCACACAAAAACAAAAGTTTTAGACTTTAGAAAAACAGACTTTTCTAAAATTAGAATATGTGTAAAGGAGTCATTATCAGACTGGAGCAACTTAAATGGAGTCCAAAATAAATGGGATTATTTAAAAGCTGCACTACTGAAGGCAACAGAAAATTGCATTAGGCTTGTCAGTAAAAGCAAAAAATTCAAGAAACCACTGTGGTACTCCGCAGATGTGGCCAAAATAGTAAAAAACAAAAAGTTAGCATTTAGTAATTATAAAAAAACCCAGAGTGAGGAAGACAGAATGACCTATAAGATTAGGCAGAAAGAGGCTAAGCAAATTATAAGAGCTTCCAAATCACACACAGAAGAGAAAATAGCAAAGTCAGTAAAAAAGGGGGACAAAACTTTTTTTAGATACATAAATGAGAAAAGAAAAGTAAAACAAGGATTAGTTAGATTAAAAACAAAAGAAGGAAGGTATGTAGATGAGGATAAAGGTCTAGCTGACTGCCTCAATGAATATTTTTGTTCGGTATTTACAGCTGAAAATGAAGGAAAGGGACCTCTGTTAAAAAAAAGGATAAATGAGTCATTTATTACACGTGAGTTTACAGAGGAAGAGGTTCTATTTCAACTGTCAAAAGTAAAGACAAATAAGTCAATGGGACCTGATGGAATACACCCAAAGCTATTAAAAGAGCTTAGTGGTGTACTAGCAAAACCATTAACAGATTTATTTAACCAATCATTGTTAACAGGAGTAGTCCCAGAAGATTGGAAGTTAGCGAATGTTGTGCCCATTCACAAGAAAGGTAATAGGGAGGAGTCGGGCAACTATAGGCCAGTAAGCCTTACTTCAGTAGTGGGGAAAGTGATGGAAACCATGTTAAAGGATAGGATTTTTGAACATCTAAAAACACATGGATTTCAAGATCAGAGACAACATGGGTTTACTTCAGGGAGATCATGCCAAACTAATCTGATTGATTTTTTTGATTGGGTAACTAAAATTATAGATAAGGGTGGTGCAGTAGACATTGCTTACCTAGATTTCAGTAAGGCTTTTGACACTGTTGCACATAGAAGGCTTATCAATAAACTGCAATCTTTGAGTTTGGATTCCAATATTGTTGAATGGGTAAGGCAGTGGCTGAGTGACAGGCAACAGAGGGTTGTAGTCAATGGAGTATATTCGAAGCTTGGGCTTGTCACCAGTGGGGTACCTCAGGGATCTGTACTTGGACCCATTCTCTTTAATATTTTTATTAGTGATATTGCAGAAGGTTTTGATGGTAAGGTGTGTCTTTTTGCGGATGATACTAAGATATGTAACAGGGTTGATGTTCCAGGAGGGATAAGCCAAATGGCAAATGATTTAGGTAAACTAGAAAAATGGTCAGACTTGTGGCAACTGACATTTAATGTGGATAAGTGCAAGATAATGCATCTTGGACGTAAAAACCCAAGGGCAGAGTACAGAATATTTGATAGAGTCCTAACCTCAACATCTGAGGAAAGGGATTTAGGGGTGATTATTTCTGAGGACTTAAAGGTAGGCAGACAATGTAATAGAGCAGCAGGAAATGCTAGCAGAATGCTTGGTTGTATAGGGAGAGGTATTAGCAGTAGAAAGAGGGAAGTGCTCATGCCATTGTACAGAACACTGGTGAGACCTCACTTGGAGTACTGTACACAGTACTGGAGACCATATCTTCAGAAGGATATTGATACCTTAGAGAGAGTTCAAAGAAGGGCTACTAAACTTGTTCATGGATTGCAGGATAAAACTTACCAGGAAAGGTTAAAGGATCTTAACATGTATAGCTTGGAGGAAAGACGAGACAGGGGGGATATGATAGAAACATTTAAATACATAAAGGGAATCAACACAGTAAAGGAGGAGACTATATTTAAAAGAAGAAAAACTACCACAACCAGAGGACATAGTCTAAAATTAGAAGGACAAAGGTTTAAACATAATATCAGGAAGTATTACTTTACTGAGAGGGTAGTGGATGCATGGAATAGCCTTCCAGCTGAAGTGGTAGAGGTTAACACAGTAAAGGAGTTTAAGCATGCGTGGGATAGGCATAAGGCTATCCTAACTATAAGATAATGCCAGGGACTAATGAAAGTATTTAGAAAACTGGGCAGACTAGATGGGCCGAATGGTTCTTATTTGCCGTCACATTCTATGTTTCTATGTTTCTATGTAAGAGAAGAGATTGGCTGGGTCAATGGACAATGGATTTACTGCATGAGTAGGGGGCAACATACCATGCCAGCCAGGGTAGGCTGCTTCTGGATACAATGGAAAAGATGGATATGGGAGACCTGCTGGAACAGTATTTGGCACATGGAGAGGTGGCATAATATTAGCACCCTGACTCTCTCCTATAATTACAGAGAATTCTCCTGGGAACTGAAGGCCATTGCTCAAATTTTGGAGCATATTCATGATCTCAGGCATGCCAACTTCCTCTCCTGTATCCTCAGAATTCTGATTCCACTGCTCAAAATTTGTGAAACCTGGAGGAGGGAGCCCTTGCTCGGCCATTTGTCTCTCCTCTCGTTCAACATCTGCTAATATGTCAGAGAAAATATCATCTGGGATATCCAAACCTTCTTTATGTTTCTTGGAAGATTTTTTGGGATAAGCTGTCCAGGAAGGATGGCTTGGAAGAAGCAAGATCAGAAGCAGAATAGGATGGTTGTCTTCCAAACCTGGACCTCCCAAAGGACGCAATCTTTGAGGGATGGGTTGGCCGGCAGGTAGAGGCACTAGGAACGCCTCCATGCCATGACTTCTGATGATTGCATATCTCAGCTTCCGATTAAGATAAGAATACAGCCGACCATATGAAACTGCATCACTTGACGTTCTTTGATTCAGTCGGATCACACACATGTCCTTGGTGCACTCTGGCCAGATACGATCCACATATTCCCAAACAGACTCTTGCAAAATGCATCCTTCGGATGTTAACACTTTTGGTAAATCCTGGCAAAGATGACTGCTATAACCAGACTCTGGCGTGGCTGTAACTTTAAACTGCTTTATAGAGAACATGTGAAGGAATCCCTTCCACACACTTGAGTCTGCTGGATCTGTGAGTCTAGTATCACGTCATACAATTTCTTGTTCTTCTTTTCTATGCATGAAGAATGTTGATTGCCATTAGTTATATGGTGTTTCCATATTTTCTCTGGTTTCTTGGTAATTACCCATTGGCTTAAGTCAGCATCACCTGGGGGGTTTATCAGCCCTTTGCATATAAGGCAGTCCTGATCTAAAAGGTGGCTCTTGTGTTGGGATGTTGTGTCCCTTTTCTCTGAGATGCAATCCTGCTGAGAATCCTGAGGCTGCCACACAGAATCAGACAGATCCTCTAGGGTCAAGTTCTGATCGGGCACGGTATCAATTTCAATTAACCCCTTGTGTGTCAGCTTTGTCATCTGAATCTGGAATGGCTGTCTTTCCTCTTTCTCGATTAGTTCCAGTGCATGTTTTCTCTTTTGAATTCTCCAGTTGGCCAGCTCCTGTGCAGCCATTTACGTTGCACTCATTAGAACCAAACACTGTGGGGTGATTTCACCAAGGACCACACGACGGAACAGGATCTGATTTTTAGGGTCCTTCAAATTGAAAAGGAGGATCCGGTATTTATTCTTATATCTGCTGTCAGTACACAGGAAAAGTTTAAATATTTCTTGTTCTACGTTCTCTGCAACTCCACGCACCGACTCATCCAATACGTGAAGATCTGGGGTTTCTCTGACTCTCCTCAGTAGTGTATCAAACAGAGTCTGCACTGTGGTAACACAGACATCTTCAGGACATAACTCAACTATTTGCAGATAGGCAGTCTGCAGCTTCTCTTTTTCACCTGTCCTCTTCTTTCTCTTATGCGTATTCTTGTCTATATGCAGGTGGTCTCTTGCCTTTCTTTTAACCAATTCGTTCCTTCCATATGGTTTCAAAAGATCTCTGGCATCATTACTTTCAACGCAAATAACGTCATCATAGTTAGTCTCCTCATTATTCACCGGGAAGAGAGTGTTTGCACTGACTACCCACAGCATGCTCTTGCCATTGCCTACTCCACCTTCAACGACAGGGTGCAAGTCCCAAGGAGAAGGATCATTCACTTTATTATCTGTCTTTATTTCACAAGTAGTGCCTGGAAAATCCTCATGGGTCACTAGATGTAAATCTGGACTAATGCAACCCCAGGGTCTGGAAAATCATCAATTTGAAATTTTTTGAATAATCCCAGTGGGCTGCCAAGTGACCCTATGTAGAGGGAACAGTCCCTATTCTGCTCTGTGTCAGTGTGTATCATGGTCTCTGTGGACGGTGAACAGTCTCTATTCTGCTCTGTGTCAGTGTGTATCATGGTCTCTGTGGACAGGGAACAATCTCTATTCTGCTCTGTGTCAGTGTGTATCAGGGGTTTTGAGGACAGGTGTCAATCCATATCAGCCAAGTGACCCTATGTAGGGGGAACAGTCCCTATTCTGCTCTGTGTCAGTGTGTATCAGGGGTTTTGAGGACAGGTGTCAATCCATATCTGCCAAGTGACCCTATGTAGGGGGAACAGTCTCTATTCTGCTCTGTGTCAGTGTGTATCAGGGATCATTAGGATAGGTGTCAATCCATATCTGCCAAGTGACCCTATGTAGGGGGAACAGTCCCTATTCTGCTCTGTGTCAGTGTGTATCAGGGGTTTTGAGGACAGGTGTCAATCCATATCTGCCAAGTGACCCTATGTAGGGGGAACAGTCCCTATTCTGCTCTGTGTCAGTGTGTATCAGGGGTTTTGAGGACAGGTGTCAATCCATATCTGCCAAGTGACCCTATGTAGGGGGAACAGTCCCTATTCTGATCTGTGTCAGTGTGTATCATGGTCTCTGTGGACGGTGAACAGTCTCTATTCTGCTCTGTGTCAGTGTGTATCATGGTCTCTGTGGACAGGGAACAGTCTCTATTCTGCTCTGTGTCAGTGTGTATCAGGGGTTTTGAGGACAGGTGTCAATCCATATCTGCCAAGTGACCCTATGTAGGGGGAACAGTCTCTATTCTGCTCTGTGTCAGTGTGTATCAGGGATCATTAGGATAGGTGTCAATCCATATCTGCCAAGTGACCCTATGTAGGGGGAACAGTCCCTATTTTGCTCTGTGTCATTGTGTATCAGGGGTTTTGAGGACAGGTGTCAATCCATATCTGCCAAGTGACCCTATATAGGGGGAACAGTCTCTATTCTGCTCTGTGTCAGTGTGTATCAGGGATCATTAGGATAGGTGTCAATCCATATCTGCCAAGTGACCCTATGTAGGGGGAACAGTCCCTATTCTGCTCTGTGTCACTGTGTGTATCAGGGATTTGACTATCTTTATTCAGATTGAAAAATTACAATTCCAGGAAAAATTTAACAAACATTTACAAGAACATGTTATGCACATCATAGAAACAACGTAAACCTCTTTAAAGCCACAAACTTAAGACAAAAAATACGTACACACAATGTGTAAGGGTTTGAAAGAATATTCTGAATCCTTACACGTTTACTTTATCGTTTGTTTGATTTTTGTGAACCATATATAAACTACAAGCAGCGTGAAAACTATAAAAACTCAAGTGGCCATGCTGATCAAATTAAATAGTATGCTTTACACAGCGTATAAGGGTGATTTCACAGCACAACGGGAATCTAACAGGGGAAGAGGTGAGAGTCATCCTCCCCCTCCCACGACCCCGCCATATCTGCCAAGTGACCCTATGTAGGGGTAACAGTCTCTATTCTGCTCTGTGTCAGTGTGTATCATGGTCTCTGAGGACGGGGAACAGTCTCTATTCTGCTCTGTGTCAGTGTGTATCAGGGCAGGGCTTTGAGGACAGGTGTCAATGTTAGGTGATTTCTGCCCTTTATGGATTAAAAGCAGACTCTGCATCAACTGTGCAATTTTCCATGGGAGTTTTGCCATGGATCCCCCTCCGGCATGCCACAGTCCAGGTGTTAGTCCCCTTGAAGCAACTTTTCCATTACTTTTGTGGCCAGAAAGAGTCCCTGTTGGTTTTAAAATTCGCCTGCCCATTGAAGTCAATGGCGGTTCGCGCGGTTCGCCGGTTCGAGAACATTTGCGGAAGTTCGCGTTTGCCGTTCGCGAACCGAAAATTTCGGGTTCGCGACAACACTAATTATTATATATATATATATATATATATATTAATATCAAATTACACTTAGACTGATACTGATTAAATATGTATATATAATTATTGTTATATTTATATTTATATATAATATAAAAAAATCTGTAAATACGTAAAAAAAATAAATTAAATAAATAATTAAAAATAAAAAATGAAAAAATATATAGATGTGTGTTATTTTGTTCTAACTGTATTGTGATATTAATATATATATATTTATATCAAAATACACGTAGAACGAAATAATATATATATTTATATACATAAATATATACGTATATATAACTATATATATACCTATAAATAAATACAAATATTTTAAACAAAAAAAAAAAAAAATATATATATATATATATATATATATATATATATATATATATATATATATATATATATATATATATATATATATATATATATATATATATATACTTATATATTCCCAGACCCCAGCACTCAAGGTTCCCAGTCTTTTGTGCTCCGGCGCAAACAATCTCCAACCAGTATGTAGTATCCAAGAAGAGAGCACTCTGGAGTCTTATAATTTGAAAAGTAAATACTGCTTTATTGTGCAGTGTACAAAAAAGTTTCGATGTTTCAGTCAATGCTGACTTTTTTCAAGACCTACATACATATATTAATTCTACATTGTTTTCAAAAGTTACAGCGTCAAATATAAGGCTTGTGTTTCATTTTTTTCACATTAAAATTCGCCAGATTGGTTACGTTGCCTTTGAGACCCTATGATAGCCCAAGAATGAAAATTACCCCTATGATGGCATACCATTTGCAATAGTAGACAACCCAAGGTATTGCAAATGGGGTATGTCTAGTCTTTTGTAGTAGCCACTTAGTCACAAACACTGGCCAAAATTGGCGTTTTTTGCATTTTTCACACTCAAACTTTGGCCAGTGTTTGTGACCAAATGGCTACTAAAAAGACTGGATATACCCCATTTCAATACCTTGGGTTGTCTACTATTGCAAATGGTATGCCATTATGGGTGTAAATTTTATTCCTGAGCTACTATACAGTCTCAAAGGCAACGTAACCAATCTGGCGAATTTCATTTTCAAATGTAACATGCTATATTTGACCCTGTAACTTCCCAAAACACCATAAAACCTGTACATAGGGGGTACTGTTTTACACGCGAGACTTTGCTGAATACAAATATTTGTATTTTATTGCAGTAAAAGCAAACAGTATTATGACATTGACAGTTAAAATGTCATGTAGAACTAAACAAATAACATTTCTTATTTTCTCCCATTTTTTTCATATTAAATTATGTTTCATAGCTAAATATTTGATATTAAATGAAAGCCCTGTTTCTGAATAAAATGATATATAATAAGGGTGGGTGCATTTAATATGAAAGAGGTGAATTACGGTTGGACAGACATATAGCGCAAAGGCCAGGTTTTGTTTACGTTTTGTTTTGTTCAAAACATCTTCATTTGTTTCAGTCCTTAAGGGGTTAATATGGTATCAATCTTATTTTGGAAGACTTGTATGAAGTGTTTTTAAGGCCCTCAATTGGGCTCTTGTTAAGTTATTAAGGTGTGTATACTTATTCCTTATTTGTTTGTGCTGGACAAGATCATTCACATCTTTTTTGACCAGGTTAATAAAGGTTTCAACAGCATTAACAGTGGCAAAGGGGCTAAAGCAACTCTTATTTTCCAATTTTGTAAACACTGTATCTCAACACTGTATCCCCAATCTCAGCACTGTATCGCATGGTACATTTATGTTAGTTGGAAACACAGATTTGCTAAAAAATACCTTGAGTCTAACATTTTGAAAAACTCTACACAGATCAATGTCTATATCTATAGATTTCGGGACATATACAGGACAAAATGTCAGACCTTTTTTCAAGACCAAAGTTTCTTCTTCCATTAGGATCTTAGAGGATAGGTTGATTATTGTATCTTCTTCCTCTTCTGGGGGCCCTCCATATTGCTGGTAATGTTAGATGTTTGGATATTAGATCTTCTTTGCAGTGACACTCAATTACTATGACTTTTTCGTCACATATATGCACTTTAAATATGGCTTAATTTTATATGCAATAATCTTATTGCCATCACGTGGTATTAGCACTCGATGAAGCTTTATACACATAGAGAGATGTCAAACTGTATCTGTTTGAATTGGGATGATAGATAAGATCATGGCAATTTTGGTTAGAACCTTGTATATATACACTTGATTTTTTTATTTATTTAAAATCTTATTGTAATCTGTGAAAGAATGGTTCTTGGTACTCCATTTGTGTTGCCCGATTTAGAGACTGTCAGCTTCTCAGGGTTCATTATTCATGCTTAATTTATATGCACAATTAAATACTTTTAGTGCTTATCCTCACGTGTATGTGTGATAACTCATAGCCACGGTGATACACTGGCTTGCAAATTTTCAAACTCTGGGCGCACACACACACGGATATGCTGCTGCGGGTCCTTGCTTGTGCGCATGTGTGTCCGATCCGTGGATAGTGCATGCTCGTACTCTGTGAGGACTAAGACATCCGAATGTAGACGCCCCCTGGTATGTGAAACATCATTATGCTGATGTCACATGCCTAGCGGAAATGATCTTCCGGCGGGAACCTAATTGATCATTCCAAACTTTGCAATTTCATTTTAATTGAATTATTTATCTAATCAGTCATGGATTGGTTTTCTGACCTAGGGCACACCTGACGGCCTCTATCTTTGGGTAAGCTACATTGGAGTGTATGAAATTGATTCTCCTGATTATCTAATTATGTTAATTATGTTAATCACTTGTGTTCCTAAAAATTTGTATTTGTGTATGCATTTGATAGCTTGACAAAGACCATTCAGGTTGAAACGTTGTGAGTGGTGATGGGTTCAATAAAAGTTGCCTTCTTTGTATTCTGGAGTGCCTGGACCTTCTTCTATTCTTTCATTATCAAGTATTTGGTTCCTTGTACTGGGACCGGCCTGGCTGCACCCAAATACATATTGTATGGGGATTGAGTGCATTTCCACACCCCTGTTTTTTCTTCATGTCTGTGGTGTCTGGATTTTTCTGATCTGCAGCTTTTGCAAGCTGTTTATGCATGTACACCCCATTGAAAATATGCAGAATCACTGATAAATAAAATAACCATAATAAACACTGATAAATAGGTTTGCAAAATGAATTAATACCATACCAATTCATTAAAAATTGTGATAATCCACATAAGTTGTGAAAAAGAGTCTCAAAATCATTATGCAAATAAATATTTAAAGTGCATAAGTTAGAGCAATATTCTTAATACCCATAAAATTACACTGATAAATGAATATTACAAGGTGTCGAGCTTCAATTCATATGTAAAAAATCCCCAAAGATGTGATTTTTGTGACAATGAAGAGGCACAAACCAATTTACTTGCACAGTATCCTTTGGTTGGAACAAAAGCTCTATAAATAGAACACATAGAGACAGTCCTAGTGCAACATTGTTAAACTAGACCAAGTAAACATACTGAAACTCTAACTCATTAAACTCACAAGTGCAGAGTCGTTAGAGTACCACTCGCAACGGTAGAGCCCAGGGAGGATCAGTCCCTTGAGCATGTGGGATCCAATGATACTTGATATACAGACTCACCACCAACCAAGAAATCTTGTTTAAATCCTTTATTGAATTCCACAACTATTAAAGGAACACTAAATTATATTAATGAAGTTGTCACAGTGCCGGCAGTCCTATTCCCCTTAACTACCACCAAAGCCCTCTAGTTAACTTCCTCCCAATGATATTCAATGATTATCTATGGCAGAAACTTAGGCGCATTACTTCATCCATATTCAAGGGATTTTTATAAAGTGATTTTTTTTTTTAAATGCCTATGGAGTGATGTTTAAAGTGTAGTTGATTTTTTTTTAAAATTTTATATAACAAAAGGAATTTTAACTAGTAAACAAAACATAAAATAATTTGCAAATAAAATCTAATTGATGATTTTTGGTTTGTTACTGTGAACTTTGACGAGCTGTGAACTTACTTGAGTTACATGCTACCTGGCTAATCTCAGTGAACTGACACTTTTTCTTCCAGACTCGATAGGTAGACTAGAAGAATAAATTATGTTACAGCAGCAGCAACAGTTTGTGACTTTTTTCTTCGGCTCAGATTGGACCCACTCTGGAGCATGGCACAGTCAGAGCAGGTAAGTGATGTAACATTGACCTTGTGTCCAGTCCCAATCCCCAACCCCCCCTCTTCCACAGTTTGGGCCTCCACAGCCTTTTATATGATAAATGGTAGGGTGGGTCACAGCTGGAAGCTCAGAGCATGCAGCCAAGGTGTCCAACAATCATTTGAATAGCTGTAATCAGTTCACATCCATGCAGAGACGGGTACATACAGCTCAGGTAGCTGTTTTTGTACAGAGCATCCTCTTTTGCTGAATGCTGATGTTTTAGCATATTATTTTGCACTCTACACTGTTGATGTATTTTTCTTTTTATTGGCCTGCTTCTTCTATAACTGTCTCTTCAGCCACATAAAGTTTTCTATACCTCATTCAAAGAGATGAAAGACATAGATCAAAAACATATACACAAACTACAATGTGTTCACAGTAAATTTCCTGATGTATGTGTCAGAATTGCAAATAGGAGCTTCCACACCTAGAAAAAAAAATGTCTTGTAAGATTATAAATATTCTGTTTCCTTAACAGGATTCATTGCTTTGTTGTGCAAATTCTGCTACATTTTCAATAATCTAAAGAACACACGGGCAGTTTATTTTAGGTGCACTAAAACATTATTAGGTTTTCTGACTAAATGGCAAACTAAACTGACTTTGTTTTTTTTTACGGTAAAATAACACAGTTGGAAGTCATCTAAAGTATTATAAGTTGAATTTAAAAAAAAATATCTGCCCATTTTGCATTTAATTTTGCAATCTTTTTTTTTTTTTTAATTCTTTATTTTTGTTGTGGAAAAGTTTCCACTAGTTTTCGTGGTAACATACAATCATCCAATACAAAAGGATAAAAGGCAAAAAGGCAAATGTAACATTGGTTAGTAATTAACATGAGTCATTCTTGGATAAGTGCTCTAGCGTCCTCTTAATAAAACAAGCCTCTTGAGAAGTCAATAAGCACACAGGTCTGTATATTGTGCATGCCTCTCATACGGGCTCGAGATGTACAATATGCTATGGCATTCTAACATTTTAGTAGCCCACAAGGTTTAAGATTAGCGGGTTGGTACTACACGCTAGTAGCGCCAATGGGTTTAAAGTGTCATTTTGCAATCTAATTGTCAACTGTGCACTGTGCACTGTTCAGTCATTTAATCATACCTATGTTTTAATAAGTCAGATTAAAAATATACCATCTTTAGAGAAGTTCAGTGATATATATGGATGTCAATGCAAATTCACAAATGTTCTGTTGTTAATCGCTATTCCATGAGAATTCAAGTGCCTTGTTTTCACAATAGAGGTTTACTAGATCAACACTGAATTATAGTGAATTTAAAACCCCATTGCAAACAATTTGGAATCATTTTTATATCAACTATAGTCACAACTTGTATATTTTGATTTTTGAAATTTGATTTTCAGTTCACTATTTATGCTTTCTGAAAAAACCCTGAAAGTAACTTCTCATATGTTAAACGGTTAGATGACAAGATATATTTATAAATCTATTCTTTATCAGCATATGATTGGGATAATTTATATTTATTTTAGTTTGTAGTTTGTGAAATAGCAGTCAAAGTTAACCATCCAAAGTTAATCTAGCATTTGAATTTATTGAACTTTAGAAAACTGGTAATTAAATACATTTTATAAAAACAAATAAACTTATTTTTTTTTATATACAATATATTTAAGCATATATATTTTCACAATCATGATAACATTATCAAATATGTAAATATGATGACAATAAGATTGTAATGTTCCCACTTTTTGGATATGTTTGTTCCTATCAATTTCTAGTGATGTACCGAACGGTTCGCTGGCGAATAGTTCCTGGCGAACATAGCGTGTTCGCGTTCGCCACGGCGGACGAACATATGCGCGGTTCGATCCGCCCCTATTCGTCATCATTGAGTAAACTTTGACCCTGTGCCTCACAGTCAGCAGACACATTCCAGCCAATCAGCAGCATACCCTCCCTTCCATACCCTCCCACCTCCTCTACAGCATCCATTTTAGATTCATTCTGAAGCTGCATTCTTAGTGAGAGGAGGGAAAGTGTAGCTGCTGCTGATTTGATAGGGAAATGGATAGTTAGGCTAGTGTATTCAGTGTCCACTACAGTCCTGAAGGACTCGTCTGATCTCTGCTGTAAGGACAGCACCCCAAAAAGCCCTTTTTAGGGCTAAAACATCAGTCTGCTTTTTTTTTCCTGTGTAATCTATTGCAGTTGCCTGCCTGCCAGCTTCTGTATCAGGCTCACAGTGGATACTGTGCCCTCTTGCTCAGTGCCACCACTCATATCTGGTGTCACAATAGCTTGCATTTAAAAACGATTTTTTTTTTACTGTAATAGATTGAATAGCGGTTAGTTGTCTGCAAGCGTCTGTGTGTCAGGCCTACAGCGTGTACTCTGCCAACCTCTGCCAGTGCACAGTGCCACTCATATCTGGTGTCACAATAGCTTGCATTTAAAAACAAAAAAAGTTTTTTCACTGTTATAGATTGAATAGCAGTTAGTTGTCTTCAAGCGTGTGTGTCAGGCCTACAGCGTCTACTCTGCCAACCTCTGCCAGTGCACAGTGCCACTCATATCTGGTGTCACAATAGCGTGCATTTAAAAACAAAAAAGTTTTTGACTGTAATCTAATAGCAGTCAGTGTCCTTCAAGTGGGTGTCAGGCCTACAGCGTGTGCTCTGCCAACCTTTGCCAGTGCACAGTGCCACTCATATCTGGTGTCACAATAGTTTGCATTTAAAAACAAAAACATTTTTTGACTGTAATATAATAGCAGTCAGTGTCCTTCTTAAGTGTGTGTCAGGCCTACAGCGTGTACTCTGCCAACCTCTGCCAGTGCACAGTTCCACTCATATCTGGTCTCACAGTAGCTTGCACGCATAGTACCACTAATCCCAAAAAAATGACAGGCAGAGGCAGGCCACCAAGCAGGGGCCGTCGTGGTCGTGGTGCTGTGATTCCCATTTGCCCTAGAATAATGCCCAGTTTTCAGAGGCCACATACACTGAACTTGAAAAATTCTGAGGACATAGTTGACTGGCTAACACAGGTCACCCAATCTTCTACAGCTTCCGCTCGGAACCTTGACGCACCAGCCTCCTCCAGCTTAGCTTCGGGCACCTCTCAAGATACCACTCACCTGCCTGCCGCCACCACCAAAACTAGCACCACAGCCGCTTCACTTTATCTGTCAGAGGAGTTATTTACACATCCGTTTGAAGAAATGAGTGATGCGCAACCATTATTGCCAGAGGATGTAGATAACAGGGATATGTCTCAGTCAGGCAGCATTACACACATGGACGTACGGTGTGATGATGATGATGTTGTACCCGCTGCTGCTTCCTTTGCTGAGTTGTCAGATACAAGTGAAGCTGTTGATGATGACGATGCATCAATGGATGTCACGTGGGTGCCCGCACGGCAAGAAGAAGAACAGGGCGAAAGTTCAGATGGGGACTTTCAGATGGGGATCAACGCATGCTGTGTCCACCACCAGAATGTCGTCATTGCAGAGCTCAGCAGTGTGGAATTTTTTCATGTGTCTGCCTCTGACAACAGCGATGTAATTTGCAACCTGTGCCAAAAGAAACGTGGGAAGTCCAACACCCACCTAGGTACAACTGCTTTGCGTAAGCATATGATCGCACATCACAAACGCCTATGGGATCAACACATGAGTACAAGCAGCACACAAACTCAAAGCCGCCATCCTCCTCCTGGTCCAGCATCTTCAGCCACATCAACCACTGCTGTCCTCCTTGCCCCCTCTCAACCATCCGCCACTCCGTCTCTCGCCTTGAGCAGTTCCCGCTCATCTGCCCATAGTCAGGTGTCTGTCAAGGACATGTTTGAGCGTAAGAAGCCAATGTCAGAAAGTCACCCCCTTGCCCGGCGTCTGACAGCTGGCTTGTGTGAACTATTAGCCCGCCAGCTTTTACCATACAAGCTGGTGGAGTCTGAGGCGTTCAAAAAATGTGTAGCTATTGGGACACCGCAGTGGAAGGTACCCGGACGAAATTTCTTTTCACAAAAGGCAATCCCCAACTTGTACTCGATTGTGCAAAAGGAAGTAATGGCATGTCTGGCACACAGTGTTGGGGCAAGGGTCCATCTGATCACTGATACCTGGTCTGCAAAGCATGGTCAGGGCAGGTATATCACCTACACTGCGCATTGGGTAAACCTGCTGATGCCTGCCAAGCATGGAATGCGTGGCTCTGCAGAGGAGTTGTTGACACCGCCACGACTTGCAGGGAGGCCTGCTGCCACCTCCTCTACTCCTCCTACTCCATCCTCTTCCATAACCTCCTCGGCTTAGTCCTCTTCTGCTGCTGTGTCTTGCTCCACATCAACGGCACCCCCCCTGCTCCCCAGGTACTATTCCACATAGTGTCACGCCGTCTTGGGTTTGACTTGCTTGAAAGCAGAGAGTCACACTGGACAAGCACACCTGTCCGCCCTGAATGCACAGGTGGAAAAGTGGCTGACTCTGCAGCAACTGGAGATCGGCAAAGTGTTTTGTGACAACGGAACAAATTTGTTGGCGGCATTGAAGTTGGGCAAGTTGACACATGTGCCGTGCATGGCACATTTGTGTAATTTGATCGTACAACGGTTTGTGCATAAGTACACAGGCTTACAGGACGTCCTGAAGCAGGCCAGGAAGGTGTGTGGCCATTTCAGGCGTTCCTACACGGCCATGGCGCACTTTGCAGATATCCAGCGGCGAAACAACATGCCAGTGAGGCGCTTGATTTGCGACAGCCCGACACGTTGGAATTCAACACTCCTAATGTTCGACCGCCTGCTCCAACAAGAAAAAGCAGTTAATGAATATTTGTATGACCGGGGTGCTAGGACAGCCTCTGGGGAGCTGGGAATTTTTTTGCAACGTTACTGGACGTTCATTCGCAATGCCTGTAGGCTCATGCGTCCTTTTGAGGAGGTGACAAACCTAGTCAGTCGCACCGAAGGCACCATCAGCGACATCATACCATTTGTTTTCTTCCTGGAGCGTGCCCTGCGAAGAGTGCTGGATCAGGCCGTAGATGAGCGTGAAGAGGAAGAGTTGTGGTCACCATCACCACCAGAAACAGCCTTATCAGCATCGCTTGCTGGACCTGCGGCAATGCTGGAAGAGGATTGTGAGGAAGAGGAGTCAGAGGAGGAATGTGGCTTTGAGGAGGAGGAGGAAGACCAACCACAACAGGCATCCCAGTGTGCTCGTTGTCACCTATCTGGTACCCATGGTGTTGTACGTGGCTGGGGGGAAGAACATACCTTCATTAAGATCACTGAGGAGGAGGAAAGGGAAATGAGTAGCTCGGCATCCAACCTTGTGCAATTGGGGTCTTTCATGCTGTCGTGCCTGTTGAGGGACCCTCGTATAAAAAGGCTGAAGGAGAACGACCTGTACTGGGTGTCCACCCTCAGAGAACGACTCGACCGACAGGTAGCAGACTACCTCGCCTTAACTGCAGATATAGACACTCTGAGGAGCGATGAACCCCTTGACTACTGGGTGTGCAGGCTTGACCTGTGGCCTGAGCTATCCCAATTTGCAATAGAACTTCTGGCCTGCCCCGCTTCAAGTGTCCTGTCAGAAAGGACCTTCAGTGTAGCAGGAGGTATTGTCACTGAGAAGAGAAGTCGCCTAGGTCAAAAAAGTCTAGATTACCTCACCTTTATTAAGATGAATGAGGGATGGATCCTGAAGGGACTGACAGTGGGCGATACATTCGACTAAAAAAGGCCTGATGAGATGAGCTGCCTAGGGCTAAAAATGGTCCACACGCTGCTGTGTTTAGCTCTGAATGCCGGTTGACTTGCGTGACTTATCCGCCACCAACTAGGGTTCAAGCCGCAATGTTTTAGGGCACTTTCTGCCTGTGAAACAAACATCAATTTTTTTGGCCGCTGCTGCAACAATACCTAATTTTGTGTACATGCCTAATTTTTCGAGCCTCTGGTGCTGCACTGTGGCTTCAAAAACCAAACCAAAAAAAAAGGCACATAACAGGGATTAAACTGATAGGAATAGTACTACTTAACACACCACTCCTATCTGGTGGCACATTAGATTGCACGCACAGTGCCCCAAATTTGAAGTAGGAGGACCGACCAAGCATCTTTTTCCATCTCCCAGTTCCTAAAATCGATGCCATATACACGTCCCCTGATAGGGCGCCAGCTCGTTATTCTCTTGGGCGCCAGCTCGTTATTCTCTTTTTCACTTCACTAGGGACACTTTACTGCACTATGGGCACTTAGACCCACTCTTTGTCTTGCACACTGTTATTCCTAGCCAGCATCTGTGATGGGAAATCAGGCAGTCATCTAAACGTTTAGATTGAGCTTTAGCTTAGAACACCCTTGAAGGTGTTTAAGGAGATTAGGGCTAGTTTAGAGGATTCTTCTTAGACCTCTCTGAGTCTTTATAGCCCTTCTACCTATTCAGCATTTGTGGAAACTAGCTAAGAGAAAGGGTGGCTGTGTGTCTGTGATACATTTAACTTTATATCACCTTAGTGACACTCTTTATGACAGCATCACTCCAGTCTCCATACTCTCTGCCTATACCCATCTATTTAGATGTAATTTCCTTTCCCCTTGCAATATTATATAATAGGTAATAGTATTACCATTATTACACAATTAGCCACTATAGGGTAGAATGAGTACAGTATCCCTTTGTTATTTATAATTGATACAATAAAGACTTATGTCCATTACTCAATTTACTTTAACAAAGGGTACTAACCATGGTATTAGGAAGAATTACTCTGCTTTCTCTTTCTCCCTCTATAATACACCTATGCTCACTAGGATTTGTAGGTATCATCTTATTATTATAATTGTCTAACCTTTTCCTATGCCAGTTTTAGATCTCCTTCTTGGGAGATATTTTTTCTTTTTTCAGTTTATTAGCATACCTGGGTACAAGCCCTCGGTGGGGCTGGCACCACCACCTGACCACATTTCCTTGTTTCTTCCACTCATACCGCTTTTTCCATCTTTGAAGGGGTTTGGCGAAACAAGGAAATAGTCCTCTACTCGTAACAGGGATTAAACTGATAAGAATAGTACTACTTAACACACCTTATAATAACGCAGAGAGAGGCAACGCAGAGAGAGGAGTCTGAAGAAGAGGAGTCAGAGGAGGAAGGTGGCTTTGAGGAGGTGGAAGACCAAACACACCAGGGGGCTTGTTGTCACCTTTCGGGGACCCTTGGTGTTGTACGTGGCTAGGTGGAGGAAGAGACCTTCAATGACATCAGTGAGGATAAGGAACGGGACATGGCTAGCTTGGTATCCAACCTTGTGCAAATGGGGAGTTTGCGGTTGTGCAAATGGACTGTTTGCAGTTGTTTGCGGTGCGTTAAATGGGGAGTTTGGTCTGTCACTGTGAAGCGGGCGTAACCCTTAGACTACCTGATCGATACAACATCATACAGTAGGTCCCCCCTTATAATTTTTATGGCCCCCACACACCGCTCACGGGTGGGGGCGGGCAGGAGGACAGTAGGTCCCCCCATTGTGATTTATGGCCTCCACCCACCGCGCAGGGGTGGGGGCCGGGAGGGAGGACAGTAGGTGGGGGACCTACTTATCCTTATTTACTGAATATCCTTATTTACTGAATATTCCCCTGTATAACAATGTTTGGCATTTAGTGAATATTCCCTATTCTGCTCTGTGTCAGTGTGTATCAGGGTCTCTGAGGACAGATGTCAATCCATATCTGCCAAGTGACCCTATGTAGGAGGAACAGTTCCTATTCTGCTCTGTGTCAGTGTGTATCAGGGTCCCTGAGGACAGATGTCAATCCATATCTGCCAAGTGACCCTATGTAAGGGGAACAGTCCCTATTCTGCTCTGTGTCAGTGTGTATCATGGTCTCTGAGGACAGGTGTCAATCCATATGTCAAGGTGTCAATATGTCATATGTCAGGTGTCAATCCATATCCATTGTGATTTAGGAATGTTAGGTGATTTATGCCCTTTATGGATTAAAACCAGACTCTGCATCAACTGTGTAATTTTCCATGGGAGTTTTGCCATGGATCCGCCTCCGGCATGCCACAGTCCAGGTGTTAGTCCCCTTGAAACAACTTTTCCATCACTTTTGTGGCCAGAAAGAGTCCCTGTTGGTTTTAAAATTCGCCTGCCCATTGAAGTCTATGGCGGTTCGCCCGTTTCGTCGGTTCGCGAACATATGCGGAAGTTCGCGTTCGCCGTTCGCGAACCGAAAATGTTATGTTCGCGACATCACTATCAATTTCCAGAAATAGCAGAACTTTCACTTTTACTACTGCAATCTCAAATATACATTTCATTGCTTATCCTTCTCTAATATATTATTTTTATAAAAACAATTTATATGTGCTTTTTGATGCCAGCAATTAATCATGCTTCCTCTCCTATCCAGTAAACTAATGCTTGGTTGAGACACAAAGCAGAAGAACCTTGAGAATCAATCATAGCCGGTACTTGCAGGTAAAAAATTAAGCATTATACTATATTTACTATGTTCTGCTTGTATAATTACCGGTATATAACTTATATTCATTCATGCATTCATTATTTTTTTTCTTTCATCTTTCATTTACTAATCTTGAATACTTTAGACTTATTAGTGAATATGATATTTTATTGAATACACTATACAAAAAAAGATTTTTTCGAATGGCTTAATCAATAATAAAATTATAGAAGCAATGTGGAAATTGATACTTAGATAAGAAAAGTGGTATGTATTAATAAGTTACAAGGTGGGTATAGAATGGGTATAGAATGGGGTACAAAACAAATAAATTAGTAGCACATACTGAGTGTGAATCTTGGAAAAGTGTGAGGTTTATCCTTTTTCTTAAACTTTTTTTATTGAAGATAGGAACAAAAATGGAATTTGACAAAATATTTTAAATTGGATGGGAGCACAGGTTTCCAAGGATTCCAGATCAGAATATAACATATAACAAGCAGTGTTAAATATTAAAATACAAATCATCATCTGCCAATCAAGGTAGAATAATCGCAATCTGAATAAGCAGCTGTACAATAACAGCAGGATATACTAAAGTATAAGAAGTTGGTAGTA
Organism: Pelobates fuscus; assembly: GCF_036172605.1. Lineage (NCBI taxonomy): Eukaryota > Metazoa > Chordata > Amphibia > Anura > Pelobatidae > Pelobates > Pelobates fuscus. Next base: position 81,447,369 of record NC_086325.1, on the reverse strand, counting down.
GAAAAGAAAGGACTGAGGTATGGGTGGGGAAGAAGAAAATAAGTTATACTTAGATTCACTTCTGATGTGATTGACACTTAAATATCTTTCCTCTCTGTCTCGTTAGAGATATTTTTTTTGCCTTAAGCTGGAGGAAGCAGGGTGAATTGTTAGTGCAGGACCCACCTGAAGTGGCAGGTGGGGTTACACCTAATGGCCATTGGAGTGAAACTAAAAAAAATCTAAATATGCATCGGTATTTGGGGTAGTGCCCAGTTTACTCTTTTCTTTGGTATTTATATATCTACCTACATGCTGATAATAAGTATACCTGCCCAATTTGTGGGTAGCATAATTTATTTACCCTACTAATTGGTACACAAACTGGATTATGTTATGACATGTTTCCTTTTGTTTTTCATTTTCTTTCATCAATGAATGGATCACAATCAAGACTTCCTTTATCATATCATTGCATAGGTATAAAAAATTCAAAAGGAGCTGCACTCACTGTATACTCCAAGTAGATGCCCGGTTCTTGATCGGCAAAAAATGTAGAAAGGAAAATTGACCGCACTCCAAGGACTTCTTCATGAAATATAACTTTTAATATTCCAAATAAAAATATCAACGTTTCAGTCTAGAGATTCTAGACTTTCATCAGGACATAGTAAACATATACACAAACCCCCTTTAAATACCCACACCTAGCAATCAATACACTCACCCCTCCTGGGTCTGGACCTCCCCTCCAAGCGTCCCGGATCATTTTCGCACCGAAAATGTCGGTCGCGTTCCGATGACGTCATCGTGCGCCATTGCGCATGCGTCATGACGCTCGCGTCACTGCGCACGCGTCATCATTGCATCCGGCTGTTTACACTGGGTTACTATGGGGACCAGACGCCGAAAAACATCAGATCAAACAGAACATCACATACTTCCATATTTTCAGCGCACATATCAGTATTACTGACAAACTTCAAATTAAAACACTAATACACTACTGGCTGGAGGATGAACAATCCAGCTATAAAGAAAATTAAATTACCACTGGATTGGCATATATAGATAGAGACTAACTGTATCACACAGTTATAACTGCTGAACAGCAAATACCAAGCAGAAAAGTCAGGATTAAATGCTGTAACCAAACTTCATATTTTAAAGAGTTCAAAATGTCTATGGCCTATACCCTGTTATTATTTTCAACCACCCTAAACAACTATAATCTACATATTTACATATTTACAAATTTACCACTCGGTATCTCAAGGCATACCACAACTAGGGATGCTCAGAATCCTGATCTCCAGAAGTCACCACTCAATGTAAAGAAAATGAGGCAATATGTGAGTAATCCAACGTGCTGTGTCATTTAGAGATTATATTCCAGCCCCATTCCGGTCACCCCCATATTTTGGGTCCATACCCCAGGGTTATAGTTAAATTACCATGGAGGATACCAACTATTTGTCTGGACAGTGCAACAAGGCACTTCTAACTTCGAATCCATATCAGGACTTTATATAGACCCATCCCTTCAAAATATTATATCCCCTACAGAAAAGATCGCTCATATTAGAGAATCTATATACTCTGAGGTACCATACAAGTAATTCTCATTTACCCAACAGGGACCATTACATATTGCATGTATGGTCAATGGGTCCTTCATCGATATCTTGTGGGACTTTCCACAGTGGCCTATCAGACCAATCTTACTCTTCCATCATTTGAGCATTTTATCCCGCCAGCCTATCCCCACGGGTGGGCCTACGGATAAAAACGCCCTATCTGGAGTCAACGTAAAAATGTCTGGATCACAATAAGGCAATTAGAGAAAGACTGCTAAAGAGTATTTCTCATTGAGTCCTTTAGGTGTAATTGTTTCCAAAGTTCTAATCCAGTAGATTTCTCTCTGCAGGAGCATTTTCTTCCTATCACCACCTCGTCTTGGTGGTGGTATTTGGTCAATTGCCATCAGTTTAAGAGTTGTAAGGGCATGTCCAGCTTCCAAGAAATGTCTTGCCACAGGTAATTCAGAGCCATTATCCCGATACGCTACCCTGATACTTGACCGATGATTTCTATTGCGTTCCCTCAAAGGCAGGTCTGTTTTGCCAACGTAGGCCAACCCGCAAGGACATGTCAATTTATATATGACAAAATCGCTGGTACATGTAAGGCGGTGTTTGATGGTATATTGCCTACCAGTTAGAGGGTGTGAGAACGTGCAGCCTGGGACCATGTGTCCACAAGTAACACATCCCAAGCAGCGATAACATCCCAAGTTACTGGTCACTGTTTTGGTCTCGTAGCAATGGCGGGGGTCCGTTCTAACCAAGAGGTCTCTTAGGCTCTTGTTTCTCTTGTAGCTCATCATTGGTGGAGCTGAGAAAATGCTTGGAAGTGAGGTATCATTCCTTACTGCACGCCAGTTGGCATTCACTGATCTCCTGAGTGCTGAGGATGCTGTATTATAGACGGTAGGAAAAAACAGGCGTTGGTTTTTGGTGTCTAGTGTGTTCTTGATCTGGTTGCATCTCTGCAAAGCACTGTTTAAAGTTGTTGTCTTGTATCCCCGTTCCAGAAATGTATTCCACATCATCTGGATTTGCTCTTGAGCTCTGTTCGAGTTTGAGTTGTTCCTGTAGACCCTTAAAAATTGCGTGCAGGGCAATGATGCCTTTAACGGATTGGGATGAAAGCTCTTGGCATGGAGAAGTGTATTCCGATCGGTGGGTTTTGTGAACAGGGTGTACGTTATCTTGTTATTTTCCATGCTCACCCTCACATCCAGGAAGTCAACAGTCGTCGGACTTGCTGTCATGGTTAACTCGATGTTAGGACTTGCCCTATTAATCGTTGCCACCATCTCTGTAGCTATGTCTAGGTCACCCTTGATGATAAAGAACAGATCATCGATGTATCTCCCGTACATCAATATCCTAGAATTAAATGGTTTCAAAATGTGTTCTATCTCGAACCTGTACATGTAACAATTCGTGTACATGGGGGCCATCGCCGCCCCCATCGATGTCCCTGCCAATTGGCGATACCAATTCCGCTCGAATCTAAAATAGTTGCCAGTTAATACTGCTTCAAGGAGTTCCACTGTAAATTCAATGGGAGGGCCTTGATAGTAAGTTGATTCGGCCAAAACCTGTCTTGTTGCAGCTATACCTTCCAGATGGGGGATAACGGTATATAAACTTTTCACGTCACAGGTGAGTAACATGATGGGTTCAAGAGGTAGTTCGATGTCCGAAATTCGTTTTAAAAATGTAGGTGTGTCCTTCAGACATGTTGGTAAGTTAACCACTGTATCTTTCATTTGAAAGTCCAATTGCATAGGTATATATATATTGCAGTTTGGTTGTCACAAAATTATATTTTATTTCAGATGTTTTTATCTATTGTTCCTTTTCTTCACTTCACTTCAAAATGTTCTTAGAGATTACATAAATAACCTAAGTAATTTATTATTTCAGAATTGTGCTTTAAAAATAGGTTTTACTCTGGTCATAGCATATATAATCTTAGGAGCATAGAACTTAAAAAAGGAATTTGAAAAAACATCTGTCCTCGGGTAATTAGATATTTTTTAAATCGGAGATGGCCCTTCCTATCTCTTGGCTGTCTATTTAGCTGATCTTTCTGATGATTTTTAAGGAAGAGAGGTCTTAGAAAGATAACTCTCTATCATTGTTATTCTAGGTTTGGAACCTAAATGACAAAGTTTAGAGTAGTAATCAATAAAAGCCTGACCGATTTCATCAGGACTTATATATGTTTTAGAATCGACTATTAATTTATGTACTCTATTAACTGTTTGTTTTTTCGTTTTTTTGTGAGGATTTTGTCCACTCTATTGCCACTGTAATAATAGTTTAATACAATTTTTTTGAGATTTGCTATTGTTCTATCTCTAAGTTTGTCTCTAATCAAAGTTTTTATTTTAATGGTTTTATCCAAGGTGTTCTGCGATAATGGCAATTTTATAACAATCTTGTTATAAGTGTGATAGCTGTTGACCAGACTGCTTTTTTATTCGACTTTGGAGCTTTATGATATGACTGCAGATCACTGCCTTAAAGGCGCACCAAAATATACTTGGAGAAGTATCTGTTATGTTATTGTAAAAAAAAAAAAAAATCTTTTATTTTATCTTCCATATGTTTATGATTATCCTCGTTTTCTAGTAGAGAGTCCCTGAGTCTCCAAGTTGTTCTCTTTAAGGATGGAAAATCATTGTCCAATTCCATTTCTATGATACTATGATCGGACCACATATTGTCAAGGATTTCTATCCTTTTAACTTTTTCTACCAGCATTGAATTACCCCATATCATATCAATTCTCAAAAGAGAATGGTGAACGCTGGAGAGATGGGTATATTCTTTATCGTCAGGATGGAACACTCTCCATATATCGAACAAGTTATTTATATTCAGAATAGTTGTTAAAGATTCTGCTTCTTTTAGGAATTTCCTGGAATTCGCTGGAGAGATGAAAATAGTAAAGGTTATCCCTATATTAAAGCAAGGTAAGATCCCAACAGAAGTTATCAATTACTGCTTAATTAATGTCGACATCAAGATATATGCATCTGTGTTATCTACTAGATTAAACATTATTATTGGAGAACGGATTCATTTGAATCAGGTTGGCTGCGCCCCGGGTAGAACTTTGACATCAAATTTTAGAAGGATTATAGATATCATGGATTATGTGAGTAGGAAGAGGATTCCCCTCCTGACTCTGTCACTGGGCGTAGAAAAGGCCTTTGACAGAGTTGGTGGAATTTCTTGGCCTCTGTTTTAGAGATGTTTGGTATGACAGGGAGATTCCTACAAGCTATAATGGCTCTTTATGAAAACCCTTCAGCTAGAACAATAGAACAATAGACACCAATATTTGCTCTTCTTGGTTCAACCTTACCAACGGAACCAGGCAAGGTTGCCCCTATCACCATTACTGTTTATTATAACTATAGAGCCATTGACAGCTAACATTCGGAACTGTAGCAATATAAAAGGTCTTAAGATAAACAAAGCAGAAGCAAAAATCAATGGAGCTTGTTTTTTAAGACTTTTAAGACAAACTAATATATTGCTAAAAGAATAGAGACAGATTGATATATCATGGTGGGGAAGAGTAAACACCATGCAAAACTATGTCCTCCATAAATGTTCCAGATGATTCCAATGAAGGTAACACCTTCATAGGTATCATGGATAATAATGGATAATAATGATCCAGAGAATTTTTGATGGCTTCAAAGAAGACCCCAAGAATAAGTAGATATAGCTTATCATTGAAAACTAAAAAAGGAGGAATTAACATGCCCCTAATGGGGGACCTATACAGAGAAAATATTTTAACACATATATACAGATCATGACAACCTGTTTCTAAAAAAAGATTTTTTGGGAAAGTTGAATGTGAAATGACTAATATAAACAACTGGTAAACATGTATCTGAAATATTGAACACCCCTATAACCTTAAACAGAATTGTAAACAAAGTCCAATTGTAAGCAATTCAAGTGAAGAGTGGGAAAAGATAAAGAAACAAATGAGCCTAGACAAAAGTATTTTACATTTCTTTAAAATGGAGATAATGGAAGCTAACAGAAAATATTAGGTTAAGAAATTGGATAAGTCATGGTATAAAGTGTGTCGACCAAATTATGGAAGGTACTAATATAAAATTGTTAGGCTGCTAAATGGGGACATAATAAACAGACCCATATCTAGATCTATGGAAGTGATGTCACATCTGACTCCTTTTTATATCCCAGTAATAACCAGATGGTCAAAAGCTTTTTATCAAATTACAAAAGGCATTCATTGTTTAAACTACAAAGAGACTCATTTTAAAGTTATTAATAAATAATAAAATGTCTTCTACAAATTCAAATATATGCTAGAGATGTAACCAAGCTCCAGATACATACATCTATATATGGTGGAGCTGCCCAAAAATACTTAAAGTATGGAATAATATGTCTCAAATGGGAATTCCTGACATTACTAAATCCCCTGTAACAGCTCTTCTTCATTTAGAATTGTCAAATCTAACTAAGATAGATAAATTTTAAGTAATTTACTGTTTTGTATCAATAAAAATCATGATTGCACAAAGCTGGAGACAACCAGAAACTCCCACTTGGAGTTATATTAAAAATCAAATAATTACACAATTAGTAATGGCAAATCAAATAATTACACAATTAGTAACCATCTATATAGCTTCGTTATAAAGAAAAAAAAATGCTGATATTAAAAAGTGGATTGAAGTCTTACAAAATTAGGCCTTTTTAACCCAGCACGCAGATCATGATTTCACATAATTTTACACTATCACCAGTATAATGTTCAGGCATACTATATTTCCCACTCTGTGCTGCTGTTTATGAATGTCTTTCTTGATTGATGTAATAGCATATATTTTGGTTGTCCTATTTACACTCTATCTCCACCCTATGAAAAAGAACTGTAATAATTTTTTTTCAAAGCTTGTCATCATCTGAAGTTTTCAATATCTGGAATAAGACATTAGATTATGACTAACTGAGAGATCCTTGGAACCCGCTTCCCACTACTGTCATGTTCCTACCACCACCTTCTTAAGCACCACTCACCACAAACTGAGAACCAAATTCGTATACCATGGCCTGCTTTGTTGTTGTAATTTATCTGCTGAGTGCTGATCGAGAGTATTGAAATCAAGCCCTCCCACGCCCACCCCGCAAAAGTATAAAACCCTGCAATTGCAATACAACCAAAGTAAGATTATGTCCAAATTCCTGTTACTCATGTTACTTGCCCTTGCAAATGATGTAGAGTCCCCCAACAGATTCCATTCCTAGCCTTCCAGCTAAAAAGACCTCTCCTTTGTGCACTGTAATATCTGCAGCCTACTACCAAAAATTGATGCACTGCAAGCATGGTGTTCACATTACAAGCCCAAAATCCCTTAGATTCCTTTAGATGTAGCAAATGCCTTTAACAATTATTTTTGTCAGATGCTCCACCACCCTAATTGCCAAGCTAATAAATTAAACTACAAATGTGGGTTATGCCCCACTAAATGTGCAAAGACCCAATATAGAGAAGTTCAATTTTAGATGTGTACCTATTAGTGTCATTAAGAAACAACTTAATAATCTAAAAATGAAAAAAACAGTCTGGAGCTGATCAAATCCCAGCAATGCTGTTGAAGCTCAGTGTGCTGGCAATTGTTAAACCTGTCACAACCCTAATTAACGATTCCTTGGTGTTTGGATACATACCCGAAATATGGAAGACTGCAAGAGTAGTGCCTATCCATAAAAGTAGTGACACTACTTTGGTTTCTAACTATCACCCAATATCACTGCTCCCAGTATTGTAAAACATCTTAGAAAAATGCATCCATACGCAACTATGTAAGTATTACCAACATAAGTTTCGGATCTGGACTACCCGTATGGGTGGGACCAGTCTGATATGCTTCAGATATGTTCTCTCTGTAATGGCACAAGATGAGCTAAAACCAGCTTGAGTTCTGAGCGGGGACCTACCGAAGGGCAGGCTATTTCAGTTGCTGTCCGTTCTCAGAATACTCTTGCGACCCGTTTTTTCTCTCCATAAGTTTAAAGGGTAATCCAGACGTGGACCCCTTGCTCACGGTGCCTAGAGAGATATTAGCTATGCTTCACTGATGATGCCTAACAAGGCTGAAACGATCGTCTGGGGTTGCTGTATCTCTCGTGCAGAGAGAACTTGCTGGCATTTCGGATCTGGACTACCCGTATGGGTGGGACCAGTCTGATATGCTTCAGATATGTTCTCTCTGTAATGGCACAAGATGAGCTAAAACCAGCTTGAGTTCTGAGCGGGGACCTACCGAAGGGCAGGCTATTTCAGTTGCTGTCCGTTCTCAGAATACTCTTGTGACCTGTTTTTTCTCTCCATAAGTTTAAAGGGTAATCCAGACGTGGACCCCTTGCTCACGGTGCCTAGAGAGATATTAGCTATGCTTCACTGATGATGCCTAACAAGGCTGAAACGATCGTCTGGGGTTGCTGTATCTCTCGTGCAGAGAGAACTTGCTGGCATTTCGGATCTGGACTACCCGTATGGGTGGGACCAGTCTGATATGCTTCAGATATGTTCTCTCTGTAATGGCACAAGATGAGCTAAAACCAGCTTGAGTTCTGAGCGGGGACCTACCGAAGGGCAGGCTATTTCAGTTGCTGTCCGTTCTCAGAATACTCTTGCGACCCGTTTTTTCTCTCCATAAGTTTAAAGGGTAATCCAGACGTGGACCCCTTGCTCACGGTGCCTAGAGAGATATTAGCTATGCTTCACTGATGATGCCTAACAAGGCTGAAACGATCGTCTGGGGTTGCTGTATCTCTCGTGCAGAGAGAACTTGCTGGCATTTCGGATCTGGACTACCCGTATGGGTGGGACCAGTCTGATATGCTTCAGATATGTTCTCTCTGTAATGGCACAAGATGAGCTAAAACCAGCTTGAGTTCTGAGCGGGGACCTACCGAAGGGCAGGCTATTTCAGTTGCTGTCCGTTCTCAGAATACTCTTGCGACCCGTTTTTTCTCTCCATAAGTTTAAAGGGTAATCCAGACGTGGACCCCTTGCTCACGGTGCCTAGAGAGATATTAGCTATGCTTCACTGATGATGCCTAACAAGGCTGAAACGATCGTCTGGGGTTGCTGTATCTCTCGTGCAGAGAGAACTTGCTGGCATTTCGGATCTGGACTACCCGTATGGGTGGGACCAGTCTGATATGCTTCAGATATGTTCTCTCTGTAATGGCACAAGATGAGCTAAAACCAGCTTGAGTTCTGAGCGGGGACCTACCGAAGGGCAGGCTATTTCAGTTGCTGTCCGTTCTGAGAATACTCTTGCGACCCGTTTTTTCTCTCCATAAGTATTACCAACAATCTAACTATCTGACCACTGATCAGATTTGCACCCAAATCACTCTACTACAACTGCCATTTTAAAAGTTTGCAATGACATCCAAACTGGCAAGGAACAAGGAGACCTAACTGGAGCTATTTTCCTTGCTTTTGCAAAAGCCTTTGTACATAGTAGACCACAACATTCTACTGCACAATCTAAAAAACTCAGGTATTGGTGATCATCCGCTAACCTGGTTTTGATCATATGTATCGGATCAACCACAATATGTGCCCATTTCTGACAGCGATTCCCTCCCTCTTCTAGTCATGTGTGGTGTTCCCCAAGGTTCCATTCTCGGCCCCCTACTGTTCACATTATTTATAAATGATCTGCCTAATGTCTGCAAATCTTCAAATTTGCACATGTATGCAGACTACACAGTAATCTATGCAAGCAAATCCGATCTACTGCAGTTTGAGACTGTGCTCCAAGACCAGTTCACAGAGGTAGCAAAGTGGATAACAAAAAACAAACTCTTCCTAAACACTGACAAAGCTGTCACAATGATCTTTGGAACAGTACCTAAATTACCCAAATTACATAATTACCATCTATCCATCAAAACAAAATCAAATAGCACACTGACCGCAGTCCACTCTCAAATACTTAGGTATGTTGTTAGACCACAATCTCTCTTTTGGCGTCCACATAGAAAAACTTGCATCTAAACTTTATCCAATACTAGGTGCCCTGTACAGAAACATATCCTGCCTACCCTACAGTAAAGGAAAAGATGGTACAGTCCTCCGTCCGTTCGAAGCCTTCCACTCGGTTTTCCGGTCGAGGTACCCGACTTCCGGTCACGAGACCGGCACGTCCACGTGAGTTAGGCGAAGGAAATAGCGTCCCGCGATTTCCCGTCGTTCGGGCCTAAAAACGTGGGGGTAGGCTCCCTCTATCCTATTCATACTAATACATGCTCGTTTAAACAAATTCAGCGTTCGCGCCTAAACAGACGAACGCTCGGCACTTTTTCACTTCGTTTACATATTCGTACGTAAATTACCGAATTTTCATGAAGTATATACATAATAATATTACCGGTATTCTCTTATTCCGTTCGGTCACCCAGGACCAATATATTTCGTATGATTTAAGCACGAACACTAGGCTCTAATCCATATTCGGTTAGATCTTATTGAAATAGGCTACAGTATGCACTTAGCTCTATTTTACAAGAAATTCCACCATCTTTTATGTTTATTCCCTGTTCGGTCATATTACTACTGATACCTACTCATCAGTTTGGGGTTATATTTAACTTGTTTAAATACCAGCCTTTTTCTATCAATGTTAACCAGTTACATTTATTTTACTAACTTTAAAAACATCCACTACTATTATAAAACATACAGTTTCTATACACATATTTAACTAAAAACACTTCATCTTTTTTAACCATGATACATACTGCCATACGTCACATATACAAATAAATACTTTGTCTAAACATAATACCCGGTACATCAACATCTGTACTATTCATTTCCCATATAATCACGCTGTCACTTATTTTGGCTTTACAGAGTGCATCGGTTTCTCGCTTTTCTGCGCTAGTTGTCATTTCAAGAACAGGTATTGTATTTTATCACTTTTGAGTCATCAAGGTTTAGGCCTCAAATCTATTTAAAATATTGGGTTTTATTACATACAATCACATCGGTTGTTAACTATGAAAAATTTTCTTTGGTTAAACCCTTAGCTCCAGTATTTACCTAGGCTTCCACCGGTTCAACACAGTTAAACCTGTTACGCTTAACGTAATTTCTGTACGTCAAACCAAGGTATAGTTCACTACCCCTTTTACTACTTTTCATACCAGACCTCACGCGGTCTCATTTTCATTACTACTTTCTCACAGGCTTACGCCCATGGTACGTTAATTCCTTATTATTTTCTACCCAGACATACGGTCATACGGCTTTCAGGCCCTGAAAAAACACCAATACCTGACCCGGTACTCATCCATACCCTCAGGTACTTACGTCCTTACCCAAATACGTCCATTCTCCGACCCAAGGCCTCATTCAGCCTTCTCAAAAAATATCTAAATCATCCCATTCACACACCCAACCTTCCAGATCCCTCAATGCAGGATCTCACGTTACGCCCCTAACAAACCAACTCCCAATACAAATCATACGCCACCACGATACGCATAAATACATCAACATCTGTCTTAATCCCCAGGATTCTTCCTCAAGGATAGCAACAAGACAAGAATCACCACATTATTACTACAATAAGGTTCCAGATACCATTTGCAACCAGTCAAGGTTAGTATCCACACACCTCTCCAGTCCTCACACTATACCCTTAAGTATACAATCGAACTGGCTACAGGGTCTAGGCTAATGCCTTAGCTCACCCTATCAGGAAATCCGATCCCGCGAGGCCTTCCACCCCCACCCCACCTCAACACGGAGGTATGGCCCCACGCCCAAATCATAGTTAGAAGCCTCGCATGCCCTACTACAGGACTCTAGTCAGGGCCTCACCTGTCACGGCCACACGTTTTGATCTCTCTTTATTATCACCGAGAGGCCAACATCCTGCCACCACATCTGTGGCAACTACATCATAAGCCAAATCATAGGTAGAGCCTCTCACCGCCACTTGGCATTAGCAGGGCCTCACCTACCTAAACATTCAACAGTTAAGTTTTTTGCTTCGGCATCTAGCATTACAGTCCAGTTCTTCAATATACACCACCCCCCATACCCCTCCAACTTACCTTACTCCCTTTCTAATATATCTTCACATAATCATTCCTTTTTAGAATGTCCCAAGAACCAATTCCAACAGAAGAATTGACAGAAGAGACACCATTCACGCCAACCAGACCCGAGTCTCCAGGCGAATCACTCGCTCTTTCAACCCCCACGTCCTTGAGAGCATGGACTATTCCCAAAATTACAGCCGAGCTTAGGCTCAGGGGAATCCCCTTTCCGGCCACAGCTAGAAAGGCAGAACTTTATAGGCTGCTTACCCAGCAAGCCCCCGAGCCTAGGCCAGGCACAAGCTCTCAAGGGCAACCACCAGGAAACAGCACGGCCACCCAGGATACCCTGGCAGCTATCTTGGCCAATCTACAGACACTCAATAGCAGACTATCTTAGGTGGAGAGCGCCATCTCCTCCCCAGGTACTACCACGGAAGTCCCGGTCTCTACCACGGCCGTACCCGCTATACCAACATGCCCTCCTATACTCCCCCCCCAGCACCAGGCACAGCCATTACACCCTTCGAGTCACCAGCACACTCCGTCCCAGACTCTATCAGGAAAGATATCCTAGACGGGAAGGATGTTTGTCTGGTGTCTCTGCTCATAGCCTCTCAGGATATACTCGAGAACAAGGCATACAGCTATGGTGACATCTCAGTCGTGCTTAAGACGAGGGATCCCAGGCTCAATAAAAAATTGTCTATTCCCCAGTTCGTTATAGCTTTTGGGATATACCGCGACGTCATTTGCACGGTATATCCCCACAGGAGAGAAGAGTTAGACCTCTATCTTCACAAGGTGGTGGATCTAGGCATCAAGTACGGGGGCTCTTCTTTCTATGACTATCACAAGTCAGTTTCAGCGAAGGCGGCGACCCATCTGAAGCAGTTCAATATAAGAATGAACTGGGGTCAGATGGACACAGAACTCTTCTGTCGCCACTTCGCTGGACTCAGCCCCCGGCTTGTGCCATATGTAATTCAACATCCCATTTGGCGGACTTATGTCCCGTCGAAGCAGATGCCGCCACCTCCACTCCCACCCCATACTCCACTTTCACACCTCACACTACTTTCACCCCTCACAACAAACCAGCAGGTGGTCTAAGGGATAAGCTAGGTAGGCCCATCTCTTTTTTAGGTAAAGCAATAATTTCAACGCAGGCTCCTGCAGTTTCAGCGCCTGTAGATTATTGCACATCTGCTCCATATGTTTCAGGGCACATACCAAAACCATGTGCCCGGCCAGGTTGTCGCCAAACAAATGACTAACCGACATAAACATCAACAACCTGTTTTTTATCTAAGGTCTCACCCTAGCAGGCACTTGGTGGAATATCTCAACACAGGGTTCACACAAGGGTTTCTCACGGGCATAGTAGCCATTCCCCCAGGTACACTAGAATGTCCTAATCTCCAGTCAGCACGTTTAGACCCAGACTCCATAGACACTCTCATTTCCTCTGAAATCACCAACGGTTTCATGATCGGGCCCTTCACCTCATCACCATTTTCCTCATGGCGCACAAACCCCATTGGTATTGCTATTCACAAATATTCTAATAAAAAACGTCTAATTATTGATTTATCGGCACCGCACTCCACTTTTGTTCCAAGCATAAACGCACTCATTCCAGCAGATGAATTCTCACTTCAGTACGTAACCATCGACGACGCCATACAGTCCATAATATCCTCTGGTAATCGACCCTGGCTCAGCAAAACAGACATCACAAACGCGTAAACTACTACCCATGCACCCATCACTCTGGCACTTACACGGTGTTAAATGGCGAGCGAAATATTACTTCTCAACACGACTCACTTTCGGTTCTCGAGTTTCGCTGACTCGGCAAGTCACTATGCTGGCTGCTTCTGAACGTCATCAGGTGTCACTCCGTTATTCACTACCTAGACGACTTTCTACTGATAGTGCCAGGGTCACCAACACCCACAGCAATCAGAAGTACTACAGCACTTTTTTCCACACTTGGTGTTCCTTTGTCCCCAGTCAAAACTATAGGCCCCACAACTAAATTGACCTTTCTGGGGATAGAGCTGGACTCTGTTAACCTCAGAGCTAGCCTTCCCCACGACAAACTGTCACGATTGAGAGGGGAGATAGACCTTTTCCTGCGGAATGATGTCTGCACCAGGAGAGAACTTCAGTCACTCCTCGGATCCCTGAACTTTGCCATGCGCATCATCCCGCAGGGAAGGTCTTTCATATCCAGACTTCTGTGCCTACTCCACGGAGTTCCGGACTCCGGCACAGTTTCTTTGGACCCCCAAGCCAAGGCTGACTTAGCTATGTGGGGGAAGTTTTTGAAAGACTGGAATGGTATCTCCATGTTTATCCCCCCTCTCTCCACCTCCTCACCCATCATCCACACAGATGCAGCAGCCAACACCGGTTTTGCAGCCATTTTTGGAAACCACTGGTTTAGGGGCCACTGGCCCACTGAGATGGATGCCTTGCCAGGATTCAGGGAGACCTCAGCACTATTCGAAATTTATCCCATTGTGGCAGCCGCACACACCTGGGGTCATCTCTGGTCTGGCAAGGCAGTAAAATGCTACTCAGACAACTCAGCGGCTTGCGAAATCGTTAACAAAGGGTGCTCATCATCCCTGACCATCATGCGGCTGATTCGCAAGCTGACCTGGTTGGCAGCATCCGGTCAGTTTCACTTAGTATGTTTTCACATCCCGGGTATTCACAACACGGCCGCTGACGCTCTTTCTCGTTCTCAATTCCAGGCATTCTCTCAGGCACTCCCAACGGCTCACCAACATCCATCCAGGACACCACGGTTTCACAAACTAATCTTGGATTAAGCACACTCTTGCATCACACTAGAACACTCACTCACCAAGCATTATCACCCAACACAGCTATCACTTACAATAGGGCACTTAAAATATTTAACAAATTCACTGCAGAATTCGGTCTACAAGATGACTTTTCTATCCAAACCATGGTGGCTTTTGCCTCTTTCTGCCACCTGCACCTTAAACTCTCTCACAACACCATTAACCTTTACCTCACCGGGGTCCAGCACCACAGCCTCACCACTTTTCCTAACAACACTCCTTTCCTGTCATCATACCCCATTAAAAAGGTTTTGAAAGGGATATCTAAGGTTTCACCTCCACTCACCATCACTAGATTACCTATAGACGGGCCAATCTTCAGGTCACTTAGCAATCTCCTTGACACAGCCCCATTCGATAGCAACACAAATACGGTGATCAAATCGGCTATATATCTTGCTTTCTATGGTTTTCTCAGACCTAGAGAGTTCACCGTGGTTTGTCAAGGAGATATCACGTCGAGCCTTAAAACATCACACCTCACTAAGATAGAGGATCACTACCTACTTTCAATCCCTACAACTAAAACCAACCGGTCACTACACCCTACTAACATTCCTCTCTTCCCTACTGATAATGCCTGGTGTCCGGTAAAGGTACTAGACCACTTACGGCCAACTCTTCAAACACACCTACCAGACTCTCCGCTCTTAACACTACAAGGGCACCCGCTGACCACGGCAAAATTGATGTTACATGTCAGAACTCTGTTATCTAAGCTCGGACACAACCCGGCGGCTTTCTCCGGGCACTCCTTCCGCATAGGAGCCACCTCAGCAGCCTCTAGCACAAACACACCAGTCCACATCATCAAAAGACTGGGGCGATGGAAATCCTCCATATATAATGCATATATTCCACAACCAGAGAAAGAACTTCGCCAAGCTTTCAGGAACTTGGTCTTGTAAAAATGCAATAAAGTGTGTATTTTCTCGAATTTATCTTTTGCCCTCTTTTATTTACAGGCCCACTCGTACGTTGGTTTCGGCACACCACAACCAACTTTGCTCACAGATACTATCCATTACGTATTAAAATTCCGAGCACAAGTAGAAAGGCCATTAGGCCTGAATTTGTGGGAGGAGTAAGTCCCCTACTTAAACTCCCAGGCCCTACTCACCTCTGCCGTTCAGCTGATTGTCCCCACCCACCTACACCCAGTTATAACTTCATTCTCCTTGATGGGCCCCCTTTTATTTACAGGCCCACTCGTACGTTGGTTTTGGCACACCACAACCAACTTTGCTCACAGATACTATCCATTACGTATTAAAATTCCGAGCACAAAAAAAAAAAAAAAATATATATATATATATATATATATATATATACCGTATATACTCGAGTATAAGCCGACCCGAATATAAGCCGAGGCCCCTAATTTTACCCCAAAAAACTGGGAAAACTTATTGACTCGAGTATAAGACTAGGGTGGGAAATGCAGCAGCTACTGGTAAATTTCTAAATAAAATTAGATCCTAAAAAAATTATATTAATTGAATATTTATTTACAGTGTGTGTATATAATGAATGCAGTGTGTGTGTGTGAGTGCAGTGTGTTGCAGAGCCTTGGTGGGGGGTGGGCATTTTTATTATTTTTTTTAATTATTATAATGGTAATTTTCTTTGTTAGATTAATTTTTTTTATTATTTGTATTTATTTTATTATTATTTATTATAATTTATTATTATTATTTTTAAAATATATTTAAAATATTATTTTTAAAATAGAATTTTTTATTTTATTATTATTATATATTTTTTCGTCCCCCCTCCCTGCTTGATACATGGCAGGGAGGGGGGCTCCTTCCCTGGTGGTCCAGTGTCATTGGTTGTTCAGTGGGGGGGAGAGGGGGGCTGTCAGAGCTGTAACTTACCTTCACAGCAGCTCCTGTCAGCTCCCTTCTCCTCCGCGCCGTCCATTCAGTTCTTCTGTCAGCTCACAGTGTAAGTCTCGCGAGAGCCGCGGCTCTCGCGAGACTTACACTGGGAGCTGACCGAGGTGCTGAACGGACGGCGCGGAGGAGGAGAGAGCTGACAGGAGCTGCTGTGAAGGTAAGTTACAGCTCTGACAGCCCCCCTCTCCCCTAGTCTGTATTATGGCAATGCAAATTGCCATAATACAGACACTGACTCGAGTATAAGCCAAGTTGGTGTTTTTCAGCACAAAAAATGTGCTGAAAACTCGGCTTATACTCGAGTATATACGGTATATATATATATATATATATATATATATATATATATATATATATATATTAGTGTTAGGTGCTTATGATAGTACAGTGTGAAATACCATAAATAAATGTAGGATAATAAAAAGAGCAAGTCGGTTGTGGTGTGCCGGAACCGACGATGAGGTAGGCCTGGGAAAGAAGAGGGCCTAGCCAGGAAAAGAAATAGAAAGGAAATAAATGTTAAAATGTGGTGTGGTGGGAGGGTCATTCAACTCTGACCTCGAATGGTAAGGAGCAAGGTAAGGGGAGTGCCTTAAGTAGGCTAGAGGTAGCAAACCAGCCCCTCCCACAAATCCAGGCAAATTGCCTTAATACTTGTGTTAGGTGCTTATGATAGTACAGTGTGAAATACCATAGATAAATGTAGGATAATAAAAAGAGCAAGTCGGTTGTGGTGTGCCGGAACCGACGATGAGGTAGGCCTGAGAAAGAAGAGGGCAAAATTGAAATAAACAAATTTATTTACAGACAACCAATATATATACATTTTATCAACCAGACATGTTTTTGAAAGCATCCCTTAATTCTTGTACTGGGTTAGGTATGTATCGTGAGTAAGCGGATGACTTCCAGTGCCCCAGTGTTTTGATAACATGAGTTGGAATGTTTACACTGGAGGCTGTGGACATGGCTCCTATACGAAAGGAGTGCCCTGAGTAGTTGGCTGCGTTGAGGCCCAGTTGTGTGAGCAAAGACCTGATGTAGGTCATGAAGGTTGTAGTGGTGAGTACTGAACCTTGCAGCTGTAGTAATGGTTGTGAGGGTAGTAAGTTATGATGCTGTATGTAGGCATCAAGAACCCTGACTGGACGCCATCTGTTGTGCGTGGGATAGTACGGAATGTTTACGGGTATGTGCTGACTGGTTTGGAGTGAGGTAAAGTCAGGATGTAATGATCCATATGTTTTGTCAAGTGGGAATAGAGGAGGAAAGGAGTAGTTTGGGTCGTGGAGGTTGTAGTGAATTCTCTTGGTCTTAGAAATCCATAGAAAGCTATGTAGAAATCTTAGAAATCCATAGAAAGCTTGCTGTTTTGATGATAGAGTTTGTATTGGTGTCAAACGGTTTTAAGTCAAGCAGGTTAGATAATGCTTTAAAGATATGTTTATCTATGGGTAGCCTCGAGCTGTATGTGTGGGTTCTGATTTCTGAATACCTCTGAGTATGGTCTTAATTTGGTGAGAGACTATGAAACTGTAATTTTAAGTTTAAGGTGGCAAAAGGAAGCAAACCCCAAAAAAGATGTCATAACAAATGGTTGCATGATGTTATGTTCCAGAAGGAATCTTTTGAATAGTGTGAAAGCTCTGTTGTATGTTTTGTGTGTATTGTTTGAAAGTGCCAATTGGGACAATGTCCTGCTATGCTGCATGATGGTTTCTAGTCCAGTATGAGTTGTTGAAATGTTGGAGTGATGGTGGCTGTGGGTGCCGCTGACGGGAGTGCTTGATGAAACGCCTGAAATTTAAAGCGAGACAAATTGTCAGCAGCTGTGTTACATACACCTGGAACATGGAAACAACATAGGAAAAAATTATGACAAGCTGCCAACCAAGTGAGTTTCCTCAGAAATGATCGTAAGGGATTTGGAATGACCTTTGTTGATGATGTGACAGGTTGCCTGGTTATCTGAGTAGCAATGAACTGGCATGTTTGCCCATGAATGACCCCATGCTACGGCAGCCGCCACGATGGGATAGATCTCAAAAAGAGCTGAGGTAGTGGAAAAACCTTCCAAATCCTGAACTGCTGAAGGCCAGCTGCCCCAAAGCCATTCGTTCCCAAAAATTGCTGCAAAACCAGTGGTAGATGCCGCATCTGACCAAATGGTGGGAGATGAGTCAGTCAATTGAGGAAGGAATTAACTTTTACCATTCCAAGTGGATAAAAATCTCTTCCACATGTTTAGATCTCCCGTAGCTTGGGTATCTAAGGACAACCTGTGCGTGTCATGTAGGAAAAGTGGAAAAAGATGCAATAGTCATGATATAAAGGAGCGGCCTTGAGGTATGATGCGCATAGCAAAATTTAGTGATCCCAGCAGAGACTGTAGCTCTTTGCGGTTGCAAGTACCGAGCTGAAGGTAGCTGTTTATGTAAGTGAGAATATTCACTATCTTATCGTGTGGTAGGCTCGCTTGCATTGTGGCAGAGTCTAATTGGATACCCAGAAAAGTGATAACCGTGTCTGGCCCCTCTGTTTTCTTAGGGGAGATAGGTACACCTAGTTGCTCAAATAGCTTAGTTGTAGCTTTGAGACTAGTAGGAGGAGAAGTGTTCTCCTTGACCAGTAGGAAATCGTCCAGGTAATGGAATACCGTAGGGCATCTGGCTATGTTCAATAGTAACCAGCATAATGCTTCGGCAAATGTGTCAAAAATAGCTGGGCTACTTTTGGACCCAAAGGTTAACCGGGAGAAAAAATAGTAGTTCCCGGACCAGGGAAATTGCCTTAAAGGACCACTCTAGGCACCCAGACCACTTCAGCTTAATGAGGTGGTCTGGGTGCCAGGTCCCTCTAGGATTAACCCTTTTTTTATAAACATAGCAGTTTCAGAGAATATGCTATGTTTAAAATGAGGGTTAATCCAGCCTCCAAAACCTCTAGTGGCTGTCTCATTGACAGCCGCTAGAGGCGCTTGCGTGATTCTCACTGTGAAAATCACAGTGAGAGCACGCAAGCGTCCATAGGAAAGCATTGTAAATGCTTTTCTATGCGACCGGCTGAATGCGAGCGCGGCTCCTGCCGCGCATGCGCATTCAGCCGATGACGTCGCAAGGAAGAAGGAGAGGAGGAGGAAAGCTCCCCGCCCGGCGCTGGAGAAAGAGGTAAGTTTAACCCCTTCCTCCCCTCAGAGCCCGGCGGGAGTGGGTCCCTGAGGGTGGGGGCACCCTCAGGGCACTATAGTGCCAGGAAAACGAGTATGTTTTCCTGGCACTATAGTGGTCCTTTAATACATATATATATATATATATATATATATATATATATATATATATATATATATATATATATATATATACCATAAATTGAAAGTCAAATAAAATACAAATTATTATTTTATCAGCAATACATAAATAAATAAATAGGTTTTGCTCTTTAATGTGTGATACACATACTGTAATTTAACCCCTCTTCTACCAAACCTGTGTATACATAGTTTATGTATATTCCTATATGTAATACTATAGTGCATAAATATACATATATGTGCATAAATCAGGGGTAGGCAACCTACGGCACTAGTGCCATGCACGGCACTCGAGGTGTCTTTGCCCGGCACTCAAGGCTGCTAGAGCCAAACAGGCTCTGGCCTATCAGGAGTCCCAGTAAAACTTCAGATATCTGCTAATCCGAAAAGGTGGTGAAGAACAATCCTCAATGTATGCATTGCAGCACGTAGAGGTAGTGATCTCAGAGCACTTCCTCCCAGCACTTGTGAATAGGAATCCACACTGTAGTAGAGCAGCCTGCAGCTGCTGTTGCAGCTCCTGTCCTTGACCTGTATCTGGCCAGCCTGGTCCCCACTGGAACCCAGGGAAGCCACCCACACTGCTAGATATACACAGAAATGCAGAATAACCCTCCCCTCATACAAATAATACGGACAGCCCACACACAAACATACACACAATCCGCACAAAATTGTGAAAACGAAACACCACTAACAATCCAGATACATGCACACAACCCCACATGCAATACCACAAACAGCCCCCACACACTACCAAACACACACTGTGACATATCCATCCACACAGACACACAATTGCACAAGCGCCCCCCATACACAGCCCACATTCATATGTATCATACACAATACCATGAACTACTCATGAACATAAACAATATAATAGCTCATATACGCAGGGCTGTCTTTAACGCGGGGCAAACTGGGCAGCCCTGCTGGCCTCAACTATTTCTAACCCTCTGGCCGTAATTTGCACACTAAGGAGGCCCACCGGGTGGCCCATGCACAAAGGACCACGTGGTGGGCTTCTGTCAGCAGGGGCCCGGTCGCACGCTGAGGCGCTTTAACAGCGTGAGCGGGCCCCTTGCTTTTCGGCAGCAGGCTGGGAGGAAGTGACGGCCGTGCATCACTTCCTCCCACAAAGAGAGGAGCGTGCGGGAAAGAAGAGTAGGCAGATTGGAGGGGGGCTGACCGAGAGCGCTAGACCCCAACTTCCAACACCTTCAACCACCAGCAGGAAAGGTAGGAAACTGGAGGGTGGGTTTTAAAGTGTATGTGTGTGTGTGTGTCTGTGTGTGTGTGTCTGTGTGTGTGTGTCTGTGTGTGTGTGTCATATCTGTGTGTGTCTGTGTGTGTGATATCTGTGTGTGTCATATCTGTGTGTGTCATATCTGTGTGAGTCATATCCGTATGTCTTTGTGTGTCAGCATGTCTGAGTGTCAGCATGTCTGTGTGTCAGTATGTGTCAGTATGTCTTTGTGTGTGTCGGTATGTCTTTGTGTGTGTCAGTATTTCTTTGAGTGTGTCAGTATGTCTGTGTGTGTGTCAGCATGTCTGTGTGTGTGTCAGTATGTCTGTGTGTGTATCTGTGTGTGTGTGTGCGCGCATTTCAGTGTGTATATATCTCTGTGTGTGTAAATGTGCATACATCTCAGCATTCACACACTAACACTACACACAAATACACCTACAACACTACGTACAAACACATGTCTGTGTTACACACCAAAATTATATGTAAATACACCCCTGCATTCAAAAACCAACACTACACAAATACATGCTTGCAATCACGCCAACACCACGTACAAACAAATTCCATACAAAAACCTGTTTACAGTCAAACAAACAAAAACTGCTTAGTGCTAAATACAGACCTGCAAACATGGGTAAATGGTAGAGCCCCAGCTATCAATGCATTTCTGGAGTTGCACGACAGATGGGGATCTACCTTTTAATCACCCGTGCAACAGGGAGACCCCCAAAAATTCTTGCACCTCTCTACTTTAGGTCCGCCACTGCATTGAGGTGGAGGATGTGATTACATGCCTGGGAAGGGGGGGGCAGGGTCCAGGGGGCCCTAAGCAAATGCTTTGCGCAGGGTCCAGTCACTATTAAAGACGGCCCTGCATATACGCACAAATACAACGATACAAAGCAATTACAGTAAAAATAACACAAGCAGAATACGGCAGCATACACGCCTTACATAGTTACATAGTTACATAATTACATAGCTGAAAAGAGACTTGCGTCCATCAAGTTCAGCCTTCCTCACATATGCTTTTGCTGTTGATCCAAAAGAAGGCAAAAAACCCAGTCTGAAGCGCTTCCAATTTTGCAACAAACTAGGGAAAAATTCCTTCTTGACCCCAAAATAGCAGTCAGATGTCTCCTTGAATCAAGCAGCTATTAGCCCACTAATTAGAAATTGTATCCCTGTATGTTATGTTTTTGCAAGTATTTATCCAATTGCAATTTAAACATCTGTATAGACTCTGACAAAACCACCTCTTCCGGCAATGAATTCCATATCCTTATTGCTCTTACTGTAAAAAAAAAACCTTTTCTTTGCCTTAGATGAAATCTCCTTTCTTCAAGCCTAAATGTGTGACCTCGTGTCCTATGTATAGCCCTGTTTATGAATAGATTTCCAGATAATGGTTTGTACTGGCCCCGAATATATTTGTATAATGTTATTATATCCCCTCTAAGGCGCCGTTTTTCCAAACTGAAGAGATTTAAATTTTTTAACCTTTCTTCATAACTAAAATGCTCCATTCCTTTTATCAATTTTGTAGCTCGTCTCTGCACTTTTTCTAGTGCCATGATATCCTTCTTTAGAACAGGTGCCCAAAATTGCATAGCATTTTGATTTAAAAAAAAATAGGACCGGCACGCTACGGGACATCACAATCCTATATCGGCACAGTGCTGCTAAAAGGTTGCCTACCCCTGGCATAAATGGTTTATACATGGTGTGAATATGGTGTATACAAAGCATTTTGTACAGATAAAGGTATATCCCATTATTTATTTTATACTGTAGATGGTTATAATGATCCTATACAGACATCAGCTCTGCAGAATATGTTGGCACTTTATAAATGTCAGTAATAAATAAATAAATACATACAAATTTTTTGGGGGAAAAATGCATCCTTAAAATGCAATTAGCTTCAGTATAAATACCCATGAACAGGGTATTTATTTAAATTTTTATATATAAATATATATATATATATATATATATATATCTATCTATATATATATATATATATATATATATATATATATATATATATATATATTGTGTAATATATTCACAAAAAAATATATATTTATAGTTCTGCACCAATGTTTCAGACCCTGTAATCAATATTGCAATATAAGAGATACCATATCTTTAAAAATATTAATCCCAGACCGTAATTCTTGTAATCCTGAATGAATATATAAAAACATAAATTGATATATTCTTCAACTACTTGTAAAGCAAAAGATTAAACAATATAAATGTTTCAGAATCTAAAAAAAAACTCAATTTTATTTAGAAAATAATTTAGAAGAAAACAGAAGATGTATGCATAATTTTTTTTATTATATTGTATATGGTTTTGCATAATTAATTGTAATTAATGCCACCATTGGCATATTTATTTCCTGTGTTAAAATTAGATTAGGAATTACAGATATTGAGATAATTTTACATAACAGTGGGCTTAACATTGTATGGTCGCATGTTATGGTCACACAGTATGATCGCATGCTGTGGTTAAATCTCCATATTTTATATTTGAGACAGGTGATTTCAAGTAGCCTTGAAAGATACAAAAGAGTACATTTTGCATGATCTATATTCTGCTATTCCCCTACATTTTGTATTTGGAACACAAGATTATTTCCTTCCAGGAATCATATCAGAGGACTGGAAAAAATAGGATGTGGTGACTATATTTAAAAAGGGTTCACAAGCTCAAACCTGAAACTACAGACTAGTGAGTTGAGCATCTCTGGTTGCAAAATTACCTGAAGAGCTCTGTCCTGGACCCACTTCACTTTGATCTGTTTATAAATTATCTTAAAATGGGCATTGAAGGTCATGTGGCAGAGCAACAAAAAAACACGTTGCAAGAGTATACTGATAACGGACAACAGTTGTATTCATATAGCGTGCCATTCAGTGGGTCCCTGCTCAGTTCTCAAGCCGGTTTTAGCTTATCTTGTTCCATAACAGAGATAACCTAAATGATTTGCATATCAGACTGATTCCACCTAAAACAGCGGTCCAGATCAGAAATGCAGGTTGGCTTCCTCTGCGTGAGCGATATGGCAACCTCAGATGATCATTCCATTCTTCTTAGACCTCATCAGTGAGTTATAGCTGATAACCCTCTAGGCACAGTGAGCAAGAGAAAAATAAAAAATGGTAGACAGCTCACTTGTGTACCATAAACACATAAAACCAGTATTCATTATAGTAGTGTGAACTGTGACAGTGAATTTGTGGATACAGTATTAAAAATTATACCATCTAAAAGTAATTCCAGGTGTCACTATAAGAGAAAATGCTCATATAGGGCAATATAGTTTGTACACCATGTCTGCTAACACAATTAAAAGGCTAATCTTTATTGCATACCATTCACATTTTTATGCGCCTGTACATAACTGGCTCAAGTAAATTAGCATATGTAGGATGAAGTTGTTCCTGCAGTAAATCTTCTGTTATTGAATCTTTCCAGAATGAGAATAACAAACACCAAGTTAGAGAAAAATACACAAATTTATTAAACAACAACATAAAAGTCTTACATTTCAGGAAGTAGGGTGAAGCATAGAAGTTCTTTCAAGTCCCAAATAAAGCACTTGGCATTTCAGCTGGGGTACCTTCATCAGGTGCATATTGGCAAAAACTGTTTAGTCTCCATTTATGAAGATGAAAAATTAGCTGCAAAATTACCTCGCAACGCAAGGCATGTTGAGTCATTTCAGCCGCTTTTCAGATCACTTCTGATGTCCCTGATTACATCATGGATGTCATGTTGGTTTTGGGTCACCATCTTTTTCTTCCCGGAACATCTTTCCTGATCTGCAGGAAACACTCAGTCAACCATTTTGGAGTCGCTGTTTGCATCTTCTGCCGGACATAGTTCAAGCGTCGTCTTAAGATTGGCAACAAGGGACTTCTCAAGAACAAGTCATATATTCACATCGCTTCCATTGAATAACTTTGGTCGCCCTTTTTAAGTTGGTTATTCATCAAAAATGGAATGGGAAATTCATGAAATAAAAACCAAAACTAAAAATTAAGAATCATAATAAAAAAAACTTAGTGCAACGTTAGTATATATATTCAATCCTTATCTCATACACACATCCTAAACCATTCAAATATGCAGGGAATTAATAATGTCAAATATAATTACAGATCCCCAAATATGTATTCACTCACATATCCATCTCATTTAAGTTTTAGTAAATGTCTTTAAAAAATCTCCCCCTCTTCATGATTTATTTACCTTCTGAATCCTTATATAATTTTAACATTTAAGATTCCCATTATGGAATTGTGAAAAATCGGTTGACACTGAATTGTTTAATCCATAATGGTCAGGTCTATACAATTTGAGATCTCTGTAGGAAGGCTGATCTCTAAAGAGGTGACCATCCTGCTCTAGTATCGTAGTCCTCTTATCATGTGTAAGCAGCACCTGTTTGACCTTACTGCTTTTATGATAGCTGTTTCAAGAGATTTACCAAAAATGACCTTCCCTAGAAAAGGGAAGGATAAAAGACTTTGAGGAAATAAAAACGTCACAGGATCTCAGCCAGAGCTCCTATCTTACCACAACAGAGAAGGCCATGGTTTTGAAAAATACCTTTATGAGATCTTCTGAGGATCCAAAAGCCACTCAGATTCAGTGATGTAAAGCCAATACACAACTTTATAAGAGACATATAGCTCAAATCACTTTTGCACTTTTAAATAAGATAACTAAATATAGCTCACCAATGATCTGCAGAAAAGGACTTAACTAAAGGTATGACTCCATCTAAATAGACTAAAATAAATAAAAAGGTTAAGAATACAAAAATGTACAGAAATATATGAAACATTAATTAAACAGTTAGAAAGTTAACTGCAAATGAGGTTTGAAGAATCATCAAACTCCAAGAATGTACAAAAAATAATTCTTGTCTTGAAAATCCTGTACATGCTCATTTGGGCGAAGTTGCCTAATACTCCATAGTGGTTGCTTGAGGCTCCAGAAGTCCATTGTGACCCCCAAAATACTGCACATCTATAAAGCCTGGTAGTAAAACAAGCATCACGGTAGAACTCCCAATAAACACTGATATAAACCCTGCAGAGACCCACAGGACTCAAAAGAGAATCCCCGTCTTAGGTGGATTTAACCCATGATTACTCCAAGGGTTCCCAAATGCAAAGAGGTTGGCACCTGAAGCTTCCTTTGAGAGAGGCTGCACTCTAAAGAGGGGGTTAATGAAGATCATGACAAGGTGTGATAAAAGAAAATGTAAAACCTGAGAAATACAGAAAGCATTCCTAGAGCTATGGTGGACAGGAAAAAAAATACTTAGGGTCATGGTACTTGGAAGGCTATTTATGCTGTTAATTAATTGTTTCTTTCCTGTCCAATCAGCTGGAAGGAGGAGCTAACTCATTGGTTTAATGCTGCCATGGGTAATAACCAGGAAAAGATTTTAAAGGATTAACTTCCTGGACTTGAGTTTTTTTTTTTTTTTTCAACCTAGTTTACTATGTAACTATGTAAGGTTATGATTTTAACATTTTTAGCACACACTTGTGGCCCATTCCTGTTCTAGCTATGATCAAAAAGATCTAGCATAATCTAAACTATGCCTTGTTGTCTGATTTATATCTACCCATTGGAATTTAAATCTTTAATCATTCATACCAGCAAATAATGTTACTAGAGCAAAAGTATAATTTCCTTTGGGTGCTACTATCACTGATTATAAAATATTAAATACATATCTAGATGTAAATATATAAAACATAAACACTATTCCAAGTGGATTTACACAGACTTTCAATGAACTTTCAGGAGAAATAAATGTACCTAAAAGAAATGTTTAAAAATTAAAATACAATTTCTAGGAGGCAGAAAGGTATATAAAATAAATGTACACATGATGTTTTAAGTGACGTTACAACTTCAAGGAAAAAGAAATATAAAGCCTTGGTGGACTTTACTGAATTCCTTGTTGTTTCTATTGAGTTAGTTTGTATAAGCTCTGGATAGAATGGCGCCAACTAAACCACATTTAGTCACAGTTCGCTAATGCAACAAAAAAATGTTTTCTTTGAATCTCCGATAATGCTAATATTAAACCAACAGAAATCCTCAGTTTTGGCTCTGGGTCTCAGTACATCATATAGAACTTGAAATTAGCCACTTATTTCACACCAGATTACTTAAATGACACAGTTAACAACATGATGAGTCAGCAGGGTTACATTTAGAAGAATTTGCCAAATCTAATTACCGAGTGAGTTGCAATTAATAAACTTTAACTAATACTCAAATAAAAAGTAAGGCTGTGACCTGACTGTGGGATGGACCAGATATTATTTTCAAATGCTCTGTTTAATCGTTCAGTTATCCATATAATATTTTCTTTTAGGCCACAATTTTAATTGAGGTCAGGAGTAGATGGCATGGTATATGTAGTAAAATGTACCTGAATGCTGCTGTCACTTCAGACTGCTGTTGCTTAACCCCTTAAGGACACATGACATGTGTGACATGTCATGATTCCCTTTTATTCCAGAAGTTTGGTCCTTAAGGGGTTAAGCAGAAGCAAAATACAATATGCAGAATATAAGAAAAAAAGAGAGCAGCACAACTTGGATACCAGTTTGCAGAAACTGCAACAATGATAGTTTATTTGAAAGACACAGATGAAAATAACAAACATTTGGGGATTTAACCCTTTATCAGTGCTAATGCATTTAACAAGATGACCTACACTCACCACCAGTGGTGGTTGGATAAGTTTTAAGATGGTAGGGATGGTAGGGTGCCAGACTCCCCCTCCTCTCTACACAGTTTGTTTTCTGGTATGAGCATAACACAGAGATGCTCATACAATAACACAAGCAAGGCCCAACGTAAAGATAAAATACATAGAGCAGAGATAGCCATGCCACAAACAGAGCTGAGAACACATACAGTTGCAAGAAAACGTATGTGAACCCTTTTGAATGATATGGATTTCTGCACAAATTGGTCATAAAATGTGATCTGATCATCATCTAAGTCACAACAATATACAATCATAGTCTATTGTTCTAAAAAAGCACATAGTGCTTAAACTAATAACACACAAAGAATGAAATGTTGCCATGTTTGTATTGAACACACCATGTAAACATTCACAGTGCAGGTGGAAAAAGTATGTGAACCCTTGGATTTAATAACTGGTTGAACCTCCTTTGGCAGCAATAACTTCAACCAAATTTTTCCTGTAGTTGCAGATCAGACGTGCACAACGGTCAGGAGTAATTCTTGACCATTCCTCTTTACAGAACTGTTTCAGTTCAGCAATATTCTTCGGATCTCTGGTGTGAATCGCTTTCTTGAGGTCATGCCACAGCATCTCAATCGGGTTGAGGTTAGGACTCTGATTGGGCCACTTCAGAAGGCGTATTTTCTTCTGTTTAAGCCATTCTGTTGTTGATTTACATCTATGCTTTTGGTCATTGTCCTGTTGCAACACCCATCTTCTTTTGAGC
The DNA here is from genome assembly GCF_036172605.1 of Pelobates fuscus. Classification (NCBI taxonomy): domain Eukaryota; kingdom Metazoa; phylum Chordata; class Amphibia; order Anura; family Pelobatidae; genus Pelobates; species Pelobates fuscus. Next base: position 81,418,819 of record NC_086325.1, on the reverse strand, counting down.
TTCAGCTGGTAGACAGATGGCTTTAAGTTCTCCTGCAAAATGTCTTGATAAACTTGGGAATTCATTTTTCCTTCGATGATAGCAATCCGTCCAGGCCCTGATGCAGCAAAGCAGCCCCAAACCATGATGCCCCCACCACCATACTTCACAGTTGGGATGAGGTTTTGATGTTGTTGTGCTGTGCCTCTTTTTCACCACACATAGTGTTGTCTGTTTTTTCCAAACACAACTTTGGTTTCATCTGTCCACAGAATATTTTGCCAGTACTGCTGTGGAACATCCAGGTGCTCTTGTGCAAACTGTAAATGTGCAGCAATGTTTTGTTTGGACAGCAGTGGCTTCCTCTGTGGTATCCTCCCATGAAATCCATTCTTGTTTAGTGTTTTACGTATTGTAGATTCGCTAACAGGGATGTTAGCATTTGCCAGTGTCTTTTGTAAGTCTTTAGCTGACACTCTAGGATTCTTCTTCACCTCATTGAGCCGTCTGCGCTGTGCTCTTGCAGTCATCTTTACAGGACAGCCACTCCTAGGGAGAGTAGCAGCAGTGCGGAACTTTCTCCATTTATAGACATTTTGTCTTACAGTGGACTGATGAACAGCAAGGCTTTTGGAGATACTTTTATAACCCTTTCCAGCTTTATGCAAGTCAACAATTCTTAACTGTAGGTCTTCTGATAGCTCTTTTGTGCGAGGCATAATGCACATCAGGCAATGCTTCTTGTGAAAAGCAAACCCAGAACCGGTGTGTGTTTTTTTATAGGGCAGGGCAGCTGTAACAACAACTCCAATCTCATCTCATTGATTGGACTCCAGTTAGCTGACATCTCACTCCAATTAGCTCTTGGAGATGTCAGTAGTCTAGGGGTTCACATACTTTTTCCACCTGCACTGTGAATGTTTACATGGTGTGTTCAATACAAACATGGCAACATTTCATTCTTTGTGTGTTATTAGTTTAAGCAGACTATGATTGTCTATTGTTGTGACTTAGATGAAGATCAGATCACATGTTATGACCAATTTGTGCAGAAATCCATATCATTCCAAAGGGTTCACATACTTTTTCTTGCAACTGTAGATATATACTACACAGAGCTGGGCACAACACACAGATACCTATACAATACACATACCTAGGTAGACTACAGAGAAACCAATACAACAGTTAGAGCTAGGTATAATACAAGGATACAACAGAGATGAGTACAATAATAACTATTAAAAACAGCCAGAATCACTGTGATGGATTATACAGAGCTGGAATGCAATGATACCCATGCAGGTACAGTGAGGAAAAAAGTATTTGATCCCCTGCTGATTTTGAATGTTTGCCCACTGACAAAGAAATGATCAGTCTTTAACTTTAATGGTAGGTGTATTTTAACAGTGAGAGACAAAATAACCAAAAACAAATCCTGAACGCATGTCAAAAAAATGATTTGCATGTCAATTAGTGAAATAAGTATTTGATCCCCTATCAATCAGCAAGATTTCTGGCTCACATGTATCTTTTACACAGTTAAAATGCTGAAATTAGAAACACTCTCTTCTAATCTCAGCTCATTACCTGTATAAAAGTCACCTGTACACAGAAGCAATCAGATTCCAAAGTCTCCACCATGGCCAAGACCAAAGTGCTTTCCAAGGATGTCAGGGACAAGATTGTAGACCCACACAAGGCTGGAATGGGCTACAAGACCCTCACCAAGCAGCTTGTTGAGAAGGTGACAAAAGTTGGTGTGATTATTCACAAATGGAAGAAACACAAAATAACTGTCAGTCTTCTCCCTTGGTCTGGTGCTCCATGCAAGATATCACCTTGTGGAGTTTCAATGATCATGAGAACGGTGAGGAATCAGGCGAGAACTACACGGGAGGATCTTGTTAATGATCTCAAGGCAGCTGGGACCATAGTCACCGAGAAAACAATTGGTAGCACACTACGCCGTGAAGGACTGAAATCTGCAGTGCTCGCAAGGTCCCCCTGCTCAATAAAGAACATGTACAGGCCTGTCTGAAGTTTGCCAATGAACATCTGAATGATTCAGAGGAGAACAGGGTGATAGTGTTGTGGTCAGATGAAACCAAAATTGAGATTTTTGGTATCAACTCAACTCGCTGTGTTTGGAGGAGGAGGAATGCTGCCTATGACCCCAAGAACACCATCCCCACTGTCAAACATGGAGGTGGAAACATTAGGCTTTAGTTTTTCTGCTATGTATCAAAGGGACAATGTACTATCAAATCATGGGTGAGAACCTCCTTCCCTCAGCCAGCACATTGAAAATGGGTCGTGGTTGGGTATTCCAGCATGACAATGACCCAAAACACACAGCCAAGGCAACAAATGAGTGGCTCAAGAAGAAGCACATTACGGTCCTGGAGTGGCCTAGCCAGTCTCCAGACCTTAATCCCATAGAAAATCTGTGGAAAGAGCCAAGTCAGCCTCAAAACCTTAATGACTTGGAGACCAACTACAAGAAACGTCTGACCTGCAATTGCCAACAAGGGTTTTGCCACCAAGAGCGAAGGGTCAAATACTTATTTCACTCATTGACATGCAAATCATTGTATAACTTTTTTGACATGCGTTTGTCTGGATTTTTTGGGGGTTATTCTGTCTCTCACTGTTAAAATACACCTACTATTAAAATGTATAGACTGGTCATTTCTTTATCAGTGGGCAATCAACAGGGGATCAAATACTCAAATACTTTTTTCCCCTCACTGTATAATGTATAATGCTGGAGCATTATACATTATACAGTGAGGGGAAAAAAGTATTTCTCTCTCTGTCCATGATTCTAACCCTCTTAAAGGGAAACTCCAGTGCCAGGAAAACGATCAGTTTTCCTGCCACTGGAGGGTCCCTCTCCCTCCCACCCCCCAATCCCCAGTTGCTAAAGGGGTGAAAACCCCTTCAGTCACTTACCTCAGGCAGCGACATGTCCCATGTCGCTGCCTGCTCCTCCCCCGCCGCTCCACCTTCTTCCTCTGTCGGCCGGTGGGCGAGACTGATCCCGCCCACAGGCCGAGGAGACCTAATGCGCATGCAAGGTAATGCTGCGCATGCGCATTAGCGCACCCCATAGGAAAGCATTGAAAATAAATTTAAATGCTTCCCTATGGGGAATAGAGCGACGCTGGAGGTCCTCACACAGCGTGAGGACGTCCAGCGACGCTCTAGCACAGATAATCTGAGCTAGGGACCAGGAAGTTCCCTCTAGTGGCTGTCTAGTAGACAGCCACTAGGGGAGGACTTAACCCTGCAAGGTAATTATTGCAGTTTATAAAAAACTGCAATAATTACACTTGCAGGGTTGAGGGTAGTGGGAGTTGGCACCCAGACCACTCCAATGAGCAGAAGTGGTCTGGGTGCCTGGAGTGTCCCTTTAAATGTTTTTTTTTGCCCTACCAAAATGATAATTTTTGTTTCCAATAACCCTTTCACACCGCATTTATGTATGCACGACTGCTGGACTACGCAACCATACCCCGCAATCATGTATAAATAGTACAACTGCAAATTAAATGTGTTTTTTGTTCATTAATTTCGTTTCCAAATTATGCCATAACTACAGTCAGAGAGCTCACATGCAGCGGCACAGGGAGACGTGACTCTGAAAGCCCTTGAAATGTAAATACGGAGACTAGCACTCAGTGACTCTTTGACCCATTTTTAAAATGTCTAAATTTTCTAGTTGTCTCTAATTGTCTATATTATGTCTTGATTATATGCAGTGTGCACTACCTCTGAGTACCGTCTCATCTCTAAACCGAGCATTTAAAGTCTTTATTTGATACCTTTAATATGTGTACTCATTTCCTAGTAACGACTGATGTGCATGTCATGTATGACATAACACACCAATAAGAGATTACCCAGAACCATGGGGAAAGTAGCAAGATGGCACTTGGAAGCTCCCAATTCTCTTTCCCACTGTGGAGGAAGAGTTTTCTTGGGGAGATGGTTTACAGCACTATTTATCTTTTTAAGGGTATTTGCACGGATGAAAGGGTTGAATCTCAACACATTTGTTATTTTTATCTCTGACCTTCAAATAAACTATTACTTTGTGCACACAGCAATCCAAGTAGCACTGCTCATTTTTTTTTCATATTTTATAAATATCTTCTTCTATGCACACCATACATACCTACAAGAATACTGTTATTTATTATCTTTGCCACTGTCTCCTGTGCCTCTACAAGGCTTATCAGACTTTTGTCCTGTTCTTCTAACATCTAGCAATTTATAATAAATTACCCTTTGCTCTAGTAGTATATTGCCCATTTCACTTTTAGCTGATCTCCCTTTCCTATTTGTGACAGACCTCCTGGCACCCTGACTGGGAACCTCCATCAATCACTGCTTCCTAGTACTTGCAATTACCATAAGCACTATACTGGAACACCATAACCACCGTAAACCCCACGAACCGCCGTAGCTTGGTTGGGGTCTCACTGTCCTCCACTTACCCTGGACCCAAGACCAGGATCCAGCTTCCAGTGGGTAGACCTCTCTTAGTCCAGAGAGCGTAGTAGGAACAGCTCTTATAAGAGCTAGTGATTATACTCAGGGGAGTATTGTGATATAGCAATCCCCAGAGTGAATGTAATTCTCCAATCCCCCAAACATGAGTCAAGACTTAATGAAGGGGTAAACAAATCTCAGTTTAATGGGAGCCACACTCGGCCTTATATGACAATACCCATGCAAGGGGTACACTGACATGGACATGATAGTAGACTGATTTGCAACTTCACAGACCAATAACAATAAGGTTACAAGGCACGACACTCCCACACACAGCACACAATCGCACAACACTCCCACACACAGCACACAATCCCTCCCCTCTGCCTGGGAGATAATTGGATCAGTAACCGTACTAATTCTAATCCAATTATCTCCAAGCACAGAAAAAAAAACACCACAAAAGTACCCTAAAAATACATAAAACCCAACAAATGTTACATCCCTGACAGCCCTGATCTGCATGACCAACATATCAAAAAATCACCCAAATCAGTTCAGGGGTTCAGGAATTTCATAGAAGTCATAGTTTTTACCGATCGTACACATGGTCTCATGCCCAAAACGCTTCCAAAAGTGCCGCTAGCAACCGACCGGGAACCGCGAAGTCTTCATGACAAAAATAGTTCCATATAATTGCGGCTAAGTGCCGCTGGGGGACCAACCGGAACCACAAAGTCTTCATGCCGAAAATAGTTCCAGGGCATTCGCTGCTAAGTCCCTCTGAAGTCTATTCGCGGTTTTGGTCCATGAGAACGGTTGCTAAGGAGCTAGCGGTAGAGTCTATGGAAAGTGCAAAACCAGGGGAACCAAGGGGAATAAAATATGGGTCTTTGCAGTCATTGACTTGGCCTGTAGTCTTTTGGCAAGAGGCTGGCCAGCAGGCGCCTCCAAGCACCCGTGACGAGGTTCAGTTCGTCACACTATTGCTCTGCAAACATTTTTGGAACTCACTTTTACCTGTCTTTCATATAAAAGCCTTACACTTTTACCAGGTGGGTTTCATTTAAACAGGGTAAATAGGCAAAATTAGAGGTACTCTTGTTGTGACACCCATTGTCGTGCGCAGTGCATCCTTTTATTGTGTCAAGTATTAAAGAACCATGTTCTTTGGGAAAACCATGTCCTAAGTTGGTGTTAAATCATACTTCTTAAAATTGGAGAGATCACCTATATGAGGTTTGAGTGTTAAAGAAGAGTGAGGTGTGAGTGTGTATATGTGTGTATAGGGATATGCTTTGGACTTTTATTGAATCTTGTGGAACAATTTAAGAAGATTTAAGAAGAGGTTTTCTGTTTGAAAATGCTTAGTTTTCCCAGTGACAGGCATGAGATATGTACCTAATTTTGTAAGGTATTGTTTTGAGTTAGATTATCCTGATTTTCCCAGCATTTGTAGTAGTTATAATATACTATATTTCTTTTTTTTTACTTATTTAATATTTTATTCTTTTTCTTGTTATATAAAACATATACATCATTATATGCATTGCCGTTTTCTCAAATTGCAATGATAACAAAAAATTCAAGTGTATACATATCAAACATACAAAACAATGACTATACATTAACAAAAATACACAAAGGGTCCAGACTGGGGGCTTTCTTGAGTCAGATTAGATTTTAGTTAAGCAGTTTTACATTCCTATTATAATAACTAGCTATCTCTGTAACATATGTAAGCAGGGTTTAACTATAAACTAATTTTCCTGTATAATACCTAGCCAGTTTTTCAAAGTACTTGGTTCTTTAACTATCCCTATCTCCATTTTCAGCTGATAAATTAGTTGTGATTTTACTTCCTCCCATATTGGGATTTCTCTGGCTTTCCATTTCCTAGCAATTGATATTTTGACTGCTAATAGTGTATGGATTATCAGGACAGCATATTGGTCCAAATTCTGAGACATGTGTAGTTGTAACAGAAATAACTGTGGTTTCTTGTCAACCTTAATTCCTGTCCATGATTCAATATTTATAGTTACCATATCCCAAAATCTTTTTATCTCACCACATTCCCACCATATATGTAGCATTCCTGCCTTATGATCCCCGCAGCGCCAGCATTTATCCGATGCATCCGGGTACATTTTAGCAAGTTTATCTGGCGTTAAATACCATCTGTTCATGATTTTATATTGGAGTTCCACTAAGTTCAGACAGTGTACATTTTTTATGGTCAAATTCAGTGCTATCATCCAGTCATCATAACTTATGTTATTATCTATTTCCTTCTCCCATTTTGATATCACTAAGCCAATGATTTCTTCTGGGTCAGTTTCTATTAAATTAAGACACTTTGAGACTAACTTTTTAATAATAGTATGGTCTTTTAATAATTGTTCAAGTATTAAATGTTTCGCTGAATAATTTTTTATTAAGTGCTCATTAAGATACCCCTTTATTCTTATATAGGTAAATATCTCTTTGGCTTGTAGCTTATATTCGTCTGTTAAAGTATTAAAGTCTTTTATCTTACCATTCTCTATTATATTATTGATTTTATTGACCCCTGCGTTGATCCAGCTCTGAATGTTTAAATCCCTTATATTTTTTTGCAACTGTCTAAACTCAATGCTAGGAAGCAGTTTACCTTGTAGGTCTAGGTCTTTTCTTAATTTGTACCATATGGGGATTAAATTATTTAGGATTAAGCCCTTATCATATTTACCTTGTCTAAGGTTTTTTTTATGGTCTGTCTTCCAGAAGAGAGAGTATATATCCTCCTTTATTTCGTCGTTTAGTAGACTCTGTTCCATTTTAAACCAAATTTGTTCTTTTGCTACATCGGATTGGGTTATTATTACATGTGCTATGTTACAAGCTCTCCAAGTATGATTTAATTGTGGGATTCCCAGTCCACCCGATTTTATCTTTAATTTTGAATGGTTTCTACTCAATCTAGGACGTTTTTGACCCCAAATAAATTTGTTAATAATTGATTGTGCTAGGGATAACCAACTTTCTGAACAATAGAGGGGTAGCATGCGGAAGAGATACACCCACTTTGGGTATATATAGAATTTTATAATATTTATTCTCCCCCACCATGATACTTCAATTCCCTTCCAATTATTCAGGGTTTTTGCTGTATTTTTCATTAGCCTTAAAAAATTTTGTTCCATAATACTATTCGGTTCATTAGTAATTTCTATGCCCAAAACTTCCATGGTTTTTTTTTCACAATTAAAACCGAATTTGTCAAATAACTTTTGTTTAATATTCGACGTAAGATTGAATGAAAGTGCTGTAGACTTGTTTAAGTTTAATTTATATCCTGAATAGAGTGAATATTCCTCTATGGAATCCATGACCTTTTCCATGGATTTCACGGGATTTCTCAGAGTGAGTACCACATCATCTGCATACATTGTAAGCTTTAATGATTCCTTCTCTAATTCTATTCCTTTTATAGAATCATCCGCTCTGATTCTGTGTGCTAGTGGTTCGAGACTAATCAGGTATAATATTGGGGACAGGGGACAACCCTGTCTAGTTCCATTTGTTAGCTTAAACCATTCGGAGGAAAATCCGCTTCCCACTACCCTAGCCGTTGGAGTTGTATATAGAGCCATGATAGCCCTAGTGATATTACCTTGAAATCCGAAGCTGGATAGGGCTTTCTCCAGAAATTCCCACCTTACCCTGTCAAAGGCCTTTTCGGCATCTAATGACAGGGCAAGGAGGGGGATCTTGTGTCTGGTTGCCATATCTGCCACGTCTATCAATCTCCTAATATTAGAAGTTGGGGCTCTGCTGGATATGAACCCCACCTGATCTTGATGAATAATACTAGTTATTACGTTAGATAACCTGTCTGCTAAAACAGAGGAGTAGATTTTAATATCGCTGTTAAGTAATGAAATAGGTCTATAATTTATTACTAATTCCAAGTTTTTCCCAGGCTTTGGGATTGGAACTATATGGGCTTTTAACAATTCACTGGGAATATTTCCGTATGACATAAAGTCGTTAAATAGTTTGGTAAGAGGTTCTATTATATTATCCCTAAAAGTTCTATAAAAGCAGTTACTAAACCCATCCGGTCCTGGTGCTTTTTTTGATTTTAATTTTTTAATTGCAGATTCAACTTCATTTTGTAAGACAGGTTTATTTAATACTTCCAATTGAGCCTCTGTTATATGCGGGAGTTTGAGTTCTGTAAAGAATTTAGAAATGTCATCAGTGCTATTTCCCCCGGGTAGATTATATAGCTCTGCATAATATTTTTGAAATGCTTCACCGATCTTTTCTGGCGACAGGACTACTTCTTCACCGTTTATTTTTATTTTAGAAATAATTTTTTTAATTTTTTCTTTTTTTAATCTATTTGTTAGTAGTTTATCCGCTTTATTCCCTTTATAATACCAGTTTCTTCTTAAACGTTCTAACGCAAGGTTAGATTTGTTTATCAATATGTTATTAATATTTTCCTTTATTTTTTTTAATTCTTTACTTATTTCAAACGATATTTTTTTTTTATTCTGTTTTTCCAATCTATCATGATCCATATAAAGTTGTGCCAAGTTTTGTGAATTTCTTTTTTTTTCCTCTGTGCCCATTTTTATAAAGCTTCCCCTGATTGTACATTTAAACGCACACCAGAGCGTAGATAAGGAGATCTCAGAATTATTATTTTCTCTGAAATATTCTTCTATAGCCTTTTGTATTATGTCCACATTTTGGTTTTTTTTTAACAAATTTTCATTCAATCTCCAGTTAGATCTAGTTTTGGGAAATTCTTCTTTAATTTCCAGAATTAGAGCATTGTGATCTGACCATGGGATATTAGTGATCAAAATTTTTTTGACCCTTCTAACGATATTTATTTCTGTCAATATATAGTCTATTCTTGAATATACCTGATGCGGGAAGGAAAAACAAGTATAGTCCCTTTCCATAGGATGCCAAATGCGCCAAGTATCCATAAGACCTGCCTTTTTAATTACCTCATTAAATTTTTGGGAGGACTGTTCTAACTGTCTTTTGTTCTCATTTGTTTTTAATTTATTTCTGTCCATATCAGGGTCTAGTATACAGTTGAAGTCTCCCATATATATTATTTTCCCTTGTTTAATTTTTTCAACTTTGTTCACCAGTTTATTTAAAAACCTTATGGGAGCCTTATTGGGAGCATATAGATTTACAATTGTATATCTCTGATTGTTTATCTCTCCGATTATTATGAGAGTCCTTCCTTCATCATCTGTAACTTGATGAATTAACTTAAAGTCTATCTTTGCAGAAATTATAATTGCTACTCCTCTTTTCTTGTTCTTGGGCATAGAGGATCTGAAAATATGTGGGAACTCTTTTGAGCTAAATCTATCTTTGTCATTTTTTAGCCAGTGTGACTCTTGTATTCCACATATATGTATTGACTCTTTCCTAATAAAGTCGGTGAGGATTACTCTTTTCTGCGGTGTATTTAACCCCCTTACATTGAGAGATGCTATTCTAAACATACCTTAACTCTATCTGACCCCTTTCCCCTCAGTCTGGACAACCGAAAAACATAACATACAGGACATTGCACCCCTACACTTAACATTAAAATAAATGGTTCCTTTCCCATAGGAGCCATAGATCTCCCTGCGTTCCTTCCCCCTGTATATCAGGAGGGAAGAAATTTACAATTTAACCACCTTATATGGTTTGGTGATGGGATATACCAACAATTATATCAAACATGTAAGAAAGCAATCCGCAAGTTACCCAGAATTCAAGCGGAGGTAGTATAAAAAAAAAAAAAAAAAAAAAAAAAAATAAAAAAAAAATAAAAAAAAAAAAAAAAATTTTTGCTTTACATTCTTTACCAAAATTCCTTCTCTCTTCTCTATCTTTTCCCCTGTATTATTTATCTTTAGTGCTCATATCCTATATTGTTTACTTAAAGTGTAATACTCTCTTTCCATTTAATATTTATTTATTTTCTCTTTCCTTCTCGCTACTGGTTATACTAATAATATCTATTTTTCAATGCTTAAGTGCTCCCCACTACTATCATTTATTTGTGTGATATTCAAAAGTATCTTAGTTTTTCTTTCTTTCTTTCCCTCTTTGTCTTACTGCCCCACTTCCTCTCTATTTCCTTTCTTTTTATATATTCTTTAATATTTGTGTGAATTATTTAACCATGTGATTTTCTGTTTCTCTAATTGTGTTTTATCTCAGTTCAGTTCACCTCATGTTAATTTCTATAAAGGAAATTATATTAGCTACCCTACTATCCTAATTTTATTTTTCTTTGTTTTAAAACACGTCTTTGTGTAAAGTGCTTATCAATGTTACCTATCATTCTCTCTCTTCATGAGAAGGCAACCGAGGGGGAAAAGGCAAAAAAAAAAAAAAATAAAAAATAAAGGCTACTTAGAGTTACCTCTTCCCGACCCCTATTCGTGGGGCGGGGGAGGGGGAAGTCTAATGTAAACCCGTACATTTATTATTTAAAAGTTTCCTGAATCCATTTTTGGAGACTCTGAACTTCTCTATACATTTCCACTTTTTCTCCATACGTGAATCTTAATCCAACTGGGAACAACCAAATATACTTGATTCCCATTTCTCTCAATTTGACAGTACAAGATGTAAAATTTTTCCTAGCCATTCTGGTACTTCTAGATAGGTCGTTGAATATTTTGATAGATTCATATTTAGAGTCTTGTGGGGACTTGGATCTCATTGCCCTCATAATTTCTTGTTTAAGTCTATATGAATTTAAAGCTGCAATGACGTCTCTTGGCTGCTGGGCTGGAATGTTACTTGGGTTTGGGATTCTATGTATTCTTTCCGTACAGAATTGGCTAAAGTTCTGCTGGACCCCCAAAAATTTACAAAACTCTTTTAGGAATTCGTCCAGTCCTCCTGAAGTCACTTCTTCTTGGATTCCTCTTATTCTGATATTATTTCTCCTTGCTCTATCTTCGTTATCCAAGATCTTGGCTTCCATTAACGCCATTTTTTTTTCCATCTGTATGATTCTGTCTTCATTTAAACCTTGTTGTAATTTTATATGGTCCATTTTATCTTCCATTAGATTTATTCTGCCCATTATTTTAGCTATCTCTGTTTTAAAATCCCCCATCAGTAGATGTATTTCTTTCTTTATATTTTCTAGTTGTACTTGTAAGCATTCGTTCAAGAGATCTTTTCCAATCAGGCCAGCATCTTTACTCAAAGAGTCCGACATCTCCTGCTCAGGGTTTGTTTGCATTATAGCTTGCATTATGGGTTGGGCTGCTCCATTTATACTGTTTCTTCTTTCTGCCTTCTCTTTATCTTGAGGTGAAAAATAATTTGAGAGTCTTTTTTCATTTCTTTGGTCGATTCTTTTTTCTCTTTTATTTCCCAGCTTAAGTTCACTTTTTTTGTTTGCCATTATAGCACTTACTTGTATGGGGTTAATAAGAGCAAGATAATATGTATCAAAAAGTATATACAAAAAAAAAAAAAAAAAAAAAAAAAAAAGAAAACAGAAAAAAAAAAAAAAAAAAATTTTTCTTTTTTTTTTTTTTTTTTTTCCTTCCTTTATTTGATCATTCCGTCTCTCTTTCGCTTGATTGTGTCCGGTATCTTGATTTCAGGAACTAGGGTCTCACAGCGTTCCACGGCTTTCAATTGTCAATTGTCAATTGTTCTCTGGCGTTCTCTGGCGTTTTATTGCGTTTTTTTCTTAGGCTCCAGTTGTCTTAACTTTCGTTCTTAACAACTTTACATTCATCAGGTGAGCTTTTAGAGATTTTAGAGCGTTTATAGAGGGAAATATATAATTTTATCCAATTTTATCCAATTATCCCTCAGCTCTCCAGATAGCTACAGGCGATTTACAAAATAGTGATTTTTCCTCTCGAGTGTCTATTTTAAACAAGTATATGAAACTTAACGTTCCGTATATTCTGTGTTATTCCATTTTTTTTTTATTTTTTTTTCCCGTCTTAACTATTTTTTGGGTGACTGTTAAGTTAGACTCGCTTTTCCATCCGAGAGGCTCTCTCAACAAAAATCATTTGGAACCTCCTTTACCCACTCCTGTTAACGGAGTTTTCAATAATACAAATGGGTTAAACACCTATCTTCAGTGGGAACTAGTCTCGCAACTGAGATTAATTTGGAGCCTTTTTCCACGCTCCTATTGTGGACTTTCCTTAGATCTATATATCAGTATATATCAGTATATTTCAACATTATATATCATCCTATTGGTGGAGTTTTCAGTAAGGTGGAGTTTATCAAGTCTATGTTCAAATGTACCTATGAAATGGTTTTCTGTTGCTTATGCAGACATTATTCAGCTTATTAATATGCCTTTTGTATACTTGCAGTTATATTGTCTTCTGCTTATTATTTATGTCGTCTTTTTTTGGCTTGCTGCCGTACTGGATGTTCCGATCTGCTCGTCTGTCCGTCCACCACGTGTGTCTGCTCGCTCGCTCCCCTTCACTGCGTTAACACCAGCCTCAGGCTTCCCTGTCCTGTATCACCATGCCACCGAGATCTCTCCTGCGCTATCTGGACACTGCCACCGCATGTACGCTCGTCCGTCGCCAGCTACCTCCAACTACCGCCAACCGCCGCCATAGACCCTCAGCCTCAGGTACCTCGCGGCTTCCTTATCTTTTTCGCGGCTTTTCCCCTCACCTCCCGCGGTACGTGACCGGCGTGCGTCGTCACGTCATCGCCCCTCCCTCCTACTATAATATACTATATTTCATGAGCTGTGACTGTGTTTATTGTTTCATAATTTTTGTTTATTTTTTAGCCCTATTTTCAAAACCTGCTAATATGGTTCATGGGTCTACTTCCAGCATTTCAACGGGTACAATATCTGGTCATGAGCACTTGTTTGTTTATATTCATGCTTTTTCTATAGGTCTACATGGGTTCTTTTCTAACTTCCCTAGAGAGTTCCTTCCACTCTTTTTTAAACTCTGTTCTGTTTATTAAGCTTATAATTCTATAGTTTTTTTTCTATGAGAAGTATTTGATTGGATATCGCATGGGTGCTGTGATGTCAGGAATTGTGAGTATTTCAGTTTTTGGAGGGAGGGGATCTAAAGAATAATGTCCAATGAGGCTTTATTCATTTTAAAGAAATATGTATAAAAAGGGTTAGAGTAACTCTTCAAGAACCAACTGAGAAAGAACCTCTCTGGACCCCCAAATTATTTTTTTAACTTATAAATTTAAATAATTTTTTAAACAGCATTTAGAGCCTCAAGATCCCATACACAAATAAAGTCAATGAAGTCATAAAAGGCCTGGAGTTGTCCTTTTAACATTTGCTTGCTGTCCCAATAACCAGTGTAGCAATATACACCTATATATCACATATTACAAAAAATGTATTGAATTCAATATTTTATTCAATATTTGGGACATAATTCAGACACCAGTAGATTGCTATACAACTTTAATAAATCATGTCATTCTGTGATAGATATCTATCTGCATTATGTTAAGAACGACACAATCTCTATAATGCAGGAGCCATATTTTACTTAACTATAGTAACACAAGTTATCAAAATAATGCACATAAAATAGCGAGGACATTTATAGAACAAAAAAGTAGTGACTATTCTTCCTGTATCATAATAATAAAACACACGATCAAGGTGCAAGATAAAAAAAAAAGACAGAAAAAAGAGATTCTTAGAGGTCTATTTTATACAAAGACACATTGAAAGTGCTTTAAATATTTTCTATTCTGTTTTATTTTGCTTTGTAAGAACTGCAATCATAGTTTGATGCCCTTGCCATATTGTTTAACAGTGCTTTAAAGCACAATTATGCCAGCGTATAGATCTGGCAAAATGTCAAGCATACTTTTAAGCATTTCTTTCTTGTTTTATTTTAAAAGCAGCATGTAATGCCGCATTTATGTTCCATATGTACCATGTTTGAGGTTTGAAATGGTGTTTAAAATCTACTTTAGTTTAAGTAGGTAGTAGTACATTATATGAACTTAGATTAGCATAGCACTATAAGGAAACATTTCAACTATTTCAACCACTTGAAATCCATATGAAATAAATTCTTTAAAATTAATATCTACTTCAACAAAGTATTGTTTTCACGACATGGTATAGGACTAAATAAATGAAATATTTATATTGCGGGGTTTAGTCTGCCTCTAGTGGCTGTCTTCCAAACTCCATTAAAGGATGCTGGAGATCCTCAAACTTTGCATGAAAATGTCCAACGGCTTGAAAGCATTGATTCAATGCTTGAAGGAGCTCACTGCACACATGCATTAGGTTCTATTGTTGCCGTGACATTGCTGGTAGAGGAAAGCATTCCAGCAATGAGGAACCTCAAGACTGAATTCAGGTAAGTGAAATAAAGGGATTCCAGGGGGAGACCTAGCATGTGAGGGATAAAGGGTTACTTTAGTGTTAGCAATACGGTTTTGTATTCCTACCACTATAGTGTTCCTTTAAGCATGTTATTGTTAACACATATGAATGGTAGAGATTTGTTTATAAAACAAAACGTATTATTAAAAGTATGTTGAAAGATAATTTGTTAATACACATTTTGCTTAAGATGCTGGTACTTAAATGGTTCATCACTAAAGCTACAGGTACTTGCTTATTATGTTTTATTCTTATAGCTATTTATTCCAAGTTTTTTAACACAAGGATGATGTGCATAGATGTAAGGAATAAAAAATGAAGACTATAAAGAAATGTAATAACAACTCGTTATGTTACAGTTCATAATGATAATTATTTATGTGTAATGAGTATAGATTTCATATACATATAAACATTACTTTGCTGTGTAGCTTAAGACTTATTTCCAGTGTGGTTGCTAAATATCTGCATCCCTCTCTTTAATGTTACTACACTAGTAATGTCTGCTTCACTGATATTTACTAGATTTGTGCAATTAGTTTCAAACTAATTGCAATTCATCAGAATTTTGGCCTATTGCACGTTGTCCAAATTAGGTAACTCCGAACATGACATGCGCAATGGATGAAGAGTTTTGTTTGGTTTGTGAATAAATGTTTTATCCATGGTGCCACTCAAAACCACAAATATTGACGGAACAGATGAATTTTCAAATTTACTAAATGTAATTAGTAGACTTAAGCATTCGTTTGGCCACATTCTGTCTCTGTGAAGCATCTTGTGGATGTAAAACAAAGCATACAACAAGTTGATGTCCAAATATGTTTCCATGCTTCAGGATTAGAGGTTTTCCAGGTGGCTCCAAAATAAGCAGCTTAGTTCAGCATGATGGACAAAAGATCTGCCCAATCATGTGCACTGCATACCTTGCCTAATCTAGAGATAGAAAAAAAAGATGATTGATGGTTAGGTGATGGCCACTACATAGTTACATATTAAATAGGCTGAAATGAGAATTGCATCTATCATGTTCAGCCTTTCTCACATCTGTTTTTGCTTTTGATCCAAAAGAAGTAAAAAAAAAGTTTGAAGTACTTTCCAATTATGCAAAAAAAAAATCCTGTCTATACACCAGAATTACAATAAGATCTCATCTTGGATCAAGAAGTTGCTACCCCACATATTAAAAAAAAATATATACCTGAATATTATGTATTTTTAGTATTCTTTAAGTTGCTGTTCAAACATCTTTACATAGTCTGATAAAACTACAATTTAATGCAGAGAATCACACATTCGTATTGCTCTTACTGTAAAAATCAATTTTCTTTGCCTTAGATTAAATCTGTGTTCTTTGTTTACATTGCCTTTCTCTAGTTGCTAAAGTACCTTGTCTCGAATCATCCAATCACAATTTTTCTGCGAGAACTCATTTGTATATATCTTGACATACTTTCCTCCTTAATAAATAGTATTATTGGTTTCTTCGTATCTTATATAGGATGCCTCCCTCTGATTTGTCTAATTTAAAATGACACACCACTGACCAAATACCAGATAAATACATATCACTGATATACATTTACCCCAAATGAAAACGTGCACACATTTAATAATGCATTTTTCATTGAGGGTATATCTAAAAACAGCTTGCAAAACCAGCTTGCAAAACCTGCAGTTCTCCTTTCAGCAGCCTTTACAAGCCCTCCCCTTCCAACCCTGCCCATACTTTCTGTGTCTATCCAAATACCAACTTCCCAATGCAGCTCAATGAGAAGTCTTTACAAGGCAGGTGCTCTTGGCAGTTGCTGCCTCTTGAATTTAGCTCCACTGAGCCAACCAAACCAGGAAGTAACAGGATCAATTGTCTGATTGACAGCCAGGTGGGTGTAACAAAAATAATTATTTCACAGGCAATACACATACCAGAACTTTCCATCTCTCACAGTGAGTGTTCAAAAGAAAGAAAATAAACAAAATACCTTTAAAAATGCTCACTTTAAAATAGTACTACCCATGTCTTGGAGATTTATAAAAATAGATTTTGAGTGCAAAACGTATCCATTTCTAAAATTCTGTATTATTATTGCCTGTGAAAAAAAGTGCCAATGTCTTCTGAAATGTGCATTTTTTTTAAATGAAAAAAGAGCACACACACTTTTATTTCTTGGTTTACCATCCCACTACGCTACAATTCTGTGATCACTATTTCCCAAGTGCTCCCCTGCTTGAAAGTTGGTCAAAAGATCAGCTTTGTTTGTTACAACCAGATCCAGACAAGCATCCTTTCAAGTTGGTGCTTGTAACAAAAGTGTCATTAGGCAGGTTAAAAACCTGATTCCCCTTGCTGAATTACTAGTACCTCTATCCAAAAGTATGTCCATATTATTCAAATCTCCAATAATTAAAGTGTTACCTAGATGTGCAGCTTTCCTAATTTGCTCTAAAATATTTTCTTCCTCATCAATATTAACATTAGGTGGTTTATAACATATTCCAACCAATAATTGACTTCCCTTATTTTGCCACAAGCAGATATCTACCCATAAAGTATCTATAAGTGAGGAGCAGTAAAAAAAATCTAAATATTTCCAAGCAGGATAGCTTTGGACACTTTGACTTCAGCTACAAAGGACCATCATGCAAACACGGGTTGCCTGTTTTTACCCATGACGTGCTTATGTGAGAATGGGAGAAGCAGGTGTCATTGATTCTAGTGTGAAACTGTTTAGATTACTGCTGTGCCTGCCTAGCATCTGCCAGGAGCAATTGACATAAAATGTAAGTGAGATATAGATATCCTGGCTCATTGATCCTAGTGTGTGACTGGTTAGGTACCTACTGTGCTTAGTCCCTGCCAGTGGCACAGTGCCACTAACACAATTAAGTTCAAGATAGTTTTATATTCTGATTGATACTGTTTTTATTGATCTTTGATTCACTGATTTAGAGTTTTTTTTTCATTAGCTGCTATATTCCTTTAAAAAACAATAATCTGTGTTTCTGATTTGTATATTAGACTTGTATGAAACATTTGAAGACTGACGTCTGTTTAGTGTGGGTGTGGGGAACCCCCAAAATTTTTTATTCTTTAATTATTTTTCTGCAATACTGATTACATATATTTTACGATTATGCTTCTTAAAGACAGGAGAATACTGCTTGAATACTTGAATACTGATTGAATATGTTTACCAAAATGGTTATACGTTGTTTTCTATAGGCCCCCTTACTTTTTAATAGTTTAACTAAAGTTATATGGTCAGACATTTAAAGAGACACTGGAAGTACCAAAACAACTCTTGCTTTATGAAGAGGTTTTTGGTGTATAGATCATGCCTCGGCAGTAGAGATGTCCCGAATAGTTCGCTGGCGAATAGTTCCTGGCGAACATAGCTTGTTCATGTTCGCCACATTCGTCATCATTGAGTAAACTTTGACCCTGTACCTCACAGTCAGCAGACACATTCCAGCCAATCAGCAGCAGACCCTCCCTCCCAGACCCTCCCACCTCCTGGACAGCATCCATTTTTGATTCATTCGGAAGCTGCATTCTTAGTGAGAGAAGGGACAGTGTAGCTGCTGCTGATTTAATAGGGAAATCGATAGCTAGGCTAGTGTATCAGTGTCCACTACAGTCCTGAAGAACTCATCTGATCTCTGCTGTAAGGACAGCACCCCAAAAAGCCCTTTTTAAGGCTAGAACATCAGTCTGCTTTTTTTTTTTCCTGTGTAATCTAATTGCAGTTGCCTGCCTGCCAGCGTGTGTGTCAGGCTCACAGCGTATACTGTGCCCACTTGCCCAGTGCCACCACTCATATCTGGTGTCACAATAGCTTGCATTTAAAAAAACAAAACTTTTTTGACTGTAATATAATAGCAGTCAGTTTCCTTCACACGTGTGTGTTTCAGGGCCTGCCAGGGCACAGTGTCACACCAGTGCAACTCATATCTGGTGTAACAGTAGTGTACATTAAAATAAAAATAGAAATTCTGTGAAATAATAGCAGTCAGTTTCCTTCACACATGTGCGTTTCAGGGCCTGCCAGGGCACAGTGTCACACCAGTGCAACTCATATCTGGTGTAACAATAGTGTACATTTAAAAAAAACAACACTTTTTTGACTGTGAAATAATAGCAGTCAGTTTCCTTCACGCGTGTGCATTTCAGGGCCTGCCAGGGCACAGTGTCACACCAGTGCAACTCATATCTGGTGTAACAGTAGTGTACATTTAAAAAAAACAACACTTTTTTGACTGTGAAATAATAGCAGTCAGTTTCCTTCACGCGTGTGCGTTTCAGGGCCTGCCAAGGCACAGTGTCACACCAGTGCAACGCATATCTGGTGTAACAGTAGTGTACATTTAAAAAAAAAACTAGAAATTTGACTGTGCAATAATAGCAGTCAGTTTCCTTCACACGTGTGCGTTTCAGGGCCTGCCAGGGCACAGTGTCACACCAGTGCAACTCATATTTGGTGTAACAGTAGTGTACATAAAAAAAAAAACTAGAAATTTGACTGTGAAATAATAGCAGTCAGTTTCCTTCACACGTGTGCGTTTCAGGACCTGCCAGGGCACAGTGTCACACCAGTGCAACTCATATCTGGTGTAATAGTAGTGTACATTTTAAAAAAACAACACTTTTTTGACTGTGAAATAATAGCAGTCAGTTTCCTTCACACGTATGCGTTTCAGGACCTGCCAGGGCACAGTGTCACACCAGTGCAACTCAAATTTTGACTGTAATAGATTGAATAGCAGTTAGTTGTCTGCAAGCGTGTGTGTCAGGCCTTCTGCCAGTGCACAGTGCCACTCATATCTGTTGTCACAGTAGCTTGCACACATAGTACCACTAATCGAAAAAAAAATGATAGGCAGAGGCAGGCCACCCCGCAGGGGCCGTCGTGGTCATGGTGCTGTGATTCCCTTTGGCCTTAGAATAATGCCCAGTGTTCAGAGGCTACGTACCCTGAACTCGAAAAGTTCTGAGGACATAGTTGACGGGCTAACACAGGACACCCAATCTTCTACAGCTCTCGCTCGGAACCTTGACGCACCATCCTCCTCCAGCTTAGCTTCGGGTACCTCTCAAGTTACCACTCGCACGCCTGCCGCCACCATCAACACTAGCACCACAGCTGCTTCACTTGATCTGTCAGAGGAGTTATTTACACATCAGTTGGACGAAATGAGTGATGCGCAACCATTATTGCCAGAGCATGTAGATAACAGGGATATGGCTCAGTTAGGCAGCATTACACACATGGACGTACGGTGTGATGATGATGATGTTGTACCCGCTGCTGCTTCCTTTGCTGAGTTGTCAGATACAAGTGAAGCGGTTGATGGGTGCCCGCTAGAAGAGAAGAAGAACAGGGGGAAAGTTCAGATGGGGAGACAGAGAGGAGGAGGAGACAAGTTGGAAGCAGGGGGAGGTCGTCGCAAGGAGCTAGTGGCACAGTCAGACAGCATGCATCGGCACCCGGGGTCAGCCAGACAGTAAATCAATCAATGCATGCTGTTGCCACCACCAGAATGCCGTCATTGCAGAGCTCAGCAGTGTGGCATTTTTTTTGTGTGTCTGCCTCTGACAACAGCGATGCAATTTGCAACCTGTGCCAAAAGAAACTGAGTCGTGGGAAGTCCAACACCCACCTAGGTACAACTGCTTTGCGAAGGCACATTATCGCACATCACAAACACCTTTGGGATCAACACATGAGTACAAGCAGCACACAAACTCAAAGCCGCCATCCTCCTCTTGGTCCAGCATCTTCAGCCACATCAACCACTGCTGTCCTCCTTGCCCCTCTCAACCATCCGCCACTCCGTCTCTCGCCTTGAGCAGTTCCTGCTCATCTGTCCACAGTCAGGTGTCTGTCAAGGACATGTTTGAGCGTAAGAAGCAAATGTCACAAAGTCACCACCTTGCCCGGCATCTGACAGCTGGCTTGTCTGAACTCTTAGCCCGCCAGCTTTTACCATACAAGCTGGTGGAGTCTGAGGCGTTCCAAAAATTTGTAGCTATTGAGACACAGCAGTGGAAGGTACCCGGATGAAATTTCTTTGCACAAAAGGCAATCCCCAACCTGTACTCGATTGTGCAAAAGGAAGTAATGCATGTCTGGCACACAGTGTTGGGGCAAGGGTTCATCTAACCACTGATACCTGGTCTGCAAAGCATGGTCAGGGCAGGTAAATCACCTACAATGCGCATTGGTTAAACCTGCTGACGGTTGCCAAGCATGGAATGCGTGGCTCTGCAGAGGAATTGGTGACACCGCCACGACTTGCAGGCAGGCCTGCTGCCACCTCCTCTACTCCTCCTACTCCATCCTCTTCCATAACCTCCTCGGCTGAGTCCTCTTCTGCTGCTGCATCTTGTTCCACATCAACGGCACCCCCCCCCCCCCCCCAGCTCCCCAGGTACTATTCCACATCCCGGATACGGCAGTGTCACGCCGTGTTGGGGTTGACTTGTTGAAAGCAGAGAGTCACACCGGACCAGCACTCCTGTCCACCCTGAACGCACAGGTGGATCAGTGGCTGACTCCGCACCAACTGGAGATCGGCAAAGTGGTTTGTGACAACGGAACAAATTTGTTGGCGGCATTGAATTTGGGTAAGTTGACATATGTGCCGTGCATTGCACATGTGTGTAATCTGATCGTACAATGCTTTGTGCATAAGTACCCAGGCTTACAGGATGTCCTGAAGCAGGCCAGGAAGGTGTGTGGTCATTTCAGGCGTTCCTACAGGGCCATGGCGCACTTTTCAGATATCCAGCGGCGAAACAACATGCCAGTGAGGCGCTTGATTTGCGACAGCCCGACACGTTGGAATTCAACACTCCTAATGTTCGACCGCCTGCTCCAACAAGAAAAAGCCATTAACGACTATTTGTAGAACCGGGGTGCTAGGACAGCCTCTGCGGAGCTGGGAATTTTTTTGCCACATTACTGGACGCTCATGCGCAATGCCTGTAGGCTCATGCATCCTTTTGAGGAGGTGACAAACCTAGTCAGTCGCACCGAAGGCACCATCAGCGACATCATACCATTTGTTTTCTTCCTGGAGCGTGCCCTGCTAAGAGTGCTGGATCAGGCCGTAGATGAGCGTGAAGAGAAAGAGTTGTGGTCAACATCACCACCAGAAACAGCCTTATCAGCATCGCTTGCTGGACCTGCAGCAACGCTGGAAGAGGATTGTGAGGAAGAGGAGTCAGAGGAGGAATGTGGCTTTGAGGAGGAGGAAGACCAACCACAACAGGCATCCCAGGGTGCTCGTTGTCACCTATCTGTACCCGTGGTGTTGTACGTGGCTGGGGGGAAGAACATATCTTCAGTGAGATCATGGACATGAGTAGCTTGGCATCCAACCTTGTGCAAATGGGGTCTTTCATGCTGTCGTGCCTGTTGAGTGACCCTCGTATAAAAAGGCTGAAGGAGAACGACCTGTACTGGGTGTCCACGCTACTAGACCCCCGGTATAAGCAGAAAGTGCCTGAAATGTTACCGAATTACCGCAAGTCGGAAAGGATGCAGCAGTTCCAAAATTAATTAAAAAGTATGCTTTACACAGCGTATAAGGGTGATGTCACAGCACAACGGGAATCTAACAGGGGAAGAGGTGAAAGTAATCCTCCTCCTCCCACGACCATGCCGGCAAGGACAGGAGGCTTTACAGACGTGTTGTTGATGGAGGACATGCAGAGCTTTTTAAGTCCTACGCATCGCCACAGCCCTTCGGGGTCCACCCTCAGAGAACGCCTCGACCGACAGGTAGCAGACTACCTCGCCTTAACTGCAGATATCAAAACTCTGAGGAGCGATGAACCCCTTGACTACTGGGTGTGCAGGCTTGACCTGTGGCCTGAGCTATCCCAATTTGCGATAGAACTTCTGGCCTGCCCAGCTTTAAGTGTCCTATCAGAAAGGACCTTCAGTGCAGCAGGAGGTATTGTCACTGAGAAGAGAAGTCGCCTAGGTCAAAAAAGTCTAGATTACCTCACCTTTATTAAGATGAATGAGGGATGGATCCCGAAGGGACTGACAGTGGGCGATACATTTGACTAAAAAAGGCCTGATGAGGGGGACGTAACAGGGATTAAACTGATAAGAATAGTACTACTTAACACACCACTCCTATCTGGTGGCACATTAGATTGCACGCGCAGTGCCCCAAATTTGCAGTAGGAGGACCGACCAAGCATCTTTTTCCATCTCCCGGTTCCTAAAATCGATGCCATATACACGTCCCCTGATAGGGGACGTAACAGGGATTAAACTGATAACAATAGTACTACTTAACACACCACTCCTATCTGGTGGCACATTAGATTACACGCGCAGTGCCCCAAATTTGAAGTAGGAGGACCAACCAAGCATCTTTTTCCATCTCCCGGTTCCTAAAATCGATGCCATATACACGTCCCCTGATAGGGGACGTAACAGGGATTAAACTGATAGGAATAGTACTACTTAACACACCTTATAATAATGCAGAGAGAGGCAACGCAGAGAGAGGAGTCGGAAGAAGAGGAGTCAGAGGAGAAAGGTGGCTTTGAGGAGGTGGAAGACCAAACACAGCAGGCGTCCCAGGGGGCTTGTTGTCACCTTTCGGGGACCCTTGGTGTTGTACGTGGCTGTGTGGAGGAAGAGACCTTCAATGACATCAGTGAGGACAAGGAACGGGACATGGCTAGCTTGGTATCAAACCTTGTGCAAATGGGGAGTTTGCGGTTGTGCAAATGGACTGTTTGCGGTTGTTTGCGGTGCGTTAAACAGGGAGTTTGGTCTATCACTGTAAAGCGGGCGTAACCCTTACACTACCTGATCGATACAACATCATACCTTATGTTTTAAAGCACGTTATTCCAAACAATTTAGGAATGTTAGGTGATTTATGCCCTTTATGGATTAAAACCAGACTCTGCATCAACTATGTAATTTTCCATGGGAGTTTTGCCATGGATCCCCCTCCGGCATGCCACAGTTCAGGTGTTATCCCCCTTGAAACAACTTTTCCATCACTATTGTGGCCAGAAAGAGTCCCTGTGGGTTTTAAAATTCGCCTGCCTATTGAAGTCTATGGCGGTTCGCCCGGTTCGCCCGTTCGCGAACATTTGCGGAAATTCGTGTTCGCCGTTTGGGAACGGAAAATTGTATGTTCGCGACATCTCTACTCAGTGTTGGGGTTAATTCAGCTATACACGAAACTCTCTTAGTTAGATGGATATTTTGCTAGAGCCACACCCTCTGTGATAGACAGGATCCCGGGAATCAGTCAAGAAGACAAGAGATGTGTTCTATAACCAGTCTAACTGCTCCATTCGGCAGTCTAACTGCTCCATTCTGTGCCATATAGGTGTTAAATCATTTAGTTTATGCAAACCTCGTCTCATTGTCTCTACATGTGAACTATTCAGTCTCCCTACACATTTCCTGTATAAAGAGATCTATGCATGAACTTCCTTTTTAGCATAGTCTGTTTCATTTAAAATCTCTTATCTCCTGCTCTAACAGCCGGCAAAAGCCTCCTGCGTGAATAAAGTTCAATGAACATAGCAGGAGATAAAAAACCTCTAAAGTTAACACAATGTGCTGTCACATGTTATGATAATTTAAACCATTTTTTTTCATGTTGACTGTGTGAGTCACAGCTAAGGGAAGTATTGCTGTAACTGCATAAACAGAAACAAAAGTGATTGATCTCTTAAATGGCAGGTAATCGAGAAACAAGACTGCAGGGGTAAGATCTATACACTAAAACTAAATTATCCCTCTAAGAATTACATATTTCCCATGAAAGTGAATTTCAAAATTAAGGCCACAATAGCTGGATTGGAATAATTGGAACTGGTTCTAGTTCAGCTATTTTTATCTGAAATGTGAAATTCACTTTCCTGAAAATGCTCAATTTAGTACATAACCTTGATTGTGTTTGGCATGTAATATGCACTTTAATGCACCTTTGTTGCATTTAAGTAATGGGTCCCTCATTGCAGAAAATAAGAGTGGTTCTTTTTCATCAGTTAACCATGAAAATCTATTGTTGTCACACTCTTTGTAGAAGCTAAATGATTGTTTATTAAACAGAACCAACGAAGGTTTGTTTGTGCAAAACAAAACATCTAAATAGATTTCCACAGTACATTTTAGGATGCACTCTGACTTCAACATTGAAATCAATTAATTATTGTATCATAAAGTAAATCAACAAACATTTGTTGACTTTTACAAGGTTGAATGTTGCAAGATCCTTAAATGTTTTCATTGATGAATAATACCTTATGTTTCATTAAATATTAAATAAACACCCAAGGGAATGGAATAAAATAGATTTTCTACATTTCTTCCCTTTGCTCTTGAGAATGATTTATGAAGCTTGAACAGATTTGTAAACTAAGGTTCAAAGCCTTAGAGAAAATATAACCTAGCCATTATTCCATTACAGAATGACATTATACTGTGTCATTCACATTTTAGAATAGTCTTCCAAATGCTTGTTTTGCTTTATATTTTTATTAAGTTAAGTGCAGTTTGCATTATTTTTGCAATATTTACCATTTAAAGGGATTCTCAAAACACAATCAATACTAGTGTCCATTAAATAGGTTATGATGCAGTAAGTTCCTTGTCTCATACAACATTGACTCTTACAATTGCTGCAGGTTACAAAAAAATATTGTGGCTACATGCAACACTGCTTCACACTATCCATTCAAGTGTTTGTACTAATCTGAGATAGTGCAAAGAAGGGATTTATGGCAATAGGCGCTAACGAAATAAATCAACAATCCCCAAATACCAATGATCACCCAATTGGTAAGAAAAGCAAGTACACAAAAACATATAATAGTGGGAAGTGCTTAACACCAGAGTTACACTCTAATGTAGATACTACCCTGAATATGGTATGAACGGAATCACAGATCTGTATAAAGATACAATGAAAAAATCCACATAATGTATTACTGTGTAACAATTTGAAATGTAGAAGAAGCTACATAGAACAACTCACGTTTCCCAGAGTGTAATATACCCACAATTGGGTATAGCATAAGTTACTTATGCTATACCCAATTGTGAGGTTTTTTTTAATATCATTCAATAAAATGTTTTTATACCACTTATACCAAGAAGTCCCGCCTTGCTGATCAATTACAAGCTGACCGAGCGTGGGAAGACCGTCTGGTGATTTTTATCACACTAAAGTGATACCGGCAAGAGCCTGCTATATTAGGCTCTGGGAAACGTGAGTTGTTCTATGTAGCGTCTCCTACATTTCAAATTGTTTCACAGTAATACTTTATGTGGATTTTTTCATTGTATCTTTATACAGATCTGTGATTCCCTTCATACCATATTCAAGAATGAAACAGTGCCCATTAAGAAAAAAGCATTATTGAAACAGAATTTGAAGATGTATTCGGTTTATATGGGCTAAATGAAGATATTTGATACATTAACCCCTTCAGGACCGGACTGTTTTGGCAATGTTGTACGTTAAGGACCAGGACTCTTTTAACACTTTTGTGGTGTATGTGTTTAGCTGTAATTTGCCTCTCTCTCATTTACTGTTCCCATACAAGTTATATATATTTTTTCAGGACAAAAAGGGCTTTCTTTACATACCATTATTTGTATCATGTCATTTAATTTACTTTTATAAAATAATAAAATATGGTGAAAAATTGAAAACAAAAACATGTTTTCTGACTTTTGCTTGAAACATCTTTTACTTAACTCCCAAAGCTAATGAAAAAAACTGCTAAATAGATTTAAAATTTTGTCCTGGGTTTAAAAACACCCAGTGTTTACGTGCTTTTTTGCTTTTTTTTTTTCAAGTTATAGGGCTATAAGTACAAATAGGAAATTGCTGTTTCAAAATATATATTTTAAAAATTTATCAATAGTGACATTGTAACACTGCTATCTGTCATAAATCTCTGAATCACACCCCACATGTACATATTTTTTTAAAGTAGACAACCCAGGGTATTCAATATGGGGTATGTCCAGTCGTTTTTAGTAGCTACTTAGTTAAAAAAACACTGGCCAAAGTTAGCGTTCAAATTTGTTTGTGTGTAAAAAAAGTAAAAAAAGAAATTAAATGCAAATTTTGGCCAGTGTTTGTGACTAAGTGGCTACTAAAAAAGACGGGACATACCCCATTTGCAATATCTTGGGTTGTCTTCTTTTGCAAATGGTATGCCATCATAGGGGTAATTCTCATTCCTGGGCTACCATACGCTCTCAAAGGCAACATAACCAATCTGGCAATTTTCAATGTAAAAATATTTGACCCTTGTATTTGACCCTGTATCTTTCAAAAACACTATAAAACCTTTATATGGGGTGTACTGTTATACTCGGGAGACTTTGCTGAACACAAATATTAGTATTTCAAAACAGTAAAACGTATCACAACAATTATATCATCAGTGAAAGTGCCGTTTGTGTGTGAAAAACGCAAAAAAAGTCACTTTCACTGACAATATCATCGCTGTTATATGTTTTACTAGTTTTGAAACACTAATATTTGTGTTCAGCGAAGTCTCCTGGTTAAAACAGTACCCCCCATGTACAGGTTTTAGGGTGTCATAGAAAGTTACAGGGTTAAATACAGTGCTAGCAAATTAAATTCTCTGGACTTCTGGCCTGGATTGTAAGGCAGGTCCCTCAAATTGCAATCAATAAAATTACTTAATTATGTAAAAATATTATATAAATTCACACGTAGAATTTAAATATATATGCATATTTATATATTTGAAGTCTACGTGTATATTTATGAAATTATGTATGTAATTTTGAATATGGATGTATATATATATATATATATATATATATATATATATATATATATATATATATACACAAAACAAAAGTAATCTTGCACTCCTACTATGTGAAATCTTATGTGCCCGGTGCTTGTCAGCCAAAAAATAGAAAATATATCCAAGATAGCACTCCAAGGGCTTGTATAAAAATTAACTTTTATTACCTTATACTAAAAACAGCGAAAATCAACGTTTCAGCTTGATCCCCTCAAGGATCCTGACGAAAGCTTGAGGGGATCAAGCTGAAACGTTGATTTTCGCTGTTTTTAGTATAAGGTAATAAAAGTAAATTTTTATACAAGCCCTTGGAGTGCTATCTTGGATATAGTTTATATATATATATATATATATATATATATATATATATATATATATATATATATATATATATGTATATATATATATATATATATATATATATATATCGTATTATTTTTATTTATTTATATATACATAGATGTATATATAATTTCATTCTAAGTGTATTTTGATATAAATATATATATATATATATATATATATATATATAAAAACCAAAGAAAAACAAGTTACCTGCGCTCTCTCCTTAATCCCTATGTATTTTTAAACAAATGGAGGTTTTTTAGTTACCTCCAATGGCCATGAGAGGATGAGCCCACCTGCCAACATCAAGGCAGACCCCCCCTAGGTGGGTCCTAACTCTAACCATTTACCTTGCTTCCTTGAGTCCCTGGCAAAAAAATTCTACTGAGACAGAAAGGGGTATTTTTTATATACACCCCTATACCTTATTAACCCTTAATAGGGAACACATGGGATGGGCGGCTGCATTGTAACAAGGCTGAGTGATACAAAAAATGGATACAAATGCAGAAAGATAAGTCCTGCGCTCACTCCCATCACTGGGCGGCTGCAAATGACTACAGTACACATCAGCCCCAATATATAGTAAAAACCAAAGAAAAATAAGTTTTATTCTGACTGTATTTTGATATTTATATATATATATATATATATATATATGTATATATATATATATATATATATATATATATAAAAATATCAAAATACAGTTAGAATAAAATTCCATGTATATATATATATATATATATATATGATTTTTAAAAAAGATTATTATTATTTTTACGTTTTTTTTCATTTATTTTACTTTACTTATTATTTGTATTTTATAATAATATATATACAATATATATAGTTATTATATATATTTTATATATATATATATATATATATATATATATATATATATATATAAATGTCAAAGATAGCACTCCAAGGACTAATTAAAAAATAACTTTTATTACCTTCACTAAAACAGCAAAATTATCAATGTTTCAGCTTGATCCCCTCAAGCTTTCATCAGGACCTGGTCATTGACATTTTTCTATATTGTGTGGCTGATAAGCACCGGGCAGTTTGATCTTCTATAGGTGGAGTGCAAGATTATTTTGTTTATATATATATATATATATATATATATATATATATATATATATATATATATATATATATATATGTATATATATATATATATATATATATATATATATATATATATATATGTGTGTGTGTGTGTGTGTAATTTAAGTATAAGTGTATTTTTATATTAATATATGTATATATTAATATAAAAATACACTTAGTATGACATTATATATATATATACACATATAAACACATATATAATTATATTTTTATTAACATTAAAAATAAAATAAGGGGGGCGGAGCCTGAACGCCGTTGAAGACGGACGTGTGAATCCTGAGCTCCCTTACCCCGAGCACACAATCAGCCAACATCAGCGATTAGAATTAACCATCCGCTCCTAAAAACGAGCAATATACAACGCTAACACTGCCCCCTCTACAACCACACCATGGGCGGCAATAAAAAACGGAGGGAACATACCCCTTCGGTGGCCACGCTCTTCCGCGCCTCAGAACAGGGGCGGCCATCTTCGGCCCAATCCGCACAACGATCCGACTCAGAATTGGAAGACAGCGATGTCCCTGGAGATACTACAGCCCCCATCACGATGGGCAACCTGCGACAACTCCTTAAGGAAACGTCCGAAGACATCAAAGCCCACACAGCAGCAGAACTCGAAAAGCAAATGGCGGGCCTCAGAACCGACTTAGATGCACTGGCAGAGCGCACCACGCAGGCCGAAACCAATATTTCAGACCTAACCTCAGCGACCAAATCCCACGACCATGAATTACTACTCATGCAGGACAGAATAGTCCAACTGGAAGACGGCTTAGAGGACCTTAACAATAGATCCCGCCGGAGTAATATCAGGATCCGGGGCCTACCAGAAACGGTCACCACAGAAGCCATCCTCCCAGCCGTGCAGGAAATTTTCTCCAGTCTATGGCCTGAAGCCTCTACCAGCGATCTCCAGATTGAGAGAGCACACCGAGCACTAAGGCCTCTCACACCGACCCTAACTAGGGATGTAATTGTGAAAATGCTTTTATTCACCACAAAAGAAAAACTAATGACTGCAGCTCGTACAAAGCCACCTATGTACCAGGGACACCAATTACAACTGTTCCAGGACTTAGCACCCGTAACCTTGCGCAAAAGGAGGGAACTCAAACCCCTCACAACTGCCCTGGCACAAAATGGCTGGAAATATATGTGGGGCCACCCTTTTAAATTAATGGTCCGAAAAGAGAATCATTCCTACACCCTCCACTACCCCCCCCATCCTTCTACTCCACCTACCTAGGCATCCAGAAGGCCAAACCAAGAGCCAACCGGACATTCCCCCCTCTGCTACCCCATGAATCACAGGGGGACCCCCCCTAATTACGCCCAACCAGGCCTGTTCCATGGACCCGATGGCACCCCACACTAAGACAACGTGGTAACGGAGACCAACGGTATCTTGGCTCCAACGGCGCACAGGCGCTGTTTTTAACAGTATATAAGTTAGGATTTATGTATTACATGCATGCAATGAATAACGACAACCAGCCCATGGACTCACTATGGGCCGCCTGCCAAGCCCTTGGTATGGGTAAAAGTATATCAATGTAAACTGTGATAACTGCAAAGGGTTAATGAGGATACAGTGACACCTGACCTACAGCCGGGAAAACGCAAGACAGGGGACGTAAGGCCTGACACAAACTGAGACTATCGACATACAGGGAGGTTGATACGGGTAGTTTCCACCGACGACACCATCCGACGCCACGACCCCACCCAGGTCAACCACTTCACCCTAGACAACCATAGACGGACGCAAATAAGCTGGGCCCGTGCAAAACATACCCAGAAACTGGGGGTGCACATTCAGGGAAACACTAACCCCATACCTACAGACCAACGACCTATGGGCCCCAAAGACCCCTAGGTACCACCCACAAGACCGAGAGATAGCACACACCCTAACCGAACAGAACATAGAGACCACCCGCACTTACCAGGCGAAATACAACTATTCCCTTTAACCACACTAGAGACCATAAAACAGTCAGACCAAGGGGAAACAGATTGATGTATGTTATTTAATGTTGAAATGTTGAAATGTTGAAATGTTGAAATGTTGAATTGTCATAACTGCTCTATTGTACATATACCATAACACAGGGATCGGCACTGATCCACACCTCCCTCAGGCCAAATACCCACAGCTGAATGGGGACCACATGACCTCCCGCACATATAGCCAGCAAACGAAACCTATCCTGAAAGGAGGGGAACACCGCACGAAGGCGCACTACAAACACGCCAAGTAAGCAATACTACTGTCCCCCTCATGACCAAAACACCTCACACCCAGAAGCATACCCCTAACTGACAACCTCCCCAAGGACCGCACAGGCAGAAATCTGTGACCCACAGAGATATGGACCCCGCTATACCACCGATTCACCCTACGGCCCCCCCCACGATAGGCCTAGATTACAAAGGCTCACAACAAGGGCGCACCTAGACCACCGAGAAGCCTCACCACAGATAGAGCAAATACCACCCCAACACAAAAGAGAAACGGGGCGAATGAGGAACACGACTGGCATACACAGACCCATGGTAAACCCGATAGGAGACAATAAGACAATCACACTCCTCCTAGAATCATAGGATAATGACCATAACCATACACTATTGCTCACTCTCACTTCACAACCAAACAGACAAGCTCATCGTAAATATACGAGCTCGGGGGAAGGCGCGAGATTCACCGACCTTCCAGACCCCCACCACTTCTAAATCCGGCACTAACACCCCACCCTTGACTTCCCATTGCCCTGGAGAGTCAGGGAGACTAGCTCCGCTCCCAACACTCCTGGCCCATAACTCGTAAGACCAGGACTTCCAAACACATCCACCGCACTCACACACCGTTGAATAACACTCCCACCCACACCAGACACATCACTACACCCCAGTACCACACCGCCCATCCCCATGCCCATCCCCATCCCAATCCCCCTCACCCTAACAACTCACACAGCTCACCCACCTGGTCCCCATACACATAAACTGGGAACGCTATACCCCCAACAAAAGTAAGAGGTAAGGAGGGGAAACAACATGGCACCCTCAGTGTCATGCATATCAATCAATTGTAAGGGCCTCAATAACCCACTCAAAAGGCACCAAACGATGCGCTGGGTGAGCAGAACCCACGCACAAATTATCCTCCTGCAGGAAATACACTTCCAGCACAATAAGACATTCCCACTACTAAACTGAAACTTTAACAAATACTTTTTAGCAAACTCGCCGACTGGCAAACAAAACGGGGTGGCGATCTTACTCCACAAGGCATGCCCCTTCTTAATCGACAAGACAATTGCTGACCCCCAGGGGAGGTATATAACGGTAGCAGGAAAAATGGGCCCCCAGAAGTTTGCATTCACTTCGATCTACGCCCCCACTGTCCCCTCAGCCTCTTTCTGGAAGACACTACAAGCACATCTAGCGTTATTCTCCTCACACCACCACATCATAGGAGGAGACTGTAACGCCACACCTTCCCCAGTAATAGATAGGCATAGAATGGGCCCACACTCACAAAACCGCGGACACACAACACAATCTGACAAATTACTTCAAAACTTTCTCGCACGCACCCGCCTAGTAGACTTATGGAGGACCCAACACCCGACTACGCGGGACTACACATTTTATTCCCACCCTCACCGATCCCACTCACGCATTGACTTATTCCTGACATCCCCATCCGCTCTACCTCTGATCCCAAACACCTCGATAGGATCAATCACATGGTCTGACCACGCTGAAATTTCACTCACTCTGACCCCACCACTCACCACCCGCCACTGGTCCTGGTGCCTAAACCCTAAATTACTCCATGACCCCACAATCAGAGACACCACGTCTAAAGCCATCGCGGACTATTTTACCCTGAATACGCACTCGGTCACCTCACCGGGAATCCTATGGGCGGCACATAAAACAGTGATTAGGGGCACCCTAATAAGTCAAGCCGCTCACCACAAAAAGCAACGTTTGGCAAAACTGGAAAATAATTTAAGGGAACTACGCCAACTAGAAAGCGACTTCAAAATACAACCCACGCCGGACCTATCGGCTCAAATACAACAACTCCAGACCGCGATAAAAGATTTTATGTCCACAGATACCACCAAAGCCCTCCAATGGACCCGCAACTTTTCTATGAAAAGTCCAATAAAGCAGATACACTACTCGCCCGCAAACTCAATCGTAGAGCAGCCCGTAAAAATATCACCAAAATTAAATCAAAAGATGGGACACCACAGGAGTCACCAGACAAAATAGCTACTATATTCCAAGAATACTTTACAGACCTATATGACCATAGCCCCCAACACAGACGTGACCCCACACTCTTAACCACTAAAATCAACAAATACCTAGACTCACTCACCCTACCCTCGCTAACGCCTGAAGGAGCTCACCGATTATCAACAGAAATCACATCGGAAGAAATAGCAAATGCACTCAAAACTCTCAAACCCAACAAATGCCCAGGCCCAGATGGGTTCACGGGCCTCTACTATAAGACCTTTGCGACAACGCTTATCCCACATCTAAGCAAACTCTTCAACTCACTTATGCAAGGAGACCCTCTCCCTTCCGACATGCTACAAGCAAACATATGCCTCCTACCAAAACCTGGCAAGTCCCACCTTGACCCCGGACACTTTAGACCAATCTCCCTACTAAATGTCGACGTAAAACTCTTCACAAAAGTAATGGCTGAGAGACTAAACCCCCTGCTCCCCCTCCTCATCCATCCTGACCAGGTGGGATTTATCCCACACAGACAAGCCAGTGACAACACCCGACGCACCTTCGATCTCATCTGGTACGCAGACCACAGACGCCTCCCAACCCTCCTCTTATCCCTTGACGCAGAAAAAGCCTTCGACAGATTACTCTGGCCCTTCCTCTTTGCAACACTACAGAAATTCGGCTTCCCAATACCCTTCATCGACGCACTAAGATCCCTTTACTCATCCCCCACAGCCACTCTCCTCCTGCACTCTACCACACGCCCCACCTTCCCCATTAACCCCTTAAGGACACATGACATGTGTGACATGTCATGATTCCCTTTTATTTCAGAAGTTTGGTCCTTAAGGGGTTAAGAACGGCACAAGACAAGGATGCCCACTATCCCCAATACTGTTCGCCCTCTCCCTCGAACCACTCCTACAGACCCTCAGACAACACCAAGAAATTCAGGGACTTAACATTAGGGGGGAAACGTATAAGATCGCAGCATATGCGGACGATGTTCTCCTCACAATTACGGACCCACTACAATCCCTCCCACCCTTATCAGACGAATTGGCGAAATACGCAGAAGTCTCGGGCTATAAACTCAATCTCGAGAAAACAGAAGCCCTCCCGATTCAGGTAGACAAACCCACACTCCAGACACTCCAATCACGTCACCCATTCACATACCAGCACACAGCCATCAAATACTTGGGCATCACACTCCCAACAGACCTCACACAAACCTACAACCTCAACTATACGCCCCTGATCGAAACCGCCTCACAAGACCTCGAAAAGTGGAACAACATGGCAATCTCATGGATTGGTAGGATGACATCCATCAAAATGAACCTCCTCCCACGGTTCTTATACCTATTTCAAACCCTCCCAATCCCGATTAACACCTCAGACTTCAAAAAACTGCAAACCAAGATAGATAAATTTATATGGGCAGGAAAAAGGGCAAGAATAGCTCGCAGGACATTGTATGTCCCAAACAAACAGGGAGGACTAGGTCTCCCCAACCTCACCCAGTACTTCCAATCAACCCAACTAACACAAACAATCCAAATCCACGCCACCCCAGGCGCTAAAAGGTGGGTGGATTTGGAACACAACATATTTGGATCAGACTTCCCCTCCCTACAAATATGGCTCCCAAAAGACGCCAGACCACCGACCCCCCCCACCTCCCCAGCAATACTAACCATGATCAAAACTTGGGACAAAGTCACCGAAAAGCACAAACTTATCTCACGCCCCTCTCCACTAATGCCCATTCTCAGGAACACGAACTTCACACCAGGTATGTCCCCGAGGAACTTCGCCCACTTCGAAGACAATAACCTAACCCGCATCCACCACTTCTATAAAAACCGAAACATCATACCCTTTACAGACCTCCCCCAACAAA
The DNA here is from genome assembly GCF_036172605.1 of Pelobates fuscus. NCBI lineage: Eukaryota > Metazoa > Chordata > Amphibia > Anura > Pelobatidae > Pelobates > Pelobates fuscus. The sequence continues at coordinate 81,383,416 of NC_086325.1, read as the reverse complement.
CTCCCCTCATAACTAGAGACTTGTTCCGCTATCTACAAATCCGTAGCTATGTAGAAACTCCAAACATACGACAAGCAAGCATCACCCCTCTCACACCACTAGAAAGAGCATGCATGAATCACCCACTCCAAAGGGGACAAATATCGACGATATACTCCCTATTGAGTAGACACACACAGGAAGGCTCTATGCCTTACATGGCAGCATGGGAAAGAGATCTAGGCCCCACGAGGAAACTAGGCGACTGGGTAGACATCTGGGAAGCCACCGCAACAATATCAATATGTGTCAACCACAAAGAACAAGCTTATAAAACCCTTTTCAGATGGTACCTCACCCGCTACGCTTAAAACAAATGAAACAAACTAACTCCGACCTCTGCTGGAAAGGATGTGGGAGTAGGGGTACATATCTACACACATGGTGGGAATGCCCTAGGGTAACCACACTATGGCAGCAAATAGCACAAAAGGCGACACAGGCACTTCACACAACCACCCCGATGGACCCATGGCTCTGGCTGTTATCCAGACCCCTCAGAGATATCCCTAGAGCACAGAACAAACTCATAGCCAAATTGGCGCTAGCCACCAGGAGGGCAATAGCCGAAACATGGGGAAGCCCAGACACCCCAACAATAACGCAGATAACACAAAAAATAAACGAAGCCATGAAAATGGATAAACTCACAGCCCTTATACATGACACCACCAAATACTTCAACAAAATTTGGGACCCATGGTTATACGAATTCCCACCCAATTGAAACAACTTAACACAGAGAAACAGACCAGGCGGGTGAGCCCACCCGAGGCGCACAGCCCTGAATACTACAAGATCCCCCTCCCTACCCATAACCCGCAACACATCACCCCTCGTTTCACCCCAGGCCACACACCCCCCCCCCCCATCTCACTTACACACACCCTACGGGGATCTGACACCCAACCTATTTCACACAAGTTCACCAGCAGCACACAACTCAAAAGCGCACAACGACTACCCCAACCCGCTAGATAAAGTGCCACAAAACAGAGAAAACCCGCGACCAAGCATCTGGGGACTACCAGAGACAGACTTACACCCACAACACTCGACACACACCCAGTTGGGCATAGGCCACCAAAACTCACATACAGCCACTGAACCCGACAAGAAAACCCTCACTGAGAGCCCACAAACTCGACCAATATAGCCCACAGAACACAAGGCTCACTTACCCAGAATAAGGACTATCTAACCACACTGTTCACCCGACCCCACACACCATACCCTCGGCCCACCCCCACTCTCACTCTCTCCCCACAAACCCCCAAATGGGAACAGCACGAACCAAGATTAAGAAAAACCCCGATAACAAGGATGCTAGGGGTACCCTAGAGTTCAATTTACAACTCATCAATCATACAAACAGACAAGTCACTACTAGACAACACACACCAAGAACCAACCCACAACCAGAGCAACGGAGCGGACACGCTCCCCCACAAAAACACAGTGACCAAAAACGATAACAAACGATCAAGTAGACCGCAAATTCACAAGCTATTCAACTAAATGCTTCTTAATGTTAATGTCCACAATGCAACTCTGTATCAGATAACCTTGTTCCCGGACATTCCTTCCTTTCTGTACCCCCACCCTAAATACCATAACTGTAACTCAAACTTCAGTCCATAACGAAGAATTTCTAATACAAGAAAAAGATCGAACATCGATGAGAAGATAGCAACGGTATACTGGCAATTGATATATGCTAAAACTAACAACGATTGACTAGCACGTATATTTGTGATGTTTGACAGCCATAACAGTACATATATATTCTGCAAATACTGTACCACAAACAAACTCCCTGTTTTCTTTTCTGTACCCCCACCCCATAAAACAAAAATCTTTTAAAATAAAGAATTTATAAAAAAAATAATAATAATAAATTATTTTACACATGCAGGGAGACTGCCTGTCAGCACTTGGAGACCTATTGTGACCATGTGACCACTCTGTTGAGGGATCACATATCCGCGGGGTCCTAATTTGCCACGGGTTGACTGCCTGCGCTGCTAGTTTCAGTATAATTTCTGGAACAGAGTCCATTCAGTTTAGCTTAATATTTTTGTTGAATTTTAAAGGAAATCACAATCTTGATACTTTTAACATATAATAACATATAGAAATTCCACTACTGTTTGTAATTAAAAGAAGAGCTACCATTTCCGTCCAGGTGAAAGGTTTACAAAATATATATCAAAATTAACTTATATTTACACTTATACCTTCAAAATTATATTCTACATGTAAGAAGCTTCATACTTTCATCACCAGTCTCCTGAAATAACACTCAAATAAATACAATTTCTTCTTCCGTTTTATGTCCTTAAAATCAGGTTTTATAAATATTAAAATAGCCCACAATATAATAAAATTTGCTTTTTATGTGATCTTTTGAAAAATGTCCAAGTGGCTCACGGTTTTACTCTCCATGCCGAGATACTGCAACTGGTGCACAATAAGATATTATTTTATATGTTTTTCTATAATAATACAAGTTTAGTCTAACATTCATTTCCATGCCTTTATTTGTAATATGGGTGCATAGAGTCATAAAAAACACACATTTTGAAAACTGTATAAAAGTAGTGTGACAGTTTAAAACATATATTTTTTCCACTTTCTGTTTTTCCTAACATTTAAAGTCAGTTATGACACAATGTAAAATGCCTTTTACAAAATAGCACACTGAAATTGTAGGTAAATGTCATGCGGTATAGTTGCTTAGCCTTTTATTGGTATAAGAAACATCGGATTTCAAAAGAAGCAGTTCATGAGAAAACAGACAGAAAGAAGAAAAGTACCTAGCATATTGGAAATCAGTTTGTATTCTGAATGGAGTTACAATGTTTTTAGAGAATTACAATATAATTGGACTATAACCAGGTGATTTGCTTATCTTTTAGAGAATGAGTGACTAGAAGAGGAAGGGTATAAATATCCAATGGGCAATATATTTTGTAGCCTTACTATGAAGTTAGAAGAAGAAAAGATAGAAAATAATGGGGAGATAAATCAAGGCAAAATATGTGCTAAATATGATTCTGCCTTCCTTCCCCTTCCTTTCTTCCACAGCAGATACTGGTATCTTGGTAAGCATCCCTAAATCTCTGTATTTTTGGCCATTTCAATTAACAAAATTGAATGAAGGCCTTTCTTAATTTCTAATGTTGTTTTCACATTGCAGAGGAAAGCAATTGTTTGCCAGGGTTTCAATTATCAAACTTTATCTATCTAGAATGATTGATTATTATAATTATGATCACTTTGTCAGGGATTCTCTGCTGATTAACCCTTTCTTGAACTGTGTCTGGCTAGCTCAGTTGTTTTTAACTATCAGCTTCTATTATCAGGATGGTTATTCACCTGGTTGCTATTAGCCAGTCCCTTTTGTAACTCTATTGTTTCCACTTTTCAAGAGCATGTCCTCTGATTTCTGTGTTTTACCTGATTCAGTTGTCTTCCATTCTGTTTCCTGACTTTAGGCTTTGATCCTGACTGAACTGATCTCCTTTTACTCTAGCCTGACTACCCGCTTTGGTTCCTGACCCAGACTCGCTTCCTGGACTTTACTTATGAACTATTAAAAAACAAAAATCTATTTACTAATAATAAACTTGTTTTGCATCTTCTGTTTTATCTCTGTCTGGTTCTTGGTCCCCAACACAGTTGTAGCATTATATGATCAATGTAGCGTTAACATATTCTGTAGTACTTTATTGTTACATAGTGTGGCTATTTAACAACAGGTAATTATGTAGACATATACAAGTAATCTATGAGGAAGTGGCAAATGAACAAAGTAGGAAGAACAGCATGTCAGAGTGGATTTATAGATATGATACCTGAGACTAGGAAAGTGTAATAAGTGTGGGGGGGGGGGGGATGTGATTAACAGACAAACTGTATGCCAATGAAGTGTTATTGTGTTCTAATACAGGGATTCAAGCCCCCATTCTAACCTTAGGCAATAATGGAGTCCTCTGTGAAGCACATGGCCTTTCACCAGGCAAAATCAGTTGGGTTGTTGATAAACTCCTCCTACATTCCCTTCCAATGCAATACCCCTTCCCCCAGAAGGCACTCTGGTTATGTTAGATCCTAAGGGATTGACTAGTAGAGGAGTGTCCAGCAGAAGGAGGGGCTAACCTGTTTAAAGCCCTGCGAATAGCACATTTTCTTTCTCTTTGCATTACCTCTCTTTGAATTACCTCTCTTTGAATTCACCTCTCTTCACCTTTTCTCTCTCTCTCCCCTCTCCCCACTATACACACCCTCTCTCTCTTACTCTCAGCTGACGATCAATGGAGTGGTAACTAAATCATGTGTTTATGCCTGCTTTACTATGTTAGTTTAGCCTACTTTCCATTCAGTCAATGATTAGTTTTAGTAGCAACATATACTATCCTATTTCAAATGTATATGTATTGTTTATTTGTTTAATTAGCCTCTCTTAATAAATATTATTGAATTGCCGAAAGCAAGGAGAGTGGACTCTGACTTTACACTCGGTTTTTAAGTTATTATTTGAAGTTATTATTTTTAGTTATTAATGTTATTATTAATTCCAAGTTTATTCCAACTTGTGAGTTAAACGTTTACTACAGAAAGTCACATATAAGTGTATGTATATATACATATACATATATAGATGTCCTGAGGAAAGTTCACAGCTGTGAACTGAAACGTTGACTACTTGGATTAAATGCCTATATTTTTCACATGGAAGTCCTTGAGTGCTAGCTTTCTTTTTGGAGGTTATATTTATGTGCAGCTGATCACCGGGCCAAAACTTAAAGGAGAGCTGGAGTGCAAAACTCCCATCGAATTATATATATAAAGTAATGTATTCAAAATGTTTTATTTTTACACACTAATTTAAAGGGGGGAAACAAATCTACTTTTCACCCCACTTTATTGAAATTTCCTGGCCATATCCATGGCAGCACAACAATGGGTAGCTCCTCCCCATCCCTAATTAGACAGGAACTAATTAAAATAAGGGTATAAGTACCCCTTCCTACCCCTCCTACCCTTAGTCTTTTTGTTCCTGTCCTATCCCTAGGACAGATTAGTCTTTTCAGACTGAGAACTATTTTTTAATGGTATTTTTTTTAAGGGTCTTTACCCTTGACCCCAGTGGAGTTAAGCCTCTCTTCCTTGGGAAGCTCTAGTATACGGCTCTGTGCAAAGGTGTCCCCCTGGAGAACCCCACCAGTGACCAACATAATTTTGAATGAAAAGGAATACCATTTTTTAAAAATTGGCCTATATTCCAGTGAAATGAATATCACCTAAACCTCATAAAGACCATATTAATCCACCCAATGGTATAATGAATTTCTATTTGTTACATATGATGTAACTAGATTGTACACTATTATTGAACAACAAAAATTATGTAAGGTGGTTGGATATACTTTTCTTTAAAAGTCTGAAAGATTCCAAGAGGATCAAATCACTTTTATAATAAAAGGTATTATTATTATTTAAAAATAAACCTCATGCTGATGATTTGCATTAACAATGACACAGCTGTCGATGAGTGTTTCAAAGCTGTTGTTTACAGCAAACACAGACTCAAAGGAATCCATGTTTAAAATGGAATGAGGCAAACATCTGATTCTTTGTTGAACTAATTTGCATATGCCCACCCAGAATCCATTTCAGCAGTAACATCACTGCAAATTTGTATATATATATTTATAAAACATTCACATTTTCATTAGAATGTTTTAAATTATTCTTGCTCCCTAATTGTTTTGAAATATAACTGGAGGTGATTTCTTTTTTGACAATCAGATTTTTATTGACTTTTTTATGATAGTAATACAACAAAAAGTCTTAGTATACAGGTGGGAATCAATTACAGTCAGTTCTGTAATATACAGGTGGGAATCAATTACAGTCAGTCCTCCCCACAGTGAGCATTACAACTCACCTTTGGTTCATGTAATGGGGTTGCTTTGACTTGGTGTGTCACTTAGGCGTGTAACTCTGCCCAGAACCTCCATGCATAGTGCTATTTGCAAAAAAATATATATATTTATTTAAGGCTGGGCCTGTAGTTGTGGGAGGGGCTTGGGTCCCCTTTATAAGTCTTACAATCCTTTCCTACTTTACCGTTGTTTGGTTTGGCGAGTTGCCAGCATTGTTTGGGGTCATTTCCGGGTCAACTCTGCGGGAGGCGCTTCACGGAGGTCCTACTGTCTTGAAATTCCGGCATCCCTCATGCACTCTACCTGAGTGCCTGTCCATCCGCCTGGTCCCTTGTCCACAGGGTTCATGTGACACCAACCTGATCCGTGAGTCCATACAGGCGGGTGCTACTCGGCACGCCGTCTGTACCATTGCACACACTGTGCACTATATGACTTGTCCGGAGCTTGGGAACCCACAGACTAACCAGGTTCCCCTGACACTGCAATGTTGTAGTTTGAGACCCCCCCCCCCCCCCCACGGACAACATGCTGCATGGGCAATTTATTTCCTTATTTAAACTTGCCGCGTGTCGGTTTTTCATGTATCCGAATGAGAGGTTTGGGAGTTTTAACCCAAAACACTTGTGGGGGCAATTTCCTTTCGTATAAACTTCCTATTTTAGTGCTGCGTTCAGCATTTTCAGGTTTCATTAGCAACATGCCATTTAAGCCAGGGTGTCTGGTCTTTCGGTTAAAATCAACGCATTTCGGCTGCTTTTCCTACCCCTTTTCGTATAACAATTTACATATCATTGAGTACAATATCGCCACCTTGTGGCCATGTTTCAATGTTAATCTGTGTGATTTTACTAGGCTTTAGTGTATGGACGATATTGCAGGGGAAATTACTTGGCTCCTTGTAATATTTTTTGTTTATGCTATAACCTCATATCTCCTCATTATTTAAGGTAATATCTCAACTTCTTAAGGTGACAATATCCGGTATGTATATGCCTACTGCAGGTTCATCAATTCGTGGCAGTATTTGTCAAATTTGCACCTTGTGTCTGGCAGTTGGAGTAGGTTACTCTATATTAGTAGGGTCCACGATCTGACCCACATGTTTTACCACATCCTCAGATACTTTAGGCTGCCGTACATTACTACCCCAACCTTCCTTGCTCTACTCCTACAACTATTCATCATTTCAGATTCTCACTAACAATGTTTACATTTACTGGGTTCATATTCCTTTTAGTGGAGAGTAATAGCTTTCAGGGATCTATGTGTCCAACTAGTTTATGTTTTCCGGTCTCTATGCCGTAGGCTAGTGGTCCCGCGAGGCCAACACCCATCCTCATACTTGGAGGTATACGCCCATCGGTCCAATGCATAGATATTCGCCTCGCATGGTGGCATAGGGTGCCTCACCTGTCACTCCCAAATAAGTAAAATGGATATTGTCAATGCTTTTAAATTACTTCCCATTCAACTTCACTTTGGCGTCTGCACTACATTAAATGGCAAGGTTTATATTATTTCTTCTCCAGGCTAACTTTCGGCTCTAAGAGCAGCCCCAAAATATTTGACATTTTCGCTGAGACCTTGTTTTGGTTGCTACTTAATGTGTGCAGATGCCTGGCTATAATTCACTATTTAAAGGACTTCTTCACGATTGAAGACACTCACTAACCCCTAGCAGCCTCAAACACATCATGGCTCTTTCTGAATCCCTGGGTATACCGGTCTCCCCTAAAAAGACATAAGGTCCTGACACGGTTGTACATTTTCTGGGGGATTCAACTGGACTCAGTTAAGATGTAGGCCAGTCTTTCCTAGGATAAGATTGAGCGCACCCAACCCAAGCATTAGAGGCATCCAAGTAAAGGATCATGAATACAAGGTCATGGCTTTTGCAGATGACCTCCTCTTCACAATAACAAACCCGCTAACCTCTTTACCAAAAATCATTTCAGAAATGGAACTGTACGGCAAAATCTCCAACTTTCAGGCAAATATATCTAAATGTGACCTGATGCCTATCCACTCTACCAAATACCTGAACACACAACTCAAGAACAGGTTCCAATTCACTTGGCAACCCATTTCTATCAAATATCTAGGAGTACACATACCACAAACAAGTAAACTTATCTTCAGCCTCAACTTCCTCAAGTTACTAGATAACATCACTACTGACCTACACAACTGGAACAAACCATGCTTCGGTTGGTTCAGTAGAATCAACATCATCAAAATGAATGTTCTCCCACGCCTACTCTACACTCTTCAAGCCCTTCCGATCCAATTAAACACCAATTTCTTCTCCAAAATCAGGAAAACATTCACTAGCTTCATATGGTCAAACTCACAACCTAGGATTGCATTCGAAACACTTATAAAAAACAAAGACAAGGGGGGGTTAAACTTTCCAGATATTGTCTCATACCACAAAGCTGTCCACTTAAGCAGGATCTATGAATGGACAAGGCCCGTGCCAGCCCACCATTGGGTCCAGATAGAGAATGAATTTTCAATCATTCCCTTAAAAGACCGCCCATGGCTAGCGAATCCACCGGCTCAATGCGGAACACTCAATGGCCCTCATCCTACCATAACACCTACACTACAATTATGGCACAAACTGACACGAACCACCGAAATATCCCCCTATCCCTCACCACTATACCCACTCACTAATAATCCTAACTTCCAGGGAGGTCAGTCAGGTGGGGCCTATGCTATCTACCACTGTGGCTCCACGCTACGGCTACGGGATATGGTTACTAATAACACATTGAAACCAATACAGCAATTTTTCCCCTCCAATCCCCCGACCGGTAACCAATTACTACACTACACCCAACTAAAACAGTTTATCACGTCCAATGACCTTTTACCAATGGGCAACCGTCCCTTGACTGAGTTTGAAAACATCTGTGAGAAACACAAAATTACGAAAAAACTATTATCCTCTCTATACCAAACGATCAGAGACTCACAACCGACAGAACTACCAAAATGTACGCAAAAATGGTCACAAGAGTTACAAATAGAGATTACCCCCAAACAATGGCAAGCTATTTTCAACTCCACGCATAGAACTTCCACCTCTCTACTAACACAAGAAAGTAATTTCAAACGTATCTCCAGATGGCACTATACACCAGAGAAAATCCAACAAATACATGGTAATGAGAAAGCTAAATGCTGGAGATGTGCCAACCCCACAGCACACCATGCTCACGTCTGGTGGCAATGCCCAGTCATACATAAATATTGGAGCAGAATACATACTCTTATCCAGTCCATAATGAATATTACTTTCCCACTAGCACCATTACAGTTCATCTTCCAAGAACTTCCCCCAGACCTCACCCTAAATAAACCACAACGCACACTGTTTAAACTCTTGACCATGACAGCGGCTCAATTGATTCCTAAGTATTGGAACCAACCACAGGCTCCCACGATCAGGGAATGGATCAAGCGAGTAGAAAATATCAAACAATTGGAACTAATAACACATGCCATTTTGAAAGAATTTAAAACATTCACTGCTACCTGGGAACCATGGACACGTTTCATGGTTGCAACTAGTGCAACAAAACCCAACTATACAACACCTCTCCCTTCTCTCAATGAACGCACTTCTTAGAGAAACCAGCTATACCGCCCTCATGTCCACGCTAACCACCCACCGCAAAAAACACTACAGCACCTTGCTGATAGTCCACAATGACTCTAACTATTATATATGAATAACGCACGAGGTGGCACATTTAAATATGTTGGGATAGAAAATCTTACCGTTAGAATTATACTGTCTATTTTCTTTAGGATCTATCCTTTTGTACCCTGTACCCTGTAACCACAAAATGTAATCACTTGTCAACAATGCATGTTATAACACGTATACTATACCATACTGTACTGAATTATAATTTTCTTTGTAACAGTGAAGAATTTGTTGAATGTAACTTACGACTTCATGTAAAATATATGCTTATAAAAGAATAAAAAACTTTTAATAAATTAAAAAAGATTGAGCGCACCCTATCAAGCATTGAGCTTCATTTACAGCTAGGTTCTTGTAACCGAAAGAACTTCAGTCTCTGTTTGGTTCACTCAATGATGCCATGAGGATCATTCCAAGGGTAGATCCTTCATTTTCTTTTTCCTGGACCTCACCTCAGACAAATCACGCATACGTTTGACACACATGCAACGGCTGACTTACTTATGTGGCACACTTTTCTCACATCATGGAACGGCAAGCCATATTCATCCCCCCCAATTTCCGACTATCCTCCTACACTCTGGACAAATACTGCAGCCAATACTGGCTCTGCAGCCATATGAGGCAACAAATGGCTCTGGGGTACATGGCCTAGAGAAGTTAAGTCCCTACCTAGCTTCTTCACAACATCGACCTAGTTTAAATTGTACCCAATTGGGGCGGCTGTTAGCCCCTGGGGACCAGACTGGGCTATTCACTTAGTCATATGTTTTCAGACAACCTAGTCACCTGCCACATTGTAAATTAAGGTCTGTCTTCCTCTTTGGTAATTATGAGGTTTTGAGGAGACTCACTTGGGTAGCGACCACTTGCCAATTTTTCATCACCTGTATTCATGTTCCGGGGCTCACAAATGTAGTAGGAGATCACTTGTCTCGTTTTGCTTGCAGGCTTTCTTCCAGACTCTGCCCACCACTGCCTGTCTGCCCCCTGGCTACCCCTGCCCCTCCATTCCAATACATGCTCCCAGGGGCGTATTAGCTGCGAGGCAAACAAGGCATTTGCCTTGGGCGGCATTTTCCAGGGGGCGGCAAAAAATACCGCCCCCAAATGCCCAGGGCAAATGCCTTGTTAGCCTCGCGGCTAACAGACATGCTGGGCGGTCGGGCGGCGCGGCCGGCGAGGGAGCACTTCCAGAGGTATGTTTCTGGAAGTGCTTTCACTTCACCACTCTAAATTAGCCAGATGGGTCGCACGGTTGACATACCTTTGAACTACCTATAATAAATGGCATTACTATCATAAAAAACTTCATAAAAATCTGATTGTCAAAAAAAAAAAAAAATTACCTCCAGTTATATTTCAAAAGAATTAGGGGGCAAGAATAATTTAAAAAATTCTAATGAAAATGTGAGGTTTTTTTTAAATGTAGTTCATGTATTGCATGTAGGGTTACTAATAAACAAAAAAAAACTATTTAAATATTTTTGAAGTCAAATGTTTTATGACTTGTTATTCCAACATTATTTATTTCTTGACTTGCCCTTGTTGACATCAATATATTGTGAAAACATCTTGATATTTGAAAATTCAGCTAAGTGAATATATTGATAACTTTAGACATGGTTTCAAAAACCATAGCTTCTTTCATAATAATTTTTAAAAAATATTGAGAAGAACCTAAATGATTACATGATATAGGCATATGTAAGATAAATAAATATCGAAGAGGAGAAGACATCCAAAATATTTGAGTGACACAGAAACTAAATAGATGTTCAAATAAGAGACTACTTTGCCCCAGGTGGGTTAAATGTGAGTTTTGAGGTTAAATACTTACTGTAATTTTATTTTCCTGGTTATAATCAATGGCAACTGATACTAAAACTACTGATACTTAGAGGACAAAAACATATTTGATTTCCTGTTAATTTCCAGTTATTCCCACAGCTGAAAGTTAAAACTAAATATTAGGGAGGGTATTAAACTTAAAAAAACAGTTACTAAAGCTATATGCCTTAGCTTCTGGGTGGGGAAAGAAAAGGAGAAATAATCACCAGGCTGAAAGTACTGCAAAATTAGAAAAGTTCATTCATTAAAAATCAAATAATTGAATTTAGGACACTTTGTACAAACTTATTTCTTGGATCAGAGAAAATTTAAATTTTCTAGTGGTTAAAAAGGTTGAAAATAAAGACCTTGTCAATGCTCAAAAGTCTTTCCCCCAAGACACTTAAGCAAAAATGGACTTTCCGATGTCCAGAGGTTCCTTCTTTTGTACCACATGCATTTTGGAAAAAGTAGCCCTTATCTATTTATCAATAGTGCCGGTTGAGGCTGCTTAACCTTCCCCTCTTCCCAAGCATAATAAACGGGTCAGTAAATCTTCCTGTAAGCTACAGTTCATGCAAGGTATTCTATGAAACATTGTACTGGGTCTAGGGAATGTGTCTTCCTCCACATTAATTTTGGGAATAAAAGAAGGCAAAACAATTCCATGGCTGGCATAGTATTCAGAGACTACTTTGGGAAGGAACTCTGATACTAGTCTCATTGTGATTACTAAGTGTTCATGGATACTTGGATGTGGAAATTGAGAAGAAAGTGCTGCAAGTTCTGCTATTCTTTTTTTGCTAATGGAATTGCATGCAAGAATGCTGTGTTATAAGATATGAGACTTTCTGAAACATCAGATCATGGTTCTAAAGATGATTTTGTTAGTGCCCGCAGTACCAAAGGTAAACCACGGAGAGTGCAGCACCTCTTTATAGGAAGCTTAATATGCATGATTGCTTTAAGAAAGGGTGGACCATTAGGTGTAAGGCCCATTTGTTCTTCATTAGAGCCAAGATGGCTAAAACTTGCACCTGAATGGAGTTCAGGCGTAAACCTTTCTCCAATCCTGACTGTATAACTTCCAGAATGCTCTTTGAAGAATTGAAGAAACCTGAATACAAATGCAGGCTGGCTGAATTCTATAAAATACGAAAGTAGTGATTATTTGAGGTGATAAATCTTCCTTCTCTAAATTTTTCCACTCAATCTCCTGCCCATAATGCCACTGCTAAGATAGTGTGGACTGGGATGATTTGTGATTTGTGCCTGTGTCTGCAATTCTTGATAGATTGTTAGTCCCCACAGTTTCTCTATTGTCATTAACTTCAGAAGGGAAAAAAACACTGCCTTCTTGGTCAATAAGGAATTATAGCAAACACTTCTGCTTGGTTATTGCATATCTTCTGTAGACTTTTGTGAATTAGAAAAAAATAGGAAAAAAATGCAAGCTGAAATTTCCATAAGAGTATCTCTGCCCATTAACGAGAAATCCAAATGAATTGAAAATAATTTCTCTGTTTGATGGTTTTTCCTCAGCCATCAGGTCCATTTTGGAAACATATTCTCCATGTATTCTATATGATTTTATGGTCAGAGACAATTCTCCTGCATCCAGGTTGTGCTGCCAAAAATTGCAGGAAAAATGATTCATATGACTGTGCTTAAATTAAAAAAATAAAAATAAAAACATGACTACAATATTGCCTCACCTAATGGCCACACAATATAAGCCATTTTTCTAAGGCAAAAAAAATAAAAAATATGAAGTGAGCCAAATTAGTTTTTAATGATAAATTGTAATCTTTTTTGCTATCTTGAAATAACAAAAAAAATGAGAGGAGTAATTTAAAATAGATAATAGGGGATGTATCCAAAAATGAAAGGAAATAGGGGTTTATTGACAACCCACTCACCCTTTCAACGTGATCACAAAAAGGTTTCCCACACAACCAGTCTGCAGTGTCAGTGACCATGTGTGAAAAAATAGTGCCCTATCAACTTCTCCCAACTGTGTCTGCAGAAGTAGCAAGCACTGCAAAACCCATGCCAGATAAAGTTACTACAATAAAAGGCATTTGAAAATAAGGGGAGACATTTTATTCATTTTTTTTATTCACTATTAAATTTTAGAATACTTTTACAAATTTAGAAACAACTTTGATGGGAGAGGTGAGTGGCCAATTGGATCTCAGTGCTCAGATGATGACACCTAAAGTATCAAAGTAAAATGCAGAGTAACCTGACTTAGGAAAATTGAACTTGGAAATTTGCTTCATCATTTGTGAAAACATCTGTTAGCTTTGGGGATTCAGAATGTTCATTGTAAGAGAAAACACCCACTAACTTTGGACAGTAGTAAGTGGGCATGGCAATAGCTGCTGGGCAGCCAGACACCTCACAGACACACACTATTTCTCATCCCAGTAGCTCAGATGATCCTCAGTAGGAGGCAAAAAAGGTTCATACAAGTAAGCTCGTATAGGTTTATAGGCATTTTTTTTTTCTTTTAGTTGCTTGCTGCTTCACTTTCACAACCCACCTGCCAAAATATTCAGCCAAAACTACAGATGCTCCTCTCTGCTCTTTAGGGGTTATACAGCCACCGATGCTGCTAGAAGTAGTAGACCAGGGGTGCCCAAAAGTTAGATCCCCAGTTGTAGTAGTACAACAAATCCCATGATGTTTTGTGTACTTTTTTTGGACCTTTTGGGCACCCCTGTAGTAAACACTGATAAGGTAGTAGGTTCAGTGTGCATATCTTCCTCAAACAGCATGCTTCTCTTTCACTGCAAATAATTACTGTGCCAATAAGATTGTCTCTCCAGTATGTTACTCTGTGAGTACCACTTTTCCCTAATCCTTTGATTACACACAGGGAAGATAGTATTAGTTCTAGCTGCTCTATTATGGTCTTCCCAATCTTCCTGCCTCAGTGCCAATGCCAGTTGATGCCAGTGGATTGGTGGATTGCCCTCTGATTCTCCAAAATTATTTCCAGAATGTCAAAATTGGGTTTCCCTTCATTTGTTTTACTGTCCTTCGTTTTATCCCTTTATTGGTCAGTTGTTACTTGATCTGTAAATAAAATCAATATTTACTGGGAGGCCCCTAATCATCGCTCAACTTTTTATCTCTTGAGTGGACAAGAGATAAAGTCTACATGATTGGACAGATCTCTTGTTCATCATGGCTATCTGAGCTGCTTTGTTGCCCTCCTCCCTCCCCCTGCCCCCACCCCATTCACCCCCCATCGAAAGGAAAAAAAATGTACTGGTGCTCAAAATGGCTGACTACCTTTACAAGCTACAGTAAAATATTCACAAGCAACAGGGAAATATATGATAGACATAAGCTGGAGGACCCTCTGATATGCTTTGTGACTGTTACTAAATGCTTTTTATTACATTTATAGTCTCTTTCCTTTTTTGAATGCTATTTTTTTTAAGAGGTGCCTGAACCATTAGATTTTAGATCTTCCAATTTTACTCACTTATCTTTCTATGTGTTGGAACACTGACTGATTTACAGATGGGATCAATATTTTTCTAATAATAAAACCGGCTTTAATATGCCTTTAAGAAAATAAAATACAATTAGAAAGTATAAAATACTCTGATACAAAAATACTCTGACCCAGAATAAAGAACGATACAGATTCTTGCATTAACACTGCTATTTGTACCTCAGAAAAATTATATCAGAGGACACTCTATTGATCCTTTTAATATCATTGAATTTAATAACATTTACAATTCCATTTCAGCAAGAAATAAAAGGTAATTCTCCCTTTGTGGTTTTCAAACTCCAACCATTTTATACTCAAATATTGAATAGATTTCTGCAACTTTATTGACAAGACAACTCGAGAATATTGAGTTTTACAGATACTTTACACGGAAACTTTAATAGCTCCCATTTGTCTAATTTAAGCATATCTCTGAAAGGAATGCATTGCCTGCCTCTGAGAACAATCAGCATTTACAGGTAGCAAATACATTGTTTAAATTACATTACATATAGCAAGTTCGCCTTAAAATGCCAATGAAACGGAATATTTGGTAATACATGACCTTCAGGTTACACGCTTTGTCAGCAAGTAATGGAAATATTTAAATATGGACGTAACTGACAATGCCCTTCAAGCCATGGCCTTTTGGTTTTGTTGCTAATAGTTTTAGACATGTAATAATGTATTTTACAGCAAGGTCAAGTTAATAAGGGCTTTTATGGGCTAATATTTTACAGAGAATCGGTGATCCAAAAATTGTAATTATGCAAAAGATATAATGCCTTCTATGATTAGTTATGATTAACTGACTGTTATCATACAGATTGAAAAGATGTGATATGATGGGTGGAGATTACACACCACATTTACCCCAGAAGAATGGCATATCTGACAATTTTTATTGTATGAAACTGAAAAACGCTTTTAGTTCTTTTAAACTAATTGTGTTCTTAAACAATCGTCTTGGACCTGCCAGTTTTCAACATTAACTTGTATAACCTATATCAGATAAGTTATTCTTCTACTCCCTCAAACACTTTCTCGTATTATTATTATCAAACAATTACATATTTAGAAGATACCTCACAGCTATTCCAGTTTTGGATGAACATTCCTAATGTGTTATTTCTGAGAAGCTGCATTTTTAACTTTGTATGTCCATTTTTAACTTGACAAATTCTTTCCACAAGAGAGATCTTTCTTATGTTAAATTGCTCTAAATTAAGAAGACATTATAGTCACATGAACCACTACAGCCTAATGTAGCGGTGCTGGTGTCTATATCATGTAGTTGCAATGTTAGCTCTGTAAATACTGCCTAGTGGCAGTCACTCAAAAGGCTACTTACTATAGGTGCTTCCTAGTCCAGTCTCTGCATGGAGACTCTGAATGTTCCCCATAGAGATGCATTGATTCAATGCATCTCCATGAGACTATGCTTATTGGGTAGCACAGCGTTTGCGTTTGATGGAGGTGGAGCCAAGTGGAGCCAGCCGAAATTAGAGCAGTGTGGCATGGGAGAAAAGGTGATTAAAATCACCTTTTTACTGCACAAAGAGAGGGCTGTCAGGTAAATAGCCACTTCAGCATATAGTGTCAGTAATACATGTTTGTATTAGCGACACCACAGTATTCCTTCAAAGACATTTACTGCAGTTTTGATATCAATACATGTATTCTTTGTCAAAATAAGTCTAATTTAAATAAGTTTAAATAAGTTTACCTGTGACATAGTTTAGGCTCAGTGTTAATATTTGCACTGAAGTCATTAGCTTGAAATTATAGCATTTCTTAGAGGTCAGGGATCTAAACTCAGCTTACCTGAGTTGCCACTGGCCAAGTAATATTCTCCCATGGAGCTGCATGTATGTACTCTCAGATGCCCACACATAGCTCCATATTCCCAGTTGCATGCACACACATACAGATACCTACTCCCAGATACAAACTCACAAATCCTTACTGTCAGGAACACACATAAATTTATATGTATATACAACCATAGTATTAACTACATACTTCCAGAATTAACACTGCCCACACAAGTTTAAACCTACATTTGCAATGTTACACCTGAACCCACCACATTATCACCCTCAAGTATGTAATTAAGCATTGGGGATTAAGACATGGGACAATAATTATTATTATTATTATTATTATTATTATGATATTTATAGAGCACCGTCAAATTCTGCAGCGCTTTACAATGGGTGGACGAACAGACATGTAGTTATAACCAGACAAGTTGGACACACAAGAACAGAGGGGTTGAGGGCCCTGCTCAATGAGCTTACATGCTAGAGGGAGTGGGGTAAAATGACACAAAAGGTAAGGATAGTATTAGACTAGTGACAGTTGCAGAAGAAGAATGCGTTGGGAGCTATTAACAGTTTAAATGATACGCTTTTATGAAGAAGTGGGTTTTTAACGATTTTTTTAAGGAGTGGAGATTGGGTGAGCATCTAACGGAGGAGGGAAGCGAGTTCCATAGGAATGGTGCAGCCCTCGAGAAATCTTAAAGGCGAGCATCAGAGGTGGGTGTACGGACAGAAGATAGACGTAAGCAGGGGTCAAGTCCTGGGGAATAAAGTGTGGGAACTCACTCGAGTTCCACCCCCACCCCACCACCGAAAAAAAAAAAAAAAACTTGTATGCATATATAAACACGTACACACACACTCAGGTGCACACATACACTTACAGACACACACGTACACTCACAGACACACAAAGACACACACACAAACACACACACAGACACACACACAAATTCACAGATAGACACACACTCCCAGACACACACACACACTCACAGACACATACACACACACACACACACACAGACACACACACTCCCAGACACATACACTCCCAGACACATACACACACACACTCACACTCACAGACACCAACACACAAATACACATACATACACTCACTCCCACACACACACACACACACACTCCCAGACACATACACACACACACATACATACACTCACAGACACACACACTCACACTCACAGACACACACACTCACAGACACATACACACATACACTCCCAGACACACACATATACACAAGAATTATTGCATATTTTTTTAAAATTAAAAATGTCCACCCAGCCTCCCTACCTGGAGAGCTGGCGTGGACCTGTCCCTGGGGTCCAGTGGGGCTTCAGTGAACCCCCGGCCGGCTCTTGTCTTGCTGTCAGACGCGTCGAGGGAGCTGTGTTCTCTCTGCTCCCTCTCACCGCACGGGCTGTCTACTGATGCCGGGAGCCGGAAATGACGTCATATTACGGCTCCCAGCATCAGCAAACGGCGCGCGGCGAGAGGGAGCAGAGAGAACACAGCTCCCTCGCCGCATCTGACAGCAAGACAAGAGCCGGCCGGGGGGGTCCTTTAGGTGGCCATTAGGCCACCTCTTGGGCCCCCCATGACAGGGGAAACACAGGGGCATTTGGGGGCGGCATTTTTTGCCGCCCCCTGAGTGCCTGCAGGACCACAAACGGGAACGGCGTTCCTGCACTAAAAAAAGTGCAGGAACGCCGTTCCCACGCGTTCCTGCAGGACTCGAGCCCTGGACGTAAGTCTTCAGCAGATCGTAAGGGCCTAGACGGGACATACTTGTGTATAAGGGAGGATAGATAGTTGGGAGCAGTTTTTACACCTCTTTAGCCTCGCCTTCCTTCCCTTACTCATGATGTTACAGTGGCGTTCTAGGATGATTCGCTAATTTTTCTGTCAGTTTTCTTCACTGAGGTTCTAGCAAACAGTGTGCGGAAAGAGAACAAGGTTAGACAATTCAAGTTAGACAAGACAATCTTAATAATATTGTAAAGCACAACGGAATATGTTGGCGCTATATAAATGGTGATAATAATTATCATGTCCCTGTCCCCTTCAGACATAAAGCATCAAACCGTTCTGGTCCTCAGTGGAGAATCCTGTAGAAGTAAAAGCTCTTGCAGATCCTGGTCAGAGTACAGCTTGTATGTGCTATATCAGGGGACAAAAGATGCCAGATGCTCAAATACTAGACTTTGCAGTCAGATACCCAGTAACTCCCCTGTGGGAGGCAAGAGGACAGTTATAGGGTTGGGAATTGCCCATGGGATGGCAGTTTGACAACCTTGCTCTAAATAAAAGAAATAAAAGGCAGTAATGCTGGACCACATCATGAAAGGGCCAAGACTAAAGCCTTAATTTGAGATTTCTGAATCAGTAGTAGCTTTATTAATTTCTTAATAAAAAAAGGCTAGAGATGATGGTAGGAATACAGGACTGGAGGAGCAACAATCCGATATGTTTCATGCTGAATGGCACTTTATCAAAGACCTGCCATGGCGGTAAATAAGTCTTAGATTTAAAGGAATCCTGAGAAGTTCTATTTGAAAGGGTAGCAGGCAGCCGCAACATTTTGTCTTGTTGCTGTAAAGATCTACAGGAATGTTTTGAGAGATTTACCACCATGGATCTGCTATTTTAGTACTTGTCTACTACACTGGCACCTATGAGTGACCCAATGGATTTGCATTATATTTGTGGCACCTCAGAAGTTCCAACTATATGCCCCAACGTTATTTGAGAGACTCGGTCTGGATCTACTTCTTGTTCCGGTAATTGGATTTGGTGTAGACATGTGCAATTCGTTTAGTTCTGAATGTACAGTCGGACCAATTTTGTGAAATTCGGACATTCGGATGCTTGCGAATGTCCGAAGTTCAAATTGCAGAATTGCCGAATTAGGTGTTAGGGTCAAACAAGTGGTCAGGGTTAGGGATTAGGGGTTAGGGATTAGGGTTAGGGCATTGACCTTGCTGTAAAATACATTATTACATGTCTAAAACTATTAGCAACAAAGCCAAAAGGCCATGGCTTGAAGGGCATTGTCAGTTATGTCCATATTTAAATATTTCCATTACTTGCTGACTTACGTATTACCAAATATTCAGTTTCATTGGCATTTTAAGGCAAACTTGCTATATGTAATGTAATTTAAACAATGTATTTGCTATCTGTAAATGCTGATTGTTCTCAAAGGCAGGCAATGCATTCCTTTTAGAGACATGCTTAAATTAGACAAATGGGAGCTATTCAAGTTTCTGTGTAAAGTATCTGTAAAGCTCAATATTCTCGAGTTATCTTGTCAATAAAGTTAGGGTTAGAATTACCGAAGTTCCGAATTGCCGAAGTTCCGAAGTGCTGAATTGCTGAACCGAACCGAATGCCATTGGTCCAAATTGCCAAAGCAGACAAATTTTTTTACTTACCCGAATTTCCAAACCGAACCAAATTATTTGCCCATGCACATCCCTTATTTGGTGCACTCAACGTGGATAGACTCCTAATCCGCTGAAGGGTTTAAGGCTTGCTGTTTACCATCAAGTGCTTCCTAAATTGTCATTTTTACTTATTTATTCAGTTTTACTGTGATAGTATTTTATGGCAGTTTTAAATCCTTCTCTGATGGTCTGTTGGGTTTTTATGTATTTGTTGTAATACAATGTACCATTATTTTTTTTTTTTTTATCTGCATAGCTTTTTAGCATTGCCTTGACTGGTGTTACTTTTTTAACAATTTAATGAGCCTCAAAATTTAGTAGCTTTAGGAATTTTTACCATTATTCTTCAATGTCAGTTTTTTTTTATTCATTATTTGTCAAGTCATATCAAGTAACCATAACAATAAGCATATTCAAGCGTATTCAATTGTACAAGTAATCATAATACAGTATACATACATGGCAAGTGTTGTTGTACATATTACACTGTCCTGGTAAATGCTGACATTTCTGAGCTTTGTACATATGTTCCTGTAACGGACCGTTTCGCTTACAAGAGGATAAAACCCAATTTAGGCGATAATCCCCTTTTTCCTAGACCAGCAGCTACAGCAATCACCAATCTCCCGAACTGCAAACTGTACGAATTCTGGAAACTCCCGAACTGGAAACACACGAACCCTGGAATCAGCCGAACAGGAAAAGCATACAATCCGCTTACACTCCTGGCAGTCAGCATACAATCCAATTCCCCCAAAAACGAGACGACACATCGGTTTGAGGGTCAAGCAGAATCTGAGGTCTGGAACACCCAGCCTGGTTTTTATTACAGTTGTGCACATACAGGACACACCCAGGGGGAGGCATAAAACAACCAACCAAGTAACAGTACAACCCACACATCCCCTCCCCTCAGATAAGCAATTAACATAATTATTACATACAGTAAAAATACAGTTTCCACACATACTCTGTAATTTTAAAACCATACATCACATTCACATAAAAATGCATATCCACAATCAATCCATTCAGGGGAACAACATATTAAAAAAAATGGCATGAATCAGACCAGGGGTTCAAAAGTTAGTAAAAGTATCTTTTGTTCCCCCTGGCTGGCAGTATTTTAATCTGGCACAAACAGTAAAAGTAAAACATCCCCACAATGCATCCTGGCTTCCTCCCTTCTGCCCTGGAGATAATTGGAGAAGTAATCCAATTATCTCCCAGGTCAAAGACAAAACTCCATTACACATGTGGGGACCTAAATACAGGATTATGTTTTAAAATATATAAAGTTACGTTTTAAACATTAAACACAGACATGTAACATATCCCCAGATAGCTCAGGTCTGTGTGCACATTATTAGGTGAATGGCACGCAGACCACAAAAATACAGTTTAATTGCCATGGAGCCAAAGTCTTTCCCATAGTCTTTCATTATATGAATAGGCTCCATGGCATAGCTATCTGGGGGTATCACTTCTCACACAGGGCAAGTACCGAATGGCCCCAATGTGTTTAAAGGGCCAGAATGAGTGACATGCACTCTGTTAGGGCCGAATACATTTTGTAAAAGGGCCCAATCTCCCAGGGCCATAGTCCAAAGGCAAGAAGCGGGCAAGCAGCCCCCTCCAAGGACACGTGGCGAGGTCGGTTTCGCCACAGTTCCATTTTTTTTTTAATTCTTTATTTTTGTTGTGCACAAAATTAACAAGTAGCCTTGGTGCGCCACAACAGCGACATCAGGGTAAGTTAGCAGTCATTTGCATTACATGTTGTGGCATTCGTTGAACAGGCACATTTTTAAGGGTAGGTTTTAACAAAGATTAACATTTTTGTTTTCAATTAAGGAAAATTAGACAGATAGGCTAACCATATGTCACCTCAGCGTGAGCACGTATCATTAAAAATGTTTAAAGCAGTAAATGACACATGAGGAACATGCACTTTTTCGTAAGATATGTTTAAACAGGCTTCAACCCTCTAGGTATATCCGAGAGGGGTTGCAAGATGGGGGGGGGGCACTGAGGAGCATGATTAGTCCTTATGGCAGTCCATATTGATCATCCCACTTCGACTCTGGAGGCTTGGTGCACGGGCCCAGTATGAGGGTCGTGGTTGGGCCATAGCTGGTCACCTTGTTGGTGTGAGGCTGCCATTGCCCCGATGTTGTCTTCTCTCTGAACGTCCACGAGGGGGATCTGGAACAAAGCAGGATGTTGTAGGCTTCTGGTCTTGAGTATTGCCAGGTGGAGCGGGTGAGCAGGTCGGGTCCTGCTTCTCCTCTGTGCAGTGTGTCTCTGGTGATGTTTTGTGCAGTGTTTCCGCCTCTTATGCAGCGTGGTCCGCCGCCATGATGTGGCTTGTCCTGCAGTTGAGGCTTTCGGACCGATCTTCCGAGGTAGAGGCAGCCTCTTTATCGGGTGGCTGTGTGGCTGGTGGGAGGTAGATGGTTGCGTTCTTGTCAGGATCGGGACAGGGATCCAACACGCAGGGTACAAAGAGTGGAAAGGTACGTATACCGGGCCTTAGAATGGCCGGACTAACGTACCGAGAGTAATAGAGAATAGTCAGAGACAAGCCGAGGTCGAGGGAACGAGAAGACAGATAAGCGAGAGACAAGCCGGGTCAAGGGATAACAGAGAAGCAGGGTAGTACAACAAGCCGAGTCAAAACCAAATAGAGCAAACTAGAATACCAGAGCACTGAGTGACTAGACAAGCTAGAACCACGACAGGGCAATGAGCTGAAGTGAGAAGTAAGCTTAAATACCCTGGCTCCGGATGAAGGACACGCCTCTGACAAGTACCGATTGGATATCGGACACTTGAGTGGCAGGTCGCTCGTGATAGCGCCATGACGTCACGTATTGAGCGTCCCGCTAGAAAAGGACGTGGATTCCTCGCGGTCGGTGTTTAAGTGACTGGATGAACCGCGAGGAACGAAGGAAACAGCTCGTTTGGATGGATAAATTACTAAGTCTCTACCTCCTTTAGAGGTAGAGGCCTCAGGTACCCTGACAGTACCCCCCCTCTCAGATACGCCCACCGGGCGGAAGGAACCGGGACGAGAAGGAAAGCGGAGGTGAAATGCTCTGCGAAGGCGAGAAGCATGAACGTCCTCCTGAGGTACCCAACTCCTCTCCTCAGGACCATAACCCCTCCAGTTGACCAGATATTGCAATTTTCCCCTTGAAATTCTGGAATCAATGATGGAGCTGACCTCGTACTCTTCCCGACCCTCCACCTGGACAGGACGAGGTGAGGAAACCTTAGAGGAGAACTTGTTGCAAATAAGAGGTTTCAACAGGGAGACATGAAAAGAGTTAGGAATGCGTAAGGCAGGTGGCAGAGCAAGGCGATACGCAACCGGGTTGATACGAGTGAGAACCCTGTAAGGGCCTATGTAGCGAGGAGCAAATTTCATAGATGGAACTTTTAGGCGAATATTCTTAGTACTCAACCATACCCTATCCCCAGGAACAAAGACAGGAGCCGCTCTTCTATGCTTGTCAGCGTGTTTCTTGAACAACGAGGAATTATGTAACAGAATTTGCCGAGTCTGATCCCATAATTTCTTCAGGTTGGCGACATGATCATCAACCGACGGTATCCCCTGAGAAGAGGAAACCGAAGGAAAAATCGAAGGATGAAAGCCATAGTTCATGAAGAAAGGGCTAGAGCGAGTTGAATCACAAACAAGGTTATTGTGTGCGAACTCCGCCCAAGGAATCAGACCGACCCAATCGTCCTGGTGTTCGGAAACAAAGCAACGTAGATACTGTTCGATCTTTTGATTGGTACGTTCAGCAGCTCCGTTAGACTGAGGATGATAGGCAGAGGAGAAGTTCAATTTGATACCCATTTGAGAACAAAAGGATCTCCAGAAACGTGAGACAAATTGAGAACCTCTATCAGACACAATCTCCGAAGGAATCCCATGTAGGCGAAAAACCTCTCTCGCAAAAATCTCCGCCAATTCAGGAGAAGTCGGAAGTTTAGGTAATGGCACGAAATGGGCCATCTTAGTAAATCTATCCACCACCGTGAGAATAACAGTCTGTCTCTTGGAAGCAGGCAAATCAACGATAAAGTCTATGGACAAACAGGACCAAGGTTTCTCAGGAATGTCCAAGGGGTGTAACAGACCACATGGAGATGCATGAGGTTGTTTAGTCTTGGCACAAGTCTCACAAGCTGCGACGAACTCCTCAATATCCTTTCGTAGTGAAAGCCACCAGAAATCCTTGGATATCAGAGAGTATGTCTTGCGAATACCAGGATGGCCAGCTACTTTACTTTCGTGAAAACATTGTAAGAGCTCCAGTTGAAGTTCAGGGGGAACAAAGTTTCTTCCCTCAGGAGTGTTTCCGGGAGCTAGATGTTGTGACTTCAAGATCTGGTCAAGTAGCGGAGAATGAATTTTGAGACTGGTATTAGCAATAATATTGCATTTGGGTACAATGGAGGACAAAAGTGGTTCGACTGAAGCAGAAGGCTCATATTGGCGAGATAGCGCATCGGCTTTAGAATTCTTTGAGCCAGGTCTGTAAGTCAGAACGTAATTGAAATGGGTAAGAAACAACGACCAACGAGCCTGCCTGGAGGACAAACGCTTGGCCTCTCCGATATAAGACAAATTTTTGTGGTCTGTTAGAATGGTAACAGGATGTAATGTACCTTCCAATAAATGTCTCCACTCTTTCAAAGCCTTGATAACCGCTAGTAACTCTCTGTCACCAATGTCATATCTGCTCTCAGTACCGGACAATTTTTTAGAGAAAAATCCACATGGATGTAAAGGTTTATCAACACCCAACCTTTGAGATAGGACAGCACCTAAACCAGTCTCTGATGCGTCTACCTCAAGTAGAAAAGGCAGGGAAGTGTCGGGGTGAACTAAAATTGGAGCGGAAGCGAAAAGCTCCTTGAGAGTCTTGAACGCAAGAAGAGCTTCAGTAGTCCAATTCTTAGTATCAGCCCCCTGTTTGGTCATATTAGTGATAGGTGCGATAATTGAAGAATAGCCCTTAATAAAGCGCCTATAATAATTAGAAAAACCAATAAATCTCTGTACGGCTTTAAGACCTTTGGGTAAAGGCCACTCTAGAATGGACTGGAGCTTATCCGGATCCATCTTAAATCCTTCCCCAGAGATCACATAGCCGAGAAAGGTTACCTGGGTTTGATCAAAGCTACATTTCTCCAACTTGCAGTACAAGCCATGCTGGAGAAGCTTGTGCAAAACCCTCCTGACTTGCCTGTGATGAGTCTCAATCTCACTAGAATGTATGAGTATATCATCTAGGTATACAATGACGCAATCTTGCTGAAATTCCCTAAGAACCTCATTTATCAGATCCTGGAATACAGCTGGTGCATTGCATAACCCAAAAGGCATAACAGTATATTCATAGTGGCCAGATCGAGTATTGAATGCCGTCTTCCACTCATGTCCCTGCTGGATTCTCACCAAGTTATATGCCCCTCTGAGGTCTAACTTGGTGAAAATTGTAGAGCCCTTCAAACGATCGAAGAGTTCGGTGATCAAGGGAATCGGGTAGGCATTTTTAATGGTTATCTTATTTAGGCCTCGATAATCAATACAAGGTCTCAAAGAACCATCCTTCTTTTTAACAAAAAAAAATCCAGCCCCGGCAGGGGAGGAGGACCTCCTAATGAATCCCTTGTCTAAATTTTCGTGAATATACTCCTCTAGAACTGAGTTCTCTTTCATAGATAACGGGTATACATGACCTCTGGGGGGCATGGTACCAGGGAGTAGGTTAATTTTGCAATCAAAGGACCTGTGTGGGGGTAAGGTATCGGCTTTCTTTTTGTCAAATACTGCCTTTAAATCTAGATACTGAGACGGAATTTGTGTCTCTGTAGGATTGTCAGAGTTAGCCGATGTGTTGGTTAATCCGAGAGGTGAGACCTTCCGCAAGCATTTTTCTTGACAATTCTGTCCCCACGAAACTATCTCCCCTGACTCCCAATTAATAATAGGGTTATGTCTCCTCAACCAGGAGTACCCCAGGACTATGGGAATAGACGGAGAAGAAATGAGCAGTAAGGATATGTCCTCTCTATGTAGGATGCCAACAGTTAAGTTAATCGGCATGGTCTCATGGAAAATAACAGGCTCAAGTAACGGTCTACCATCGATGGCCTCAACAGCCAGTGGTGTCTCTTTTAACTGGGATGGAATAGCATGCTTGGCAGCAAAACCCTGATCTATAAAGCTCTCAGCAGCTCCAGAATCGATTAGTGCCATAGTCTTAACTACTCCCTTCTCCCACTTTAAAGAAACGGGTAACAGAAGCCTGAGCTCTTTGTAGTTGTGAATAGAGGACAAAGTAGAAACACCCAAGGACTGTCCTCTAGAGAAACTTAGGTGCGAGCGTTTCCCGAACGATTGGGACAATTTAGGCGTAAATGACCTCTGACTCCACAATACATACATAAACCCTCCCTTCTCCTGTACTGTCTCTCCCTCTCTGTGAGATGAGTACTGCCTATCTGCATAGGTTCAGAAATACGTAAGTCTTCGAACTCAGAATTTTGAAAGGTAGGCGCTAGTTTAAAGGAGGGTCTACGGGTCCTATCTCGAGTGTTCTGCCTCTCTCTTAGGCGTTCATCAATACGAGATATAAAAGAAATTAAATCCTCCAAATTTTCAGGGAGTTCTCTAGTAGCGACCTCGTCAAGAATTACATCTGATAACCCATTCAGAAACACATCTATATAAGCCTGTTCGTTCCACTTAACTTCTGCCGCCAAGGACCTGAACTCTAGTGCATAATCCACAAGTGTTCGATTGTCCTGTCTAAGGCGCAACAGTAATCTAGCTGCATTGACCTTTCTACCAGGAGGGTCAAAAGTTCTTCTAAACGCAGCTACAAAGGCATTATAATTATAGACTAGTGGATTATCATTCTCCCATAAAGGATTGGCCCATCTCAGAGCTTTCTCAATGAGTAAAGTAATAACAAATCCAACCTTCGCTCTATCTGTAGGATAAGAGCGGGGTTGTAATTCGAAATGGATGCTAATCTGGTTCAGAAAACCACGACACTTCTCCGGTGACCCGCCATAACGTACTGGTGGGGTAATACGGGAAGAAGCACCTACAGTGGCTACCTCTAGACCTGAGACTGCAGGAGAAATAGAAGGAGTACGTGTCTCCTCAGGTGGATTACTAGCACGAGACAAAAGTGCCTGTAGTGCCAAAGCCATCTGATCCATCCTATGCTCCATGGCGTCAAACCTGGGATCCGAAGAACCAAGCTGACTGTTTGTACCTGCAGGATCCATTGGCCCTGTCGTAATGTCAGGATCGGGACAGGGATCCAACACGCAGGGTACAAAGAGTGGAAAGGTACGTATACCGGGCCTTAGAATGGCCGGACTAACGTACCGAGAGTAATAGAGAATAGTCAGAGACAAGCCGAGGTCGAGGGAACGAGAAGACAGATAAGCGAGAGACAAGCCGGGTCAAGGGATAACAGAGAAGCAGGGTAGTACAACAAGCCGAGTCAAAACCAAATAGAGCAAACTAGAATACCAGAGCACTGAGTGACTAGACAAGCTAGAACCACGACAGGGCAATGAGCTGAAGTGAGAAGTAAGCTTAAATACCCTGGCTCCGGATGAAGGACACGCCTCTGACAAGTACCGATTGGATATCGGACACTTGAGTGGCAGGTCGCTCGTGATAGCGCCATGACGTCACGTATTGAGCGTCCCGCTAGAAAAGGACGTGGATTCCTCGCGGTCGGTGTTTAAGTGACTGGATGAACCGCGAGGAACGAAGGAAACAGCTCGTTTGGACGGATAAATTACTAAGTCTCTACCTCCTTTAGAGGTAGAGGCCTCAGGTACCCTGACAGTTCTGCCCTCTATCTTGCACCAGAAGTTGGTGAGTAGTGCATCCAACTTTTGTGATAGTCCCTGGTCTGGGTCCGTGGGGCCGGGGAGGCACGTGGCAGTCGCCATGATGGGAGTCTCGCTGTATAGTCTGTATGTTAAGGTGGCTTCACCCTGTGCTCTCCCCGTTCCGGGATTGCCTCTCTCTATTGGACCGCGATCACCCCCGACGGTCCAGTAGGGGGAGTAACGGGGCTCCTGCTTGTTGGGCATCGTCACCATGCGGCCCCGGACCGGGAGATCGGCCGCCTCCCCCGGCCAGTGCGCGCTGGGTCCCATGCTGTGAAGAGTGCGTTCAACAGGCTTTATGTGGGTCGCAGACCGCCACGTTGGTTCCCCGCCCCATCGTGGGTCAGGTAAGTCGATTTTGGGCTTCATTTGTAGTCTTTGTGTGGCTGGATGAGCCATCAATCTCTCAGTTTGCTGAGGAGTTCTTCTGTGGCACGTCTGTCCTCCATGCTGGTCAGGCCCTGCCCCCATATGTTCCATTTTATATATATTTTGAGCAAGTTGGTCTATTGGATACATTTCCTGTGTACTTGAAAGTGTGACAAAGTCTTTCCTATAGTCTTTCATTATATGAATAGGCTCCATGGCATAGCTATTTGGGGGTATCACTGCTCACACAGGGCAAGTACCGTATGGCCCCACTGTGTTTAAAGGGCCAGAATGAGTGACATGCACTCTGTTAGGGCCGAATACGTTTTGTAAAAGGGCCCAATCTCCCAGGGCCATAGTCCAAAGGCAAGAGGCGGGCAAGCAGCCCCCTCCAAGGACACGTGGCGAGGTCGGTTTCGCCACAGTTCCATTTTTTTTTTTAATTCTTTATTTTTGTTGTGCACAAAATTAACAAGTAGCCTTGGTGCGCCACAACAGCGACATCAGGGTAAGTTAGCAGTCATTTGCATTACATGTTGTGACATTCGTTGAACAGGCACATTTTTAAGGGTAGGTTTTAACAAAGATTAACATTTTAGTTTTCAATGACGGAAAATTAGACAGATAGGCTAACCATATGTCACCTCAGCGTGAGCACGTATCACTAAAAATGTTTAAAGCTGTAAATGACACATGAGGAACATGCGCTTTTTCGTAAGATATGTTTAAACAGGCTTCAACCCTCTAGGTATACCCGAGAGGGGTTGCAAGATGGGGGGGGGGACACTGAGGAGCATGATTAGTCCTTATGGCAGTCCATATTGATCATCCCACTTCGACTCTGGAGGCTTGGTGCACGGGCCCAGTATGAGGGTCGTGGTTGGGCCATAGCTGGTCACCTTGTTGGTGTGAGGCTGCCATTGCCCCGATGTTGTCTTCTCTCTGAACGTCCACGAGGGGGATCTGGAACAGAGCAGGATGTTGTAGGCTTCTGGTCTTGAGTATTGCCAGGTGGGGCGGGTGAGCAGGTCGGGTCCTGCTTCTCCTCTGTGCAGTGTGTCTCTGGTGATGTTTTGTGCAGTGTTTCCGCCTCTTATGCAGCGTGGTCCGCCGCCATGATGTGGCTTGTCCTGCAGTTGAGGCTTTCGGACCGATCTTCCGAGGTAGAGGCAGCCTCTTTATCGGGTGGCTGTGTGGCTGGTGGGAGGTAGATGGTTGCGTTCTGCCCTCTATCTTGCACCAGAAGTTGGTGAGTAGTGCATCCAACTTTTGTGATAGTCCCTGGTCTGGGTCCGTGGGGCCGGGGAGGCACGTGGCAGTCGCCATGATGGGAGTCTCGCTGTATAGTCTGTATGTTAAGGTGGCTTCACCCTGTGCTCTCCCCGTTCCGGGATTGCCTCTCTGTATTGGACCACAATCACCCCCGACGGTCAAGGGGGGGGGGAGTAACGGGGCTCCTGCTTGTTGGGCATCGTCACCATGCGGCCCCGGACCGGGAGATCGGCCGCCGCCCCCGGCCAGCGCGCGCTGGGTCCCATGCTGTGAAGAGTGCATTCAACAGGCTTTATGTGGGTCACAGACCGCCACGTTGGTTCCCCGCCCCATCGTGGGTCAGGTAAGTCGATTTTGGGCTTCATTTGTAGTCTTTGTGTGGCTGGATGAGCCATCAATCTCTCAGTTTGCTGAGGAGTTCTTCTGTGGCACGTCTGTCCTCCATGCTGGTCAGGCCCTGCCCCCCATATGTTCCATTTTATATATATTTTGAGCAAGTTGGTCTATTGAACACATTTCCTGTGTACTTGAAAGTGTGACAGTTGCGTTAGTTCGAAGGTTATTCAGCGCTCATACCTCAATGTCTAGTGGAGTACGGGTTTGCTTTGGGTCTATATTTGTACACTTGTGCCTTTAGTTTAATCACGTATACCCTGTAGAGGCATGAACTTTTTTAAGGGTTTTACTGAAAGGAAGGTAAAGGTAGAAAGATGAAGGAATGAAGATGGGAGGGGGGGAATCAGCAAGAGATAGGAAGCTCTCAGGGGTGGGGTGGATGGCATGTATGGTCAGCTCCAGCCAGGGCTGGGTAGGTTACGTCTCTGTGTTGATATGTCCGTTAGCGGTTAGTGAAGTTCTCCCATGGCTCCCAGGTTTTAAGGATTAGTGGATACGTGTCTCTTATTTGTTATGTGACTTTGTCCATAAGATGTGCCTCTTTGATGTTGCAAGTGACCCTTTCTATCTGTGGCATGTCAATGTGTAACCAGGTTTGTGCCATAGCTCTCCTAGCGGCCAAGTTTATTTTGTTAAATAGCTTTTGTTCTTTGTAAGATAGATTCACCACGGGTCTTGCTATAAGGAAAGCCCAGGGATCTGGCTCTATTGGTCTGTTCAATACTGCTGTCAGTAGTCGGGCTATACCCTCCCAGAAACGCTCTGCTTTTGGGCAGGTCCACCACATGTGTAGATATGTACCCTTCTTCCCAAAGCCCTCCCAGCAGGTATCTGTAGGTGTTTTGCCCATTCTATATTGTTTGACCGGAGTGGTGTACCATCTCATGAGTGTTTTATAGCATTGTTCCTGGTGTAGTACGCAAATGGAGGCTTTTGCTGCTGCCTCCCATATGTCAGTGACTGTTGTAGATCTGTCTCCCATTGTGTGATAAATGCAGGAGTTTGGGCATCATCTGTCGGTGCGTTTTGTTGTATATATAGGAGTGTGATGAGGCCGGTACATGGCCTGTCAGACATGCATAGTGTTTCATAAAAGGTTGGCTTGGCTCTGGCACCGGTCCGTACCTGTGTACGTCCGCCAAAATCCCGTAGTTGAATGTACCTAAAGTGGCCTTTAGTAGACATCAGGGCTAAGGTTTTTAAGTCGTCGAAGGTTCTAAATGTACCTGCCTGGTAAAGTTGCTGGTAGTGCTGCATGCCCGTGTTTTCAATGCCCCTGAAGTCCCTGGCAGTTGTCCAGGTGGAAAGGCATTGTTGTGGAGGTACGGTGTTAGTGGTGATACTGGGTGGAAGAGTGAATATTTGTGGGCTGTAGAGTCCCATATCCTGAACAAGTTCAGAATTGCTTGGCAGCTCGTGCAGATCGCTGGTCTATCAGCTTTGGGAACCCAAATCCAGAATTGTGGGAGATCTGTAATCATGAGTAGTGTTTTGGGGGTATACAGGGTCTGTCTCGCTATCCTATATCTTTTTCTATTCCAGATGAAGTTATCTATCACTGTTTGTAGCGATTTTAGATCCCCCTTCATGACTTTTATTGCCAGTGCTTGGAAAATGAACAGGAGGCGCGGTAGAAGATTCATTTTTACACTGTGCAGTCTCCCTATTCATGAAATGGGTTTCTCGTGCGAGTGCATGTATGAGTGTGTGTGTGTGAGCCTGACTGTGTGTCTGAATATGTGTGTCTGAATGTGTGTGTGTCTGTGAGTGTGTGTATGTCTGTAAGTGTGTGTCTGTAGGTGTGTGTGCCTGAGTGTGTTTGAGTGTGTGTGTGTGTGTCTGAGTGTATGTGGGTGAGTGTGTGTCTGTGAGTCTGTGTGTGTGTTCGTGAGTGTATGTGTATCTGTGTGTGTGTGTGTGTATGTGTCTGTGAGTGTACGTGTGTATGTCTGAGTGTGTGTATATGAGTGTATGTGTGTGTCTGTATGTGTGTCTGTATGTGTGTGTGTGTGTCTACATGTCTGTGTGTGTATCTATGTGTGTCTGTATGTATATCTGTATGAATGGATCTCTGTGTATGTTTTCGCACCGGGGCCCCATGGTTTCTAGCTTCGCCAGGGTCCAGGGTCCCTTCACCCAAAAATATTATCTCTATCAACCACAATCAGCCTGTCTACACACCATTATATCTCCATCACTCTGTGCTAAAAACATGAATTAAATAATAAATAATAAACAAAGAGCAAGCCTGTTCGATGCGTGTTTCGGCGCTATTATCTGGTCCCAGTGGCGTACGTACCGCGGTCACAGGGGTCGCAGCTGCGACCGGGCCCGGCACTCCAGGGGGCCCGGCCGCCCTGAGGCCCCCCCGCGACCGGGTAGCAGCTGCCACACTTTGCAGCCCCGGCCCGTGCGGCAAACCGCCGGGGCCGCATGTTAAGGGGTCCATCGGGTGGCCCATGCTGTCAGGGCCACCCGATGGACATGGATTTTAAGAGGGCCCGGTCTGTGCTGAGCGCTTTAAGAGCGTGACCGGGCCCCCTGTGATGACATCATCACACGCTGGGAGGAAGTGGCCGCACGTCACTCCTCCCAGCATACTGAGAGCCCGCGTGGGAGGAAACAGAAAGGAGGAGGGAGTCAGAGTGGGAACTCTGACTCCCATCAGGCTGAGCCACCACTGGACCCACACATGGTAGGAAACGTTTTGTGTATTTGTGTCTCTGTATGTATGTATGTATGTGTCTCTGTATGTGTGTATGTATGTGTCTCTGTATGTGTGTATGTATGTCTGTGTCTCTGCATGTGTGTATGTCTGTGTATCTGTATGTGTGTATGTCTGTGTATCTGTATGTGGGTATGTCTGTGTCTGTATCTGTGTGTATGTGTGTGTGTATGTGTATGTATGTCTGTGTCTCTGTGTGTGTGTGTGTGTCTGTGTCTCTGTGTGTATGTATGTCTGTGTCTTTGTCTTTGTGTGTGTGTTTGTATCTGTATGTATGTCTGTGTATGTATGTGTTTGTGTCTGTGTCTCTGTATATGTGTATGATTGTGTGTCTGTGTCTCTGTATGTGTGTATGTGTGTATGTATGTCTGTGTCTCTGTATGTGTGTATGTATGTCTGTGTCTCTGTATGTGTGTATGTATGTCTGTGTCTCTATATGTGTATGTATGTCTGTGTCTGTATATGTGTGTATGTGTGTGTGTATCTGTATGTATGTCTGTGTCTGTGTGTGTGTGTGTATCCATATGTATGTCTGCGTCTGTGTGTGTGTGTATCCATATGTATGTCTGTGTCTCTGTGTGTGTGTGTGTATGTATGTGTGTGTCTGTGTCTGTGTCTGTGTGTATGTATGTCTGTGTCTTTGCCTCTGTGTGTGTGTGTGTGTGTGTGTGTATCTGTATGTGTATGTATGTATGTTTGTGTCTGTGTCTCTGTATATGTGTATGATTGTGTGTCTGTCTCTGTGTGTGTGTCTGTTTCTGTATGTGTGTGTATGTATGTGTGTCTCTGTATGTGTCTGCGTGTGTGTCTCTGTATGTATGTGTCTGCATGTGTGTATGTATGTATGTATGTGTCTGTCGGGGGTGTGTGTATGTGTTTGTGTCTGTATGTATGTGTCGGGAGGAGGGGCCCACAGTCAGGGGGGAGAGGTTCATGGTAGGGGGGGCCCACGGATCAGTTTCGCACCGGGGCCCCATGGAGTGTGTGTACGCCACTGTCTGGTCCTATTTCTCCTTTGGGCTGGATTATTATGTCCATAATGATGCTTCATTATGGTGAGCTGTTTGCAAACGTAAATTCACAGGCTCCTTCACTAGGGATATTTTGAGTCTTTGCTTTAGCTTATTTAATTAATAATTTCATTACAATTTTGCAGTATATTTTTTATGCAATTTTATCATATGTATATTGCATTTTGCCATGATTTTAATTAGCATTGACATATCACTGCTACTACTACATAGTTACTTGAACCCCACTTTAATTTTTCCTGAGTTACCATCTTTCCCACAATACATATGCCTATGTACACTTTACCAATCCTTTTTTTGTAGGTTATACAGTCAAATTCAGGACCGGACTGGGAAAAAAAGTCAGCCCGGGCATTCTTTTATCACAGCGGCCCACTAAGAAGGGGGCAGGGCAGAGAGGGTGTGTTTTGTCATCATTAATGACAAACACGCCCCCTCTCAAAGTGAGCATGTTGGTTCAATGCTCTTCCAGGGAAGACCATGCGCAGAGCTCTGCTGAAGAGCTCTAGCATGAGAAAAAAGCCCTGTATTTGTTCTGCACAGCGCAAGCAAATTTAATAACATGCTTGCACTGTGTTTCCTTGCAACTTGTCTCTGGTGTCTCTATACATGGATACCAGGAGACAAAAATGCCAGGAAAGAGTATTGTGCATTGGAGCCGGTTTTAGTCGTATTGTGTTTTTGGTGTAATGTAATGCATATGTGGCTAGGGGCTGTAGAGAATGTGTGTATAGGGGATGTAGCAAGAGTGTGCATACAGGCTATTGTGTGTGTGTGTGTGTGTATAGGTGATGTAGTGTTTGTAGAGAGTGTGTGTTTAGGAGTGTAGTATGTGTTTGCTTACAAGGAATCTAGTGTGTGTACAGGGGATCCAGAGTGTGTATGTTAGGAGTGTAGTGTGTGTGTGTGTGTGTGTATATATATATATATATATATATGTGTATATATATATATGTATATATATATATATATATATATATATATATATATATAATATAAATATGTTTGGAAGTATTGTGTATGTGTGTGGTACAGTGTGTCGGGGGGGTTCTGTGTGTATGTGAGGGGTGCAGTATGTGTGTGTGAGGTGTACTTTGTGTGAGGGTGCGGTGGGTGATTTGTGTGTGTGGGTGCTGTGTATGATGTGTGTGAGAGTGCTGTGTATGGTGTGTGTGAGAGTGCTGTGTGTGATGTGTGTGTGTGAGAGTGCTGTGTGTGAGAGTGCTGTGTGTGATGTGTGTGCTGAGTGTGAGAGTGCTGAGTGTGAGAGTGCTGTGTGTGAGAGTGCTGAGTGTGAGAGTACTGTGTGTGAGTGCTGTGTGTGCAAGAGGAACCGGGCGGAGCTGCAAGATAGCTGTGGTGCTGTGGTGCTGTGTGTGAGGGTGCTGTGTGTGATTGATTTGTGTGATGTGTGTGAGGGTGATGTGGGTGATTTGTGTGTGTGGGTGCTGTGTATGATGTGTGTGAGAGTGCTGTGTATGATGTGTGTGAGAGTGCTGTGTGTGATTTGTGTGTGAGAGTGCTGTGTGTGAGAGTGCTGTGTGAGAGTGCTGTGTGTGAGAGTGATGTGTGTGAGAGTGCTGTGTGTGATGTGTGGGTGAGAGTGCTGTGTGTGATGTGTGTGTGAGAGTGCTGTGTGTGATGTGTGGGTGAGAGTGCTGTGTGTGATGTGTGTGCGAGAGTGCTGTGTGTGATGTGTGTGTGAGAGTGCTGTGTGTGTGAGAGTGCTGTGTGTGAGAGTGCTGTGTGTGAGAGTGCTGTGTGAGAATGCTGTGTGTGAGAGTGCTGTGTGTGATGTGTGTGCGAGAGTGCTGAGTGTGAGAGTGCTGAGTGTGAGAGAGTGCTGTGTGAGAGAGTACTGTTTGTGAGAGTGTGCTGTGTGAGATGTGTGTGCTGTGTGTGATGTGTGTTAGAGTGCTGAGTGTGAGAGTGCAGTGTGTGATGCGTGTGTGAGAGTGCTGTGTGTGAGAGTGATGTGTGTGATGTGCGTGTGAGAGTGCTGTGTGTGATGTGTGTTTGAGAGTGCTGTGTGTGAGAGTGCTGTGTGTGATGTGTGTGCTGAGTGTGAGAGTGCTGAGTGTGAGAGTGTTGTGTGTGAGAGTGCTGAGTGTGAGAGTGCTGAGTGTGAGAGTGATGTGTGTGTGAGAGTGCTGTGTTTGTGAGAGTGCTGTGTGTGAGAGTGCTGTGTGTGATGTGTGTGTGTTAGAGTGTTGTGTGTGATGTGTGTGTGAGAGAGCTGTGAGTGAGAGTGCTGTGTGTGAGAGTGCTGTGTGTGAGAGTGCTGTGTATGAGAGTGTGCTGTGTGAGATGTGTGTGATGTGTGTGAGAGTGCTGAGTGTGAAAGCGCAGTGTGTGATGCGTGTGTGAGAGTGCTGTGTGTAATGTGTGTGTGAGAGTGCTGTGTGTGAGAGTGCTGTGTGTGCTGAGTGTGAGAGTGCTGAGTGTGAGAGGGCTGTGTGTGAGAGTGCTGAGTGTGAGAGTGCTGAGTGTGAGAGTGCTGTGTGTGTGAGAGTGCTGTGTGTGTGAGAGTGCTGTGTGTGAGAGTGCTGTGTGTGATGTGTGTGTGAGAGTGTTGTGTGTGATGTGTGTGTGAGAGCTGTGAGTGAGAGTGCTGTGTGTGAGAGTGTTGAGTGTGAGAGTGCTGAGTGTGATAGTGCTGTGTGTGATGAGTGTGTGAGAGTGATGTGTGTGATGTGTGTGTGAGAGTGCTGTGTGTGATGTGTGTGTGAGAGTGCTGAGTGTGAGAGTGCCGAGTGTGAGAGAGTGCTGTGTGAGAGAGTGCTGTGTGTGAGAGTGTGCTGTGTGAGATGTGTGTGATGTGTGTGATGTGTGTGTGAGAGTGCTGTGTGTGATGTGTGTGTGAGAGTGCTGTGTGTAATGTGTGTATGAGAGTGCTGTGTGTGAGAGTGCTGTGTGTGATGTGTGTGCTGAGTGTGAGAGTGCTGAGTGTGAGAGTGCTGTGTGTGAGAGTGCTGTGTGTGAGAGTGCTGAGTGTGAGAGTGCTGTGTGTGAGTGCTGTGTGTGCGAGAGGAACCCGGCGGAGCTGCAAGATAGAGCATGTTAGGAGTGTAGTGTCTGTGTGTGTGTGTGTGTGAATATATATATATATATATATATATATATATATATATATATATATATATATATATATATATATATATATATAATATGTTTGGAAGTATTGTGTATGTGTGTGGTGCAGTGTGTCGGGGGGGAGGGGTTCTGTGTGTATGTGAGAGGTGCTGTATGTGTGTGTGTGTGAGGTGTGATGTGTGTGAGGGTGCGGTGGGTGATGTGAGGGTGCTGTGGTTCTGTGTGTGAGGGTGCTGTGTGTGATTGATTTGTGTGATGTGTGTAAGGGTACTGTGGGTGATTTGTGTGTGTGAGTGCTGTGTATGATGTGTGTGAGAGTGCTGTGTATGATGTGTGTGAGAGTGCTGTGTGTGATGTGTGTGTGTGACAGTGCTGTGTGTGAGAGTGCTGTGTGTGTGAGAGTGCTGTGTGTGAGAGTGCCGTGTGTGAGAGTGCTGCGTGTGATGTGTGTGTGAGAGTGCTGTGTGTGATGTGTGTGTGAGAGTGCTGTGTGTGAGAGTGCTGTGTGTGATGTGTGTGTGAGAGTGCTGTGTGTAAAAGTGATGTGTGAGAGTGCTGTGTGTGAGAGTGCTGTGTGTGATGTGTGTGATAGAGTGATGTGTGTGAGAGTGCTGTGTGTGAGAGTGTGCTGTGTGAGATGTGTGTGATGTGTGTGTGAGAGTGCTGAGTGTGAGAGTGCTGTGTGTGATGTGTGTGTGAGTGCTGTGTGTGATGTGTGTGTGAGAGTGCTGCCTGTGAGAGTGTTGTGTGTGATGTGTGTGTGTGAGTGCTGTGTGTGACAGTGCTGTGTGTGATGTGTGTGCTGAGTGTGAGAGTGCTGAGTGTGAGAGTGCTTTGTGTGAGAGTGCTGAGTGTGAGAGTGCTGAGTGTGAGAGAGTGCTGTGTGTGAGAGTGCTGTGTGTGAGAGTGCTGTGTGTGAGAGTAATGTGTGTGATGTGTGTGTGAGAGTACTGTGTGTGATGTGTGTGTGAGAGTGTTGTGTGTGAGAGTGCTGTGTGTCATGTGTGTGTGAGAGTTCTGTGTGTGATGTGTGTGTGAGAGTGCTGTGTGTGATGTGTGTGTGAGAGTGCTGAGTGTGAGAGTGCTGAGTGTGAGAGAGTGCTGTGTGAGAGAGTGCTGTGTGTGAGAGTGCTGTGTGTGAGAGTAATGTGTGTGATGTGTGTGTGAGAGTACTGTGTGTCATGTGTGTGTGAGAGTTCTGTGTGTGATGTGTGTGTGAGAGTGCTGTGTGTGATGTGTGTGAGAGTGCTGAGTGTGAGAGTGCTGAGTGTGAGAGAGTGCTGTGTGAGAGAGTGCTATGTGAGAGAGTGCTGTGTGAGAGATGTGTGTGTGAGAGTGCTGTGTGAGAGTGCTATGTGTGAGAGTGCTGTGTGTGATGTGTGTGTGAGAGTGCTGTGTGTGATGTGTGTGTGAGAGTGCTGTGTGTGAGAGTGCTGAGTGTGAGAGTGCTGAGTGTGAGAGAGTGCTGAGTGTGAGAGTGCTTTGTGAGAGAGTGTGCTGTGTGTGATGTGTGTGTGATGTGTGTGAGAGTGCTGTGTGTGATGTGTGTGTGAGAGTGCTGTGTGCGATGTGCTGTGTGTGATGTGTGTGTGAGAGTGCTGTGTGTGATGTGCTGTGTGTGATGTGCTGTGTGTGATGTATGTGTGAGAGTGCTGAGTGTGATGTCTGTGTGAGAGTGCTGAGTGTGAGAGTGCTGTGTGTGAGAGTGATGTGTGTGAGAGTGCTGCTTGTGAGAGTGCTATGTGTGATGTGTGTGTGTGAGAGTGCTGTGTGTGAGAGTGCTGTGTGTGATGTGTGTGTGCTGAGTGTGATGTGTATGAGAGTGCTGAGTGTGAAAGTGCTGTGGATGATGGGTGTGAGAGTGCTGTGTATACATGTTAGAAGGGATTGTGTGTGTTTTGGGGGTAAATAAAAAAAAAGTAGGCATTATGTCCCCCCCCCCTCCCTTCTTACCTTCTAGCCTGGGAGGGGTTACCGGCATGGTGGTACCTGGGAGGGGGGGTCCGGCACGTCCGGCACGCCCTGGTGGTCCAATGGTGAGTGAACTCTAGCCTGTGAGGCTAGAGTTCACTCTCACGAGATCCGGTCGTTGCCATGGCAACACGCCGGATCTCGCAAGAGGAACCCGGCGGAGGTGCAAGATAGGAGTTAGGAGTGTAGTGTGTCCTTTCCCTCCCTCCCCAGTCGCATGTCTGTCCAAGTGGGCCGGTGAGGGAGAGCTTTGATCTCCCCACCGGCCCGTAATGGAAAACAGCGGGGCCGGCGCTCAGATAGTGCCGGCCCTGCATAGACCAGCAGGGGGGATCCTGGGAGAGTGTGAGAGTGCTGTGTGTGAGTGCTGTGTGTGCGAGAGGAACCGGGCGTAGCTGCAAGATAGCTGTGGTGCTGTGGTGCTGTGTGTGAGGGTGCTGTGTGTGATTGATTTGTGTGATGTGTGTGAGGGTGATGTGGGTGATTTGTGTGTGTGGGTGCTGTGTATGATGTGTGTGAGAGTGCTGTGTATGATGTGTGTGAGAGTGCTGTGTGTGATTTGTGTGTGTGAGAGTGCTGTGTGTGAGAGTGCTGTGTGTGAGAGTGATGTGTGTGTGAGTGTGCTGTGTGTGATGTGTGGGTGAGAGTGCTGTGTGTGATGTGTGTGTGAGAGTGCTGTGTGTGATGTGTGGGTGAGAGTGCTGTGTGTGATGTGTGTGTGAGTGCTGTGTGTGATGTGTGTGTGAGAGTGCTGTGTGTGTGAGAGTGCTGTGTGTGAGAGTGCTGTGTGAGAATGCTGTGTGTGAGAGTGCTGTGTGTGATGTGTGTGTGAGAGTGCTGAGTGTGAGAGAGTGCTGTGTGAGAGAGTACTGTGTGTGAGAGTGTGCTGTGTGAGATGTGTGTGATGTGTGTGATGTGTGTGTGAGAGTGCTGAGTGTAAGAGTGCAGTGTGTGATGCGTGTGTGAGTGCTGTGTGTGAGAGTGATGTGTGTGATGTGCGTGTGAGAGTGCTGTGTGTTATGTGTGTTTGAGAGTGCTGTGTGTGAGAGTGCTGTGTGTGATGTGTGTGCTGAGTGTGAGAGTGCTGAGTGTGAGAGTGTTGTGTGTGAGAGTGCTGAGTGTGAGAGTGCTGAGTGTGAGAGTGCTGTGTGT
Organism: Pelobates fuscus; assembly: GCF_036172605.1. Lineage (NCBI taxonomy): Eukaryota > Metazoa > Chordata > Amphibia > Anura > Pelobatidae > Pelobates > Pelobates fuscus. The sequence continues at coordinate 81,343,121 of NC_086325.1, read as the reverse complement.
GTGAGAGTGCTGTGTGTGAGAGTGCTGTGTGTGATGTGTGTGTTAGAGTGCTGTGTGTGATGTGTGTGTGAGAGAGCTGTGAGTGAGAGTGCTGTGTGTGAGAGTGCTGTGTGTGAGAGTGATGTGTGTGAGAGTGTGCTGTGTGAGATGTGTGTGATGGGTGTGATGTGTGTGTGAGAGTGCAGTGTGTGATGCGTGTGTGAGAGTGCTGTGTGTGGGAGTGATGTGTGTGATGTGTGTGTGAGAGTGCTGTGTGTAATGTGTGTGTGAGAGTGCTGTGTGTGCTGAGTGTGAGAGTGCTGAGTGTGAGAGGGCTGAGTGTGAGAGTGCTGAGTGTGAGAGTGCTGAGTGTGAGAGTGCTGAGTGTGAGAGTGCTGTGTGTGTGAGAGTGCTGTGTGTGAGAGTGCTGTGTGTGAGAGTGCTGTGTGTGTGAGAGTGTTGTGTGTGATGTGTGTGTGAGAGCTGTGAGTGAGAGTGCTGTGTGTGAGAGTGTTGAGTGTGAGAGTGCTGAGTGTGATAGTGCTGTGTGTGATGAGTGTGTGAGAGTGATGTGTGTGATGTGTGTGTGAGAGTGCTGTGTGTGATGTGTGTGTGAGAGTGCTGAATGTGAGAGTGCTGAGTGTGAGAGAGTGCTGTGTGAGAGAGTGCTGTGTGTGAGAGTGTGCTGTGTGAGATGTGTGTGATGTGTGTGATGTGTGTGTGAGAGTGCTGTGTGTGATGTGTGTGTGAGAGTGCTGTGTGTAATGTGTGTATGAGAGTGCTGTGTGTGAGTGCTGTGTGTGATGTGTGTGCTGAGTGTGAGAGTGCTGAGTGTGAGAGTGCTGTGTGTGAGAGTGCTGTGTTTGAGAGTGCTGAGTGTGAGAGTGCTGTGTGTGAGTGCTGTGTGTGCGAGAGGAACCCGGCGGAGCTGCAAGATAGAGCATGTTAGGAGTGTAGTGTCTGTGTGTGTGTGTGTGTGTGTGTGTGTGAATATATATATAGATATATATATATATATATATTATATAAATATGTTTGAAAGTATTGTGTATGTGTGTGGTGCAGTGTGTCGGGGGGGGAGGGGTTCTGTGTGTATGTGAGAGGTGCTGTATGTGTGTGTGTGAGGTGTGATGTGTGTGTCAGGATCGGGACAGGGATCCAACACGCAAAGTACAAACAGGACAGGGTACGTATACCGGACCTTAGAATGGCCGGACTAACGTACGGAGAGAAAAGAGAATGGTCAGAAACAAGCCGAGGTCGAGGGGACGAGAGGACAGGTGAGCGAGGAACAAGCCGGGTCAAGGATACCAGAGAGAAACAGAGTAAGTCAAACTAGCCGGGTCGGAACCAAAGGAATAACTGAAATCGCCAGAGCACTGTGTGACTAGACAGGCTAGAACCACGACAGGGCAATGAGTGAATGGGAGAAACAGGTTTAAATACCCTGGTTACAGTGAGTATGCCCGCCTCCGACGAGTCCTGAGTGGCTTCCAGTCACTTGAGTGACAGATCGGTCCGGACTGACGTCATGACGTCGGGCAGCGTGCCTGACGTCATAAAATGAGACGGATCCCTCGCGGCCGGCGTGAGAGTGTCTAGGGGAGCCGCGAGGGATGGAGGAAGCCGACCTGCTGGAGGAGTAAACTACTAAGTCTCTACCTCTTTCGGAGGTAGAGGCTTCAGGTACCCTGACAGTACCCCCCCTCTCAGATACGCCCACCGGGCGGAAGGAACCGGGACGAGACGGAAAGCGTGAGTGAAACGCCCTGCGAAGGCGAGGAGCATGAACATCCTCTTGTGGTACCCAACTTCTCTCCTCAGGACCATATCCCTTCCAGTCGACCAAATATTGTACTCTCCCCCGAGAGATACGAGAATCAATGATGGAGTTAACCTCATACTCCTCCTGACCCTCCACCTGAACAGAGCGAGGAGGGGCGATCGTGGAGGAGAATCTGTTACAGACTAGGGGTTTCAACAATGAAACGTGAAAGGAGTTAGGGATGTGTAAGGCAGCTGGGAGAGCTAGACGATACGCCACTGGGTTAATTCGAGTCAAGATCCTGTAAGGACCAATATATCGAGGAGCGAATTTCATGGAAGGAACTTTAAGCCGAATATTCCTAGTGCTTAACCATACTCTATCGCCTGGAACGAAAATCGGAGCCGCCCTTCTACGTTTATCGGCGTGTTTCTTAACCAGCATAGAATTGTGTAGAAGAATTTGTCGAGTCTGATCCCACAACTTCCTCAAATTGGCAACATGTACATCAACCGACGGTACACCTTGGGAAGGAGAAACCGAGGGAAGAATAGATGGATGAAAGCCATAGTTCATGAAGAAGGGGCTTGAATGAGTAGAGTCACAAACGAGATTGTTGTGCGCAAACTCCGCCCAAGGAATCAAACCGACCCAATCGTCCTGGTGTTCGGAAACAAAACAACGTAGATATTGCTCAATCTTTTGGTTAGTACGTTCAGCAGCTCCGTTAGACTGGGGATGATAGGCAGAAGAGAAATTTAATTTAATACCTAGTTGAGAACAAAAGGATCTCCAAAAACGGGAAACAAATTGGGACCCTCTGTCAGATACGATTTGGGAAGGTATCCCATGTAAGCGAAAAATCTCCCTCGCGAATATCTCTGCCAACTCTGGGGAGGATGGAAGTTTAGGCAAGGGAATGAAGTGGGCCATCTTGGTGAATCTGTCAACCACGGTGAGGATAACAGTCTGTTTTTTAGAGATAGGTAGATCGACAATAAAGTCCATGGCCAAACAAAACCATGGTTTCTCTGGTACCTCTAAGGGATGCAGGAATCCACTTGGGAGCGTATGAGGTTGTTTGGTCTTAGTACACACTTCACACGCAGCGATGAAATCTTTAGTATCTTTACGTAAAGCAGGCCACCAGAAGTCTTTAGAAATCAAAGCATACGTCTTGCGGATACCAGGATGTCCCGCCATCTTGCTGTTATGGAAACATTGCAACAGCTCCAGTTGAAGAGTAGGAGGAACGAAATGTCGACCCTCAGGAGTCTGTTTAGGTGCTAGATGTTGCAGCTTAATGATCTCGGCCAGTAACGGGGAATGAATCCTGAGATTCGTATTAGCAACAATCTTGCATTTAGGAACTATAGAAGAAAGAATCGGTTCAGATACAGTGAAAGGTTCATATTGTCGAGACAAAGCATCGGCCTTAGAGTTCTTAGAGCCAGGTCTGTAAGTAAGCACATAATTGAAATGAGTCAGGAATAAGGACCAACGAGCTTGCCTAGAGGACAAACGTTTAGCCTCCCCAATATAGGACAAGTTCTTGTGGTCCGTCAAAATAGTAACCGGATGCAAGGTGCCCTCCAATAGATGTCTCCACTCTTTCAAGGCTTTAATGACTGCTAACAATTCCCTGTCTCCGATGTCATACCTGCTTTCAGGCCCAGAAAGTTTCTTGGAAAAAAAACCACAAGGATGTAACGGTTTATCCACCCCCAACCTTTGTGAGAGAACGGCACCTACTCCTGTCTCAGAGGCATCGACCTCAAGTAGGAACGGCAAGGACGTATCAGGATGGACTAATATTGGAGCAGAAGCAAAAAGTTCTTTGAGATTTTTGAAAGCAACGAGAGCTTCAGTAGACCAAGTCTTAGTATCAGCCCCTTGTTTGGTCATGTTGGTAATAGGTGCAATAATAGAAGAGTAACCCTTAATGAAGCGCCTATAATAATTGGAGAACCCAATAAACCTCTGGATAGCCTTGAGTCCCTTAGGCAATGGCCAATCTAGAATAGACTGGAGTTTGTCAGGATCCATCTTAAAGCCTTCCCCAGAAATCACGTATCCAAGAAAATCTATCTGGGTCTGGTCAAAGCTGCATTTCTCCAATTTGCAGTATAAGCCGTGTTGTAGAAGTTTGTGTAATACCTTTCTGACTTGTCTATGGTGGGTCTCAATCTCTCTAGAGTGTATGAGAATGTCATCCAGGTATACAATAACACAATCCTGTTGAAATTCCCTAAGAACTTCGTTAATCAGATCCTGGAATACTGCCGGTGCGTTACAAAGGCCAAAAGGCATGACCGTGTACTCATAATGCCCGTAGCGGGTATTAAACGCAGTCTTCCACTCGTGACCTTGTTGAATTCTCACCAAGTTATATGCCCCTCTGAGGTCCAACTTGGTGAAAATCTTAGAACCTTTTAGCCGATCAAAGAGCTCGGTAATCAAGGGGATCGGATAGGCATTCCTAATGGTTATTTTATTCAAACCTCGGTAATCAATACATGGTCTGAGTGAGCCATCCTTCTTTTTAACAAAAAAAAATCCAGCCCCGGCGGGAGAAGAGGATCTCCTAATGAATCCCTTGTCTAAATTCTCCTGAATATACTCCTCTAAAACAGAATTCTCTTTAATGGATAGAGGATATACATTACACCTGGGGGGCATGGTGCCGGGCAAAAGATTAATTTTACAATCAAAGGTCCTGTGTGGGGGTAGTGTATCAGTGTTCTTCTTATCGAACACTGCTTTTAAGTCTATGTACAGAGGAGGTATCTGTCTCCCTGTAGACTGGGTAGAACTATCTGGTGTGTTAATCATAGCCAATGGAGACACCCTGCGTAAACACCTCTCCTGACAACCCTGGCCCCATGAGATTATCTCCCCTAATTCCCAATCGATAATAGGGTTATGTCTCTTTAACCATGGGTAGCCCAGGACTATGGGAACAGAAGGAGATGAAATGAGCATAAGTGATAAGTTCTCCTTGTGTAAGATACCAATAGTTAAGTTAATGGGTATAGTCTCACGAGAGATAACAGGCTCAAGTAAAGGTCTACCATCTATGGCTTCAACGGCCAAGGGTGTATCCCTTAACTGGGATGGGATAGTGTGTTTAGTAGCAAAGAATTGGTCGATAAAATTCTCAGCAGCTCCGGAATCTATCAAGGCCATGGTCTTTAGCATTCCCTTCTCCCACGTTAAAGAAATTGGTAGCAGAAGCCTGTGATCTTTATAATTATGCGTAGAGGACAAAATAGAAACACCCAAGGCCTGTCCTCTAGAGAAACTTAGGTGCGGGCGTTTCCCGAGCGAGTAGGACAATTCAGACGCAAATGACCTCTGGCTCCACAATACATACATAAACCCGCCCTTCTCCTGTACTGCCTCTCCTCTTCAGAGAGGCGAGTATTGCCTATCTGCATAGGTTCAGGATACAGTGAGGTATTGGAATCAGAACTTTGAAATGTAGGGGCTAATTTAAAGGCAGGTCTGAAGTTCCTCTCTCTAGTGTTCTGTCTCTCTCTTAAAAGCTCATCAATATGAGAAATGAACGAAATTGATGAACCCTCCCTTCTCCTGTACTGTCTCTCCCTCTCTGTGAGATGAGTACTGCCTATCTGCATAGGTTCAGAAATACGTAAGTCTTCGAACTCAGAATTTTGAAAGGTAGGCGCTAGTTTAAAGGAGGGTCTACGGGTCCTATCTCGAGTGTTCTGCCTCTCTCTTAGGCGTTCATCAATACGAGATATAAAAGAAATTAAATCCTCTAAATTCTCAGGAAGCTCCCTAGTAGCAACCTCATCAAGGATAATATCTGATAGCCCGTTCAAAAATACATCTATATAAGCCTGCTCATTCCACTTGACTTCTGCCGCCAGAGACCTGAACTCTAGTGCATAATCCACAAGTGTTCGGTTCTCCTGTCTCAGGCGCAACAGTAATCTGGCTGCATTAACCTTCCTACCAGGAGGGTCAAAAGTTCTTCTAAATGCAGCTACAAAGGCATTATAATTATATACCAATGGGTTATCATTCTCCCATAGTGGGTTGGCCCATCTCAGAGCTTTCTCAATGAGTAGGGTGATAATAAATCCAACTTTCGCCCTATCTGTGGGATAGGAGCGAGGTTGTAGTTCGAAGTGGATACTAATCTGGTTCAAAAAACCACGACACTTCTCCGGTGAACCACCATAACGTACAGGTGGGGTAATACGGGAAGAGGCACCTACAGTGGCTACCTCTAGGCCAGAACTTACAGGAGAGATGGAAGTAGTATGGATCTCCTCAGGTGGGTTATTGGCACGAGATAATAGCGCCTGTAGTGCTAGTGCCATCTGGTCCATTCTGTGTTCCATGGCGTCAAACCTGGAATCAGAGGGACCAACCTGACTGTTTGTACCTGCAGGATCCATTGGCCCTGTCGTAATGTCAGGATCGGGACAGGGATCCAACACGCAAAGTACAAACAGGACAGGGTACGTATACCGGACCTTAGAATGGCCGGACTAACGTACGGAGAGAAAAGAGAATGGTCAGAAACAAGCCGAGGTCGAGGGGACGAGAGGACAGGTGAGCGAGGAACAAGCCAGGTCAAGGATACCAGAGGGAAACAGAGTAAGTCAAACTAGCCGGGTCGGAACCAAAGGAATAACTGAAATCGCCAGAGCACTGTGTGACTAGACAGGCTAGAACCACGACAGGGCAATGAGTGAATGGGAGAAACAGGTTTAAATACCCTGGTTACAGTGAGTATGCCCGCCTCCGACGAGTCCTGAGTGGCTTCCAGTCACTTGAGTGACAGATCGGTCCGGACTGACGTCATGAAATGAGATGGATTCCTCGCGGCCGGCGTGAGAGTGTCTAGGGGAGCCGCGAGGGATGGAGGAAGCCGACCTGCTGGAGGAATAAACTACTAAGTCTCTACCTCTTTCGGAGGTAGAGGCTTCAGGTACCCTGACAGTGTGTGAGGGTGCGGTGGGTGATGTGAGGGTGCTGTGGTTCTGTGTGTGAGGGTGCTGTGTGTGATTGATTTGTGTGATGTGTGTAAGGGTACTGTGGGTGATTTGTGTGTGTGGGTGCTGTGTATGATGTGTGTGAGAGTGCTGTGTATGATGTGTGTGAGAGTGCTGTGTGTGATGTGTGTGTGTGACAGTGCTGTGTGTGAGAGTGCTGTGTGTGTGAGAGTGCTGTGTGTGAGAGTGCCGTGTGTGAGAGTGCTGCGTGTGATGTGTGTGTGAGAGTGCTGTGTGTGATGTGTGTGTGAGAGTGCTGTGTGTGAGAGTGCTGTGTGTGATGTGTGTGTGAGAGTGCTGTGTGTAAAAGTGCTGTGTGAGAGTGCTGTGTGTGAGAGTGCTGTGTGTGATGTGTGTGATAGAGTGCTGTGTGTGAGAGTGCTGTGTGTGAGAGTGTGCTGTGTGAGATGTGTGTGATGTGTGTGTGAGAGTGCTGAGTGTGAGAGTGCTGTGTGTGATGTGTGTGTGAGTGCTGTGTGTGATGTGTGTGTGAGAGTGCTGTCTGTGAGAGTGTTGTGTGTGATGTGTGTGTGAGAGTGCTGTGTGTGATGTGTGTGAGAGTGCTGAGTGGGAGAGTGCTGAGTGTGAGAGAGTGCTGTGTGAGAGAGTGCTGTGTGAGAGAGTGCTGTGTGAGAGATGTGTGTGTGAGAGTGCTGTGTGAGAGTGCTATGTGTGAGAGTGCTGTGTGTGATGTGTGTGTGAGAGTGCTGTGTGTGATGTGTGTGTGAGAGTGCTGTGTGTGAGAGTGCTGAGTGTGAGAGTGCTGAGTGTGAGAGAGTGCTGAGTGTGAGAGTGCTTTGTGAGAGAGTGTGCTGTGTGTGATGTGTGTGTGATGTGTGTGAGAGTGCTGTGTGTGATGTGTGTGTGAGAGTGCTGTGTGCGATGTGCTGTGTGTGATGTGTGTGATGTGCTGTGTGTGATGTGCTGTGTGTGATGTATGTGTGAGAGTGCTGAGTGTGATGTGTGTGTGAGAGTGCTGTGTGTGAGAGTGCTGTGTGTGAGAGTGCTGATTGTGAGAGTGCTATGTGTGATGTGTGTGTGTGAGAGTGCTGTGTGTGAGAGTGCTGTGTGTGATGTGTGTGTGCTGAGTGTGATGTGTATGAGAGTGCTGAGTGTGAAAGTGCTGTGGATGATGGGTGTGAGAGTGCTGTGTATACATGTTAGAAGGGATTGTGTGTGTTTGGGGGGTAAATAAAAAAAAAGTAGGCATTATGTCCCCCCCCCCCTCCCTTCTTACCTTCTAGCCTGGGAGGGGGGGACCGGCATGGTGGTACCTGGGAGGGGGGGTCCGGCACGCCCTGGTGGTCCAATGGTGAGTGAACTCTAGCCTGTGAGGCTAGAGTTCACTCTCACGAGATCCGGTCGTTGCCATGGCAACACGCCGGATCTCGCAAGAGGAACCCGGCGGAGGTGCAAGATAGAGTGTATGTTAGGAGTGTAGTGTGTCCTTTCCCTCCCTCCCCAGTCGCATGTCTGTCCAAGTGGGCCGGTGAGGGAGAGCTTTGATCTCCCCACCGGCCCGTAATGGAAAACAGCGGGGCCGGCGCTCAGATAGTGCCGGCCCTGCATAGACCAGCAGGGGGGATCCTGGGAGATCCTCCCCTGCCAGCCACGGCCCATAGCCACTACGGCCCACCAGGCATTTGCCCGGTGTGCCCGATGGCCAGTCCGGGCCTGGTCAAATTAGAGATATGCTATCTTAGGTAGCACCCAGTGATGCTGTCTGTAAAAAGGACACCTAAACTTTGATGCATTGTCAGGAGTATATGTCGTAGTAGAAAATTATATACAAACATCCAATTGGCATGGGCACACAGCAGCTCCTTAATATGTTTGCAGCTTTATTGAGCCAAAAGAAAAATGCCATTTTTCTCACGATTGAATAAAGCTGCTTAAATAATTAGAACCTGTTATGTGCCTATGCCAATTGAATTTCTGCATATTTGTTGGAGATTTGTGCGATCTCTGGTGTAAATACACCAACAAGACTTCTGGTCAAGTGCTATCCCTCTCTACTATTTTCTAAATTGTAGAAAATAATATCTACATGATCAAATAAATGTAAGTTTCAACATAATATTCTATTTCTTTTTATCTCCAACCTCCCAATTTCCACTAAATAACATCCCAAATTAAGTGAACAAATATAAATCTGATTCTACCTTAATATTACCCCAAATAGTTCCTATGTATTCATTATTAATCATACACCAGAGATTGAGGTTGTGTTATCATTAGTAGAGTTATTCGCAATCAGTTGTCAGTTGAAACGTGGTCTGTTATTGGATCCCAAAGTCACTTGGAATTCAGTGATTGGGCTATGATAGACTGCCCACTTGTATACACGATTCTTATACATGCAGTTTTGGACTGATACCTGCAACAAGTGTACGTATATTTTTACTCAGCCTAAGTCATAGAGTAGCTGGTTCACTTCTTTTTTTATTTTGTGAGTCATCAATATTGTGTCACAACAATTACTGAATAAACAACACTTCTGGGCACAGAAAAACACAGGCTTCTGGTAGATGGCAGATTCTCAATAACCAACTGACCCATTTTAGTTCTCAATGGATTAATTGTTTTTTATTCTTAATTTTTTTTGGTAATGACCAAATATAGATACACAAACAAAAAGATGGCCAGACAGATACATCTGTAGAGATAGATAGATAGATAGATAGATAGATGCATTAACAAATGAAAATAATGAGTAATATAAAGTAGCAAAGAATGACTGATAAAAAAGAAGAACAGTATAACTAGATCAGATTTCTCTTGAAACTCTAAGATATCTAGCCAACCCTCGATATCTCGATACATATGTTACATTACACATGCAGACTTCCAGTGAGCATCAGTTTGCAGGAAACAACATGGTTACCAAGTCCATGCAGGCACAGTGTACAAAATGTCAAGCAAACTATATGTATTTGTCCTCTTTTAAGCTAATGTGGCAGCTGTTCAATTTAAATAGGCAGTAAACTGATTAAACTGACACACTATAAAAATGCCTTTTAAATATTGGCTAATTTGTGCCATATTGAGCAGCACAGCTGCTCAGTAATCAAACCAATATTATATGTTAGCCACTAGTAAACAACAAGCCGAGGAAAACTCTTATAATTGCCAGCACTTCTTCACTCTTACCAAATAGGGACAGTGATGTCTTCTACTCGAATGTCTTTATTTCCATGCCTACACTTTGATGCAATCCTTTCCAAAATGATAAAATGAATAAAATAGTTTTAGGTTTGTATTACACATTTGTAATCCTCTGGACACAATGAAGGAGTATGAAAAGTGAAAATAAATAAATAAACATAAAACTGATTATCTAAGACAGGGGTTCTCAACCCAGTCCTCAGGACCCCCTACCAGTCCAGGATTTGGGGATTACTTGGGTGTGTCTAAGGTGTTTAGAAAAAGGAAAAAAAAACACCTTAGACTCTAAGGTGTTTTTTTCTTTTTATTTCTAAACACTTTAGACACACCCAGGTAATCCCTAAACCCTGGACTGGTAGGGGGTCCTTGAGGACAAGGTTGAGAACCCCTGATCTAAGACAATATAATGATTCAATAGACTCCTAGAATAGAGAATATAGAGGGTTATGTTTAAAATGTGGTCCAAATTACTAGATGTTGGGCAGTCATCGTGAAAGCCAGGGGAACCTGCAGGCACATTGCATTGGTTACTCTACTTCTTTTCCATGTTTGCACCACTTTTTAGAACTGACATTTTTATATTATCCCCAATGTCCCCAAAATATATATGGCACTAATGTAAGCCATCATGCAATTTATGGTTAAAACCAGTTTATATAGTACTAGCCTCAACCCGCTGATGTTTTTCAACAACATCCTGATGCTGTCCAGCCAGCTTACTTTAAAACATCTGGGGTGACAAGGTTAGTCATCAATGTAATAATAATTATGCATAGATATAACTAGATATTATTATTATTATTATTATTATTATTATTATTATTATTGTTATTATTACATTAATAATAATTATAATATCTAAATAGTGTTAACATGTATGTGGTAAAGAGGCCGGCTAGGTAGGAAGAGACAATGCTTTAAGAGTTGGGGATAAGTGCACAAGGGTACAAAATGTAAATGTAATATGGACTGACAGTGAGAAATAAATATACCCAATGGGATGAAATAACAGTAGGGCTGCGTCACATACAAGGGAGCGACTTATTAAATGAAACCGAAAAGATATAACTGGTATGTGAGCGCTCCAATTAATTATGCAGATCTACATAAAAATCAAGATGAAAATATCAATAAACTTAAAAATGACCAATCTCGCCGAGATCACCACAATGACCACCATAAACCACAATTGAATGTACTGGGTGAGTCTTATCTGAATCAGAATACTCTACACATATATATAAGAGTATAACAAAATATCATTTATTGTATAGTAAACCAATCATAAAAAATGAAACAACATCTCAAAACGTCCAGTATCAGATGTAAACGTGATGAATAGTAAGGGGCCCCTTATTCATATTCTTGTCGACAAAGGACTGATGTAAAAAATCAGAGATGTGCACATTAGCATAAAAACTATATGTGAACTCAAAAAAGTTCAAGCAGTAGGCTCCAGTCCAGTCCGTGAAAAAATATATAAGTGGATAAACGGATAATGCCCAGACGACCAAGCCGTCTTACGGAGAGGGAGCTCAAACACCAGCCAAACACCCTGGTCAAGACTAAGAGGGAAGCGATAGGGATGGCCCCAAAGGTGAAAAAATCACATCCAGATATGGAAAACTATGGGGATATCACTTCAGCAACTTACCCTATCCGTCCGACCATCGGGTGAGAAACTGGGAGCACATAAACTCCAAACCGTGAACGGCCTTTTTCCTGCAGCCCTCACGGTTTGGAGTTTATGTGCTCCCAGTTTCTCACCCGATGGTCGGACGGATAGGGTAAGTTGCTGAAGTGATATCCCCATAGTTTTCCATATCTGGATGTGATTTTTTCACCTTTGGGGCCATCCCTATCGCTTCCCTCTTAGTCTTGACCAGGGTGTTTGGCTGGTGTTTGAGCTCCCTCTCCGTAAGACGGCTTGGTCGTCTGGGCATTATCCGTTTATCCACTTATATATTTTTTCACGGACTGGACTGGAGCCTACTGCTTGAACTTTTTTGAGTTCACATATAGTTTTTATGCTAATGTGCACATCTCTGATTTTTTACATCAGTCCTTTGTCGACAAGAATATGAATAAGGGGCCCCTTACTATTCATCACGTTTACATCTGATACTGGACGTTTTGAGATGTTGTTTCATTTTTTATGATTGGTTTACTATACAATAAATGATATTTTGTTATACTCTTATATATATGTGTAGAGTATTCTGATTCAGATAAGACTCACCCAGTACATTCAATTGTGGTTTATGGTGGTCATTGTGGTGATCTCGGCGAGATTGGTCATTTTTAAGTTTATTGATATTTTCATCTTGATTTTTATGTAGATCTGCATAATTAATTGGAGCGCTCACATACCAGTTATATCTTTTAAGTGCACAAGGGTGCTGTAAATGAGAAATTGGTGAGTCACAATTGGATGGGGAGCATATTGTTAATTTGGCTTTCAATAGACAAAACCTAAATAGATAGATGGGCATAGGCTTTCAGAGACAACAATTACAAGAAACAACAGACAGTCCATCTGTCAAATCTGTATATAGTATGATTTTTACCTTTCACACAGAGAACTGTTCGTATTATGCTAAATGAAAATCACTTTGTTACACTTGCCCATAGACCAAAAGTGTACAGGTTTCTCCAGCCTATTATTATGTCTAATAAAACCAAAGAAAAATAAGTTACTTGTGCACTATTCCAAATCCCTGTGCATATGTAAACAACACACAAATGATAACTCATATTATTTTAGCTCCACTCCAATGGCCACTAGATTTAAGCCCACCTGCCATGTCAAGGCAAACCTCTTAGATGGGCCCTACTCTAACAATTCACCTGATTTGTTTCCGCTTAAGGCAAAAGAAAATCTCTAATGAGATAGAAAATCTTAAAAAGTAAACTTTTTTTTCTGTAACATTTTTTTGGGGGGATGTATTGGGGCTGATGTGTACTATGGTCATTGCTGCTGCCCAGCAATAGTGAAAGTTTGAGTGCAGGACTTATTTTTGTGTATTTCTATTATGTCTGTTTGAATTTTTAGCACAAGGATTATAAAATAGCAAATGTCCAGTAGGTATCAAACACAAGCTCTTATGGTTTTCAAATAGCTTTGATGAGTTTTCTGTCGATTGAGGGAAGATGGATTTGGGGACAATGAAAAAGTCAGATTGTATGAGCTTGATGCAAGTTTTAACTTACAAATCTGGAGCTATGCTGATATGTTTCTGGAAAAAAAAATCATTGATTTAGAAAGTATGATTATCATCAGAGGTTGCTCTTTTGATGTCCAGTGGGCTCATTACACTAAGGCAGAAGTTAAATTTCCTTCTAGTGCTGTATTCCATATAAATTTTCATATCTCACACTGTGAGAATCTTTATTTAAATGATGTGTTAATGAGTTTGTATGCAAGAATGGGTTGATGCATTGTGAAGATACATGGCTGTATGGGATATTGTTGTAAATGGATGTGGTTGGGAAAATTATTTGAGGTGGGATGTGGTGGGGTGATGCACTAGGGAGGAATGTAACTGGAGAGATGTTTTTATAAGTGATTTTTCTGATGGATTATGACACCAAGAAGAGGCGTGGACAAAGAAAGGACAGTGGAAGCCAAAATACATTCAGGAGGGATAATAGGAGTGTTATCTTGCTCCTGTTCTTCCTCTGTCTTAAACTGTCTGGATAAGGCATTAGCCTTTACGTTCCTAATACCAGGCCTATAAATTATAATATAATTAAAAAGAGGAACAGAGACCATCTAGCTTGTCTGGATGACATTCGTTTAGCTTCCCTGATAAATTCCAGATTTTTTATGATCAGTTATGGTCAGTTTTGGATCCTTCAACTAGATGTCTCCACTCCTTTAGTGCAAATATGATAGCCAATAGCTCCCAGTTACCAATGTCATAATTCCTTTCCACTGGGGGACAGAGTTGCAGTGGTTTGTCATGACTGTATAGCACCAACCCCTGTTTCAGAGGTGTTTATTTCTAATATGAAAGGCCTGCTGGAATCAGGATGAGCGAGTATAAGAGCTGAAGCAAATTAAATCTTAAGTTGTTCAAAGGTATTAATGGCTTCTCTTGGCCAAAATGTACCTTTAACTGTTTTACGTATCATATTGGTTATTATCGTAGAAAAGTCCTTAATAAATCTATGATAATAATTAGAAAACCCAATGAATCTTTGAATAGCCTTCAGACCATGAGGCAGAGGCCATTGTAACATTGCCTCTAGTTTCTTGGGATCCATCTTGAATCCTGAGGCAGATATCTGATATCCAAGAAACTGTACCTCCGTCTGATCAAATAGGCCTTTTTCTAGTTTGCACTACAGACCATTTTTTTTTTTTTTATAATTCTTTATTTTTGAGTTCAGGAATGGAGCGTTACATTTCTTGTGCACACATTGCCAATATACAGTACATTTCACCAAGTTAGTGTTTACTGCTAAAGTTATACTGTTACTTGCACAGTGTCTATATCCATTTCTTGTGCCCACATTACCTGAATACCGTGCATTTCACCAAGTTAGTAATTGCTGTTGAATTTATAAATTGACTTGTACAGTGTCTAAATACATTTCTTGTGCATACATGGCCAATATACATTGCATTTCGCCTAGTTGGTAATTGCTACTGCATTTAAACATTGACTTGTACAGTGTCAAAATATAATGCATTTTAGTAGATCATCTCCTTTGGAGTCTTGGTGGAAGCCAGGCTTATTGCACACTATTCTCCAGTTGTTATGGAAGGTCTTGTCGTTTTGTGCCAATCTGGCATACCGAACTTCATTTGGGATGGTTTGGGGGGAAGGTATAAGAGGGGGGTGAGAAAGAAAGGGTGGGGTGTAGGCAGGAGAGGGAGGGGCGGAGCACACCGGGAGTGTCCGCCTCATATGGGGCCTCGTATGGGCGCTTAGGCTTACGTGTATGTGTCAGGGGTTTTGTGAGTCTTCTCAAGGTTGCCATGCCTTAACAAAGGAGGTTGTGGTATTACGCACCTGTGCTGTCAGATTGTCCTTTATTTTGTGTATCACTTTGTGCATGGGGGGGGGGGTGTCTGGGCTGAGCCATTGTTGGGTCAGTGCCCGTCTGCCCACTAAGGTCATTTTGTTCACTAATTTCTATTCTCGCGTCATGAGATCATCTAGCGGTTTGTCTAGGAGATATGTCCATGGGTCTCTATGTATTGGTCTCTCTAGGACTGCCGTCATCAATTTCTCTATATCTATCCAGTAGCTCTCTATCTTGGGACATGTCCACCACATGTGAATGTATGACCCCCTCATCCCGCATCCCCTCCAGCATTTGTCCGTGGGGGTTTTCCCCATTCTATATAGTTTTACCGCGGTGGTGTACCACCTCAGGATGTTTTTGTACACCTGTTCCTGGAGTGTGACACATATGGACACCTTGGCTGCTGCTTCCCATATGTTCCGTCAGTCCTCCCCCTCCCAGGTGCAGTAGGGGCTCAAGGGCCAGTATAGAGGAGTGGCGAAAGCAGGCAGCCCTGTCTTGTGCCATTACTAACTTTGAATGGTTTTGGGGTCGCCCCTGGTATGGCTATTTGTGCCTGTGGGTTTGTGTACAATGCTCTCACTGCTGTAATGTAGCTTTCAGGTAGGCCTATGTGTTGCAGAAGGGCAAAGAGGTAGTGCCATTGGATCCTGTCGAAGGCCTTCTCTGTGTCTAGGGATAAGGCATTCAGGTCTTTCTGGCCCAACAGATCAAGTCCACCGCTCGTCTAGTGTTCTCATACAGTTGAATTGTTGGTACAAAGCCCACCTCGTCCACGTGGACCAGTCTGGGCAGTATGTGGCCCAGCCTGATGGCCAGAATTTAACGTAGATTTTGGATTCAACATTGATTAGGAAGATGGGGTGGTGGTTGGCTACATTCGCTTTGTCTCGCCCCGGCTTTGGGATTAGGATCACATTAGCCATGGCCAGCTCTGCATTGGGCTGTCCCCCTCCCATCCACTCCTGAAACATGGCAGTCATGTGTGGCACCAATTCGTCTCTCAATGCTTTATAATAGGCACGACTAACCCATCCGGGCCTGGCACCTTGTTGCCCTTAAACATCCCTGTTACGGTTGCCTCCAGGCTGGCTGGAAGTTGGACCGTAGAAAAGGATGCTCCTAGCGCTTACCCAAGGACCATCAGCACCATAGCCACCATAAGCACTGCGAACTCCACGAACCACCGCTGCTGGGCTAGTATCTCGCCGTCTGCTCTGCGCCCTGGACCTACGACCAGGCTCCAGGTTCCAATAGGTGAACCTCTCCCTTCTGTAGAGTGAAGCAGGATCAGGAACAAGAGCTCTTACAAGAGCTCAACAGCTAAGGGAGTATGAAGAGCATAGCAATCCCTGTAGTGATTATAGCTGTCCCCTACAAACATGAGTCGAGGCTGCAAGTTAGAGGGTCAGAAGAGGTCTGAGATGCTGGAACACCCAGCCTGGCTTTTATTGAGGTTACATGCAAATAGGACACTCCCAGGGGGAGGCATAAAATCACCAATCACACATCTGGTGCAACCCACACATTCCCTCCCCTCAGATAAACAGTTAAACCAATTATTACATACAATAAAAATACAGTTTTTACACACACACTGTAACTTTAAAACCATACATCCAATTTCAATAAAAGTTGCAGATTCAGACTCAGCATACATCAAACATAAACACTTCCAAAAATCAGCCAAATCCCTCCAGTGGATCAAAAGTTAGCTGGAAGTCCTTTATGACCGACCGCAAGCACAATTTCCTGCCCAAAACAGTTCCATAGATTTGGGCTGTGCGGTCGGTCAATTTCATGCGAAAAAACGACTAAGTCCCATTTCGAACGGGACTTAGTCTCTGGAGCTGCAAGTTCCGTATGGGAGAAGGTAAGGGTCAGCGGTGTTCGGCAGAATGTGTAGCCGATTTTAGTTCCACAGAATCTTTAGCATACACCGCTGACCGCATTCGAGTAAACCAAGATGGCCGCCGCCACGTGCAATTAACCGGCAGTAACCTCACAGCCTGGGAGGTAAATTGCCTGCACACTTTAGCTTCTGGGTGGTCCGCCTGTGTGGTACTCGGTTCAGTAAGCCCTATTTACTGAACCAAGTGGGGGAAAGCCAGGAACAAGTTATTTTAAAGGTCTGGGGACATAGTCTTAAAGGGGCATTGTTCAGCAAAGTCACAATATGTCCCCAGACGGTTCTTAAAGGGCCATACACACCAATAAAAGTTAATAAATTTTCAGGGGCACAATTTTCCAGGGGCCATAGTCATGAGGCAGGAGGCTGGCAAATAGGCTTCTCCACAATCCAGGGAAGCAGGGCAATTTTTCATTTAAAGGGCCAGTTACAAATAGCCATTTGTAACAATCCCTATGGCTCTTTCTACTTCCTCCTTTGTTATTTGTGCTACCAGGTCTCCTAGGTCCGCCCCGTGGGCTTCGGGAGGTGTACCCTCCCCAGGAACCCAGAGACTGCCTTAACGTGTTCCTTGTTGTCCCGTCTTTGCCTGGGGAGTGGTTGTATAAGTGGTGTAGGAATTTGGGGAATTCCTCATTAATGTCCTGCAGGGACGTGAGGGTACTGCCTTGGGTGTTCGTGATGGTTGTGATATGTTTGTGTTTGTATTTAGGACTGTATTTAGATCGCTGCCAAACTCATGGTAGACGCTGTGTCTGCCCATCTGGTTTAAGAAGTGTCAGACAATCCTGGAAGGAACATGCTTTTACCATGCCAAGTGGTTAAGAAATTCCCCCCCCATGTGCAGGTCTGCTGTTGCTGGGGTGACTAGGGACATCCTCTGATCGTCATGTTGGAAGTGTGGAAAAAAGGGGAAAGTACTATGGATGTGAAAGTGTGGTCTTGTGGTATGATTGGCATGGCAAAATTAAGGAACCTGGTAGGGATTGTAGTTCCTTGCAGTTGTAAGTACTAAGCAGGTTGATGTAGCTGAGAATGTTCCCTATTTGTCTTGTGGTAACGTGCGTGTATGGATGACGACTCAAGTTGTATGCCCAGTAATGTGATGATAGTGTCTGGGCCTTCTGTTTCTTATGTGGTACTGGGACGCCCAAGTGGTCAACCAGACTAAGCTGGCGTGAGGCTTCTAGTGAAAAATATGTTATCTTTGATCAACAAGAAGTCTTATAGATAGTGTATGACTGTAAGGCCTCTGGATATGTTATCATAACCAGCACAGACTATCTGCAAATATCGATAGTAGGCTAATCTGCAGCCCGAAAGTTGAGCAGGGAAAGGATTGCCCATTTTATGACATGTAAGTGCCAGTGTGTAGGGTAGATGGTAGCCGTTTACTGCGTTGATGATAGTGGTCTTACTTAACCAAGCTTCAACCCATGCTTAAGTGATAGCTCTAAAGGTAGATAAATGGTGTTGTATAGTAAGAAAACTCCTCAGAGGGTATGAGGGAGTTGAGACTTGGGGTAGCAGAGGTGTGTGGTGCCAATAAGTCTATGGTTAGTCTTTGTTTAAGGGAAGATTTCCTTGTGACAATACCAATGTGTTTGTGTTTGGTGCCATGCTGTAAATGGTGGAGATTGGAAGACCCCTCTGCAAATCTTGGCTATGAGTGTGTTTACAGCCAATGATTCTGTTGTGCTGACTGTAAGTGAGGGCATGCTATATTCCTTGAAGGTGTATTTATATATATATATGACATTCTATATATATCTATCTATATATAAAATACAAATAACCGCAAGTATTAAAGGATCACTATAGTGCCAGGAAAACATACTCGTTTTCCTGGCACTATAGTGCCCTGAGGGTGCCCCCACCCTCAGGGTCCCCCTCCCGCCCGGCTCTGGAAAGGGTAAAAGGGGTAAAACTTACCTTTTTCCAGCGCTGGGCGGGGAGCTGTCTGCTTCCGATCCTCCTCCGTTCCGCCCCGTCGGCTGAATGCGCACGCGCGGCAAGAGCTGCGCGCGCATTCAGCCGGTTGCATAAGAAAGCATTTACAATGCTTTCCTATGGACGCTTGCGTGCTCTCACTGTGATTTTCACAGTGAGAATCACACAAGCGCCTCTAGCGGCTGTCAGTGAGACAGCCACTAGAGGCTTTGGGGGAAGGCTTAACCCATTTATAAACATAGCAGTTTCTCTGAAACTGCTATGTTTATAAAAAAATGGGTTAACCCTAGCTGGACCTGGCACCCAGACCACTTCATTAAGCTGAAGTGGTCTGGGTGCCTAGAGTGGTCCTTTAAGGCCGTTTGGCCTGTATTTGTGGGAGGGGCTTAAATTAATTCACTCCCCTATATAAGGGACACCCCTTACCTGACTCATATCGCTTGAGGTCAGCATCAGAATGATTTCCACTTCCGGGTCACCCAGACGCCATTTTACCTGATTACTCCATGAGGTTTTCTAAGCTGAGCTGTGTCAGGAATCCAGCCACAGGCTTTTCCGGCCTACCACCTTCTTTCTTCAATCCATCACCGTGGATGGTGTCCAAGTGACTCACAAACCGTAAGTCGACCTACCCGTTACGCCAGGCATCAGTCCCACGGCACCATGCATGGGTCAGGTCCTCACTTTACGGCTGCATTTTGTCTAAGTTTGTTCTAAAACCATTGCATGTTAATGCATATCATTCGTTTAAACCCCCTACCGGTCTTTGGGTGTACTACAGGCTTCTTAGACATTATCGCATTTCATGTGTAAATATTATTTATATATATATATATAAATATAATATATATATATATAATACAAAATACAGTTAGAATGAAATTACATATGAATATATAATTTATATTACATTTTGTTTCAATATTTTATTTATTTATTTATTATTGTAATTATACATATATATATATATATATATATATATATATATATATATATATATATATATATAATATATGTGTATATATCTATTATATATATAATATATATACATATTATATATATGTAGCGCCATTCAAGTGTATTTTAATAATAATATATATACTAATATTAGTATTAAAATACACTTTGTATGATGTTACATATATATATAAAAATACTTCTAATTTAATTTTACACATGTCTATTTTTTTTTATTTTTTACACTACCTACCAGCAGGGAGACTGTCTGATATTTTAGACAGTCCCCCTGCTGGCAGATCCACAGCCAGCTATAGGGGGCCATGTGATCGCTCTTTGAGAGCGATCACATGGCCCCCGGGGGCCTCATTTGCCAGGGGAGGGCTGCCTGGGCTGTCAGGCAGCCCTCCAGAAGAGGATCGCGGCGGAGGTGAGTAGATCTCACCTCCTGGGGGCTTAAGCCGTTACGGCGTTAAGGGGTTAATATATCATCTATATATTCTAACATGAAGGAATAGATGAAATCTCTCAAGACATCATTGATGAGATCCTGTAAAACAGCGGGGGCATTACATAACCGAAAAGGCATGACTAGGTATTCGTAATGCCCATTACGGGTATTAAACGCTGTTTCCCATTCATGCCCTTCCCTGATTCTAACTAGCATATAAGCACTCCTTAAATCCAGTTTAGTGAATATCTTAGCCCTTTCAACCTGCAAAAAGTTTAGAAGGGTAAGCATTTCTTATGGTGATTTTATTGAGCGCCCTGTAATCAATACAAGGATGCAGATCACCCTCTTTTCTATACACAAAGAAAAACCCTGCTCCCGCTGGGGAAGAGGATTTGTGTATATGACCTTTAGTCGATGCATCCTGTATATATTCCTCAATGATTTTACTGTCATGGGGAGACAGGGTATGAACTGTCCCTTTAGGGGGTATAGTACCTGGCAATAGATCTATAGAACAATCATAGGATCTATGCGGAGGAAGTGTATTGGCATGTATCTTGTTACACCTCCTTTGGCTTCCCATTTTGGGAGAGAACCGTGGCTGACAATGAAAAGGCTTCAGGACAGAGTCAATAGTTATAAGTAGAATGGAGGTACATTGTGTGAGTGTGGCTTCAGAAGGTGGGATTTTCTTGGGTAAAGCAGGGACAATACTGTCTCCTTGTTCATCTCTTACCACTATTTTTTTTTAACTACCCAGTTAAGCACATAAAAAACTTAGCAACACTACTTAATATTTGCAATTGGGAATAATACTGAGATATTTTGTTAAAATTGTAATGGAAATATAAAATGCGCTAGTAAATCACTGTAGAATTAAGCCTAGGCAAAATACAATATTAAAAAAAAATACACTGCACCTATTTCTTTTATTTCCTTGATGTAAACAACACACAAATGATACCTAATATTGCTATTTATTCTGTAATTGCTATGGTCAGATTGGGAGCTATTATTTATCTGCCACTATAAACATCACCAGGTCATCACAGAAAATTGCTATTGCACAAAAGGAAATTACTGAGTGAAAGAATTGATTTTAAAACAAAATATTGAAATCTAATTCTTTATGCTGGCAAATACAAAACACAGCATCGTGCAATTCTGCTACTAGCATAGCTCATCAACCTGTGAAGCTTGCATAATAAACAGAAATGTTTTGAGAGATGCATAAGCCATGATGTCGTTTAATCATATCCACTTTTCAGATTTTAACTATCCATGTCATATATATGTACAGTACCTTGCAAAAGTATCCAGACCCCATTGCAAATGATTGTAGATTATGCTAGCTTTAGTGTACCTATAATCTTAATTTTATTAATGACAGGAGGCGAGTATTTGCTTAAGTCTCTCTTTACTAGAACTCCACAGCAGCACAGAAAAAACAACCAATCAGAAAAAAGTTAGGTACTATAAAACTCCCCTCCCCATGCATCATTTCCTCTTTCAAGCTGCGACAAAACAGAATAAAAGGCAGAGAACATCATGGGGAAGAAACGAAGTCCTAGATACGATGAATATAACGATGTCCACCATCCGAGAGTAACCGTCAAACTAGATAGTGTTGATGGACTGTAAACTGAAACGAGAGAAAAACAGAATCGAACAGGTTGATTATCCAATGAAATGTACTCAGAATAAACATGTAGGTACCCAATGTAGCAACCAAAATTAACCTTAATATGTAGATATCCCAACCCTACTTATGAAAAGAAACACAGACATAATGAACAAGCGACAGGTATCAGAGACAACAAACAGTGTTGCATACGTACCTGATAATCTAAACTATAACATTAAACAAGGGAGGGACAAGAATGGGTGGGAAATACTCGCCTCCTGTCATTAATAAAATTAAGATTATAGGTACACTAAAGCTAGCATAATCTACAATTTTATAACATGACAGGAGGCTTCGTATTTGCTGTTTCAACGCTCAATTCACCAATCCAACGCTGTTTGTGTCGCTGGTATCTATTGCAGGAAATATCAGAGTAATCCTAATTGGACATTCCAAGTTTGATAATTGACAGTAGACGGATAAAAGAAAATGCCAGCCGACGAAGCATCTCAATTACGGAAAAAAGTACCATCCGCTGGTAAATCCATTGTATGTGGTTGCGACTTGTTTCCTAGCAGCCGGTCCATGAGCTGGCAAGCTGACCTATCAGCCACCTTCCTGTAGTTTTAATATCAAAGGTCAAGTTCGGACTTGGGGACGCGAGAAGAAACTGTCACCGTCTCAACTCATGATCCGTAAGGCGGTTCCTCCGATCGTGCCAGGGATATTCGGCGATGCGGTCTTGCAGGTAGATCTCCAATTTCAAGGAATGCGCCCAAGTCCACTACCAAAATCGTATTAGAAACCGAGGAGGAACTTTCGTTCCTTCCTGTCCTACCCGGTGATATGTCTCATCCGAGAATAATTTCATAATGCAGGCAAGAGCGTGGCCAAACTAGCCGTATTCTAAGTGATTCTAAGATTCCAAATGGACTGAGTAAACCTTGGACGCAGTAGAGAAAGACTCCAAAGGACCTCCATTCAGGGTTCCGAACTGAACTTGTGTGGAAGGACGGTGGTCGACTATACTGGGAATAGCGAATCCTGGAAACCTTCAAAGGAAGGGAAAAGCCAACCGGAACGCAGATTTCCATCCAGCAATGCCCTCGTCAAAGAGTGAAAGATGTCTGTAGGAGTCGGGGTACACCAGGTACCTCCGTAAAGTCTCATAGATCCCCTCGACGGTAGTTGAAAAAAAGGGGGTAGCGCGAATCCAAAAACAGACGGCTCCCGTGAGGGATGAATAGAGTATAGACGAAGGGTCCTCCATCTCCGAACCATGTTCACCAGGTATGCGCTCTGATTTTATCCCAAGATCGTAAAGACTGGAGAAGTCAAGACAAACGAGGATTCCTGATTTACCATATGACCCATACGTACGGTTTTACCTTCAGACCGGGCAATAGTCCTTCCTTAATGTTGTTACCCGAGCAAGGCGGTGCCTGTTTGCTCCATGAAGGTCTCCGTATCTCCCGACATCTTGACATGGGGGAAACTTTCTGCTCAGTTTGCTAGTAATGGTCTGGATATCTAAAACAGAAAGCAAACTCTGTATTATATGGTGCCGAATATGCCAAAAACCTGCACTCTCAAAATACCGGAGGACCATCCGTTAGTGTACCATCTCCAGGAGTGTGTGTAAATAAATGGGAGACTCCCCCCGTTATACCTCTGAGTATTTCTCGCGTGTTTTACAGCAGCCCGGATCCAGTAGATCCATCACGGGAGATAGAATAGAGGGATCTAGTCCAAACATGTAATACTTGCATGACCAGGCAGTCCTCTAGGACGAAGCCAGTAGCGTGGATGGCAGCTCTAATTGAATTCCGGAGGGACGCCCCTCTATGTAGTCATCAATGTCTTGCACAGGCACAAGCCTGTGTGATGAACAAATGGCCGGTACTGTAGAGCGTCGAGTGCATGAAAGAGCCGCGCTCTCTACTACTGTGATCGCATACCGTGAGAGCGTCCGGGTGCTAGCCTGAGCGGGCCGCACCCATTAGTAACCAACAGCAGAGTCTACATCCGAGACCGGTTCTCTCTATGAGAATGGGTCCACCCAACTTGTACTTTGTATCCAGCCCAGTATCTGGTTGATGACGAGTGAGGGACTGCGCCCTCCAATAACAAATCAGTATCCGGTTCCGTATGAGAGGATTCGCCCACTGCTCCTGAAAATAAATATACTCGGATCGAGGTGATGGAGGGCCGCACCCTCCTGTGGTGCAAACTAGAGTCCCTAGAGATTATGGGTGACCAAAACCGTAGGGCGCACCAATCACAAATGTCAGCATAAGGCTGAGGGCAATCTGGGAAACAAGGAATGGAAAACTATCAACCGACTATCCGGATCCCGTGCGCGCGCGCGCAGGGTCCTGGTACGCTGTTGGTAGTCCGAGGAAAGCTGGAGACGTTCTCCGCAATCCACGAGTGCCCGGGAGGTCGGAGGAGACCAAGTCAGGCCTCACGACGACCCGAGCGAATAGGAAAAGGAAGTCATGAAAAAAACAAAACAAAACAAAAAAGCAACAATAAACGAAGATAAGAGAAAATACACCCATTCTATCTCGGATAGAATGTAAACAGCAGGCCGGAAGGTAAGAAAAGTAAATCCCACTGGACAGGGCCAGGAGCTAACCTAACGCAGGAAAAAACTACCGAACCTATAGGGACTCTGGGAGGCATATACAGAGTAGATGGTAAAGACAAGGGAAAAACACAGCTTTCTCCTGAAGGAGTCTGAATACCGGTCCCTGCCGGTGCGAAGTTCTCCTTGGAGACATGCAGTTGCCGGTTTGGAGTAAACCGTGGATGTGTCCGGGGTCTTCATAAGAAACTTTGCCCTTCAGGCATGAGGTTTAGGGCCTTCACCCTTCCCGCCATATTCAGATGGCCGTATACTGGTGTCCTCTCGAACACTATGGCAATGGTGTTTGCCCGGACACCTGCCTATCTCCATGTCACTGGTGTGCACTGGGTTTTCCTCAGTGATATTACCCCAGGCCTGCGGCCAAAAGGGGTTCGGTACCAATAGCGTAGGCCCATCCTTAGGGCATAGTCTCAGCAGGTCAAACGAATGGACACAGAAAGGTTAGCCAAGCAAATAGTCACAGGCATAGCTGGCCATCCAAGTAGGCACCGACATAGCAGGCTATCCAATGGGGCACAGACATAGCAGGCCATTTTATTGGGCACAGGTATTGCAGGCCAATCTTATGGGCCAGACCTAGCAGGCCAATCTTATGGGCACAGACATAGCAGGCCAATCTTATGGGCACAGACATAGCAGGCCAATCTTATGGGCACAGACATAGCAGGCCAATCTTATGGGCACAGACATAGCAGGCCAATCTTATGGGCACAGACACAGCAGGCCAATCTTATGGGCACAGACACAGCAGGCCAATCTTATGGGCACAGACACAGCAGGCCAATCTTATGGGCACAGACACAGCAGGCCAATCTTATGGGCACAGACACAGCAGGCCAATCTTATGGGCACAGACACAGCAGGCCAATCTTATGGGCACAGACATAGCAGGCTGTTCTTATGGGCACAGACATAGCAGGCCAATCAATGGGGCACAGACATAGCAGGGCATACCCCGGTGTTGTATTCCGACAATAGCAGGGGGTCAATCTGTGTAGAGCCCCCTATATGTGTAATGAAAACCAGGGAAACCTAGGGTGAAATAACTCCAATATGCAAACCCCCCTAGGCAGAGGTAATGTGTCTACAGATATACAGGAAACTGTTAGACCTTAATGCTTGTGGCCAAAAATAAGGATATCCTGTTGCAGGAAAACTCAGAAGTACAGGGTGTATTGCCTACAGGCTGATCTCCAGCCCTTGAAGAAATATAGAAGTAAAAATATATAATATATATGTTTGATCACATAATTGCTATATGTCTCTATATGGATATGCACCCTGAGCAGGGTGGGAGGTGGTCCTCCCAGACTGCCAGCGAATTAGGTTGGGGTCTGAATACACCCTGCCTATAGATGGGGGAGGAGAAAGCCCCTCCACAGACCTCCGCCAAGAACGGTACTGGCGGGGAAGGAGCTGCGCGTGGGCACACCCCCCGCCCCCCCGCACACACGCGGTCCGCGGGCGGAGGCGGCCGCAGTGAAGCCTCTACGTGGAGGAAACGATCCGACCACCGGGTACTCGCGCTCACTCGCGAGTACCCCTGCGACCGGGTAAAACACACGGGACCCACGGGGGGGGGGGGGGGACGGCTGCAGCGAAGCAGCCACGTGGGAAAGAAGATCCGGCCGCCGGGTGGTCGTGCTCACTCGCGAGCATACCGGCAGCTGGAAAAAAAACACTGGGCTGGCGGAGATTAACTCCGCGGTCCCAGATCTCGGGGGACAGAGGAGGCAAATGCTATGGAGGTAGAAGCAGCGATGATCCGAAGTACAGACACCGAAGAAAAATCACACAAGGCCTATAACCTACTGCATTTACAGGAAATAAATCCCATAAGCACAAAACACACTGCATTATAAAAAATAAAATGCCACAAGGCCTATAACCTACTGCATTTACAGGAAAAAATCCTATAAGCACAAAACACACTGCATTATAAAAATAAAATGCCACAAAGCCTATAACCTACTGCATTTACAGGAAAAAATCCCATAAGCACAAAACACACTGCATTATAAAAAATAAAATGCCACAAGGCCTATAACCTACTGCATTTACAGGAAAAAATCCTATAAGCACAAAACACACTGCATTATAAAAATAAAATGCCACAAGGCCTATAACCTACTGCATTTACAGGAAAAAATCCCATAAGCACAAAACACACTGCATTATAAAAAAAAAATGCCACAAGGCCTATAACCTACTGCATTTACAGGAAAAAATCCCATAAGCACAAAACACACTGCATTATAAAAAATAAAATGCCACAAGGATAAAACACTGTATATAAAAATAAAATGCCATAAGGATAAAACATACTGCATTATAAAAATAAAATGCCATAAGGATAAAACCTACTGTATATAAAAATTAAATGCCAGAAGGATAAAACATACTGCATTATAAAATAAAATGCCATAAGGATAAAACATACTGCATTATAAACATAGAATGCCATAAGGATAAAAATATTGCATTTACATGAATACAATCCCACATGGATAGAACATACTGCATAATAAGAATAGAATCCCACAAGGATATAACATACTGCATATAAGAATAAAATCCCCTAAGGATTACAACAATACTGCATTTACAAGGCTAAAAGACTGAATATAAGCAATAAAAACCCAAAGCCACCCACTATAAGCAGGAGGCAGTGGTACTCTGACCTGTACTGACTGCAGAGCAGCAAAGAAAGAGGAAATGATGCATGGGGAGGGGAGTTTTATAGTACCTAACTTTTTTCTGATTGGTTGTTTTTTCTGTGCTGCTGTGGAGTTCTAGTAAAGAGAGACTTAAGCAAATACGAAGCCTCCTGTCATGTTATAAAATTATTATTTTCTGTCTTGTAGATTATACAAACTCACAAATGCCAAACAGTTTGTCTATTGCAGACTCATTCTTCTATAAGAGTACATTTTAAAGCTAACAGGTATTAGGCATTTTTCAGTAGATATTTAAAAGAGGATAAAACTGAAACATGCTGCTTGTATAAGTGTTCAAACCCCTCTTATTAATTCCTTAAAGACGGAGGTAATTGACCAAGTTCTGAACCAAAACAAAACCTAGAATTTTCTGTATATATTTGTTCCACAGTAAACTAAAGAAAGATAACTCATAATAAATGTATGTATCAGTACTTAATGCCTAATATTTCTAGGATCTAAATTATTTTTGGTAGTTAAAACCAGCCTTATACAAACCTGCACAGTAATGCTATATCAACATGGGATTGCAGTTGTGCTCACTGATTGCAATTTTGAAATTGTGCTGTAGAATATTCATGTTTTTGTTCTTGAGCCAATGCAAAGTTGCTTTTGTCTTATTATTGGGATAGTTGTAGTGTTTAAAGGTCTCCCAAGCTTAAGTTGCACAGTCTAAAAAATGTTCTCATGCAGTATTGGCCTGTCATTTTTCATCCTTCAAATCTCTCAAGATTCGTAGATCTTGCTGAAGAAAAATGCCCCCAAAGCATTCTGATCTCAAAACCTTATATTACTGTAGGTATAGTGTTCTTGAGGGACAGTGTTTTCTTTGCACATATAGTGGTTTGAATTGTGGTCAAAAAGCTCAGTCTCTTTCCCTACATTTTAGTTAAGTCAGTCTGTTCTGTGATTCCCAATAATATAAGTTCCGGTCTCAGGATTCTGCCCCAACTGGATCCTGACCCAACTTTTTTCCCCTGGTGTCTTGTTTTGAGGATGCTACACTATGTTTAGAGCACTAGAACCATACAGAGAGCACTAAAACAGAGCTGCCTGCATTGAGTGCCCTTGATGGGCTGACCTGCTTCTTTGGCAGGCAGCCTGGTATGCATAAATGTCAAGCTGACAAGCTAAATTTCCAGAAAAATACTTTCGGTGGAGTCAGGGATCTAATTCTGCCCTTTTCACCACCGGTGTCCCTCCTAGACAATGGTAATGGTGGTATTTAGTGATGTCCCGAACAGTTCGCCAGGAACCGTTCGCCGGTGAACATAGCGCAATGTTCGGTCCGCCCCCTATTCGTCATGGAGGTGGAGGGTATGGGACGGAGGGTCTGCTGCTGATTGGCTGGAATGTGTCTGCTGACTGTGAGGTACAGGGTCAAAGTTTACTCAATGATGACGAATAGGGGGCGGACCGAACATTGCGCGTGTTTGCGACCGCGGACACGCTATGTTCGCTGGCGAACGGTTCCCAGTGAACTGTTCAGGACATCACTATTGGTATGCTTTCTTTTTTAACAACCCCCAGATGTGTTTTCATATGACTTGTTTAGGCTAAATGGCTTCTTTCTTGCCACATTGCCATTATTGACTACTGCACCTTTAGTCAAGCTAGAGCCATTGATCTTTTTATCTTCTTTCAAGTGACTAATGGCCCCCTCTTGACCTATCATCACAAGTCTTCACAAGTCTTCTCTTTGCCTGGGCACTGAATCTTTTAGACCAACCTTTTGTAAAGAGTGTCTGGGGGTTATGATATTGCATCAACTTCTGGTTAATTGCTCAACTGATGTAGTTTAAGTTCTATATCACTTACTGCTACAGAATACCCTTTCTTTCAAATCTAAAGTCTGACAAGAAAGTTTATTTTTTATTGCTAATTTACTTTTAGTTCTTTAGTTATTTTTTATTTTCATGAATTTGATTAATATGTTGAATATGGATATGGAAGCCCTAAATGGTGGATTGCGTATAATGCAATAAAAATAGGAATAAAATAGGATAGCGTAATCAATAATGACAGACAACTTCTGTAAATCTAATGAGGGAAAATTATTAGTTTAATTGCAAGTGTCCCTTCAGTCCCTTCCACCAGATACAGGACACTTGGGAGGTATGGCTGTTATAGTGCTTTCTATCAGAAAGCTTCTGTAATTAGGCCCATCACAATCGTCAGCATCAGGCCCAATAGGCTCTTAATCCAGCAGTGTATTTAAGTGTTAGTATTGCTAGATGATCCCTTCATTGCTTGATGTACATTCCTGTCTCAATAACATTAGTAACTCTGATGAATATCACTTATTGATATAATTGAATTACATCCTGTGCACTTGGTTTTATTGAATTAAGTCATCATACTGTCCCTCTATGCTGTTACGAACTTCAGCTTTTACATTTCGCATGTGATGTGCCTTAAAATTACATTTCATTTTCAAATGTAAATACAGAATGCCTGAATCCATCAACCGAATTTCAATATGGTACTATACTTATAGGTTTTTGTTTGGCTAGATAGATGTCAGTAATAAGAAGGCCTTATATTTTCCATCTTATCATGGTGAAGTTTTTTGAAATATGAATCCTTCAGAATTATTTTGACAATGTAAGTTGCAAGTTGCAATTACATTTCCAATATTGACAAATTACACTCTTTGGCATAAGTGCTTCAAATAATTACATTATACAAACTGCCTTTCTAAATCAGATTATTTACTGGGTTAACATTAACCTCTTCATTGCTTTATTTATTTTGCAATGCTTGGTAAAATCCATGACAGAAAAATATTATGCCGTGCCCTTTTTAGATTTTGCATTGATTTCACAAAATGGTTGTATTTGTTGAAAGATAAGAAGAGTTTTGTGTCTTTCATAAGGAATATTTTACATACAATTCTAATAATTTAGACATTATTGTTTAGAGTATGCAAATGCTAGCAACTTTTTTGTGAAATAGAATTAAAGATTGCGGTGAATTGAGAAACAAGTAAAAAAATGCAACCAAGGGGGGCGAAGCTTGGATACAGAGCAGTCCAGACGTGTGATGCATGAGCTCCTGTGTCTGGCACATTAAATTCAAAGAAAAAAAATAGCTAAAAACCTACTGGGCTGCAAAACCATACTTAACTTGCCACATGGAACAACCGGCTGACACAGACCATCGACAGCCACGATCCCCCGGGGTGGCTAAGATGGCGGACGCGCACGCCTCGCACAAAGCAACGCACTTCGTGGAGCAAACACTCCAACGTATAGACAAGCTGTTTGCCCGATTCTGGGCCGAACTGGAGAGGCATGTGCAGCTCACACAGTGACCAAAACAAGGAACCAAGAAGGGCCTAGGCCCAGAAACTGATGGCCATCAAACAGGCGCAAAACATACTCAGCAAGCTGCCAAACCCAAGACCAGTCCGCACAAGCCGAGGGCCACAGGGGTACCTACCCCACAGCGGACACCACATGGACGGAGAACAATCTGCCACAAGCGATGAACATGCAACAGGACCCTCCGCCACCCGCATGGCGAGCAGGGCTTGGACCATCTGGGACCTAGAGTCCGGGGCTCGAAGAAGCCAGCCTTCAAACCGGCCCGGGGCCAAAGGGAAGGAGAGTGCTGCCCCCACCACTCCACGAACTATGATGAAGCCATCAGCCCGCAGTAAGAACATACCTATCATGGGTATCGGCTAAAGCAAATACCGGACTGATTACCTGAGGCGGGCGGCTGCCGGCTGCACTGAATACTGAGAGACGTAAAACGCACATGGAATTCGGTGATCACCCCCTCCATTGACTCTTATGCTCATATATGTTTATACGCTTGGTCAGCCATACTGCAACCCTAGGCATCTCTCCTTACACTTATGCAGCCCCAGATTGTATGCCTGGACCTACAGTTTAGCTTGATTACTATGACTATATAAATAAGCATTTGCCTCATATGACAGATACACTAGCAAAGTCACCCTAGCACTGTTAGACATAGACTAACTTCACTCTGACAACAAAGCTGTTTGGTAAAGCTTGATATATATCATGAAACCTGCAACCTCCTAATTTGTTAATTTGTTAGGATGATGTACCAACTCAGCATGCAACTAACCTAGGTCAGTCATGTTGATTAACTTCTTGTACCCGCAACTCTCGCTATTGTGACTCGCATTTACTAACAACCTGTTCTACTTAACATTACTCTAACGTATAAAAAATGTGCCGATAATCCTAATGCTCCAACTGTTATGCTTGAAACTATGCTTGAGGAATGCTATTGGGGCGCCAAGAGTTTGTATGTTTTGTCACTCAAAGCACAATAAAAATAAAGAATTTAAAAAAAAAATTCAACCAAAATGGATGATTTTGATACATTTTTCAAATCTTTTACCTTGAGATGAGCAATTAATTAATTTTTCAATTCAGTAATAAATTATGTAAATCATTCTTAACTGGCATATAAAAGGAAAGTATACTAAGAAGAAAACCAAGAAGGCCAATCATCTTTTTTTATACCATTTGGTTACCTATGGCTGCAAGTAGTTATACAATTACTTCTACTTACCAAATGACGTCCTCGTAGTCTAATTTCTGCCCTTCAGGCTACAATGCTGACATTCAAAAAATTATTTTGTAATGAAAAAAAAATGTATTTGAAATGTATCTGTACATGTCCATATGTGCATAAGCATACCTGAAACATTATAATGTTGAAGAATTGCCCTAAACATGGAAGAACATTGAAGATGTTTTTATTTTTTTATTTGATTTGGAGAATCAGTATTGGATTAGTCGTTGTATGGCATTGTCCACTCCTTAAAGGGACACTCCAGGCACCCAGACCACCTCTGCTCATTGGAGTGGTCTGGGTGCCAACTCCCACTACTCCTAACCCTGCAAGTGTAATTATTGCAGTTTTTTATAAACTGCAATAATTACCTTGCAGGGTTAACTCCACCTCTAGTGGCTGTCTATTAGACAGCCACTAGAGGGAACTTCCTGCTCTATAGCACAGGAAACCTGTGCTAGAGGTCGCTGGACGTCCTCACGCTGTGTGAGGACCTCCAGCATCACTCAAATCCCCATAGGAAAGCATTGAAATTTGTTTTCAATGCTTTCCTATGGGGAGACGTAATGCGCATGTGCGGCACTGCCGCGCATGCGCATTAGGTCTCCTCGGCCGGTGGGCAGGATCAGTCTCGCCCACCGGCCGACAGAAGAACAGGGAGGAGCGTTGCGGAGGAGGAGACAGCGGTGAGGGACACCGCCGCTGCCTCAGGTAAGTGACTGAAGGCGTTTTCACCCCTTCAGTACCTGGGGATTGGTGGGTGGGAGGGAGAGGGACCCTCCAGTGCCAGGAAAACTGATTGTTTTCCTGGCACTGGAGTTTCCCTTTAAACCCCTAGCCACCCTCTAAACAATTAAAAAAAACTACATCACCCTCATACTAGTTGGGGGTTTGGGCAAAAAGTCTAAATACCTGTAAAAAATGTATACTTACCATTAGATGTTTTCTTTCTTCTTAAAACTCTTCAGCCTCAAAAAATAAAAATAAAAATCCATAAAGCCACAACTCTACTGTAAAAGAAAAATTGGATTGAAAAAAAAAGACTTTTGGGAAAAAAATACAGAAGAACACATTGCGATAAAAATAATTTAAGTGAGAAGGAGGGTAAAATGGTTCAGAATGAGCCTTATGAAGGCTTTCCCGTGCTCTTCAAGCTCAGTCAGAGACTACTAATTGATTGGCTTACAAGTCAATCTAACAGAACCCTCTGACTGCTATTGTATAGCATGAGAAAAGGCTTTATGGATTCACCCTCCACAAATCTATAAATTACCTCCACTACATTTTTATCCCAATAAATGCTTCAATAGCTTTCACTAGGGTGAAAAATGTGAAACTGTCACTTGAAAATGAAACATAAAATGCACAGATTCAAATTCCCCATGAGGCAAGTGCTCACAGACTTTGAACCCCATACTATTGTATGCTATATGTCACTATAGACGCTTAGCTCAGTTATTTTTGCAAATATCCAGCTAAAACATGAGACATACATATAGCTAAATAGGGGTCAAACGTTAAACTGGCCCCATGTGAATAGTACCAGCTTTAAAAGTGATCACTATACTAAATGCAGTAAAAAACAAAGGAGCAACATATAGATATAAATCTACTGTATTAATTAGTATTAATTGTATTAGTAGTAGTATTAGCATTTATACAGTATAGTGCCACCATAATCCACAAAGCCTCTCAAAATAACACAGTTGGAATATATGACATCAAGTAATTAACTGAGAAAATGGTGCTAAAAGATTGTGAAGAATTGAAGAGTAATCTGTTCAAATGAGATAACAATTGAGGTGAAAGATACTATAATTTTTTAAGATGGACATTGCATAAATTGAAAAAAAAGACTGTCAGTGCGGAAAAATGGTGAGACCAAAATTTAAAGTAATACCCATGCAGCAAACTTCAACAGTTCAGGTTCTATTGACCTGTGTGGGGAGTAAAGATAAAGGGCAAGTACTCAAATGAGGAAAGATACAAAATCACTTTCAATTTTGGAAATTCTACATTTAAACATGATATATAACAAGGAAAACACATTTTAAAAGTCAGCTGTAACATAACAAAATTTAACTATCAGACCAAAAACTATGCAGTAATTAGTAGACTGAAACATGTTGCCCCACTAATGGTCTTTTTCAGTGACGTCTTGAATTTGGAAAAGAAAACATACATTTATGTACATGCTTTATACATTCAAAAAACATTTAGAAATAAACATAAACAATAAATTAGAGAGGGGGCAGGGCCAAGATCCTGATGTGAACAGACGCATGTCTACTGAGCTCCTGACAAACTAAGCTACAATAAGCTGCAAAATACCCCAACTTTTAAGGATGGGTAACAAAAAGAAGACCCTACCATCTCAATCTAGAATATTAACGCTGGACGCGGAGGACAGCATGCAGGTGCCATCTTTGCCCCATGACTCCCCGCCACCGAGCCCACTCTGTTCAGAACAATCCTCATACAGCAGAGACCCTGATATACACCAGGTCCTGCAAAACTTACCATCTAAAACAGATATGGCTTTGATGCTTAATAAATTGGAATCCTCAAAACAGGAGCAAATATCTACACTGACTGCAGAAGTCCATCAAGTGGGACTCCGAGTCAATGATATGGAGGATGAAAGAGACCCTATACACGATAGAATCCATAATATAGAGCAGAACCAGATTGATACCAACAATCAGATCACCATTATGAGATGACTGGATAATCTAGCTAATAGGGGCAGGAGGAGCAACCTCCGAATTCGGGGCCTATCGGCGTCGCCAGACCCTACTGAAAATATTCAGCACACGCTACAACTTTTATTCAACAAGATTCTTCAATGACCAGAAAATTCTCCCATTTTACTTGACAGAGCCCACAGGGCCCTTAAACACAGATGGGGTTATCCATTTTCCCTGCTGGTGCAACATGCCGGACAAACCCTCTCAATAAACACCCCAGAGGACATACATAAATTTCAGACACCACTAGATTGACTCCTCTGGACCCTAAAGAATGGAACAAAGTCTTCTAAAGAACGTTACACTCTCACACAAGTGTCCTGCTGCAGGAAGCCAACTACAATGTTCTGGCCAGGTGGTACATTACAATTTACATTCATATTCACCTACATTACCATATTTGGTGGTCATGTCCACAGGTTCAAACATTTTGGAAAAATTTACAATTCTTATTCAGAAAGTAGTGGGAACAACAATACCCTTTAACATACCCTCATTGCTTCTAAACAATGTAAATATACCTATGTCTAAAAACAAAGCCTTGGTCCCTTTTTTCTTTCTCACAATGGCTAAGATGGTAATCCCTAACCTGTGGAGAACTTCTCAGTCTACCACTATAAGGGAATTGATCTTCCGTGTAAATTATCTCCGTACTCTGGAAGAGCTGAGGTGGGCCTTCCTGGGTAAATCCTCTAAGTATAGAGATATTTGGCAAACATGGTTTGTTTTTATGACACAAAACTATGACAATACAAACAACCCTATGACACTCAGAGTCACCCTCTAACCACCCAGCCCATGGGAGAGACTCCCAGAATCAACACGGTTGAGTCTCGGGAATAATTTCAATAGTACACTGATTATAAACTTCATGAGCATCATGAACCCCCCCCCCCCCCCATCCAGTTTGATCCACCCTGACATAGACCTTGTCATGTATATATATGGTTAAGACATCACGGTTCAATCTGATTATGGTGAATTAGGCCTCATAGGTAACAGATAAACAGACATCTGAGTCCACAATCAGACATGAGCCGTGCATACCACCACATGAACAAACACGTTCACTGTATTCTCTTTAGTTTTATTCTTAATTTTTGCTTTCTTCCTTTTTCATTGTACATGTTTCATGGTTAGAAATATGTATTAACGTTACTGATCCCATTTGTGTACTGATGGGATACACTGATCAGTCCAGACACTGATGTCTAGAAGGTTAAAGTCTATAACGATGATGGTAATATTGGAATTTGTCAGTCTCTCATATTGCATCCCTGTGTATGACCCCCGCCTTAGATATACTTATGCAAATTATTGCCAATGCTGTCATATACTGATATACTAATGTGTGTCACAATGTGCTACGATGTTCCATTCTGATTGTTGTTTGCATATAAACTCAATAAACAGAAATTAAACAAAAAAAATTAGAGAAGATATCTTCAGATAAGTGAAATGAGTTTCAAAACTAACACGATTTTACAATAAAAAAACACAGATCAATATGAATGAACAAGCACTACATTATGAAAAGGGGAACAAAAAGGGCCACCTGCTAGCAAAGTAACTGAAAAGCAAACCACAACAAATTAATAAAGACAAAGCAACACTGGCACAATGCAATAATTATGGAACTGTAACAAAATCTTTTGAAAAATACTATACAAAATCTAGATAACAATCTTGATAACAAAGAGATTAGAGGTATGGAGAAATATCTAGAATACTTATGTAACTAGAATATATAGAATCCCCAATGCCAAAACAAAATAATTATCCATGTAAGTGACTAAAATAGTGGAGGCTCATAGTGCTGATCTTCAAATGCTGGATGATGTAACCGTGAAATATATAGAACAATTGTATAGATGTTTTAAGTTGTCATCCTAGAAGAAGGTAACTATTTAAAATAAAACAAAGCTATACCTATATAAATGTAATTGTACATATATACTAAACTTACATAGACCTCTGAATAATGCAGTGCAGGCTGGCTTGATCTTAAGTAGAAAAGAGAGTTAAATTACTCCAGTGGACTTTTTTCATTATATGCAGATAGATGGACATTCCATGTTACTCTGTAGGAAATGAAAATGAGCTTGACAGGATAGATTTACTATTCTCCAGCATGCGTCTAATTACCTTTTTGCTCTATGGCCCAATAGCTATTCTAAACAAGTGTTAGCTCTTTAGTCCCTGTGAATGATAACTGTGACATAATGGTGGTAACAATGACATGTAAAGAGATAAGTGTCACTACTTTTGTAGATGACAACATAACTATAGTCACAATAATGGTAATTATGAAAAAATAAAGTGTTAATGGGACTTAGAAAAAAAAAAAGTTTATTAGAATACTGAGAATGGACAACGCCTCCCCTTTGGTGCATCAGGACTCATACAGCCTTTAGCTCACTACCATTACAGAGAAAACCTTAACCTGTCACATATCCTGTCAGACTGATCTCACCCCCAATGATAGTACAAATCCAAAATTCCATAAGGTTTCCTCTGTAACCGAGATAATACAACCACAGATGACTATTTCTACCTCCATTGGGCCTTGCCAGTGAGGTGTAGCTGATAACTCCATAAGCACAGTGTGCAAACTCTAGCCACATGCAAATTAGCCATTACAAAGAGTGTACAGTAAACTGAGAACAGACAACAGCTCTTATAACTTGTTCTTTGGGGCATCTCCAGTAACATCTCATATACAGTTTATCTCACTTTTGCCGTTACAAAGAAAAACTCCCTTATCAGACTAAGCCTGCCCACAA
Organism: Pelobates fuscus; assembly: GCF_036172605.1. Taxonomy (NCBI): domain Eukaryota; kingdom Metazoa; phylum Chordata; class Amphibia; order Anura; family Pelobatidae; genus Pelobates; species Pelobates fuscus. The sequence continues at coordinate 81,305,803 of NC_086325.1, read as the reverse complement.
TGGAATCATGGAACCTTTTCAAGCTTTATGTTGAAGATGCCTCATGGCTGGTTTTCCTCCATGCATGAATTTCACCTTTACAATATATGTTCATGGAACGTAAATTGTGAAATACATGCTAATACCTGTAGCTTTTAAATATAACTCATAAGGTCACTATTTCAAGCTGCACTCAATTTAATTATTTTTTAATAAGCTTTTCAAACAACTTACTATTTTTGGTTTAAAAAAACAAGATATACATAAATAAATATAACGTATCAACAAGCTTTATTAGTGTCTTCAGTTCAAATTACAGCAGGATGGTCAAGATATAACGTAATAGACACGCAGGTCTCATGGAAACACATATAACAGTAACATAAAGCTTAGGATAAACAAGTGACATTGACATGAAGTCCGATATAAAGCTTTTGTCAAGACAAGCATGAAATGTCGTCATGTGGCCTAATTGGCTTGAGTTTCGTCTGCTTTTAAGTTTAAAATGACTTCGTTCAGTACAGACATTTCGGAACGTGTCCCGAACTGTGTATAATAGCAAGTAACTTTAAATTTAACAGGTAATCATAGTATTGGTGACATGCAGTTCCCAGTGAATATTGTATGGATAACAATTGGGACGCGATGTGCATTAGAAAGGGATGGTGCGAGAGTAAGCTTAACCCGTCAGAGTAGGCACATGTGTGACCAAGGTGTGGCGTAGGCATTAGGTAGTCTGATAGTTCGAATGTTATATCAGCCTGTAGGGTATTTCGGGTTCGGTCAATCCGCCTATGGTTCGCTTTTCCAATAAGGCGGTTGTGATAGTCAGGTCATATTTAGTGGTCATTTGCTGTGTGGGGTTGTTCCATGTTCGTGGTTTGTGAAACCGTGGCTGAGGTGTGTGTCTCTAATCTGATGAGTGAATGCAAGTGTGTGAAGCAACCGTTAGTAATCTCGGGTTGTATCGAGCTACTTCTGTTTTTCGATTAAGTCACTGAGCTTTGTCCGAGTACTGAAAGGCATGTTAAGTGAGAGATAGAAGGGGGAGATACAGAGGTGGGGGGGGGGGGGGGCAGTAAGATGAGACAGCGGTTTGAAAAGAGGGAGAGATGGGGTGGGGTGGGTGGGTGGGGGTTCCACTGCCCGTGCCCATGGCATCGCATGGATCGTAGCTTGGCTCAATCTCCATTCGGATGTGGGTGCGGGGTTCCTCGGGTCCGCAGACGAACGTTCCTGTCTGAGCTTTGGTCTGCCACATAAAGCAGCCACGGGCGCCATCTCTCCATATTCTTATCCTCGAGACCCAGAAGGGTGGCCTGTATTGATTCTGCTCTATATATCTCTTCTACTCGTTCCGTCCATTGCGTAATTGTAGGAATATTCGTCTGTTTCCAGTATAGTGGAATCAGCGTTTTGGCCGCGTTTAGTAGGTGTCTACGAATGCTTCTCCTGTATGCCCCTATGGGGTCTGGTGTGGAATGTAGGAGGGCCGCCTCCGCGGTTAGGATTTCATCCGTCCCCAAGATTTCCCTTATTTTCCGTTGTACTTCTTCCCAAAATGGTTTAATGAGTGGGCAGTCCCACCATATGTGTAGCGGCGAGCCTCTGTCATCCTCGCATCTCCAGCATGTGTCCGGTATAGTTGGGAATATCCTGTGTAGGCTATCAGGCGTTCTGTACCAAAATGAGAGAAGTTTATAGTTGGTTTCTTGATATTGGGAACTTGACGAACATTTATGGTGCAGTATGAGGATCTTATCCCATTGTGCCGTGGTGAAGGATGTATCAAGCATGCGTTCCCAGCGTCTGCGGAACTGGTCATTGTTGGTGAGGTGTCCCACTAGCATGTGTTGGTACAACAGTGAAATCGACTTATCTAGGGTGGATTTGGTGTCGCAGAGTGTTTCGAACCATGTTAAGTCCCGATGTAGCGTTTCCTTGCCCGGGAGCGTCTGATAGTACGATCTGAGCTGCATGTAACGGAAGGTTTGGAGGCTGGTGGGCTGGTTGCCCTCTAATAGTTCCCTCAGGGGGATTATGCCTGCGTTGTTCAGTACTCTGTGTATGGGGAATGATTCTCCCTCTCCCAGGAAGGACAGAGCCGTCGTCGGCAGACCCCCTCCTATCAGAGGATTATGTTGGATCTGAGTCATCGGGCTCGGCGTTGGAGACACATGCGGTGCTCTCCTGATGGTATCCCACGTTTTCAGTGTCTGTGCTACAGTGGAGGTCGGTTCCAGAGTCGCTCTTGGCAGCCTCCTTGAGTTCCAGATGGATGTCAGGAAGGAGGGGCCTATGTGGGCCTTGTCTAGGTCGACCCATTGTTTGTGTGCCGGTTGGGAATGCCACTCCAGTACACGTTGGAGGACTGTCGCGTGATGGTATTTGCGGAGGTCAGGGAGCGCCAGCCCCCCCCGCGTTCGGGGCAAGCATAAGGTCTCATGTCGGAGCCGTGCCTGTTTCCCGTTCCAAACGAACTTCCCCATCGCAGATCGGAGTGATGTAAAATACGCTGTCGGTAGGGCTTGCGGGATTGTCTGGTATAAGTATAGTAGCCTCGGTAAAATATTCATCTTTAGTATTGCAATCCGCCCGAACCATGATATGTGGGGGTATGCCCATGCCTTCAGATCCTTTTGTATTCGTTGCATCAGCGGTACATAGTTCGTCCGGTACATGTCGCCTAAGTCTCTGGTCAGTGTTATGCCTAGGTATCGCATGCGGTTTGTGCACCATCGGAATGGGAACTGTTGTTTCAGCGCGCTTACCTGGGTAGGCGGTGTGTTAATGTTGAGTACTTCGCATTTGTTCATGTTCAGTTTGAATCCTGAGACCTCCCCGTAGGCTGTGAGCATGGCAACTAGGCGGGGCATCGTCGCTTCCGGTTCTGTGATAAAAAATAGGAGGTCATCTGCGTATGCGGCTACCTTGTGTGCTGTAACGCCGTTTTTGAAGCCCGGGACGTCGTCTGAGTTGCGCACTGCCTCTAGGAACGGTTCAAGAGCTAGGGCGAAGAGCATGGGAGAGAGTGGGCATCCCTGTCTCGTCCCGTTATGAATCTGGAAGGATTCGGTGAGTGCCCCGTTCACTTTCACCTTCGCGTTGGGGCAGCGGTATAGCGCATCGATCCATTTCAGCATGTTTTCACCAAAGCCCATTTCTCGAAGTGTGGTCATAAGGAACGTCCAGTCGACCCGGTCGAACGCCTTCTCCGCATCTGTGGACAATAGTAGGAGTTTGTCGTTCGACCTCGTCGCCAGGTGGTGGATGGACTGTACTCTAAGGGTGCTGTCCCTTGCCTCCCTTCCTGGGATGAACCCCGTCTGGTCTGCGTGGACCAGTGTTGGGAGTATACCCCCAATCCTGGTGGACAGGATTTTGGTAAAAAGCTTCACATCTACATTCAACAGTGAGATTGGTCTGTAGCTGCTGCATTGTTCGGGGTCCTTCCCCGGTTTCGGGAGGACTGTTATAGTCGCTGCCAGGGATTCGTGGTGAAACTGGGCACCGTTTATCAGGGCGTTGAACGCGTTGGTGAGGTTCGGGAGCAATATGGATCGGAATTTCTTATAGTAGTCTAAAGTGAAGCCATCTGGGCCTGGTGCACGGCCTGTCTTGGCAGCCTTAATCGCTCCCGCCACTTCTGCTTCTGTGATCGGTGCGTCTAACATCTCTGCCTCCCCTTGCTGCAGCCGTGTCCCCACGTGCGACGCGATGTAGTCCTTTATTTTGTCTAATCTGTGTGTTATTGCATCCGGGAGTGTCGGTCCAGGGGTGTTGTACAGCGAGGCGTAGAATGAGCGAAATTCGGAGGCTATTTTATCCGGGAATTGCGTGGTTGTGCCATCTGGTAGTCGTAGTTTATGGACCTGGGTCACGCACTGGGGTCCCTTTAGCATTTTGGCCAGCAGCCTCCCCCCCTTGTTGGCGTGTTGGTAAAAGAAGGCCTTCGAGCGTTGTAAGGAACCGTAATAACGATTAGTTATGTGGGTATGCAGTGATCTTCGGGCTTCCAGGAGTTCCTTATATGTCTCTTCAAGGTGGGAGCGTTTGTGTTGTAGTTCGAGGGCATTTATGCGTGTAAGTAATTCCGTCACATGTGCTCGAGATTCCCTTTTCTTTTTGGAGGCCAAGTGCATCAACGTGCCTCTGAGTACACTTTTGTGAGCTTCCCATATAGTCGTCGCGGGCAGTTCGTCTGTGGCGTTTAGTGTAAAATAGGATGTAAGTTCCTCAGCGATCTGTTCCTTCACCGCAGGGTCTAAAAGCAGAGAGTCCTGCAGTCTCCACGCCCATGTGGACGGGCGCACTCTGGGGGAGTCCAATTGGAGGGTCACAGGTCCATGATCCGACCAGCTTGCTGAATCAATGTCTACTTTTTGGATGGCGTCGAGGTGTTCCTGCTGGAGAAAGATATAGTCAATCCTCGCGTAGCGCTTATGTATCACGGAGTAGTGGGTATATTCCCTGTCTGCTGGGTGCATTGCACGCCAGCAGTCCACCAGTCTGAGGTTCTTAAGTGATGTCTGTATACTACGGAGGGCTCCTTGGGAGATGCAGCTGTGACCCGTGGATGAGTCCAGTAGGGGGATGAGTGGTACATTGAAGTCTCCGCCAGCTATCAATATGCCCTCCGTGAACGAGGAGAGTTTGGAGATGGTTCTACGTATGAAGTGCGACTGGTTGGTATTCGGTACATAGAGTGTCGCAAATGTGTATCTACGATCCTGGATATCGCCCTTAAGGAATAAGTACCTGCCGTTAGGATCGGCCATTCGTTCCGTTTCCCTGAACTGCAGTTTAGCGTGGATGAGGACCGCCACGCCTGCCCTACGAGCAGTCGGGTGATAGCTATGGGCCGTGTTGGGATAGTGTTTGCTTTTCAGCTGTGGAGCATGTCCTTCTCTGAAGTGCGTTTCTTGTAGGAAAGCGACCGAAATATGTCTAGAGGCTAGTTCTCGAAGTAATTGCGATCTGCGCTCTGGTATATTTAGGCCTCTGCAGTTCATGGTCGTAACTCGTAGAGGATCAGGAATGTAAGCCATGCGTGTCGTGCGCGAGTAGCGAGTTGTGGTCTTCTATTGCTTGTGCGCCTTTCCAGGCAAAGCCTGCTGCCGAGTAGTACCCCGTGTGAGTTCCGTGGGCACTGTGGCAATGGTGGGGGGGGGGGGGGAGGTAGGTGCGGGTTGGCTGGATAAGAATCACAGGAAGGATAGAGTAGGGAATAGAGATGTGATAAAGTCGGAGTGTGAAGAGATTCCTGACTGCACGAACGTGCAGGCGGGGGGGGGCGGGGGGTAAGAAAGTGGAGATGAGTTATTCGTCCCTATGGAGAGACGGTTACGGCACCAAAAGATAGGTGTCGAAATTCCCTCCTAGGAGGGTTGGTTCGCGTGACCACGGCAGCAGTTGGCAGTCGGGCCTGTCGGGGGATGTCCAACGGCCGCCAACTACCAACTCTCCGTGGATTGAGTTTGTTCACGCGAACTTGTCGGGGGTTAGTGGTTGTGTCCTTATTTGTAAATACCCAATCAGGGTGTGTTGTCTAGATATCGTTTTAAAGTCAGGAGTCCGAGATTACCTAACAGGTGTGCCACCACCATGTGAGTGTGTGGATGTTTAATGCCCATGGAAGTGTAGTCAGTGGGCCCTATCTAGGGTCGTCAGAGATTGTCATTATCGCCATTATTCGTTGTAAGTCTGGGGGGTAACGTGTGGGGGCGGAGAGTGGTATGTCAGTCCGTGGAGTCCCCCAGTATGTCTCCCCTCCCGGGTTAACATGGGGCGGGGGGCCGCGGAATAAAGTTGGGGCTCGTTTACACCCTCTGGGGGTTGAGTGGTGATTGTCGGGAGGGTTGGGTAGCTTAGTGCGTCTAATCAAACTAGTGGTCAGGGGCGTCATATGCATGTTCGGTCAGGGGTTAGCGGCCAAGGCTAACAGCTGTTTCGGGTGGAGTTTAGGTCTAGGTTCAGGAGCAAGGGCAGGGCGAGATCCCGGTGTGCCGCGGATGTCATGTCGTCCAGAGGGTATTGGGCAGAGTCAGGGGGGGAGGTGGGTGCATTACCATTCATCGCAATAGAGGAGCTGACGTGTCTGGTGTCTTGGCAACCTGTATAAAAAGCATATCATATACCGTATAACATTTCCTCCCCACATGGACAGCACAACATAACATACACAAAATGAGAGGAGCATGGATCCTCTTCTACATTCCCCATGTCCCCTATTCTACGCATGTGCCTCCCCCTTATCCCATCACTGTGTAACTTTTTTAACTTTAGCTTTTTTTTTTTTTTTTTTTAATTAAATTAATTATATATATTTTTTTATTTATTTATTTATTATCATTTTTTTTTTTTTTTTTTAAGTATGCGTAGAACCCCCTCTGGGCTCGTTGGGTTTGGGGCAGGGTCGCTGACGTTAACCCCCGGCTACCCCCCTTATGTCTATGGTCCTACTATATCAAGCGTTTAGTGGAGGGGTCCCAGGCCCTATCCTCTCCCAACGTCCCTTTTAAGAGTTTTCAATCTAAGAACTTGGTTTCTTGTAGCCCTCTGGACTCATGGCAACCCCCATGTACATTTATTCTATCTTGAGCGTCCCGCCCTCCCATCTGTGCCCCCCCCGGTCACAAAACGTATTGTTCATATAATGTTCACCTTCCCCCCCAAACCTGGTGGCAGGAGTCCTCCTACTCGTGGGATCTCCGTCAGCAAGGCTGTGTAGCACCGGACCGGTTTCCTGCGCTGTCCCAGGGGAGGAATGGCTGTAGGGTAAATCAGACGGACCGGCCCAAGGATAATCAGCCCTAGTGGGCTTCCCATGTAGCTATCACAAGCTTTCCCCCCTCCCAATAGTAGTCCTGAGTCGGTGCCCCCCCCTTGGGCCGTAAGCCGTGAGCAGGTGATACAGTGCGGGATTGGATGTGGACAGGTAGGCTATGCAAATCAGGGGCCATCGGATCTGTTCCCCGTAGTCAACAAGGTATTACATCCCTCCCAATCCCCACCCCAGAGCATGAAGGGCACAAGGTGCGTGGTCACCCCAAAAACTCCGGTGTGCTGGACGTCTTGGACCTGGAAGCGGTAAAAAGTGGGAAAACGCCATGGGCAACTATTCGTGTTTCAGACCACCGACAGTCGAGCTGTGTCATAGTGTCGGGGTCGATGTCATCGGGGGACGACTATTCCTCCGGGTTAGCTGGGTGTGGGGGCGCCTCTTGCATCCGGTTCTCTCTAGGGCCCCTCCGTGCATATCGTGGTTGTCTTTGGGGCCTGGGTTCCCGGTCCAGCGGCTCCAGTATCCAGTCTGGTACCGCTATGGGCGGGAGGTCTAGCCTTTGGAGGAAGCGCGGTATTTCGTCTGGCAAGCGTGCGGTGACCCATTCATTTTGGTGTCTCACTTGGATGCTAAACGGGAAGCCCCATTTGTATGGGATATTGCGTTCCCTCAGCGCTGTGGTGACTGGTCTGAGAGCGCGTCTCGCTTCTAATGTGGCAGGGGAGAGGTCATGGTATAGGGAGACTTCTGCCTCCTGATAACGCCAAGAGGGTCTGGTCCTGGCCCGCTGCATGATGCGTTCTTTAAGGGGAAATGAGTGCAAACAGCAGATAATGTCTCTGGGGTCCCCATCTCTTATTCTAGGTCTTAGGGCCCTGTGTGCCCGCTCAAAACGTATGTCTGGTGGCGCTGATGTCCCCAGGATTTGGAGGAAGAGTGCAGTAAGCAGCTCCTCCACGTTCTCCACCCCCTCACTCTCCGGTACCCCTCTTACCCGGATATTTGAGCGGCGGCTCCGGTTATCCAAGTCTTCCACTTGTCTGCGCAGTGTTAGTAGCATGTTACCCTGTCTTGTCAGGGCTGTGTCTGCTGCTGAAGATTGGTGCTGTGCTGCCTGGGCCTGTGCCTCTAAGGTCTGGATGCGGCCTCCTTGCTCCTCCAGGTCTGTGCGCAGTGCTGTGACCGCGGATGTGAGGGAAGCTGTGAGGGTGGCTGTCTGGGACTGCATGTCAGCCTTTGTCACCATGTTAGCTGCCAGTCTCTTGAGTTCAGCTCCGATATCAGCCAGTGTGAGCTGCTCAGATTCCGAGCTGGGTGAAGCTGGGGAAACGGGCGCCATCTTGGAGCCACGTGCCTCGCGGCTCGGTCCCTGCGGGGTTTGGAGGAACCCGGTCCCACAGACGGCGTCGGCGGTGCTGCCCTGGGGGTCTGCTGGCTCTCCGGCTTCTTTGTGCGGCCCATTGAGGTAAGCTGTCGGGCTAGGTGCGGCTTATGGTAGCTAGGTGGCGAGGAGCTCGGGACTCACACGTCCATGCCGGTCGGACTGCAGGCCACGCCCCCCATAAATAAATATAACAATCAATACAAAATATAAAAATATTAAAATATTTTTTAACAAATTAAATAATTTTAAAAGTTACAGCCATAATTCTGGCAATGCATCAGGGGAGATGTAGTCCACGACATTGGTTTAGGTTTTCTCAGTGGAGGAAGTGCTACTTAGATGCATGTGCCAAGAAAGACCTTAACCTGTTAGAAAGCTGTAACCTTTCAAGACAGGGTTAGTCAGGCTGTCCAACATCACTGATATGTTCACAGGTGAAGCACTACTCAGTCCAATTGATCCATTTGTACATCCAAATGTCTGTAAATCAGTCTGCTATCCATTCATCCACCTATCCATGTATCCATTCATCTATCCATATATCCACCACTTCATCCATCCATCCATCTATTTATCCAATGATTCTATATTTATTATCCTTATAAGTGTGCTAATTTAGTTTTCAAACACACAAATTTTAGTTTTTAAACACACAAATGTTTTTTTTTCTTTCATTTTACAATATGTTGGAGAGAAATAATGTGAAATAATTATAGAGGCAACAATATAATTAATAATCTCATTAGAATGAACAGACGAAGTATTCACCCAACATGATTAGTTCAATTTATCTCCCCTGTGTATGGTTATACTTTTAATTGAAATCTGGTAATGAAATTCTGCATTCTGATTAGTAAACATATGCAAACTTTGGGCAATTTATCTAGGTATGATAATCAATTGACCATGTAATAAGAATATAATGTGCTTTCCTTTCATGGCTGTGAAGCAATTCTTTTATGAGTAAATCACATACTTTCTTAGTTTCTGCAAGGGGTTTTTGTTCATAAATTATAATCTCTGTATTTACTAAAAAAAACAATACATGTAGACTTGAAGTATATAGTAAACTTGGAGATTCAGGTTCGGTAGAATGGCTACATAGTTGAAAAAACAAATTTTGAATTGCCCCACACTCTAGCAACCGAAGCAACCCAAATGGCCAATTGCCAAGCATTTTATTTGCTCTCTAGCGGCACTATCATAAGGGAGGTTTTATACAGCCCTACTGCACTCAATCTTAATGTTGCTAGTGGGGAAATGTCTACTAAACTTCGAGCAGCCACTAGTTGTAATAAAAATTATTAAAAACGATTGCTTTCCAAACACTAGTAACATTTTCCGCTTCCAGCCATGGAAAATATGTGTTGTTTTCAATGTAAAAAAATTGCTCTAAAAAAAATAATAATAATGGCAGGTTGACATAGTTTCCCACTGTGCCCCCACTGTGGGCCTCTAATTAAATAATAATAATTAAATAATGTAACCCCCATTGGCAGCAGGTGGGGGCTATTGAATAAATATTAACTTGGAGGGGACCTCTTGTCCTCCAAGCTACCACCTGGACATGGCAGCTGGTGGTTAATAATATAAACAAGGGGGTGGACATACTAAAATTGTGGCTACAACACTGCCCATTGAGTGATCCATGAAGCCTGAGCTTGCATAGTAAGAACTCCCTCAGATTAACATGTATTTAATGACTAGCAGCTGGTGGGACATTAGGTCCCCCCATTTATTAATAAGTTAACAGGCCCTATACACTTTGCATGGGTGACAGTTGGGAATGTATTATAATTGTAGCCTCCACTTGGTGCTCATGACACTATGGCCCTCTGCGCCGCCCTCCTCCCCCCCCCCCCCCCCCACACACACACACACACTTTATTATTTATTAATAGCTCCAAAGTGGTGTTACGGAGGACCTGTGTCAGTTACCACCTTTACTCTATCATTGTTAGTCTCCTATTCGCTAGTCTTATATTTAAATGAAACAAATAAGTAACAATCTAATTTCATGGAAAAGTTTTTATCCACCAAGCAATTCATTTTTCATTTATAGCAATTAGTTAATTTGTGATTTATAAGAATAAACCAATTGCTTTAAATTCTGACACATTTCTATTTGTTCGAAAAACAAAAATGCTCAGGTCTACCAATAATAATACAAACTCTTTGGTCCACCTATTTTAATAAATGTTTACTTGGAGATAAAAAACACAAAAAAACTTGCAAATAAACAATTAGAGCTACAAATCCACTGTTAACAACTAAATATGCAAACCCCCTCAGATTTAACCTACAGCATGACTACATCATTCACCCAAACCTTTTTTGATGTTAATAGGAAATGAGCAAAACATAGAGTTGAAAGTAGAGATATGCAAATATATTTATCTCCTGCCTTGTGATATCTTTAGGAATGTTGAATTAGCCCAGCTCCTTATTGTACCAAAAGCCAAGTAGTTTGACTCAAGTGGACCCATACTCTTTTTCATAACATTCATCTGACAGGATGGCCTTTTGCAATTTGAGCTTTTGTCCTGTACTGAACATACATGATTTTGTTCTTCTCTGTAACCAATGTTTAGCTTGCCATGCATTTTTGTACGTTATTTTCTTTATGCTTTTTGTACAATAAAATATGTTTAAAGATTTTCAAAAATATATAAAGATTACTTTTAGGACAACATTCTTTAACAGAGCAATCTCCCTGGAAACCAGTGAATTCCTCTATTGATTACTCTAATTTTAGAACCTTGTACCAGAATCATTTCAATACATAGACCCTTTATATGTCATTGATCCATATGAAACACATTGTTGCAGTCAGCTGGATACATTCAGAACACCTAAACTGATCCAAAATGATGTGAAGTCAGTTTAAGCATCAAAAGAAATGCACAAAGCTAGCCATTCTAACTTTTATTTAAAAACAGGTGCACAATGTAATAATTCAAATAAAATGTTTAAGAAAACAAATAATGTTCATCTAACTGCCTTTATTTAATGGTTATTCTATTAAATTCTATTTACATTCTTCAGAGTTCACAGTTGTGGAATTAACATGTCTACTTACATGGTACAATGATTGTACATACAGTGATGAGTGTACTTTTGCGTGGTGTATATATATCTCAAGAATCAAAGACATAAAGAGTCAAGTATAAATCAGGAAGGTGAATTTCTAAATAGAGGTGTCTAAAGGAGCCTTCAGCTAAAAGCATTGATGCATTTATTAAGCATTATATGACTTTAAAGGACATTTGTTTTGTTTATAACATTTTTCCATTAGTAGCCTTAGCAAAGTAAAAAATGCATTGAAGGCAAAAGAAATATCATATCTTGGCACAGTGGCTTAAGTAGATTTCCTATTCATTGAACAGATAAATGAAGCTGGTGTAGTGTGTTATAGAAAGTGTTGTCTTGACTGGTACTCTATTACCTTGTGATATCCTCCATGGGAAATAGTCTATCACAGGTACCTACTGTCAAATCCTATTTCCAGCGAGGAAGTCATACCTCCTGCATAGATTTAAATGCAGCATTTTTTTTATCATCAATTTATTTTATATGTAGAAATCAAATAGAAAAAGACAGCTTGTGAGATGTAATTTCTTTCACAGTCAGTGGCTGACAATGGATGTGAAGTAAAGCACCTTATGCAAACAGTTAAAGAATTTACACAAGATGTTCCCCTATGAGCATGGACATATAAACAATGGGGGGAGCTTTTAACCACACATGGAGCTAAATCTCCTTTATACTCTATTACAGTTTCATACATACATTTTTTTTTCAAAGGATGAATACTTGGTGTTTTTTAAAATAAAACATCTTGTAGAACACTTTCATTCTTTCTTTCTTTCCTATAGATGACAGACAGACAGATTATATAGATTAGAGAGAGACAGAGATAGCAGCAGAGGACAATGCATATCTATGTGAAACATGTTTTACATCTGAATATAATCATCTATCTCTTTTGGTATTTCAGATGAAAAATAAAAGGGATTTAATCACCTTATATGTCAATACGGTGCTTTGTCTGGTAATATGACTGTCATTTCCTAAGGACTATAACAGCTTGCATTATAGATGTATGCCTGTGCTGAAAGAAAATAATGATCTTTTCCAAGGTCAACAAAATATCTAAAATTGGAATTGAGCTACAGTTCCAAATGCTCATATTGTTTAAGCTACAGATATGAATTTTATGCTTTTGGCATACATTTTACTCAAAAATCTGATTGACTTCTTTGTTATAGATAAAATATAACATGTATTTCCTAAAAAGAGAATAGTAGAATATCTATCTATCTATCTATCTATCTATCTATCTATCTATCTATCTATCTATCTATCTATCTATCTTATAGCTTGAAGTCTTTCAAGTCTGCCTTAAAAGTAAAGTCAATTATCTCAAATGAAATATATGGTGGTTTATTAGTCACATTACATTTCCACCGAAAACATATCCTAATAGAGTTACTAAATCCTTGTTTACTTTCAATATGTGGTTTAAATAGCCCTAAACACTGGTTTTGTTTTGTGGATGTCTTAATATTTATAGCCAAATATTATTTTCTTGGCGCGGGTGCACGCCAAACAAACAACGTCTTACTTAGTTGTGGTTCTAGACTTTGTAAAGCCTTAGGTGAAACTCAAAGATGAAGTCCCCCCTAACAACCAAAGTGAAAAAAATAAATAAGGGTTGCATTGTGTGTGTATCAGGAACTGTACATAATGTCTATCCAATACCTCTTACTCTGGAATTATTTGATAGGTTGATGGGTGCTAAAATCTTTATTAAGCTAGACTTAAGAGGAGCTTAATATCTTGTAAGGATTCATAAAGATGATGAGTGGAAGACAGCTTTTAACACCAGATATGGTCATTAAGAGTACACTGTCATGTCTTTTGGTTTGTGTACTGCCCAGGCTGTCTTCCAGGATCTTATAAATGATGTGTTGAGATATTTCCAACAAGAATGTGTGATTGTGTATGATGACAATATTTTGATATACTCTAAGGATAAAGAAACACATCACAAACAAGTTAGAAAGGTATTGACTCGACTGTTACAACATGATTTATATTGTAAATTGAGAAATTTATTTTTGACCAGTCTGAAATTGATTTTCTAGGTTACATAATCTCTGGTAAAGGATTCGCTGTGGACCCCCAAAAATTGGATTCCATTCTCAATTGGCCACTACCTAATTGGCTAAAAGCCATTCAAAGACTAATGGGTTTTTCTAATTACTATAGACAATTCATCATAGGTTTTTCATCTATTGTCGCTCCCATAACAAATCTGACAAAAAAGGTATTAATCCCCAAATATGGGCTCCTGAGGCTATTGAGGCTTTTGAAACACTTAAAACTTCTTTCTCTTCTGCTCCTATACTTATCCACCCTGATCTTAACCTTCCTTTTCTATTAGAAGTCGATGCATCTGAAACTGGATTAGGAGCTGTATTGTTACAGCGTAAAGATCATAATCAACCTCTTCATCCTTGTGGGTTTTACTCTAAAAAACTATAAGACTCAGAAAAGAGATATGATATGGGTGATAGGGAACTCCTTGCTATTATTTTGGCCTTCGAAAGAATGGCGTCATCTCTTAGAAGGTCCTAAACCATACTAACCATACTAACCGACCATAATAATCTCTGTTATATTGGAGAAGCCAAACATTTGTCAGCTAGACAAGCTTGTTGGTCCCTTTTCTTGGCTAGGTTTAATTATGTTCTGACCTATAGACAGGGATCAAAAAACTTTAAAGCAGATGCAGTAAACCTGTATTTGTATACGGTCTCCTCTGATATCTAGTATCATTGCTATGCAAAATTTAGCTTCTGTAAATATTCCTGAAGTTAGATTATATGTACCACCAGAACACAAGAGAGAGATACTCCTTTGCCTCCACGATAGAAAAATTGCTGGCCACCCAGATATATGTAAAACTTATGATCTAATTTCTAAAGAATATTGGTGGCCGTCAAGGATGGTATGTCTTGGCATGGATAAGGACTATGTCTTGGCATGCTGTGTATGTAGTAGGACCAAATTGGCCCATACTCTCCCTTGTGGTTTGCTTTAGCCTCTTGACATACCCAATAAACCTTGGGTTAGTATTGCTATGGATTTCATTGTTGATCTACCTAAATTGGACAAAAATATGGTACTCTTGATGGTGGCTGATAGATTCACTAAAATGGCGCACTTCATTCCTTTACCCAAGAGAGTTCTGGCATCCCTGACCTCGGTTTGTTTATCATTACTCTCTGTTCTTGTGACGTTAGTTAAGGTCCTGTATACATTCCTGTTATTCCTGATAGAGAGTAGCAGAGTGTGACAGGATTAGAGGCATAAATGATACAGGGTAAGTGTGACAGGATTAGGGGAGCTTGGCACAGTTGAGGGAGGCAGTGTAACATGGCAAAGGAAGGTGAGCATGACAGGATTAGTGGGGTTTATTTGGCAGTGTGAGTGAGGCTTGGAGGGAATGAGTAACAGTCTTGAAGGGTTTAATGTGATTGTGTGTGACAGGATGAAGGAGGATAAGTGTGACATAGTGATTGAGGATGAGTGTGACAGGGTTGGAGGTGACTGTGACCGTGTGAGAGAAGATGAGTGTGATAGGATTGGAAGGATTATTGTGATAAGGTGAGTGTGGCAGAGCAAGGGTGGGTAAGTGTGGTCTAGTGTTGTCGCGAACCCGAAATTTTCGGTTTGCGAACGGCGAACGCGAACTTCCGCAAATGTTCGCGAACCGGCGAACCGCGCGAACCGCGCGAACCGCCATTGACTTCAATGGGCAGGTGAATTTTAAAACCAACAGGGACTCTTTCTGGCCACAAAAGTGATGGATAAGTTGTTTCAAGGGGACTAACACCTGGACTGTGGCATGCCGGAGGGGGATCCATGGCAAAACTCCCATGGAAAATTGCACAGTTGATGCAGAGTCTGCTTTTAATCCATAAAGGGCAGAACTCACCTAACATTGACACCTGTCCTCAAAGCCCTGCCCTGATACAAACTGACACAGAGCAGAATAGAGACTGTTCCCCGTCCTCAGAGACCATGATACACACTGACACAGAGCAGAATAGAGACTGTTACCCCTACATAGGGTCACTTGGCAGATATGGCGGGGTCGTGGGAGGGGGAGGATGACTTTCACCTCTTCCCCTGTTAGATTCCCGTTGTGCTGTGACATCACCCTTATACGCTGTGTAAAGCATACTATTTAATTTGATCAGCATGGCCACTTGAGTTGTTATAGTTTTCACGCTGCTTGTAGTTTATATATGGTTCATAAAAATCAAACAAACGATAAAGTAAACGTGTAAGGATTCAGAATATTCTTTCAAACCCTTACACATTGTGTGTACGTATTTTTTGTCTTAAGTTTGTGGCTTTAAAGAGGTTTACGTTGTTTCTATGATGTGCATAACATGTTCTTGTAAATGTTTGGTACATTTTTCCTGGAATTGTAATTTTTCAATCTGAATAAAGATAGTCAAATCCCTGATACACACTGACACAGAGCAGAATAGAGACTGTTCCCCCTACATATGGTCACTTGGCAGATATGGATTGACACCTGTCCTCAAAACCCCTGATACACACTGACACAGAGCAGAATAGGGACTGTTCCCCCTACATAGGGTCACTTGGCAGATATGGATTGACACCTGTCCTCAAAACCCCTGATACACACTGACACAGAGCAGAATAGGGACTGTTCCTCCTACATAGGGTCACTTGGCAGATATGGATTGACACCTGTCCTCAAAACCCCTGATACACACTGACACAGAGCAGAATAGGGACTGTTCCCCCTACATAGGGTCACTTGGCAGATATGGATTGACACCTATCCTAATGATCCCTGATACACACTGACACAGAGCAGAATAGGGACTGTTCCTCCTACATAGGGTCACTTGGCAGATATGGATTGACACCTGTCCTCAAAACCCCTGATACACACTGACACAGAGCAGAATAGGGACTGTTCCCCCTACATAGGGTCACTTGGCAGATATGGATTGACACCTGTCCTCAAAACCCCTGATACACTGACACAGAGCAGAATAGGGACTGTTCCCCCTACATAGGGTCACTTGGCAGATATGGATTGACACCTGTCCTCAAAACCCCTGATACACACTGACACAGAGCAGAATAGAGACTGTTCCCTGTCCACAGAGACCATGATACACACTGACACAGAGCAGAATAGAGACTGTTCACCGTCCACAGAGACCATGATACACACTGACACAGAGCAGAATAGGGACTGTTCCCCCTACATAGGGTCACTTGGCAGATATGGATTGACACCTGTCCTCAAAACCCCTGATACACACTGACACAGAGCAGAATAGGGACTGTTCCTCCTACATAGGGTCACTTGGCAGATATGGATTGACACCTGTCCTCAAAACCCCTGATACACACTGACACAGAGCAGAATAGGGACTGTTCCCCCTACATAGGGTCACTTGGCAGATATGGATTGACACCTATCCTAATGATCCCTGATACACACTGACACAGAGCAGAATAGGGACTGTTCCTCCTACATAGGGTCACTTGGCAGATATGGATTGACACCTGTCCTCAAAACCCATGATACACACTGACACAGAGCAGAATAGGGACTGTTCCCCCTACATAGGGTCACTTGGCAGATATGGATTGACACCTGTCCTCAAAACCCCTGATACACACTGACACAGAGCAGAATAGGGACTGTTCCTCCTACATAGTGTCACTTGGCAGATATGGATTGACACCTGTCTTCAAAACCCCTGATACACACTGACACAGAGCAGAATAGGGACTGTTCCTCCTACATAGGGTCACTTGGCAGATATGGATTGACACCTGTCCTCAAAACCCCTGATACACACTGACACAGAGCAGAATAGGGACTGTTCCTCCTACATAGGGTCACTTGGCAGATATGGATTGACACCTGTCCTCAAAACCCCTGATACACTGACACAGAGCAGAATAGGGACTGTTCCCCCTACATAGGGTCACTTGGCAGATATGGATTGACACCTGTCCTCAAAACCCCTGATACACACTGACACAGAGCAGAATAGAGACTGTTCCCTGTCCACAGAGACCATGATACACACTGACACAGAGCAGAATAGAGACTGTTCACCGTCCACAGAGACCATGATACACACTGACACAGAGCAGAATAGGGACTGTTCCCCCTACATAGGGTCACTTGGCAGATATGGATTGACACCTGTCCTCAAAACCCCTGATACACACTGACACAGAGCAGAATAGGGACTGTTCCTCCTACATAGGGTCACTTGGCAGATATGGATTGACACCTGTCCTCAAAACCCCTGATACACACTGACACAGAGCAGAATAGGGACTGTTCCCCCTACATAGGGTCACTTGGCAGATATGGATTGACACCTATCCTAATGATCCCTGATACACACTGACACAGAGCAGAATAGGGACTGTTCCTCCTACATAGGGTCACTTGGCAGATATGGATTGACACCTGTCCTCAAAACCCATGATACACACTGACACAGAGCAGAATAGGGACTGTTCCTCCTACATAGGGTCACTTGGCAGATATGGATTGACACCTGTCCTCAAAACCCCTGATACACACTGACACAGAGCAGAATAGGGACTGTTCCCCCTACATAGGGTCACTTGGCAGATATGGATTGACACCTGTCCTCAAAACCCCTGATACACTGACACAGAGCAGAATAGGGACTGTTCCCCCTACATAGGGTCACTTGGCAGATATGGATTGACACCTGTCCTCAAAACCCCTGATACACACTGACACAGAGCAGAATAGAGACTGTTCCCTGTCCACAGAGACCATGATACACACTGACACAGAGCAGAATAGAGACTGTTCACCGTCCACAGAGACCATGATACACACTGACACAGAGCAGAATAGGGACTGTTCCCCCTACATAGGGTCACTTGGCAGATATGGATTGACACCTGTCCTCAAAACCCCTGATACACACTGACACAGAGCAGAATAGGGACTGTTCCTCCTACATAGGGTCACTTGGCAGATATGGATTGACACCTGTCCTCAAAACCCCTGATACACACTGACACAGAGCAGAATAGGGACTGTTCCCCCTACATAGGGTCACTTGGCAGATATGGATTGACACCTGTCCTCAAAACCCCTGATACACACTGACACAGAGCAGAATAGAGACTGTTCCCCGTCCACAGAGACCATGATACACACTGACACAGAGCAGAATAGGGACTGTTACCCCTACATAGGGTCACTTGGCAGGTATGGATTGACACCTGTCCTCAAAGCCCATGATACACACTGGGGGGAGCTACTGTCCTCCCCAACCCCTGCGCGGTGGGTGGGGGCCATAAATCACAATGGGGGGACCTACTGTCCTCCCCCCCTCGGCCCCCACCCCTGCGCGGTGGGTGGGGGCCATAAATCACAATGGGGGGCCTACTTTCCTCCCCCCCGGCCCCCATCCCTGCGCGGTGGGTGGAGGGCATAAATCACAATGGGACGGACCTACTGATAGGAGTGGAGTATTGTTCATATCAGTTTAATACCTTCCGCGTCTCCTATCAGTGGACGTGTAAATGGCAGAGATTTTTAATTGTTGAATCACCTCCCCTTTTTAGGCCAAGGTGGGAAGATGCTTAGACCACTGGTATATTGGTGCCATCTTGGAGGATTTTTTTTTGGTTTGGTTTTTGAAGCCACAGTGCTGCACCAGTGGGCCTAAAAATTAGGCATGTACACATGCCTGAAAAATTTGGTATTGTTGCAGCCGCTGCAGAAAGTGCCCTAAAACATGGCGGCTTGAACCCTAGTTGGTGGCGGATAAGTCACGCAAGTCAAACGTCATTCAGAGCTAAAATACAGCAGCGTGTGGACCATTTTTAGCCCAAGGCAGCTCATCTCATCAGGCCTTTTTTAAGTGAATGTATCGCCCAGTGTCAGTCCCTTCGGGATCCATCCCTCATTCATCTTAAGAAAGGTGAGGTAATCTAGACTTTTTTGACCTAGGCGACTTCTCTTCTCAGTGACAATACCTCCTGCTGCAATGAAGGTCCTTTCAGACAGGACACTTGAAGCGGGGCAGGCCAGAAGTTCTATCGCAAATTGGAATAGCTCAGGCCACAGGTCAAGCCTGCACACCCAGTAGTCAAGGGGTTCATCGCTCCTCAGAGTGTCGATATCTGCAGTTAAGGCGAGGTAGTCTACTACCTGTCGGTCGAGTTGCTCTCTGAGGGTGGATCCCGAAGGGCTGTGGCGATGCATAGGACTTAAAAAGGTCCGCATGTCCTCCATCAACAACACGTCTTTAAAGCGTCCTGTCCTTGCCGGCCTGGTCGTGGGAGGAGGAGGAGGAGGATGACTTCCACCTCTCCCCCTGTTAGATTCCCGTTGTGCTGTGACATCACCCTTATACGCTGTGTAAAGCATACTTTTTAATTTATTTTGCAAATGCTGCATCCTTTCCGACTTGTTGTAATTCGGTAACATTTCCGCCACTTTCTGCTTATACCGGGGGTCTAGTAGCGTGGACACCCAGTACAGGTCGTTCTCCTTCAGCCTTTTTATACGAGGGTCCCTCAACAGGCAGGACAGCATGAAAGACCCCATTTGCACAAGGTTGGATGCCGAGCTACTCATTTCCCGTTCCTCCTCCTCACTGATGTCATTGAAGGTATGTTCTTCCCCCCAGCCACGTACAACACCACGGGTACCAGATAGGTGACAACGAGCACCCTGGGATGCCTGTTGTGTTTGGTCTTGCTCCTCCTCCTCCTCCTCAAAGCTACAATCCTCCTCTGACTCCTCTTCCTCACAATCCTCTTCCAGCGTTGCCGCAGGTCCAGCAAGCGATGCTGATAAGGCTGTTTCTGGTGTTGATGGTGACCACAACTCTTCCTCTTCCTCTTCACGCTCATCTACAGCCTGATCCAGCACTCTTCGCAGGGCACGCTCCAGGAAGAAAACAAATGGTATGATGTCGCTGATGGTGCCTTCATTGCGACTGACTAGGTTTGTCACCTCCTCAAAAGGACGCATGAGCCTACAGGCATTGCGCATGAGCGTAACGTGGCAAAAAAATTCCCAGCTCCCCAGAGGCTGTCCTAGCACCCCGGTCATACAAATATTCATTAACAGCTTTTTCTTGTTGGAGCAGGCGGTCGAACATTAGGAGTGTTGAATTCCTACGTGTAGGGCTGTCGCAAATCAAGCGCCTCACTGGCATGTTGTTTCGCCGCTGGATATCGGCAAAGTGAGCCATGGCCGTGTAGGAACGCCTGAAATGGCCACACACCTTCCTGGCCTGCTTCAGGACATCCTGTAAGCCTGTGTACTTATGCACAAAGCGTTGTACGATCAGATTACACACATGTGCCATGCACGGCACATGTGTCAACTTGCCCAACTTCAATGCCGCTATCAAATTTTTTCCGTTGTCACACACCACTTTGCCGATATCCAGTTGCTGCGGAGTCAGCCACTTTTCCACCTGTGCGTTCAGGGCGGACAGGAGTGCTTGTCCGGTGTGACTCTCTGCTTTCAAGCAAGTCAAACCCAAGACGGCGTGACACTGCCGTATCCGGGATGTGGAATAGTACCTGGGGAGCTGGGGGGGGTGCCGTTGATGTGGAGCAAGAAGCAGCGGCACAAGAGGACTCAGCCGAGGAGGTTATGGAAGAGGATGGAGTAGGAGGAGTAGAGGAGGTGGCAGCAGGACTGCCTGCAATTCGTGGCGGTGTCACCAACTCCTCTGCAATGCCACGCATTCCTTGCTTGTCAGCCGTCAGCAGGTTTACCCAATGCGCAGTGTAGATGATATACCTGCCCTGACCATGCTTTGCAGACCAGGTATCAGTGGTCAGATGGACCCTTGCCCCAACACTGTGTGCCAGACATGCCATGACTTCCTTTTGCACAATCGAGTACAAGTTGGGGATTGCCTTTTGTGAAAAGAAATTCCGGCCGGGTACCTTCCACTGCGGTGTCCCAATAGCTACAAATTTTTTGAACGCCTCAGACTCAACCAGATTGTATGGTAAAAGCTGGCGGGCTAATAGTTTGGACAAGCCAGCTGTCAGACGCTGGGCAAGGGGGTGACTTGGTGACATTGGCTTCTTACGCTCAAACATGTCCTTGACAGACACATGACTGTGGGCAGATGAGCGGGAACTGCTCAAGGCGGGAGACGGAGTGGCGGATGGTTGAGAGGGGGCAAGAAGGACAGCAGTGGTTGACGTGGCTGAAGATGCTGGACCAGGAGGAGGATGGCGGCTTAGAGTAGGCGTGCTGCTTGTACTCATGTGTTGATCCCATAGGCGTTTGTGATGTGAGATCATGTGCCTACGCAAAGCAGTTGTACCTAGGTGGGTGTTGGACCTCCCACGACTCAGTTTCCATTGGCACAGGTTGCAAATGGCATCGCTGTTGTCAGAGGCAGACACACAAAAAAAATGCCACACTGCTGAGCTCTGCAATGACGGCATTCTGGTGGTGGACACAGCATGCGTTGATTGGCGTGCTGTCGGGCTGACCCCGGGTGCCGATGCATGCTGTCTGACTGTGCCACTAGCTCCTTGCGACGACCCCCCCCCCTGCTTTGAACTCGTCTCCTCCTCCTCTCTGTCTCCCCATCTGAACTTTCGCCCTGTTCTTCTTCTTGCGAGCGGGCACCCATGTGACATCCATGGACGCATCGTCATCATCAACCGCTTCGCTTGTATCTGACAACTCAGAAAAGGAAGCAGCAGCGGGTACAACATCATCATCATCACACCGTACCTCCATGTGTTTAATGCTGCCTGCCTGAGACATATCCCTGTTATCTACATCCTCTAGCAATAATGGTTGCGCATCACTCATATCTTCAAACGGGTGTGTGAATAACTCCTCTGACATACCAAGTAAAGCGGCTGTGGTGCTAGTTTTGGTGGTAGCGGCAGGCGGGTGAGTGGTATCTTGAGAGGTGCCTGAAGCTAAGCTGGAGGAGGATGGTGCGTCAAGGTTCCGAGCGGAGGCTGTACAAGATTGGGTGTCCTGTGTTAGCCAGTCAACTATGTCCTCAGAACTTTTCAAGTTCACGGTACGTGGCTTCTGAAAACTGGGCATTATTCTAGGGCAAAAGGGAATCACAGCACCACGACCACGACGGCCCGTGCGGGGTGGCCTGCCTCTGCCTGTCATTTTTTGGGGGGATTAGTGGTACTATGCGTGCAAGCTACTGTGAGACCAGATATGATTGGCAATGTGAACTGTAACAGTTCTGCAGAGCACACACTGTAGGCCTGACACACCCGCTTGAAGACAAGTAACTGCTATTCAATCTATAACAGTGAAAAATAAATTTTGGTTTTAAAAGCACGCTATAGAGACACCAGATATGATTGGCAATGTGCACTGGAACAGTTCTGGAGAGCACACGCTGAAGGAAGGACTGACAGAGCCGCTTGAAGGACACTGACTGGCTGCTATTAGCTTACACTAGAAACCTTTTTTCTTTGTAAAAGCACGCTAAAGAGACACCAAATATGATTGGCAACTGTCAAAGCACGCTGGAACAGGTCTACAGAGCACACGCTGAAGTAGGCCTGACACCCAGACGCTTGCAGACAACTAACTGCTCTTCTATTACAGTGAACAAAAAATATTTATTTTAAATCTAAAGCTTAAGCTATTGTAAAAACAGATATGAGTGGTGGCACTGGGCAAGAGGGCACAGTATCCACTGTGAACCTCACACAGAAGCTGGCAGGCAGGCAACTGCTCTTCTATTACAGTGGAAACAAAATTTTGGTTGTAAAAGCACGCTATAGAGACACCAGATATGAGTGGCAACTGTCAAAGTACGCTGGCAGGGTTGTGCAGGGCACACGCTGAAGGAAGGCCTGACAGAGCCGCTTGAAGGACACTGACTGGCTGCTATTAGCTTACACTGGACACCTTTTTTCTTTGTAAAAGCACGCTAAAGAGACACCAGATATGATTGGCAACTGTCAAAGCACGCTGGCACAGGTCTGCAGAGCACACGCTGAAGTAGGCCTGACACCCAGACGCTTGCAGACAACTAACTGATCTTCTATTACAGTGAAAAAAAATGATTTCTTTACAATCTAAAGCTTAAGCTATTGTTAAAACAGATATGAGTGGTGGCACTGACTGTGCAAATGGGCAAGGCATCCAACCTGACACAGAAGCTGGCAGGCAGGCAACTGTTCTTCTATTACAGTGAAAAAAAAATGATTTCTTTAAAATCTAAAGCTTAAGCTATTGTTAAAACAGATATGAGTGGTGACACTGGGCAAGTAGGCACAGTATCCAATGTGAACCTCACACAGAAGCTGGCAGGCAGGCAACTGCTCTTCGATTACAATGAAAACAAATTATTTATTTAAAATCTAAAGCTTAACCAATTGTTAAAACAGATATGAGTGGTGGCACTGACTGTGCAAATGGGCAAGGCATCCAACCTGACACAGAAGCTGGCAGGC
Organism: Pelobates fuscus; assembly: GCF_036172605.1. Classification (NCBI taxonomy): domain Eukaryota; kingdom Metazoa; phylum Chordata; class Amphibia; order Anura; family Pelobatidae; genus Pelobates; species Pelobates fuscus. Next base: position 81,282,098 of record NC_086325.1, on the reverse strand, counting down.
AGGCAACTGCTCTTCTATTACAGTGAAAACAAATTATTTATTTTAAATCTAAAGCTTAACTAATTGTTAAAACAGATATGAGTGGTGGCACTGGGCAAGTAGGCACAGTATCCAATGTGAACCTCACACAGAAGCTGGCAGGCAGGCAACTGCTCTTCTATTACAGTGGAAACAAAATTTTGGTTGTAAAAGCACGCTATAGAGACACCAGATATGAGTGGCAACTGTCAAAGTACGCTGGCAGGGTTGTGCAGGGCACACGCTGAAGGAAGGCCTGACAGAGCCGCTTGAAGGACACTGACTGGCTGCTAGTAGCTTACACTGGAAACCTTTTTTCTTTGTAAAAGCACGCTAAAGAGACACCAGATATGATTGGCAACTGTCAAAGCACGCTGGCACAGGTCTGCAGAGCACACGCTGAAGTAGGCCTGACACCCAGACGCTAACTGATCTTCTATTACAGTGAAAAAAAATGATTTCTTTAAAATCTAAAGCTTAAGCTATTGTTAAAACAGATATGAGTGGTGGCACTGACTGTGCAAATGGGCAAGGCATCCAACCTGACACAGAAGCTGGCAGGCAGGCAGGCAACTGCTCTTCTATTACAGTGGAAAAAAAATGATTTCTTTAAAATCTAAAGCTTAAGCTATTGTTAAAACAGATATGAGTGGTGGCACTGACTGTGCAAATGGGCAAGGCATCCAACCTGACACAGAAGCTGGCAGGCAGGCAACTGCTCTTCTATTACAGTGAAAAAAATTATTTATTTAAAATCTAAAGCTTAACCAATTGTTAAAACAGATATGAGTGGGGGGCGGGGCCTGACCGCTGAGCAGACTGGTCGCACTGCACAGGAGCTCCGTGAGAAAGCCCTGCAAACAAGCGACTTTTAACGACAAACTCACGGTGAACCTCATACACAGACACAGCAGACCAACTGTGACACCCGGGGACTTACCTGACCGGTTCATCGGACTCAAAGTGGCACTCTGAAGCAGAATTAGATCTGCGACCTACCAGTGCACGCTGGTGTGGGAGAGGCGGCCGACCTCCCCGCCGACGGACCAGCTGGAAGAAACCGCAACGCTACAGATCCCGATTACCCCCCTGCCGGTGAGGGATATCCCGGCACACGCAACCGACCAAACGACGAACACACAAGCAGAACCCACAGGGGGATGAAGAAACCTATGATCAAACGAGACTTACTGGGCCTAACTAAAATGGCGGCGTGGACGCATTCCATCATACACTATTATTTATTACACCACCCACTTGGGTTTATTTCCCTGTATATACAATGTTGCACTTTTTATGGGCTGATAGACTTTTTTTCCCTGTTTACACATATATTCCTAGATGTGTATATTTATTATTTGGTATTCCATTGATAAGCTGCATATTAATTTTTCCTCTCTATCGAGATTACTACTCTGAGGATCGCCCCTCCCAACAAGAATACAAACCGGAACAGTTCCGGCATCATTTGCGTTCCACCAGTGGAACCGGAACAGTTCCGGCTACATTTGCGTTCCACCTGTGGAACGCATAATACCATCATGGTCCCTGACATCGCGTCACTTCCGGGCCGACACCGGAAGTTACGCTAGATGTATCCGAAAAACCTAACGAAAAATCCAGCAGTAAGATCTACTTTACTCATATGGACCTTATCCAACTGAATGGAACACAGCACCACTATTATAGTCTTGTATGTGTTCCATATATGGAACACGGATATCACCACGAACATATTGCACCGCGTCACTTCCGGTATGACGCGTGCGGTTCACCAGTGGTTACAGGAAGCATCAATTGCACAAAGCAGGAAGCAATCATCATTATTAGGACTCCTATATAAACGTTTGGTACCAGGACATTATCCACACTTCTGAGGAAGCCTTTTTACAGGCGAAACGCGTAAAGTGGACTACTAGAGACTATATACATATTTTTTTATTTACTTTTAATATATATTTTTTGTTAATAAATTATCCTTTTTATTATACTGGGATTTTTTATCATTTTTATTCCTGGCTACCAACTTGTTCCTTGGTGGGGACCATACCACCCAAGCTATTAAGACTAGAGCAAGTTCTGCTCTAGCAAATGTGAGTATTATACTTTTTTAATTATTCACGTCTTTTATTTATACATATTGCACTATTTGGAGTCATTTTGTCTTTCCATATATTGCCCATCTGAGACTGTGAGGACAACTACATATCCTTAGGCGGGGATTATTCCGTCCAGGCGTATTAACAGCTGAGCTCTAAGGTAGCTCTGGGCCATGTGAGTGTGGATTACTTATTACCTACTATCCACCCACTATATTCAAATTACTACACTATCACTGCCTTTATGTTTTATGTTTTCTTTGAGGTCAATTGATCATCAACCTGTTCCTTGGTGGGGATTATACCACCTATGCCCTTAAAACTAGAGCAAGTTCTGCTCTAGCAAATGTGAGTACGATACTTTATTACCTATTCACATACTTTATATATATACACTCTGCACTATTTGGAGTTCTCTTATTCTTTTCATATATCGCCCATCTGTGATCGCGAAAGAAAGCCACACATCCATAGACGGGGATTGTTCCGTCCAGGCGTGTTAACAGCTGAGCTCTGAGTTAGCTCTGGGCCATGTGAGTGTGGATCACTTACCACTATTTATCCACCCACTATATCTGACATACCACACTATTACTGTTTCTATATTTTATGTTTCCTTTGAGGTCAATTGTATAAGAAGACCCCTTGATACTACCATTGTGTACGTATATTTGTATATTTTTACGTATCTACACTAAGGGCGCGGTTTCCTCCTTTTTCTTTTTTCCACATTCATTTACTACAAGGTTGGGGTTCCTTGTACTGGTTACTGCTGCCACACCACCCAAATATATATAGTGAGCGCCTAATCCACCAATACCTACATTCTATTTTTTTCCCCACTCATTGGGCAGCCCTATAAGATTATCAAAATGACATTATTTGAATATCGCGACAATTATAACATCAACATTGACGATATTTTCAATAACTTAGAAGATTTAACTAATATAGACAATAATGAACCTTTGATTATCTTTGATGACCCACAAGAATTGCTCAAAGAACTAGAATTTTCTTTAATAAAAGAAATGAAATTAAGGTGGGAAATAGCTACCCTAACTAAATATGTCAATGACAAAATTACACCAAGAGGCTTAAGACTATTTAAAATGCCCACTTCAGACACAGAAAATAAGACATTCATGGAGGAATGGTACAATCATTTAGAATTTTGCACATTTGGGCTCATGAAAAGTCTGATTAAAGTAAAAAGTGAAAAACTTTCTAATTTGGACAAAAAAATAAATAGTTTAAGAGAACAACTCATCCCCTTTGCTGACACTGAAGAGTATTTTAGTCAAACACTTAAAATTAAAAAAACAGTAGAAAAAACAGAAATAGATACCAAAAAAATCAAAATCAGCAAATACAATAGAGATAAATGGGATTATGCACACAACCAAGTCCGCACATACAATGCAAAAAAAACACAACAAAATTGGAGAAATTACAATCACCAATACACAGACACTGGTAATAATTTCAAATATAAACACCCCCAAAAAAAGGAATTCAATGAAAGACAAGAATTTTCACACAACTACGATCACAAATATAAACCACAACACAGATCTCCAAGTAGACACCCTGGAAGATACAATCACAATTGGAATAGGTTCAATAATAGGACCTTTGAAAACACCACTGCAAATAGACACACGGTAACCGATGAAAACAAAAGAAAGATTTCCACTAGACCTTTCGAGTATAGAAAGAAAGAAGTCACACACTTCACCACAAAAGAGCCATCACACAGAGAGAAACAATACAATCACCAAAACACCTCACCATTGGTCGTAAGACCCAAAACACACAAATTCACATATGAACCATCCTCTCCTCACTATAGGACCAAAGAAAGACAATACTCTTGGGAAAAGGTTACAACAAGAAATCACAAAAAACATGACGAACAGATACTCAACACATCTAAAGAAATAGCTACTAAAAACAGATACCATGCCCTATCATTCTGCGAACCCTTTGACGAGACCTCTTTTTTAGAGATCCCCTCAAACAGAGAGCGACATACCAACCATCTAAATATTACCCCGATAAAAAGTCGCAAAAGAGATTTAGAGGATGCAGATCAGGCAGAAGACATCAAGAAAGGAAGGATAGAAAGATTTTAGATCACCAACCCAACAATTCCCCCACAGGTATTTTTAACTTATCCAATAAAATTTTAAATAAAACTGAAACCGATGTCTTAAAGAAAGGCCTCAAATTTGCACCAACCAAACCATACAATTCCTTTTTGACTTTTATCGATATTGGCAAATTCGTCAGAAATGCCACCTTAAAAAGATTTTTTTCTATCAATAAAAATCAGAGTAATACCACCAACAACCACCAAAATACCCTAACTGACCAATACATTAATAGCAACTTAAAAAATAAATCAAAATTCTATCCGGCTCACTGCAAATCCAGCGCCCTAGATATCTTTGAAAAGAAAGTGGGAAAAGACATTAGAACCTTAGAGAATAATAATAAATATAAAGACAAAGCTAATTTAAATAAAAAAGAGAGACAAACCCTAAAAGATTTATATAACGACAACTCGATTGTCATCAAACCCGCCGACAAAGGCGGCGGCCTTGTCATTTTGTCCAAAGAACAGTATGAGGAAGAAGCTTATAAACAACTAAACGACCATACTACCTACACAAAACTTCCCAACAACCCCATTACTAGAATCAAAAAAGAACTTGAACTGTATTTAGACAGAGGATTAAAAGCCGGTATTCTAAATGAAAAGGAATTACAATATATTAATGTCGCCCATCCAAAAATTCCAGTGATATACTTCCTCCCTAAAATACACAAAAATCTCTCTAAACCTCCAGGGCGACCAATTGTCTCGGGTATTGGGTCTGCTCTTTCTAATTTGTCAGAATATATAGACATCCTACTCCAACCCTATGTAACTCAAACTAAATCATATCTCAAAGACACTAGAGATCTTTTAAAAAAACTAGAAAAAATCAGCTGGCAAAACGATTATCTGCTTATCACCTGCAATGTACAATCACTGTACACCATCATCCAGCATAATAAAGGGTGTACAGCGGTCAAAAAAATGTTAGAAAAAGACAACTCCATGTTACAGGATCAGATAGATTTTCTAATTGAAGGCATCGAACTAATTCTCAACAACAATTATTTCTGGTTTCAGGACTCCTTTTATTTACAGAATAGAGGTACAGCTATGGGCACCAGGTTCGCGCCCAGCTATGCCAACCTGTATATGGCCGAATGGGAAGAAAGATACATTTGGAATAATCATGGCTGGGCAGAGAACCTGGTGTCCTACTCAAGATACATCGATGACCTCATTTTTATTTGGAAAGGTTCCATTTTAGAAGCACAAGATTTTATAAGGTTTTTAAACTCCAACCAGGAAGGTATAGTTTTAACGTCTGAAATAAGCAACAGCGAAATTACATATTTAGATCTTAATATTTACATAAGGGACAATGTTGTCAACACAAAAACGCACTTTAAGAATGTACACGTGAATAACTATATAGATACAAAAAGCTGCCATAACAAAATCTGGCTCGACAGCATTCCGAAAAGCCAGATCACAAGACTAAGAAGGAATTGCTCTGACAAAACCACTTTTATCGAGCAAGCGAATAAAGTAAAAAATAGTCTGATTAATAAAGGATATAATAAACAATTAATAGAATCTACCATATCACAAAACCTTGAAATCAGTCAAAAAGATCTCATACATAAAGAAAAAGCACTACAATCCCAAAAAACAGATTTTACACTTCCTATAATATTAGACTATAACGACAAAAATAGACATCTGAAGAAGATTATGAATAAACACTGGCATCTTCTAAAAGAAGATCCAATTTTAAAAGATATAATCCCAGAAAGACCAAAAATTATTTTTAGAGGCGCACCAAATTTAAAAATGCACCTTACCAAAAATTTTACTAGGGACGCCAAACCTAATCTTATCAAAGAAAATTTTTTATCCTTAGGTAAAGGTTTTTACAGATGTAACAGCTGTGCAGCTTGTAAAAAAACCAAGACTACAGATAAAAAAAGGACTACATTTAAATCTAATAACACGGGTAAAATTTACACAATAAAGGAAACTATTACCTGCGAGAGTAAGAATGTCATTTATTTATTAGAATGTCCATGCGGGCTCCAGTACATTGGACGTACAATAAGAGCACTAAAAACTCGTATAGCAGAACACTGTAGAAACATTGAAAAGAATTACACTAACCATTCAGTGTCATCCCACTTTTGTATACACAATAATGATCCAAAGCATCTTACATTCATGGGGATAGCCACAGTGACAAATCACTGGAGAGGTGGAGACTTGATTCGAAAAATAGGCCAAAAAGAGATGGAGTGGGTTTTCAATATAGACACCCTCCACCCGAATGGATTAAATATAGAATTTGATTTATACAATTTTTTATAGACCTTTTTTAATCAATATATTTTTTACTCATAATTTATCTATCCCATTCTTTTTATCAGTCTCCCCATCCTCTTATTTGTAACCACTAGTGCTGCATGCTTTATATATGTTTTTTATGTATTTTGTATTTTTTCTTCTTAATGGCATTTTAATGTATCATGTCTTACTCATGTTTCAGTTGTAAATATGGCTTATAGATCTGTAAAGCCCCCTTTTTTTTAACATTTTGACTTTTTTAATTAGTTTCTATATTTGTTATTTTTCTGTATATTTTCCATATATTGTTTAGTTCTTATGATGTCTCTAATCTGAGTGTATAATTCCATCATACACTATTATTTATTACACCACCCACTTGGGTTTATTTCCCTGTATATACAATGTTGCACTTTTTATGGGCTGATAGACTTTTTTTCCCTGTTTACACATATATTCCTAGATGTGTATATTTATTATTTGGTATTCCATTGATAAGCTGCATATTAATTTTTCCTCTCTATCGAGATTACTACTCTGAGGATCGCCCCTCCCAACAAGAATACAAACCGGAACAGTTCCGGCATCATTTGCGTTCCACCAGTGGAACCGGAACAGTTCCGGCTACATTTGCTTTCCACCTGTGGAACGCATAATACCATCATGGTCCCTGACATCGCGTCACTTCCGGGCCGACACCGGAAGTTACGCTAGATGTATCCGAAAAACCTAACGAAAAATCCAGCAGTAAGATCTACTTTACTCATATGGACCTTATCCAACTGAATGGAACACAGCACCACTATTATAGTCTTGTATGTGTTCCATATATGGAACACGGATATCACCACGAACATATTGCACCGCGTCACTTCCGGTATGACGCGTGCGGTTCACCAGTGGTTACAGGAAGCATCAATTGCACAAAGCAGGAAGCAATCATCATTATTAGGACTCCTATATAAACGTTTGGTACCAGGACATTATCCACACTTCTGAGGAAGCCTTTTTACAGGCGAAACGCGTAAAGTGGACTACTAGAGACTATATACATATTTTTTTATTTACTTTTAATATATATTTTTTGTTAATAAATTATCCTTTTTATTATACTGGGATTTTTTATCATTTTTATTCCTGGCTACCAACTTGTTCCTTGGTGGGGACCATACCACCCAAGCTATTAAGACTAGAGCAAGTTCTGCTCCAGCAAATGTGAGTATTATACTTTTTTAATTATTCACGTCTTTTATTTATACATATTGCACTATTTGGAGTCATTTTGTCTTTCCATATATTGCCCATCTGAGACTGTGAGGACAACTACATATCCTTAGGCGGGGATTATTCCGTCCAGGCGTATTAACAGCTGAGCTCTAAGGTAGCTCTGGGCCATGTGAGTGTGGATTACTTATTACCTACTATCCACCCACTATATTCAAATTACTACACTATCACTGCCTTTATGTTTTATGTTTTCTTTGAGGTCAATTGATCATCAACCTGTTCCTTGGTGGGGATTATACCACCTATGCCCTTAAAACTAGAGCAAGTTCTGCTCTAGCAAATGTGAGTACGATACTTTATTACCTATTCACATACTTTATATATATACACTCTGCACTATTTGGAGTTCTCTTATTCTTTTCATATATCGCCCATCTGTGATCGCGAAAGAAAGCCACACATCCATAGACGGGGATTGTTCCGTCCAGGCGTGTTAACAGCTGAGCTCTGAGTTAGCTCTGGGCCATGTGAGTGTGGATCACTTACCACTATTTATCCACCCACTATATCTGACATACCACACTATTACTGTTTCTATATTTTATGTTTCCTTTGAGGTCAATTGTATAAGAAGACCCCTTGATACTACCATTGTGTACGTATATTTGTATATTTTTACGTATCTACACTAAGGGCGCGGTTTCCTCCTTTTTCTTTTTTCCACACTAATTGCACCGCCCAAGCACGCTCTGGAGTACATCAACCGCCTCAGTACTTACCTATGGGCAAAACTCAAAACCCAGAGACCGTTATACCACGCAACTATGAGAGAGGTGACGGCGTGGCTCCGACCGGCCACTCGGAGGAGTCTGCAAGGGATCCCACATCATGCCTCCAGAGCGGCCTCCAGGATGCAGCGGAGCCAAAACTCTAAAGGGCAGGCACAAGCAACGGGTCTCCCACACGGAGCAACAGGAGATTTCAAACTACACAACGGGACCCAACTTGCCAAGCACTCAGCTGCCCCACCGACAAACAACCAGCACCTAGCGGTGGTAGAGCCACACACTCCTGCAGAAAGCAGTCTGCAGTGAGAACTCACGGGAGGAGGACGAGTCCGTACTCACAAGCCACCCGATCGGATGGCATATCCCTGGTGGCAACACTCACAAGCACCTGAAATATCGAGAGGCCCGGGTCCGGTTGAGAGACTTTGCTACTTGTCCGTGGAGGAGATGCAGGAGCATACAGGCAAGCAAAAATGGCGGCGACAACGTACCTTGGAAGGTGGACTTAAGATGCCTGGGACTGGCAGCCTGCCATCATTAGGCATCGGCTAAGCAAGACTAAGCGCTGGACTACTCACTACATAGTATGTTAGCCCTAGTATCATTAGATACCCTGTTATTTGAACGCATCACTATATGCCAAGCAATTTTCAAAGAGTTATTGTTTATTTTTATTTTTTCTCTATTTTATTTTACTTTAAAGCGTGTTTTTCAGCAAGTGTCTTTTGGGCTTGTTTAGGCAATGTCAAGCATGTTATCCTGGGGTGCAACGGTTAGGGGTAATACTGTATGGTGGTAGTGCTCAGTCGATTTACACCATGCATATGAACATGAAAACCCCTCCCCCTAGGAGTATATGTATAATGCATGAGAAACGCTCACGGTTACTCGGCTTAATGTTATGGTGAGTGCATTTTAGACATATGTTCACCCCCACTTCAAACGCTAGAAAACCTGGGTACACGCTGTGATAACCTACTGATTATGCAGCTGATTCTGATTCCCAGTCCTGATTATTGAGCATCCTAGGCAAACTCGCTACGCGCTCTAAGACTGCTGTAAAAGCCTGTTTCAGCACCCTACTTTGCACACACCCTGCCTTAGTCTGAATTGATGCCTAGCTCAGCCTGATAATGTGTGCATCCCACATGGGGACCACATAACTTACATTTACTTAAGCCAAGCGGACGGCTAAACTGGTCACTTACCTTTATCACGCACACAGCCTGCACTACCGACACAACTCATTTACATTACGCTTCCCTAAAACAAACATGGAACAATCTAACTTCAGTCTGGAAACTTATTTACTTTAACAACTGTTCAGTTAATCTTGTTTTATGTATACTAAACATCTGGCGTAACATCCTTTTTAGTTTACTTTGCGCGACATGGAAATACTGAACCTGCGCATTTATTCTGTTCAAGATTGCGTAATTAATCCCTCACAACTAGTTAACGTTAAGCGAATTTAATTGCATATAGACTAAACCTGTTTACAAATGCAACTTTAAATCATTATATATAAAAAAGAGGTATTGATGCTATGGGAATGTTAGATGCCATTGTTACAGATCCTTACACTGTATTCGAATTGCAAACTTCCCTCTCTCTTTATTCTGTACCTCATCTATTATGCCTCAATAAAATACAGATTGACAAAAAAAACAGATATGAGTGGTGGCACTGACTGTGCAAATGGGCAAGGCATCCAACCTGACACAGAAGCTGGCAGGCAGGCAACTGCTCTTCTATTACAGTGAAAACAAATTATTTATTTTAAATCTAAAGCTTAACCAATTGTTAAAACAGATATGAGTGGTTGCACTGGGCAAGTGGGCACAGTATCCAATGTGAACCTCACACAGAAGCTGGCAGGCAGGCACCTGCAATTACATTACACAGGAAAAAAAAAAAGCAGCCTGATGTTATAGCCCTAAAAAGGGCTTTTTGGGGTGCTGTCCTTACAGCAGAGATCAGATGAGTCCTTCAGGATTGTAGTGGACACTGAATACCCTAGCCTAGCTATCAATTTCCCTATCTAATGAGCAGCAGCTACACTTTCCCTCCTCTCACTAAGCATGCAGCTTCAGAATGAATCGAAAATGGATGCTGGGAGGGAGGTTGGAGGGTGTGCTGTACACAGCAGAGCTGCAGAGGTGGTGTTGGCTCTCTCCACATGGCACTGAGTGGAGGGGCCCCGCTTCCGGTGGCAAACAGGGCAAGCCACTGGGCTTCCTCCCGGTGTTGCCAGAGGACATGACACATCAGTGTGCCCGAGGGCGATTTGTACGCCTGCAAAGCCACGGTCAGCGTGAAACCTGAGGCGGCCACCTAACTCACCTAATTATAAAGCTGCTTTGGGTTGTATTTCCATATAATATATAGTCCTCTGAAAGGTATCATATCATCATTACTTCCTACCAAGGCTATAAGGGGCTGCATAATCTTTGTTTTTTTATAAAAAAAAAATATGTTGTGAGACAATGATAATATAAATATCTGAGACCAGATATCAGGTTGCTTTAGTTAGGTATCTTTCCATCAATTGTATTTCCTGATAGTCATCACCCTTCAGCTATATTGGATATTGGTTATTCTTGCTCTATAAAAATGGTACCTCTCTGAGTCATATCATAATTTTATCCTCAGGAACTAAGCTGATCTATTTTCAAGTTATGATGATGACTAATGAAGCTTTTCTCCAAATCAAGAATCTGTGTTGGCTCTTCTAAATATGTTAAGATGAGTAAAATCTTTAAATATGAATTTTTTTCAAAAGTGAAATCTATTAATATAATTTTTACTAATATGTATATATTATGCATTCAAAATTCCATACTGCATACAACATTATTTGTATACCATGATACTATATTTACACATATGTTAACAATTATTATTTATGATAATATGTAGATAATCTTTATGTAGGTCACAATAACAAACATTAAAATAAAATAAACAATTGGCTTATTTATTATATTTATGTGTTTTAAGACCCCTTTAAAAAACTTTTGTGAGCTCAAACATAAGTATATACTTTGTCCTTTGCTAAATAAAGGTCAACATGTCATATGGAATCTACACATAGGACAATATTCTCCTATGAATACAAATGCAGAGAAATTAACAAACTTTTACTCATTATACAAAACATCTCAATATTTTGACAATTCATTCTTTTCACATAAAGGATCAATAAGCAAATAAAGGTTTAATGGTTCTGTAAAGTAGATTAAGTTTCCTACATAAGTATACATATAGATAAATTGCAAATACAAATGATCATTGCATATAAATTTCAATACATTTAGAAGTATGAAAATGTGGTTTTGTATTTTTATAATTTATTTACTTTACTTTATTATTCAAGTCTACATACTCAATGTGATTTGAATTAATTTATAACGTATGTCTGAGATTTCTCTAAATCAAAAACTTTCTCATTTGGATATCTATAATTATTTCATTTTTCTACTGGTCTATATTTTCTACCTCAACCTATCTGTGTCTTTCCTTTCCCTCTTCATATGATGTGCATTTAGTATTAAAGATTTGAAATACCTTCCTTCCTTTCTCCCTCCCTCCGGCTAATGTGCATATGCCACAAGCTCCTGGAGAAGTCTGTTAGCTAGCCTCCTGCCCAAGGACTATGGGCCGTATCCAAAGAACCTGTTTAGGAGTTAAACCTGCCCAGCCATAATTAGCTTTCACTCTGTGCCCCTACCACTTTCCCTTCATTCGAATAGAACCAAAGACTAGCTCCCTGGTGGCCGTTCGCAGGAAGAATCCCATGAATTGTCCTCAGCAGTACTTATCCGCGATCATCATGGAACTAAATTTAGCATGAGGACTTTGGGTGTTCCCGGTCACATCAGCGGGACATAGTCGGGAATATTATGGAACTGTTTTCGGCATGAGGTGATCGTGTGGCTCCCAGACAACTTGGTCAGGGATTTTGAATGACTGCAACCAGGGCCGCAATCAGGGGGTGACAACCGTGACGGTTGTCACGAGCCCGGCGGTCCTGGGGGGCCCGGACTGCTTTGGCAGTCCACGGCCCCACAATTACACTCTGCACATATATATAGCGATCATCGCTATATATATGTGCAGCCGCGGGCCCCCCGGCTCCCTGTATTTGCAGAGGGGGCGCAGCGGACTGCAGGAGCACTTTCCAGCATTTCCCTGTCTCTCACTCCCGCGAGATGTGCGGCCGTTAGAGCGTTGCCATGGGTTACCATGGCAACGCTCCGCACGACGCGCGCACCCCATCTCGCGGGAGTGAGAGACAGGGAAATGCTGGAAAGTGCTCCTGCAGTCCGCTGGGCCCCCTCTGCAAATACAGGAAGCCGGGGGGGGGGGGGGCACAATGGCACCGGACCGGACCACCAGGGATCAAAGAATCTTCCCCACTCCCTAAACCAGGTAAGAAACAGGGAGGGGGGAATAACTTTCATTACATACATACACTAGTAAACACACTAACACACACACACTGCATCCACTACACTAACACACACTCTGCCTTCATTACACTAACACACTGTATTCACTACACTAACACACACACACTGCATCCACTACACTAACACACACTCTGCATTCATTACACTAACACACTGTATTCACTACACTAACACACACACTGCATTCACTACACTGACACACACACTGCATTCATTACACTAACACACACACTGCATCCACAACACTAACACACACTCTGCATTCATTACACTAACACACACTCTGCATCCACAACACTAACACACACACTGCATCCACAACACTAACACACACACTGCATCCACAACACTAACACACACACTGCATTCATTACACTAACACAACACTGCATTCACTACACTGACACACACACACTGCATTCATTACACTAACACAACACTGCATTCACTACACTGACACACACACACTGTATTCACTACACTAACACACACTGCATCCACAACACTAACACACACACACACACTGCATCCATTACACTAACACACACACTGCATCCACAACACTAACACACACACTGCATGCATTACACTAACACACACTGCATTCACTGCACTAACACGCACTCTGCATTCACTACACTAACACACACTGCATTCATTACACTAACACACACACTGTATTCATTACACTAACACACACACTGCATTCACTGCACTAACACACTGCATTCACTACACTGACACATGCTGCATTCACTACACTAACACACACACACACTACATTCACTACACTAACACACACACTGCATTCACTGCACTAACACACTGCATTCACTACACTGACACATGCTGCATTCACTACACTAACACACACACACTACATGCACTACACTAACACACACACTGCATTCACTGCACTAACACACACTCTGCATTCATTACACTAACACACACTGCATCCATTACACTGCATCCACAACACTAACACACACTGCATCCATTACACTAACACACACACTGCATTCACTACACTAATACACACACTGTATTCATTACACTAACACACACACTGTGTTCACTGTACTAACACACTGCATTCATTACACTAACACACACTGCATTCACTACACTGACACACACACTGCATTCACTACACTAACACACACTGCATCCACTACACTAACACACACACTGCATCCTCTACACTTACACGCACTGTATACACTACACTGACACACTCTGCATCCACTACACTAACACACACACTGTATTCACTACACTAACACACATACTGCATCCACTACATTAACACACACTGCATTCACTTCACTAACACCCACACTGCATCCACTACACTAACACACACTGTATTCACTACACTGATACACACTCTGCATCCACTACACTAACACACACACTGTATTCACTACACTAACACACACACTGCATCCACTACATTAACACACACTACATTCACTTCACTAACACACAAACTGCATCCACTACACTAACACACTGTATTCACTACACTAAGACACACACTGTATTCACTACACTAACACACACACTGCATCCACTACCCTAACACACACTGCATCCACTACACTAACACACACACTGCATGCACTACACTAACATACACTGTATTCCTTACACTAACACACACACTGTATTCATTACACTAACACACACACACACACACACTGTATTCACTGCACTAACACACACTGCCTTCATTACACTAACACACACACACACTGCATTCACTACACTGACACACACACTGCATTCACTACACTAACACACACTGCATCCACTACACTAACACACACTGTATTCACTACACTGACACACTCTGCATCCACTACACTAACACACACACTGCATCCACTACACTAACACACACTGTATTCACTACACTGACTCACACTCTGCATCCACTACACTAACACACACACACTGTATTCACTACACTAACACACACACTGCATCCACTACATTAACACACACTACATTCACTTCACTAACACACACACTGCATCCACTACACTAACACACTGTATTCACTACACTAAGACACACACTGTATTCACTACACTAACACACACACTGCATCCACTCCACGAACACACACTGTATTCACTACACTAACACACACTGCATCCACTACACTAACACACACACACTGCATTCACTTCACTAACACACACACACACACACTGCATTCACTTCACTAACACACACACTGCATTAACTTCACTAACACACACACTGCATTCATTACACTAACACACACTATGCATCCACTACACTAACACACTCTGCATCCAGTACACTAACACACACACACACTGCATTCACTACACTGACACACACATACTGTATTCACTACACTGACACACACTCTGCATCCACTACACTAACACACACACTGCATTCATTACACTGACACACACACTCTGCATTCACTACACTGACACACACATTCTGCATTCACTACACTGACACACACACTCTGCATTTATTACACTAACACACACTCTGCATTCACTACACTGACACCCACTCTGCAT
This sequence comes from Pelobates fuscus, assembly GCF_036172605.1. Lineage (NCBI taxonomy): Eukaryota > Metazoa > Chordata > Amphibia > Anura > Pelobatidae > Pelobates > Pelobates fuscus. Next base: position 81,266,483 of record NC_086325.1, on the reverse strand, counting down.
TAACTATACACACAGCATCCACTACACAAACATCCTGTATTCACAGTACACACACTACATCCACCACACATTTAAACATTCTGCATTCACTATACAGAGACACTGCGTCTAATACACACACTACATCCACTAAACACATTGCATCTAGTACACACAAAAACTACATCCACTACACAAACACACACTACATCTACTACACACACTGCATCCGCTACACAAACACACACTCTGCATTCACTGCACAAACAGTATCTAATACACAAAAACACTACATCCATTACACACATTCTAATTCACTTCCACTATACACACCACATTCAGTCCTGCATCATTGTCTGCGGACTAGGTAAGAGTCCTGTGGGCGAGCCGGGGGGATGGGGTGGGGAGGGGGGGCCCAGACCTTGTGCTTTGACAGGGGCCCCAAAATTTCTGGTGGCGGCCCTGACTGCAACCCACCAGGAGAGTGCTTTTTGGAGGGAAGGTGCCTGAGACTAAGGGGCACAAATGCTTCCTAAAAGCCAGCCGGACCACCGATATTTTGGATGCAGAGGCTCCCAAAAGTTGACCGGCCAAAGCACCAAACGCCCTGCAACTGTTTTGGACATAGGATCATGCGTGCGGCCGGTCAGAAATTTAACATGGTGGCGTTTCCCCTACATTGCATGGATCTGAGCGCTATTTGAAGTACTTGGGCACTCAAATCAGGTTTATTTGGGGATGTATTATTTAAGGGGTTATTTTATGTTTTTATGATGTTTTAGGGTATTTTATGTTTGTTTGCCTCTCTGTCCCTATGACATAATTAGCTTACCTGTCTTAAATGCAATTATCTCCCAGGCACAGGGAGGATGGAAGGGGTTTGTCTTGCATTGAATGGAGACCATGCTGTGGGCTGTGTATAAAAGCAGGCAACTTGGCCATAAAAAACTAGTTCCTTTCCTTTAAACCCTTCCTTCACTCGACTATTGTTTGGGTGTACCAACTATACAGCTATACTCTCTGCAGGAGAGCTTTAATCACTAACATCCAGGACCCTGTTTCAGGGTGGGAAATGATGGCGAGGCCCCGGCCAAGCTGCGGTGGCTGATGGTGTCCCGGCGATAGCTAGGGAGCATGCTTGGCGGAGGTAACCAGTCGGGGTACCAGGCGGTCTGCCACACTCCCTCCCTTCCTTCTGCCCTTCCTTTCTACCATCCTCATTTCCTTATTTCCTCCATTTCTTCCACCATCCTTCCCTCCCTTCCTTCCTTCATTCCTTCCTTTCTCACCCTCTCTTTATTTCACTCTTTCTCTTTTTATCCCAGTATTGCATTTTATTGAGTAAGGGGAATTGGGTTCTGTCTATCCTCTTTGTACATACAAGAAAGTGTAGTACGGACACATGACAGACAAGAATAATAAAATACTAGATATCATAAATTGTTTCAGAAAAAAAGGAGACAAATTGCTCTTACGACTGACAAAAGCTTTTTCCTTCCACGATCTTTAATCAGTGCAATTGTGCCAAGCTATAACTGAACCTTAAAAGCATTCCTCATAATGCCATCAAAATGCTGCATGGCTCCAGTATTAGAAAACACCTGCAGTTCTTTTTTTAACCAAATAATCCTATACAATACATGGACAGACTAATATTTTAAAGGTGAAATTGCTAAATGTATACTTCTGTTTCTATCTCCTCAGGCTTCATAAGCATTCTTCACTTGTATTGTCTAACAGCTATCTAGATGCAGCCTTTAAAACCTATGCAGGAGGGCGGGGCCTGACTGCCAAGCAGAGCAGATGCATGCAGTCTGAGCTCCAGCATTAATCGACTAAAAACAAACTTTTCAGCCTAAATTTGGGGCTTGCTTGCTGGAGCTTGGAAGCACATATACACGGGGGACTCCGGGCACACACTAACGTACTCTTCCTGAGCATTACCTTAAACGACAGCCCGACAGTCCTGTTGCGGCCTACTGGGATCTGGACGGGGGAGAGGCGGACAATCTTCCGGCAATCCAGCCCACAAGCAGGCAAGCTACACTCCGACCCCCCGCCCCCCCCAGGACCGGTGGGGGATATCCTGGTCCACTTGCTGCGGAGGGGAGAGCACGCACGGAATGCCAGAGGGCAGAGGTGCCACACAACGCGAACCTCGTGGCACGACCAAGATGGCCGCCACTATGGAAGCTTACCACAACAGCTCAGGTACTCAGTGGAAGGCCCTGTGGGAGGCCCGGTTCGATGCCATCTGCCACACATTCTGGCAATGTTTAGCCCAGAGAACAAAGCTGCCGCGAGACGCAGACCTCGCAACTCGCCTCCTTCCTGAGATGGGAGCTCACCCTGAGAGGCTTCGGGCCGGCAGAGTCAGTAACCAGAGAGGAACCGGGAGGGTGAAAAACACTAAACCTCAAGACCACGCTGAGAACACGGTGAGACCGACTCGAAAGGGGCCGCGTCTGGGCACACCATGCAGAGTCGCAAATGCTACCCACCATACAAGCCATCCTGGGCCGAAGGCCAAACTGAGATCATCTCCATGGTACTGTCCACATCGCCGGAAGCCCGCCCACTGCTGGCGGCGGCAGAACACCAGGGTATTCCAGGGCTCCCAATCAAGGGAAGACCCGGCCTCAGTGAGGTCCCGAGTCTGTGGCTCGCATGTGCTGGCCTTCACAACGGCCTGGGGCTGGAGGGCTGCCTCCCAACACCTGCATCTCACCGTTCGCCTGGGGACGCATCAGACACAAGGCACCTCCCTGCCCTGTAAAGGCATCGGCTGACCAACGACGCACCGGTCCATAGGACCAGCTCACAGATCCCCCCAGCAGTGAGCTTCAACACTCACCTAGAACCCCAATCTGACTGCCCCTGAGACTACCCACGAGTAAGACTGCACAGCAAACTGTTATCTGCCTTTACCCTGCAACGAAACGACAAACTGACGACTCTCAGAACTTGTATGTTGTACAACTAAGCATACCTCACCTGCCACGTACTCTTGCCTACATAGTGACACCTGTTAAGCAACTTTGATAGCCCAGCATATTTTGTTTTAGCTTATTCTTTATAGCCTGTATATAGCCTCATAATTTAGCTGATAAGCGGGCATTGCTGGTACTAGCCTTATTGATGCATATTCTATTAAGTCTCTAGCTAATAATGTATAACAGCAAACATATTGCAGAGACATTTAACGGGACAAGCATGGTTAGCAAGTTTATTACTATTACTATATGTTGTTAGCTTTGCGACGACTACAGCCTGATCCACAAACTACTTACCTAATACGTGTCTAAGATCTAACATAGCATAGTATTGTTTTCTTCATAATCTATCTAGACAGGCATTGCATCTGTTTATATGTTTTTGTTACATGAATATTAATAGGCAGCCCTTTACTCTTCATAATATAAAATGAGGCTAACAAATACTCAGACATGATATAAACATGATATAAACTGCATTGTATTATACCCGTCTTGTATGAAACCTTATCGTCTCCCCTCTCTCATTCTGTACCCTCATGATTTTCTGCCTCCATAAAAAAAAGACACAAACACTATGCAGGTTATTACCAGATTGTTCTTTTAGCATACAAACTTGATAAAAATAGATTTGTTCAATTACCTAGTTGGTGATTAATGTAGTCTTTTTTTATAATTTCCACTGGCTAAGATTTGAAGGTTAAAATGTTGATATTTATTAACATAAGTTTGTTTAAATTGTAACCCCATTGAAGAAAAGAAACATTTATTTTATTTTTATAGTATTCATAGTATTAACATAGAAAATAACGTTGCTGTGACTATTTTTTTTTTAATTCCTTAAAATGTGACTCTCTCATTTGATGGTAACCCATGCCTCATGTGTGTTCATATTAGTTGCAAGAAGGATAACTATCAATTTTAAAACATATACTAGCTGTCAAAGTGTTATTCAATTGCAATTTTAATACTCTGTTGGTATTTAGACTGGACATACCCCATTTGCAATGCCTGGGTTGTCTACTTTTGCAAATGGTATGCCATCATGGGGGTAATTCTCATTCCTGGGCTACCATACGGTCTCAAAGGCAACATAACCAATCTGGCGAATTTCAATGTAAAAAAACTGAAACGCAAGCCTTATATTTAACTCTGTAACTTTTGAAAACACCATAAAACCTGTATATGAGGGGTACTGTTATACTCAGGAGACTTCGCTGAACACAAATATTAGGGTTCAAAACAGTAAAATGCATCACAACAATTATATCGTCCTTGTAAGTGCCATTTGTGTGTGAAAAATGCAAAAAAGTAACTTTCACTATAATAATATTAAAATACACTTAGTGTATGTGTATTTATGTGTATGTATGTATATGTGTATATATATATATATATATATATATATATATATATACTTAGACCATATATATAAAAAAATATATATATATATACATATGATCTAAGTACATATAATTAAATTTTACACTGTTTTAACATGTATTCATTTTTTTTCAGGCAGCAGGGGGAGCACTCCCCCTGCTGGCACTGCCTTGGATGGCTATGCTGTCCATGTGATCGCTAGGTCCTCACAAGGACCTCGCGATTACATGGCCCAGGGGGCTGCAACAGATGGAGGGGGACTCCCTGGGCTCCTTGGTGAGTCCCCACACCGCAATCGCTGGCGATGCCCGCCGTCCTTAAGGGGTTAAAATCAATTAATATGGTGAGAAAAATAGCATGTATGTGATGTAGGGAACTGTCATAAATACAATTTGTGTTAATTAAAAAGCACAATAGCTTTAATGAAACAAGGAAATCAATCCTATAGAAAATTGCCAGTAGTTACCTGAGTTATGACACAATGCAGAATTTGCCAGTTAAAGGGACACTCCACTGCCCAAAGACAATATAAATAAAATCAATGTTTAGTAGATATACCCCAAATGGCAAAATGCATGCATTTAATTATGCATTTTTCCATTGGAGTTATTTCTAAAAAAAACATTTGCAATACCTGCAGGTCTCTTGTCTGATGACTTTGCAAGCCCTCCCCTACTAACCTCGCCCACACTTTCTGTGACTGTCCAATTACAGACTTCCTAGTGCAGGTCAATGAAAAGCCTTTACAAGGCAGGTAATCTGAGCAATTGCTGCCTCTTGAGTTTATCTCCAGTGAGATAACCAAACCAGGAAATAACAGGACTGGTTGATTGAAAGGATACAGTCTTCACACATAAAGCTTTTCAGCAAAGCTAAAGTGCTTCAGGAGTCTGCAGTGTCCCTTAATGTTATGACTTGTTATTGCTATGTACCACTCTATCTTTCTCTGTGATCTACTCCATAAACACCAAACTGCAGTGAACTAAAGCACAATTATAAATTATAAATTTGCCTAAATGTTCCCATTCAGTATTCAGTTCACTATAATTTGGTGTTTAGCTAAAAAAAAAATACTTTATTACTTCTCTTTTACATTTTCTGTGTACATTTTTGTCTTTGATGAAAATCTGTAATTTGTTTTTCGATTTAAAACAAATCTACACAAAGCCAAACTGTGGGTGAAATTACATTTTTGAATTATATATTTGCCTATGGAAATTTAAGAAAATTTGAATACATTTCATCAAAAGTGCTCACAGTTGTTGCTCTTCTTTTCTTAACTCCAAAAAGTTTTTTCTCAGTTTTTGGTTGTTGCAGAAATTGGGAAACAGTTTTGTTCTGTGAATGTAATCTGTAACTATAATAAGTCCTTTCTCTAAACGATATCCAATGTATGATCATATACTGCAATTAAATCCCTATTATTTTTGCCCATGACAGTTGTTTTTAAAAGCTTTATAGGCTTTAAAGTTATATGGTTTTATATATATATATATATATGGCATTATGGCAGGCTTATGCAATGTATGAGCATATCCTGTAACTAAATCCTCTATATTTTTGCCTGAAAAAAAATAATTCTGTGAGTTTTGAAGTTGCTGTTTATTAAATGAGTAAGTGCACTGGGTCTTCTATGTTGTATGTTAATGTATGCATGATCAGGTGAGTGCAACCCTCTTGGTTTCATATATATATATATATTGAAAAAAGTATTTTACAGACTGAAACGTCGACTGGAACGTTGTGTGAATTTGTAATTGCTCGATAAAGCAACAGATGAAGTTTACCTTGAATGACTCCTGAGTGCTCTCTACTGGTATCGTATACAATTTGGTTGGAGACAGCACCGGAGCATTAAAAGACCGGGAGCATTGAGTGCTGGGACCTGGGACGTATATATATTGTCACACTGCATTTCTTAGTGATGTAAAAAGTCAGTAATATTTTTAAAAAATATATACTCATTAAAAATGCAAAATCCATATTTTTGTGTATTTATTATTTTTATATTCCACACAGCAGGCATTCATAAAACCTAAACCCAAATGTAAAAGACGTGCATGCCAATAAACCAAATCTTAAGTTTTTTTCACTCACTTACAATATCATACTTGTAATGTATATTACAAAAATACTATCTGGAGAGCCTATTCCCAGAGAAATTTTTTTCTACCCTAGTGCCAGGGAATACACAAGGAACTATAATAAATTATGTACACACACATATGCATATCATATTTGATTTATAAATGAAAATGCTAAGCAATTATGGAATACATAGCAAGTAGCTGTCCATTTGGCATAGGTCACTTACCATATGAATATCAATATATGTAGATTTCATCAAGGTACACAGCTGTTTAGTGAGGAACACTTGAACTTTTCCCCAGTGGGCACATAATATTTATCTTAATAGTGCAAAATAAGTGCACAGCTTAAATACCAACAATATTACATTTCAAATGTCAGATTAATATTCCGCGAACAGAACATTTGCAGAGGATATGTTGAATTTTACACAACCTCAATAATTGACTATCATCTGCAGATTCAAAATTAAAAACTTAAATGAATCTCTCTCTGATGTCGCTGTCACAGAATGTCAGAGTCTTCATTCATACTTTTTTTAATTAGTTTCACAATTAAAAATAGAGATATGCCGGCTTTCCATAACAATGAAATAGCTTTTTAAGCTTTAGTGGTTGATTTAATGTATCAAAAAAAAAAATAACATTATAATATTTTTTTTCATTTTTGTATTGCTAAGTGTATATTATATTGTCTGTTATTATAGTTCTGCTTCTTCAAAATTGCGTGGAAATATCAAGCTAGACTGTAGAGTTGCACAAAAAGAAAGCAGTGATTTGTTTTATAAAACATAAAGATTGAGACTAGGATCCTGTGCTGCACAGTTTTAGGCAGTTTCTAATGCACATGGGTTTATTCACTAAATTCCAAATTGCAGTAGAAATGATAAAATTCTCCAACTCAGTCACAATGTTTGTCATTCCAATTTTCAGTTCGGTACAATTTGGACTTAGTAAATAAACTTCCTAATAATAGGAGATTTGGATTTGGGATGGTGTAAGACAGGTCTAAAGGGGTAGGTCAGTGGTTCAAGCTACACCACTGGTACTGCACAACGACGGCAGACCAAGTAGGAAAGGGGACAGGGCCTCCTACAAACGCGTCAGAAGAATGTGGTGTAAAGAATGCTATAATGAATGCCTATCATGCGATCTTGTACATTGTGGGCTGAGCATGCTTAGAGCGCTGTTACATCACAAAAGTGGGACAACAAGAAACGAACTTGAGACTTAAAACTTGGACTGTCCCACCAACCTCGGGACAGTTGGGAGGTCTGAAATACTGTGTATTACCAGATTAGAAAATCTGATCTGCCTATTGTTATACATATCACAGCAATACAATGTAAATAAAGGGAATTTATATTTATTCTTTTTATTCTTGTCAGTCCCAAACTGCTCGATGTACTGTATACTCTTATTGAATTATGAATCAAACATCAACAAAGCCTCTAATCATTTTACTAACATTATTAGTATATAAATATACATACATTGGTCAGGGTTCTTGACATTGTGCTGAGTCAAACAAGAATGATTTCAGCAAATAAAATAATGTGTTAAAATTTAATAAAGCACTGTATTTGGTGTGAAAGAACACCCTCAATGTTCCTGCTCCTTCTGAGAGGTTCAAAAGAATTCACATTATTATTCTCTGTAAGTGACCATCTGTTGTATAAAAAGATGTAGAAAATATGTTGGAGACCACTTACATTGCTCTGAAAATGAACATTTCTTACTGCAATATGGTATTTGCAAGTTATTATTAAATGCAAATAGGTATCACAGGATCTTTTCGAATGTGCAGTAGGATTACATTCTATTCTTCTACGTGTAAGCAAGGTACAACTCGACACATCTCTGAATTTGATTTCCCAATTTATGTTATATTTTAATTTATGCATTTTTACTATTTAATATATATATATAAAAATAAAATAATAAAAATGCCTAATTTGTCATTATCTACATTAAGATTTCCATTACCATTCATTTCAAGTAGACATATTTTACTTTATGTTCAAATAAGGTACGATTTGAAACATAACTGATAGCACATTTCTATATAATATTTATATGCAATTATACTAGAAATTTAGCAAGTTCAAAAGTATCATTATAATTTTGAGATAAGATCCTTATATGCATCCTTAAAGAGTTAGTGCAAGCACCATGACCACTTTGATCATCATGGTACTTGGAGCCTGTTTGTGCAGATTTTCTTTGAGAAAGTGAGGGGGAGTAGACAAATGGGGACCTATAGTACCAAAATAATGATTGTTATATTAAGGACTAAATGTTCCCTTCAACCCCTGAGATACCATCTCTGTACAGTGAATATAAATAATCTGTTACAAAGATTAATTAGCAGTAAGATTATTTTCTTAATTTAAAGACACGGGTTTAATAAATACTGATATTTGTTAGCTGATATTCTACAATTTACAGATATAAATTATGTGCAAACATGAAACAGATTGTAAAGATATAGGAATTGGGTAATTGTAACATATACCAATTAATAATAATGACGTTTAGTAGTTCTGTCACCAAAGAGTACCTTTAATAGGGAAATCTCTTTTGTTCAATTGAGTAGTGTGTGATATAAATGATTGCAACTCTGTAGCTCTAATTTAATGGGGAGTAAGTTGAGAGAAAAGTAATGAAGAAAAATGTAAACATGCATTTTAGATCTTAGCAAAGAAAGTAAGCACATTTCAAAGAAGAGGAGCAATTGCTCCAATGAAGGATGCATAGACACTCATTTTGCAAAAACAAACAAGTGAAAGAAAGAAATAAAACCAAAATGTTCAGCAATAGTACAAAATTGTTTCCTTTACTAGTGTACCCACAAATACAGGTAACATAGGTCTTCATTTTATTTAACCTGATACATGTAAAGTGTGCAAAAATATGTGTAAAGTGTGCAAAAGGCAAGTATGTGGTAGATTGCCACCTATTGCAGTCACGAGATCTGTGAAAATTCCAAAGGTTGAAGAAAATCACGTGTTTATAAAATCATAGTATACAGAATTCATATTTTTCAAGTTGCTATTCAATAGCATCAGTAAGAGTATAAACTGCAATATTCATATTTGCTATAGTAAAATGCAAGACAAGCATTGCAGTCAAACAGATTTTGTATAATTTTCAAGAAGTGAAAAATATATATACAGTTCTTACACACCAGCTCCCCAGTCTTTTTGTCTGGTGCTCGGGTGCACAATATACACCAAAAAGTAGATAGTCAGCACTCAAGGTCTTGTAAGAAAATAATGTAATAATATGAAGATCCCACAATCGGTCAACATTTCAGTTCAATTCAAAGAACTTCAATCAGGACATAGTCTATGACTATGACTATGTCCTGATGAAAGTTCTTTGAATTGAACTGAAATGTTGACCGATTGTGGGATCTTCGTATTATTAAATTATTTTCTTACAAGACCTTGAGTGCTGACTATCTACTTTTTGGTAAAAAAAAAAAAAAAATAATAGGGAGGGAGCCTGGCGCTGGAGAAAGGTGAGTGTTTAACCCCCTTCCTCCCCCTTCAGCCCGGCAGGAGCGGGACCCTGAGGGTGGGGGCACCCTCAGGGCACTATAGTGCCAGGAAAATGAGTTTGTTTTCCTGGCACTACAGTGGTCCTTTAAGGACAGAGGCAGTTGACCATTGAACCATAACAAAATCTTGAATTTAAACTATAGGTTTGTTCCATCGCAATTTGAGGGTTTCTTTTCAAGTCGCCCCCCTATTTATATATATATATGTACATATATGGTTCTCGCTCCGTGTCCAGGAATGATTTGTTCCAGTAGCCCACTTGTTGTCAGATTGCCCTGGTTCCCTAGCATCTGGCGCAGACCTTGTTAATCCTGGTGACGTCCGAGCTGGCATGACTCTTGGTTCGTGTTGCTCTCAAATGATTGAAGTGAGCAGGGTATATATCGTTAGGTTTCTTGCCCATGGACACTTACTGGTATAGTTCTCGCTCCATGTCCAGGAATGATTTGTTCCAGTAACCCACAGTAGCACACTTTTTGCAAAGTTTATGCTAACCCTATACCAACTTGTACACTAATGCTATACAAACCATACCCCTTACCCAATGCTTACTCTAACTGTATGCCTACCCTAATATTATTCTTAACTTCAACCCTACATTATCTTCAACCCTAAAACAGAATGAACTCACACCCAGCATTAAACCTTACCTAGCACTACCAAATCAATAAGTGTAACTTGTAACTCTAACCAACTCTTACTCCTAAATCTAACGCTAACCCTAACACTACCCTATCCTAACCATACCACTAACTCAACTCTAACCTAAGGTAATTTATCAATTCTGATATTATAAATGGGTTTTACTATTTAACACAATAGATGGTGGTATGTTGCTATCATCTTCTAGTTGTTTTCAGAATTACAATTAGTGTAATTCTGAATGACCCTGGTTCCCAGCTAAATATATAGCGATCAAGGCTGGGAAGCTGGCAAAGGCCAGCACCGATCATTATTGGTTTTATTAAGGCTTAAAGACCCTGTCAGGGTCTATTCAGACACAAGAAAGGATCCCCTGAACAGCCTGCACCCCACAAAAACCCCTTCAAAACACGATTAGTCAGCCATGATTTTAAGAATTGAGTTAATAGGCTCTGTGCAACAATGACTTCCAATGCTGCACGTAGTTCACAAGTCTGTCTGGGACCACTAAACTAGGTTTGGAAGTTTTTAATCACAGTGTGTTGCAGGTTAGGAGGAGTAGGGAAGTGTTAGTTAATGTATGTGGCTGTTTTTCTTACACTATACTAAAGTGCCTAACTGTCTCTGAAGCTGTTTGAGTGATTTACAACTATCCAATTTTTCAGTCTCCCCCCTTCTCCTTGACCTGGGTTAGGTAAATGCTTTTTGGGATAGCATATTAAGGTGTTTTTGACTACAATAGGTTTTTTTGTGTAGGATTTACAATTATATTACTGCACATTTCTGATTGGATATTACCAGTGGGGCTGTCTTCTACTTTGTACTGTGTTTATGATACAATGTTTAAATGTTAGCAATTAGAAGATGCTCTGTAACCACTTGCTCCACAAGGTAACTATATGGTAGATACTGAAAATTGCTCGTTTTCATGAAATGTCATAGAGCATAAAGGCGATTGAGATCCAGAACTTGTCTTTTGTCAGCCCCTAATAATAGTCTACATATTCTTGTACATAAGGGAACAATCCCCTTTTTCCTGCCATAGCTTTGCTATTTTTTAAACTATTTGCTGACTACTTAAGTCATTTTCATTATCATTATAATAAAGGTATTTTATTTTTCTTAATCTTGTTTAATTTAAGGACTTGCTTTCTCTAGTATTCCCATGAGGGCATATTAGACTTCAGTTATCTAGTGTTTGAATCTTTGGGTTATCCCCAGTTACAAGTCCTAAACACATGACCAGTGGACCCCCTAGTGGAGACTATCCTTTTTGTACACTTTGTCACATGCTAAATTGTTAGAAGCAGATATGCTTACTTTATGGCATGTTGGTCATATATCATTGCATGATAAGTTCACTATACAGCCTCAGCCACATGTGAAGAGTAATGCAGACGCTGTGCAATTTTATTCCTTATTCTTCTCCTTTGGATTTCCAAGTGGGGAATCACATGGATCTGTTAATACAGATGCAATTGAACATTGTATTGGTTGCAGTGCAGAAGGGGGTTGAAATGTAAAGATCTTGAACATTGTCTGTTATCTGTAAATAAACATATGAAAAATGCATTCACACAATTTCAACAGTTTTTGTCCAGTTCCACTATATACATTCTTGACTTTGTCTTCAACATTAACAAACTGCTAATAACTACATGCTGTTCACAGATTTTGCACAAAAACTGCAACTTTCACAAAATGCGCACAGCATTCAGAGACTAAAAATTACACCGCATTTACAACCTGCCCAGAGAATTCTCAAACTATTTATGCACTACCCACACCATTTACATACAACACAAACTATTTAACAAACCACCATAGTTCCCTACTTTAGGACTGGGAAGGGTGGGGGTATGCAAGTGACAGAATTTGTGGTACTGATGATGTCGCCCCAAAAATCAACACATTCCAAGTGGACTGATACACTCTTTGGCCAGCGCCACACACAGCAAACCATACAGAGAGTGTTGATGAAATGCTTCTGCATGGTCCTGGTACCTCTAAAGATTCACTCATGCAGTGCTGCCTGAGGACAGTTCCCTGATGTCCCTGAATGCAGGACACCAGGTAACATACCATTGAATGCAGATATGAAGCCAATATAGAAACTGTCCCTCTGGCATTTAGGACTGTTGGGAAGCCTGAATAATCCATATCATTTGGATAGTGAATATATCATTATGCCTGACCCATAGAATTTTAACACTGCACGACAATTCACAGGTTGCCTTAGTTTTTAGACCACATTTATGTACTATGCACACCATCCACATCATTCACACATTGCACACAGCATTTGCAGATTAAAATTGGCATTTATGGCGTAAAGAATACACAAGCAACATATACCCTTAATGGAAGTGAATTAGGGATAACAACACACGAAAAGGACTTGGGAATTGTTATAGACAACAAACTATGCAACAATGTGCAATGTCAATCAGCAGTGGCCAAGGCCAGTAAGGTATTGTCATGCATGAAAAAGGGCATTCATTCTCGGGACGAGAATATAATTTTGCCTCTCTATAAATCACTGGTAAGACCACATATTGAATATGCTGTGCAATTTTGGGCACCTGTTCTAAAGAAGGATATCATGGCACTAGAAAAAGTGCAGAGGTGGGCTACAAAATTAATAAAAGGAATGGAACATATCAGCTATGAAGAAAGGTTAACAAATTTAAACCTATTTAGTTTAGAAAAACGTCGCCTGAGAGGGGATATGATAACATTATACAAATATATTCGGGGCCAATACAAACCATTGTGTGGAAATCTATTCACAAACCGGACTTTACATAGGACACAAGGCCATGCGTTTAGACTGGAAGAAAAAAGATTTTGTCTAAGGCAAAGGAAAGGTTTTTTTACTGTAAGAACAATCAGGATGTGGAATTCTCTGCCTGAAGAAGTGGTTTTATCAGAGTCCATACAGATGTTCAAACCGCTACTAGATGCATACTTGCAAAGACAGAATATTCAAGGATATAATCTTTCAATGTAGGGTAATAACTGCTTGATCCAAGGATAAATCTGACTGCCATTCTGGGGTCAAGAAGGAATTTTTTGTCCTAGCTTGTTGCAAAATTGTGCTTCAAACTGTTTTTTTTTTTTTTTGCCTTCTTTTGGATCAACAGCAAAAAACAAATGTGAGGAAGGCTGAACTTGATGGACGCAAGTCTCTTTTCAGCTATCTAACTATGTAACTATGTAACATGGGTCCTGGTATCTCTAAAGATTCACTCATGCTGTGCTGCCTTAGGACCGTTCCCTGATGTCCCTGAATGCAGGACACCAGGTAACATACCATTGAACGCAGATAGTAACCCAATATAGAAATTGTGCCTCTGACATTTAGGACTGTTGGGAAGCCCGAATGATCCATATCATTTGGATAGTGAATATATCATTATGCCTGACCCATAACATTTTCACACTGCACAACAATTCACAGGTTGCCTTAGTTTTTAGACAACATTTATGTACTATGCACACCATCTACATGATTCACACATTGCACACAGCATTTGCAGATTAAACTTGGCATTTAACACGATCCATTAAGTTCACACTACTCAAAAACACATCATTTAATTTGCAAAAATAGGGGGGCGTGGCTAACCGCCGAGCTTAATGGTCGCTTGAACATGAGCTCTGGCTACCAAGGCCGACAATCCTTATTAATCCAGACACTTAGGACCAACTAATCGGCACATCTTGCCAACATTAAGGATGGCACAAACCAAAGCGAAGAAAAATGCTGCAAAAACAGAGAAAGCTAACTTCTTTGGCACAAAAATTTCGCTGGACGCTGCGGACCAGATGAGGCCTGCGCAAAATGGCGGAGACAGCCCAAACCTACGAGACTTACAACAAGAGGCAGAATCACCTCACAAAAAGCCATCTACAACTGGCACTTGACAACCTATCCCAAAAACTAATTATGTCCTGGCAACACTCCATGGACTCACTAAGGAGGGATGTGCAAGAAACCACCAAACGCACAGCACAGGTCGAAGCCAAAATGGACGACTTTGCTACAGCGCACAATGACCTGGCTAGCCATGTAGAGCAATTAGAACAGAAGCTTACAGCGACAGAAGCTAAGTTGGCAGACCTCGAAGACCGGTCCAGAAGGAACAACCTGCGGCTGCGGGGAGTTCCTGAGTCGGTCACACAGGAGGAATTACAGGCCTACGTCAGAGGCCTCCTAAAAGCATACGCACCGGACATTCCTGGAGAGATGCTGCTATTAGATCGAGTACACAGGATCCCGAAACCAAGGTACATACCTGACAGTACTCCAAGAGACGTGCTCACGAGAGTACACTTCTTTCACATTAAAGAACTGGTACTGCGCACGAGTATAAATAAGCCTGTGCCACACGCAGACTATCCGACTGTGAAATTGTTTGCAGATTTATCTACTACCACCTTAAGAAAAAGGAAAGAATTTTCCCAGATAACTGATTGCCTGAGGAACAATGGAATGAGATTTCGATGGGGATACCCTAAGAAAATGATTGTTTCTCGGGAAGGGAAATAGCACACCATCAATTCACCTGCTGAAGGCCTGAAATTGCTGCACGCATGGGGCATAGCAGACAACTTGACGACACAACCACAGGCACCATCCCGGCGCTTACAGGTGGAATGGCACCCCAAACCAGCGAAAGGAACAGATCCGGACCGATATTAAATGGAGCAAGAGACCCGGATAACAAAGTAAAGCACACAATATAGGCATACGGTATGCCTCCCATCTTCGGAGAGAGCACTCAGGACATTCATATACTGACACCCACAAGGAGTCAAGATTCAAGGAACGCATCATTCAAGATGGACAGCAAAGGGACCATGAGGGTTAAACCAAATTATTTTCCTACAAGGGACATCGGGCGGACTTTACAATAACTTTTATATTTGTCATATAAAATTGAGCAAAGCAGGTGCGAACCAGACAGGAAGGAGGAAATTGACAAACAGACACTGTCTCCGGTGTGGTTTAGGTACTGCGCAACGCATACATAGGTACATGTATGGGATAGGTTAAGCTAATTCGCCTAGATTATAGGTAAATACCTCAATTAAGACTGCTATTGTATAATATGGCAACACACATCCTCCTACGCTAATACATGTACAGAGGTAACCATAGAATGCAGACCTAGAAACATGGCGGTATCTATAGAGACCACAAATTAATTTTGAGTTACTTCCGCCTGGGGAGACAAACACGGGGATCACTCTTTAGCGCTTATCGTAGGCCGACAAAATATCCCACCAAAATAGCTACTGAGAAGGTGATCAGCAAGGCATGGACAGAAGTGAGACATATATAGAACACACATATTTGATAACCTACATGAGCTGACAATTCTCCTCTGAGAAAAGAATCAACTGTTAAAAAATGTTAGATATAAAAAAAAAATCAAAAAAATCAAAAGAAAAAAAAATCAAAAGAAAAAAAATATATATATATTATTATTGGGGAAACACTCATGGAATCTATATAGACACGTACTACATATACTAAGAATCACAGAGCCGCATCATTTAGGTATAGTGAAATACAAGGTGCATGTAGACCGATGCGACAATTTCATTATGGTGTATGTGATAATATGCTAATATGCTTGTATATATATTTGTCAAGATGTCAAGGATATGTATAACTTACGATGCACATTTTCCTATGGGAGACAAACTCGAGAAATATAATTGGTATGGGAATAGGAGGTCTCTCTCCTGAACTAATAGATCAGACGTACACGGGTCAAGTTCCACATCACAAGTCTTAATTTCCATAATTGTGTCATTAGGCCGTTAGCCACCCGTACAGATATCTAGATATCTGCCCCCCATGGCTATGCAAACAGAAGCCATGACCCCTCATGGGGTATTTTGTACAGACCCAAGTTATTTCCCCTCCGGTTATCCACTCCCTCACTCTCCCTTCCAAAGTTCTGACGCAGAATATGCTACAAAAGTTGCAGGTTTAAGCACCAAACCCAGTCAGGTTCTACGCCAAACATACCTGAGAACTATCCATTTGAAACACATAACACTAACTGTCATCACAGGAATATATGCGCGGCAGCATATCGCAGCCCGAGAGCAACATAATTTCACCGCAAATGGGGGTGAAAATCCAATCTCATAACATAAGGGGCCTGAATGCTCCGCATAAGAGAAGAGTTTTGCTTGAGGCAGCGAAACGTGACCGTATTGACATTATGTGTATCCAGGAAACGCATTTTAAGCATAATCATGTCCCAGAGTTTGGCACCAAAGAATTCCCTACACAGTATCATGCAACCCACTCTTCGAAATCCAGGGGAGTATCCTTTCTATTTCACAAGTCTCTCACATTTGAATTACTACAAGTAAATAAGGATACCCAAGGTCGTTATATTATAATCCATTGTAGCATTAACACGGTTAGGTACACGCTGGTGGGGATATACGGACCAAATCTAAATCAGAGGAATTTTCTCCTTAAAGTTCTTAACAAAATCCCACTTTTGCAAAAAACATTGATGATACTGTGTGGAGATGTAAATCATGTGTTACACCCAGGGGTGGACACATCACTAGAACAAAACTCTCCCAGATTAAAATTACTTACTCGACAATGCAAAGACCTAAATAAAGTGCTCATAGAACATAACTTATACGATGTCTGGAGAATACACCACCCAACTGAAAAGGGATACACGTATTATTCCCAGATCCACAAATCATACTCTAGGATAGATATGATCTTGGCAACAGCCAACATATTACAAAACATAGAACTTAGTGATATTGGTGACATAGTATGGTTTGACCATGCCCCGGTATCAATGTCCCTGAGGACCAATTCTGACCATAGAGGGAAAACCCCATGGAGACTAAATGAGACTCTGCTCAATAATACAGACTTCTGCACACAATTAGACCAGGACATTGAGGAGTACTTTCACATTAATACCTTACCAGAACTAAAGCCCACAACTACATGGCACGCTCACAAAGCAGTAGTCAGAGGGATCATCATAAGTAGAGCATCGTACCAAAAAAAGATTATGGACCAAAACTACCTTACAGCGCTAAAAAAACTCAGAGATTTACAACAAACCCAATCCTCACACCCAACGACCGAACGGGATCAGGAAATACTTCTAACCACACGACAAATAAATGAACTCCTTCTAGACAAAACAGCACATATACTTCAAAAGTTGAAAATACGTACCTATACACAGGGTAATAAAGCAGGTAAGGCATTAGCATCGCTTTTACGCCAAAAGCAAGCCCAATCTAAAATTCCACATCTGCAAGCCCGCACGGGGGGTAAACTATACGACCCACGGGACATACTGACAGAGATGGCAAACTTTTATGATTCCTTGTATAACATTAGTCGAGACCCCCAAACACATCAGCCCTCCACACAGGAGATCCACAAGTTTTTATCCACAATCTCCTTACCTGGACTAACGGAGGAGCAGAGGGGGGAACTGAGAAACCCAATCACTCTACCTGAAATTCAGCAGGTCATCAAATCACTGCCACAGGGCAAATCACCGGGCCCAGACGGCCTTACCAATGCTTACTATAAAAAATGTTGCCACATCTTAGGGCCTCGTTTGGTGACCACCTTCAATCATATAGTCTCCACTGGCACCATGCCCCCAGACATGCTGATGGCACATATAGTCACGCTGCCAAAGCCGGGGAAACCGCCTAATAAACCTCAAAACCTAAGACCCATATCCCTGTTAAATACAGATACCAAAATTTTAACGAAATTATTTGCCACGAGACTTGCACACATAATGCCCGGGATAATCCATAAAGATCAAGTGGGGTTCGTAAGGGGAAGACAGGGTACAGAAGGCACAAGGAAGCTGTACAGTCTCCTGTATGTGAAACACCAACAAGGGGGTCCCAGTGTATTTCTGTCGCTTGACGCTGAAAAAGCATTTGACAGACTGCACTGGGGCTTCTTAAAAGAAACACTGCTGAAATTCAGATTTCCACAGGAATTCCTGCAATTAATAGAGGTGATATATTCCACCCAGTCGGCCAAAGTGACAAACAGTGGGTTTGCGTCTATGCCCTTCGCTATCACAAATGGCACAAGGCAGGGCTGACCACTGTCTCCACTCCTTTACATACTAGCCTTAGAGCCATTGTTGCAAGCCATTAGAGACGAACGAGCAATCACAGGTATTAAAAAAGGGGGGAGAGAATACAAGGTAACAGCATTTGCTGACAATGTTATGCTGTCACTAACCAACCCACACAGCTCCATCCCATTATTTAATGTGCTACTAAAAGTATATAGTGATTGTTCATACTACAGGTTAAATACAACTAAAACGCAGGCGATTAGTCTATTCTCAACCCCGGACACAATCAAAGCCCTAAAAAACTCCACTGCATTCGAGTGGAGACATGACCACCTCACGTTCTTGGGAGTCAAGTTCACGACCCAGTCACACAAATTGTTCAAAGCAAATCACATTACACTTCTCCAATCCATCAAAAATCAACTTTTGAGCTGGAAGAACAAATACATATCGTGGACGTGTAGAATAGCCGCTGTAAAGATGATGGTTCTCCCCAAGCTTCAATATCTATTTCGCACACTACCCATATATGTACCTCAAACATATCTTACAGAGGCACAGAAAATAATCAACTCCTTTGTTTGGGAAAAAAAAAAGCCCAGAGTTGCTGCACATACACTATATCTATCACAAGCTGAAGGAGGTATGGGACTCCCAAACATTGATAGGTACTACAAGGCGGCAATTGTTGGGACAATAGCGTCTACATTTCAGACAAGTACAACACCCCCGGCGTGGGTACACCTAGAGGCGTCACACACAGAGGGATGGACAATCACCACAATAGCAGGAATAAATAAACCACATAGAAAACAATTTCAAAACATTCTCCCCATTACGTCTCTAGCCTTGAGGGAGTGGGATAGGTACATAAAATTTCTGAACCTCCAAACGGAGATACTCCCGATAATGTCGTTACACTCCTTTGAACTTCTGATTCCACAAATAAATGTCCGTACATGGACTAACCTGGGGTTAACACACATACATCAACTCATTCAAGACGGGGTATATTTGACATTTAACGAGCTGCAAAAAAAATATGGACTCCTACCTACAGCGGAGTTTACATATAGACAGATACTTTCTTGGATCAGGAGACATAATAGGCAATCGCAACTAATACACAAAACAAGTAACTGGGTAACATTGACACAACTATGCACGAAAACCAAACCCACAACGACCGGTATACTTTCTCAAATATACAAAAGCTACTCCCCCAGAACGAAGGCAAAAGACATGAAATTCATTAAAAAATGGGAACGTGATATAGGACGAAATTTGTCAGAAGAAGCTTGGAGAGAGACATTTGTAGCTCACAAAAGATTAACATTGTGTGCATCCCAGCTAGAAATGTCACGAAAAATACTATATAGGTGGCATATAGTGCCCACGAGGTTGAAATATTTTGACCCGACACAGACAGGCGCTTGTTGGCGGTGTGGACATGAAACGGGAGATGTAATACACATCTGGTGGACATGTCCAAATATAGCTACATTATGGGGGGAAGTTGGATCTCTGTTGCAGAAAGGGGGAAATATAAATATACCGCTAAACCCCGAGATATTTCTCTTGCAGCATTACCCAAAGGACCTCCTCAAATCCCATAAGTACCTTCTATTCCATATATCCATAGCAGTGATTACGGGTACAGCGAAAGCATGGTTAAAGAAAGAACCCCCAACGCTAGATGCAATTATCTCCCAAATAGATATAACCAAAACTTACGAATGCACCACTAGAGCGTACAGAGCGCCAAAACAATTTTGGGTAGACGCTTGGGAACTATGGGAAGTAATTAAGTAATTAGGAACGGAGACACACAAATAGGGACATCAAACATATAAACTGGAATACAGACACAAGATACGCAAGATAGATCAAGGCAACTTCAGACACCGCAGAGAATATAAGCGTCCACCCTACCTCTTCCCTGCCCACTCCTAGTTATTCACCCCTTCCCCCCAGGTTATGAGTTACTGGTTAAAATATATAAAAGAAAATGGGTACATACATCGGACTATCAGCAAATAGGGACACTTACATGTTACTACGAGCCCAAGATATAAAAAACGAAAAGAGGAAGATACATGGTAACAAGGGACAATAAGTTTAATACAACACAATGACAAATAACATTCGAAGGTAGGAGAGGGTTTTCTATAAGGATACCGTGTCCCTAAATCAGAGGAGCGAAGACAAGCGAGACACTAAGATACACGTTGACCGAGGACTAGACAGACAGCAGGTTAAGGTTACCGAGATAAATGAGAGCAACCCACAAAGTGCAAAGTATGAGATAAACGTATGCATTTACCATTGAATAAACAACAAGGCAAGGGCGTTTCTACAAGACACAAATAAAGAGCTAATCGGTAACTTAGTAGGATGTTTAGCCACAGAAAATTGTTAGCTGTTTATGGCAATGCTGTATCAAGAAAATGTACGTAACATCACTGTATAACGATTGTATGTACCTTATAAACTACAATAATAAAAAAATAATAATTTGCAAAAATACATATATGCATGAAAACATGTATTTATATAGTACCGTCAGGATATCAGAAGGCGCGTAACAGAAAACACTTGACTTATGCTAAATACCAATGCAGACATTGACTAGTTGGCACCCACTTCTTGGAGCAACTTTTTAATGAATATTTATACAAATAGCCTTGTTGAATTAATTATGGAATAATATAGGATATGAATTAAATGCAGTGATGTGATATCACAAAAGTTATTTGTAAAAAAAAAAACCTGAAAAACAGCAAAAAACAAGTTAACATTTAGCTATCTGTGTTTATCTTACTTTTAATGTGATGGTTCTTTAAAGGACAATATAAATAGTCAGTGTCTGACTTATTAATCACAATATCCCTGCAAATTCCTGATAATGCTAAATAATGTAAACATTTCAAATCTTAAACATTAAAAGAGCAGTGCAGACTGTAATTGCTTTTAAGAAGGTAATTGAAATATTTGAAATCCCATGCCTATCAAAGTGATTAAATCATCTCCTATAGTCTCTCAGCAGTAGATCATGGTTGCAATCCATTCAATAACACAAACAATACCAATTTAACTCACATGACTTCTCTGTACAGTATTGATCAATCGTTTTTTTTCTTAGCATACTAATACTGTAGGTATACATCCATATCAAGATATTGTGCGATTCCATTCCTACACAACTTTCTTCCCAACCCTCCAACCTTATATTGAAACATACCTTTAAATTCTACTCAACTTGAAATTGTCTAACACTTTCTACAGACTTGAGAGGGATTTAATAGATTGCAAATGTTCAATGCCAGAAAAAAACACTCCAGACTGTAATAAGCTGCTTTGTGCTTACATGTAAATTCTGATGATGTTTTATATACAGTATACATGATTAGTTGCACATTAAATTAAGTGTTCCTATTCAGTGCAGAGCCCTAACTACTGCACATCCATGTACATGGATTACATATTTAAACCATTAATGCTCAATTACCATTGCTTTCTAATTAACCCTTTTGCCATCTGCCTGTAGCAGAAGGCAAAATACTGTTGCTTCCATCTCAAAAATATAACTTGCCCCTAGAGCTGCTAAAGTGCCCTTCCTTGCAGCTATATTCTTTAACCTTGACAGTTGCAATCCCCTTACGTGCTTCCAGCTTATTCCAGCTACAGTCTATAATGATGGCTCCTCTTCCTGTCCTCCTGAACTTGACATGCCTCTCCCTCTGTCAGGCTTTCTGTAAGATATAGGGCCCAATAATATTTAAATTCTGATTTTCGCTTGCAAATCTCTTCATAACACTGCTCCTGTCTACCTATCCTCACTAACACACAAGCATGTCCAATCAAGGAAGACCTGTGTCTAACCTGTTTGTACTTGCACCTCTGACTCTCAACTTCAAGACTTTTCTAGGGCTCACTGCTCCTTTGGAACTCAGTTCTCCACTCTTTTACACGCTCACCCAGTCTCCATTTCTTAAAAATTCACTGAAAACATATTTCTTCAAAAGGCCTATCAATTAAACTATTGACAACGTTCTCTGCACACCTCACTATCCCACTTTCTCTCTTGCGACTGTGTTAACTAATAAAATAAGGCGTTATTGTAAACTCTTCTAGCAACCTATTTTTCTGTTAAATACATCTTACCTTTACCTCTTGTGTCCTTTTCCCCCACTTCCCTTAGAATGTAAGCTTGCTTGAACAAGACCCTCAGTAACCTCTGTTCCTGTGTGTCTCGTTGCTACTTGTTGAAAGCCCACCTATTGTAGAATGCAATAGAATTTATTGATGCTTTATAAATAGTAGTAATTAAATTGTATTAATGTTATGATGTAAAAGATTAATAAATGTATTGTGATCCAAAAAGTAATAAAGGGAACATTTGTTAAAAACTGATCAAATAAAATATATGTATTAGTATTTTTATATTGGATCTATCAGTTGTAGACTGAGCTTTTAACCCAAGCAAATTTTTAAAGTGCAATCTAACATTAAAGACAACCATGCAAAACATATTTATAAAGCACTTACTTATTAGATAACATGTTTCAAAAACTGGCAATTTCAGCAAATGCATGCAGAAGGGAGCCATTTAAATAACATACACAGAACAGAAAAAAATAAATACTAGCATACCTTCTCCTGCCTACCTGTACTGAAATTATAATCTTACAACTGATATTTATCAACATATTAACAGCTGTTAATCTCAACATCACAATCCCACTTGTTTTATACCTTGAGACAACTCTTTTACCATTAATTAGTAAATAATGATCCCTATGCCATCTCTGCCAACTTCTCATCCATACAAGTGGGTAACCTGTGGGCAGATATAAAATGGGTTGGGCCGAAGTCAGTGATGCTGAATGAAGGGGGGTGGGGGGAATCAGCCCATAAAGGGTGTGGGTCCGCCTTAAGAATTGAATGCACACCAGGCTGCCTGTCAGTCCCTCAGGATATCACACTAAGAACTTTAAGAACATTAACCCCTTAACGCCGTTACGACGTACCATGCCGTCCCGCATTGAATGGGCTTTAAAGCCGTTGCGGCGGCATGGTACGTCGGAACGGCTTTAAGCCCCTGTTGGAGAGGTGTACTCACCTCCGCCGCAATCCTCTTCTGGGGGGCTGCCTGACAGCCCAGGCAGCCCCCCTCCGGCAAATGAGGCCCTTGGGGGCCATGTGATCGCTCTCAAAGAGCGATCACATGGCCCCCTATAGCTGGCTATGGATCTGCCAGCAGGGGGACTGTTTGAA
Organism: Pelobates fuscus; assembly: GCF_036172605.1. Taxonomy (NCBI): domain Eukaryota; kingdom Metazoa; phylum Chordata; class Amphibia; order Anura; family Pelobatidae; genus Pelobates; species Pelobates fuscus. The sequence goes on along the minus strand of NC_086325.1, from coordinate 81,242,436 downwards.
ATATCAGACAGTCCCCCTGCTGGTGGGAAGTAATAAAAAAATATATTAAACATGTGTAAAAATAAATTGAAAATATTTATATATATATATATATATATATATATATATATATAATATGTATATATAATTTATATATAATATATACATATTATATATATGTAACGTCATACAAAGTGTATTTTAATATTAATATAAGTATATATATTAATATTAAAATACACTTAGAATGACGTTACATATATAATATGTATATATATTATATATATAATAGATGCACATATATATATTATATATAAATACGTATAATTAAAATAATAAATAAATCAAATAATAAAATAAATAAAATATTGAAACAAAATTTTATATAAATTATATATGCATATGTAATTTCCTTCTAACTGTATTTTGATATTAATATATATATATATATATATATATACCGGTAACAAAATACACTTAGAATGACATTCTATATATATATCTATCTATATATAAAATACAAATAACCGCAAATATATATATATAGATAAATACATATAATTACATAAAAGATTACATTAGTATACACGTAGAATTTAAATACCTATAAATGCATATATATTAAAATTCTACGTGTATATTTAAATAATCTTTTAACGTAATTATGTGATTTGATTAATTAACATTTGATTGACATGCCTGACAACACAGGGAGAAAGTGCAGAGAATTTAATTCGCAAGCACTATATTTGACCCTGTAACTCTCCAAGACACCATAAAACCTGTACATAGGGGGTACTGTTTTACTCGGGAGACTTCGCTGAACTCAAATATTAGTGTTTCAAACTGGTAAATTGTATTACAATGATGATATTTTAAGTAAAAGTGACGTTTTTTACATTTTTTACAAGCGAACGCCACTTTTCTGGTCTATATTATTGTTGTAATATGTTTTACTGTTTTAAAACACTAATATTTGTGTTTAGTGAAGTCTCCCGAGAATAACAGTACCCCCCATGTACAGGTTTTATGGTGTTTTGGAAAGTTAGAGAGTCACATATAAGGCTTGCATTTCATTTTTTTCACATTAAAATTTGCCAGATTGGTTATGTTGCCTTTGAGAGCGTATGGTAGCCCAGGAATGAGAATTACCCCCATGATGGCATACCATTTGCAAAAGTAGACAACCCGAGGTATTGCAAGTGGGGTATGTCCAGTCTTTCTTAGTAGCCACTTAGTCACAAACACTGGCCAAATATTAGTTTTTTGCTTTTTTCACACAAAAACAAATATGAATGCTAACGTTCGCTAACGGCCAGTGTTTGTGACTAAGTGGCTACTAAAAAAGACTAAACATACCCCACTTTCAATACCTTGGCTTGTCTACTTTTTCAAATGCTATGCCATTATGGGTGTAATTCTCATTCCTGGCTACCACACCGTCTCAAAGGTAACATTACTAATCTGGAAAATTTCAATTTAAAAAAGGAATGTTCTATATTTGACCCTGTAACTTTCCAAAACAACATAAAACCTGTTAATGGGGGGTACTGTTGTACTCGTGACACATCGCTGATTACAAATATGTGCATTTCTTCCTCCCCCACAGTCCAAGTCAGCCAATTTTAATAAAGGCTATCTAATATGACACATATAAACTTGAACCTTGGAATCAAGGTAAATTCTTTCACACCTCCCCTTTTTTGATCCAAGGGTTACCCAAATGTTCAAGGTATTTTCAGGCCTGCTAGCCAAAGCCTGTGGGACTTTCATTATTTCTTCATCACGGTTACCTTGGACTGAGAGACCACCAGAATCAGCTGAGGAGAGTTTCTTCATTTATTAGGTGAGGTAACATCGTAAAAACCTTCCGAAGTCGGAGCTGGAAGGTAAGTTAAGGTACGACCAACATAGATTTGATTTTACATAGAGAGGTTAGTAGACACGAGAAGAACTTGAAGGTTAGAAAAATGGCCATAATAACAAATACAGCTAATAGCAAAAAGTACAAAAGTTTCTTAATTAGCAGAGTCAACCATGTTCCTAGCCCAAATGACCAATCCCAATCGCCAAATAAGCCAGTATCCTGTTTGATATCCTGCACTAACTCATGTAAATCTTTTATATGGTTATGGACCATAGTGCCATGGTCAGATAGGTTAAAACAGCACATACCTTCAATAGCTTCACAGCCATGTTTCATTAGTAAGTAGTCAATTTCTGCTCTATTCTCAAAGATTGCCTTCTTATTTGACTAGGTGTTCATAGGTAGCACTTCTAGGGACTGGGAAGTGGCATTTAAACCCTTTGCAAGGGAACAGGCTACAGTATTAATTACTCGGATATTATACTGTGCTAAGCCTGGGACTCCTACCATACAGTACGCAAGGGCAGAGTATTCGGATTTGGATAAGAGAGTGATTTCAGGGTTACAATCTTAAGTAAGGGTGTTTTTGACATCTCTTCTGTCTTTCTGCGGTTTGTGTAGCTGGGTGGTTTCAGAGATCAGGCCAGCTTTGGAAAACATGGTCATTGTCAGGAGTGAGCTTGCACAGGAACGTCCTATAATGTTACCTGGAACATAAGCATAAGTAACATTTCCACTGGAGAAAGTCTATCCTTTAGGGAGATAGACATGGTGGTGGTAAGTCATAACTTGGTCAGTTTTGGTACATTTCATAGTCGTGCTCAGGGCTCTACCATTCGTGGTATTTTTCCACCACATGGGGCAAAACAGGGATTTAGTATTAGGGTCTCTTGAACAATTACATGAAAAAAAACAACATAGTTCAGTGGCTGCCACATTCATTGTCTTCAGGGCTACGGGGGCTTGCCTATCAGTGGGTTGAAAGAATAAGAATGTAGGTGTAGAGTTTTATGGGGTCTATGGGTATGTAGGTACTTCCTCAAGAGTAAGATGGAGGTAGGGACAGCTATAAGACAAGATTCTATGGCGTTTTCAGTACTGAGGAGAGGGTTGAGGCAAAAGGAGGTTAAATTAAAAGCCTTTGCTATCTGCAACCATATATTTCCCTGCCATGCATTATTATATTATGGTCTCAAATCAGAGTAGCATATCTGAACAGAGCATACAATGGTAAAGGATAAGAACAGCTTCATGTCGGTGGATCAGTCGGAGTGACTTGTTTACAGTGACTGGCGTGTATCCACGTGGCTTTTCCTTCTAGTTTCACTGAGGTAGCCGTAGTCAGGAGCACTTGGAATGGACCGTCAAAGCGTGGTTACGTTTTTTTCTCACATGCCTCTTTATCACCACCCAATCCCCAGGCTGCAGTTTGTGAGTTGCAGAATCAGAGTCTGGATCTGCCTAATCTTTGGTGTAAGACCTGTACATAGGCAGTCATACTACCATGCTGCATCTGGAGGGTCTGGGGTAAGAAGAGGCCTGTCTTTTGGGCACATCCAAACAGGACCTCAAAAGAGGATAGGCCATGTCTGGAATTGGGGGTGAATCTCATAGAAAAGAGTGCTAGGGACTCCAGGGCTTCCATGTGTCTTGCATGGCTTTTGCAATCTTGTTCTTTAAGGTGTCATGTGCCCTTTCTACTTTCCCGCTACTCTGGGGGTGATAAGGGCTGTGGCAGGCCTGGCTGATCCCTAAAGCTTTCATAATTTCTTGCATTATTTCCCCAGTGAAATGGCTACCTCTGTCAGTTTCAATCACATCAGGTACCCCATATCTACATACCAGTTCCTTTAGAAGCTTACTTGCTGTGATCTTCATTGTGGCTTTTGACACTGGGTAGGCTTCAGGCCAACCTAAAAAGAGATCAATGCACACTAACACATATTCAAAGACTCCTACCGTAGGCAGTTGAATATAGTCTACCTGCAGTCTTTGAAAAGGGTAAAGTGGCCTTGGTGTGTGCTTACTTGGTGTTTTGACAGTCTGTCCTGGATTGTTTCTAGCACAAATCATGCAACCTTGGCCGTGTTTAGCTGCTACAACAGCAAATCCAGGTGCTACCCAATGGGTGTTTACTATGCTGTTCATGTGCATCTTGGATAGATGTGTAGGTTCATGGGCCATCTGGGCCATCATGGGGTACAACACTCATGGTAAACTCAGTCTTTTACCTTTCCTCCACATTCAGGTTCTGCATCTTGTTTCTTCCAGCGGTAATGTTCTTCCTTGTTTGCCTGTCTTTGTAGGCTCAGCAGTATATTGTAGTCAATGGCATCATCTGTAAGAACAACCAGCAGGAAGGTATTGCCTGTAGAAGGATGTACTTGGATTGCTGCTTGCATGGCAGCTTTGTCTGCTTTGTAGTTTCCTCTTGTAATTTCATCTGTGATCTTCATGTGAGCTACCACCTTGCAGATGCATATTTGACTGGGTAGCAGTAGAGTGTCCATAAGTGCACTCACAGCTTCAGAATTCTTGATAGGAGTTCCTGCTGAGTTGAGAAAATCACGGGCCCGCCATATAGGGCCAAAATCATGGGCTATACCGAAGGCATAGCGAGAGTCTGTGTAAATATTAGCTGTCTTACAAGAGACCAGTTTGCACGCTTACAATGAGACCAGTTTGCAGCCTCCTGTGCAGAGCAGTGAGGAGGGAGTGGTTCAGCTTTTATTACCTCATGTGCAGAGACTACAGCATATCCAGTGTGGAAATTTCCCTTCTCATCAGCATATCTGGAACCATCTACAAAAAAACTCAAAACCTGCATTAGATAATGGGGAATCAATTACATGCAAAAAACCTGCTGTCTCTTGTGCCATTAGGACTGCACAGGGTACCTGCGCTTCAGCTAACTCATCTGGTGAAAGTGAACTTACAAAAAGATCAGAAGTACAAGTACCATCTCCATTCCCCTCTTTTAAATCCAACTGAATCAATGTAGATGGATTTAACACCATACACCTTTTCGGTTTAACATTAGGTGGCATAAGCAAGGCACATTGTATTCTGAGATGCCTTGCAGTATGTATGTGTTTTGGTTGAACTTGTGACAGTATGCTGTTGATGTCATACAGTGTGTTTATGGTCACTGGGTTATCTAAGGCAAAATCAGTGGCTTTGTCCAGGAGGGCAGCAACAACCGCCACTGCCCTAACATATGAGGGGGCACCCCTGTCAACAAGGTCCAATCTGGTGGAGTAGTATGCTATTGTTCTTTGTTTACACCATGATCCTGTATAAGGACAGCTGTAGCATAACCAGCTTGTTCAGTACAGAACAGTGTGAAAGGCTTTCTATAGTCTGGGAGGCCCAGTGCTGGAACTGCAGTCACAAACAACTTAATGGTGTAAAAAACATTTTCTGCAGCATGGGTTAACCTAAAGGATTTGTTTTCGTGGGCAAGACAATTATACATGGGCTGCATGTAGATTGCTGCATTGCAAAGCCATGGTCGGCATTAGGAAACCAGGCCCAGGAATGTACGTAGCTGGGCTAGGCTGCGGGTGGGTGTAATATTTTGAACTGCAGTTTTCCTACTTTCCGTGAGATGCTTTGTGGCATGGGAAATACAGTGTCCTAAAAAAATAACAGTTGGAACACATGCCTGCAGTTTGGCTTTTGTAGCTGTGCATCCTGCTTGTGCCAGAAAATTCAGCAAGGAAAGAGTTTACACATTATAAGTTTCCATATCTTTGCAGCACAAAAGTAAGTCATCAATATATTGCAATAATATTATGTCATCTACCCTTGGCCAAACTTCAAGAATTTGGGCCATCTCCAATTTTTGTATCTTTTAAATATAACCATATACGATAACTTGGATGGATCGCTCCTGTGTTTCTCCACAAAATGCGCAGAAACACTATGTTTCATATACCCCCTCTAGATATTGCCAATGTGTTCTGCAATCCTAGTCTTAAAAGCCCTAGTGGTCATACCAATATATTAAATGAAACTACTGGGTAGGTGTTGTCTTTATATTTTCTCTTGGTTACTAACTATAGGGGTAAGTGGAGCCCCAGCCTTTTTCTTTGCTGGGTTCAACTCCCATAGTACCTTAAGTTGTTGCTTTTTTATATTTTCAATACATTTTCTTTAAAACCTATCTGGAGTCCCATCACCATCTCCTACCTCTGTCAGTGGAATCGTTAGCCCGTATTGGCACCCTTGAACCTATCATACAGAGCCTGGTATGGCTCTGGAAAATGTGAGTGGTAGTCCTACACCTGGCTCTGGAAAGTGGGAGTGGTAGTCCTACACCTGTTTACCACCTTTTAATATTCTACAGTTCACACTATGTTGTATTTGATTTTTATATTTTAGGTACCATTCCATTACAGTATATGGTGGTATTATTTGATTTTTATATTTGCACTGGGTAGGGTGTATACACTGATATATTGCATATATTATTTGATGCTGTACATAGTGAGTGAGTTTTGTGCACCCTGGGGCAATACTGTCCAAGTGTACTGCTTGTGTTTATGGGTAAATGCAAATAGGTACTGACTGTTGGGATGCAAGCGGACAGAGAAAAATGCATTTGCTAAGTCAATAACAATAAATACCTTAGAGGAAGGTTGTGTCTGTGACAACAAGGTGTGAGGGTTGGGAACATTAGAGGCAATGAGTTCAGTTACAGCATTAATTGCCCTCAAATCATTTACCATACTGCAACATAGATCTGGCTGCCCCAGTGTCCAGCAGAAAAAGGACTATTTGATCCCCGGGCAGTGTAACATTGATAATGGGTGAGGGTCCAGCTGTGTCAGGGACACTGGGTTGCCAATTTCCTAATAGGGAGGGGTAGCTTGTGGAGGTGGTTGGTTGTCATGGGAGTTATCATTTGAATCCTGGGTGTCAGGATCAAGACAGGGATCTAACACGCAGTGTTCTAGAACTATAAAGACGTATACCGGACCTTAGAGTGGCCGGACTAACGTCAAGCAAACAAGGAATGGTCAGGGACAAGCCGAGGTCGAGGGAACGAGAAGACAGGTAAGCGTAAGCCGGGCCGAGTACAAGGATAGGAGAGGGAAGCAAAGTCAAGAAACAAGCCAAGTCAAAACCGTAGAACACTAAGAGAATATAAACGCACTGAGGGAACAGGCAAGCTGAAACCACGACAGGGCAATGACTCACAGTAAGTGAATACCTTTTATACCCTGTCTCTTTAATTGATATCCACGCCCCCAGAATGTCCTGGTTTGAGATTTCCCGCGGGTCGGGACGTCATTGACGTCATGACGTCGGCGGAGTTGCGCTGCGTCATAAAAGGGGGCGGGGCTATCACGGCCGGCATCCATAGTGACGAAATTGCTGGAGGAGAAGGAGGTGTGAGTGGCAGGTACCATGACACTGGGGGTTTCTATTTTTAGGAGGGCACCTGCAGTTTTGTTTAATGTGTCCTTTCCTGCCACAATACCAGCAGTCTACCTGCCCTCTGTCTCCACTAGCTCTAGGGACAGATAGTGCCATTAGAGGTGTGCTCCTCTTTCTAGTATTTAGATTGGCTTCCACCCCATAGCCACCTATACCAGATCACCATAGGTTAAACATCTCCACTCAGGTCTAGCATTTTGGAGACCAGTCCTTATGGGTATGTGGAGACGATCCATGAAGCAGTTAATAAGCAGTCTGGTGGAAGTGGTTTCAATATCTGTGTAACCCAATGCCTCCCAAGCCATCTGTAGTCTGGTGAAGAATGTTTTAACAGATTCATCAGTACACTGCAGACAAAAAGTATCAATTTTATAGCATGACAGGAGGCTTCATATTTGCTTAAGTCTCTCTTTACTAGAACTCCACAGCAGCACATTAACAGAGAGATAAACACCAAAGACAAAAACATAAGGTATCTATATAAGGCTCCTCCTAAGCCACCATTTCCTCTTTCTTTGCTGCTCTGCATCAGTACAGGTCAGAGTACCACTGCCTCCTGCTTCTAGTGGGTGGCTTTGGGATTTAGTGTGATTTATTTATGATTGTTATGAACTATGCTTGGTTGTGAGATTTATGTGCCTTTCTGGCTCTTTTATTATCTTTGGTGAATGTTTCCTTTACAATACTGATAGTTTTTTTCATGTGTTTATTTATACAGATTACTGACAGTTTGCCATGTGTTTATTTATACAGATTATTGGTAGTTTGCCATGTGTTTAGTTATACAGATTACTGACAGTTTGCCATGTGTTTAGTTATACAGATTACTGACAGTTTGCCATGTGTTTAGTTATACAGATTACTGGTAGTTTGCCATGTGTTTAGTTATACAGATTACTGACAGTTTGCCATGTGTTTAGTTATACAGATTACTGACAGTTTGCCATGTGTTTAGTTATACAGATTACTGACAGTTTGCCATGTGTTTAGTTATACAGATTACTGACAGTTTGCCATGTGTTTAGTTATACAGATTACTGACAGTTTGCCATGTGTTTAGTTATACAGATTACTGACAGTTTGCCATGTGTTTAGTTATACAGATTACTGACAGTTTGCCATGTGTTTAGTTATACAGATTACTGACAGTTTGCCATGTGTTTAGTTATACAGATTACTGACAGTTTGCCATGTGTTTAGTTATACAGATTACTGACAGTTTGCCATGTGTTTAGTTATACAGATTACTGACAGTTTGCCATGTGTTTAGTTATACAGATTACTGACAGTTTGCCATGTGTTTAGTTATACAGATTACTGACAGTTTGCCATGTGTTTAGTTATACAGATTACTGACAGTTTGCCATGTGTTTAGTTATACAGATTACTGACAGTTTGCCATGTGTTTAGTTATACAGATTACTGACAGTTTGCCATGTGTTTAGTTATACAGATTACTGACAGTTTGCCATGTGTTTATTTCTTTGTGCCTGTTTTCTCCTTGGGAGTTTTGTTTTACCCTGTTGGCTTTATTGTTTGTTCTGTTTCCTCTGGCTTATTGGCCGTGGTGGTCGCCGAGAAGCGGTCTTCCGACCGCTCCCCGTGCCGACCGCCGGGACCGCGGAGAAAGACTCCTGCGGTCCCTCGTGTGTTGCCTTTGATTCCCGTCCGCCGGCTTCGTCCGCCGAGCGGGAATCCCCGTTTTGTTCTTTACCCTGCCCACGTCCCCGCTCACTCGCTAACACTGTTATCAGAGTAGGGACGGAGCAGGGATCTACTCATTTGCCGCGGGAGCCTCCGCTCCCGGTCACCTTCCCCGCGACCGCGTGGTCGGGCAGTGGGTGCGCGGCTCTCCACTGTGTTAGATGCGCGCGTCACTGCCTTATTAAAGGTACAGTGACTAGCTGGTCCGGTGTGTTTCCCCATCTCCTGGGCTGTTTGGGGGTGCGTATTTTTTGGTGACAGCTTTCTTTTCTGTCCATGTGAGGCAGCTCTGTGAGCCCTTGCATCATAAATTATGCCCCATATATGAGGGTCGCAGATTCAATCCCCCTCACCTTCCCAAGTAACTAAGCAATAGACTTTAGTTTTCGATTCTTTGCATGTGTGCTTGCCCTGCATGTTTTTCTATGGACATGGTTTTACGGTTTACTGGTTCTCCTGACTTCCACATGGCACTGCGTGCCTCCTGCAGGTGTCCCTGCCTGGCGTCCTTACCCACTTATTGAACTAGGACTGCTCTAATCAAGCCTCGGTTGCCTGATGGAGGTAGCACTGGCGTCAAAAGCCAGGGATTGTGGGTTCAGGCCCCATCTGGGTGGTTGAGCATGGCACTCGTATTTTGTGGCCTAATGGATTAGGCACAACCATATAAAAACTAAAGTGTTTCGCTATCTTGAAGAACCTTGCCTATAAGGACCCAGCTTCGTCTCTACCCTGCACCCTAATAGTCAAGATTCTACTACATGTCTAAAAGGATCTAGGTTTCCACCTGCATTATACCTCTGGGTCGGTACCGCCCGTACCCTTATACTGGCCTGCCTTGTCTGTGCCTTTATAATTGGCCTGCTTTGTCTGTGCCCCTTGATTGGCCTGCTTTGTCTGTGCCCCTTGATTGGCCTGCTTTGTCTGTGCCCCTTGATTGGCCTGCTTTGTCTGTGCCATACTATGCATGCTATTGGACTGGTGGCTCCATACCCTGGATAACGGTTTGTTGAGCCTGCATGCATTATTACTTGCCTCTGCCAACACTAGGGGTGCTACCCCTTTTGCCTGCTAATGATACCTGTTTTCTAGCTTCGTAGGTATCAAGTATCATAGACTGACTTTATGGACGCCTCTGCACAGGAGCAGAATTTGCAGGCTTTACTTAATGCGGCTGTGACCGCATCTGTTGAAAAAGCCCTGGCTAGGGCCCTCCCTCAACCACATACGGACAGGGGTGTGTGTGGAACCCCTCAGTTGGCAGAAGACTCGGATGAGTCAGACTCTCAGATGCGAGAGCAGGCAAGTGCGCGAACACGCTATTGAAAGGGTGAAGACCCTGAACCACGCTCCCGGATGGGCAAGACTCCGGCGAAGTGACGTGGTTTGAGGTTGACAACCTCGCCGGCCAGGCGCCACCGCCTATCGGGCGCAGGGGAGGAGGCCTCCTTACCCCCCCCCACCTTGGCCGTGCTGGATGTGTGGCGGGCAGACCAGCCTCCCTCAGATGGAGAAGATGTTTGGGTTGCGGACCTTGGCGAGGGTCCCGGTGGACGCTGGGAAGAGGAAGACGCGCCACCGACTAGGGCCCCCACGACAATGTTGGGGGACGATACCCTTTTGGGCACTACTGGAGAACCTCTGTTAGAGCCTCAATCTATCCGACGCCCCAGGTCCTCGGACTAGTCACTGCCCGACCACTTGGCACAATTTGTGCGCTACTGGGTCCGTAGACCCCTTGGAAGTGAGGCCTGCAAGAAGCTGCGGGCGGAATGCCCCAGACCGGTACTGCCGGACAGGGTGGCGGTTACCCCGGATGTTGGCCCTAACAGACGGGGCCTTCACAGAAGGTAGGGCTCTGGACCCAGCCACCATGAGGGACTGGGCACTTCGTTCAATTTGCCTGCTGGGCAATGCCACTGTGGCCCTTTGCACGGAACCCAGGAAGACGGCACTCTTCCATATGGACAACAAGCTGTCGGATTTGGGAGCCGAAGATGTGGGTCCCCTGGCTAAAGGTCTGCTGTTCAGGGAGCCTTTCGTTGAGGAACTGCAGAAACAGGTTATTCTGTTTACCTCCCGGGATAAAGCGAAGTCTTCGATCGGGAGGGTCTTCCGCCCACGGTTGCCTTCAGACGTATGGGTCCTTGGGACAGTGCGGAGTTATGTCACAGACTTCCACTCTTCCCCTACACAGGTTGGACGCCCGAGCAGGGGCGGACTGACCGGTCGGGCACTTCGGACATGGTCCGAGGGCCCGGCCGGGAGGGGGGCCCGCCATCAGGGGGCCCGGCCGCCCCTTTAAATGCTGCAGCCGCCTGAGCGCTCTCTTAAGAGCGCTCAGGCGGCTGCAGCTTCTCACCTCACCTCACCTCCCCTGTAGCGTGGCCGAGCAGCTTTCCGGTCCGCGGTGCCCGGCCGGAGTGATAGGAAGGTGCACACTGAGTGTGCACCTTCCTGTCAGTCCGGCCGGGTACAGGAAACAGAAACTCCTGTTCCGCGCGGAACAGGAGTTTCTGTTTCCTGTACCCGGCCGGACTGACAGGAAGGTGCACACTCAGTGTGTGTGCACCTTCCTATCAATCCGGTCGGCACCGCGGACGCAGAGCCTCTCGGCCACGCTACGGGGAGGGGGTAAAAAGAGAGAGGGAGGGAGGGGGGGGGGAGTTAAAAGAGAGAGGGAGGGGGGGTTAAAAGAGAGAGAGGGGGGGGTTAAGAGAGGGAGGGGGGGGTTAAGAGAGGGAGGGGGGGGTTAAGAGAGGGAGGGGGGGGTTAAAAGAGAGAGGGGGGGGGGTTAAAAGAGAGAGGGAGGGGGGGGGTTAAAAGAGAGAGGGGGGGTTAAAAGAGAGGGAGGGGGGGTTAAAATAGAGAGGGAGGGGGGTAAAAAGAGAGAGGGAGGGGGTAAGAAGAGAGAGAGGGGGTAAGAAGGGAGGGGGGAGTAAGAAGAGGGGGAGGGAGTAAGAAGAGGGGAGATTAAGAAGAGAGGGGGGAGTAAAGGGGGTAAGAAGAGGGGAGGGGGGAGTAAAAAGAGGAAGGGGGAGTAAGAAGAGGGGGGAGGGGGGTAAGAAGAGGGGGGAGGGGGTAAGAAGAGGGGGGAGTAAGAAGAGGGAGGAGTAAGAAGAGGGAGGAGTAAGAAGAGGGAGGAGTAAGAAGAGGTGGGAGTAAGAAGAGGGGGAGGGGGAGTAAGAAGATGGGGAGAGTAAGATGGGGGAGTAAGGAGAGGGGGAGGGGGGAGTAAGAAGAGGGGAGAGTAAGAATGGGGGTAAGAAGGGGGTAAGAAGAGGGGGAGGGGGGGTAAGAAGAGGGGGAGGGGGGAGTAAGAGGAGGGCAATTGCCCCCTCCCCTGTCCGCAGGCACCGTGCGGGCAGCCGGCAGGGGAGGGAGGAAGAGAGGACCCGGGAGCTCAGCCTGCAGCTCCTCTGGGTCCTTCTTGCGCGAGCACAGATCGTTGCCGCGGTTACCACGGCAACGTTACGGCTCTTGCAAGAGTAAACTCTAGCCCTGGAGCTACGGGCTAGAGTTCACTCTCAACACTGTGACCACCAGGTATTCTTGGTGGTCGCAGTGGTGAGAGTGAACTTTAGCCCCATAAACACACTGCCCCCACACCATACACATTCACACACTGCCCCCCATACACACACACTGCCCCCACACACACCATACACACACACTGCCCCCACACACACCATACACATTTACACACATTGCCTCACACACACACACATACACTGCCCACCCATACACACACAGCCCCCCATACTAACATTGCCACACACATACACAGCCCCCTCGTACACACATTGCCCCACACACCCTACACATTCACACACTACACCCCCTCACACACACTGAACCTTTCACACAGACTGCACCCCTTACACATTGCACCACTGCTCCTATACCCTACTACAGCCTCATATCCAAGCAGACCCCAGGTAAGTTGTCAAACTGTTCTTAAACGGTTTGACTACTTACTCTGGGAGGGGGGCCCGGCCCTCCTGGCACCATAACGACTACACAGAGTAGTAGTGGTTATTGTGCATGGATTATTTCTTTAAATAATCTACGAGTGCCCCAGTAGCCAGCAAGCCAGCCAACCCACAGGCCAGCCAGCCCACAGGCCACCAGTTAGGCTTAAAGCCAGCAACCCCACAGCCTGCCAACCGCAGCCAGCAAGCCACAGCCTGCCAGCCAGCAAGCCACAGCCTGCCAGCCGCAGCCAGCAAGCCCACAGCCTGCCAGCCGCAGCCAGCAAGCCCACAGCCTACCGGCAGTAGCCAGTAAGCCCACAGCCTGCCAGCAAGCCCACAGCCTGCCAGCCGCAGCCAGTAAGCCCACAGCCTTCCAGCAAGCCCACAGCCTGCCAGCCGCAGCCAGCAAGCCCACAGCCTGCCGGCAGTAGCCAGCAAGCCCACAGCCTGCCAGCAAGCCCACAGCCTGCCAGCCGCAGCCAGTAAGCCCACAGCCTTCCAGCAAGCCCACAGACTGCCAGCCAGCAACAGTAATTAAGGTAAGAGGAGCCAACTTGGCCTAGGTATCAGCTATGTTGTGTTGCTATATTGTGAATAGGAACCAGAGTGTTGGAGAGACCCCCCTCCAGGCCCCATAAGACTCCATTGTAGTCTCTAATGGGACCTGGAGGAAATTCTTTCTAACACACTCTCTAAAGGACACTGAGATAGCCTCTGCTAGAATGCTCCCCCCCTCCATGGCCCATTAGCCCTCAATTGTAGTCTCTACTGGGGCCTGGAGGCGACTGTTTCCAGCAGGGACACTGAGATGGCCTCTGTTAGAAAGACCCCCTTCCAAGCCTGTTAGACTCCATTGTAGTCTCTAATAGGGCCTGGAGGGGATTCTTTCTAACACACTCTCTAAAGGACACTGAGATAGCCTCTGCTAGAAAGACCCCCCTCCATGGCCCATTAGCCCTCAATTGTAGTCTCTACTGGGGCCTTGAAGGGATTATTGCACTTTTGTTCCTTGTGTCTAAAGATTGTGTAGGGTGTGGCTGGAGGCGGTGCATGGAGGCGGGACATGGGTGGCGCTTGCTGCGGAGTATGGGTGGGGCCTGTAAGGGGGCCCTTGATTTATTTTGCCCGGGGGCCCTGAGGGTTCTCAGTCCGCCCCTGCGCCCGAGGATCCCCGTCATCACAAGAGGCCAACAGCCCTTGTTGGAGGTGGAAGTTCGAGCAACGCTAGCCAAAGGCGCGGTCCTACAGGCCCCGGATTTGGGGGGTTTCGTCAGCTCGATTTTCTCCTGGTAAGGGAGAAGTCTGTAGAATTCTGTCCAGTGATCAATTTAGGAGAAATGAACGCCTTCGTGGTATACAACCACTTCGAGATGGAGGGCATTCACCTTCTTCGATGCCTTCTCTGGCCAGTAGACTGGGTCGCGAGACTGGACCTAGAAGACGCTTACCTCTCCATCCCGGTGAACGGGGCCTGTCGCAGTCCCCTCTGATTCGTATGGAGAGACTCTCCGTACCAATTCCCATGCCTCCCCTTCGGCCTCAGCTCAGCCCCTTGGTGCTTCACCAAGCTCCTGAAACCGGTGGTCACCCAATTCAGAGCAGAGGCCGTAAGCTGCATCGTCTATCTGGACGACTTGCTTATCTTTGCGAGGACCCCGCCGGGCTCAGATTTCGGACGCGCTCTGCGTTTTCCTTGTTGGAATGCCGGGGGTTCGTGGTTATTCTCAAGAAATCGGCCTTGGAGCCTGCGCAGACGGTTGAATTCTTGGGTTTCGTAGTCGTTGCGCAAGACGGCATTCTCCGCCTGCCTGTGGCGAAGATAACGACCATTCGGAAGGAGATCAGACGTGTTTTCGACAAGACCGAACTCCCCTCCGGAGGTTGGCTCGCGTGGTGGGTCTCCTCTTGGCCTCGATACAGGCGTTCTTCCCAGGCCCACTACATTACAGGGCCATGCAGCGGCTGAAGGCGCACTCTCTACGCAAGAGACCCTCTTAGGACCAGATGATCTCCTTGGCCTCGGACGTGCAGGCCGGATTGAGCTGGTGCCTCCCGCATATATCCGCCTGGAACAGCAAGGCGATATTCGGGATGACCCTGGATCTCGTGTAGGAGTTGGATCCGAGTCTTTGGGACTGGGGTGCCTCGTGCACGACGAGGTCCACGGGGGGCCCGTGGTCAGACAATAGATCGGAATCCCGCATCAATTGCCTGGGGTTGATTGCAGGTTCGTTGGCAATTCGGAGCCTGGCGAAGCATCTGTCGGACTGATGCGTGCTCCTTCAGATGGACAATGGTTCGGCGGTGCAATACATCAACCACTCGGTTTCGAGCACTAGAGGTGTTATCTCTCAACATGGAGCTCCTGGTTTCGCTGGTGCTTGGAACGGGATACCGATCCCTTTACGGGCCCTGTATCTAGCGTGCTGAATTTCTTGTCTCTTGTCTTTGACCTGGTTCGGTCATATCGCTTGGTTATCGTGGTTAGATCAGCTATCTCGACGGCACTTGTCCCGCTTCGGGTTTTTCCCCATCGGCCAGGATCCGCTAGTCTGCAGGCTCCTGCGTGGAATGAGACTGGTGCGCCCTCCGGCGCCCAAGTATTCTTCCCTCTGGGACGTGCGTTTGGTTTTGGCGTTCTTTCGGAATTGGCCTGATAACCAGGACCTTTCTCTTCGCCAGCTTTCAGCGAAATTTGCCCTCTTGTGTCTGGTCTTGTTCAGATGTGTTTCGGATGTCCGGGCCTTCGATGTCGGCGCTTTCTCGTTTTTCTCCAGAGGGGGTCTCCGTCAAGGTGCTTAGACGTACCAAGTCGGATTCGACGGTTGTATCATGCCCTTACTTCTAGGACTCGCCTAAGCTTCGTGTAGCGAAGGCACTGGCGCGATGGATAAGATGTCTTTTGGCTCTGGCGGGCGTGGATGCGACCTTCGGAGCGCTTTTGGTTAGGGGCGCCGCAGCTTCCGGAGCTTTTTTGGCGAGCGCTTCCCTTCAGGGCATTTTGCGTTCGGCGGACGGGTCCCGTGTAGAGTTTTTTCGCCTATTTTACTTTAGACCGTCGGAACATGCTTCTTTTGCTTTGCTGTCGGAGCGTTAAAACTGCAAATATGAAGCCTCCTGTCATGCTATAAAATTGTAGATTATACTAGCTTTAGTGTAACTATAATCTTAATTTTATTAATGACAGGAGGCGAATATTTCCCACCCAATTTGATTTCTTCCCCCCCCCTTGTTTTGGATGGATTGCATTGATTGTATTTCTGTTGATTTGTCTGATTATCTGGGCTAGGTTGGTTAGTCTGGGGTGATGTTGTGGGAAGTGCATGTTATACTGTATTGACGGTCATTAGTATGGATTTCGTGTCTTTATTCTATCAGTACTGGATCGTGGGATTTATGTTTTATCAGTACATTTCGTTCACTAATCAGTGTTTTCGATTCTGTTTATTTCGTTTCAGTTTAATGGTTCGACTTCAGTTCATAGAATCAGCCGTTTGGCGGGATAAAGATCAAGTTCAGGGGGGCGGGGCCTGGACGCAGAGCCGAGCGGACGCAGGTCAGTACTGCTCCCGCTCCAAACACCAAATCTGCCGTATAAAGGGCATCAAAACGACCCAAAACTCGCCCAATGGGCCACCAACAAAGAGCTGCTGACAAGGGCTACGAGTTGGTGCCAAACACCAGGCATCGACTGCAGAACACCCAGCACCGCAACCCGAGGCCTACAAGCAAGGCTGGCGTGGAGGAGGCGGCCGCTCCCCCACCGCCAGCGACGGCTTACAGAAAGAGACTGGGCCCACGTTCCCCCCCCTATGGACCGGCGGGGGTTATCCCGGTCCCAGCTACCCAATACCTGCTGCCAAACGACGACGGGGTAACCCGAAAACTACTGAGACTCGCAGCAGTGGACAAGATGGCAGACTCCACATGGACCCCCACCACATGGGACCAACTGGAGCCGCTAGAGGTCCGCCTTGATAGGCTATTCACAGCCTTCTGGAAGAGGCTCGAGAGCAGACCACGAACCGCGAAACCGCCACCTGACCCACCTCACCCTCCCCGCTACGCACCAAGCTTGATCAGTCGGCAGGCTCATAAGGCATACTCTGATGAAAGGCGGAGGAGACAGGTGAAGCCCAGGGTAAGCGGGCCACGCAAGCAGAGGAACAGGGGCTGCCACCAAGCACCCACCCACAGACCTGAGGGCACTACCTGCCATCACCTAAAAAGAACCTGCAGGGCCACAACGGGATCACCGAAGCGAGACACCATGAAACGGGCACCGGATCCGAAAGCTGGCTGGAAGAACATTCTTCCGCTGCATGGCAACAGGGCTCCTGCACGCAACACCAGCCTCCTGACTGCTCTCACCACCGACCACCTCGCCTGCCCTCACTCCCAGCGCACATATCCAGCCTCCAGGGAAGGGGTTGGGTGACCGAGATGGACTCCTGTTTCCAGCTGGCTAAGGACAGTGTCCCCCCCCTCTACAGGCACAGGCTGAGAAAACTGCCGACCACTCCATAGCAAAACACACCTCCACTTTGTCTTTTTTGTTCCCTCTAAATGCAAATGTTCCCCTTGCATATTATGACTCGTATACGTTTGAATTATCCTGTTAATTTTAAAAATTGCATAAATGTGATCCTGAGAACAGAACCACGTGATTCTCTCCTTCTATAGGCTAGGAACATGGGCAGTTCAATATTGAAAGGCGATCTCAGGCAAACCCAAGCTGACCTAGGGGGCTGTATATCCCTATGCATATTGCCTTAACGTATTTAGCAAAAGCAAAATTTATTTTCTTATTATACTTTATGCTTGCTAAGCGATAATTATTGTTAAAAACGCGTAGTTAACCAATAACATGCATCTCATAACCAGATCTGTTTAACCTTGTACCTCACCACTTCTGATAAGCGGATCAGTATAAACTACTAGATAAGCGACAAAAATATGTATAAAAAAGTGCAGTACCCTCTAATGCCTCATTACTGTAACACTATGTTGAAATAACTGCTTTTCCATGCTGTTGTGGCATTGTAAGCCTATGTTTTATTCATGCACAAATAAAATAAAGAATTAAAAAAAAAAAAGATCAAGTTCATCCATTATCCGAAGTTTTTCCAGATGACATTCATCGTTATGTTGTGAATTTTTCTTTATTTAGTTATTGTCATTGTTGTGTACGTTACGTTGTCGCAGCGTGAAAGAGGAAATGGTGGCTTAGGAGGAGCCTTATATAGATACCTTATGTTTTTGTCTTTGGTGTTTATCTCTCTGTTAATGTGCTGCTGTGGAGTTCTAGTAAAGAGAGACTTAAGCAAATATTCGCCTCCTGTCATTAATAAAATTAAGATTATAGTTACACTAAAGCTAGTATAATCTACAATTATCTCTCCACCAGAGTAGCAGAATATAATGTTCACAGTGAATGTTTGAATTAATTGGCTGTGATATTATATCAGTAATTCTTGTGACAGGTGTCACAATGATCACATGGCAACTGACTTCTGGGGGACTGACAGGCAGATCCACCGATATGATCTGCCTTGGTGAGAATATCTGCAAGGAGGTGGGGGGACAAGTGCGTTAAGACATGTCATTACACGATAATGTCATGAAAGCCCATGCTTTCTTTCAAGGAAGTAATTACACATCCTAACATCGCAAAAGGGCTAAAAGGCACATTGTTACTTTTTTTATTAATTTTTATATGATTGTTTTTTGTTAAAACAAATTATCTGCTTTAAGCAAAAGGGCATATTTGTCTGTGTGCGTATGTGTGTGTTTGTGTGTGGCCCAATAATACATTACATTTATTAATTCATCATCATAACATCAAAATATCTACAAGAATTGCTGTAAATATAACAAATAAAGGCCATATAAATCTAACACTGTTATGACCAATCAAGAGTTAATAAAGATCAAATGTGTTTCCTATAGAAAAGCAGCTGAAATTATTCCTCTAACTCCTTAATTCATTGTTGTTATTTTAGTAGATCTGAACTGTTTCATTAGATTTGTTTTAAGGAACAGATGTATATTTGCATAATGTGAAGATTTAGTTAGACTTGTGAAAAGAAAATCACATCTTTATTTTAGAATGCAGCTAATATATGTATAGTTTTGACAAAGCAATCCCACAACAAGCATATGATTTACACGTTATTCTTAACTTGTTCTTTGTACTTGAAGAGATCCCAGATGTATAATAAATGTACATGGCTATATCTAATTTAACAGGCGAGGTATATTTTCTTTCTAAGATAGCACTGTTAAGAATTCACCTTGATTTCTGAATCAGAAGAGTTGTACTGTTGAATACATTTCATTTCTGATCAGCCTTTATTTTGTTGTCTAAATATCTTAAGTAGTGATGTACCGAACTGTCCGCCGGCGAACAGTTCACGGCGAAATTAGCGTGTTCGCGTTCGCCGCGGCGGGCGGACACATGCGCAGTTCGATCCGCCCCCTATTCGTCATCATTGGGCAAACTTTGACCCTGTGCCTCTCGGTCAGCAGACACATTACAGCCAATCAGCAGCACTCCCTCCCTTCCACGCCCTCCAACCTCCCTCCCAGCATCCATTTTCGATTCATTCTGAAGCTGCATGCTTAGTGAGAGGAGGGAAAGTTTAGCTGCTGCTGATTAGATAGGGAAATTGATAGCTAGGCTAGGGTATTCAGTGTCCACTACAATCCTGAAGGACTCATCTGATCTCTGCTGTAAGGACAGCACCCCAAAAAGCCCTTTTTAGGGCTATAACATCAGGCTGCTTTTTTTTTTTTTTTTCCCTGTGTAATGTAATTGCAGGTGCCTGCCTGCCAGCTTCTGTGTGAGGTTCACATTGGATACTGTGCCTATTTGCCCAGTGCCACCACTCATATCTGTTTTAACAATAGGTTAAGCTTTACATTTAAAATAAATATTTCTTTTTCACTGTAATAGAAGAGCAGTTGCCTGCCTGCCAGCTTCTGTGTGAGGTTCACATTGGATACTGTGCCTATTTGCCCAGTGCCACCACTCATATCTGTTTTAACAATAGGTTAAGCTTTACATTTAAAAAAAATATTTTTTTTTCAATGTAATAGAAGAGCAGTTGCCTGCCTGCCAACTTCTGTGTGAGGTTCACATTGGATACTGTGCCTATTTGCCCAGTGCCACCACTCATATCTGTTTTAACAATAGGTTAAGCTTTACATTTAAAATAAATATTTTTTTTTCACTGTAATAGAAGAGCAGTTGCCTGCCTGCCAGCTTCTGTGTGAGGTTCACATTGGATACTGTGCCTATTTGCCCAGTGCCACCACTCATATCTGTTTTAACAATAGGTTAAGCTTTACATTTAAAATAAATATATTTTTTTCACTGTAATAGAAGAGCAGTTGCCTGCCTGCCAGCTTCTGTGTGAGGTTCACATTGGATACTGTGCCTATTTGCCCAGTGCCACCACTCATATCTGTTTTAACAATTGGTTAAGCTTTCGATTTAAAAGAAATTATTTTTTTTCACAGTAATAGAAGAGCAGTTAGTTGTCTGCAAGCGTCTGTGTTTCAGGCCTACTTCAGCGTGTGCTCTGCAGACCTGTGCCAGCGTGCTTTGACAGTTGCCAATCATATCTGGTGTCTCTTTAGCGTGCTTTTACAACCAAAATTTTGTTTCCACTGTAATAGAAGAGCAGTTGCCTGCCTGCCAGCTTCTGTGTGAGGTTCACATTGGATACTGTGCCTATTTGCCCAGTGCCACCACTCATATCTGTTTTAACAATAGGTTAAGCTTTACATTTAAAATAAATATTTTTTTTTCACTGTAATAGAAGAGCAGTTAGTTGTCTGCAAGCGTCTGTGTTTCAGGCCTACTTCAGCGTGTGCTCGGCAGACCTGTGCCAGCTTGCTTTGACAGTTGCCAATCATATCTGGTGTCTCTTTAGCGTGCTTTTACAACCAAAATTTTGTTTCCACTGTAATAGAAGAGCAGTTGCCTGCCTGCCAGCTTCTGTGTGAGGTTCACATTGGATACAGTGCCTATTTGCCCAGTGCCACCACTCATATCTGTTTTAACAATTGGTTAAGCTTTAGATTTAAAAGAAATATTTTTTTTTCACTGTAATAGAAGAGCAGTTAGTTGTCTGCAAGCGTCTGTGTTTCAGGCCTACTTCAGCGTGTGCTCTGCAGACCTGTGCCAGCGTGCTTTGACAGTTGCCACTCATATCTTGTGTCTCTATAGCGTGCTTTTACAACCAAAATTTGTTTTTCACTGTTATAGATTGAATAGCAGTTACTTGTCTTCAAGCGGCTCTGTCAGTCCTTCCTTCAGCGTGTGCTCTGCAGAACTGTTCCAGTGCACATTGCCAATCATATCTGGTCTCACAGTAGCTTGCACGCATAGTACCACTAATCCCAAAAAAATGACAGGCAGAGGCAGGCCACCCCGCAGGGGCCGTCGTGGTCGTGGTGCTGTGATTCCCTTTTGCCCTAGAATAATGCCCAGTTTTCAGAAGCCACGTACCCTGAACTTGAAAAGTTCTGAGGACTTAGTTGACTGGCTAACTCAGGACACCCAATCTTGTACAGCCTACGCTCGGAACCTTGACGCACCATCCTCCTCCAGCTTAGCTTCAGGCACCTCTCAAGATACCACTCACCCGCCTGCCGCCACCACCAAAACAAGCACCACAGCCGCTTTACTTGGTATGTCAGAGGAGTTATTCACACACCCGTTTGAAGAAATGAGTGATGCGCAACCATTATTGCTAGAGGATGTAGATAACAGGGATATGTCTCAGGCAGGCAGCATTAAACACATGGAGGTACGGTGTGATGATGATGATGTTGTACCCGCTGCTGCTTCCTTTTCTGAGTTGTCAGATACAAGCGAAGCGGTTGATGATGACGATGCGTCCATGGATGTCACGTGGGTGCCTGCTAGAAGAGACGAAGAACAGGGCGAAAGTTCAGATGGGGAGACAGAGAGGAGGAGGAGGAGACCAGTTGGAAGCAGGGGGGGGTCGTCGCAAGGAGCTAGTGGCACAGTCAGACAGCATGCATCGGCACCCGGGGTCAGCCCGACAGCACGCCAATCAACGCATGCTGTGTCCACCACCAGAATGCCGTCATTGCAGAGCTCAGCAGTGTGGCATTTTTTTTTTGTGTGTCTGCCTCTGACAACAGCGATGCCATTTGCAACCTGTGCCAAAGGAAACTGAGTCGTGGGAGGTCCAACACCCACCTAGGTACAACTGCTTTGCGTAGGCACATGATCTCACATCACAAATGCCTATGGGATCAACACATGAGTACAAGCAGCACGCCTACTCTAAGCCACCATCCTCCTCCTGGTCCAGCATCTTCAGCCACGTCAACCACTGCTGTCCTTCTTGCCCCCTCTCAACCATCCGCCACTCCGTCTCCCACCTTGAGCAGTTCCCGCTCATCTGCCCACAGTCATGTGTTTCTGTCAAGGACATGTTTGAGCGTAAGAAGCTCGTCACCAATGTCACCAAGTCACCCCCTTGCCCAGCGTCTGACAGCTGGCTTGTCCGAACTATTAGCCCGCCAGCTTTTACCATACAATCTGGTTGAGTCTGAGGCGTTCAAAAAATTTGTAGCTATTGGGACACCGCAGTGGAAGGTACCCGACCGGAATTTCTTTTCACAAAAGGCAATCCCCAACTTGTACTCGATTGTGCAAAAGGAAGTCATGGCATGTCTGGCACACAGTGTTGGGGCAAGGGTCCATCTGACCACTGATACCTAGTCTGCAAAGCATGGTCAGGGCAGGTATATCACCTACACTGCGCATTGGGTAAACCTGCTGACGGCTGACAAGCAAGGAATGCGTGGCATTGCAGAGGAGTTGGTGACACCGCCACGAATTGCAGGCAGTCCTGCTGCCACCTCCTCTACTCCTCCTACTCCATCCTCTTCCATAACCTCCTCGGCTGAGTCCTCTTGTGCCGCTGCTTCTTGCTCCACATCAACGGCACCCCCCCTGCTCTCCAGGTACTATTCCACATCCCGGATACAGCAGTGTCATGCCGCCTTGGGTTTGACTTGCTTGAAAGCAGAGAGTCACACCGGACAAGCACTCCTGTCCGCCCTGAACGCACAGGTGGAAAAGTGGCTGACTCCGCAGCAACTGGATATCGGCAAAGTGGTGTTTGACAACGGAAAAAATTTGATAGCGGCATTGAAGTTGGGCAAGTTGACACATGTGCCGTGCATGGCACATGTGTGTAATCTGATCATACAACGCTTTGTGCATAAGTACACAGGCTTACAGGACGTCCTGAAGCAGGCCAGGAAGGTGTGTGGCCATTTCAGGTGTTCCTACACGGCCATGGCTCACTTTGCCGATATCCAGCGGCGAAAGAACATGCCAGTGAGGCACTTGATTTGCGACAGCCCTACACGTTGGAATTCAACACTCCTAATGTTCGACCGCCTGCTCCAACAAGAAAAAGCTGTTAATGATAATGAATATTTGTATGACCGGGGTGCTAGGACAGCCTCTGGGGAGCTGGGAATTTTTTTGCCACGTTACTGGACGCTCATGCGCAATGCCTGTAGGCTCATGCGTCCTTTTGAGGAGGTGACAAACCTAGTCAGTCGCAGTTGTGTGTGTGCGTGTGTATGGCTGTCTGCCTGTGTGTGTGTGTGTGTGTGTGTGACAGGGTGAAGATTTCTTGCACATGGGTGTGACAGGGTGAAGATTTCTTGCACAGGGCGCCCAAAGGCCTAAGGCTGGCCCTGCGCATGGGTCAGTGGCTCTGCACCAGACTTCCCTCCAATTGATCAAAGTTAAAGGATTTCAAGTGGACTGATTACAATTACAGGGCCTCTAAAGAGTCCTGTATTGTTATTTGTCGTCACTACCTTCCCGCGTCGGGAGTGGGTCATTTGCGCCCCTGCTGCCTTCCTTGCATGTGGTAGCTGTTTGTCAGGGATTTGTCAATCCATATCTGCCAAGTGACCCTATGACAGGGTGAAGATTTCTTGCACATGGGTGTGACAGGGTGAAGATTTCTTGCACAGGGCGCCCAAAGGCCTAAGGCTGGCCCTGTGCATGGGTCAGTGGCTCTGCACCAGACTTCCCTCCAATTGATCAAAGTTAAAGGATTTCAAGTGGACTGATTACAATTACAGGGCCTCTAAAGAGTCCTGTATTGTTATTTGTCGTCACTACCTTCCCGCGTCAGGAGTGGGTCATTTGCGCCCCTGCTGCCTTCCTTGCATGTGGTAGCTGTTTGTCAGGGATTTGTCAATCCATATCTGCCAAGTGACCCTATGTAGGGGGAACGGTCTCTATTCTGCTCTGTGTCAGTGTGTATCAGGGATCATTAGGATAGGTGTCAATCCATATCTGCCAAGTGACCCTATGTAGGGGGAACAGTCTCTATTCTGCTCTGTGTCAGTGTGTATCAGGGCTGGGCTTTGAGGACAGGTGTCAATGTTAGGTGATTTCTGCCCTTTATGGATTAAAAGCAGACTCTGCATCAACTGTGCAATTTTCCATGGGAGTTTTGCCATGGATCCCCCTCTGGCATGCCACAGTCCAGGTGTTAGTCCCCTTGAAACAACTTTTCCATCACTATTGTGGCCAGAAAGAGTCCCTGTTGTTTTTAAAATTCGCCTGCCCATTGAAGTCAATGGCGGTTCGCGCGGTTCGCCGGATTCGCGAACATTTGGGTTTCGCGACAACACTAATTTTAAGAAACATTTCTCCTTGGTTATTGAAGTGTTTTTAGCTAATTTGAAAACACATTTATTTGACAGTATGTTTTTCAAAGACATGGGGGTAAAGGCAAATAACCACACATTGAGACTAACTTACTGAAAATAACATCATATTAATTGGCTTTGTTTCATACTCCAAATTTGACTCACATATTAACTAAGAAAACAAGAGTTCTATAAATATTGGAAGGATATGGAGAGTCTTCCATTTATGCCTGTTATGCACTATATTAGGTAAATTGTTTTGTACCTTTAGATGTTTACGTTTACATTGTATTAAAAATAAAAATTGTAAATTTCCCTTCTTATAAATGAATTAAATTGATGATCATGCATCCCACTCCTCTAGTTAAATTCCCACACATGAAACATAGTAGATTTTTGATATTGTTTTGTTTCTATCTCTAAAACAATCATCCACACTCACTGTACTGTGTAGCTATAAATGGACACAAATCAGGGAATTTTACCTCATAGTAAGCCATCTTGTGCACAAAGTAGCCATCAATAATATATGCAGGAAAACATGTTGGCACAACTGTTGGCCAAACCAGAAACTGGAATGTTTAACCCCTTAACGACACAGCTTCAAAAGCTTGTCTTGCACGTAATGACACAAGCAATTTTTGCATTTTTTGCTGTTTGCGTTAACTGCAATTTGCATTTTACTAATTTATTGCACCAACACATATTAGATACCGTTTTTTAAAGGACAGAAAGGGCTTTAATTTTATATGACATATATATATATATATATATATATATATATATATATATATATATATATATATATATATATATATATATATATATATATATATATATATATATATATATATATAATGAAATATTTTTTTTCAGTTTTTAAAACAATAATGTGTGCATAATTAGTGCAGATTAAGTAAAGTAATTAATTAAAATAAATTAATTTAATTGTTCTGATAATGTGTCTAGGATTTAATTTTTTTTTCTTTGGTAGTTACAGGTCACAAAACACATGGAGTAAAATAAACTTTTAATGTGGAGCAATTTTAGAATTTGGTATGTTTGTCTTGTAAGCTTAATAGCCATAAAATAAAACAAAATTGCCACACAAAAGTATATATTTATATAAAGTAGACATCACAGGCTATTTACCTAAGGTATTTTGACACTTTTTATGTAGCCTTTTCACCGCCAATCTCTGCTAAATATTGGAGTAAATTGTGGGGTTTTTTTTGGTTTTTGACACACAAACGTATAACAAAGAACTTCTCATGTGTATTTTGTAAAGTTGGTGTGTGCTATTCCTGTACTGTACAAAACGTTATCTTGTGTTCAGCTACATTTGCCCCCATTGTATGTCTTTGGCACTATTTTGTGAAGCTACAGTGCCATATAGGAGACCTGTCCATTTCAGTATTTACAGTAGAAGTTTAACTGTTCAAAAAAACCCCACTAAGGTCTACCATTTGTAAAAGTAGACCATCCAGGGTATCTCAAATGTTGCATATTGTGCCTTAACATGCCCCCATTTCATTTTTTACATACGTATTACGTTATTGCTGGGCGTTTTGTATATTTGATATGTGCCACTAAGATCAAAGCCCCAAAATTGTGCTCAGCTAATTCTTCTGAGTAAAATGATACCCCCGATGAATGAATGAATGTCTTTGGCACTATTTCGTAAAACTACAGTGCCATATAGGAGACCTGTCCATTTCAGTATTTACAGTAGAATTTTGAGAGACGGATTTGATGGGCCTATGTTTCAATTTGGGGCATTATAGCAGTTTAACTGTTAAAAAAACAAACAAACACAAAGGCCTACCATTTCTTAAAGTAGACACCCCAGGGTATTTCATAAGGCAATTGTAATCCTTAGCGTAGGGTCAATTTTTTGCAAGTTTGTACCAAGTCTAGTAGCAATTTGCATATAAAGAGTCTTTGAGGGGCATTGGAAGTCTCTGTAAGGAACATTAACCCCTTAAGGACACATGACATGTGTGACATGTCATGATTCCCTTTTATTCCAGAAGTTTGGTCCTTAAGGGGTTTAAAGGCTCTGTTAGGGGCATTGAAAGGCTCTGTCAGGGACATTGACATTCTCTGCTAGAGACATTAAAAGGCTCTGTAAGGAACATTAAAAGGCTCTGTCAGGGACATTGAAAGACTTTGTCAGGGGCATTGACATTCTCTGTTAGGGACATTAGAAGGTGATGTCAAGGGCATTGAAATGCTCTGTTAGGGGTATTGAATGACTCTGTGAGGGGCAAAAACTGTTAACTGTATTTTTCAAAGTGTTCCAATCTTTTTGCTGCAAGTCTAACTCAAAAATCCTGCTTATGTTCAGTTCTTTCTAAGAGTGTTATCAAAATCAGCATCAGTCAGTCTGTGAGATATGTAATTTTCAAAGTTTGTTTTTTTTTTCCAATAAACAACATAAACAACTATGAATTTGTAAAGCTGGTTAACCCCTTAAGGACCGAGGACGGTTCAGGACCGTCATCGGCATTTTTGCATTGCCGACCAATGACGGTCCTGAACCGTCCTAACGGTCTTAGTTACTGACCCGATCGCCGTCGTTCCCCCGGCGGCGATCGGCGGCGCTCCCGGTGTGGGGAGACTGCGTGCAGCCCAGACAGTCTCCCCATGGCGGATTAGGACCCCTGGGGCCATGTGATCGCTCAACAGAGCGATCACATGGTCACAATAGGTGTCCATGTGTCTGCCTGCAGGGGGACTGTCTGTGCTGACAGGCAGTCTCCCTGCAACTGTAAAATCAAAGAAAAAATAAAGTTAATGTTAGTAATATATATATATATATATATATATATATATATATATATATATATATATATATATATATATATATATATATATATATATATGTGTGTGTGTATATATATATGATATATAGACATATATTATATTTATATATGTCTCTATATCATATATATATATATATATATATGTATGTATGTGTGTATATATATATATATATGTATGTATGTGTGTATATATATATATATATCATACCAAGTGTATTTTTATATTAATATGTACATATATTAATTTAAAAATACACTTATAATTAAATTACACACGTATATATATAATATATATATAATAACTATATATATTGTGTATATATATATATATATATATATATATATATATATATATATTATAAAATACAAATAATAAGTATATTAAATTAAATTAATAATTTTTAAAATAATAATAAAACATTTAAAAAATTATATATCTATATGAAATTTTATTCTAACTGTATTTTGATATTAATATATATATATATATATATATATATTTATATCAAAATACATGATATTAATATATATATATATATATATATATATATATATATATATATATATTTATATCAAAATACACTTAAAATGAAATTGTATATATATATATATCTATGTATATATAAATAAATAAAAATAATACGAAATATACATTTGTCCATATACAAAATTACATAAATAATTATATAAATATACATGTAGACTTCAAATATCTAAATATGCATATATATTTAAATTCTACGTGCATATTTATGTAATTTTATTAATTGCAATTTGAGGGAACTGCCTGCCAGCCCAGGCCGAAATTGCAGAGAATTTAATTTGCTAGCACTGTATTTTACCCTGTAACCTTGTATGACACCATAAAACCTGTACATGGGGGTACCATTTTACTCGGGAGACTTCGCTGAACACAAATATTAGTGATTCAAAACAGTAAAACCTATCACAGCGATGATATTGTCAGTGAAAGTGACTTTTTAAAAAATTTTCACACACAAACAGCACTTTTACTGATGATATAATTGTTGTGATACGTTTTCCTGTTTTGAAACACTAATATTTGTGTTTAGCAAAGTCTCCCGAGTTTAACAGTAGCCCCCATGTACAGATTTTATAGCGTTTTGAAAGTTACAGGGTCAAATATGTGGGTCAAATATTTTTACATTGAAAATGGCCAGGTTGGTTACGTTGCCTTTGAGAGCGTATGGTAGCCCAGGAATGAGAATTACCCCCATGATGGCATACCATTTGCAAAAGAAGACAACCCACGGTATTGCAAATGGGGTATGTCCAGTCTTCTTTAGTAGCCACAAACACTGGCCAAAATTAGCGTTCAATTTAGTTTTTTACTTTTTTCACACACAAACAAATATGAACGCTAACTTTGGCCAGTGTTTGCGACTAGGTGGCTACTAAAAAAAGACTGGACATACCCCATATTGAATACCCTGGCTTGTCTACTTTAAAAAAAATATGTACATGTGGGGTGTTATTCAGAGATTTTTGACAGATAATAGTGTTACAATGTCACTATTGATAAAGTTGAAAAAAATTTATGTTTTGAAACCGCAATATCCTACTTGTACCTATAGCCCTATAACTTGCAAAAAAAAGCAAAAAAGCACGTAAACACTGGGTATTTTAAAACTCAGGACAACATTTTGAATCTATTTAGCAGTTTTTTTTATTCACTTTTGTAGATGAGTAAAAGATATTTTAAGTAAAAGTCAAAAAACATATTTTTTTTATTTTTTACATTATATTTTTTATTTTTTTAAATTAAATTATATGAGATTATATAAATAATGGTATGTAAATATGACTTTTTTGTCCTAAAAAAAACCATATAATTTGTATAGGAACAGTAAATGAGAGAGCGGAAAATTACAGCTAAACACAAACACCACAAAAGTGTAAAAAGAGGCCTGGTCGCAAATGTACAACATCGCAAAAACAGCCCAGTCCTTAAGGGGTTAAAGCAGGGAACTCTTCAGAGAAAACGTATTACTACTTCTACCTGTTCGGCACTTATAGAAACTGAGAAAGAAGATACAACTAAAAATCCCAAAAACATGCCTGACATAGTTGTATCTACTGTTCCTCAAATAGCAGAGACAAGTGAAAAGTAAAAAAAAAACAAAAGCACACAATGCTAGCCAATCTTATTCTCAAACAAAGAAAATAAAATATGATGATAGCTACTTGTCATTTGGATTCACAAGTGCCAGAAATGAAGATTGTCCTGAAGCACAATGCATACTTTGCAATACAATATTGCCAAATAGTTCATTAGCACCTGCTAAATTTTATAGCATGACAGGAGGCTTCATATTTGCTTAAGTCTCTCTTTTTAGAACTCCACAGCAGCACATTAACATAGAGAGAAAAACATAAGGCATCTATAAAAGGCTCCTCCCAAGCAACCATTTCCTCTTTCTTTGCTGCTCCGCAGTCAGCACAGGTCAGACTACCACTGCCTCCTGTTGTACATGGGTGGTTGTGTGTTTTACTGTCTATTTCTTTGCATTGGTTTTATCTGTACTTTCTCCTTCAGTTCTTACTGTTTTGCACTTTTCTTCTGTTGCTTGGGCTATTTCCATTTTAGCTGTTTCGTCTGCCTGCCGTTTTCCTTGCCTTCAGTATCACTGTTTTAATATTTTCTGCTTAGTTTGTGTATTTTGTGTTTTTTATATATTTATTGCGTGTTGTTTTGGTGGACGGTCGCCGAGAAGCTGTCACCCGACCGCCTCCCGTGCCGACCGTCGGGACCGCGGAGTAAGACTCCGGCGGCCCCACGTGTTGATTCCCGCCCGCCGGCTTTGTCCTCTACCTGTCTCCCTGTCCCACCCATGACCCTGCTCGCATTCTGCACTTCACGGGCGGCGTCGGGTAGGAACAGGGAGCCTTACCATTGCTGGAGAGCTTCTGCTCCCGAGCGCCCTTCTCCCATGACCGCGTGGTCGGACCCGGGGTGCACGGCTCTCAGCTGTGCCTGCCGCGTGTGCCGTTCTACACTTAAAGGCGCAGGGCACCTTTTTCTTCTTAGGCTGCCCAATCTTACTTCCCCAAATTCCCCCTAAGTGGGGGAATTTTTTTCTGGGAATGTTCTATGTTTACTGGTGCATGGTTTCCCCCACTGCAACACATGTTGCAGTGTTGAGCAGGTTGTTTGTATCGCTACTCGCTGCAGTTCTTCTCTGTACATGTTTTCTGTGCCATTTTATGCTTGCTCTAATGCATGCTCCCTGGACTAATCAATGTTTGGTTACTGCATTATATTGCATGCATCCTGCATGGGACCCTGCTTGGTTACGCTGTCCCTCCCACTGAGCTGGGACTGACTGGAAACCTGTTTCATCTCTACCCTGCACGTCCTATATGTCAAGATATACCTGCATGTCACCTATAAGGATTAACCTCCCTGCCTCCATATAACACTAAGCCGGTGCTACCCGTGCCCGTATACTGGCTGGCTCTGTCCGTGCCCCTATGATAGGCCTGCTTTGTCTGTGCCCCTTGATTGGCCTGCTTTGTCTGTGCCCAATGATTTGACCTGCGCTGTCTGTGCCATATTACGCATGCTACTGGACTGGCGGCTCCATTCTGGACCCCTGTTTGTTGAGCCTGCATGCGTTTACTACTTGCCTCTGCCAATAATAGGGGTGATTACTGCTTGCTAGTGATGCCTGTTCTCTGTCTCTTTAGGTATCATGTACCATCGTCTCGGACATTATGGAGGCCTCTGCACAGGAGCAGAATGTGCAGGCATTAATTAATGCGGCGGTGTCTGCCTCTGTGGAGAAAGCCCTGGCTAGGGCCCTCCCTCAATCACAACCAGACAGAGGCGCGAGAGATACTCCCCGCTTGGCAGACGACTCGGTTGAGTCAGACTCTCAAGAAAGAGAGCAGGCAAGTGCGCAAATGCGCTATTGGAAGGGTGAAGGCCCTGAACCACGCTCCCGGAAGGGCAAGGCTCCGACGAAGTGACATGGTTCGAGGTTATCAACCTCGCCGGCAAGGCGCCGCCGTCTATCGGGCGCAGGGGAGGAGGCCTCCTTAACCCCCCCCCCTACCATGGCCGTGCGGGATGAGTGGCGGGCAGACCAGTCTCCCTCAGAAGAAGAAGATGATTGGGACAAGGACCGTGGGGATGACCCCGGTTGGCACTGGGAGGATGAAGACGTGCCAGGAACAGAGGCCCCCACGGCGGTACTAGGGGATGACACCTTTCTGGATGCTACAGGAGAGCCTCTGTTTGACCCGCGGTCTATCCGGCACCCCAGATCCTCAGAATGGTCACTGCCCGACCACTTGGCACAGTTCGTGCACTACTGCGTCCGCAGACCTCTTGAAGGGGAGGCCCCTGGTGGCCACGTATTTAACTCGTACGGGTCGAGACCCCAAGAAAGGGGTGGAGCGTAGCCTCCGTTCAGCGCAAGATAAACAGCTGGATATGCTGGGCCCCCTGTGCAGGATGTTGGCCTTAGAAGACGAGGCCTACACAGAGGGTACGAGCCTGGACCCGGGCACCATGCGGGACTGGGCACTACGTTCCATTTGCCTGCTAGGCAATGCCAATGTGGCCCTCTGCACTGAGCGCAGGAAGACAGCTCTGTTCCGTATGGACAACAAGCTATCGGAACTGGGGTCCAAAGAATTGGGCCCTCTGGCTAAAGGCCTGCTGTTCGGGGAACCCTTCATTAAGGAGCTGCATAAACACGTCAATCTGTTTACTTCCCTGGATAAAGCACAATGGAGATTAAGAAGGTATTTCGCCCACAATCATCCCGGGTTTTTGGATGGGCTGGACGACAGCGGGGTCGTGTCTCCAGCCGCGGCTGGTCTTCAGGCCGCCACAGATCCCGTGGTCCAGAACCCCCTACACTCAGAGGGCGGATAGAGGTCATGAATACCATGCCAGAGGACGGGCAAGATTTCCTACAGGTGAGTGCAACTCCTGCCACTTTCAATCACACTACATTGCATGCGGGCATAATGTTTCATTGCAGAGACAGGTGGCGGGAGGTGTCTTCAGATGTGTGGGTCCTTCAGACGGTACGGGGTTATGTCATAGATTTCCATTTCCCTCCAACGCAGGTGGGACCTCCAAGAGTCCCCATCATCGCAAGAGAACAACAGTCCTTCATAGATACGGAAGTTCGGGCACTGTTCGCCAAAGGCGCAGTCCAAAGGGCCCTGGATTTGGGGGGCTTCTTCAGCTCGATTTTCCTAGTGAAGAAAAAGCCCGGAGAGTTCCGCCCAGTGATCAATTTACAGGAATTGAACACCTTCGTGGTCTACAACCATTTCAAGATGGAGAGCATTCATCTTCTTCGGGACCTTCTCCGGCCGGGAGACTGGTTCACGAGGCTGGACCTGAAGGACGCTTACCTCTCCGTCCCAGTGGACGAGGACTGTCGCAGATTCCTCCGCTTCATCTGGAAGGGCGTTCCATGCCAATTCACATGCCTTCCCTTCGGCCTCAGCTCGGCTCCTTGGTGCTTTACCAAGCTCCTGAAGCTGGTGTTCGCCCGATTCAGGTCGGAGGGCGTCCGATGCATAATATATCTGGACGACTTGATGATCTTTTGTGAGGACCCCTCCAGGCTCAGATATCAGACACGCTCTGCAATCTCTTTATTGGAACACCTGGGGTTCGTAGTCAATCTGAAGAAATCGACCTTGGAGACTTCCCAGACAGTGGAATTCTTGGGTTTCGAAGTCGATGCGAAAGCATGCGTTCTTCGCCTGCCTTTGGCAAAGATAGCGACCATTTGGAAGGAGATAAGAAGGACTTTACGGCAAGACCGGATTCCCCTTCGAATGTTAGCTCGCGTGGTGGGTCTCCTCTCGGCCTTGATACAGGCGATCTACCCGGGCCCACTACATTACAGGGCCATGCAATGGCTGAAGGCTCATTTTCTATGCAAGAGACCCTCTTACGACCAGATTGTCAGGGTACCTGTGGTCTCTACCTCCAAAAGAGGTAGAGACTTAGCTGTTCCACCATCCAGACGGTCTGATGACTCCCTTCCCCGCGGTCTATCCGGTCATGCAAGGCCGGCCGCGAGGGAGTGACTGCCTTTTACACCATCTAGGCAGGAAGTCATCATCAGGACACTCCCCCGGATCGACCTGTCAGTCAATTGCTGCAGGACCAATCAGGACGTCTCGGAGGTGTGGTTACTGCTCTGAACAGGGTATTTAACAGAGCTTCCTTCATTAGCTCATTGCCCTGTCATGGTTCTAGCTTGTTCTAGTCACTCAGTGCTTGTGTATTCTATTATCCCTTTTGGTTTTGACCCGGCTTGTTTACCTTACTCTGCTTATCTCTGTTACCCTTGATTCGGCTTGTCTCTCGCTTACCTGTCTTCTGTTACCCTCGACCTCGGCTTGTCTTTGACCATTCTATACGGTACTACTTACGTTAGTCCGGCCATTCTAAGGTCCGGTATACGTATCTGGCTACTGTTTGTACTCTGCGTGTTGGATCCCTGTCCCGATCCTGACATTACGACAGGGCAAATGGATCCTGCAAGTACAAACAGTCAGCTGGCTTCTCCTGATCCTAGGTTTGAAGCCATGGATCACAGAATGGATCAGATGGCGCTTGCGCTACAGGCTCTATTATCTCATGCCAATAAACCACCAGAGGAGATACGTAATACCCCTGTTTCTCCTGTCAGTTTAGGTCTAGAGGTAGCCACAGTGGGTGCTTCTTCTCACATTACCCCCCCAGTACGCTATGGTGGGGCTCCTGAGAAGTGTCGTGGTTTTTTAAACCAAATTAGTATCCACTTTGAATTGCAATCCCGCTCTTATCCTACAGATAGGGCAAAGGTAGGATTTATTATCACCCTACTTATTGAGAAAGCTCTGAGATGGGCCAACCCACTATGGGAGAACGATAACCCATTAGTGTATAACTATAACGCATTTGTAGCTGCTTTTAGAAGAACATTTGATACTCCAGGTAGAAAGGTTAATGCAGCCAGATTACTGTTGCGCCTGAGACAGGAGAACCGAACACTGGTGGATTATGCACTAGAGTTCAGGTCTCTGGCGTCAGAAGTCAAGTGGAATGAGCAAGCGTATATGGATGTATTTTTGAATGGCCTATCTGAAGTAATCCTTGATGAGGTTGCTACCAGAGAACTCCCTGAGAATTTTGAAGATTTAATTTCGTTCATCTCTCGTATAGATGAACGTTTAAGAGAGAGACAGAACACTCGAGAGAGGAACCGGAGACCTTCTTTTAGGTTAGCCCCCGCTTTTACAAGTCCTGACTCCACGGTATCTTTGCTTCCTGAACCTATGCAGATAGGTTATACCCGCCTCTCTGAGGAGGAAAGACAGTACAGGAGAAGAGAGGGTTTGTGTATGTATTGTGGAGCCAAGGGTCATTTACTCTCGAACTGTCCTAACCGTCCGGGAAACGCTCGCACCTAAGTCTCTCTAGAGGACAAGCCTTGGGTGTTTCTATTTTGTCCTCTACTCCTAATTATAAAGATCACAGGCTTCTGCTACCAGTTTCCTTAACTTGGGAGAAGGAAGTAGTAAGGGCTATGGCATTGATAGATTCCGGTGCTGCTGAGAATTTTATCGACCAAGCCTTTGCTATTAAGAACAATTTCCCATCCCAGCTAAGGGAGACACCCTTGGCCGTTGAGGCCATAGATGGTAGACCACTACTAGACCCTGTTATCTTTCGTGAAACCATACCCATTAG
Organism: Pelobates fuscus; assembly: GCF_036172605.1. Classification (NCBI taxonomy): domain Eukaryota; kingdom Metazoa; phylum Chordata; class Amphibia; order Anura; family Pelobatidae; genus Pelobates; species Pelobates fuscus. Next base: position 81,207,186 of record NC_086325.1, on the reverse strand, counting down.
TTTAAATGTTGGTATCCTACACGTGGAGAATTTATCTCTTTTGCTCATTTCATCCCCTTCCGTTCCCATAGTTCTGGGGTACCCATGGTTGAAGAAACATAACCCTATTATCGATTGGGAGTTAGGGGAGATACTCTCGTGGGGCCAGGGTTGCCAGGATAGGTGTTTATGCAAGGTTTCTCCATTAGCTAATGTTAACATACCTGAGACTCCTATTCAGTCCACAGAAAGACAGATACCAGACCTTTACCTAGACTTAAAGGCAGTATTTGACAAGAAGAATGCCGATTCTTTGCCGCCACACAGGCCATTTGATTGTAGAATTAAGCTTCTACCTGGGACTATGCCTCCGAGGGGCCATGTATATCCTTTGTCTGTTCAGGAAAACTTGGTTCTAGAGGAGTATATTCGGGAGAATTTAGAAAAGGGATTCATTAGGAGGTCTTCTTCCCCGGCCGGGGCTGGGTTCTTTTTCGTTAAGAAAAAGGATGGCACGCTGAGACCTTGTATCGATTACCGAGGCTTGAATAAAATAACTGTCAGAAATGCCTATCCTATTCCACTTATTACCGAGTTATTTGATCGTCTTAAGGGCTCCAAAATCTTCACCAAGTTAGATCTCAGAGGGGCATATAATTTGGTGAGAGTCCAGCAGGGACACGAGTGGATGACGGCGTTCAATACTCGGTACGGTCACTATGAATACACAGTTATGCCGTTTGGACTTTGCAATGCTCCTGCAGTATTTCAGGATCTGATTAATGAGGTACTTAGGGAGTTTCAACATGATTGTGTCATTGTCTACCTAGACGACATACTGATACACTCTAGGGAGATTGAAACTCACCATAGACAGGTCAGAGCGGTATTACAGAAACTTCTGCAACATGGTCTATACTGTAAATTGGAAAAATGCAGCTTTGATCAGTCTCAGATAGATTTTCTTGGTTACGTGATTTCTGGGGAAGGTTTTAAGATGGACCCTGACAAACTCCAGTCTATTTTAGATTGGCCATTACCTAAGGGACTCAAGGCTATTCAGAGGTTTATTGGTTTCTCCAATTATTATAGGCGCTTCATTAAGAGTTACTCGTCTATTATTGCGCCCATTACCAATATGACCAAACAGGGGGCAGAAACTAAGACGTGGTCTCCTGAAGCTCTCGCTGCTTTCAAGAGGCTCAAAGAACTTTTTGCTTCTGCTCCAATATTAGTCCATCCTGATACGACTTTGCCGTTTCTACTCGAGGTCGATGCCTCTGAGACAGGAGTAGGTGCGGTTCTGTCACAAAGATTAGCGGTAGATAAACCATTACACCGGTGTGGTTTTTTTTCCAGGAAACTTTCTGGGGCTGAGAGCAGATATGACATCGGAGACAGGGAACTGTTAGCAGTCATTAAAGCCTTAAAGGAGTGGAGACATTTGTTGGAGGGGACCCTACACCCTATTACGATTTTGACAGACCACAAAAACTTGTCATATATTGGGGAGGCTAAGCGCTTATCCTCTAGACAAGCTCGTTGGTCCTTATTCCTGATTCACTTCAATTATGTACTGACTTACAGACCTGGTTCTAAAAACTCTAAAGCCGATGCATTATCTCGCCAATATGAACCTTCTACTGTACCTGAACCAGTTCTTTCTTCTATAGTTCCGAAGTGCAATATCATTGCTAATACGAATCTCAGGATTCATTCTCCATTACTGGCCGAGATCATTAAGTTGCAACATCTCGCACCTAAACAGACCCCTGCGGGTCGTCATTTCGTTCCTCCTGCTTTTCAACTGGAACTTTTACAGTGTTTACATAATAGCAAGATGGCGGGACATCCTGGTATTCGCAAAACTTACGCCTTGATCTCTAAGGACTTCTGGTGGTCTACTTTACGGAGGGATGTTGAGGAGTTCATCGCTGCATGTGAAGTTTGTACTAAAACCAAACAACCCCATACGCTTCCATGTGGACTCCTGCAACCCTTGGAGGTTCCAGAGAAACCATGGTCCTGTTTGGCCATGGACTTTATTGTCGATCTACCTATCTCTAAAAGACAGACTGTTATCCTCACCGTGGTTGACAGGTTTACTAGGATGGCACACTTCATTCCCCTGCCTAAACTTCCGTCTTCTCCCGAATTGGCAGAGATATTCGCCAAGGAGATTTTTCGCCTACATGGGATACCCTCTCAAATTGTATCGGACAGAGGCTCCCAATTTGTTTCCCGCTTTTGGAGGTCCTTCTGCTCTCAACTTGGTATTAAATTAAACTTTTCTTCTGCCTATCATCCTCAGTCTAACGGAGCTGCTGAACGTACCAACCAGAAAATTGAACAATATTTACGATGCTTTGTTTCTGAACACCAGGATGATTGGGTCGGTTTAATTCCTTGGGCGGAGTTTGCACACAACAATCTCGTTTGCGATTCTACTCATTCAAGCCCCTTCTTCATGAATTATGGTTTTCATCCGTCTATTCTTCCTTCGGATTCTCCTTCCCAGGGGGTGCCGTCGGTTGATGTTCATGTTGCCAATTTGAGGAAGTTGTGGGATCAAACTCGACAAATCCTTGTGCACAACTCTATGTTGGTCAAGAAACACGCTGATAAACGTAGAAGGGCGGCTCCGGTCTTTGTTCCAGGTGATAGGGTATGGCTGAGCACGAGGAACATCCGTTTAAAAGTGCCCTCCATGAAGTTCGCTCCTCGTTATATTGGACCCTACAGGGTGCTGACCCGTATCAATCCGGTTGCGTATCGTTTAGCTCTTCCTAATACCTTACGCATTCCGAACTCGTTTCACGTTTCATTGCTGAAACCACTCATATGTAACAGATTTTCCTCCACAATAGCCCCTCCTCGCTCCGTTCAGGTGGAGGGTCAGGAGGAGTATGAGGTCAACTCTATTATTGATTCTCGAATCTCCCGGGGGAGAGTACAATATCTGGTTGATTGGAAGGGATATGGTCCTGAGGAGAGGAGTTGGGTACCTCAGGAGGATGTTCATGCTCCCCGTCTCCGCAGGGCGTATCACTCTCGCTTCCCATCTCGTCCCGGTTCATTCTGCCCGGTGGGCGTATCTGAGAGGGGGCTACTGTCAGGGTACCTGTGGTCTCTACCTCCAAAAGAGGTAGAGACTTAGCTGTTCCACCATCCAGACGGTCTGATGACTCCCTTCCCCGCGGTCTATCCGGTCATGCAAGGCCGGCCGCGAGGGAGTGACTGCCTTTTACACCATCTAGGCAGGAAGTCATCATCAGGACACTCCCCCGGATCGACCTGTCAGTCAATTGCTGCAGGACCAATCAGGACGTCTCGGAGGTGTGGTTACTGCTCTGAATAGGGTATTTAACAGAGCTTCCTTCATTAGCTCATTGCCCTGTCGTGGTTCTAGCTTGTTCTAGTCACTCAGTGCTTGTGTATTCTATTATCCCTTTTGGTTTTGACCCGGCTTGTTTACCTTACTCTGCTTATCTCTGTTACCCTTGATTCGGCTTGTCTCTCGCTTACCTGTCTTCTGTTACCCTCGACCTCGGCTTGTCTTTGACCATTCTATACGGTACTACTTACGTTACTCCGGCCATTCTAAGGTCCGGTATACGTATCTGGCTACTGTTTGTACTCTGCGTGTTGGATCCCTGTCCCGATCCTGACACAGATGATCTCCCTGTCTCCGGACGTGAAGACTGAACTGCGCTGGCGGCTCCTGCACATGTCCGCCTGGAACAGCAAGGCCATATTCGGACCAACCCCGGATTTCGTGCTGGAATCAGATCAGAGTCTTTGGGGCTGGGATGCCACGTGCGCGACCGAGTCCACGGTGGGCCCGTGGTCGGACAAGGAATCGGAATTCCACATCAATTGCCTGGAGTTGATTGCAGGTTCATTTGCGATTCGGAGCCTGGCGAACCACCTGTCGGACTGCTGCGTCCTACTTCGGATGGACAATGTCTCAGCGGTGCAGTACATCAACCGCTTGGGGGGCGCTCGGTCTCGAGCACTATCGGAGGTGACGAAGGAGATTTACAGCTTCTGTTTCCAATGCAACATTTACAAGCGGAATATCTTCCGGGGGAGTCAAACCTGACGGCAGACTGGTTCTCCAGACATTGGAGGGATGCCAGCAACTGGAAACTCCTTCGGACCATCTTCCTCAAACTCGAGTATCAGAGGAGTCCGTTCACAATGGATCTATTCACCTCCAGGACGAATCACCAGACCCAGGGGTACTTCAGTTGGCTCCCAGATCCAGCATGCGCAGCGGTGGACGCTTTTCTCCAGGTGTGGCCTTCGCAGGGAGCATATGCGTTTCTTCCGTTCGCTATGATTCCCAGGGTATTGCTACAAGTTCGACATCAGTGTGTGTCCTTGGTGTTGCTGACTACGCTATGGCCCGGCGCCTAAGTACTCTTCCCTCTGGGACGTACGTATGGTTTTAGCGTTCCTTCGGGATTGGCCAGATAACCAGGACCTTTCCCTTTGTCAGCTTTCGACGAAATTTGCCCTCTTGTTGTGTCTGGTCTCATTCAGACGTGTTTCGGATGTCCGGGCCTTCGATGTCGACGCTTTCACGTTTTCTCCAGAGGGGGTCTCCTTCAAGGTGGTTAGACGTACCAAGTCGGATTCGACGGCTGTGTCGTATCCTTACTTCAGGGATTCACCTAAACTTTGTGTAGCAAAGGCACTGGCTCGCTATGTAGCGGTTACCGCTCCTTTTAGCTCTTCTCATTCTGGACAGTTGTTGATTTCATATGACAGACCCCACAAGCCTGATTCGTCCCCTACCCTGGCTCGATGGATAAGATGGCTTTTGACACTGGCGTGGGTGAATGCGACCTTCGGAGCGCATTCGGTTAGGGGCGCCGCAGCTTCCGGAGCTTTCATGGCAGTCGCTTCCCTTCAGGACATTTTGCGTTCGGCGGACTGGTCCCATGAAGAGACTTTTCGCCAATTGTACTTTAGACCGTTGGACCATGCTTCTTTTGCTTTGCTGTCGGAGCGTTAAAACAGCAAATATGAAGCCTCCTGTCATGCTATAAAATTGTAGATTATACTAGCTTTAGTGGAACTATAATCTTAATTTTATTAATGACAGGAGGCGAATATTTCCCACCCAGTTTCCCCTCCCCCCCCCTTGTTTGGATGGATTGTTTTGATTGAATTTCTGCTGAATTGTCTGGTCGCCTGGGCTAGGTTTGGTAGTCTGGGGTGATGTCTGGGGAAGTTGGGGGAGGTGTCTGGTATATTGTATTGCCTGTAATTGGTGATGGATTTCATGTCTTTTATACTATCAGTACTGGATCGTGGGATTTATGTTTTCTCAGTACATTTCGTTCACTAATCAGTGTTTTTCGACTCTGTTTATTTCGTTTCAGTTTAATGGTTCGACTACAGTTCATAGAATTGACTGTTTTGCAGGATGAAGATCAACATCCCATCCATTCTTCGAAGTTTTCTTCCGGATGGCATTCATTGTTATGTTATGTTTTTTTCCTTTCATTAGTTTATTGGCATTGTTGTGCACCTTTTTTTGTCGCAGCGTGAAAGAGGAAATGGTTGCTTGGGAGGAGCCTTTTATAGATGTCTTATGTTTTTGTCTTTGGTGTTTTTCTCTATATATTAATGTGCTGCTGTGGAGTTCTAGTAAAGAGAGACTTAAGCAAATATTCACCTCCTGTCATTAATAAAATTAAGATTATAGTTACACTAAAGCTAATATAATCTACAATTACATTGTCATTTTGAGCAAAACCATGCAGAGTACAAAGATAAAGACATTGACTTTTTTAAGTGAAAGCTAAAGGAGTATCAAAAGAGTAAACAATTTATGAGCAAAACATTTCAAAATGCTAATGAAAAAGCCACAGAGGCTTCTTACAGAGTAAGTTACCGCATAGCACTTGCAAGAGAAGCACACACAATTGGAGAATCACTAATAAAACCATGATGTAACGGACACCTTCCGTTGACGGATGCTCCTAGCGCTTCCTGAGGACTTCAAGCACTGCAGCAGACACCACAACCACCGAACCGGAGAAGCATGCGAATGCTCTCAAGCATATGAATGCTGTAAACAGCTGAACAGGAAAAGCATTCAATCAGCTTACACTCCTGGCAATCAGCATACAATCCAATTCCCCCAATAACGAGACGACACTTCGTTTTGAGGTCAAAGCAGAACTGACTGTACTGGCACATACAGCCTCTTTTATTCACAATCCACAAACATAGTACTGCCCACAGGGTTTTTAAATACAACCAATTAATCCGTACAATACACACAGACACTCCCACACAAAATCCACATATACAGGCTATATGAAAAATAATTACTGTATAATGTGTCTCCTGTTGTATAGTTTAAAACTACTGCACGATGTCTTTGTGCACCAAATACCGGCGAGATGGCACAGTGTAGAAAAGTCATAACAGTGTCTGTGAGTTAAAATGGCCACCATCCATTGTTCTCACCATGTGCTTCATCCATTGTTCTCACCATGTACCTCTGATACATGAAATGGTGGCCACCCAGTAACTCCACAGTATGTCCCTGATGGTTCTTAAAGGGCCACTAGCAGCATAATACAATACAACATGCCCAAATCAGTTCCTATCAGGGCAATACATCCCAGGGCCATAGTCGCAGGGCAAGAGGCTGGCAAGCAGTCCTCTCCAGGCACAAGTGGCGGGGCTGGTTCCGCCACACATGTGCAAAAGAAGTAGTGTCATGTATTTTACGTGAGAAGTTGAGTAAAAAAATTTAATCAGTGCCACCTTCCAACAACACAGTTTTGCGCCATATTCATGATCTTGTTGATGATATCCATACTGAACTAATTTCTCGACTGCATCAATGTTTGTCCACAGATGTTGCAGGACTTTCAATTGTGTTGGTTTTTGTTAGATATAATTTTGACAAACAGATTGAAGAAGACTTGCCTCAATAGGTGAGTTCCTACACTAGCCATTAGATATGCTGATATCAGCCAAGAATCTCCAGTGAGACAGGAAGGGGTATTTTATAAACCCTTTAACATTTAACCCTTTATAGGGCTTCTACACATACAATCAACTTTACTGATATCAGACAAAGTGAGACAGAAAGGGGTGTTTTATAAACCCCTACATACTTTACCCTGAATAGGGCTATAACACATACAAATCACCTTGCTGGTATCAGCTAAAAGGCAAATTTCTCTAATGAGACAGGAAGGGGTGCTGCCCCTACATACTTGTAAACTCTTAATAAGACAAACGTGGGGAGGCTGGCAGCAATGTAACATAGCTGTGTGATACAAAATTCATATACAAACACAAAGATAAAGCACCGCGCTTACAGCAGCAGTAGCTTAGTATCCAACAGCTTAAAATACATAGTAAAACCAAGAAAACGTTACCTGCGCTCTGGCCTAAATCCCCATGTGCATTTAAACAAAATGGAGGCTCTTTAGTTTTATTCCAATGGCCATCTGAATATATAAGCTGTTTAGAAGCCCTATAAAGAGTTAAATGTTAAAGGGTTTATAAAACACCCCTTTCTGTCTCACTTTGTCTGATATCAGCAAAGTTTATTGTATGTGTAGAAGTCCAATAAAGGGTTAAATGTTAAAGGGTTTATAAAATACCCCTTCCTGTCTCACTGGAGATTCTTGGCTGATATCAGCATATCTAATGGCTAGTGTAGGAACTCACCTATTGAGGCTTGCCTTGACGTGGCTGGTGAGCTTATATATTCAAATGGCCATTGGAATAAAACTAAAGAGCCTCCATTTTGTTTAAATGCACATGGGGATTTAGGCCAGAGCGCAGGTAATGTTTTATTGGTTTTACTATGTATTTTAAGCTGTTGGATACTAAGCTACTGCTGCTGTAAGCGCGGTGCTTTATCTTTGTGTTTGAAGAAGACTTGCTTCTGTGGGAAACTTTGAAAACTCATACCACTGGTGGGAACATATTTAACTGTATCTAGAAGTTCATGAACACACACAGTATAAATTGGGACAAATGTGTGGATGTGTGCAGTGATGGTGCCAAAGCAATGGTTGGGAAAGTGGAATGTGCTGTGACACATATAAGAAATGTAGCAAAAAAACAGCACTGTGTTCTTCACAGACATGCACTGGTAGCTAAAAATATTTCAATCTCACTTAAAACTGTGCTAGACCAATCGGTCAATGTTAATTAATTTCATAAAAAGTTCACCATTACAGTCACGACTAGTGAAGTCTGTTGGCTATCACAAGGTAAAGTCCTTGTTAGAATGTTTGAATCGAGTCAAGAGTTGTTTGCATATTTCCAGGATCATAAATTTGGATTATCTGATTGATTAACAAACACTCTGTGGTTATCCAAAGTAGCATATCTTGCAGACATATTCACAAAATTAAAAGACGTATGTTTATCACTGCAAGGAAAAAACACCAATATTTTTAATGCAAGAGTTAACATATTTTCAATGTCTCATAAACTGCAGTTTTGGACATCATCTGTTGAGCAAAATTATTTGAACTCTTTGACAACACTTAAGGATTTTCTTGAAGATGCATACATTGAACTGGAAGATGAAATTCGCAATGAAATTGTACATCATCTTCGCCAGTTAATCACATGTATTAGTCAGTATTTTCCATTCTTGAATGAAAACAAGAGTATCTGGGTTTGAAATCCATTCATAAAAGACAAGCCAGACAAATTTTCTGATGTAGATTTTGAGATCTGATCGCTATAACTTTTGACAGTCAACTAAGCCAAAAATTTTAAGTAGATTCTTGTATTGCTTTTTGGAATGATTTACGCGAAGAGTACCCAGAATTGTCCAAGTGCGCAATCAAAGTTCTGTTGCCATTCGCCAGGACATACTTATGTGAAACTGGATCTTGCTTTACTCTGCAACTAAAACAAAGTATCGAAAATGACTTCACGAAACTGCAGACATGCAAATACAATTGTCAACAATTGAACCAGAAATAAAAACAATTTGCCAGCAAAAGAGAACATTACACTCTGCTAATTGAAAGGTTTGCGCTGCGCTACTCTACGGCACACTTTTTTTTTGTTGGGGTTCCAAAGTTTTGCTATACCATGTCAAAGAGTTCAAAGAGAAAAATTAATTCGGAAACCCTGATATAGATTAAACCAAAACTATCTGAAATGGGGACTTTCTTATTATGTTCACTTATCTCTTATACTGTATGTGATGTGTATATCTCAAGTTATTTTTGAGGAGTACAAAATAAAATGAAATACAAAAGCCATCGTCTCTTTATGCTGCAACCACCTGCATCCATCTTAGCTCTTTGTCAATCGTTCTTATAAGCTCCTCCCTTTGCGCTGGCAGTAAGCATACAGGAAATATATGGAGAAGAGGAGAAATGTTTATAATTATCAAGTCATGAAATGTCAGTCTGAGCTTTGCCTTGTCTAAACTGGCTTATAATGTAGGTTGTTAAATAATCAATACATACATTTAAAAGAAAATGGAGCATCTTGTGAAAAAAAAAGTTAACATACATTTCAGGCAAGTTTCAATAATTTAATCAATCATATAAATTTAGAGACGTGACATTTTCCCTTTAAAGGTGAGCTTGCTGTTTCTACATTTTGAAAATGACAGTGTCACTTAACCTGAATATGTATGAAACATTGATATAGTTATATATAATAAACATAGTGCGTTGTTTTGAAGATACAATCTAATATAAAATATCTCTCCTAATGCTAATAAAATGAAAAAGATCACATTTAATACATGTATGGAAAAGACCATAATATTTTGAATATAAAGTGTACAGACCATGCAGTTTTTAACTGCAGATCTTTGCATAGCGGGTGATTCCGAGGTGATATGCAGTTCTTCAAAGCAAGAAAAATACAAGGTGATCCGAAGGTCTATGATATAATGTGTTCAGCAAATCAGTCACTCTGAAATAACAGATGATGCCAGTTATTGACAGGTGGTAAAGGATATTCCATCAAGCAGGCTTTGCTCTTCATGTTTATTTGTGCAGCTTTCAATTGTACTTTAATTAAATAATTTGTTAAAGAACCAGTTTTTTCCTTGCAAGTTGGGACAGTCTCTATTTTCTAACTCTCAAGTATTCAGGAGAAGCTGTCCATATACAATGCTATTTCTTTATCAAGCTTCAGTGTGGGAATAAGATAGATAGATAGATAGATAGATAGATAATTTGTCTAATATTAAAAACAAGCCAAATCTGATAGAAGAATATGATTTGCAATATATTTTTTTTATCCTATAGCATTAAGAAGCAAGTTGAAGACTTGTTTGACTAGTGGTTAGCATATTAGAAATGTATTTATGGATCCCTTGTTCTTGTTTCCATTAAACTGGTCAAATCCTTATTGAATCCAGAATGTATTTTGGATTCAGTTGTATACTCTCATTATATCCTCTGTAAATACATGTATGTACACTTTTGTAGCATTTTCAAGGTAACTGAATTATCCCATTTGTGAGATTACCCATTGCTCATATCTAAATTATTTGTGTTTCTTTATCTGTTCTGACACAACAGTTTTATTTGGTAACTATATAGCTCCACTTATGTTCACAGTGGACTGGTGAGTATAAATGACTATGGATCTGAAAGTTTGACAAGCGTTGTTTGCATTTTAATATTTGTTGGTTCATGCCTAAAAATTTTATATGATACAATCTCTTGCTTGCTGTGCTATTCACTATGTGATTGAGTAAACTACTAAATGTCAGGGTAGGATTTAGCGGTCAATTTTTATTTAGTATAAAAATAATCACCAATGAACAATTAGATCCCCGAATGATTTTATAGAAAGTTATAGTCACAACCCCTAAACTGCAAACCAGATCAACAATAGCAATATTTTTATTTTACTTGGTAAAATAAAAAAGCAAAGAACACAGTGCAAAAAAAAGAAAAAAAAAGTTGATCAATAACATTTTATTTCCCAACACATTAATTTTCATGCATGCTATATTTTATTTTTATTAGAATTATTTCTTAGTTTTACTATTAAGAAAAAAAAATGCAATGCACTAAAATAGTCTGATAAACAAGCATTGTGCTGCAGAAAGTGTCAACACATGAACCATCTTTTAGAAAACATAACCTTTATTTTTATTCCTGCTATTTCAAATTTCTATTAGTTTACAGTATGCGATCAGCTGGATTGCATGAACTTGACTCTTATTTGTATTCTAGGCAGCCTCACTCCCTAGCTGTATCCGGTTCGGAACAGTTTCCTATTGAAATTCATCGCCTCATGTATTTTGACCTTTTGGAGAAAGTCAGCTTAACTGTGAATTGTGGGTGCATTAAGAAAGTAAATAGACTCCATACTTGTTATTCAAAGAATTTAGATTTTAAAAGTCATTGTCAATAGGTTAATTCTTTTGTACAGACTTTCTCTTTGGCCAGGAAGCATCATGAACAAATAAAAGTTCACCTGTCAATCTTCAGAGTATAACCACCTCTAGAGAAAAATCTCAGACTTATCTATAACAGAGAAACATACTATAACACAGTAGATCTATTATCTTTGTTATTACGCAATAAACACAATTAGTCTGATTAATTTGCATTATTAAGCTAGTATTTTTTACAGATATTAATAGGAATACATGAGCCATATACACTTAATTATAGTGGAATGTGTGGGCGATTTTATAAAAAGTTGTCATTTTATTAAATAATAGAGCTGGAGAATCGAAAATGTCACCCTGCAGCAATTTTAGAACTGCATCTCCAATGGGAGTACATTTCTACAGTAGCTGAAAGATGACTTCTAGTTATATAATTTGCATGAGACGTTTTACAATCTGGAACTGTAAATTGATAAATGTGATAACAGTTCTAGACTTATGCAACAGAGCCACATAATAGTAGCTGTTTGTTTTAATAATATAAAACAAAAACTAGTAATAAGAATCAAAGATGTGAATTTTATATCACCCAGTAAATGCAGTTTGAGGTGCTTTTTCCTACAATGGACAGACAGCTGCCTGCTGGGGGGTGGAGGGTGGTGGTTTGGTCTGGTGCTGGGAGAGTGAGGTCCACACCACGGGCGCACTGGCGAAGAAATACATTTTAACTGTGGGACATCAAATAAATGAACAGCGCACTTTGTGTAAATACAATGTGTACATAATAATAAACAAAACAAATTGAATACATATATCATAAAGATTCTTCCAAAAAGGTAACTAGCAAAAAAAAAATATAATAGACGATATACCATAACACAAAAAATTGTTGCAAATGGGTGAATATTTAAAATCTTGTGTGGCATGAAACTCACATTTATTTTTTTTAGCCTTGGTATATTGGCTCTGATATATCAGCATTGGCGTAAATGTTAGAACCACATAGTGTGTTCATCCAAAAGGCGCTGTAGAATAAGGAGAACAACACCACCAGTTAAAATTAAGTTAAATAAATAAATTACATTTATTCAAACAATAGAAATCTTACATGAAGCTAAGTATTCTTCAGTAATCACAGTCCCATAAGCACAACATGTTTTAACGTTTCTGTCTTCCTCAGGTGCACCAAATATTTATGCCCATCCAATATAATTCAAGAAACAATATGGCCATATGGTGTAACTGAATCTCTATGTTTGTATGCTAAGATAGAGGATTTTAAGCAGCCTTGTAAAATTTAAAACTGTATTTTTGTGTGTGTGTGTGTGTGTGTGTGTGCGCTGTTCCTAAATCTGCAGTTTATATATATTTTGTTTTTGTTTTTTTTAAGGCAGCACCATGTGCCCCCTACTTCTTTTGTCTGTGTCTATTTGAAATTCCAACCAGATTCCTATTTGGCTGAGCACACATATATAGGCTGAGCCTATTTGGCTGAGCACACCGGAAAGCATACATGAGAGGAAGCTGTTTAAGCAATAGGTATTGCACTTAGTATGTTATTCTACTACATTAAAATAGGTCCCAACGATATTGAGTACTGTGACGTAATGTTGGACTTAACATAATATGGCCATATGGTGAAACTGAATTTTTTGTGTGTGCACTGTTCCTTAATCTTACTTTATGTATATAATTTAAGGTAAATGAATTACTCAATAACAAATGCAACAGTTCTGAATATTCTTTCATGTTTTTTTTTCAATATATACCTCAAGTAGTAAAACCAAATAGCAAGCATCCATTTTCATCCCATATTGAGGTACACTATATATACATACACATATATGCCAGTTCTTGCAGCCTGATGCATTTTTTTTTTTTTTTTTAGACAAACTTCGTTAAGCCCCAATACTGTGATCGAGCTGAATACTAAGTTACATCTGCAAATTATAGACATATTTATTCTGGAAGTATTGTGTGCATGGTTTCCATGTCAATACTCTCCAGCTGCAAAGGTTCCACCCTCATATATGCTGAAGCACCAGGTGGGCCCAATTAACAAAAGAAAGGTCAAGACTGTACCAGCTGTTGAATACTTATGAAAAGCTTTACAGCGACGAATTCAAGGGAAGATGCTTCATGTATTTTCTATTATTTTTTTTACATCTCCTTATGCTTTGTATGTAATTAATGCGTTCAGTGACAGCTTATGTATTCCTCACTCGTGTATAAATTCAAGATTTTAAAAAGCAACAGCACAGGTGACTTAATTTTAGTTTTGTTGGTGTTCCATCTTCTATGAAAGAGATTTCATTGGAAAATCATGTGCATTGAATTACATTATGAAATATCGATTGTATATGTCCCGTTCTTATAAAGATTAATGCATACATACATTTATACATACATCTCACTATAGTGAATGTATACATACAGCTCACTATAGTGAAAAAGTATGTTAATCAAGTAATGATATGTACAAAATTAAAACATGCCTTGCAATGTTTAGGGCAAAATAGCATATTTAAATTATATTTAAACTTTGCTAGGCTTAGGTTTTTTATTCAAACTCGGCTTTCATAATACATTTTCAAGTCATTTGTAAATCTAACACAAATTTCTGTATGTGAAAATTAAGCCCTGAAAAATGGGGTTGTGTTATTAAAGCATTCTGAAAAGTGTCTTTATTCCTGGTTTCTAATTTGTTTGCATTTAGTAAATCGCTCAAAATGGTCAGAAAACTTTAGTCTTTTCTCTGACTGAATTCTGTCATATTTCACAGAAATACCTAAAAATTCCCCAGAACAACTTAAAACTGTCAACAACACATCAATATGTCTCACCAGTGGTTTGCAAAGTGCTCAGTATCCATAACACAAAATGAAAAATAATTTTAAAATATTTTTTTTTCGCTCTTTGTACCTATATGTTTGTGGGTTTGTTTGCTTTTTTTTTTTAATTCGTTTTTGTTTGCATACAATGACAAGTGTGGGCTTTAGGAAGATGATATCAAAGCATAGTACAACATGTTAACAATTTTGCATAGATTATAATAGATCTGAATAATTTATACAGAAGCATTCTTAACCTGGGCAGCAGGGATGAACATATCAATAGCATCACAATTTGTTATACGATTTTTGCCTGGTTAGACACAACATTTACTAGGAAGATACAACATATACTAGGATCCAGTAACTTTGCAGTGACAGCTAAGGCAAAATAATAGAACCTTTAAGTCAAAGCTAAGAGTTGTGAAGAAGTGGGTCCAACTGGGTAAATATACGCCACGGTTCCCAAATCTGAGTGAACTTTGTGTATCATTTGTGGATGGAAAATGTGATCTCTTCCATTTGTTTTATGCATTCTACTTTATGTATCCACACCCTAATAATGGGCGTTTCCATAGGGCCAGGATAAGCATGTTCGCTGCTGTGAGCAAGTGAGTTACCAATTCGGATGCTGGCGTCTTAATGTTTGGTAATGGTGCTGGGAACAAAATATATTCCGGGGAGAATGGGATATTCGAGAAAGTTATAATTTTGATTAGTGTGTGTATACGTTTCCAGAATTTTTGAATCTCTGGGCAGAGCCACCATATATGTGTTGTGTGAGCATTGACTTGGTGACATCTCCAGCACTTATCTGATGCAGTGCCATGGATTTTGTGCATTTTTGCGGGTGTGCAATGCCAGCGCACAATGCGTTTATAATTGATTTCTTGGGTTCCCAGATTAGTGGATAAGATATACGCCCTCATGAGTATTTGATTCGGTGTGCACACCTGTAACTTCTCCATCCACCTCTCAGCGAAATGTGAAAGGGTCTGTGTATCAGCCTCCACCAGGATTCAGTATATGGTTGATAAGATTTTCTTTTTTAACGGGTGTTGTTGGCACAGCTGTTCGAATTTCGTGGGGTCCCTATTACCGTTAGGGAGGAGGTTTGCAGTGTGTATGAAGTTGGACAGTTGTGCTTAATGTAGCTGTTGATTGCCTGTAATGGCCTGACTTGGCAACAAGTGGAAAAGTTTTTTTCATTCCAGTCTCTTGGGATACCGCTTGGAGCATGAGTACTGGTGTGTCATGATATTGGCGATATTGAGTACTCGACCACCCCTCCTGAAATAGAGGACTGTGGGTGGATACATAGGTGAGGGATGTTGAGATAAACCTTTGAATCACCTGGTCGTATCCATTATTCTGAGTGTGGCCGAGATAGTTGGGTGTTGTTTGGAGCAGACATACACGCGGCTTGACTCGTGCCAAGGTATTGTATGTATGGGAACCTCAAGGAAGGTAGCTTCAATTTGAACCCACTGCGTGGTTGCGTTGGTGTTTGTCCATTCATATACCCTGGCTAGATGAATGGCTGGGTGATAGTGTTCCACACTTGGGAGACCTATTCCTCCCTCCGAGTGTGGTTTTGTGAGAAGTGAGTAAGCCAATCTTGGGTGAAGATGTGACCATAAAAATGTGGTGAGAAGTTCCGAATTGTATTGAAGAATATTTAGGGAGTATTATGGGGATCGTTTGCAACAAGTACAATATGTGCAGAAGGATGTTCATTTTGATAATGTTGAGTCTGCAAAACCAGCCAAATTGTGGTTTGTGTCACGTTTGGAGGTCTTTAGTTATGGCTGCTAGTAATGGAGGGAATTGCGTGTCGAACAGGTGATCCAGTTTCTGGGGGAGGTATATCCCTAGGTATTTAATGTCTGTGGAAGCCCATGAGAACTGAAAGCACTGTTTTAGTGACCTGTCCATGTCTGTGGAAGTGTTGAGAGGCATCAGTTCGCATTTCGATAGGTTGGCCTTAAAATTAGATTTCCCTTTATATACCTCTATTTTCGACATAATGTGTGGGAGAGTATGAAGGGGGTCTGAGAGTGTAAATAAGATATTGTCTGCAAATGCAGCCACTTTAAATTCCTCTCCATTGAGTATGAAACTGCAGATATGTGTGTTATGCCGTATCCTCTGGAGGAAAGGTTCCAGGACAAGTATAAATATAAGAGGGGACAGGGGGCACCCCTGTCTCAGGAGGGTGGGGGGGAGTGGATAGGAATGCATGAAGGTAATAGCCTCTGCTCTAAGTGTCACTAGTTTAGGCATCAGAATGGCATAGCATTACCCTTTACACAATAAATCTTGAGTTACACAAGTGTTCATATTCACTTTATAACGGCATGGAAACATTGAATGATACTGTGTTGGTACCATAATAACCCTCTAATGGTTGACCATTGGTTCAATAGGCATTGTACCTTATAGTTAGAGACCTTCAGTTGTACTTGAATAAGTATGTCCAGCTCCACAAAAGGAAGGAGGGGGGATGTAGGGAAGAATTGGAGAATGTAACGCAATATGGGAAAGGAAAGGGTTTGTACTCTGAGCAAGGATTATCATATAATGTATACGACCTGCTCGGGGTACGTAGGCCATTGACTAGGCTTGGATCAGCGTTCAAGTTTCAACTGAGTTCAAGTGTATGAGCTAGGAGTATTCTCTGTGCCAGGGCCTCTTCACTCCACTTTGGGTAACCAAAAAATTGTAATACGTGAGGTAAGAGTGGTGTAATCAGGTAGCTCCATACAGCCCAATAACCAGCAATCCGATGCTTCACCATGCTGGAAATACTCCCACCTGGTGCAGTGAGCCTATAACCATAGCGTCCTGGTCTGGTGATCCCCATAGTTGTCGGTATAGTAACCTAATTAGCGTCCCTGTGGCTGGCCACGTTGTGTTGAGATGGAATGAGTAATGCCTTTCTTGGTGACAATAAGCACAAAGGGAAAACCCCACCTCTATTTCCATATACCATATTTCTGTTCTTGAGGTGTTCTGTAACAAGCCTGAGCGCTCTCCTGGCTTGGAGTGTGAGCCAGGACAAATCAGGATAAATCTGTATGGCATTGCCATGGAATAGTAATGGTGGTGTTGTAGTTTGCAGTGTTCTCAGGATTTGATCTATCACTGTGAAATAATGAAGACGGCATATAACATCTCTTGGCTCTTCTGTGTCTGTGCCTTTGAGTCTAAGAGATCAATGTGCCCTTTCAAATACAATAGGGGTATCACTGGGGTCCCCAATCAAAATATCAAACAATTCAGTTAGTGTGGCACACAGGTCTTCATCTTGCGATTCGGGACGGTAGCGGATCCTCGGATTATTGTGACGACCCCTGTTATCCAGGTCGTCTACTGATCAATGCAGAGAAGACAGTATTAGACAACTGTAGTATTTGGGAGTTTGTCACATCCCTCTCTTTTTTTAATTCGGTCACTCTGCGGCTCTTGTGGCGGATGTCTGTTCCCAACGCATCCAATTTAGTTTGGAATGACGATTCCAATTTGCCCAACATGTTTGCCAGGTCGGCCTTAGATGGTAGTTGCTTCAAGATATTCCTTAGTTCAGGTTCATGCAATGTGTAGGAGCCTTCAGAGGGCGCTTGGCTCGGAGGGGATGAATCCGTTGACCTCATGGTCACCGCCATTTTGACTTCCCTAGCATCGCCCTCGTGGTTCCTGGTATCTTTAAAATTTTAGCTAAGGAGCTGGATTTGTTTGATTGGGTTTTACCCACAGTGTGCTGTGCTGTGCTGAATTCTGCCTTTTGGGGTTCTCCATGTTGCTTCAGAATCTCTGATTGAACTGGATTACTTATTCAAGTCAGAGGGAGCTGAATTAGTGCACGTCACTTCAGCTCCTCGGTCGGCCCCCTTGTGTGTTTGTTTTGATCTTAAAAAATACATACTTTTCTCCATTCTAGGAGAATAATAACCCTTAAATCATGTGGCTGTGGCAGGAACATAACATCCTCAGCTGAATCTCAGACTGGGATGGTCAGTCCCTCTATGTGGAGAAAACAATTAAACAAACATTCATGAGTTCAAAAACAAAATCAGCAAATCTTTATTCACCCATGTAAGGCCTATAAAATCAATTACATGAGCACAAAAGCATTCAGCTCCAATTCTCAGCAATTGTTGCAAAATATCAGTGATATATGTGTTATGGAGATACTTTACTCAAACCTCCCAACTATAGTATCCAAAGAAGCAGGGGCAGAGGGAGGTAAAGGGTTTGTAATAGTGACACGATCTTGCAACTGGCTTCAGCCCAAATAGCAAAAAGCAAATACAATAGCCCTTTTATTATATCAACATGTAACATTTTACAATCTTTTACATTTGAAACAGTAAATCCCTCCTGTTTGACCTAAGACTGCTAACATTTGACTTGAATCCTAGACATATAGGTTAGTCTCAAAATAAAAGGACAAATCAATCAATCAATCAGTCAATCTATTTTGCATTTTTTTTCCTTTAGCTTGGTAGTACATCACTTATTACAAGGAAAACTGATTTGTATTTATATTTAAATAATTGTATACATATCTAAAATGTGAATTATAAGTGATCCACGCATATTCTCCAACTAAACTAAGTTTCAGCTAGGCGATTCTAGCTTGAAATTGTATTTCAGTTTTCCACAATTCACTGTTTACTGAATAAAGCTTTATTAGGATGTATAATACTATGCAGATAGCTGCTTAAGTACTCTTTGCAGGGTCCTAATGCCCACTGTACAGCACACATAAATCTAATGATGCACATTTTGCTTCCTGGGGTCAGTCTCTGTATCCGGGGACCAACTAACTAGGGACAGTGGGACAGGACCTCAAAATCAGGACAGCAGGAAAGACTGACAACATGCTATAATACATAATACAGAATGTATGGGCATATTTAAATGCACTAATTATACCCTAATGCCACTTACCAAAGCCTGAGCAATATCCATTAATTATATGAAATGTTTCCATTATTGTAGCATTAATACAAACAGTGGATTTTATCATTGTTATTGAAATGACTGGATTTGATGAATTTGTTGTGCTTAAAAGCACTCTGTCGTGCATAACATGACAGTGTCTCACTTTAATTTGGTATTAATTTAATCTGAGGATTCTATTTGGTGAACAACTCAATAATTCATAGATTTTCTGATATTAAGAAATTGCATTGTTATGCTTTTATCAGCTGTGGTTCTGGGCATGTGAAGTTTATAAGCAAGTCTCATTTGTCTTGCCATTTATAATTACAATTATTTCTATAGCGTCAACATATTCTGCACCGATTTACAATAGGTAAACAAGAAAAACATTTAATTTTAACAAAATGTATAACATATGACGTACAGGAAAAGTAGGTGAAGAGGGCCATGCCCAAACAAGCTTACCATCTGAAGGAATGAAGGACAAATACACAAAGGAAAGTGTGGAAATCAAGTGATGTGTATGTCCTGAGGGTAGGATGGGTATTTAGGAGAAAAGAGCCCAGTAGGTGGGAGATAGCAGACAAAGGTTTTAAGGGATCATAGGTTACTGGGAGAGCTGATATTCTTCTCTAGTGAAGTATGCTTTTAGGAATGTATTTTAAAAGAATGAAAGACTGTGGAGATGGAGCAAATGGGAGGGCATTCCTTAAGGTGGGGACAACGCTGGAGAAGTCCTGCAGGTCAGAGTCTTGGGTTCAGGTGTGAGAAAAGGACAGTAACAGGTCATCAACAGAGTGAAGAGGCTAGACTGGAGCTTATCATTTAACTTATATCAGCACTTTTTAGGCCAACAAACGGAGGGTTAAAATAATCAAGACAGGAAACCATGAGAGCATGGAGAAACATCTTAGTTAAAACTTCAATGAGAAAGGGTTTAATATGAAGGTGAAAGCAACAGGATTTGGTGATAGATTTTGTGTAAGGGAAACAGCACAGATGTAGCCTTACATGGAAGAGAGACAAGTAGTTTAGTCTTGGAGATAATGAGTTTTAGAAATTGTGAAGTCATCCACTCAAAAACAGGATAGGCAGTCAGTGACACTGTCCAGCAGACAAGGAGAAAGATCAGATTAGAAGAGGCAGGATTGATTATCATCAACATACAGGTGATATCAAAAGCCATAGGATGATACCATGTCACCAAGAGAGGCAGTGTAAATTGGGAAAAGAAGAGGTCCAAGTAGATATTTCTAATTTCCCGATAAATCATTCTATATTACTCTTTTATTCTGATAGGCTTGAGGAACTCCAATTGAGTGGTGCAGAGGGGTGGGGGAAGGGATGAACCAAAGAAGAAAACACTAAAGAAGCAATCAGAAGTAGGGAGAGAACCAGGGCTGTGTCACCATGACCAAGGATGTGATGCATGAGAAGGAAAAGCAGGTGGTCAACAGTGTTGGAAGTGGCAGAAAGATCAAAAGGAATAAGAAGTAAATAAAGAGTTGGATGCCAAGCATTAGTCACAGTCTTCAGGGCAGTTTTAGTGAAATGTTGGGAGAGGAAACCAGAATGTAGCGGGTCAAGTAAGGAATTGCAATTCAAATAGTCTGTAAGTCAAGTAAGAACATGTCCAGATATGGGAAAGGTCCAGTCATGGCCAGACATCAGATTCCCTCCATGGGATGGATCAATGATAGACTGGACCATTTGGAGTCTGGCAGCCGACCTACCCCACCTTCTTGAACAGTCACTCTCGAACCTATAAGTCTCACCATTGCTCAAATGGGTAATTCTCCAGTTTGTTTGAGTACACCTAACATTCATAAATCAAGCACATATGGTGCTGCCCGATATTAAAAAAGATATATTGGAAGGCAAAGATATCAATCTGGTTTTGCTCCTTATTTCCTCCCAAGATATCTTAGAGAATAAGACTTATTCCTATGGTGAATTGTCTCTGGTATTAAACTAAACTAATTCATAGTTCCTCAAATTGTAGAATTGCATATTGTCGACAGATTTTTGCTTTCACTTCCTTTTGCCACTTTAACTTAAAATTATCATTCAACACTATTTAATTATACCTAACCGCCATTTAGCACCACATACTCACCACATACTCACCATATAGCCCTAAATAGGCTGTATTGTGTACACAGAGGCAGGGAATCTCTCTTTAGCATTACTCCATAAAGACCATTATTTGTTACCCATTTTGGTCTTACTTACCGTATATACTCGAGTATAAGCCGACCCGAATATAAGCCGAGGCCCCTAATTTTACCCCAAAAAACTGGGAAAACTTATTGACTCGAGTATAAGACTAGGGTGAGAAATGCAGCAGCTACTGGTAAATTTCTAAATAAAATTAGATCCTAAAAAAAATATATTAATTGAATATTTATTTACAGTGTGTGTATAATGAATGCAGTGTGTGTGTATGAATGCAGTGTGAGTGTATGAATGCAGCGTGTGTGTATGAGTGCAGCGTGTGTGTATGAGTGCAGCGTGTGTAGGAGTGCAGTGTGTGTATGAGTGCAGTGTGTGTGTATAAATGCAGTGTGTGTATGAGTGCAGTGTGAGTGTATGAGTGCAGTGTGAGTGTATGAGTGCAGCGTGTGGGTATGAGTGCAGCGTGTGGTCAGACTGCAGCGTGTGTATGAATGCAGTGTGTGTGTATGAGTGCAGTGTGTGTGTATGAGTGCAGTGTGTGTGTATGAATGCAGTGTGTGTATGAGTGCAGTGTGTGTATGAGTGCAGTGTGAGTGTATGAGTGCAGTGTGAGTGTATGAGTGCAGCGTGTGGGTATGAGTGCAGCGTGTGGGTATGAGTGCAGTATGTTTGTATGAGTGCAGCGTGTGGGTATGAGTGCAGCGTGTGTATGAATGCAGTGTGTGTGTATGAGTGCAGTGTGTGTGTATGATTGCAGTGTGTGTGTATGAGTGCAGTGTGTGTGTATGAGTGCAGTGTGTGTGTATGAGTGCAGTGTGTGTGTATGAATGCAGTGTGTGTGTATGAATGCAGTGTGTGTGTGTATGAATGCAGTGTGTGTGTATGAATGCAGTGTGAGTGTATGAATGCAGTGTGTGTGTATGAATGCAGTGTGTGTGTATGAATGCAGTGTGTGTGTATGAGTGTAGTGTGTGTATGAGTGCAGTGTGTGTGTATGAATGCAGCGTGTGTATGAATGCAGCGTGTGTATGAGTGCAGCGTGTGGGTATGAGTGCAGCGTGTGTATGAATGCAGTGTGTGTGTATGAATGCAGTGTGTGTATGAGTGCAGTGTGTGTATGAGTGCAGTGTGTGTGTATGAGTGTGGTGTGTGTGTGTGTGTGTTGCAGAACCTTGGTGGGGGGTGGGAATTTTTTTTTTTTTATTATTATTTTAATTTTTTTTTATTATTATTTATTATTATTTGTATTTATTTAATTTAATTATTATTATTTTTGTATTCTTATTTATTATTTAATTATTATAATTTTTTTTATTATTACTAATTTTTTTTTTCGGCTTGATATATGGCAGGGAGGGGGGCTCTCCTTCCCTGGTGGTCCAGTGGCATTGGCAGTTCAGTGGGGGGGAAGGGGGGGGCTGGCAGAGCTGTAACTTACCTGTCTTGCAGCTCCTGTCAGCTCTCTCCTCCTCCGCGCCGTCCGTGCAGCTCCCTCTGTCAGCTCCCAGTGTAAGTCTCGCGAGAGCCGCGGCTCTCGCGAGATTTACACTGGGAGCTGACCGAGGTGCTGAACGGACGGCGCGGAGGAGGAGAGAGCTGACAGGAGCTGCAAGACAGGTAAGTTACAGCTCTGCCAGCACCCCTCTCCCCCAGTCTGTATTATGGCAATGCAAATTGCCATAATACAGACTATTGACTCGAGTATAAGCCGAGTTGGGTTTTTTTAGCACAAAAAATGTGCTAAAAAACTCGGCTTATACTCGAGTATATACGGTACTTCTTTCTAACTATTATATTTTAAAAGCGTCTACAACACCTTTTTGCCAAATTAGACTCTCTATTAATCTGATGTCTACCTAAACCTATGCTTCTCAAAGTAGCTCTGCCACCAAACTATTTTGCATACAACATTGCATACAATCTGCTTCTGTATAGATTCCTGTGTTTGAATTTTTTGTAGTTTTCATAAAATATATAAAGAAAAGTAGATACCACTTTTCCTTATTGATTTATTGATTTATTATAGTTACATAGTTACATAGCTGAAAAGAGACTTGCGGCCATCAAGTTCAGCCTTCCTCACATATGTTTTTGCTGTTGATCCAAAAGAAGGCAAAAAGTCCAGTCTAAAGCGCATATTATTTTGTATTCTTTATTTTTGTTGTGCATAAATAATAGACAGCATTGTTCACAGTTGTGTGGCATAACACATATTAACCCCTTAACGACGCTAGACGGTTCAGGACCGTCATCGACATTTTTGCGTTGCCGACCGACGACGGTCCTGAACCGTCCTAAATTTAAGAGGTACTTACCCGATCGCCGTCGTTCCCCCGGCGGCGATCGGCGTTGCTCCCGTTGTGGGGAGACTGCCTGCAGCCCAGACAGTCTCCCCATGGCGGATTAGGACCCCTGTGGCCATGTGATCGCCCAACAGGGCGACCACATGGTCACAATAGGTGTCCAAGTATCTGCATGCAGGGGGACTGTCTGTGCTGACAGGCAGTCTCCCTACCAGTGTAAAATCATAAAAAAATTAAAGTTATAGTGAATAAAAAAAAATATTATTATATATGTGTATATATATATATATGATATATAGACATATATTATACCTATATAATATATGTCTATATATCATATATATAATGTCATGCTAAGTTTATTTTTATATTAATATGTACATATATTAATATAAAAATACACTTATTATTAAATTACACACGTATATATATATATATAATATATATAATAACTATATATATATATTGTATATATATATTATTATAAAATACAAATAATAAGTAAATTAAATTAAATTAAAAAAATAAAAATAATAATAAAAATTTAAAAAAAATTATATATCTATACGAAATTTTATTCTAACTGTATTTTGATATTAATATATATATATTTATATCAAAATACACTTAGAATGAAATTGTATATATATCTATGTATATATAAATAAATAAAAAGAATACGAACTATTCATATGTCCATATACAAAATTACATAAATAATTATATAAATATACATGTAGACTTCAAATATATAAATATGCATATATATTTAAATTCTATGTGCGTATTTATGTATTATTTTTACATAATTAAGTAATTTTATTAATTGCAATTTGAGGGACCTGCCTGCCAACCCAGGCCGAAATTGCAGAGAATTTAATTTGCTAGCACTGTATTTTACCCTGTAACGTTCTACGACACCCTAAAACCTGTACATGGGGGGTACTGTTTTACTCGGGAGACTTTGCTGAACACAAATATTAGTGATTCAAAACAGTAAAACATATCACAGCGATGATATTGTCAGTGAAAGTGACTTTTTTTGCATTTTTCACACACAAACAGCACTTTTACTGATGATATAATTGTTGTGATACGTTTTCCATTTTTGAAACACTAATATTTGTGTTCAGCAAAGTCTCCTGAGTATAAAAGTACCCCCCATGTACAGGTTTTATAGCGTTTTTGAAAGTTACAGGGTCAAATATATGGGTCAAATATTTTTACATTGAAAATGGCCAATTTGGTTACGTTGCCTTTGAGATCGTATGGTAGCCCAGGAATGAGAATTACCCCCATGATGGCATACCATTTGCAAAAGAAGACAACCCAAGGTATTGCAAATGGGGTATGTCCAGTCTTTTTTAGTAACCACTTAGTCACAAACACTGGCCAAAATTAGCGTTCAATTTAGTTTTTTACTTTTTTCACACACAAACAAATATGAATGCTAACTTTGGCCAGTGTTTGCAACTAAGTGGCTACTAAAAAAGTCTGGACATACCCCATATTGAATACCCTGGGTTGTCTGCTTTAAAAAAAATATGTACATGTGGGGTGTTATTCAGCGATTTATGACAGATAATAGTGTTACAATGTCACTATTGATACATTTTAAAAATGTATGTTTTGAAACCGCAATATCCTACTTGTACTTATAGCCCTATAACATGCAAAAAAATAGCAAAAAGCATGTAAACACTGGGTATTTTTAAACTCAGGACAAAATTTTGAATCTATTTAGCAGTTTTTTTCATTCGCTTTTGTAGATGAGTAAAAGATTTTTCACATAAAAGTCAAAAAACATGTATTTTTTTAAATTTTTCATCATATTTTTTCATTTTTTTTAAAATTAAATTACATGAGATTATATAAATAATGGTATGTAAAGAAAGCCCCTTTTGTCCTGAAAAAAACAATATATAATTTGTATGGGAACAGTAAATGAGAGAGCGGAAAATTACAGCTAAACACAAACACCACAAAAGTGTAAAAAGATGCCTGGTTGCAAATGTACAACATCGCAAAAACAGTCCGGTCCTTAAGGGGTTAAACAAATCACAAGAAAACAAACAGTACATCATAAACTGTACATTTTGTGTATATTAGTCATACTAGAAAAACACAGTGCTATGAATGGTTATCTAGCAGATTACAGGACAGATACACAGGACTAAAATAGTGTCCATGAGCATTACTACAATAATGTTATCAGGAGGATAATACTACTGGTGTCAACCATTAAATAAAATATGAATGTAATCTGAAAACTGAAGTATTAATTAAAGCTCAATGTGGGTGGACATAAGTACAGGTAAATGTATAACACTGTCCTGTATGGGTCTTTAGGCCTTAAGAAGATAGGAGACTGGGGCCCATATCAACGAGGATGCTTGAGTGGCCTATGCCCACTAACCAATGCATCAACGTTTTTTTTCTCCTTTAAATCCCCCGCTCAGGAAAAACTGAGCGGGGGATTTAAGAGAGAAAAAAAAGGCGAGATTCATCACAGCCAACTGAGGAAGCCTGTTATATCAGGCGAAACGCGTTTTGGACACTTACATGGGCTATACAGTCTATCCAGAACTTTATCTGGTATACTTTTATTGATTTTATACTTTGTGTATTTTATTTTAATTTAATAAAGCACCTTCTTGGAAGATACTCTTCTGACCTGGCATATTTGTACTGAGCCAGCAAAGGGTGAAAGGTACAGAGCTTTCTGCAGACGAAGAATTTAGGCATCCTCTCATGGTCCAAAGGCGTACACCATCCGAGTCATATAAGGTTATGACTCCAGGCTTGTGAGTGACACCACTCTTGTACATATTACATATTTTACTTGACAATACTGTATTGCACTATTGTTTTATATTTTCATTTTACAGAATTATTGAACAGTCATTTAGGAGCTCCATCTTATGTATGTACGTGCCCTGCACAAGTGTCTGGCTTTGAGTTTTGCTCCATTGGGCTAAACTAGGTTGGAGAAACACCTCCAAGTTGTTTAACTGGAATTCAGGGAGTTTAAAAAAAAGTTATTTTAAAACAAACAGTGCTGATCTCTATTGAAACTGGCAATTTTATAAAATTAAAAATGAGAACATACTCTAAGTACATAAAACATTTCAGCAAGCTTTAGTCCTTTAATTTCCATATATTTATGGACATATGTTTTTTATGCACTTCAAGCAAGGAAAAGGTGACAACCTTAAAAGGAAGTAATAAGAATGGAGGAGCACGCCCAGAGGAGAAAGGACCAAGCAGAAAGGTAGGTAGAGATTCATGTTTATTAATCTCCAATTCAGATGAGATCAGGTGATCAGCTGATATTTTGATTTTTAATCCACCACATGCTAGAATCTCTCTCTCTCAAGCCCAAACATGCTTGTTTTCATTCATAAATTGGAGTGCCATTCCTGGCAACAGAAAAAAGGGAGATGGAATGGAAAAGGGTCTTTTTTTTTGTTTTTGGTGGGGACAAATAAGTAGCTTAGTGTGCCACAAATAGGTCTGCCCAATTATGTAACCTGTTTCTCCTGTCCAATCAAGAAATATAAAAAAATGTGATTGAAGTCTAGGGGACAGACAGAAAACATTGATTTTATTCACAGATTAAATTCAAACTGGCCAATATAGGGAAAAAGGAGGAGCAGTAAAACAATTTGTACTTCAAAGCAGGATTTTCAAAGACACTTTAATTGCAGTTACTGATGAAGGCAGATCGCTGTGATACCCTTGCATGGTAGTGGGAGCCTAGGTTGTTGATTCTAGTGTGAGACTAGGTTACGCTTGCTGCTATATCTATTTAGCTAGTTTATGACAGGGGTACTTGACACAACTTTTACTGTGACATAAGATATTGGCATTTTGTCATTTATTCTATTAACCATGAGACTAGGTTATCAATATAGAAACAGGTTTTTTTAATGGTTTGTAGAAAGAAAATCTTTTGGGGGGAGTGTGTTATTTAGGAAAAAGCAAAGAAACAAAAATAAAAGAAAAACGTTCCTCTTGCCTAATTACTCCAGCATTGACAATCTCACAAACTGTGAGTGGCAATGATAGCCTGCTCCATATATCCAAATGTGACACTGATGTTTCTGTTTAATGCAGTGATACACTTCTAGTCACTGTCATATAACACCAACTTGGAATCAACCATTTTGAGTTGTTAAACATTATTTTGTTGTTAACTGTTTGTAGAAAGAAACTCAGTTTTTTTGGAAGAAGGGTGTTGTTCAGTTAAAAAGAAGAAAAAAAGTTCCTATTTCCAATCTACTCCCTCATTGACACTCATAGAAACATTGAGTAGTAGACATAGCCTGCATCATTCAATACCACACTGTTGTTTATGGTTAGTGCAGGGTCACATTGCTAGACACTGCCACTTATCGCCAACATGGAATCACCAATTTAGAGTTTTATTTTGTTAAAGTTTTTTGAAGAAAGAAAATCCTTTCTTATATAGCTTTTTTCTGTGTGTCTAGTTCAGTGTGTGCTCTGTAAGTGTGTGAGCACTGTTGAGCTTGTCTTAAAGTCAAACACAATAATATTACAGTAATAAATCCTCCAAGCACCAACCCATTTGTTACACAGATTTTTTGCTTAACAAAGTTGTGCTAATTTATGCCATACACAACCATTCATATCCCTAATTTACAGCAATAATTAAAAAAAATCATCATTAATGTCACCTACGAATCTCATGAAATTGAGGGAGTGTAGGCATAGTAGAAGGGGTTATGTTCCACAATTCTCCATCAACAGTAGTGCCATGGCTTCTGAGAGTTTTAACATCTCAGCTATGAAGATTGCTGACACCTTTGCCACCACTGCCTCCACCACCACTATTAGTATTACACAAACTTAGGATAGTGGAATTAGCAATATCTCCTTTATGTCTGATTCAACACCCAGGAGGAAATAGTTAATTTCCCATCCTTTTCATGCTACAACAACCTTCAGTCATTATACCCTCCTGGAGTCTCACAAGAAGCAAGGAAGGAAGAGCACAGCCCTTTGTGGGAGTCAGCAGACTCACTCTTTAGTGAAGACTTAGCGCAGAGTACCAAAGTAGTGTCCCCAATGTCTGATGTTGTTGGTGGTGGTTTATCTGATGATGAGAACTCTGTTCCATTAGCATTAATCAGTCAATGAATAGTGAGCAGGCAAGTGTTGCAACAGATTCCATTATCACCAATGGAAATCTGCATCAGCCACAAGGTAAAATGTAAGGGCTAACGTAGCAAAGCAAAGTTTGGGATCACTTTGAAAGCCTCCAAAAAGGCATCACTACTCTTAAGCAGAACAGAGGGTGATGAGGAAAGCCAGTAGTTGAAATATGCAAATTGGACAGCAAGATTCATCTAGAGAAATGAAAGAGAAACAAAAGGTAAAAAAATTCAAATAAAACTTCCCTGAGGCGTAGCTCCTACTGACAGTGCAACTTACACCCAATTTGATTCATTGATATAGAATTATTTTTACTGATTAGTGTTATTTTTTTTCTAGTAAGAGAAAAGTTATTTAATTTGCAGTGTTTCTGTGTTACTGATGGGGCTCTGGAAATTCCAAATTTCTTCAGTCAGCCGCTGCTAAAATATTAAATACCTTATGTACAATGAAATATTTGTAAAATATGTTCAGGGAAAATAACTATTAAAAAAAGAAATGCATATGGTCACAAAGAATAATTCAGATTAAGTATCTTTTAAACTTTAGTCTGTACCTGAAAGTTGTATGGCAGGGGTTCTCAACCCAGTCCTCAAGGACCACTACCAGTCCAGGATTTAGGGATTACCTGGGTGTGTCTAGGTGTTTAGAAAAAGAAAAAAAAAGAGTTTAAAAAGTGTTCAGACTACAAGGTGTTTTTTTTTTCATTTTCTAAACACCTTAGACACACCCAGGTAATCCCTAAATCCTGGACTGGTAGGGGGTCCTTGAGGACTGGGTTGAGAACCCCTGTTGTAGGGAGAGGTGAAAATGAGGTGGCGGACTCCGTGTCATATTTAGTGCTGTTTTGTATGTATATGTGCTACAACAAAGTGATTTACTTATTTTTAGGGCCACGTCGCTTCTTATCGCTGAAGCACTTTAGGATTCTTCTTCTTGACGTATGTATTGAATACTTTTGTCTTCAGTTTGGCTCTAGAACAGCACACTGTCTATCTGTCATTCTCTCTGTCCCTATGATTGCCTTTATTGTGCATACGTACTAAAGAGAATGGTCTCATGCTCAGATCCAAATTGGTGAATCAGGTAGTATTGTTTTAGACAGATAATTGAAAGTTTTTTAAGTATGCAAAAAATGCTGAGGCAATTAGTAACAGTTCTACGGGGCATGTGACTGAGTTGCTAATGAGGTGGGTGAAGCACCAGTTATGTAAAAAGTCCTACAAATTATGTACACATCTTTGAAGTGACTGCATGTCCCAGAGGAAGTGACAGTGGAGGCAATAACAATATATGCAAAATATTTTGACAAC
Source organism: Pelobates fuscus (assembly GCF_036172605.1). Taxonomy (NCBI): domain Eukaryota; kingdom Metazoa; phylum Chordata; class Amphibia; order Anura; family Pelobatidae; genus Pelobates; species Pelobates fuscus. Next base: position 81,177,089 of record NC_086325.1, on the reverse strand, counting down.
TCAATATCCATATGCACATAACATATACATACATTATATAGGTAACACTTAAACCCTATACACAAATGTTCCACAAAACCTCACCCCAAACATGCACACAGAAAAACTGCATCCTTAAAAGAAGAATTGGCAGGATTTTCCATATTATTTTTACTTTAATTCTATATTTGACAAATTTGTTTATGTGAGTTGTGAAAAATTCAATAACATTTGGACATTCAACACCTACATATAATCTAATAATTAACATGGCGAATGACCACTTGCATGTCTGAGCTTAATGGGTGTTGAAGCTCTATCACACTTGGAAGGATATTTAAGGGACATCCAAAATATGAACACAGGGAAACTGGAATTAAAAAATAGACCATATACCTCACCAATAAGTATAAGGTGGATAAGGAACACAAGATATGTGTATTTAAACAGTAACATGAACTTTAGCAGTTATACAATGACCTATGACAGTGATGGCTTTACACCGAAAAAACACAGGTTTGATCTAAATGTTTCCATTATTATTAATTAGAGAACCAGGGTTTGATCCTAGACCATGCCTTCAGAACTGAAGTAGAGTTAACAAGTGCAAACAATAACATTGTCCATGTGTATGTCATAAAACCATGGGATACAAACTCTTAATCCTTCTTAAATTATTTTTATATTGATTGGAACAAAATGCAAAAATATGTGGTCGCATTTGTAGTCATCTCAAAGCCCTTATTGTATCTATTATCATTTTCTTTATGTAATGTCAGGTATGGCCATTATTTTGCATTTTAGAACAGGACAGGTTAAATTGACTGTATAAGCAGATAGTACAACTAGCTTAACTTCAAACTGCAACACAAAGTCTCTTTTTCTTTGAAGGCCACAGGATGTAATCCATCATTCCACAGCACAATTGGAGAAGCCCTCAGGCATCATCCTTTACAGCTGAACTGATAGTTGCTGTCAGCCTCAGGTGAAATTGTTTATGTTTCACAATTACTTTGAGCAAGCAATGCATTCTAGACACAAAGTCACAAGAAGCTTAAGTCAATCATATTTACGTTAAGATGTATGGCAAATATATGTCGTGTGTGTGTTCTTCTGATATTTCCTTTGTATGATTATCTATTAAATGTTTAGGTTGTAGAATTTCTATCTTCCAACAACATCATATGTCAAGGATGACCCTACATGCTTTGAAATATAAAAATCTCCAAATACCTAATGAAGATTCTACTCATCACTTAATATATTTAGCTTTGACTGCTTGTAATATGCAAATATAGGATTAGAAGAGCTGTCACTTATCTGAAAAATGGCAGTTCCTCATTCCCTAGTAGCAGCAAACCAGGAATGCCAAATGACGTGTTATGGGAATTCTTATCTTAAATTAAATTATGACTAGATGTCAATAAAATAAGAAAATACATATCAACATGTTCAGTACAAATATACACATTTACATAGTTCAACCATACAGCTACCTATTGCACATAAGTTAGTCTTTAGCACATTTAAGGCAGCACCACTTGCTATTTTCCATAAATATGTTTATTTCAGATTCTTATACTACTAATTACGCAAATTAAATGTTTGCAGGATTCAAATGATAAACGTTGGCGAAGCAACTATGATGCTAATAGACCTCTGGCACTGTCTCATGATCTTTTTTGAATAGTTTGACATAAATATTTTTTTTTCCACCAGGCATTTATGGTCTGGTACCCTCATTAGAAATGTTTTGACACATAACCATGGCAAAGTGCCAGGGAACTACTGGCAGCATAGTCATGGAATTAATCATGGCAGGGCTTGTGTAGTGCTTTTGGTGTTTAGAATACCCCCTTAATTTTTTAAATATTTATAAAGGCTAGTGTTGACCCCTACCTTTTTAGCAGGGTAAATAGAGGAGGTAACCCCCACCACTGGTAAAATAAATGCAAAGTGAATCCCGCAACTCACATTTACTCACCTTTCTCTTTCAGCAGCAAGTCTTCTTGCTCAATCCTTGCAGACTATCAGTAATGGCAGTCTCCCCTTTCCTGTCATGATAATTACTGTGAATGCACCAGTTAAATGTGGTAATTACCCAATCTCCCAACAGAATGTTTGTTACCAGAAAGCATTGGACTAATGCATAACATTTGAAATGCTCACTTCAGGAAATTAGGAAACTCTCTTGGTCTCCAGCAAGCATTAGCAATCTGGTTTGTTCCCTTCAAGTATTTGGCCACTTCTGTTTATTGTTATATATGTTTATTGTTTTTTGTACAAGAACAGTAACAAGTAATACAGGCAGAGTAACTTAAATATAGTTCATAGAAAGGAAGCAGCATTCCATTATGGTGAAAATACAAAAAGAAAAAAAATGGTTAGTGCCCATGTATCCGATAAAATAGTATTACATGGCAGAGTGAAATACATTTGAGGCGGTGGTTCCACGTGTAGCATTAATATTTTTTTCCCGGATATGGTTGGATCATAGGAGAAACTAGTGATGACATCCATCTATTTAATAAACAGCAATGATTAATTATAAAAGTGGAAAAAAAGAACACAAAATATAACAGTAATTCAAATTGCCTTGTGCATTAGGTAACATTTGTTGTGAGAGGAAATCATTTGCCTGTACATGGTCGCTTCCAATGGTTTACTGGTGTTCCAACTCATAGAATAAAGAAAAAAATAGGAATTGTGGGTCTCATTACAGTTAGGTGGGGTTCTGAAGGATTAGGGCTTGATTCAAAGTGTGTATTGTCTTAATAAGAGAAATGTTGTGATTTGGGGGCAACCCTGAGTCTGAAAGGGGGGAATCCATAGTCACCCTCGTGTATGTTATACATGGCGTTCATAAAAGTGTTCCACGGTTGCCAAATGTTTTTGGCCAGATTTGTTTTATTTGTTTATTTCAAACAGACAGCATTAAACTTATTCAAAGTAATCAGCAATGTTGTTTAGAGATCTAATTAACATTGAATAATTATCCTTATATGCAAATTCACTAAAGTTGGAAAAATGAGAGCTAGAAATATTGCAGTATTCAATCTTTTACAATGACATGGGGAATATGTTGAAGAGACAATAACACTTGTGCTATAGCTTATTTTCTCTTACATCCCAGCAAAAGGGCTACTAATGATAGTGCCACACAGCATTTTCATTTGTGCAATTATCACTGTGGGTTCCATATCAAGCCTTCAGGTAATGGATCATACTAAATGACAATAATGATGGGGCCCCAGGCATTTTGAGAGTGGAGTCAGACAAGTACAGTCAGTACATTTTGTTTCAACATTCTGTGAAGGGAATCAATTATAAGGATACCAGGTATGTGAAAGATTATTTTAGTTGCCTCTAAAGGAAAAGAAAATATATGTAATGTTTTAAACTTAGTAATACGTATTAAGGATTATAGCTCTTTTTGGTTGTTGAGCTCGGTTACTGGGAATAAGCTTTCAGTGTGTCACGTTATAGTAGACTTGTGCGTTTGGTTTTGGCTGTATTGTGTTTTGGCAAAATTTGGGTTGATTGTGTGTTTGGCCAAATTATGTATATCTAATGTGTAATGCAGATGTAAAATCAAATGACTAACTAATTAATGAACATATTCCTTTCCTGGCTCAAAAAATTGGTATAGAATGGAGAGTATAATGAGTAAATATGCAGCTTGGTTTGTTATGATAGACAAAAGGTGAAAACAAAGAATAATGATGGTTACAGAAAGCCAACAGATCAGGAAAAAAAAGAAGAGCAAAACACAAAACTAACTTTTTCAAGCAGGATTCTTCTAGACACTTTGATTTCAGCTCTACATATTTCATTTTCAGCAAAGAGAAGTTAGTGAGGCAAATATAGAGTCCATTTGGGTTACATTAGAATTTGGTTATCACACAGTAACTCGTGTAGGTGTGATTTATAGGCCCCCAGGACAAATAGAAGAGTTAGATAATCTACTAGTTGAAGAAATAGCTAAAATGACAATGAAGTGGGAAGTTATCATCATGGGTGACTTTAATCTTCCCAATGTGCAAGGAGCACACATATTTTAAACTCCCTACGGGGATTGTCTCTAAAACAAGTCATTGAAGAGCCAACTTGTAAAGACACCATACTAGATTTAGTGTTAACAAATGGAGATTTGGTATCAGATATTACTGTAGGTGAAAGTTTAGGATCCAGTGATCATCAGTCAGTGTGGTTTAATATAAGAACAGTTACTGAGTCACACCACACAAAAACAAAAGTTTTAGACTTTAGAAAAACAGACTTTTTTAAAATTAGATTATGTGTAAAGGAGTCATTATCAGACTGGAGCAAGAGAAATTGGATTATTAAAAAGTTGCACTGCTGAAGGGAACAGTAAGTTGCATTAGGCTTGTCAGTAAAAGCAAAAAAATCATGAAACCACTGTGGTACTCTGCAGATCTGGCCAAAATAGTAAAAAAAATTTTTAAGCATTTAGTAAGTTTTTATTTTTATTTTTATTTTTTTGCAGTGCATGTATAAATAGTACATAAAGACTCGAGGTGCCCCAAAAGCATTCCCCAGACATTTTCCTTGCATAACATGTGGGTCATATAAGTAACATGCACAGTTTTTTATAATAGAGAATAGTAAACAGGCTTAAGCATTTCAGTAATATATGTATACACACAACACACGTGCTCCCCAGTAGGTAAAAAATATATAAAATAAAATTACCAAATGTTAGATTGTAAGAAGAACCTTCAATCTTCTTAATACAAATATACAAAATACAATCTACAAGAAGGAATATAGAAAAATATAGTGTAGTAAAATTAAAACACCATAAATGCGCTTGATAAGATTGCACTCACAGGATAAAAACGAAATATGGGCGTATAAGTAATCTCTCAGGCTTGACGGATAACTGCAAACTTCTTTTGGACCTTATTAGAAAAGGAGAGACACACAAACCATAGTGCACCAGTCAAATATAAAGTTAAGTGGTTTTATTAGATTGCACTCACACAAAATCGGTTGAAATCCAGCATATCAGTCACTTAGGGAGTCACAGTGTCGACATCCTTCTTCCTAAAGTATGATGTAAAACGAGAGCCGGATAAAAAACCATAAAAACAATAAAATTACATGAAATAAAAGATAAACAATAAAGTTCAATAAAGTGCTGTTGTGGTCCCTCCGCCCTACGCGTTTCGTCCGAAACCGAACTTCCTCAGGGGCAAAAAATGAAGGTCTATAGTTGCAGTGTTCTTCGTCCGTCTTTTAAACCAAATTTTGTAGTTCCCGCTTTCTGGGTAGCCAATCACCTCCAATCACGTTGCGTCATGTCATTTGCGTTCCATTCGTGAGTTTCAAGCCTCTTTCTCATGTCCGTTATGTATGCAAGCATTTCCGGTATTGCGTGGAACGCAAAAATGCGTTCCACGATCGAAAAACCAGGAAGTGTCCAAAAATTTTAAACGGAGCAAAGAAATAAAGTACTTCCTGGTTTTTCGATCGTGGAACGCATTTTTGCGTTCCACGCAATACCGGAAATGCTTGCATACATACATATGGTAGGAAAGTCCTGAACGGTAGAGAGTTTGTGAGTTATTAGACGAATGGACTGTAACTTAGTACGTTTCAGCGTTGTGCGCCTAAATAAGTGTCCGAAAACAGTTCCAGGGTGTCGACGACCATCTACCCCTGAGCGTTCGACGATTTTAAAATCGCCACCGCCACATGTTCAGCAAACGAACGCGGACCACCAAGTCTTTCAACAATTACTTGTGGTTAACCGCAAGGTCTGGGTGGTTAATGAGCTGCACACGACCCTGGTGGAGGGTCGAGTGGTTCGAGAGTTTGTTCGGCTCTTTTACAAACAACACGAAATAGCCAAACATACAAATATCATACGAAATGCTGTTTCCCCGAGTCTGTCCAAACAGGGATTTCGTTACAACTTGGTTTCGCTTTAGTGGTAGCTCACCGAAGTCTGTCTCTGCCGTTTGCTTGTGATGCCACTTGCATTGGTGCCATGTGGTTTCAGCTTCTCCGCCACCGTTTGGCTTGGCCCCGAGTAGGTCTGGGCAGGTACCTGTCAGTTTCCTCCTGTGTCCTGACGGCTTGCTGCCAGTGTGAGGCGGGTGCGTCTGTCTTCCTGCTTACTTGGGTGAGTCAGCTTGCAATCTCCGCCATTTTGGCAGCGGCCTCCGGGTTATGGAGCTCTGTCACGGCCTGGAGCGCAGGTGTTCCTGTTGACTGGCAGGCACAGGGTGGGGACTGGGATTACCCCCACTGGCCCTGGGGGGGGACGGGGCCAGATCCCACTAGCCTCGTGTGTCGTTCGTAGCACTGGTGGGCAGGATAGCGGGGCAGTGGCCGTCCACTCCACTCACCGCCCGAGCGCTCCCCATCGCGGGAGATGGAGAAGCACCCCGCCGAGGGACTATAACTTTGCAGCAAGTCTCTCCTCAGGACCAGGGTGTCTGCTTACACTGGGTCACCGTTACCAGTCTTTTGGCAGGTATTTAACCTTGTTTTTATGCTAAAATGGGGAAAATTTGCAGGAGCTTTTCTCTTGTGCGACTTGCCAGCATGGCGGTCGGCCCCGCCCCCAATCATTTAGTAATTATAAAAAAAGGATGTGAGGATGAAAGACACATCTATAAGATTAGGCAGAAAGAGGCTAAGCGAGTTATAAGAGCTTCCAAATCACACACAGAAGAGAAAATTGCTCAGTCAGTAAAAAAGGGGACAACAATTTTTTTAGATACAAGGTAAACAAGGATTAGTTAGATTAAAAACAAAAGAAGGAAGGTATGTAAAAGAGAATGAAGGTCTAGCTGACTGCCTCAATGAATATTTTGTTCGGTATTTTCAGATAAAAAATGAAGGAAAGGGGCCTCAGTTAGGAAAAAGGACAAATGAGTCATTTGGTACATGTGAGTTTACAAAGGAAGAGGTTCTATTTCAACTGTCAAAAGTAAAGACAAATAATTCAATGGGCCCTGATGGAATATACCCAAAGGAGGTGTTGGGCAACTATAGGACAGTAAACCTTACTTCAGTAGTGGGGAAAGTAATTGAAACCATGTTAAAGGATAGGATTGTTGAACTACTAAAAATCACACGGATTTCAAGATCAGAGACAACATAGGTTTACTTCAGGCAGATCATGCCAAACTAATATTATTGATTTTTTTGATTGGGTAACTAAAATAGCCCTAATAGATCAGGGTTGTGCAGTAGACTTGCTTACCTAGATTTCAGTAAGGCTTTTGACACTGTTGCACATAGAAGGCTTATGAATAAACTGCAATCTTTATGTTTGGATTCCAATATTGTTGAATGGGTAGGACAGTGGCTGAGTGACAGGCAACAGTTGGTTGTAGTCAATGGAGTATATTCGAAGCATGGGCTTTTTACCAGTGGTATACCTCAGAGATATGTACTTGGACCCATTCTCTTTAATATTTTTATTAGTGATATTGCAGAAGGTCTTGATGGCAAGGTATGTTGTTTTGTTGATGATACTAAGATATGTAACAGGGTTGATGTTCCAGGAGGGATAAGCCAAATGGCAAATGATTTTGGTAAACTAGAAATATGGTCAGAGTTGTGGCAATTTGACAAAGGTCGAAACGTTGCTTTTTGGTTCGTGGGTCCCCAAAAATTGCCTTTTTGGGATACTTTGGAGTGCCTGGATTATTTTCTATTTTTCAACTTTTATTTTTTTTGGTTCTTTGGTACTGGGACTGATCCGGTTTAGCACCCAAGGATTCCTTAGATGAAGGGTCTGAGTGCAGTTCCACAATTTACATATAGAGTTGTGGCAACTGACATCTAATGTGGATAAGTGCAAGATAATGCGTCTTGGACATAAAAACCCAAGGGCAGAGTACAGAATATTTGACAGAGTCCTAACCTCAACATCCGAGGAAAGGGATTTAGGGGTGTTTATTTCTGATGACTTAAAGGTAGGCAGACAATGTAATAGAGCAGCAGGACATGCTAGCAGAATGCTTGGTTGTATAGGGAGAGGTATTAGCAGTAGAAAGAGGGATGTGCTCATGCCCTTGTACAGAACACTGGTGAGACTTCACTTGCAGCATTGTACGCAGTCATGGAGACCGTATCTCCAGAGGGATATTGATACTTTAGAGAGAGAGAGTTCAGAGAAGGGCTACTAAACTGGTACTTGGATTGCAGGATAAAACTTACAAGGAAAGGTTAAAGGATCGTAATATGTATAGCTTGGAGGAAAGACAAGACAGGAGGGATATAATAGAAACATTTAAATACATAAGGGAATCAACACAGTAAAGGAGGAGACTATATTTAAAAGAAGAAAAACTACCACAACAAGAGGACATAGTCTTAAATTAGAGGGGCAAAGGTTTAAAAATAATATCAGGAAGTATTACTTTGCTGAGAGGGTAGTGGATGCTGAAGAGGTAGAGGTTAACACAGTGAAGGAGTTTAAGCATGCGTGGGATAGACACACGGACGTATTAGCCGCGAGGCACACAAGGCATTTGCCTTGGGCGGCATTTTCCAGGGGGCGGCAAAAAACGCCGCCCCCAAATGCCCAGGCAAATACCTTGTTAGCCTTGGGGCTAGCTGACAATCCGGGCGGGCTGCTGATCGGGCAGCGCTGGCGAGGGAGCACTTCCCCTGAGCTCTCTGCTCAGCTCCCTCGCGCGCCGCCTGCAGAGTGATACCGGATGCCGGAAGATGACGTCATCTTCCGGCTCCCGGTATCACTCTGCAGGCGGTGCGCGAGGGAGCTGAGCAGAGAGCTCAGAGGAAGTGCTCCCTCGCCAGTGCCGCCCGCCCGACTGACCAGCAGCCCTCAGGGAAAAGGAGACCCCCCCCCCCAGCATTCCCAAAAGTAAGGAGGCTGGGGGGGTTGAATTTTTTAAAGAAATAGTGTGTGTATGTTAGTGAGTGTGTGTGTCTGTTAGTGTGTGTGTCTGTTAGTGTGTGTGTCTGTTAGTGTGAGTGTGTGTGTGTATGTTAGTGTGTGTGTCTGTTAGTGTGAGTGTGTGTATGTTAGTGGTTTGTCTGTTAGTGTGAGTGTATGTTAGTGTGAGTGTGTGTCTGTGTCTGTTAGTGTGTCGTTTAGTGTGTCTGTTAGTGTGTCTGTTAGTGTGTCTGTTAGTGTGTCGTTTAGTGTGTCGTTTAGTGTGTCTGTTAGTGTGTCGTTTAGTGTGTCTGTTAGTGTCGTTTAGTGTGTCTGTTAGTGTGTGTGTGTCTGTATGTCTGTTAGTGTGTGTGTGTGTCTGTGAGTGTGTTTGTCTGTTAGTGTGTGTCTGTTAGTGAGTGAGTGTGTGTCTGTTAGTGGTTTGTCTGTTAGTGTGAGTGTATGTTAGTGTGTGTGTGTCTGTTAGTGTGTTGTTTAGTGTGTCTGTGTGTCTGTTAGTGTGTGTGTGTGTATGTTAGTGTGAGTGTGTGTCTGTATGTCTGTGAGTGTGTGTCTGTTAGACACACACACACTCACTCACAGACACACTAACAGACACACACACTAACATACTCACACTAACAGACATACAGACACACACTCACACACACTCACTAACAGACATACACGCTCACTAACAGACACACACGCTCACTAACAGACACACACACTGTTAGTGTGTGTCTGTTAGTGAGTGAGTGTGTGTCTGTTAGCTAGTGTATGCGTGTCTGTCAGTGAATGTGTGTATTTGGAAGGCGGGGGGTGGGGTGGCGGGGAGGGGCGTCAGTGGCGGGGGGGGGGGGTGTCTGAGTTTTGTCCTGCCTAGGGCAGCACAAAACCAGGATACACCACTGGATAGACATAAGGCTATCCTCGATATAACATAAGTATTTAGAAAATTAGGCAGACTAGATGGGCCAAATGGTTCTTATCTACCGTCACATTCTGTTTCTATGTTTCAGCTTTTGCCTGCTTTTACCATTGATGTGTTTGTATGCAAATGGGAAATGACCTGTGCTATTGATCCTAGTGTGAGACAGGTTAGAATTAAGTTACTTTTGTACCTACCTAGTGTAACAGGAAATGGGTAGACTGGTACCAAGTTTGAAATACACACCTGTACATCCTTTCTCTACTGGAACCAGAAAGCCCTATCGCGAATCTACAGGGTAACATATTGCCCTCTACCCACTGCAAGGCACCTTTTCGACTACTCTTTTTTTGAATATAGGAATTATTTTCCTTAGGATGCTTTATGTTCACAGGACCAACTGACTCAGCTCTCAGCACACAGGTCCAAAGATCCTGTCCCCAAAATGTTCATTCATTACAAATATTTTTTCCCTCTTCCCTGTTGTAACCAAAGCGATAGGGGAGACCAGCACCAGGACTTCTGCCATTGAGTGTGTCAAGCTGCTGCTGGTAATTGTACAAATAGATATATAGTATAGTTTAAAAAACATATACCAACGGGGGCGCCACAATCACAAACGTGTGAGTATATTTACCATATTTGTAGATAGGTATGACCATGTAAAGAGAAAAAAACAGTAGAATATAGTGAAGTATTTACCGTATATACTCGAGTATAAGCCGACCCGAATATAAGCCGAGGCCCCTAATTTTACCCCCCAAAAATGGGAAAACTTATTGACTCGAGTATAAGACTAGGGTGGGAAATGCAGCAGCTACTGGTAAATTTCTAAATAAAATTAGATCCTAAAAAAATATATTAATTGAATATTTATTTACAGTGTGTGTATAATGAATGCAGTGTGTGTGTGTATGAATGCAGTGTGTGTGTATGAATGCAGTGTGTGTGTATGAATGCAGTGTGTGTGTATGAGTGCAGTGTGTGTATGAATGCAGTGTGTGTGTATGAGTGCAGGGTGTGTGTGCAGAGTGTGTGTGTGTGTGTGTGTGTGTGTGTGTGTGTGTGTGTTGCAGAGCCTTGGTGGGTGGTGGGCATTTTTTTTTATTATTTATTATTATTTTTTATTTAATTTAATTATTATTTTTTATTATTATTTATTATTTTATTTAATTATTATTATTTTTTATTATTTTATTTAATTATTATTATTTTTTTATTATTTTATTTAATTATTATTATTTTTTTATTATTACTATATATTTTTTTAATCCCCCCTCCCTGCTTGATACATGGCAGGGAGGGGGGCTCTCCTTCCCTGGTGGTCCAGCATTGGCAGTTCAGTGGGGGGAGAGGGGGGCTGGCAGAGCTGTAACTTACCTTTCCTGCAGCTCCTGTCAGCTCCCTCCTCCTCCGCGCCGTCCTTTCAGCTCTTCTGTCAGCTCACACTGTAAGTCTTGCGAGAGCCGCGGCTCTCGCGAGACTTACACTGGGAGCTGACCGAGGTGCTGAACGGACGGCGCGGAGGAGGAGGGAGCTGAAAGGAGCTGCAGGAAAGGTAAGTTACAGCTCTGACAGCCCCCACAGCCCCTGTCTGTATTATGGCAATGCAAATTGCCATAATACAGACTATTGACTTGAGTATAAGCCGAGTTGGGGGTTTTCACCACAAAAAATGTGCTGAAAAACTCGGCTTATACTCGAGTATATACGGTAATACCATCCAAATTGGCTTAACAATATACCGAAAGGACAACAAACGAGACTCCTTAGAAATTGCACTAATACGACTGATTTCCAAGAACAGGTTAAAATGCTAAATAAGACATTTGAAACAAGACATTATCCTTCACAACTATTGATCAATTCAGAGAAACAGATAGAAAATAAAGATAGGACTAAACTCTTAAAAAATAAAAAAGCACACAAGAAAAATAAAGATTATAGTATTTCCTTTTTAACTAGATATAATAATAAGGCACACCTTGTTGAGAAAACAATAAGGAAATGTTGGCCTATTTTAAAACAAGATCATTTTTTTAAAAATATTTTACTGAGTAAACCTCAGATCATTTATAAAAAAAAAAACAGAATTTTAAATCAATTTTAGCTCTTAGCGCTTTACCTCATACCAAACCCCCCAAAGAAATAACAATTTCAGGTAGTGTAGTAATGTTAACAACTTTCTTAAAGAAAAACCTAAAGGATTTTTCAAATGTGGACAGTGCAGTACGTGCAAATTTCAAAAACAGAAAACAACAGAATTTGCATGTGCTGTTACTAAAGAAGTTTTTAAAATAAGAAATTTCATAAACTGTCAAACAAAAAATGTGATCTATTTACTTGAATGCAAATGTGGCATACAATATGTAGGTCGTACAATAAGAAAACTACATATTAGAATCTTGGAATACTTCAATGGTATAAAAAGAGGGAACATAAAACATAGTGTCCCCAAACATTGTATAAATTGTACCCATTTTAGTTTCCAAGATTTTAGATGTATAACCCCTCACTGGAGAGGGGGTGATACAGAAAAAGCGCTGGCTATGAAAGAAACAGAGTGGATTCACAGACTTAAAACCACTTCCCCAAGATGTTTAAATGTAGATTTAGATTTACTAGTTTTTATGGATTGATTTTTAACTTCTATACATTTTACCTTTATTTTTTAGTTCTATTTTCCAATTTTTATTCTATTTGCCTATTTTTTTAAAGTTTTTTTGAAAGAGTCTGATGGTGCCCTCGCTATGGCACTCAGCCGGATGAATAAAATAATCATCATTGTAGATGATCCTTAGAATAAGTCCTTAGAGTTAATTCTATATAACTTTATATAATTGATATTTCTATAATTTGTTCTATATATTGATACAGAAAATTATATGTATAATGCCATATAAAATGTACCATTGTGTTTTCCCTTTTTGGTATTTTTTAGAATTTCTAATCTGTAATGTATTTTTTTATTCGTTAAATTTATTATGTATGTTTAATATAACAATATGATTTTAAATAACCATTTTAGTATTATTAAAGCTGTCCAAATGGTATAAAGCTGTAACATATTGACTATTTGCACGTTCAAATGTAGTTTTCTAAGTGCCTACACACCACTCAATAAGACCAGGTGGTCTAATACGGAAATGTGTCCTCCGTCACAAATTGCCAATAAAGCTATTTGCGTTCCAGGCTGGATGTGCACGCATGCGCGGTAACGTATGCAGAAGTGCACTAACGAAAGCCGCGCAAATTTGAGAGTTTAAAAAGCCGGAAGAGAAATGGACACACAGCTCCTGATAAAGTCTATAGGACGAAACGCATCGAGCGGTTATAAAGCCTGCCAGCATCCCTACAAGGGACATTTTGGATCATACACAGCTCTGAGGTTCAGCAGATAAGAGACTTACTACAATTTGGAGTTTTGGAAACTGGATCCATCCATAAAAGGGTACTTAGCCCAGGAAGGGGCTAACGAGCTTTTTTAGCACAATTATGACATATGTCCTTTTTGTGCAACTACATTTGTGAGTGTACATACTTGTTTTTATCATTTTCTTTACTGTGTTATTAAATACTTCACTATATATTCTACTGTTTTTATCTCTTTAATCTCTTTACATGGTCATACCTATCTACAAATATGGTAAGTATACTCACACGTTTGTGATTGTGGCGCCCCCGTTGGTATATGTTTTTTAAACTATACTATATATCTATTTGTATTGTTATTGGGATTGGGAGTGATCCCTATTTTGGAGTGGCTAGCCTGCACTGTCTCTTGCACTTTTACTCCTACTTACTGCCCTTTCTCTAGATTTATGCTGCTGGTAATTGGCCTTCTGAACGGTGACTCTTCCAGAGTCTGAGACCCTGAGCATTAGGGAGCCCATTCCCATGCCGGGAGTTTGAAAGACTCAGCTGGTCCTCTGGATGGTGATCTGACAATGGGCCTTTGTGCCACAGTGCACAGAGCCTTGTGGTCAGTAGGTGGCCCTGCCTCTTTCTTTCTCTCAGAGGAAGGAGGCATGGACTCCCTACCGGGCCACAATGAGGTGTACCCATTTTACACTCCAAGACCAACAATAATCCACTGACCTGCTGCCCGTCCCCGGCAAATATTTTGAAGCACTCTACAGGCTGGAGCCCACATGGGGCTCCTCTGTGAATTAAAGTGGATGAAGAAGGAGGAAAAGGAGGGGATAGAAATTGAGTCAATGTATCTGTGTGTCTGTGTGTGAGTGTGTTTGTATTTATGTGTCAGTGTGCGTATATGTCTGTCTGTGTACTTATGTGTCAGTGAAAGTATATATGTGTGCTTGGGTATGTTTACTTGTGTATCAAGGTGTATGTATGCGTACATCTCAGCAATCATACACCACCATCACATGCAAACACATACTCGGCAGCGGGTTCAGGCTGCATTTAGCTATTCCTTAGCTGTTAATTTTCAAAAAATATAAAAGGAAAAACGAGTGGGCAATTGATGGCTCATGCACCTATTTCCACCATTTTTTTTAAAAGGACTTCTGCTGCATCTACTCCTCATTTGTCATTAATGCCATTTTTCACAAGTAAAATAAAACCATTATAAAACTAATTTCTCTCACTTACTATATAGATATAATTATAAAATTAGTTGGCCAAACTATCACGCCAAACAGAATTCTACGTTGTAGTGACCAAAGTATTTACCAGAGTGATCCTGAGATTGTCTGCTTTTACTATTTTGCTTTGTTCACCATTTAGCTGATTTGTGCAGTTCTTTAAATGGATAAGCAAAAAAAACAACTTTAGCTTAATGAAGCAGTTTTAGTGTATAGATCATGCCCCTGCAGTCTCACTACTCAATTCTATGCCACGTAGGTGTTAAAAAACTTTGCTCATGCAGCCCTAGCCACATGTCCCCTGGCTGTGACTCACATCCTCCATGGAAAAAAGATTTAGTTATTTTATAGCACAGTGTGTTTACTTTAGACATTTTAATCTCCTGCTCTGTTAGTTGAACTTTAATTACACTCAAGAGGCTGCTGATTTCTCTAGCAGGCAATATGCCATGCAGTAAATAATAAATTCTCAATTAAACCTATTGTACAATCTAGACTTCTTTTTCAAGATGTGTAGGGAGGCTGTGTGTGTGAGGTACAGCCATTGGGACATGTTTTGGGAGTATTGGGGGGGTGAAACTGCAGTAGCATGCACTATACACCGAAATTACTTAATTGCATTATTACCCTTGATTTTTTTTGTTATCAGTCTTGAACTGTTATTATTTCCCTTTGTTAGTCTGTCACCTTCTTAGACCTGTGATTTTCTAATCTCCCTAGTTTACCTGTGCATCTCACTTAATGTCACCTGTTTCAAGTTTGAGACTGTGCGTATAACTAATCAGCTGATTGTTGGCATGGAAAAAGGAGATTGACAGAGGCATCCATAATGGACAGGCATATTACTGAAAAATCAGCTGTACCCCCAAAGATAAATATTGTAAAGGCATGTTCATGTGTTTCCAAATGACAAAATAAAAAGACTTATATTATTTTAAAATATGCTAAATATTATAATAAATGTGAGTATCTATATTCCCCGCAACTTACTTTTTCCTGCATCTTTTAACATTGTATGTACCGTAGCAAAGCTAAAAGACTTATCTCCACCTTGTTTCCTATGCTACGAAAGAACTGTAAGATTTGATAGTGTTGCAAATGAGCAGTTTGAGGAGAAAAATTCCAAGACAATAAGGCCTAACATGTAATTTTCTTGACCACTTCTTTACCGGGTGATCAAGAGGCTCTCTGCAAGTGAATGCATTTCCTCACTAAGGGTTTTAGGGTTGCCCTTCATTTATTCTTTTCCTTTGGAAGTACTTTTTGAGTTCAAATGACTGCTACTAAAAACATTGAACTGAAAGGCTATTATTCTCCATGTTCAGATTAAATTAATTTTAACAGTTTAATGCAGCATGTCCAAGCCTCAAGACCAAGTGGTGTCAAACGTATTTATCTGCTTTTTTTGAGTTGCACCATCAAGGACAGCATGATTCATTGTTAATGTGTTCTTCTTATGTATATAACTAAGAGATATTAATTTGTTTCTTTTTCATACCATGCAGCAACGAATGATAAAGACTTCCTTGATAAAAGCATTGCATAAATTATACCTATTTGGTGCATTGGCGGCTAACTTCATAAAAGTTTAATTAATTCTTCAAGATTTAAAAAGGAACACTTCAAATGGACTGCTTAAAGCAAATTTATTTTGGTGCCAGACATTGCGTTGATAAGGTCTTGTAGAGTAATATTGCAATTGCTGTTTATTTAATTATAGAAACAAAACTGAATTCTAAAATACAAAAATACTCTTGCAACACAATACAATTGTTTTACATTATTTAAGTTGTGATTAGACCATTTCCAAAATCCATTGACACTTTAACATAAGAGATTTTTTGTTGCTGTTTTTCTTTAGGAATCTGAAGTGTTTATCACGGTGTTATGGTGAATTCACAACCATGTTGTAACATTTAAGTCATAGAAATTGCAGAACCATTTTTAATATTAAAAGTCGTTTGTTGACGCCTCAATTTGTGACCTGTGCACCTTTACTTTTTGCAAAACGGCAACTTCCTAAACACATCATACAAATGTTTGCAGGTACATCACAGGGAGGGAAATGCAAGTGGGGGAGCTGTGAGGGAAAGTGACACAACATTTACATGCACACACATAAACACTCTGCATAATTAGGGTGCCTCTGTTAATTCTGTGAGAATAGAAATCAATTAAAAGTGATGTATCTGCTTTAGATGTGCTGCACTAATACTATAAAGTCAAATCATGTTATAAGCTAACACAAACTGTAATGACTGCACTTATAACCTCCATGCACCCTATCTATGGCCAACACCAGAGACATGCCATCTTTGTAATTGCACAAGACACACACTGAGAAAGTATGTTGATGCTGAGTAACAGGAGGAGCAGTAGTCACAAAGTGACAGCTGATGTGCCCCAACTCATGAATCAGATGCCCTTAGCAAAGGGCAAGTGCATCTGACATTAATTTCTTCTAATTAGAGGATTTATGTGAAGCAAAAGATGTGTGCACTGAGCCACTGTTATACATATCTCATTTTTCAACTGAATACCAAACTATAACACTGAATGTGTTGATGTTGTTTTTTTTTATTAACTCTTTATTTATATATTGTTTTGAATTATTAAAAAAGAGCAAATTGTAAAATTTACAGAAAGGAAATTTGGTTAGAGAAATATGGCAAGAAGTACAATTAGTACTATAGGTGGTAGAACAGCAATAACACTGTGTGTTGGAGTTACATAGAGTTGCAGCTTGTTAGAGAAAGATATGCATACATTTTCTGGAAGTTCAGGAGAAACATCTACACATTGGTTTAGCCCCTTCAGGACGGAGTCAATAGTGCACATTCTGATCAAAACAAAACGTAAACAAAAACTGGAATTTACGCTATATGTCTGTTCACCCGTAGTTCCCCTCTTTCATATTATATGCACCCACACTTATTATATATCATTTTGTTCAGGAGAAACATGGCTTTAATTTATCATTAACTATTCATATATGGAACATAATTCATTATGAATAAAATTTAAAAAAAATGTGAGAAAATAAGATTTTTTTTTAAATTTGTATTTCCGTCTGACATTTTAGCTGTGAATGTCATAATACTGTTAGGTTTTACTGCACAAAAATGCACATATTTGTAATCAGCGATGTCTCACGAGTACAACAGTATCCCCCATTAACAGGTGTTATGGTGTTTTGGAAAGTTACAGGGTCAAATATAGAACGTTTCATTCCATTTTCAAATAGAAATTTGCCAGATTGATAATGTTACCTTTGAGACGGTGTGGTAGCCCAGCAATGAGAATTACCCCCATAATGGCATACCATTTGAAAAAGTAGACAACCAAAGGTATTGAAAGTGGGGTATGTTTAGTATTTTTTAGTAGCCACTTAGTCACAAACACTGGCCAAAGTTAGCGTTCATATTTGTTTTTGTGTTAAATAAGCAAAAAAACTAATATTTGGCCAGTGTTTGTGACTAAGTGGCTCCTAAGAAAGACTGGACATACCCCACTTGCAATACCTCGGGTTGTCTACTTTTGCAAATGGTATGCCATCATGGGGGTAATTCTCATTCCTGGGCTATCATACGCTCTCAAAGGCAAATTTCAATGTCAAAAAAATGAAATGCAAGCCTTATATGTGACTCTCTAACTTTCCAAAACACCATGAAACCTGTACATGGGGGGGTACTGTTAGTCTCGGGAGACTTCACTAAACACAAATATTAGTGTTTTAAAACAGTAAAACATATTACAACAATAATATAGTCCATAAAAGTGCCGTTCGTTTGTAAAAAAATGCAAAAAATGTCACTTTTACTTAAAATATCATCGTTGTAATACAATTTACCAATTTGAAACACTAATATTTGAGTTCAGCGAAGTCTCTCGAGTAAAACAGTACCCCCCATGTACAGGTTTTATGTTGTCTTGGAGAGTTACAGGGTCAAATATAGTGCTTGCGAATTACATTCTCAGCACTTTCTCCCTGTGTTGTCAGGTATGTCAATCAAATTTGAATTAATCAAATCACCTAATTATGTTAAAAGATTACTTAAATATACACGTAGAATTTTAATATACATGCATTTATAGGTATTTAAATTCTACGTGTATACTAATGTAATCTTTTATGTAATTATATGTATTTATCTATATATATATATATATATATATATTTGCGGTTATTTGCATTTTATATATAGATAGATATATATAGAATGTCATTCTAAGTGTATTTTGTTACCAATATATATTAATAACGAAATACAGTTAGAATGAAATTACATATGTATATATAATTTATATTAAATTTTGTTTCAATATTTTATTTTTTAATTTTATTATTTTATTTATTTATTATTGGAATTATACGTATTTATATATATAATATATGTGTATATATCTATTATATATATATAATATATGTATATTATATATATGTAATGTCATTCTAAGTGTATTTTAATACTAATATATGTACTTATATTAGTATTAAAATACACTATGTATGACGTTAAATATATATATTACACTACCTACCAGCAGGGGGACAGTCCTATTAATATTTTAGACAGTCCCCCTGCTGGCAGATCCACAGCCAGCTATAGGGGGCCATGTGATCGCTCTTTGAGAGCGATCACATGGCCCCCGGGGGCCTGATTTGCCGTGGGGGGGGGTTCCCGAAGCGGAGCGCTGGGAAGGTAAGTATCCCGGGCGCTCCAAGGCTCAAAGCCGTTACGGCGTTCTATGCCGTCACAACGGCTTTAAAGCCCACTTAAAGCGTGACGGCATAGAACGTCGTAACGGCGGGAAGGGGTTAAATAAGATATACAATTACAATTAATGTCGGAAACAAGTAACATTAACCAGAGTACGATGCCGACAGGAACCTTGGAGCCGTGGTTTAGGGTACTAAAGAGGGTTAGCTTGTGAGTGGGGGTGTAGGATTATTGTGCAGAAGTCTATGAGTCTACAGGTTAGTAAAGAAAAGAAAGCCCATGGATCAGTGCTGGGGTAGTGACAGGCCCATCATGTGATGTGGTAAGAGTGGAAGGTACCTAATGTGGTTGAGGTAAACATGAGAACAAGGAAAGTAAAAGCAAATAAAAAAGTGGAAGAGGGAGAGAAGAAGAGAACACAATAAGGAGGAGGAATGGGGAGGTTGGAAGAGGGTGGTAACGTCAGGATATACCTGTTTGTCAATTATTACTTTGCTCAAAAGCATATGAGTAGGGTTGTTATACCTTATATTTGTAGGTGTTTTATACTCCTTATCTATGGTGTACATTATTGTGATTGTATTTCTTTCCATGTTTATACCCATGGAGGGAAACTCACTACACCTATATCCTTGAGTGGGGATCATTCCACTTCGTACGCTATTACTGGAGCCAATATTAGGGCTCCATACATGTGAGTGCACATTTTATACATATGTACCTACCCCTGCTGCATAGCTCAATATGCTACACAAGAAGTAGTATACTACTATTTTTCTCTGTCTTTTATATTCTTATGGGGATACCTTCCACAACTAAGACTACTTGAACAATCAGCACTGCACTTTATGCTTTATTGAAGCAGAATTGAAGCTCTACAAAAGTGTGAGTGCATATTTTTACTTGCTGCTAAAAGCTTACACTGCGAGTACATGTTTATATACTATTTTGTATTAATATACTATTTGCATTTCTGATCAGAGGCCAAGTGACCTTGCATGTACATTGCACAGTGATAATTAAGTTGAATTTGAATCTCATCTGGAAGGCTCAGTTGTCATTCTGGTAGTAGTTAAAAAGGTGGTGGTTTGTAAGTTTGTATTGGGTAAACAGTGTTACCTTATAGTTTATTTTCTCTCTCTTAATCAAGACAAATCCAGGGTGTTGATGACATCTTACTTTTAACACATTTTCTTGTTATTTTTTTTTTTTTTAATGTAGAATCTTATTTTTTTAAATTCTGTTTTAGCTTAAATTATGAAGATAGGAAATTAATATTAGCATACAAATGAAAAATGAAAATTTCCCAGAGCTGGAAGGTAATTTTCTTGACAGATGGGTAGAAGTATACCTGATGCCAAATTTTTGAAAATCTCTGCACCGTGAACATTGTTAACTATATTGGAAGTTTATCCCATTAAACAAAAGAAACAATGAATTACATTCCCACAGGCAGATATTTCAACTTCAAAAACCTAGATTAGGGATATATCCCATCCTGTGAATATTGATAAAGAAAAATTCTGTGTTGGCTCTACTGAAAATGAGGGTGGATAAATGTAGATGAAGGGATTATTATGATTTACTGTAACTGCAACAGTTAGAATACATCTTGCATTTGCATGTTTGACAACAAATTCAATTTCAATGACGTACAACACAGGATTCCTCACATATATATTAGGTGCATGCCTATTGCTACATAGGTGCGATGACTTTCAGAAGAGTAAGCATGTGCTAATTTTATACTTTTGTCTAGAAGAATTTACCAATCTCTATCACTGGAAAATCATGAACAATTATTGATATATAGCACACATTTCTTCTATTCTATATTTCAAAAATAAAATAACTTACTTACCAGAATTACTTTTGTTTATATTAAGCAAACTTTTTTTATAAATTATGCCTTAAATGTTAGTCATGTAAAATATAACAGGGTCCCGTTTTACATGTTGTGAATTTAATTATGGAGCCTTTACTGCAACTGATGCAGATATCTGGCTTGTATCAAAGAAGCCAACATGCTGATCATCCTCGCTAGCTGTCTGATAATATTGTTGATGATGATGATTGTCCAGAGCTTGAAGTAGGGTAGAATGATTTCAGTGGTAAACTATCAAAAACTCATGGATGACAGATGTGACTTCTCCCAGTTCCATATAAAATCCAGGAGGTATAAAGGAGAAGGGTAATCCAATCTTGTGAAACAAGAAGAAGATTGTCCTACCAGACAATCACATGGACACCTTTTCTATGCAGCAAGGCTGACACAGGCTTCAGCAACTTGGTGAAGCACCAAGGAGCTGATAAAAGACAGGTTAGGAGGCAAGTGAAACTAGAGAAGGAGGAAAATATCTCTTGATGTGGGGATGTTTGGAACTGTTAGATAAGTGTCCTTCAAGTCTAGCTTGACCATCCATAGTGAACACATAAAGGAAATTGGGGGCATACCCAGAACATGCATTTCACAGGAATGATGCTGCCATAGAGACCAACATTTGTACATAATACAGACTAAGGAACAGCGCACACAAACAAAAAGTTTCAAATTTTACAAGGCTACTTAAAATTGACTCTCAGCAAACAAGCATGGGGATTCAGTTCCACCATATGGCCATATAGTGTTAAGCCCACTACTACTTCACAGTACCCCAGTATCGGTGGGTCCTACACTAATGCAAACATGGGAGACAAAATAAATTGTGAAGAATAAGCTAAAGTGTATTTTAATAATCTGTTGAAACCGCATTGTGAATATATATAATGCAAAATTAATGTGATAAACGGAATTCAAAAAAATGCAGAATCAAAACTAAGCAATTAAAATGTTAGTGTTTTGATGTGTATACTCACAATGCATATCAATTAAATTGCTAGTGATCCAGTTGATTTAATAATGATTCTCTGATGAAAGACATAGACTGCACCTCTGTCTCTAGCTGACAATAATGATTATTCTTTCCGATGATTGTGTTTTGATACCCTCACTGAGTACTGAAACTGCTGCACCTTCTTTATAGTGTGCCCTAACATGTGCCAGCTTATGGTAGCACCATCCCTAAGAACCCACACGATGGTGCTTCTTTTGCTCACATGCCAGAAGAGTGACTTCTGCATGCCTATTGTGGCACACATGCCGTAGGTTCACCATAAGCTGGGCTAGATATAAAAGTAAAATTTCATTCAAATGAACAATTAACACAAAAAAAAAGGTTATAGCAACAACTTTGACTACAGGACAAAAATATATAAAAGCACTTTGAAGAAGCCCATTCTACTGGGCAAAATGCATTAGTGACCTCATCACTGTACGGAAGGCGGAAGACCTCATCACTGTACGGAGTTAAAACAATGGCAGTGCCAGAGCAGGTCACAACATATACAAATACAATTCCATCTCAATACAAACAAATAAACAAAAACAAACAAAATTATAGCCATTTATTGGCAACCCAAAAGAGTTCTGGACATTCTTTGGATTTGGATATTTTCCCGGTGGGCAGAACCAGACTCTTAATTCATAGGTGGGTGCTCTCCCTATCTGCATATTTTTAGACTATACCATCTCAAGAAGTAGTCAAACTCAATCTTTTCTATTTTAAATGTGAGCATACATATTCTTTGTTAATTAAGCGTTACTTAGTTTTTTTACATTGATTAATTCCTTGTATGATGCAAGATAGAAGGAGTGCATGCAACCAAGAAAGGACTTTGGTAGGAGGTTGCCTATATACAATTGGGGCTATATATCAGAGCAGGGATCAACTGCTCTAAGTGATGTAAGTGTTCATAAAATGACATTGAACTATTTATGTGGAGCCAATAGCTACAGAGTTTACAGAGTTCTTTGATTTTTTTTTTAACATCAACATTGCAAACAGCTATTTGTTGATGAAATAAAAGTATTACTGAGAGTAATTCAATATTGAAGTTTGGTGTGAGATGCATACATATGTATGTGCCTGTATGTATGTGTAACAGAACCTTGCTGAGAGACTAATGGACTAGCTTCTTACTCAGAGACATCCTTAAGATGGAAATTCCCTTCTTGGCCTAAAATGTTAAACCACCCAGATACCAAAGACCTGAGTTATGTGCAATAAGTCAATGATTTGCATATATTTGAATATGTTGTGAAATTCAGGCAGAATGCTCTGGAATTTAGATGTGATAAGTTTCCCCAGATTATCCCCTGTGTGACAATAATATATTTAATTGTTGCCTATATGTATATGTGTTATGCACTATTTTGAATCCCTCACAACAAGTTTAATGAAGCAATGTTAAAAAACAAACATTACTGTTATGCATCACCTGCATATATCAAGTTTGACTTTGAAAAATCTTCTTGAGCAAAAACTCTAGAAATCATGATTCCACAACTAACACAGATTTCCCAGCATGACATGCAAATGAGCACAGACAGGCATTGCATTTCTGATTTCATACTGTATTTCTGTTGATACTCTTTGAAATACATACTGTTTTGAGACACAGTTTGAGATATGTAGGTGATGCATAACAGTAGTTTTTGTATTTCCATTACGGGGCGCTTTGGCATGTTTCTCTCAAGACAATCTTTTTATACCTACTGTAAGAAATTGATATGCAAAACATTGTTTATATTAAATCTATATTGTATGTAACTCTCTGTGCATGTGACTGGTTTCACAACTTGGGGTCATCTATTTGATAACAGTGTGATAATGGTGAAATCTTTCAGTTGCATCTTACAGCACCCAGCTAAAACAAAAGCGTACATCCCTCCAGCAGTTCTCCTGCCAACCAGTTTTCCATGCATGTTATCAGAAGATCCGAGTAATGAACATCTAGGTGTAACCATTGAAATGTGTGTTTTCCCAAGTTATTCTGTCTCTAAAAGAAGTCCAGGCCTGCTCCCAACCTACCCAAAAACCAACCCTAACTAGTCACATCTTACACAATGTTACAGTATAGCTGGAGGGAAGAGATCAAAGGGAAAGTTTTGTAAAGGCAGAACTCTCTGGAAAAAGGGGGCTGGATAAACCACTTTTTGGAGGGAAAGGGGATTCTGGGTACACCTAGCATTGTTAAAAGGTAAACCAAGTTAAAAAATAAGAATTATTACAGTTTCTTTTGGAACAGTGTCTTCATTACCAGGAGTCCAGTGACTGAGTCTAAGCTCCTGTCTTCTGGCTGCATGCTCACTGGTATTCGGGATCAGCCATAGAGTCAAAAAAGGCAGTAGGCCTGTTAGCCACAAGTGCCTTTGGAAAGGCAGTATTTGTGGGCAGCACAGGTAGAGGGGTTGGTACCTGCCTGGTAGAACAAAACAATTGCTGCCTGGAATGAGAGATCAGATAAATCAATTGCTCACTGGGATACTTCAGTCACTTCACTGAGGCAAAAGCTAGGGGAGTAGTGATACTTATAGGGCAACACACACAATTCACATATCAAGAACAACTAGTTGACGACTTGGGTAGATTCATGTTCGTTAGGGGTAAAATAGGTAACACCCAGATCCCTTTAGCAAATATCTATCTACCAAACAAGAAACAGAACCAATCCCTAAAAAAAATTCTACATAAACTCACTGTTCCAAGAGGGGATTCTCATTGTGGGAGGCGACCTTAACATTGCACTAGATGGACACCTAGACACCACCTCCAACTCTAGAGATTATCAATCACAAACACGAACTCTCATAAAAAAACACTTTATACGAAGCCCAGCTATATGACAGTTGGAGGGCCATTCACTCCATGAAAAAAGACTATTCCTTTTACTCCTCTTCTACTGGTACATACTCTCGAATTGATACAATCTTATTGCAACATAGATATCTCTCCCTAATACATTCGGCAAGATATGGTCCGATCACCTGGTCGGACCATGCTCCTTTGACATTGACCCTCTCCATTCCGGCCATGCCTACCCCATTCGCTCAATGGAAACTTAACGACTTAATATTAAACGACAGGGGAACCCTGACCAAGATACGAGAGATAGCATCGACTTACTTCAAAGAAAACACCCATCCAGATACAACACCAATCATGACATGGGAAGCACATAAAGCAGTCCTTAGGGGGGAACTAATCAAATCTGCGGCGGCCCTGAAAAAGAGTAGGGAAAAGAAAATAGACCAACTCACGAGAGATATTAAAAATCTGGAAAGTAAACATAAAACCACCACATCTTTAGAAGAATACAAACTACTCTCGCATAAACAAACTGAACTGACGTCTATTCTACACTTACATGCCAAGCGTAAACTATCCCTAACAAAAAATACATATTACACTCAAGGGGGCAAAGCAGGAAGACTTCTTGCGAAGTCTATACAACAAGAAAGACAATCATCTTTCATTTCCGAAATCAAGAAAGGAGATGGAACTCTAACGTGCCATATGCCAGACATATTAGAGGCTTTCCATACATTTTATTCACAGTTCTACAATCTGACCCTCAGCTGAAGATATCTTAGAGTTCCTGAAGCCAAGGGTCAAACGCACTATCCCTCTAAACGAAGCAGCTTTTCTCGACAGTCCAATAACTTTGGAAGAATTTCACGCCACAGTCAAGTCTCTACCCCTAGGGAAAAGCCCAGGTCCAGATGGATACACAGGGAAGTATTACGAGGAGCTATCACACATTCTAGCCCAACCATTTATTGAGGCTTACAATATGAGCTATATTTCATCCCTCATTCCGAGCTCAGCCCTTGAAGCAACTATTACGATCATCCCGAAACCAGGGAAAGACACAACCATGTGTGGAAACTACAGACCTATTTCACTTGTAAATATCGACTTGAAGATACTGACAAAAATAATGGGCACCAGATTTAAACCATTCATACCAAGCCTAATACATCAGGACCAAGCAGGCTTTGTCCTAGGTAGGGAAGCCAAAAATAACACCACAAAAATCATTAACATCATCCATTGAGCCCAAACACATAAGATCCAGAGTGCCCTTCTGGCCATTGATACCGAAAAGGCTTTTGACAGGGTCAACTGGACACTTCTAAAACACACTTTGCAATATTTAAATTTTGGCCCTAGATGGCAGGAGTGGATAGACATGATCTACTCGAAACCAACAGCTAGACTGAGAATAAATGGCCAATTATCAAAGTCAGTGACTATCTCGAATGGCACGAGGCAAGGCTGTCCTCTCTCGCCACTTTTGTTTATATTAGTCTTAGAACCTTTTCTCCAGGGAATTAGAGATAACGAACTAGTTCAAGGACTCCAAATTAGGAGACAGAATTATAAAATTACAGCCTTTGCAGGCGATCTCCTCTTTACCATATCAAACCCTCTCACGACCATCCCCATCATTATATCAGAAATGGAAACATACGATAAACTCTCATTCTTCCAGGCCAATCTCACACAATGTGATCTAATGCCAATTTCCACAACGAACACTTTAAACACTCAAATCAAATCCAGCTTCTCCTTTAACTGGGCCGCCAAATCAATTAAATATCTGGGGATACACATCCCGAATAATCTAGACTCTATATACGTGACCAACTTCCCTCCTCTAGTAGACTCCATCACAAGAGACTTACGTAGATGGCACAAACCATGTTTTGGTCTGATATGCCGGATTAATATAATTAAAATGAATGTCCTTCCCCGTATCTTATACCTCCTACAGACGACTCCGGTCAGAATCCCAATTAAATTCTTAAACACAATTAAATCACTATTTTTGAAATTCATATGGGCTCACTCTCCCCCACGTCTAGCATACCAAACACTAATTAAATGACAGGATCAAGGGGGATTAAACCTACCAGACATAGACACCTACCACAAAGCAATACATTTACAAAGACTTTATGAATGGACGAAATACTCTAACACGCTTCAGTGGGTTGACTTAGAAAACAACTTTATGGATTCCCCGCTTTACTCCTACCCTTGGCTCCACAATGACACTCAACACATGGGAAGATTGAACAAACATCCAACGATTTTTAGTACGTTGCACATTTGGTTCAAGTTGAGAGCGAAGACAAATATTTCTCCTTTGCCCTCACCTATCTATCCTTTAACTCTAAACCCTCACTTCCACCAATGAAGATCAAGGAAACAATTTTGCCTTCGTTATGAAGGCCCATTCCTGAAATTGAAGGATGCAATAAGTGAAGGTAAGCTAAAACCTTTACAAGACCTTACCTCATCAGATACTCACACAGGGGTCCAACTTTTTTTCCGCAACCAGTTGAAACACTTTATCAAAACTCAGACACTACTCCCAAAAGGAGACAGACCTCTTACCGAATTTGAGCGTCTATGCACTGTACACCTGCCAAAAATAAAAACTCTCTTCCCTACACTCAATACTCAGAGATGCTTGCCCACAAACCCCTCCTAGCTACACACTAAAGTGGACAGACGAACTGCAAATCAACTTTACCACACAACAGTGGTGAAACGTTTTTATCTCCACACATAAATCTTCCATTTCAGCATATGCGCAAGAATGCAATTTTAAACGATTAACCCGTTGGCACAACACGCCCTCTAAACTTCACAGATTCTACCACACATCGCCAGACTTATGCTGGAGATGCAATAATTCAAATGCCCACAACACACACATCTGGTGGCAATGCCCAATGATATACACATTTTGGAAGAGGATTCACATTATCATACAACTGATTTTCCACAAAACTTTTCCCTGCGCCCCTGATCACTACATTTTTCTCCTACCCCCCTGAGAGCTCATGAAACAAGAAACAGCCTTGTTCCGCCACCTTGCCATTGCAGCTTCCCAGTTAATACCAAAATATTGAAAACAATCTAAACCACCTCCAATTCGAGAATGGATATTGAGAGTAGAAAATATTAAATTAATGGAAGAAATTACCTTAGCTAAACAAGGGAGATATGGTAAATTTAAGTCCATCTGGGAACCATGGAATGAATACACAAACCACAAGCCCCCCTGCCACAGCAACTTACTTTTCCATGAACCTTAGTTCACGACAAGCGTATAAGCTCCACACAATTTTGTAAATAGAGCAAGTTTGAGACGAAAAATCGAGATGTCATAACTACCTAACAATCCAACTGGCCCTAAAAGAGCAGTCCTGACCCATCACTTTACCTTTCTATCTCCATCACCCCCTACTCACCACTGCACTGAGTCTTGGTTTTTTCCAATCTATAGCAGAAACTTTTTTCATGAACAAGAAGTTTATCATCATCTACCGTGAGATGTTCTACTTATATCGCTTATTGTTTCATTTTTACTACTTATAGTTACAATATTGATTTTTGAAATGTTACCAAATGTTGCCTGGAAGAAGGAGAGAGTAGAGAGATCAATTGCTGCCTGGATGACGTTTGGGGTCTCTGGTACTGGAACACCAGAGACCCCAAACAGTATGTTTTGGAATGATCACTTGAGGGGAAATATTCTGTGTTGTATAAAGATTTGTTACCTGGCCTAAAGAACTGGTTCACGTAAAAGAGTTTGAAAAACTGCTAATGAAAGAAATGGACTGAGAAGGGTATTTTACTAATTTAAAAGATATTTGGGAATTTAATGTGAATTTAAAATTTAAGGTCAACATAGCTAAACTGTAAATGTTCTCGCAGTCGGCTCTGCAGTTCAGTTCAGTTACTCTGGCCTTAAATTTGAAATTTACTTTAAATTCTCACTTTAGTAAGTAACCCTGTGGGTAAATGTAAAATTGCTTATAGAGAAAAGGAAGTAGGGAAGGTGAATGAACAGGATCTTTGAATGTATTGTTTAAAGGACACTATAGTGATAGAAATACCAACCTGTACTCCAAACACTATAGTGCCATTATCCCTAGTTCTATAGGTCCCAACATGGTCCCAACATGTGCAATAAAAATTAGTGAACTACATGTTTTACTTAGCTTTTTCCAGTGCAGAGGCACCCTCAGCACTGCTCACACCTCCTCCTATGTCATCATGGGTAAGGCAAGGCCACATAGAGGAGCACTAAGAACCTGATATACATGTGTCACAAGCACCGCTTGAAAAGTATATCTTCTCATTGAAAGCATTGAATTTCTATAGATTTTCATGTTTCATGTTTTACTAAAGATGCTCATAGCAAAAGCACCTCCAGTAGCTGCCAATATGAAATCCACCAGAAGTGGATTTAACACTGCACTGTAAACATTGCGTTTTCTAAAAATAATGCAATCTTTTACACTACAGAGTTAAAATGACAGAGACGCTGCACTTATATTATACATATTTACACAGATGAATAAAATTCAGTAAGCATTGCAATTAAATATGTTAAAATTGTGTTTTTCCCTTCCTATTTCACCTTTGGACCAAGATACTTTCTTTAAAGCTATTTTATATTATTATCTTTTTCATATTTTCCAATCACAAGGATAAGTAAAAAAAAAATAAATCACCTGATATAACATCAATTTTAATTTACAAACCTTTGTTGGCCTCTATAGTTACGTGCTTTTCTAGTTCACCTGCCAGTATGTTGCATACAAAACAAATAATGATTTCCACAATGAGCTCAAATGGAACCTACAGCAATATTTGAAAAAACATAGAACAAGTAAAGTACATTTATAATACAGTTATAATAAGCTGTCTAGAGAGCATGAGTTAAAATGCATGAATATATATGTACAAAGATAAACATATGCTGATTTTCTCGCTGAAGTATTTATAAATCGAGAGTACAAATCAACAAATCACCTCATATAAGATTCATATAAGATTTAGTAAACAACCATGAAAAGACCTAAATTTATCATTCTAACCATGATCACATTTTTAAATATTGAGGGCAACCAAGGTACTAACCCGTGATGAGCTGGAGATTTTTAATTATTGTGATGCCTTTTCCAGGTCATCCATGAAGTCACATTAATAAACAATGCTCACAGTTTCATACTGTTACCAGATCAGTGATACTTCCTGGTGATCACATCTTATAATAAAATAATCCCTTGGACTTTTCTTACTTCACTACAGATTAATCCAAGTGTATTAAAAGATGCATGGCTACTCTTAGCATTTGCATGACTGAGAAATGACAGTGGTTCCCATTTTTCATAAGAAAATAACAATATACAGTTGTATCAAAATTATTCAAACCCATTGAAAATCAGGTTTATTGTCAAAATTTACAGATTTCCAGCTGTTTGCAATGAACAAAATGAAACAAAAGCAATTGAATATTTCAAGTGGTTTCCCCAAATTTGAAAATGCAACTTATGATAACTTCTCCATGCTCAAAATTATTCAACTACTTATGACAAGTATCTTTAGTGCTTAGCAGAGCACCTTTTTTCTGTTATGACCTGTGTCAAATGCGATATATAGCCAGACACTAGCTTCTGGCAGCGTTCCTTAGGAATGTTCCTCAAGAGTAATGGTCTCCAGTTCAGTAATATTCTTGGGTTTGCAAGTCAGATGACTGTGATGGCCACTGTAGAATTTTTCCAGGACTTCTTCTGCAATAAATCCTTCATGGAATTTGAGGTAGGTTTGAAATCATTGTCTTGTTGAAGGTCCAATGACGCTTCAGTTCCTCACAGACGGCTTGATGTTTTCTCATAGTATTTCCTGATACTTCATTGAATCCATCTTGCCTTCCACATGCTGCAGGTTTCTAGCCCAAGAGTAAAACTGAGCCACTACAATTCTTAACTGTAGGCAGTGTTCTTTTCAGCGCATGCTTCATTCTTCTTCCTTCAAAAATACTGCTGATTCATAGTGCCGAACAGTTCCAGTTTTGTTTCATCAATCCACATATCAGAATCTTAAAACTTCTATGGCTTATTTATATATTTTGAGCATATTGGAGCTAACTTTTCTTGCACTAATGGATTAGTAGTGGTGTACGTCTTGGAGTTCTGTCATGGAAACCTTCTGCATTTAGTAGTGACCTTTCTGTGCTCACTGAAACCTCAGTGCCTGTTGCCACCAAGTCTTGCTGCAGGTTTTTTTTAAGTAATTAGACGGTATTTCACAACCTGACTTCTCGGAAATCTGGTTGATAGTTTCCTTTTTCTGCCCACTGTTAATTCATTGTTAATTCACCTTTGAACTTGCGGACTATGCTTCCAATGGTGTGTCTAGGAACATTCAGTGCCTTCACTATCTTTTTGTATCATGTCCCTTGTGGGACTCTTGTGGGACTCTTTCACAGGGACTCTTTCTGGCCACAATAGTGATGGAAAAGTTGTTTCAAGGGGACTAACACCTGGACTGTGGCATGCTGGAGGGGGATCCATGGCAAAACTCCCATGGAAAATTACATAGTTGATGCAGAGTCTGGTTTTAATCCATAAAGGGCATAAATCACCCAACATTCCTAAATTGTTTGGAATAACGTGCTTTAAAACATCAGGTATGATGTTGTATCGATCAGGTAGTGTAAGGGTTATGCCCGCTTCACAGTGACAGACCAAACTCCCCGTTTAACGCACCGCAACCGCAAACAGTCCATTTGCACAACCGCAAACTCCCAATTTGCACAAGGTTGGATACCAAGCTAGCCATGTCCCGTTCCTTGTCCTCACTGATGTCATTGAAGGTCTCTTCCTCCACCCAGCCACGTACAACACCAAGGGTCCCCGAAAGGTGACAACAAGCCCCCTGGGACGCCTGCTGTGTTTGGTCTTCCACCTCCTCAAAGCCACCTTTCTCCTCTGACTTCTCTTCTTCAGACTCCTCTCTCTGCATTGCCTCTCTCTGCGTTATTATAAGGTGTGTTAAGTAGTACTATTCCTATCAGTTTATTCCCTGTTACGTCCCCTATCAGGGGACGTGTATATGGCATCGGTTTTAGGAACCGGGAGATGGAAAAAGATGCTTGGTCGGTCCTCCTACTTCAAATTTGGGGCACTGCGCGTGCAATCTAATGTGCCACCAGATAGGAGTGGTGTGTTAAGTAGTACTATTATTATCAGTTTAATCCCTGTTACGTCCCCCTCATCAGGCCTTTTTTAGTTGAATGTATCGCCCACTGTCAGTCCCTTCGGGATCCATCCCTCATTCATCTTAATAAAGGTGAGGTAATCTAGACTTTTTTGACCTAGGCGACTTCTCTTCTCAGTGACAATGCCTCCTGCTGCACTGAAGGTCCTTTCTGACAGGACACTTGAAGCAGGGCAGGCCAGAAATTCTATCGCAAATTGGGATAGCTCAGGCCACAGGTCAAGCCTGCACACCCAGTAGTCAAGGGGTTCATCGCTCCTCAGAGTGTCGATATCTGCAGTTAAGGCGAGGTAGTCTGCTACCTGTCGGTTGAGTCGTTCTCTAAGCGGGGACCCCGAAGGGCTGTGGCGATGCGTAGGACTTAAAAACAACAACACGTCTGTAAAGTGTCCTGTCCTTGCCAGCGTAGTCGTGGGAGGAGGAG
The DNA here is from genome assembly GCF_036172605.1 of Pelobates fuscus. Lineage (NCBI taxonomy): Eukaryota > Metazoa > Chordata > Amphibia > Anura > Pelobatidae > Pelobates > Pelobates fuscus. The sequence goes on along the minus strand of NC_086325.1, from coordinate 81,144,581 downwards.
GATAACATCCTAAAGGTATACAATAGTTTCGTTAAAATTATCCTTTTAATAGTATTGATCCTGCCCAGCCAGGAGAGTTTAACTTGTTTCCAATTTGAAATGGTAGCATTGCACATGTGAGGTAGCGCTTTGTAGTTTAGAGTAAAAAAACCCTGTAGAGATGGGGCTAGTTTGACCCCAATATATTTGATGCTGGATTATCTCCAGTCAAATGGGTATGGTTCTGTGGCGGAACCAACCTCGCCACTGGGCATTGGAGAAGACTGATTGCCAGCCTCCTGCCATGTGACTATGGCCCCTGGGAAACTTTGCCCTGTGTAAGCATTATTTGGGCTTATTGGATTTTGAAACACTTTTTCTGCCCCTTTGAATACATGATAAGATGTGCCCCTCCCCCATTTCCTGTCTATTGTTCTCCAGCAGGGCGTTGTCCCAGGGACACTGCCAAACCAGTTGGAACTTGTTGCTAATCTTTAACCCCATGGTGATTTGACTGTGTTTGTGTGATCTGAGCGATGTTTGGATATAGTGAGCGCTCAGATCCAAGCTATCTGCGGATAGGTTGAATGTGGGGGTTCTGTACAGTATGATAGGAATTATGTATTTTTATGTGTTTTTACTGTTTTTGTAAATGGAGATATTTTCTGTATGCTGGAGATAATTGGCTTACCACACACACAAAAGCCATGCTTGCAGTTGGTCAAAAAGGGATTTTTAACTAACTTTTGAACCACTGGACCAATTTGTATGTTTTATGTGAATGATGTATACTTTTAAAGTTATGAATATTGTGTAAAATTGTGTATTTTCCTTCCTGTGATAATTACGTTAGCCGAGCAGGGGAATTTCAGTACATGAGGTTGCCTTGTTAACCTCCATATATAAATATACAAAGTGTTCTGTGTTGTAAGGCGCTTAAAATAGTGAAACTTAAAGTGCTCTCAGTTATAGCAGCTTTCACACAAAAATAGGAACTCTCTATTCCTATTACATCAAATACAAAAAAACCACTATTTAACAGATAAGTGCCAAATTAGTGAAGGTGTGTAGCGCTAAAATGTGAATTACTTACTCCCAACTTATTGGGGATATAATAGTTGTAAATGGCTGTATAAGAACAAAAGGGAAAAATATATAGTGCAACACTGTTAAATTAAAAATGGAAATATATATATTCCAAATTGGAAGCACTCACGTGGTTTAGAGCCTATTATGGACTGGCTCTAATCACTTGCGCCGTTGTGCACTTAAGGTGGCACACACCTTCTAGGTCCACGTGTAGGATGTTCCTCAGAAGCATGTAAAACAAAGAGGTAGGGGGGAAACAGGGAGAATTGCCCTGGTGCAGAAATCCTTAATCAGGTAAGGTATAGTGTAAACACATATAGATGGCTTCTCACCTTAAAAAGAGCCTATCACTTGGCTCTAAGTGTATAAGCAGATGAGTCCAGTTCTAGGGTGACTCTACCCTTCTTTAAGCAGGATAAATGGTCCACCAAAGTGTAGATTCAATAAAATTTATATTTATTCCGTTAGTATAAAACTTTAAAAAATAAATTGCAATACATACACAGTGGTGATAAGTCCAAAGTCCAAAACGCGTTTCGCCGATTCTGTTCGGCTTTTTCAATTGGTAATGTACTTCCTGCTTTCTCATACATATATATCCCTGTCTGAACATTTGATTGGTTGCAGGAGATCGTGATACAGCCAATCACGAGTGCTCCTGTTGAAGATGGGTGTGTAATTCCAATATGCCAGTAATCTATCCCGTATACGTGACGTCATCACGCACGCACACGCGTGCGCGTGTCGTCACTTCCGGGAACCTGAAAGTTGTGTATACACCTCTGTAGTCCTATTAGTCCGATCCCACTGACTCCAGAAAAACAGATCTTTCTTTGTATCTTGCCTCAATAGTTCATAATACTTCATTCTCTTGCATCAGTATGGCAGATGGTTGTGTCATTAGTGTCTTTATTCGTTCAATCATCGTTATATCGATGTCCATGTCTCCATTTTGGTTATGGGCAAAGTCCTGGCATCATTTAGTCATTGTAATGTGTAGTTCCTAAAGCCATATGCTCGTTATCAGGGTAAAACAGATATAATAACATGTAAAAAAATTAGTATAGGCACTATTCTACTAGTGAACTCTTATAAAAACATATATAAATAACCAAAAAAGTGGTGATGTGCGGAAATAATATCTATAATTGAGGGCATGATTAATATTCGTAAACTCTTATACAAGCCAGACCATACCAATATAAGTGTTGGTCCACCCATTGTTAGAATCCAAAATAGATCTAGACCCAAAGGTGATTGAATGAGCCACTGTTAAAATTAGAAAGTTATTAAAATGAATAAATATAGATATTAATTAATACAATAAAAAGTGTAAAAAATCTATATATTAAATTATTTATAAGAAGTGGCATAATTCAAAATCATCATTGAGTCCATGTGGTTGCATGGTATTGAGGTTAAAAATCCACTGCATCTCTGTTTGTCCAATCAATTTTATAGGGTCCCCTCCTCTCCAATTACCGATTACTTTCTGGATTCCCATAAATTTCAGTAGTGATGGGTCACTATTGTGTTTATTCTTGAAGTGTAGGGACACGCTGTGTTTTAGGAAGCCATTTCTGATATTTCTAATGTGCTCCTGAATTCTTGTGTTGAGTGTCCTCATTGTCCTTCCTATATAGGTCAGCCCACATGGACAGCTGATCATGTATATTACTTTAGTGGATTGGCAGGTGATGACTTGTTTAATTTTAAAATTTCTATTTACATCTTGTGGGTGATGGAACTCTTTTATCACTCTTCTTCTACTCCTCGAGTTTTTACATGCTCCACACATGCCACAACCATAAAAGCCATTAGATTCTTTAAAAAACTGACTTGTAGATTTTTTGGGGGGTATGTGATTCTTTACCAAATTGCTTTTCAAATTTTGCACACCTCTATACACTATATTAGGTTTGTCCGGCAATATAGAATTAAGGACAGGGTCATTTTTCAGTATTGGCCAATATCTCTGGATGATCTTTTTAAAATGTCTACTATTATGGTTGAAGTCACAAATAAACTTCAGATTTTGTGATTCTGCATTATCAATTTTCTCTTTATATTTAATCAGTTCATTTCTATCCTTTCCTTCGACCTCTTTAAAAGCCTTACTTAAAAGATCATCATCATAGCCTTTTTCCCTGAAATCGTTTATTATTTTCTCTGATTGCTCTTGAAATTTATCTTGTTCTGTGCAATTTCTTCTTATCCTTAACAGTTGTGCTTTTGGGGCGTTTAGCAGCCACGGGGAGAAATGACAACTCTTCTCCCCTATGTAGCTGTTAACGTCGACCTTTTTGAAATATGTACATGTCTTTAGAACATTCTTTTCAACATATATATTAAGGTCTAAAAATTCTACAGAGTTTTTACTAAAATGGCTCGTAAGTTTAATGCCCCAATCATTGGTGTTTAAATGGGTTAAAAATACATTCAGTGACTCCTCATTCCCTTCCCAGATAAAAAATATATCGTCAATGTAACGGCGATAGGACACGAGGTTCGCATCCCATCTACGGTCTCCATAGATAAATTGTTGTTCCCAATGGGACATAAAGAGATTCGCGTAACTGGGCGCGAACCTCGTGCCCATCGCCGTTCCACAAGTCTGTAAATAAAATTGTTCTCCGTACCAAAAATAATTATTGTTTAAAATCCAATATATTCCTTCTATTATAAAATCTACTTGTTGAGGTGGGAACTTTTTGGAAAGTTCTAAAAAGTGACGTGTTGCTTCGCATCCTCTTGTATGGGAAATTATAGTATATAGTGAACTCACATCCGCTGTTACAAGGTAGTAGTTGTCCTTCCATACAATATTTTGAATTATCTGTAGGACATTAATGGTGTCTTTGAGGTAGCTTTGGCACGTGCACACTATGGGCTGAAGACATTTGTCGATATACTGGGATAACTTGCTAGAAATAGATCCTATACCGGAGACAATGGGTCTCCCGGGAGGGTTACTCTTATCTTTGTGCAATTTCGGCAAATAATAAAAAACAGGGATTTTAGGATATTGCATATTTAAAAACTTATATTCTTTTTGGTTCAGGACTTCTGTCACCTTTCCTTTTTCAATAAGTGCATTGTAACTAGACTTAATATCTTTCGTGGGGTCCTTGCTCAAGACTCGATATGTCTGGTCATCATTCAATAACCTAAGTATTTCTTTATTATAGTCGTCAGCATTTAGGATGGCTATGCCTCCCCCCTTATCTGCTGGTTTAATTACCAGAGTTTGGTCTTCTCTTAACTCTTTTAGAGCCTGTCTCTCATGAAAGCTAAGGTTATGGTGCTTATTTTTAGGTTTTTTTATTTTGTCCATATCTCTTATGACCATCTTCTCAAAAGTTGTCATCTCATCAGAGATGCAACTTCGAGGGAAAAAGGTAGAATTTTCTCTCAGATTGGTGTGGATTATGTCATTATCTTGGTCGGTTGTTAAATTTTGGGTCACCGTCTGTTTTAGAAAAAAATTTTTTAAACAAAGTTTTCTCTTAAATCTATTTAGATCCAAATAGACACTGAATTTGTTAATCGGCTTTGTGGGGGCAAATTTTAATCCCTTCGCCAATAAACTGATCTGGGATTTCGTTAGTTCTTTTTTGGAAAGATTGAAGATTCCGTTCGATTTGGGTGCCTCTCTCTCCTTTCTTTTCTGTATGAGTGTTCCTCCCCTAGTTCCCCTTCTTCTATACTGCGTCTTCGCTTTGCTAGTGATGTTTGGTAAATGGGGGATTCCTTGCGTCTCCCTCTTATTTGCCTGTGCCAAAAATCCTCCTCTGTTGGAGCTGTTGTGAGTGGTTGGAATCTATTCTGTACTGGGATGCCATCATTATTCTGGGGGGATCTACATGGCATTGTGGGTTCATTAAGTAGTGTGGTTGTGGCGGGTCTTAACCCTCTTGGTCTCTCCCTTATTGGTGATCTAGGTTGTTTCCTTCTAACCACCTTCTCCCACCCTCCCCTACTGCGTGTCGGTGTATAGTGGGTTCTCCGTGGTGTTTGTGTGTGATGATTCCTTTGTGGTGATCGTGTATGGTAGTTCCTCCTTGGTGATCGTTCCCTAGGGTGATAATGGTCGGAAGTCCTCCTTATTTGGTCTCTACCCCTTCCCCTGTCATTCCTATAGGGCTCGTACTTATTTATTCTTTTCCCCTCATTATATTGGGTATTGAAATGGAATTGTTCCTTTCCTTTAGTGTACGTCCTGACCTGATTCTTTGCATAATCATCCTTATCACGTAAATACTTATTTTTCTTAATCTCAATTACATTTTTCTCCGTCCTTTCTAAATTCATCTGAATATCATTCATTGTACAGGTGTATTGTTCAGTAGTCATATTTTCAATTAGAAAGTTTTTAATTTCATTTATCTCCACATCGAGTTTATGTAGGGAATTCCCCCGTCTTTTAATTATCAAATTCATCATCCCAAAGGAGAAACTTTCCAAGAGGTCAGTCCATTCCTGTATAAAGTCTTCCTCATCTTGATCAAATGAGGGACTTTTCGTGAATCTCAGGCCTCTTGGAGTAATTTTCTCCCTGGTATATTTATCCAATGTTGCAACTTCCCATTTAATTTTGATTTCTTTGGTCAGTAATTTTTCCAATTTGAAACATGAATTACGTAATCTTATTTTTAATTCTTGTTCATTATTTCCTCTTGGTGTTGTGGGATTATTAAATAGAGCGTCTATGTTTTGGCCATATTTGGACCTTTTCTCAAACAGAGACATATTGGGTTTAGCAGCACACACAGAGATAGAGAGTGATACAAGACAATAAATATACAAAGTGTTCTGTGTTGTAAGGCGCTTAAAATAGTGAAACTTAAAGTGCTCTCAGTTATAGCAGCTTTCACACAAAAATAGGAACTCTCTATTCCTATTACATCAAATACAAAAAAAACACTATTTAACAGATAAGTGCCAAATTAGTGAAGGTGTGTAGCGCTAAAATGTGAATTACTTACTCCCAACTTATTGGGGATATAATAATTTAATATATAGATTTTTTACACTTTTTATTGTATTAATTAATATCTATATTTATTCATTTTAATAACTTTCTAATTTTAACAGTGGCTCATTCAATCACCTTTGGGTCTAGATCTATTTTGGATTCTAACAATGGGTGGACCAACACTTATATTGGTATGGTCTGGCTTGTATAAGAGTTTACGAATATTAATCATGCCCTCAATTATAGATATTATTTCCGCACATCACCACTTTTTTGGTTATTTATATATGTTTTTATAAGAGTTCACTAGTAGAATAGTGCCTATACTAATTTTTTTACATGTTATTATATCTGTTTTACCCTGATAACGAGCATATGGCTTTAGGAACTACACATTACAATGACTAAATGATGCCAGGACTTTGCCCATAACCAAAATGGAGACATGGACATCGATATAACGATGATTGAACGAATAAAGACACTAATGACACAACCATCTGCCATACTGATGCAAGAGAATGAAGTATTATGAACTATTGAGGCAAGATACAAAGAAAGATCTGTTTTTCTGGAGTCAGTGGGATCGGACTAATAGGACTACAGAGGTGTATACACAACTTTCAGGTTCCCGGAAGTGACGACACGCGCACGCGTGTGCGTGCGTGATGACGTCACGTATACGGGATAGATTACTGGCATATTGGAATTACACACCCATCTTCAACAGGAGCACTCGTGATTGGCTGTATCACGATCTCCTGCAACCAATCAAATGTTCAGACAGGGATATATATGTATGAGAAAGCAGGAAGTACATTACCAATTGAAAAAGCCGAACAGAATCGGCGAAACGCGTTTTGGACTTTGGACTTATCACCACTGTGTATGTATTGCAATTTATTTTTTAAAGTTTTATACTAACGGAATAAATATACATTTTATTGAATCTACACTTTGGTGGACCATTTATCCTGCTTAAAGAAGGGTAGAGTCACCCTAGAACTGGACTCATCTGCTTATACACTTAGAGCCAAGTGATAGGCTCTTTTTAAGGTGAGAAGCCATCTATATGTGTTTACACTATACCTTACCTGATTAAGGATTTCTGCACCAGGGCAATTCTCCCTGTTTCCCCCCTACCTCTTTGTTTTACATGCTTCTGAGGAACATCCTACACGTGGACCTAGAAGGTGTGTGCCACCTTAAGTGCACAACGGCGCAAGTGATTAGAGCCAGTCCATAATAGGCTCTAAACCACGTGAGTGCTTCCAATTTGGAATATATATATTTCCATTTTTAATTTAACAGTGTTGCACTATATATTTTTCCCTTTTGTTCTTATACAGCCATTTACAACTATTATATCCCCAATAAGTTGGGAGTAAGTAATTCACATTTTAGCGCTACACACCTTCACTAATTTGGCACTTATCTGTTAAATAGTGGTTTTTTTGTAACCTCCATATATGCTTACTAAGATGAATTAAGAGAGATCAGGTCTAGTAATCCCTACCAACACTAAAGCCATCAGCAGCAACATCATCAGTAGAAGGAAGAGTAGATGATCTTTTCACTGTGTCAGGGAAAATAGCTAATTGAACAAGTTTACCCAATAGCAAATTGAACAAGTTTACCCAATAGCAAATTGAACAAGTTTACCCACTTAGTCCACTCTCGTGGGGTTAATATTAGTTTTGCTGTGACTGTGGCAGCCTTTAATTTTAACCAGCAGAAAATTGATTATGAGCATGAGGGGATCATGAGGTGTAGGATTAGGGTTAAGACTAGGAATTGACCCTTTAAAAAAAAATTTGACAATTCGCTAACTCCATGGGAGTTATAGTAGGACAATTCCTACTCTGGGGAGAGAATAAGTGGGTCAATAATTTATTGTCACTGTTTTACTTCTCCTGGACTGGCTGTTTCACAGTGAAGACTTTGATTTCAGTTGCTAGCTGAAGGAGTGGATTGATGTCACCAGAGGAGTGTAATAAGTGAGTTGGTTGCCAATAGCTTGCTCATTTTACTTTTTTATGTAAGGCTTACTAGCTGCAGCAGCAGAGAGCTCTCTCTGCCTGTCTGATGCTGCTGTCTCTGCTCCTGCAGCTGAGAAATAAACCTTTGTGCAGCACCCCACCCAAGTAACTCAGATGAAAGTGGACTGTCTGTTCTGGGTGTAGAGTAAGTAGGTTGCCAATTTTACACACTCTTCCAGTTTGTTTCCCCCAGGACTAGGCTCAATGGTAAAGTGGCAACACCTGCTACAATCCACTGCTGTAGCTGGTAAAGTGCTAGAATTATGTAATTCCACACTAAAAAACTGTTTCCACTCAACGGAAGAAGGTCAAGAATGGTGTTGCCAGGGGTAAAACAAGTAAGTGGGTCACCAAATGGCTACTCATGATTTTTGTTTTGCAAAAAAAAAAGAAACAGAGTGCCATGACTTAATGGCTGTAGCTGCTCTCCTGTCTGTATAACATGACTGCCTGCTGATGCTGTTGTCTCTGCTATAGCAGATGGGAAACATTTGTGGACCTGAGCAGCTCACAAGCTGAATAATTCCAGTGTATCTCAGGTGTCAGAGCGAGATGTAGAAATATGCTGCTTAATGTGCTGACAAAGTGAGTCCATTGCCCACTGCCCACTCTCTCTACCAATTTTGTTTCCTCTGCACAAAAAAAAGTTGAAACTGATAAGTAGGCCAACAACTTTAATACTTTAAATATGTTTATTGTTTATTCTCCATTTTTTCTCTTTCGTTTCTTTTGCATTGTTTCCCATCTTCTGGCTGCATTGGTGGTGCAAGTCACCAATTTACCAGTGATTCACTCTCTTTTTCTAGCCTTCTATTTTCTCTCTCATGCAATGTTTCCCCCTGTTTGGCTCCATTAACTTTGTGGCAATACCAACTACAGTCTTCTATTGCAGCTACCAAGAAGCTAGCAGAATGCTCTTTCATTACCACTGTTAAGCAGGGCATTTTACTGTCTGTGTCCCTCTAGTATATCTCAGGTACCAAAAGAAAAGAGAGTGAGCGCTAGTTAACAAATGGGCAGCAACCCTAGAAGGGAGATCGCTGAAAACCCTTAAAATACAAAGATAGTGAAAAAAAGGAAGTAAGGGTTGCACCAAATCCTACAGTAAGATATATTACAATGAGCTGTAAAAATATAAGAGAATACAACAGCACAAAATTTTTTATAAAATATTCAAATATCAGTAAAAAGAGTCCAATTGGAAGGAACTTACTCACACCAAATATTGAATAAAGTGCTTGAACGGGAGTAATAGCCTCACTGTCTTTATCCGGATGAATCCACTCATATGAAAAACAAAACCAGATACAAGGAACCAATAGTGCAATATGAACAGTCCAATTTCTTTGTTAGTGGAATAGATGGAAATAAACTCACATGATAGAGCTATAGCTAGCTCTAGTGTGGAGGGCATACATCGGTATAATCCCTGCTTATGGGATATGCAGTTAGTTTCTTCTGACTGGGGTATGGCCCACACTCAGGAAAAGGGTAAAAAGAGACAACTAATAGTGCTCACCGAATAAAAGCAACAATATAAAATAACTAAAATAGTACTCACAAGCAAAGAACAGACTAAAAGCGTTGGTGGTATGATCCCCACCTAGATTTCTTGGAGTACAGAATACTAAAAATGCCAGGTAAAAAAATCAAGTGTATAAAAAAGATAGTTGGCACAAGGGGAGTGACCAAATAATCTTTATTACAATACACAATTTAAAATTCCACACTGTTTTTTTATTACCACTTGAGAAAACCCTAAGGGGAGAAATGCATTGTGGTTTTTATGCTGTTGTGAAAATAAAGTATTTTGGCTACCTCACTTACCTGCGTTTTAGCCATATATTTTTAGAACTTATTATTTATTTTTATACTTTTACCTGACATCTGGACCCATCACCTACTGTGGACAACCAACCAAAGAAATCCTTGGTGGGGATTATACCACCCAGACTTGATACATAGAGCGGTTAGTATTGTAAGTATATTTTTATTTACCTTATTGATACTTACCTATCTATATAGAGAGCACTATTGGCTGCATTTTTTGTCATTCCATATGATCTATCTCATCGTTATCCAGTTGTAATTTACCGTCATTCTACTGTGTACCAAAACCAGAGGGATATCCTGCAAGTGGGGATTGTATACCACTGCATGCTGTTTTACCTAGAGCTGGTTATAGTTCTACCAGATGTTGACATCTTATCCAAGTGTCATTTGTCCTACCACGTACTAAAATATTGCACTATTGGCTTGCCTCTGTTTTTGCTTAGTTTTTATATTCGGCTATTAAGTGAAGATAGCAAGAAAGTCCCATACCAGGACTAGAAGATCTATTGCCACCTTTGAGACTGTGCTGTACCATTTGGTATTTTTTATTCTTCTTTTTTTTTTTTTTTAAATTCTTTATTTTTGGTCTGACGATCAAGATGATGCACAATAAGGCAGATACATTCATGCATGTGACAACGCAGTGTCAGAGATTGTGTTACAGAATGCAAAGTACATGGATTATTACGGTTATTATGCACATATCATGTACTCCGTGTGTGTTTTCGTCAGGTATTTTCTGTTTTGTAGGCAAGCACAAGTAACTATGTACAATGGTAGTAGTGTGGAGGGGTAGGTTTGGTAGGGATAGGGTCTCTCTGCGTCCCTGTGGGGCCCAGGAGTAGAACCCCATTCCCTCTTGCTGTTTGCGTCTTATCCGTGAGTGGTAGTTTGTTACTCCTCGTGCCAGATCGTTTGTCTGGGGTGCTTGCATTCGATGATCATGTAGAGAGGAAAGATAAAGAACTAGAGACAAGTAGAGTTTGGAAAGGATAGCGTAAGATGATCTCCTGAAGGTCCAGAGACAGGGGTTGCCATTCTCTTCTGGCTGCGCCCTATGCCCTGGTTTTGACCAGGAACCCGTCCTGAAGTGGTGCCGCTACCACCCGTTCGGGTTCCGGTGTGTCCGTTGTTGATGGGGGAATCCCAATCACTGTTACAGCTATTTAGCTTGTGGATGCCGCCCCACGTCCCGGGTTGTGGTTAGGTGTCAAACTGCTCCCACAGATCCCACACCTTGTAGAACTTTGTTACAGTGTTTCGCACCTGGGCGGTTAATTTATCCATTAAGTAGTTGTCTCGCAACTTTGTCTTAACCAAAGAGATCTGCGGAGGGTCCGGGCATGACCATTGTTGTGCTAAGGCCCTTCGGGCCGCTAGGTATATCATATTTAGGAGTTTTTGTTCGTGTCTGAGGAGGCCCTCTGTAGGTCTGGATAGCAGGCACGCCCACGGATCCAGCGTCAGTCATTTTTGCATAATTTGTGAGCTAAGCTCTACTATGCTGCGCCAGTATGCTGTGACCCTCGGGCACTCCCACCACATGTGTATGTAGGTGCCCCTTTCTCCACACAGATGCCAGCAGTCGTCTGTGGGGCTTAATCCCATGTGTTTTTGTTTCACTGGTGTCATGTACCATCTAAACATTGTTTTATAGGACTGTTCCTGAAGTGTTACGCATATAGTGGTTTTGGTGCATGCCTCCCATATATCTTGCCACTCCGTTCCCTCCAGTACCTCCCCCAGGTCGGCTTCCCATTGGTCAGTGTATCGTAGCGTGCCCCTCCTGTCTAGAGCCCCATTGAGATGGTCATATAGTAGTGTGATAAGTTTAGTTTGGGTGGTTTCAGTGTAGCACACTTTTTCAAAAAAGGTCAGTGGTGTCAGGGCAGCCTTCCGTACTTCGGGTGTTAGTGCGAAGTCTCGGATTTGCATATATCTAAAATAGTCTCTTGTTCGTAAAGTGGCTTTGGTGCTTAGGTGCTCGTATGTAACTATGTTATGGTTCACATATAAGTGGGTGTAGCGTTGTAGCCCTGTGGCCTCTATCCCTTTATAGTCTTGGGCCCTCAGCCCTGGGGGGAATGCCCTATTTCTGAGAACTGGTGTCATTGGGGACGGGTGTGAGCTTAGGGTGAATTTCTTGTTGGTTTGGTCCCATATTTGTATGGAGTTGAGTATGGCCGGGTTCATGGTACGCAGTATGGTTCTTTGTGATTTTGGCGTCCATATGAAGAATTGTGGGAGATCTTGATCCGTCATTAGGGACTCCATGTCCACCCATCGTCTCCTGTCAGGGGGTGAGTGCCATTGTACGATTTGGGTAAGTTGTGCTGCTAAATAGTATGTGTGAATATTAGGTAGTCCTAATCCCCCCCTGGGTTTTGGTCTATACATGAGGGCGCGTGCTATTCTCGGGCGTTTATTCTGCCAGATGAAGGCGTCGATCGCCCGTTGCATGCTTGTCAGGTTCCCCCGAGTTACCTGTATCGGGAGTGCCTGAAAGAGGAACAGTAGCCTCGGCAGCACATTCATTTTTATGGAGTTTATGCGCCCTAGCCAGGAGATGGGTCTGTCCGCCCACTGTTCCAGTTCTGTGATGAGGGTTCGAATGAGGGGTGTGTAGTTGCGGGCGTATAGGTTGGTTGTATTAGCAGTGAGGCGGACGCCTAAGTACATGAACTCATCGGTCGCGATCTTTAAGTGATATGTGTTGTGTATTTGTGTTACGTCTGAGGGTCCTAAGTGGAAGGGCATGGCGACCGATTTGGAATAGTTGATTTTGTACCCGGCGATATTGCCAAATCGCTCCAGTAAGAGCGTTAAATGGTGGAGGGAGGTCATGGGTTCCTGAAGCGTTAGCAGGACGTCATCGGCGTACGCCGAGACCGTGAATGGTGTTCCCTTGATCTCAATGCCTTTGATGTGTGGGTGTTGTCGAATAGCCTGCAGGAGGGGTTCCAAGGATAGGGCGAACAGTAAAGGGGATAGGGGACATCCCTGTCTGGTTCCGTTCCCTAGTGAGAAAGGTGTTTTTCGTGCCCCCGTTATGACTATTTGTGCCCTCAGGTCAGTATAAAGTGCTTGTATCGCTGTTACGAATGATTCTGGGAACCCCTGAAACCGAAGAAGCCCAAACAGGTATGGCCACAGTACTCTATCGAAGGCCTTCTCCGCGTCCAGTGATAGCGCTAGAGAAGGTGCCCCGGATTCCCCCATATGCCATAGCGTGCTTACTCCCCTGCGTGTGTTTTCATATAGTTGGCGGCCTGGTATAAAGCCCACCTGGTCTGGATGAATTAGGCGTGGGAGTAGGGGAGTGAGTCTGGATGCTAAAATTTTTGCGAATATCTTGAGGTCGGTGTTTATAAGTGAAATTGGCCTGTAACTAGGGGCTAGTGTGTCGTCCTTTCCGGGTTTTGGCAGGAGTACCACGTTTGCCGTTGCCATGTCTCTGTCGGGAGTCCCACCCTGCATAAAGTGGTTGCTGAGGGCTGTGAGAGGGGGGGCTAGTGTCTCTTTGAATTGCTTATAATAACTAATGTCATATCCGTCTGGCCCTGGTGCCTTATTACCTTTCAGGGATGCTATAGCTGCCTCCACTTCGGTCTGTGTAATCGGTTCTCTCAGAGAGGCTGCCTCCGCTCCATTCACTTTGTGAATGTCAAGTTCGGAGAGAAATTGATGTATGCTCGCCATATATGACGTGTTGGTGGCCTGGAGGTGGGTGGCGTGGTTGTAGAGGCCGGAGAAGTATGACGTGAATACTTCATTAATAATATCAGGCGTCTGAGCTAGTTCATTGGTTGGCGTGCGTAATTTCGTTATGGCCTTACCGCGAAGCCGCGGGCGAAGCACCCTGGCCAGGAGTGTATCTGTTTTATTTGCCTTCTCGTAAAATAATTGTTTTGACCACAGTATTGAGTGCGATACCGCCTCCAGTGTGATGTCTCTGATCGAGTGTCTAAGTGCGTTTAGTTCCCTAAGTTTCGAGTCTGTCGGGTTGGCTTTGTGTTGTTGCTCCGTTTTGCGTAGAGCTGACTGTAGTTCGAGCAGGTGTTTTGTGTTAGCTCGCTTTTTTTGGGTGGCTATTTTTATAAAGTGTCCTCGTAAGACTGCTTTATGTGCTGCCCAAACCGTGGTGGGGTCTGCTTCGGGGGTTGTATTAAGTTCAAAATATTCTGTGATAGCCTGTCGGGTTGTGATTTGTGTGGTGGTGTCCCTTAGGAGGCTAGTATTTAGTTTCCAGGCCCAGTTGGAGTTATATCTAAGGTTGCTGAGGGTTAGTGTTATGTCAGCATGGTCTGACCATGTGATGCTGTTTATGTCCGTGTGAAGGGCTTTAGCCATCCCTGCCCCATTGAGGAATATGTTATCTATTCTGGAATAAGTGTTGTGTGGTGTGGAGTAAAACGTGTAGTCGGAAGTAGTCGGGTGTTGCATCCGCCATGCGTCCAGGAGGCCTGTGTGAGTTAAAAATGTGTGTAATAGCTTGTCTTGGCTCCCTCTGCCCTGCGATCTCACGGTGCCCGGTTTCGAGCTTCTGTCTATTGCCGGGTATGGCACCGCGTTGAAGTCACCGCCCACAAGGAGAATTCCCCCCCCAGCCCCCGCCACCAACATCTCCAGGCTCGTCCAAAATATCTGGTCCGGTTCATTGGGTGCATAGACATTTATGATGTGTACCTTGGTGGTGTATAGTGTGCCCCCTATGTATATAAATCTGCCCTCTGGATCTGCTTGGGTGGTGGTGATGTGTAATGGACAATTTTTATGGAGGAGGATCGCCACCCCTGCTCTTTTGCGTTGTGTACGAGCCTCGTGTACTGTCGTGTAGGTTCTGTCAGTCAGTTTGGTGGGCGCCGACCTGGGGAGGTGCGTCTCCTGAATCAGTGCTATGTCTACTTTCTTGGATTTTAGGTCCCTTGCTAACATCCTTCGTTTGTTAGGGGAGTTGAGGCCTTTAACATTAAACGATAGTACCTTAAGAGCCATGTGGTGGCATAAGTAGTGCAGTTGAGATTGCGGGACCTCTGGTTCTCCGAGTATCGTGGAGTGCCCAGTGAGTTGAGTTAATCATGGGGGCCCCCTCCCCGTGGGACGCGGGCGGCATCCAGGTAGAGCGTGTAAGTTGGAGATCGGTACTTGTCATAAGAGATTGTAAAAGAGAAAGGAATAAAAGGTGAGTATTTAGAAACCTCATCTTCAAAAAACATAGAAATAAACATATATATAAACAAGTGAAATAAACATACAGTAATAATCTGGTCTTAACCTGTGCCAGATTAAGGTGGGGGTGCTCACCCCCTCCGAGTGGCGTATAAAAGTTCACCCCTCGGATTAGGTGATCTCCCTGCGCTTTCCACTGTGGTGTGGTAGGCAACTAACGTAGAGTCAAATCCCCTAGTCTGAGGTGATTTCATGGGTTGGTAGGGGTTATGCTGTATTAGGAGCTCCGTGTATAGTGGCTGTGTTTCTCCTGCCGTATAGCAGAGGTCTCCCCTTGTTGTTTGTGTTTCGTATTTTGCCTAGTATAGGATCCCTAAGGTCTGCTGGGGTGCAGGGTCCTCTGGGCGTCATGTGGAGGAGTAGGCCTCGGTCTTGTCTTGGGTCCCCTGGTATTTTTTTTTTTTTTTATTTTATTTTTTTTTTATTTTTTTTTTTAGGGGGGGTTTTCCCTTGCAGCCCCCTCCTCCCCTTCTCGGCAGTGCCTGTCTCGCTATGCCTTCGTGTGTTAGGTGTGTTCCATGACTCCCCTGTCCCCGCCAGGTATCAAGGGCCTGTCTTGGGCCTCATGCGCATTAGCTGCATGTCCGCGTGCTGCCGCGGAGGCGGTTGGTGTCTGGGTGTTTAACCCCTCGGGCCTAGAAGACATCAATGCATGTACTCCAGTATTTCATCAGGACATCAGATATAGCATTATACATCACATTGTTCCCTCTGAGTCACTCTTCCCCCTCCCCCCCTCCCAAACCCCCCGCCTCATTGCCAGTGACCTGTTGTCCCCCCAAATGATAAGGCTTGGTACGTCATTTCTATTGGGAAAACTTAGCTGTCCATCTTGCAGATATTGCAGTCTTAAGTCCTGTGGGAGCCCCCACAGGGCTAGAGATGTTAGCTGCAGCTGTTAGTTCTCCTGATCAGCTCGTAGTGAAACCGTGTACCAGTCTCGTGGGAGAGGTGTGAGGGCCTGCCTAACCGGTCCCGGTAAGGCAAAGTCTCGCGGGGGAGCGACGTCCAGGTCTTGCAGGAATTTGCGCGGGTCTCCTCCTGGTGATAGCGTGAGCGTTTTTCCGGCTTTGAATGCTACGATTTTAAATGGATGGCCCCAGGTAAAGCGGATCTCATGCTGCCGTAAGATGTCTGTTAATGGCCTCCACTCCCGCCGTCGCTGTAGTGTGCTGGGGGCTAGATCTTGATAAAGGGAGATGGGTTTGCCCTTGTAAGTGAATTCATGGTGTCTGTTGTGTCGCAGGAGGGCCTCTTTAGTGGCGTAGTAATGGAAACATATTATAATGTCTCTTGGCACGTCAGCGTTTAGGCGCCGGGCCCGCAGAGCCCTGTGCGCCCGATCCATCGCCCACTGGGCCTTTGGTATATCCGGCAGCATTTCACTAAAGTACGCCTCTAGGAGGGGTGCAATAGGGCCTTCTTTTGGTGCTTCTGGCCAGCCCCTGATGCGGAGATTGTTCCGTCTGGAGCGGTTGGAGAGATCCTCCACTTGCATTTCCAGTTCCAGCAGGTGATGGTTTGTCTGGAAATCTATTCATTAATAGGACTATACAAAGTGCCCAAAAGTCACCCATTTAGATAGGTAGAAATGAGATTTACTCTAAATCAAAGAAAAGGAGTATTTACAGTAACCATACGAATGTGGAATTCTCTGCCAGAAGAGGTGGTTTTATCAAAACCTGTACAGATTTCTAAATAGATATCAATGAATTATTGCAAAAATATCATTTTCAGGGATATAATATGTAATATGTGGGGTAACAGCTTCTTGATCCACGCAGAAATCTGACTGCAATTCTGGAGCTGAGAAGGCTTTTTTTCTGGTTTGTTGCAAATTTGAAAAAAAAACAAAAACTTTTTTTGCCTTCTTTTGGATCAACAGCAGAAACAGATGTGACAAAGGGTGAACTTGATGGACGCAAGTCTTTTCTCAGCCTCTGTAACTATGTAATTTTATTACTGAAGGCACATGCAGAAAAAAAGCATGGGAATCAGACCAAAAAGCCCCCCTTTCCTGCAGAGCTAGCTTGTCAGTATTTCTGCTGTATCCCATATATTAACAGATTGGCAGTAAATAATTATGACTACCTTTGGAATTGGTCTAGCCAACTCCTAACATTTTTGTAGATGACTCAGGGATAGAAAATTCACTAATTATTTCAATATAAGTGTACATACAGAACCTTCCTTCTTCCCAAAAAAATGACACGCTAAATATTGCATGTTTTAATATAAAGTAGTAGAAAATACGGTTTGTCTTTTTTTTTCACAGTCCCAGCACAGTTCTGTAACACATTTGAATCAAACAATAGGAACATGATATATTCTATCTTTAAATAATTTGTTCATATTTTATGAAACATACTTTCTTATAGGTATTTTACCTCTTCCCAAGATATATAATATAAAACACTAAATGAAATGACATACATGTATGTATAATTCATATTTTGCTTCATAGAACATTACTCCCAAAGGTCTACAGTACATGCTGAAAATCAAAATGTCATTAACCTGATAAATGGATGCGTTCCCAAAACAGTATTTACATTGTTCATGATAAATTCATCTACATAAATAAAATATTACCTAGAGAAAAGTTTATTTCAAAATACCGCTACCTAAGATTTCAACTTGAAAAGTAAGTCTGCTTACTTGGACTAAGTCTAACCTTCAGATTACAGAAATGTTCATAGTGTTTCACTAACCAAGCAAGATGATCTCTATGTGTATAAAAGATTAAAGAAAAGTACAGTATTTAAGAGTAGACTAGAACACAGGTATTAAATACCAGTTGAAAAAAGATGGTCCAGGCACTCCAATGCTTAAAGGCATATTTATTAGAACCATCAGAACACAGCAACGTTTCAACCCAAAATTGGGCCTTTGTCAAGCTATTTCCCACCAGACATTGTGAGGTTTTCATAGGCAGTAAATAAAAACCAGCGCAACAATCAAACAATTAGTTAATAAATTAATTAATTACATAATTAATAATGTTAATGTTTTGGTACTTATTTAGTTCTTAAATTATTTTTTTTAATTAATTAATTCATTCACAAATGTTTTGATTGTTGCATTTGTTTTAATTTACTACCTATAAAAACATTTCTGGTGTGAAATAGCTTGACAAAGACCCAGTTTTAGGTTGAAATGTTGCTGTTTTCTGATGGTTCCAATAAATGTGCCTTTAAGCATTGGAGTGCCTGAACCATCTTTCTTCACATGGTAATTATGTCCTAATGGGCTAGTGCTGGTCCATGGTCTAGTTAAGCACCTAATTGGGTCGTGGATTGAGTACAATTTATGCTGTTTGTATAACACAGGTCTTGTGATCAATGTAAAGATTAAGCATTTAACCCCTTAAGGACCAAACCTCTGGAATAAAAGGGAATCATCATGTCAGACATGCCATGTGTCCTTAAGGGATTAAACAGTCCTATCCTGAAACATGAAATCAGGATAACAATGCACAAATACTGCAATGAAAAATATAATCTTAATTTGTTACATAACACAGTTAATAATCATATTCACTCTACATTGCATCCACACACTAAAGGTTAAGTTGCACTGACTTTGCAACCAATTTGCATAATGCTAAGTGATGTAATTATTTCAGAGAAAAGTTAAGGTTGGCTCTTTGTTAAGGCACCAAAACCACTTCTGCTTAATTAAGTAGCTTTGGTGCATAGATCCTATACACGCCGTCTCACTGCTCAATTCTCTGCTTTTTAAGAGTTAAATAACCATTTTTGCAACCCTATCCACACTTCTCCTGCCTGACAATTGAACAATATCCCTACACACTTCCTGCAAACATATTCCAATTCCATCCCTATCTTACATTCAGCATTGTTATTCAGAATATTTACTTTAGGACTTGCAGGGGGTTGGGTGCTTTTTTTCACCCTTCTTGTCAGTTATATAAGGCATTCACTAGTCTAATTGAGAGCTAATGCTGGCATAATATATTGACCCCTGCCTGCAGCTTTCTGTGTAAAATACATCTCTCACAAAAAAAATATTGAATAATTCATCAAAGCCTGCAGAGCAGAAAAAAATAATCCATTCATTCTTACAGACCTCGTCTGGACAGCCTCAAAGGAGCACATTTTGGGGTCCTTTACACAGTTATTTTGAGTATTTTATTTGATCATATTCATCCTTTGCATGATTTGTGTGCTTCATGTTTAGGGTACATTCTGATTCAAAATTTGTCCGATCAACCCACATTTGGACGAATTGCAGTTCATAATGAAACAAATATCCAAATCTAATGTTTTGTGGAATGTATTAATTCACACCCCAAAAATTAGATTATCTTAAAATGATCTCATAAATGATTGAAGAAAGGTTTTGATTTATTTGAATTAAAAAGGTAACATTAAAACAAATTACATAAAGTGCAAGAAAGTAAATTACATTGTCTACATTGGAAACCTATGCATTTAAAAAATATATAATTTTATAAAAATTCTTTTAGATAGGCATATATAATAAATATATATATATATATGTCATGTTTCAGTGTTTGCAGATGACACAAAACTTTGTAAAATAATACAATGTGAGCAAGATATTACTTTGCTGCAGAAGGATTTAGATAGACTGGAGGACTGGGCACTCAAATGGCAGATGAAATTTAATGTTGAAAAATGCAAAGTTATGCACTTCGGCGTAAAGAATACACAAGCAAGGTATACCCTTAATGGAAGCGAATTAGGGATAACAACACACGAAAAGGACTTGGGAATTGTTATAGACAACAAACTATGCAACAATGTGCAATGTCAATCAGCAGTGGCCAAGGCCAGTAAGGTATTGTCATGCATGAAAAAGGGCATTCATTCTCGGGACGAGAATATCATTTTGCCTCTCTATAAATCACTGGTAAGACCACATATTGAATATGCTGTGCAATTTTGGGCACCTGTTCTAAAGAAGGATATCATGGCACTAGAAAAAGTGCAGAGGCGGGCTACAAAATTAATAAAAGGAATGGAACATATCAGCTATGAAGAAAGGTTAACAAATTTAAACCTATTTAGTTTAGAAAAACGTCGCCTGAGAGGGGATATGATAACATTATACAAATATATTCGGGGCCAATACAAACCATTGTGTGGAAATCTATTCACAAACCGGACTTTACATAGGACACGAGGCCATGCGTTTAGACTGGAAGAAAGAAGATTTCGTCTAAGGCAAAGGAAAGGGTTTTTTACTGTAAGAACAATCAGGATGTGGAATTCTCTGCCTGAAGAAGTGGTTTTATCAGAGTCCATACAGATGTTCAAACAGCTACTAGATGCATACTTGCAAAGACAGAATATTCAAGGATATAATCTTTCAATGTAGGGTAATAACTGCTTGATTCAAGGATAAATCTGACTGCCATTCTGGGGTCAGGGGGGAGTTTTTTGTCCTAGCTTGTTGCAAAATTGTGCTTCAAACTGGGTTTTTCTTTTTTTTTTTTTTCTTTTGGATCAACAGCAAAAAACAGGTGTGAGGAAGGCTGAACTTGATGGACGCAAGTCTCTTTTCAGCTATCTAACTATGTAACTATGTAACTATGTAATATACCCCTCCTGTGATATATATATATATATATATATATATATATATATATATAAAAATATAGAGAACTCCGCACTCAATGTACCTGTCTTGTTCTTGCCTTGGTGCTGCCTCGGCCGTCAGAATGTATAATGCTAAAAACGAGTGCACTCGAAAGGACTTGATAGAAAATTATTCCAATTTATTCACATACGTGCCAGTGATAGGTTCAACGTTTCAGTCCTCGTAGGACTTTTATCAAGACAATCAAAAGGCGGGTAAACACAGCTTAAATATAGTGGAAACAAACTTCAATTGGAGAGTGAGAACGAGGTTGTGATATCACCTGTGATAGGTCAGAGTTCAATAGACATGCCTAGAAAGATTTAACCCTTGGTAGTGCTCCAATAGCAACAATACAAAAAATCCATAAAACATCAGTCAAAACCGATCAAACGATATACTTAATGATCCTAATTTAATAATAAATCGTATGGGTGATAAGATCTAGAATGTCTGTGCTGTGGAAACATAAAATTAAAATTAAAATTAAAATCAAGAAAAATAAACCATGGAGGACCCCATAGAGTGGTAAGTCTACTAAAGATCTACCTTGTGGAGCACCCAGACACAGACTAACCATCTAGCCAGCATAAACATAACATGTCAAAGAGACTAGTTAGACTGCATAGGGAAATTGCATAATTACAAATTAAATCTACAGTATACAACTGCTGAATATCCTATTAGTGTGTACCTTGCATAAGATGCAGATACCATGGAAACAGTCTGGGCTAAATTATGCTAAATTGTGCTATAGTGTAATATATCTATGCTGTTACTTTGTAGTTATTTTATAAAGAACTATTAAGGCTTACTATCTTTTTGAGATAAAACAATTCAATGGGTTAATTTCATTTAGCCCACCGGGGGACACTGTACCCAATGTAAAAATCCAGTAAGCTTCTCGCTGGAGAAGCAAATTATCCCAATCACCTCCTCGTCGTGGGGCCGGGACCTGTTCAATTCCCATAAATTTAAGAGTCGGCAATGAATGTCCAGCCACAAGAAAATGTCGAGCTATAGGAGTGGTAGCTGTGCCACTAGAGAGTGCCATCCTGATAGTAGATCTATGACCCCTCATTCGTTCTCGAAGATCATTTGAGGTTTTGCCAATGTACATAAGCCCACATGGGCATAAGATGCGGTATACAACATGTGTGGTGGTGCAAGTAATGCGTTGGCGTATTTTATATTCTTTGCCAGAATGGGGATGAAAAAAGGACTTCCCCGGGGTCATATCTTTGCAGGCTGTACATTTAAGGCATCGAAAACACCCAACGTTGAAGTGTTCAGATCGATTTGGCTCCTGTAAATCAGTATGTACGAGGTAATCCCTCAAATTTTTGCTTCTCCTATAACTCATAATTGGAGTTTGGTGGAATGTAGCCGGTAATGTAAGATCTTTTTTAAATATCTCGTAGTTACTGCGGATCATTTTGGAAAAGCTCAGAGACTGTGAATGGAAAGTTTGTGGGAAACTTAATCTGGGCACCTTGCTGCGGTTTGATGGTCCCTCCATATGTAACTGCATTGTTTTGACGTATGCTTGGTCAAGTATATACTTGGAATATCCCCTTTGGATGAATTTCTCAAACATCTCTTGAATTTGTTTGTCGGTTCTGTTTAAATCAGAGTTGTTCCTCATAACCCTGATAAACTGTGACACCGGAAGTGATTTAATCAAATTAGGTGGATGATGACTAGTTGCATGTAGCAATGTATTGCGATCAGAGGTTTTAGCAAATAACGTGTAGCCCAATTTATTATTCTCAATAAAGATGCGTAAATCCAGAAAGTCCATTTGTGTGTCACTGATTTGGTATGTGAATCTAACAGGTGAGTCCAGGGTGTTCAGCGATTGCAGCATGTCTAGTAATGTTGATTCTTCTCCAACCCAGATAATGAACACATCATCGATGTATCTAAGATATTTAAGAATCTGGTGACCATATTTATGTAGGATGTGCTTGTATTCATACATGTACATGTATGCATTCGCGTACATGGGTGCCATAGGGGCACCCATGGACGTCCCAGAAACTTGAATATAAAATGATTTTTCAAATCTAAAGTAGTTTAACGTTAGACATAGTTCCAACAGTTCCAATATGAATTCAATTGGGGGCTCGATTTTTCCAGAATATTGTAAAAGTACTTGTCGCATAGATTGTATTCCCTCATCATGAGGGATGATGGTATACAAACTGCTCACGTCGATGGCTGCCAGAAAGACCCCCCCTGGAGGAAGATCGATAGACCTCAGGGTGGTGATAACCTGGGCGGTATCTTTGACATATGTAGGTAATGTCATAACTGGTATTTTGAATTTGTTGTCCAGCCATCTTCCAATAGGTTCCAGGAGGCCCCCAATAGCTGAAACAATCGGGCGACCCGGTGGTCTCTCCAGATTTTTGTGTACTTTCGGGAGTGTGTATATAACAGGACATCTCGGCTGAGTCTCAAAAAGGTACTCATATTCCGATGTGGTGAGAAAGCCAGATTCTAGACCCCTCTGTAACGTCTGCTGTATAATCTTGCTAAACTCCTTGGCGGGGTCAATATCAGTATGTTTGTAAACAGAAGTATCAGATAGTTGTTTCAGGATTTCCTCCCTATAGTTCTCATAATTTTGAAGAACAATAGCGCCACCCTTGTCAGCCGGTCGTATGGTGATAGACTTGTCATTAGCCAAGTTGTAAAGAGCTTCTCTTTCACCTTTGGTAATATTAGATCTATCTTGGTTTTTAATGGTTGTCATTTGCGTCGTTTCGGTCTTAAGACAATGGAAAAATTTTTTCAAAGTTACATTAGCAGACAGGGGGTCGAAGGAACTGCGTAATCTGAAGCGTTCAGAATCTGCCTTGCTCAATTGATCATCCCGTTGCTTGTCTTGATTGTCTTGATAAAAGTCCTACGAGGACTGAAACGTTGAACCTATCACTGGCACGTATGTGAATAAATTGGAATAATTTTCTATCAAGTCCTTTCGAGTGCACTCGTTTTTAGCATTATATATATATATATATATATATATATATATATATACACACACACCTTTTACCAATAGATGTGGACTATGTGGACCCATGATAGTTGAACAAAAATTGTAGTCCAGACACTCAAGGATCAAATCAGCAGGTTTATTGGAACAGAGTGCAAAGTTTCGATCCCACAAGGGATACCACAACCTGCTGAATTGATCCAGGAATGCCTGGACTACAATTTTTGTTCAACTATCACAGGAGGGGTAGCCAACCCCTGGTCTGGTTGCACCAGGTTTTTTATAAGTGTGCTGTATTCCTCTCTCTTTTTTTTTTGTTTATACACTATGTGGACACGTGCACAATTTGATAATTTTTATTTTAGATTGAATTAATAAAATATGAGAAAAGCTATGAAAGACACCTCACACCCAGCTATGCTCAGGGACTACAGGGGAAGCATAGACTTTATTTTGTATTGAGAATATATGGTAAGAGAACTGCTCAACCTTATGGAATCAAAATAACTTGATGAAACAAAGCACAGATTCACCTATCTTCATTAACAGGGAGTAATACATAGCTCAGAACCTAATAAACCTATACCTCAATTTTGGGACATGAGAAGGAGTGGTCCCTCTAGAATACATTGAGAGTATACAAATTAAATGCCTCGTGAAATACTATATATTTTCTAGGTTAAATCGAGTGCATTTTAAATAAATGTCTTACTGTACCTATACAAGAAACAATGCATCTTTTCAAGCAAATTAATCTTGAAATAACTGTGAAAATGTATGACTATAAATGATGCACTAGAGATTTTACTTCAAGCTTGATATAGGAACTATATGCTGTAATGGTGTAATGGTGGATAAATAAAAAAAGTGTATATAGTGGCTCAATAAGAGACAAAATCAATATTACACATCAATAGTAAATTTACGTAATATAAATACATTTTTAAAAAAAATTATAAGGAAAAAATGAAGTTTAACAAAAGAAAGTCAAACCCACAACAACCCAACATTTAGCCTTCCACAACAACCTTCATAAATAGGTGTATCTTCTATGCATCATTTTGCAATGATATCAACTAAAGGGTTTCACTTATTCCCATAGGTGTGAGGTTGAGTTCTCTTTGGTAAAATTGTGTGTGTTTGGGTTAGCTTGAAAAAAACGTCATGATTATTTCTGTACACAGATTATCATTAGTACAAAACAAAAATTGTACCTCATTTTTTTTTGTAATACTTTTTATTAAGAAATTTTGTTTTTATATATACAAAACAGTTCAAAAACTACGTACATACAATCATACAGAATACATCCGATTGATATAATTAAATCATTCGATGTAAAAAGAATACATTGTTTAGGATATAACCATCAATCAACCAGATATAGAGAAAAAAAAAAAAAAGAAATACATGACAGAAAACAGGAAGTCGTTCATTTGGCATAAACAGAAGTCTATAGAAAATTAGTAAGAAGTATATCAATGGAAGTGAACATAACTTTAAGTGCATGTTGTCCATGAGGTAGGTTCCCCTATCTAGGTAAAATTCCATCTTTCATACCCCCAGCACCAAAAATATTTATTAGTTACCATAAAGTAGAGAACAATTTTTTAGCCAAGTTGAATACCAGTCTGTTTTTTTTTTAAAGCACTGCCCAGTTTTTAGTAATATCATGTTCCATTGTCAGTTGGAATTTAATTTGTTTAATCAAGGAAACTTTCTGAAAAGAGTCAGAAGATTTCCACTGTCTCGCTATGATAATTTTAACTGCAATAAAGCAGTGGATAGCTAGACAAATATGTTTACTTGATTTAAAAGGCCAGTTCAAATGGAGAAGGGCTAAAGCTGGATTTTTATTTATGTCTTTAAATGATACCTCACTCAAAGATATTTCGGAAAAGATATTAAAAGCCCAGGCCCATATTGACTTAAGTGCTGGGCAAGACCACCATATATGAACATATGTACCAGAATAGGTGCCACATCTCCAGCAAGTAGGGTCTTGGGAGGTATACATTTTGGCCAATCTTGTCAGAGTGTAGTACCATCTGTGGAGTAGCTTATAGTGGCACTCAGTCAAATTTAGGCCATGAACAGATTTATTTACAAGAATTATAGAAGAAAACCAGTCATTTGGGGAAATCATTAAATTGAGTTAGTTTTCCCATATTTTAACCAGTTTATAGGGAAAGGTATCTAGGCCTTTAAAAAGCGAGTTGGCGACCGAAATAACTCTGGGTACAGTTTGAAAAGAAAATAAAGTTTGCAACTCTTTAGCTCAAGGAAACGAAGATTGAATAACATGTTTCTGAATATAATGTTTAATGCGGATGTAAGAAAATAATTCTTTAGATGGTAAATGAAGACTATCTACAATCTGTTGAAAGGGTAGAATATTGTCACCCTGCATAATATCTGATAAAGTTAGTGTGTCTTTGTTAGGCCAATGTCTCAATGATATATCTTCTATATTGTTTTCTAGTATATTTAGTTTACATGTTCTGGGAATTAGATTTGTTACTCCCAATTTTTTTTTAATTTCGACCCATATTTCAAGAGACTGAGCCAACGATATTAGGCAATTAGGCAAGTCCCTCGGGAACTTCCCAGGATCTGACCATATATAAGAATAAAGATTAGAAGCATGTAAGGCTTCAGATTCCATAGTATACCAAGGTTCAGAAAAGAAGTGAGGGTCTTGCAGAATATATATATATGTCGTATGATATTAGCATAATAAAGATTAATAATTCTTGGAAAATTTAGCCCTCCCTGGGACAATTTTTTGGTGATATTCTTTTGACTTATTCTAGGGTTTTTATTTTTCCAAATAATTTTTTTTATAGCAGATTGGATCATTAATAGCCACACCTTAGGGACTTTAAGGGGGACCATTGAAAATAAATACGACCATTTTGGTAAAATATAAGAATTTATAATATTGATTCTGCCTGTCCATAAAGTTTCTAAGTTTTTCCATTTTTTTAAGTTTTGATTCATATCTTTTATTGAGTGCATAACATTCCTCTCCATTATATGGGAGGCGTTAGCAGGGAAACTGAGACCCAAGTAATTAATTTCTGTATCAGTCCAAATAAATTGATATTTTTGGGATAGCCTTTCGACCTGAGTCAAAGATAAGTTGATAGTTAAAGCAGTAGATTTTGAGACATTTAGCTTAAAATTAGAGATATTTGAAAAATTATCAATTTCTTGCATTAGTGCTACTAATGAGTCTTACGGAGATGTAAGAGTGACCAAAGCATCATCGGCATATAATGCAATCTTAATATCATGAGATTTCGTTTGAACCCCCTTTATTAACTGATTATTTCTA
This sequence comes from Pelobates fuscus, assembly GCF_036172605.1. Classification (NCBI taxonomy): domain Eukaryota; kingdom Metazoa; phylum Chordata; class Amphibia; order Anura; family Pelobatidae; genus Pelobates; species Pelobates fuscus. The sequence goes on along the minus strand of NC_086325.1, from coordinate 81,117,474 downwards.
ATATTAACAGCTAGAGGTTCAAGGGATAAAATACAAAGAAGCGGTGACAGGGGGCATCCCTGCCTTGTTCCATTTTTAAGATCGAACCAAGTCGAAATAATATTAGGGCCTACGGTCCTGGCCGAAGGAGAAGAGTACAAAACCATAATTGCAGTGTATATCCAGCCCTTAAAGCCGTATGCCTTAAGGAGTTCTCTTAAATAGTCCCACCCGACCCTGTCAAATGCTTTTTCTGCGTCTAAAGACAGGGCCAGGAGGGGCTCTTCATGAACTTTAGCTAGACCAATAATATCGATGAGCTTTCGGGTGTTATCTGATGCCCATTTACCGGGGATGAAGCCTATTTGATCTGGGTGAATAAGTTTAGTAATAATTGTTTTCAATCTCTCAGCAATAATGGCAGAATATATTTTCATGTCAACATTAATTAGTGCAATCGGTCTGTAATTTCTTGGGTCCGAACTGGCTTTGCCCGGTTTTAAAATAGGGACAATATTTGATTGTAATAGTTCCTTTGGTATGACCTCATTTTCTGCTGCTTGATTAAACATTTCAGTAAGGGGTTTTAAGAGATACAATTTCATATATTTATAATATAAATTTGTAAAGCCATCAGGGCCAGGGGTTTTATTTGTGGCTAGTCTATCAATTTGAAGTTGCACTTCTTCTAGAGAAATGTTTTTATTCAAATTGGTCAGATCCTGGGAAGAGATTTTCGGAATTTGGGAGTTTAATAAATATCCCTTAATGTCCTTTATTTCTGGGGACAGCCTTAAATTGTACAAGTCTTAATAGAACTGATTAAACTTTTGTCCAATTTCAGATGGAGTGGAATATACTATTTGATCGACCACCAGTTTTTCTACCTTATTTTTAGCATAATGATTACGTAATCTCCTAGTTAGACTTTTACTTGCTCTATTGCCCGAAGTATAGTGATTTAATTTTAATTTATTTATATTAATCTTAATTTTTTCCTCTTCTTTTAAATTAATTTGAGTTTGTAACTCTTTTCGGTGAGTTCTCGACTCCGGGGAAGATTGTTGTTTATTCATTTTGGAACAAGCATAAAATTCAATATATAAATCAGGCAATATTGTGCCATTATTTTTCTTAAGGAAATGGTCTATTTTAATTATATAGCCCCTCATTACAGATTTATGGGAGCACCAGTTTATTATAGGGGAGGTGTCTCCTGTATTATTTTCTGCCCAGAAATATTCTAATAATTTGGTCAAATCCTCCCTATTGTTTGTGTCCTTTAGAATGGCATCATTCAATCTCCAGGTGTTGCGAGAGAAAGGAGGAGAATTACCAAGATCAAATAAAACAAAGCTATGGTCTGACCATGTATTTTCCTTAAGATTAATATTATTAAAGAGCGGAATTGTAATAGCGTTTGTTAAACAAAAGTCAATCCGGGAGTAAGTACCGTGAACACCGGATAAGTGGGAAAAATCTTTTTTAAGGGGGTGAAGTAATCTCCAGATATCATATAGATTATATTGCTTACAAATATTATTTAGTTTTTTGGCTTGCTTAGTAGGTCCTTTATTGTTGGGTGAGGTGGATAAAGTAGTTCTGTCCAGGGATGGATCACTAACACAGTTAAAATCACTGGCGATGATCAAATATCCCTTATTAATTTTATCAACGTTATCCATTATCAGAGCAAATTTAGTCATTGGGTCAACATTAGGTAGATATACATTGACCAATGTAAAAATTTTATCTTCGATTTTACAGACCAAAATAATAAACCTCGCTTCAGGATCGAGTTCTATGTGCAGAATCTCTAGATTAATATCTTTTTTGAATATAATTGCCACACCCCTGTTTTTATTTTTAGTTAAAGAGGCTTGGATCACAGATGCATAATTATCTCCACCCCAGGTTTGTCTGGTATCTTTAAGCCAGTGCGTTTCTTGTAGAAAAGCAACCTGCATATTTTGTTCTATCAAAGAATCATACAATCTGTGCCTTTTCTTATTAGTATTAAGCCCCTGGACATTCAAGGATAAAAACTTCAGCATGGAAATACATCAAAGCGATATTTTTTGACTTTCTGAGAAAAAGCAACCGAAAAGAAGAAACACATCACACTAGAAAAAAATAAAGTAAAAAAAAACTCAGAACATATACTTCCTTTTGTTGGCCTCTGAATAGGACCAGCATCATCAATCATCCAACTATTAGGTAAAAACCTAATACTATAGTAATCATTGACAACCATAGATGTGCAATGAAAATAGAGTAGCAAAACTACACAAGAGTGAAAACCCCAATCCATGCCTGAGTTGGAAACCAACCACTAAAATGTCCTCCCTCTTACTTAGAGGGAAAAAAAATAAAAAAAAATTAACCACTTAAGGGCACATGACTTGGTGGAATGTCATGACTCCCTTACATTGCAGAAGTATGAGCCCTAGGGGTTAATTAAATTTGTGAATAGCTTCATTATTCTGTCATTACCTGAACCTAGTGCATATAGTAGAAATCTATATAGTGCTAACAATTTCTAGCTAAAATATTAAACTTGTGAAAATTTTTTTACATTTAATATATTGGAGCAACAAGAATAGCGAAAAAGTGTTGCATTGTCGAGTATTAATTGGATTCGCAAAAATGTTATCTTAGTGCATATAAAATAATAATTAAATTTCTTGAAGATATATATATTTCTTGTGGTGCCTCATGTAGGGGCTACGTATAGTAGCTAGAGAAAAAAAAAAGAAAAAATTACTCTATCATTACCTTAAATATGGTGCATATAATATCAATCTGTTAAGTGCTAGCTATTAACAGCTAGAATATTTAACTTGTGAAAAGATTAATAATTTTTTAGTATATAAAAACGTCAAGAGTGACAAATAGATATTGCTTTTTTTAAGTGTTAATTGCTTCGGAAAAGTTTTACCTTAGTGCATATAAAGTAATAAATGTATATATTTTTTTACTCCAACATGGAACCTATAGTGGCAAATATAAACTCTGTAAAAAAAAAAAAAAATCCTCTTTACCCCCCTATCTCCTCCCTCCCTTTAACACACATATTCACATTTGCCCTCTACAGTAAAGGATTATAAAGTTACAGCAGTAATTTGTTTTTTTTGAGCCAGTCTGTTAGGCTCGCGTTGTTCTCAAATATTTCTCTTTTGCCTTCATATGAAAGGCTAAGTTTTAGGGGGAAAAGCCACTTGTATTTTATATTGTGATTTCTCAATGAGCGAGTAGCAAAACTGAATGCTTTTCTTTTTGTTCTGGTTTCAAAAGATAAATCTTGAAATACTTTAACTTTCTGGAAAGGACCCTCAGAGACTGGATTGGTTCTAGCGAATTTCAAAATGATTTCTTTGAAGTCAAACGAGTGAAAAGCTGCCATAATGTCTCGAGGAGAATCATTTTGGATTACTTGTGGTTTGAATGTCCTATGGCATCTTTCTATTATCAGATCGGAGGATTTAAAGGGAACACCCAGAGTAGATAGATACTCCAAGCTTGATATAGGAACTATATGCTGTAATGGTGTAATGGTGGATAAATAAAAAAAGTGTATATAGTGGCTCAATAAGAGACAAAATCAATATTACACATCGGTAGTAAATTTACGTAATATAAATAAATTTTTAAGAAAAATTATAAGGAAAAAATTAAATTTAACAAAAGAAAGTCAAACCCACAACAACCCAACATTTAGCCTTCCACAACAACCTTCCACAACAACCTTCATCAATAGGTGTATCTTCTATGCATCATTTTGCAATGATATCAACTAAAGGGTTTCACTCATTCCTAGAGGTGTGAGGTTGAGTTCTCTTTGGTAAAATTGTGTGTGTTTGGGTTAGCTTGAAGAAAACGTCATGATTATTTCTGTACACAGATTATCATTAGTACAAAACAAAAATTGTACCTCATTTTTTAAATTAGTATTTTAGTAGGCCTTTTTAAAAAAAAAAAAAAAAAGTAAAGTCTAGATACACCAGAATATAATATACAGTATATCCAATGCACCCTTGCAAACAAAACAGAATAGCTTAGCTTTATTATTTAGGTGTCACTATAGCCTCAATTAACTATTGTTGGATAAGCTTCCCAAATTATTTAATATTTTTGGCTAAACTTTTAAAATTAATTTCTCAACATATTAAAATATCAAAATATAACATCTAAAAAAAATTCAATATAATAAAATAAATGACAACATGTTAATATTTTTCATTATATGTAAGCATTATCAATGTTTTACCAAAAATATTAAATTGGAAAGCTTATCCAACAATATTAAATTGAGGCTTATATTTGGTTTTCGGTAAAATAACTTATTTTCATATTGTTGGTTACTTTATTCTTTACAAATTAATAAAAATAACATATCACAATAATTTTATAATTTCACTTGCATGGAGATACTGGCAAATGTAAGAATTTGTTAAAGAAGTGGAATTAATAAAAAAATATATGTTATGCATGGTTGTGGTTCTTATCCAACAACATTTTTTTTTAGAAAAAGCATTCTGAAAACAATTGTTTGTTATTACTGGAAAAGTAAGACATCTGTCAGAAGGCTGGAAAGGAGCAGTGAAGCAGTAAAGTATAAAGTAACAACGAACTAACCTTTGTATTTTACTAAGCGTGCTCATCATGCTAAAACCTTAACATTGATCCAAATACTTATTTAGTCAAAGTGCCATTGTTAGCCTACCTAATCACTGCCTTGATTTAATATTTTGGATAACCTTTACAAAGATTTAATATTTTTGGATAAACTTTTAAAATAACATTTTCAAAAAATGCATATTTCAAAAAATATTTAAATCATTTTAAAAGTTTATTAAAAAAATAGATCATTTGAAAAGCTTATCCAAAAATATAACATTTTTCTTTCTTTTCAGAGTATTCATGATAGGCCTATAGTTCTAGAATTTCCTTCTTGCCCATGGTAGAAAGAATTTTGAGAATGAAAAGCCAACACCTTTAAGAGGACCCAAGCTGAAAATTTCTCTTTAATGTACATTTATGCAGACATAATAAATTATGTACAAGCATTTGGTGTACTCTACTAAAACACATTTCATTTTGTGAAATTGTAGTGGTTTGTTATAGAATTTTCAGATACAATGTTTCCCCTAATCTAAAATAATGCATCAGGTACAAGAGTAAATGTATTAAAAAATGTAATAAAAAAAGGTTAAAAAAAAAAAAAATGTAGAAAGTTAAGCTCTACCATGCAACGCCTAGCAAAATTGGCGTCAGTAGTAGAGGCAAACTTGTCCAGTACCAAATGGAGACTCCAGAAATCCCCAGGGGCCTAACCCCAGATTGTATAGGAAAAAAGCAAACAAACACAGAACATACAACTGTTAAAAAACAGATGTATCGAACTGCGTATTACTGGAGATAATAAAGTAGTCTAAAGCAAATAATATAGATAATGAAAGAGCTAAATATCCCTATAGAACTTAAAAAAATAGATAGAAATATCATAAACCCTTAATGATGATAATGTATCGTTATCTATAAAAGCAGTACTATGGACAACTATTCTGAGCTTTAATATATCAGGCTCTGCGTTGTCGCTGCTATATTAGGCTAATACATCAAACAGGGAGAAAGGGAAAAAATAAAAAAATAATAAACAAGAATAAATTCAATATCTACCACTTAAAACAATGCCTCAAGAGTGTAGAAATATTTAGTATAGCAGTCCCAGTCAATATATGGACTAATATAATAACCTCAGAGTATCAATGTATAGAGTATTTCACACACAAGTACAATAGAAGATGAAAAAATAGGCTTTAAATACATATAGTAGAAAGAGGTGAAAATCATAGATATCGTGAAGCTTAGAATGCTCACGGCATATCTATGAACAGAGTATTAGCCAGAAGAAATGAGCAAGAAAGATAATCAGTAAGCAAAGCTGCCTAAACGTGTAGCAGCCTAGAATGCAACATTGTATCTGATTACAAAGATATTGTATTGCCTGCTTGGCTAAATATGACTGAACCACTTTCAGTGGTAGAAAAAAATATATATCTATCTATTAGAACATCAAACAAAAAAATACATGATTACATGTGAAATAAATACAGTGCCATACTGTGAATAAGTGTAATGTCGAAAAGAGACAAAAGAAAGGGGAGAAACGCCTGATGCGCCTTTCGGTGCTATACAGAGCACCTTCGTCAGAGGCAAATGAGGTACTGTTCAAGGAGTTCTTTATATACCCTATATTTGGTGTCCAGCAACCAATGAGCGTCCTGTCTCGATAGGAGGCGTGGCCGGCATTTCCCGCGCCGGGTAAACCTATTCGGCATAATTAGCTCAGTGACGTCAAATAGAATGGGACGGGTGAAATGTAATAGATGGATTAGGCTCCACCTACTTGTCTCCGTGCTTGATGTTCTTATGCTGCTATCTTTTATTATAGTTTATACCATAGTCAGGATTTTTAATCCGTATAGGAAACCTGTTACAGAATACTAATTAAAGTATTATCATTCTAGATTACTTGTAAAAAGGGAAGACAGTGAATTTCCAATGTGTCCTCTTTTTTTCATTTTACAAAACGTACAGATTCCAATAGAAACTGGCATTTTTATAAATTATCCTTGTTATACCCCCAGCTGTTATTCAGACACCCAGTCTTGCTACTTCCTAGTTCCCCTGATGAAATTGCATGTAGTTCTGCACCGAAACGCACGTCGAGTGTTCTTGCTTTTTGTTTTATCACTGGGCACTTTATTTCTCACTAATGGTTAGCATGTTGCTTTGATGGTTCACTTACTTTGATTTTTACTTTTGATCTTTCCTCCTATGTCTGTCTAGCAAGCTTAACAGGGAGAGAGGCTTTGACAGTTTAACTTTTTGCCAGTCTTTTACTGGTAATAGCATTTTTCATCTTTCTCTTATCTACTATATTGTATATACCTATTTGGCCACTTGGTCACCCAACAGGGGTTATTTGACTCATTTAAATAACCTTTCATGCCTGATACAGGCTGACATTATGTTGACTGTTAGGTCCATTTGGTGCTATGTACACAGACTGACTACATAGCCTCTCTTTCCTCTCTGCAATCAATTGTTCTCAGAGGGGCTGACTTGTGCTTATATATAGAGCCATGTTTAATGCAGCTCCTTTTTATTTTGATAGCCTTGTGAGACTTTGTACAATGCTTTTTTCGAGATAGGAGGTTTTTGTATTGTATTTTATTTATTTTTTCTTTTAATATTTGTGACGGAACCATCCGTCTGTCTAGTGCTTTGGTGGATTCGGCTATTTTGTGCCATCCGTCTAAATGACTGATTCGTTATGTTATGAAGCATGTTTTACCGTTCCAGCCTGTTTTCCAGCCGTTCACCTCATTTCGCACGAACTCCATGTCTAACATATGGGTGGCCGCCATTTTGGGACTTTTGCACGTGTTCGCGGCCATCTTGCGTGCGAACAGCGGTGTTTGCCTGTGAACGCGTGGGACTAAAAACGGATACCCAAACAGGCGAACACCGCTGAGACCTCCATACACCCAGAAATTCGTGTTGGAACTACCGAACGACGAGCCATTCGGTAGTTACTTGTAATCGGCTATGGGGAATCCAGCGAACTCGGAGATAGTTGTGGATGATGAGGATTTTGTATGATTCTAACCGGCGAACGGAGACCGACTGCAGGGCCAAAACTTGTGGAACTCTTTTCGGCTAGAAGATCCGTGCAGTCGGTCAAAACTTCAATCATCCATAACTCCCGAACCCCTTAACCGAATGGGCTGGGATTTGGACAGAGTGTTCCCCTAACCAAGGCCTTTCAAGCGGTGCTGGACTTAAAGGTGTACCCCCTGGTTTTGGGGTACATCCAGAACTGGGGTAAATTATTGTACAGTATAATTGTGTTATGTGGTTATCTGAGGGGAGGAGAGGTGGGGGTGTTACCCTGTGTATAATTGGTTATTTTCATCCTCCCCCTGGGAGTGCCCTGTGTGTGCCTTTTCCTAATAAAAAGCAGGCTGGATGTTCCAGTCCTCAGATCTTGTTTTGACCCTCAACACGGAGCTTCAGTCTCGTTATTGGGGGGATTCTTATTTACGCTTAAGGACTATTATTGGGAAACTTATGCCGTTTGGTGGATATCGTTATTCGAGAGATTACTGCTTCCCCTGGTTATGGTTCGTGGATTATACAGTATACGAACAAGGACTTGATACGGTGAGAGGGGAAGGTGGACTAAACGTGATTTACTTATTAAGACAAAAGGTGTCTTAACAATATTGTACTGCAGAATTTCAGTGGACATTTACTTCACTACAGGTTAATTACTTTATATTTATCAATACTACTATATCTATATCTCCAGGAAGCATTGTAGGTTCCCTTGTGGTGAACCTACATGCTCTGTTTTGTCGTTCTTGATTATCTCGGTTTATGCCCTGAGAGACCTCTGGAGTCTCTCTTTGGTGCCTAGGAGCATTGGAAACACTTGGACACATTTCATTTAGGATGGTGTCTAAAGTGGTTTCCCTTAGGTATCATATCTCTATACATTCCAGTAGTGATAGTGTTTTTGTATTATGTCAGTTTTTTCAGTAAATTACTGTCCTCAGATCTTTTGAGTATCTTACAATTATAAAGTATTACACGAACCTTAGCCTAACCCTAGTACAAACCCAACTGTACCCTTAAAAAATAATGCCATAGATATATGCATTATACTGATGCATATATTATGGAAAATAATGCTATTTTGTGGGTTTTGAAGTTATTCATAAGTCACTTACCTTCTGGTCTTGTAGTTTAACTTCGAGAAGTCTCTGGTATCATTATTTTCCCATTATACGTAGTTTTCACTATGCATCATTTACTGATTATGTATAAGTTATATGCACTTCTCACTTTCATTCTGTTAAATTAAATTGTATAAATGTTTTAATAAACTAGGATTGGTAATTTCACCCAGAATATATTCCACGTTCTAAAGTAAAATAAAACCATTCAGTAGGTATATAGAGCTTATTAAGCGTTAGATTGTTACTCTCTCAAAACATAATGCATCTGCATTGCAGGTAAGCAGAAGAAGCTTTCTCTCAGACTCCATCATGTATTACTTCTGTTGATAAACAACCTTGCTTCTCCCTGTTTGCGTACACAAGCAGCTTATGTCAGTCCTTATTAACTGCAGCTGTCAAACTCTTTAGATGCTCGTGAAGAGATGGATTGGATTTGTAAAATAAGATTTCTGTGTTAAATGTTCCTCATTCCCAATGCATTGGATTGGCCTTCCTTCACACCTCCATGAACAATACTGAACATTCACTTATTTTATCCAACACTTATATTTATACAATTTAAATAACCACAAACCTTGCAACATGAGTTTTGTTATCAGTTTACAATTTTCAGTTTCAAGGCATTTATGTTATATTTTACATTATTGTGGTAAGGCCATATTACATTCTTCTTGACAATCTTAATTTCCAAGATTCAGTCAAACATAGTAAGAAACATACAATAAACATGGCAAGTCATGCTTCATGTAGAACCAGTCCAATAGCAATATGAAAGTACAGCAATCAACAAAAGAGTAGAAAGTCCACATAAAGCAATTTGGATAATTAACATTGTGGACCACTCCTGGTCTTCCCAGTGTGACTTCAACCAAAAATGGAGCAGGTTGGGCAACAGCAAGGATTAACTGAGACAGGGTGGAGATGCCACAGAACAATGGTTCAGTCCGATAACATAGGTCCTCAAATGGCAAAAGTTGCCTTTGTAGCTTTGCTGCTTGGTATTCTGTTTCCTTAGCAGATTATCCCCAATTTTGTTATAGATCTGTGGTGGCCTAACTTCATGTCTGTAAGAGCCTCATGTTAAAATTTCAAAATATTCAAGAGCCGCAATTAAATTTATTGGTATATTCAACAGAACCAAATATTGTCCCATGTGTCTCATTCCCCTAGCCCATGTGTCTCAGTCCCCCATGTGTCTCATTTCCTCCTCCTCTATGTGCCTTGACCCCTCTTTTCCCATGTATCAGCTTACTTCCCCTATGTAGAGTGGTCAAGCTGTGGGCAGCAGTAGAGGAGCTTGTTTCCCTTCACCCAGTCTGACAGGAAGAAGTTCATATTTCAACAATCTCAGTGTGCGTACCTCCTGTCAGACCAGGTAGAGGGAAACAAGCTTCCCAAGAGCATAATCCATGTCTTTTCAGTTCCTCCTTTTAAATGCCAATTTAGGAGCATTTTTAATCCTCCTTTCGCACATTTTTCATACTGTAACTTCCGTGCACACATAAATGACGTCTGACACCAATTACATCTACGCCTTATCCAATTAGGAACACCCTGGGAACCATATTTGTTTATGGTAGATGCCAATACCATCATCCTAAACAATCCAAACAAGCTGCTTAAAGGGACACTTTAGTCACCAGAAAAACTACAGCTTATTGATTTTGTTCTGGTGAGTAGAATCATTACCTTCAGGCTTTTTGCTGTAAACACTGTCTTTTCAGAGGAAATGCAGTGTTTACCTTACAGTCTAGTGATAACTTCACTGGCCACTCCTCAGATGACTGTTAGAGATCCTTCCTTGGTCATGGCTGCCTAAAATGCATCCACACATTCAGTATCTCCTCCCCCTGCATGCAGACACTGAACTTTCCTCATAGAGATTCATTGATTCAATTCATCTCTATGATGAGATGCTGATTGGCCAGGGCTGTGTTTGAATAGTGCTGGCTCTTTGTCAGTCTCAGCCAATCCTATGAGGCAGCATTGTGATTGGATCGGGCTACCACTTTTGCTGATATCACCAGGCAGTGGGCAGGTCTAAAGGAAACAGAGCCAGAACTAGCAGCTCCAGATTTGAACACAAGTAAGATTTTGCTATTTGTAGGGAGGCATGAGGGGACCAAGGGTGCTATATGGTGGTTTTTATCCCTATAGGGTCAGAAATACATGTTTGTGTTCCTGATCCTAGAGTGCTCTTTTAAGCCAATATAGAGCGCCATATACATATACAAAAGTTGGACCATTCACTCAGGGACATATAAGAGTGTAAACAATGACTTGAGCCATAGATATAAAAGCATAGCAATTATCTTATAAGCATATAAGGAGATCAACGATAACCAAATTATACAAATACATCTATTAGAAACACACAAATAAGAAATACGTTTATTTTACTCAATATAATCCTAAAAATTAACTAAAAATGAAGGAAAAGAAAGATTGTGCATCAAGGAACATAATACTAAATGAATAAATAATTGGCCTAAAGAATAGGAGGAAGAGAAGTAATTTGTATATCAAATATTTAAATATATTATGGTACTATTGGAAACTACAATGAATTATATACACACATAATAATAATAATTTAAATATATATATATATATATATATATATACACACACACATACACACACACACACACACACACACACACACACACTCACACACACAGTAAACTTGGCACTCACAACTCAAACTTCATGTAAATAATCTTGCCTCGGTGCAACCTGCGTCCATATATAAACCACAGAAAAGACAATCAAACAATCTGTGTCATGATCAACGTTTTGACCCTGGCAGACCTTTTTCAAGATCAGAGATTGTTTGAATGAGCCCGCTGGATAAACACCTATGAGTGCACTTATTTTCTGTGGGATATATATGTATTATATATATATATATATATATATATATATATATATATATATATATATATATATATATATATATATATATACACACACACATATAAACACACAATATTTACAAAATAGGTATAAAAAAATACTAAAATTGTTAAAAGAATATATTGTCAAAGATAGAAATATATCACAATTGCTAAAATACAAAATTTTAAATTAAATTAAAAAAACTTCTCTTTTCCCATTTTTTTTAAATATAAAAAGATAAAAAAATAGAAGTTTGTGGTATACAATTATCTAAGAAATGTTACCTAAAGATAACATTTATATTGAAGCCAATTTCTCTATGTTTCATGGTTGTTACTTCTGTGGAAGACACAGTACTAATATTGTATAGTGTTGTGTAATAACTATGGAATGCAGTTGCTATCTCCCATGGAACGGAGGTGGTTTTGTGTACAGTAGTTTGAATTCAGTTTATATGGAGCCATTGTTTATTTCCCAGCATGTGATCTAGCAGTCTACCACATTTGTTGGAGTCTTCATAGAATATATACGCTGTGATTTGAGAAGTGAGAAGTAGTGTTTCTGCATAAGTGAAGTCGATAATTCTTTCTTAGCCAGGGGGAGCTCTGATAGTGTTTTGTGTCCAGTTTCAAGCTCTGTATTTCTACACAGGATTTCCAGCATCTTTTCTGATTGAATCTTCTTGCAGTGTGGACATATGGAGATCAAATGCCCTTGAACTGCACATTTATGCACATCACATGACACTGGTGAAGTGTCCGGCTAGATATTTTCCATAAAGTAGTTGTTGAGAGAGGAGTTTACCTCTTGAATAATTTATGGATTCAGGAGTATGGACTCATTTAAGTGCCAGAATTTTTTAATTAGTTGAAGCAAAGGAGCAACCATGTGTATGGATGTTGGGGAGTGGTCCGACCACATCACAAAATCTATATCAGTGTCTTTAAGTGAAGATAAGCACTCCTAATTCATGAATTTGTAGTCTATTCTAGGTTAAGTGCCATGCACCATAGAATAGTAAGTGAAATCCCTGCCCTCCAGGTGCAACGCGCTCCAACAATCCACCAGATGTAGACAGACTAGTGATCTACATACTTGGCAAATGTGTTGAAATGGTATGGCACTATTACCTCAAAATTTATCAAGTGATGTATCTAATGGGATGTTCAAATATTCTCCTACAATTAACATACTCCCAGAAGTCCGGCAGCCCATTTAGGGTAGGTACCAGGAAGACATGTTGGCTCTAGTTTTGGGCTTAAATAGTAGCAAACATGTATATTTGTGAATTAATCCCTAGACAAAGGGGGGGGCTATTAAAAATCTACCCTTGAACAACTAAGCCCTCTCTTTCTTAGGTGCTATATACATTTTTGGTTTGTCTATAGTGTATTGAGTGAAACACAACATAAATAGAAAAATAATCTTTGTTACAAAACATTTTTTTACTAAATTCTGCCCATCCATACCTAGTGATCCACAATGCATAATACCAATAAATTAATACAGTAAAGCAATTGGCAAAAATACAATTGACAGTCACCATATGTATATACAGCAAAGCTAGATCATATCCAGTCCATTATTTCCATATTAATGACACTATGGTAATCACATTTTACATCCCAGAAACAACTCAAATACATTACAAGAGAGCAGACCCAAACCATACAAGAGCCCCCAACCTTTTGGTTCAATATTTTTGTAAAGTGATCCAACTTATATCTTAAGTAGTGTAGGTGGGGAGCAGTACCAAGGTAAGAAGTCAAACTGTTCTAAAATGAGGAAGCAACAGAGCACTTCATGCATCATATCCAATATAGCACACTGTAGTGGTTATGGTACTTGTTGCATTGCTTAATTAAATAAATGTAGATAAAACATATGTTAAATGTGATTATCTATGCTATTTCATTGTTGCCGGAGCCTACACTTTGTAAAATAATTTCTATTTGAATTTCAAAAATGTCAAGTGACATAATGTTGTCAACAAGGTTACTACTTTGAAACATATTATTGAAAGAGGGTAATTACAACTGCAAACAGTGATATTTCTTCACTGTGGTTACAATCACTTCCCATTACAAACTAAATTAAAAAAATTAAAAATAGAAATACTGGTCTGTACTCCTTTCTCCACTCTGGGGATGAGTCCCCAAGCACTGTAGCCCAGTGATAGTGGTCTAGGTGGAACCATTGGACCAGAGAACGCTCTGTAGACTTGTGCGCAGCAATAAAAAAAAATTGGCTCATCCAAATTGATTTGTCAAAAAATATATTTTATTTTGGGCTATTCTGATTCATCCATAAAGCTTTTTAGGATCAGGAAAAATGATTCTGACTAACTAAAACGGAGTAAAAATTGGCCAATTATTTTATTTATTTATATATTTTGTAGTACATAGGTGTATTTTAGCACCTTTTTGGTTCACAAATCAAGTGAAAATAAGTAACCAATAGAGGTAAAAAAGGTGTAAAAGAATAAAGTCTATATTAGTATATATATATATATATATATATATATATATATATTATATTTATTGAAATATATATATTTTTTTATTTGTTTTTTTACTGTTCCTCCTTTTTTTTCCTTCTGTTGGTAATTTTTCCTATCAATCTTCATATACTGTTTTGTTCATTGTCCATTTTGTTTGTTTTGTATTTTGTCCATATAATGTGTTGGAGTTCTAGATTTTGGATGAATGTCTAATCTCCCCAAATTTTCATAGATCACCATTTGTTTGAAACCAAATGCACACATGCTAGCCCTTTGTCTCCACCAGGAGGGAAGGTGCCAGAGACATGAGGAACAATTGATGCATGAGAGCCAGGCAGAGCACCACATATTTTGTCTGCAGGAGCTCCAGTGTCAGGGTACCTGCCGTCTCTACCTCTGTGGAGGTGAGACACTTGGACGTTCTTCCTCGCAAAAGGGTTGAATCACTCGTTCCTCGCGGTTCCCTCGGTCGTTTACACGCCGGCCGCGAGGGATCCACTTCCTTTTATGACGCGGCGTTCAGTAGCCGACGTCATGACGACAACCCAACCCGATCTGTCAATCAAGCCCCAAGCACGAATGAGGATTCGTTGGGGGCGTGATTACCTGTTTAGATCAGGGTATAAAAGAGGCCTTTCTACGTTTGTTCATTGCCCTGTCATGGTTCTAGCTTGTCTAGTCACTCAGTGCTCTTGTATGCTGTTAGTTTCTTTGGTTTTGACCCGGCTTGTCTGTTTTACCTCGTTTACCTCTATTACCCTTTGACTCGGCTTGTCTCTCGTTTACCTGCTCTCTCGTTCCCTCTACCTCGGCTTGTCTCTAGACCATTCTTTACTACTCTTACGTTAGTCCGGCCATTCTAAGGTCCGGTATACGTACCCTGTACCTGTTTGTACTCTGCGTGTTGGATCCCTGTCCCGATCCTGACATTACGACAGGGCCATGGATCCTGCAGGTACAAACACTCAGGTTGGTTCTTCCGATTCTAGATTTGATGCCATGGATCACAGAATGGACCAGATGGCTCTAGCGCTGCAAGCTTTATTATCTCGATCTAGTAATCCACCGGAGGAGATGCGAGCTACGTCCATCTCTCCTGTAAGTTCAGGTCTAGAAGTAGCCACTGTAGGTGCTTCTTCCCGTATTACACCTCCTGTACGTTATGGTGGTTCTCCGGAGAAGTGCCGTGGTTTCTTAAACCAAATTGGTATTCATTTTGAATTACAACCTCGCTCTTACCCTACAGATAGGGCAAAGGTTGGATTCATTATCACACTCCTCATTGATAAAGCTCTGAGATGGGCCAATCCTCTGTGGGAGAATGAGAATCCGTTAGTCTATAATTATAATGCCTTTGTCGCTGCTTTTAGAAGAACTTTTGACCCTCCAGGTAGAAAGGTCAATGCAGCTAGATTACTATTGCGCCTTAGACAAGATAACCAAACCCTTGTGGATTATGCACTAGAGTTCAGGTCTTTGGCGGCAGAAGTTAAGTGGAATGAACAGGCCTATATAGACGTATTTGTAAACGGATTATCTGATGTAATCCTAGACGAGGTGGCTACTAGAGAGCTCCCTGAAAGTTTGGAGGATTTAATTTTGTTTATTTCTCGTATTGACGAACGTTTAAGAGAGAGACAGAACACTCGTGATAATACTCGTAGACCTTTCTCTAAACTAGCGCCTCTATTTCAAAGTCCTCAAACGACTATCCCATTTTTTTCTGAACCTATGCAAATAGGCAATACTCGCCTCTCAGAAGAGGAGAGACAGTACAGAAGAAAGGAGGGATTGTGTATGTATTGTGGAGTAAGAGGGCACCTTCGCCTAAATTGTCCTAATCTTCCGGGAAACGCTCGCACCTAAGTTTCTCTAGAGGACAGGCCTTGGGTGTTTCTCTTTTGTCCTCTATACACAATTATAGAGATCACAGGCTTCTACTACCTGTTTCTTTAGCATGGGAGAAGGGAGTAATAAAGACTATGGCATTGATAGACTCCGGAGCTGCTGAGAGCTTTATTGACCAAGTTTTTGTTTCTAAACACTCTATCCCATCTCAGCTAAGAGATACTCCCTTGGCCGTTGAGGCCATAGATGGTAGACCATTATCTGAACCTGTGATTTCTCATGAGACTATACCTGTTATTTTGACTGTTGGTATCTTACACGAGGAGGATATATCCCTTATGCTTATCTCTTCTCCTTCTGTTCCTATAGTTCTGGGGTATCCATGGTTAAAGAAACATAACCCTATTATTGATTGGGAGCTAGGGGAGATAACTTCATGGGGTCAGGGTTGCCAGGACAGGTGTTTACAGAAAGTCTCACCACTTTGCGTAGGTAATACACCGGTTAACTCCACCCAGTCTACAGACTTACAAATACCGTCTCGATACATAGATCTAAAGGCAGTCTTTGACAAGAAGAATGCTGATACTTTACCTCCACACAGGTCCTTTGATTGCAAGATTAATCTCCTACCTGGTACTATGCCTCCGAGGGGCAATGTATATCCTTTATCCACTAAGGAGAACTTAGTCTTAGAGGAGTATATCCGTGAGAATCTAGACAAGGGATTCATTAGGAGATCATCCTCGCCTGCCGGGGACGGGTTTTTTTTTGTGAATAAAAAGGATGGTACGTTAAGGCCTTGCATTGATTACTGAGGTTTGAATAAAATAACTATCAGAAATGCATACCCAATTCCCTTGATTACTGAGCTCTTTGATCGTTTAAAGGGTTCCAAGATTTTCACCAAGTTAGATCTCAGAGGGGCGTATAACTTGATGAGAATTCAGCAGGGAGACGAGTGGAAAACAGCGTTCAATACTCGATATGGGCACTATGAGTACACGATAATGCCTTTTGGGCTCTGTAATGCACCGCCAGTATTTCAGGATCTGATCAATGAAGTTCTTAGGGAATTTCAACAGGACTGTGTTATTGTATATTTAGATGATATACTAATACACTCTAGAGAAATTGAGACCCACCACAGACAAGTCAGAAGGGTATTGCGCAAACTCCTACAACATGGATTGTACTGCAAATTGGAGAAATTTAGTTTTGATCAATCTCAGATAAACTTTCTTGGTTACGTGATTTCTGGGGAAGGCTTTAAAATGGATCCGGATAAACTCCAGTCTATTTTAGATTGGCCATTACCTAGGGGTCTCAAGGCCATTCAGAGGTTTATTGGATTCTCCAATTACTATAGGCGCTTCATTAAAGGATACTCTTCCATTATTGCTCCTATTACCAATATGACCAGACAGGGGGCTGACACTAAGACTTGGTCTACTGAAGCTCTCGTTGCCTTCAAGACACTTAAGGAACTTTTTGCTTCTGCACCAATTTTGGTTCACCCCGATACGACTTTACCTTTCCTACTCGAGGTAGACGCCTCAGAGACAGGTATAGGTGCCATCTTGTCTCAAAGGTTAGGCGTGGATAAACCATTACATCCATGTGGGTTTTTCTCCAAGAAACTATCTGGGACTGAAAGCAGATATGATATTGGTGACAGGGAACTACTAGCTGTTATCATGGCCTTAAAGGAGTGGAGACATTTATTGGAGGGGACCTTGCATCCTGTTACTATTCTGAACTTGTCTTATATTGGGGAGGCCAAGCGCTTATCCGCCAGACAAGCTCGTTGGTCCTTGTTCCTCACCCATTTCAATTACGTGCTCACTTATAGACCTGGTTCTAAGAACTCTAAGGCCGATGCTTTGTCTCGCCAACATGAACCTTCTACTATATCTGAGACGGTTTTCTCTTCTATAGTTCCCAAATGCAATATTATCGCCAACACTAGCCTCAGGATTCATTCTCCGTTGCTTGCCGAGATTATGAAGCTACAACATCTGGCTCCTAGACAGAGTCCTGAGTCACGGCATTTTGTTCCTGCTGAACTCCAACTAGAACTGCTACAATGCTTTCACAATAGTAAGGTGGCTGGGCATCCTGGCATTCGTAAGACATGCTCCTTAATAGCCAAAGATTTCTGGTGGCCCACCTTACGTAAAGATATTAGGGATTTCGTCGAAGCATGTGAGGTCTGTATGAAGACTAAACGACCTCAGACGCTTCCATGTGGGTTGTTGCATCCCTTGGAAATTCCCGAGAAACCATGGACCTGTTTGGCTATGGATTTCATTGTCGATTTACCTGTTTCTAAAAAACAGACTGTGATTCTCACGGTGGTTGACAGGTTTATTAAGATGGCTCATTTCGTGCCCTTACCTAAACTTCCATCTTCCCCTGAATTGGCTGAGATATTCGCTAAAGAGATATTTCGTTTACATGGGATACCTTCCGAAATTGTTTCTGATAGAGGTTCCCAATTTGTTTCCCGTTTTTGGAAGTCATTCTGCTCTCAAATGGGTATCAAATTGAATTCCTCTTCTGCCTATCATCCCCAGTCTAACGGAGCTGCTGAACGCACTAATCAAAAGATCGAGCAATATTTGCGTTGTTTCGTTTCCGAACACCAGGACGATTGGGTTGGTCTGATTCCTTGGGCAGAGTTCGCACACAACAATCTCGTTTGTGATTCTACTCGTTCTAGCCCCTTTTTCATGAATTATGGCTTTCATCCCTCCATTCTTCCCTCGGTTTCTCCTTCCCAAGGAGTACCGTCGGTTGATGTTCATGTTGCCAATCTGAGGAAGTTGTGGGATCAGACTCGACAAATTCTTCTGCATAATTCCATGCTGTTCAAGAAACACGCTGATAAACATAGAAGGGCGGCTCCAGTCTTTGTTCCAGGGGACAGGGTATGGTTGAGTACCAAAAACATTCGCTTGAAGGTTCCTTCTATGAAATTCGCTCCTCGTTATATTGGACCTTACAGGGTCTTGACTCGAATTAACCCTGTTGCGTATCGTCTCGCTCTTCCATCTGCCTTACGCATTCCTAACTCCTTTCATGTTTCCTTGTTAAAACCCCTAATATGTAACAAGTTTTCCTCCACGGCATCCTCTCCTCGCTCTGTTCAGGTTGAGGGACAAGAGGAGTATGAAATCAATTCCATCATCGATTCTCGTATCTCCCGGGGGAAGTTACAATATCTGGTTGATTGGAAGGGATATGGTCCTGAGGAGAGGTCTTGGATACCTCAGGAGGATGTGCATGCGCCTCGCCTCCGCAGGGCTTTTCACTCCCGTTTTCCATCTCGTCCCGGTTCCTTCCGCCCGGTGGGCGTTTCTGAGGGGGGGGTACTGTCAGGGTACCTGCCGTCTCTACCTCTGTGGAGGTGAGACGCTTGGACGTTCTTCCTCGCAAAAGGGTTGAATCACTCGTTCCTCGCGGTTCCCTCGGTCGTTTACACGCCGGCCGCGAGGGATCCACTTCCTTTTATGACGCGGCGTTCAGTAGCTGACGTCATGACGACAACCCAACCCGATCTGTCAATCAAGCCCCAAGCACGAATGAGGATTCGTCGGGGGCGTGATTACCTGTTTAGATCAGGGTATAAAAGAGGCCTTTCTACGTTTGTTCATTGCCCTGTCATGGTTCTAGCTTGTCTAGTCACTCAGTGCTCTTGTATGCTGTTAGTTTCTTTGGTTTTGACCCGGCTTGTCTGTTTTACCTCGTTTACCTCTATTACCCTTTGACTCGGCTTGTCTCTCGTTTACCTGCTCTCTCGTTCCCTCGACCTCGGCTTGTCTCTAGACCATTCTTTACTACTCTTACGTTAGTCCGGCCATTCTAAGGTCTGGTATACGTACCCTGTACCTGTTTGTACTCTGCGTGTTGGATCCCTGTCCCGATCCTGACATCCAGGAAAGCAGGGCCGGCGCCACCTGTAAGGCGACCTAGGCAGCCGCCTAGGGCGCCCCTTAGCAGGGGGCGCCGGATCCCTGCACCCGGAGTTCCCGCTGCGGCTCCTCATGCTGCGCCGCCTGAGCGCTTCAGCAAGCCCCAGGCGGTGCAGCACTGCTGTGTGGAGGGCGGCCGGGCTTGAGTGACCGGCAGGAGGGAGGCGCAGAGCGCTCCCTCCTGCCGGTCTCTCAATGTAGCATGGCCGGGCGGCGCGGAACGCGGGACAGGAACCTTTGTTTCCTGTACCCGGCTGCCGGCGGACTGCCCGGAAGTGCTCACTCAGTGAGCACTTCCCTTCAGTCCGCCGGCGGCCGGGTACAGGAAACAGAGGTTCCTGTCCCGCGTTCCGCGCCGCCCGGCCACGCTACATAGGCAGGAAGGAGGAGGACGAGGAGGGGGTGAACCATTAGAGGAGGGGGAGGTGGGGGGGTCAACCATTAGGGGAGGTGGGTTGGGTGAACCATTAGGGGAGGGGGAGGTGGGGGTGTAAAGTCCATGAGGGGAGGGGAAGGGGGTGCACAGTTTTTTAGGGGAAGAAGGGTGTAAAGTCCATGAGGAGAGGGGAGGAGAAGGGGGTGTAAAGTCCATGAGGGGAGGGGAGGGGAAGGGGGGTGTAAAGTCCATGAGGGGAGGGGAGGGGAAGGGGGGTGTAAAGTCCATGAGGGAGGGGAGGGGAAGGGGGGTGTAAAGTCCATTAGGGGAGGGGAAGGGGGGTGTAAAGTCCATTAGGGGAGGGGAGGGGAAGGGGGGTGTAAAGTCCATTAGGGGAGGGGAGGGGAAGGGGGGGTGTAAAGTCCATTAGGGAAGGGGAGGGGAAGGGGGGGTGTAAAGTCCATGAGGGGAGGGGAAGGGGGGTGTAAAGTCCATGAGGGGAGGGGAAGGGGGGTGTAAAGTCCATTAGGGGAGGGTAGGGGGGTTTTAAGGACCCTTAGGGGAGGGGTGGTAAGGACCCTTAGGGGAGGGGGGTGTAAAGTCCATTAGGGGAGGGGAGGGGGGGTAAGGACCATTAAGGGAGGGGGGGGTAAGGACCCTTAGGGGAGGGGAGGGGCTAAGGACCCTTAGGGGAGGGGAGGGGGGTAAGGACCCTTTGGGGAGGGGTGCTGTAAAGTCCATTAAGGACCATTAGGGGAGGGGGGGAGTAAGGACCATTAGGGGAGGAGGGGGTGTAAAGTCCATTGGGGGGGGGGGGTAAGGACCACTAAGGGGTTTGGGAGAGGGAGGACCACTAAGGGGGGGAAGGACCACCAAAGGTGGGTAAGGAGGGAGGACCACTAAGGAGAGGGGAGGAGGGTAAGGACCACTAAGGTGGGGGGAGAGGGTAATGACCACTGAGGGGGGGGAGATTACCACTAAGAGGGTGGGGGGAGGAGGGGAAGGTCTACTAAGGGGTTTGGGAGAGGGAGGACCACTAAAGGGTTTGGGAGAGGGAGGACCACTAAAGGGTTTGGGAGAGGGAGGACCACTAGGGGGGAGTGAGAAGACCACCAAGGGGGGACTGCAGAAGGACAGGGGGCCAAGGGAGAGCACTAAGGGACAGAAGGGGAGAACACGGAGGGACAGGAGGGACACACACTGCATTCAATTACATACACAGAAACACACCTTGCACCCCTTACACACACACTCACACACAGAAACATGCAATGCATTCCTTACACGCAAACACACACTGCATCCCCTATAAACACACTACATCCCTTACACAAATTGGTATCCCTGTACACTACATTCTATAAGAACACACACACACATTGCATCCTCTACAATAACACATAAAACATCCCCTACACACATACACTCCACTTCCTGTGAGAGGAAGTCATGGGTGGGCCATGTAGGTATTTATGGGTGGGCATTGTAGGCATACTCACGGTCAAGCCCCGGGGGCCCAGACCTTGAGCTGTGTAAGGGGCCCTAAAAAATGGAGCTGCTTCCTGTTCGTTAATTGTTGTGAGCACTGTTAAAAACAGTCTCCAGAAAGCCTCTTCTACACCAGACCTGTGGAGCCAGACTGAGCCCATCATCAGCCTCTTGTCCTCATCTGGTGGTAAGTAGGCAATCCAATATATTATTAGTGGCCCTAATCTCACATTAAATGGATACTATAGTCACCAGAAGCACTACAGCATAATGTAGTGGTTCTGGTGTCTATAGCCTGTGCCTGTAGGCTTTTTAATGTAAACACACTGTCTTCAGATAAAAGACACTTTGTGAAGACTGGCGTTGGCCCATATGGCAGAGCATATGGGCGAGGCATTGTGATGTCACATGGTGGGCAGGACATATGGGGGGGGGGCGGCAAATTTTTTTTTTGCCTAGGGCGCAGGGGCGGACTGAGAACCCTCAGGGCCCCCGGGCAAAATAAATCAAGGGCCCCCTTACAGGCCCCACCCATACTCCGCAGCAAGCGCCACCCATGTCCCGCCTCCAGCCACACCCTACACAATCTTTAGACACAAGGAACAAAAGTGCAATAATCCCTTCAAGGCCCCAGTAGAGACTACAATTGAGGGCTAATGGGCCATGGAGGGGGGTCTTTCTAGCAGAGGCTATCTCAGTGTCCTTTAGAGAGTGTGTTAGAAAGAATCCCCTCCAGGCCCTATTAGAGACTACAATGGAGTCTAACAGGCTTGGAAGGGGGTCTTTCTAACAGAGGCCATCTCAGTGTCCCTGCTGGAAACAGTCGCCTCCAGGCCCCAGTAGAGACTACAATTGAGGGCTAATGGGCCATGGAGGGGGGGGAGCATTCTAGCAGAGGCTATCTCAGTGTCCTTTAGAGAGTGTGTTAGAAAGAATTTCCTCCAGGTCCCATTAGAGACTACAATGGAGTCTAATGGGGCCTGGAGGGGGGTCTCTCCAACACTCTGGTTCCTATTCACAATATAGCAACACAACATAGCTGATACCTAGGCCAAGTTGGCTCCTCTTACCTTAATTACTGTTGCTGGCTGGCAGTCTGTGGGCTTGCTGGAAGGCTGTGGGCTTACTGGCTGCGGCTGGCAGGCTGTGGGCTTGCTGGCAGGCTGTGGGCTTGCTGGCTACTGCCGGCAGGCTGTGGGCTTGCTGGCTGCGGCTGGCAGGCTGTGGGCTTGCTGGAAGGCTGTGGGCTTACTGGCTGCGGCTGGCAGGCTGTGGGCTTGCTGGCAGGCTGTGGGCTTACTGGCTACTGCCGGCAGGCTGTGGGCTTGCTGGCTGCGGCTGGCAGGCTGTGGGCTTGCTGGCTGCGGCTGGCAGGCTGTGGCTTGCTAGCTGTGGCTTGCTGGCTGGCAGGCTGTGGCTTGCTGGCTGCGGTTGGCAGGCTGTGGGGTTGCTGGCTTTAAGCCTAACTGGTGGCCTGTAGGCTGGCTGGCTGTCTACTGGCCAGCCTGTGGGCTGGCTGGCCTGTGGGTTGGCTGGCTGCTGGCTACTGGGGCACTCGTAGATTATTTAAAGAAATAATCCATGCACAATAACCACTACTACTCTGTGTAGTCGTTATGGTGCCAGGAGGGCCGGGGCCCCCCTCCCAGAGTAAGTAGTCAAACCGTTTAAGAACAGTTTGACAACTTACCTGGGGTCTGCTGGGATATGAGGCTGTAGTAGGGTATAGGAGCAGTGGTGCAATGTGTAAGGGGTGCAGTCTGTGTGAAAGGTTCAGTGTGTGTGAGGGGGTGTAGTGTGTGAATGTGTAGGGTGTGTGGGGCAATGTGTGTACGAGGGGGCTGTGTATGTGTGTGGCAATGTTAGTATGGGGGGCTGTGTGTGTATGGGTGGGCAGTGTATGTGTGTGTGTGTGAGGCAATGTGTGTAAATTTGTATGGTGTGTGTGGGGGCAGTGTGTGTATATGGGGGGCAGTGTGTGAATGTGTATGGTGTGGGGGCAGTGTGTTTATGGGGCTAAAGTTCACTCTCACCACTGGGACCACCAGGAATACCTGGTGGTCACAGTGTTGAGAGTGAACTCTAGCCCGTAGCTCCAGGGCTAGAGTGTACTCTTGCAAGAGCTGTAACGTTGCCGTGGTAACCGCGGCAACAATCTGTGCTCGCGCAAGAAGGACCCAGAGGAGCTGCAGGCTGAGCTCCCGGGTCCTCTCTTCCTCCCTCCCCTGCCGGCTGCCCGCACGGTGCCTGCGGACAGGGGAGGGGGCAATTGCCCTCCTCTTACTCCCCCCTCCCCCTCTTCTTACCCCCTTCTTACTCCCACTCTCTTCTTACCCCCATTCTTACTCTCCCCTCTTCTTACTCCCCCCTCCCCCTCTCCTTACTCCCCCTTCTTACTCTCCCCATCTTCTTACTCCCCCTCCCCCTCTTCTTACTCCCACCTCTTCTTACTCCTCCCTCTTCTTACTCCTCCCTCTTCTTACTCCCCCCTCTTCTTACCCCCTCCCCCCTCTTCTTACCCCCTCCCCGCTCTTCTTACCCCCCTCCCCCCTCTTCTTACTCCCCCTTCCTCTTTTTACTCCCCCCTCCCCTCTTCTTACCCCCTTTACTCCCCCCCTCTTCTTAATCTCCCCTCTTCTTACCCCCTCCCCCTCTTCTTACTCCCCCCTTCCTCTTTTACTCCCCCTCCCCCTCTTCTTACCCCCTTCTTACTCCCCCCTCACTTCTTACCCCCTCTCTCTCTTCTTACCCCCTCTATTCTTACCCCCTCCCTCTCTCTTCTTACCCCCCTCCCTCTCTCTTTTTACCCCCCCTACTCCCCTCTCTCTCTTTACCCCCCTCCCTCTCTCTTTTTACCCCCCTCCCTCTCTATTTTTACCCCCCCTCCCTCTCTCTTTTAGCCTCCCCTCTCTCTTTTAACCTCCCTCCCTCTCTCTTTAACCCCCCTCCCTCTTTTAACCCCCCTCCCTCTCCCTTTTAACCCCCTCCCTCTTTTAAACCCCCCTCCCTCTTTTAAACCCCCCTCCCTCTCTCTTTTAACCCATCTCTTTTAACACCCCCCTCCCTTTTAACCCCCCCGCCCTCTCTCTTTTAAACCCCCTCCCTCTCTCTTTTTACCCCCCCTCCCTCTCTCTTTTTACCCCCCCTCCCTCTCTCTTTTAACCCCCCCTCCCTCTCTCTTTTAACCCCCCCTCCCTCTCTCTTTTAACCCCCCCCTCTCTTTTACTCCCCCCCTCTCACTTTTAACTCCCCCCCTCTCTCTTTTAACTCCCCCCCTCCCCTCCCTCCCTCTCTCTTTTTACCCCCTCCCCGTAGCGTGGCCGAGAGGCTCTGCGTCCGCGGTGCCGGCCGGATTGATAGGAAGGTGCACACACACTGAGTGTGCACCTTCCTGTCAGTCCGGCCGGGTACAGGAAACAGAAACTCCTGTTCCACGCTACGGGGAGGGGAGGTGAGAAGCTGCAGCCGCCAGAGCGCTCAGGCGGTTGCAGCATTTAAAGGGGCGGCCGGGCCCCCTGATGGCGGGCCCCCCTCCCGGCCGTGCCCTCGGACCATGCCCGAAGTGCCCGACCGGTCAGTCCGCCCCTGCTAGGGCGGCAAAAATCCTTGCACCGGCCCTGCCAGAAAGTTGGCCAAAGCACTAATCGTCTGGAACTATTTTGGGCAGAACGTTACCCCGGTGGCCTTTCCCCTACACTGCATGGGTCTGAGCACTATTTGGACAACTTGGGAGCTCAGATCAGGGCTGTTTCTTGATATAGGACATGTGGGGTTCTTGTATGTTTTTAACTATGTTTTAAAGGTACTTTTATGCTTGTCTCTCTGTATCTGAGAGATAAGTAACTTAACTCAATTATCTCTAAGGCACAGATATGCCTTGGAGGGGCTTGTATTGTATGGTATTGTATGGAGACCCCCTGCTAGGGTCTGTGCATAAAAGGCAGAGTTTGCCTCATTAAAGTCAGTTGAACTTCCAGAACAGTTTGTCGTCTGGTTACTTAGGGAATAGAGCTATTTTCACTACCTTGTTCCAGGAAAGAGAACTTCAAGGAGAACCCCAGTCAAGCCACAGTGACTGGGGCAGAAGTGCTGCAGTTTTCTTCAGTTCCAGCTAGGAAGTGATCTTTGGCGGAGGTACCTAGCCAGGGAATAGGGAGCTCCGCTACAAAAACATTAAACAGCCTGTTTGCTGTTGTTAATTTGTCTATAGTTATATCTATTCTGGGAACCAAAATACATTGCCTCTTAAATTTGGATCCATAATTGGCACCTATTACATTCTTGCACACATACATATGTATAACATGCACCTTTTTCTTACATTCCAGAATTAGTCTTCCATATCAAGTATGTTGGTAGACATCAAAATCATTTTGCTTTCATTCTACAGGAGTCTACAGGACGTTTCTAAAGAATATTGTGAGCTGATATCACTTGTTGGGTGTAGTCGTGCCTTTTGAGTTTGAATTCTCAAAGAATAACCATCTTTCTAGAGTACATAGGCCTTGGTGTGAATATGTTTAGGAATTAATAATATCACTGTTTCTCCATGTTCTGCTCAGGAACACTTTCAGCATTATTTTAATTTTGTAAAACTTGCTTATGATTGTGACCAAATTATGTGAATCCATCCCGTTTATAATATTTTGTTGGAAAACCATGCAGGAAGTCCACAATTTTCAACAAAGTTTTATTTTTTCTATCCAGGAACCTATGTTAATGTATCATTGACGTTTTCAGATTTTTTGTTGTTCCCTGAAAAACAGAATATCTCATTCATTGAACAAAGGAGTCCTGCGTTATTAGTAAAGCATATTTGTGTTTGTTTCTGTTAATGACTGCAGAACCTGTGCTTACTAGGCATGTGCATGGGGAAAATGTTCGGTTCGGCATTACGAAATTTTGGACTTTCGCAATTCGGACTTCGGCAAATCGGCACTTCAACACTTCGGAACTTCGGCACTTCGGCACTTGGACACTTTGGAAATTTGGCAACTTCGGCACTTTGACACTTCGGAACTTCTGAATTTCGGTACTTTGGCATTTCGTAATTTCGGGACTTCGGCACTTTGGGCCGTCTCTTGCAGCCGCTTAGTAGATAACTCCCTAATTCCCACAGTATTAGGGAGTTATCTACCAAAAGGCTGAAAGACCTAAATTGGTCTTTCAGACAAATTTACTAATACTAAGTAAAAATTACTTAGTATTAGTAAATTTTGCCCCTACTCGTTATACCATGAATAGGGGCATGTCTAGTAAACAGTGAGCAGCCTGTGGCTACTCACTGTTAAAAAAAAATTAAAATAATGATCTACCTCGTGATATTATGGTATACTTCTTTTCATTTGACTTTAAGGAATCGATTCTAAAAGCTGCCAGATTAAATTTAATTTCTTCGGGTCCTTTCCACAATGTCAAGGTGTTCCAGGACTTTCATTTGAAACCAGATCTAAACGGAAAATGTTCAGCTCTGCCACCTAAATTCTACGAACTCAAGATTTAAAATATAGCTGGCTTTTCCCTTTGAAATTAAGTTTAATATATGAGGGGAAAAGATAAGTGTTTGATTCAAATGCAAAATTAATGGAATGGTTGAAAAGAAACAAATTCCCTGTGTAGATATTCAAATCGAATATATATATCAATGTTTTTTTTTTTTTTTTTTGCGATGGTGATTAGATGTACATTAATGAGGAAAAGTATAATTAATTAATAATATATAAATTTGAGTGTTCTACAGGGCACAATGTTAAGGAAGGATAACTAGAAACAATAGAGAATGCACTATAAGGGAAATTCACTTTTTTTTGGTTAGTTGTGATGCAATTGATTGGAAATATGCAGGAAGATTTATTTGTCAATGTGTTCTATTTTCCTGTTTAACAAGGGATGACGACAAGATTTGGATATTAAGTTGAAAAGAGAATAAGGGAAGGATAAAGTGAAAGGAGGGATAAATTAAGGGGTAAAGAAATTGCAAGAAAAGTAAGGTGTCACTGTATTATAATGCACACTATATAGATATTTCTTCATATATCACAGTACAGGTACACGTTAATTGTATTTCTTAAAACTAGTTTTTCAATTTAAAATTGCAGCAGTTGTATCTATAAGTATTGAAGAAGAATTTAACTGGGAATCAAACTTTTATCTGGTGTTCATAGATTTTGTATTATAAATGAAGAATTTTTTTTTTCTTCACAAGGAAACTTTATTAAATGAGCATGAATTATCAACCATTTTTCTAATTAACAACATAAAGGTCTAGTGACCCCACATGCTACTATATATTCTTCAGTAATGTTTGTGGTATTTGTGGTATTAAGGTATGTTCTGAAATTAGAAAGTCTATGAAGATGCACATACTTGTTTTGGGTTTAGATTATTAGACTAGTGGTGGTGTGTTAACGGATTTATTTCGCACAAATATAATTATGTTATATAATGACGGGAGAGTGTCCTCCGGCCTTAGGCCCCTCGGTCATGCTATTGAGTCTCCCTTCTTGTGTAGTAATACTACATTATTTTCATTGTGCCCTGATGGGCATTAATGGATTCATCAGTTTTATATTTTTATGTAATTGTTTGTTGTGCGTTGAAGACGGATTCTTTTTCTTTCTCTTTTCTTTTTTTGTTGTTTCCTTTTCTGAGCAGGAGCTTTTCATATGATAACAATCATGCTTTATCATGTTGAAGATACTATCTATAAATACACAGGGGCTTAATACCAATAGGAAAAAAAAAACGATTGTATAATTCTTTGGTGGACCATAACACCCAGGTTGCTTTTTTACAAGAAACCCATTGGCTTAAGGATTCTAGACAAAGTTGGGGTGGAGACAAATACCCAATAATTATTAATGCTTCCCTAACAGGAAAAAAAAAGAAGGGTTGCACTAGTATTTAATAAAGATCTGAAACTGGATATTATACATTTGGAACTGGATCCTGATGCTAGGTTTATTATTTTGGTCTGTAATATTGATAATAGGATCTATACATTGGTCAATGTATATCTCCCTAAAGTTGACCCAATGTCCAAATTCTCTCTAATTATGGATACAGTTGATAAGATCTCTAAGGGCTCCCTGATTATTGCCGGTGATTTTAATTGTGTTAATGACCCCAAATTAGATAAGTCAGCTATATCCTCACCCATGAATAATAAAAGAATCAATAAACAGGCCAAAAAAATTACATAGTATTTGTAAACAATTTAATCTCTTTGATATCTGGAGATTACTACATCCCTTTCAAAAAGTTTCTCCCATTTATCTAGTGTCCATGGTACGTATTCAAGGATTGATTATTGCCTAACTGATTCAAACACATTTCCTCTTTTTAACTCTATTATTATCAAGGAAAACCCTTGGTCTGATCACAGCTTTGTCTTATTCAATCTTGGCAATAATCCTCCCTTGTCTCGTACCACTTGGAGACTGAATGACTCCCTTATTAAAGATGAATATAACAGGGAGGAGCTGTTTAAGTCATTAGATTACTTTTGGGCCGAAAATAATCCAGCTGATACTTCCCCTCTGAACAATTGGTGCACTCACAAATCTGTTATGAGGGGTTATCTAATTAAAATGGGTCACATTTATTAGAAAAATAAGGGTAAGAATTTAAAATATTTATATATTGAATTTTATTCTTGCTCTCATTTAAATAAACAACATTCTACTCCAGAGTTAAGGATTTGTTTAAATCATCTAAAACAACAAATTAATTTAAAAGAGGAAGAAAAGATTAAGTCCAATATAAATAAATTAAACTTAAATAATTACCATACAGGTAACAGAGCTAACAAAAACAAAAAGACTTCAAAATCAATATGCGAGGAATAGGGTAGAAAAATTGGTTATTGATCACATAGTTTATTCCACCCCTTCCCAAATAGGACAAACATTTAATCAATTGTATCAAGAATTATACAATTTAAATCTCTGTCCAAAATTAAAGGATATCCAAAATTATCTATATAATACATTAATCCTGAAAATTACTTCACAAGATCTGGCATTTCTAAATAAGAAAATTACCATGGAGGAAGTTAATTTTCAAATAGATAGATTACCCACAAATAAAACCCTGGGGCCCGACGGCTTCACAAATTTGTATTATAAATATATGAAGTCGCATTTATTAAATCATATTACTCCATTTTTTTTTATCAATTAGCTGAAAATAATATGATACCAAAATAATTATTACAATCTAATCTCGTTCCTATATTGAAACAGAATAAAGACGGCACGGACCCTAGCAATTATAGACCGATTGCGCTAATTAATGTAGACATGAAGTTATACTCAGCTATTATTGCTGAGAGAATTAAAACTATTATATCGAAACGTATCCACCCTGTCCAAATTGGGTTTATTCCTGGAAGATGGGCATCAAGTAATTCATGTAGACTGATTGATATTATCGACTGGTTGTAATGAAAATATACCCCAACACGCAGGATTCAACTCAACAGAAGACAACACAGAGGGGAGATACGTCTACCGGACCTTAGAATGGCCGGACTCGACGTATATGAGAGGAGTACAGAATCAGGAGCGATCCGAGGTCAAGGGCACAAAGAGACAGCGTAAACTAGGACTAGCCGGGGTCTGGTACACACTAAACAGCAAGCCGGCAAACAGAACAGATAAGGATAAAGAGATAACGTAGTCAGAAACAAAGCCAAGGTCAAGTACGAAGGAACACAACTGAACACAACAAGCGCTAAAGGGAACTGTAACAGAAACCACGATAGGGCAACGAACTAAGGGAAAAAGGTGAGTATATATGCCTTAACATCTATTTTGATTGGTCCCTGTCACATCCACGCCCCCAAAAGGTAAGTGTATGGGGAGTGTGGCATGACAGGGTCAATGGGAGGCCTTTGCCAATTTAGGCTCCCACTATCCCTTTAAGAGTGCGCCCGAGACCCGCGGCGCGCTCTTAGAGTCAGGCGGGACACGTGACCGCTTCTCGCGGTCACTGCCCGCCCTCCTGTTGCAGCCGTCGGATGAGCCACGCGTGGCTCGTGCAGCAGCAGGACCGCGTGCGGCTTGAACAGAGGACCCCGGCAGGCCCCTGGAAAGGGTAAGTACCGCTACTGTACCCCCCTCCGATGACACGCCCTCCGGGCGGGGAGGGCCAGGCCTGGCAGGAAAACGAGAATGGAAAGAACGCACAAGGCGAGGAGCGTGAACAGCGTCAGCGGAAATCCAGCTGTGCTCCTCAGGCCCATAGCCCTTCCAATGCACCAGGTACTGAAGTCGACCTCTAAGGAAACGAGAGTCAAGAACGGCAGAAACTTCAAACTCCTCATGACCCTCCACAGAGACAGGAGGGGGAGGAGGAGTATGCCGGGTATAGCGGTTGCGTACGTAAGGCTTCAACAACAAAGTGTGAAAGACATTAGGAATACACAGATTCTTAGGAAGACCCAAGGCATGTGAAACAGGATTAACCTTATGCAGAATACGATAAGGACCAATAAATCAGGGAGCCAATTTCATAGAAGGCACCCGGAGGCGAATATTTTGCGTGGAAAGCAAAACCCTGTCCCCCACGACATAAGAAGGAGCCGCCCTGCGATGCTTGTCAGCCTGCACCTTCTGGCGAGCAGCGGAATCCACCAAAGAATGCTGAACCTGGTCCCAAGTATTACGCAAACCAGCCAAATGCTCATCCCGAACTGGCATGCCCTGTGAGGAGAAAGCAGCCGGAAGAACAATGGGATGCTGGCCATAGACAACGTAAAAAGGACTTTTGCCAGAAGAATCATGAGTAGCGTTATTCTGAGCAAACTCAGCCCAAGGAAAAAGGTCAGACCAATTGTTCTGATGGTGGGATATGAAACAACGAAGGTACTGCTCCAGAGATTGATTGGCACGTTCAGCAGCTCCATTAGACTGGGGGTGGTATGTGGAAGAAAATGAGAGAGTAATACCCATTTCCGAACAAAAGGCTTTCCAGAACCTGGAAATAAATTGGCTACCCCTATCAGACACAATAGATACGGGAATGCCATGCAACCGAAACACCTCTCGTAGATACCTTTCTCAGCGAAGATAAGTGCCAGTTCCCTAGACGTGGGCAGCTTGCGAAGAGAGCCATCTTGGAAAACCGATCTACTATCATTAGGATAACTGTGTTACCATTCGAAGGGGGTAATTCAAAAATAAAATCCATGGACAGGTTAGACCAAGGTCTCTCGGGAACGGGTAACGGATGCAACAGCCCACAATGAACTCTACGAGAAGATTTAATACAGGCACAAGTAGTACAAGCACCTATATTGTCGGTGACATGCTTGCGTAAGGAATCCCACCAAAAATACAGAGAAACAGCTGACACAATTTTGGAAATGCCAGGATGTCCAGCAGTCTTAGTGTCATGATACAACAACAGAATATTCTGTCTCTCGGGAACATCAATGAATAGTTTATCAGTAGGCCTCTCGCTAGGTGCCATGCTTTGTTTCGCTTGTATGGCCTGCAAGAGGGACGAGGAAATAGACAAAATAGTAGTAGCCATTATCCTGTCTGGGGGAATGACAGGAGTAACATCAATCTCCTGTTTGGCGGCAGTTTCGAACTGTCTGGACAGAGCGTCTGCTTTAGTGTTGCGATCACCTGGCCTATAGGTGATAATATAATTGAAATGAGACAAAAACAGTGACCACCTAGCCTGCCTAGAAGACAATCTTTTAGCATCACTAAGGTAGGATAGGTTCTTGTGATCTGTAAAAATGAGGATGGGATCCTTAGTTCCTTCTAACAAATGTCTCCATTCTTTAAGTGCTAAAATAATAGCAAGGAGTTCGCGATTACCCACATCATAATTCTTTTCTGCTTTGGACATTTGTTTGGAAAAGAAGCCACAAGGATGCAATGGCTTTTCAGGCGACTCTCTTTGGGATAAGACAGCACCTACCCCGATATCGGAAGCATCAACTTCAAGAATATAGGGCAGTGAGGGGACAGGATGCTGTAAAATAGGTGCAGAGGCGAACATAGTCTTAAGAAATTCAAAAGCCTGAAGTGCCTCGGGAGACCAGACACAAGTATTGCCATCCTTTTTTGTCATACGGGTGATAGGCGCTACAATAGAGGAAAAACCTTTAATAAAGCATCTATAATAGTTAGAGAAACTAAGAAAACGCTGAATGGCTTTCAAACCTTGTAGTAGAGGCCATTCTATGACAGCAGAAAGCTTCTGGGGTCCATACGAAAACCTTTAGCGGAAATCAAATACCATAAAAACTGGACTTCGGATTGGTCAAATAGACATTTTTCCAGTTTACAATAAAGACCATTAGCAAGAAGGGTCTTCAGAACTGTTGTAACATGTCTGTGATGAGTGTGTAAATCTGTAGAATATATTAATATGTCATCCAAGTACACAATTACAAATGTGTGAATAAAGTCTCCTAAGACGTCATTAATAAATTCTTGAAATACTGCTGGGGCATTACATAGACCAAATGGCATAACAGTATACTCGTAATGGCCAGATCTAGTGTTGAATGCCGTCTTCCATTTGTGGTCTTTCTTAATACGTATTAAACTGTATGCACCTCTAAGATCCAATTTAGTGAATACTAAAAATAATTCCGTGATTAAAGGTATAGGGTATGCATTTTTGATGGTGATTTTATTTAGATCTCTATAATCAATACACAGTCTTAAATCACCTTCTTTCTTTGATACAAAGAAGAACCCCGCTCCAGCCGGAGAAGAGGATCTCCTAATAAACCCCTTTTCTAGTGATTCCTTAATATACTCCTCCATGACACGGTTTTCTTGAACAGATAAAGGGTACACCTTGCCCTTTGGAGGTATAGTGCCAGGCAATAAATCGATAGCACAATCGTAGGGTCTGTGAGGAGGTAATTTGTCAGCCTCCCTTTTATCGAAGACAGTCTTGAGAAATAAGTACTGAGGGGGTATAACAGTAGACAAAGGAGGAGTAGTAGGAACATTAATAGAATTCAAAGGGGTGACTTCAATAGTACAAGACTCGTGGCAGGCTTCGCTCCATGATTTTATTTGAAAATCAGTCGAAAATGGGATTGTGAGCACGTAACCATGGGTACCCTAACACGAGGTGTGAAGAGGGAGAGGTGATGACCTGGAACCGAATGGTTTCAAAGTGTAAAACCCCTGTATACATGTGTAACGGTACAGTTTCATGAGTAACAACTGGAGAACTTAATGGTCTACCATCTATGGCCTCAACGGCCAAGGGTACCTCCTTCTCTCTGATGGGAATGTTGTTTTTCTTAACAAAACCAGAGTCTATGAAATTTTCAGCTGTCCCGGAGTCAACCAGGGCTTGTATGTGCTCAGCAATGCAACTCTCTCCCATATGCAAAGAAACAGGGAGAAGCAAATGCTTAAGAGGCAATTTAGGAGACTTAGATATCACACCCAAGGCCAGTCCCCTATGAGGTCTTAGGTGCAAGAGTTTTCCGGAAGCAAGGGACATTCTTTTACCATATGGTCTCTCCTACCACAGTATAGGCAGAGTCCATCCCTTCTCCTATGTAATTTTTCAGTATCAGAGAGTTTGGCAACCCCTAATTGCATGGGTTCCTCCTCAGATACTTCAACACTCTCAGGTTTATCAACTCTGGGGTTAATAGGTGTAACCAAACGTCTATTCCTGTTTTTAGTATAGAGCCTGTCACGAATCCTATTATCTATATCAATGAGGTAGTCAATAAGGTCCTCTAATGCAATAGGAAGCTCCCTAGCTGCTACTTCATCCAATATAGTGTCAGATAAACCTTCCATGAATGCAGTAGTTAACCCATTGTTGGTCCAATCTACCTGTGAAGCAAGGGTACGAAACTGAATGGCATAGTCAGCCACAGACCTAGAACCCTGTTTAATTCTCATTAATGCTCTGGTGGCATTTTTTGACCTTTTAGTTGTGTCAAAAGTTCTACGAAAAGCCGTAAGGAAACTATTGAAATCATGCACCATAGGTCCATTAGCCTCCCAAATAGGATTTGCCCACTCAAGTGTTTTATCGGTAAGTTGGTGCATAAGGAACCCCGCTTTAGACCTATCTGTGGGAAAGGAACGTGGATACATCTCAAAGTGGAATTCTATTTGATTAATGAAACCTCTGCATGTCTTAGAGTCCCCTCCATACCTAGGAGGAGGTATTAAATGGGCCGAAGTATTAGGCAAAGTAGATACTTCAGGAAGAAGAGGTGTAGGAGGGTTAGGTGTGGTTGCTGGAATAGTTCTAGATAAGAGCGTCTGGAGAGCCTGGGCTATTTGATCCATACGGTGATCCTGCTCTACAAATCTAGCCTCTTGAGAAGCCATCTGCTGAGCTAAATCTGCGGAGTCCATGGCCCTATCGCAATGTAACGAAAATATACCCCAACACGCAGGATTCAACTCAACAGAAGACAACACAGAGGGGAGATACGTCTACCGGACCTTAGAATGGCCGGACTCTACATATATGAGAGGAGTACAGAGTCAGGAGCGATCCGAGGTCAAGGGCACAAAGAGACAGCGTAAACTAGGACTAGCCGGGGTCTGGTACACAGTAAACAGTAAGCCGGCAAACAGAACAGATAAGTGATAAAGTGATAACGTAGTCAGAAACAAAGCTAAGGTCAAGTACGAAGGAACACAACTGAACACAACAAGGGCTAAAGGGAACTGTAACAGAAACCACAATAGGGCAACGAACTAAGGGAAAAAGGTGAGTATATATGTCTTAACATCTATTTTGATTGGTCCCTGTCACATCCACGCCCCCAAAAGGTAAGTGTATGGGGAGTGTGGCATGACAGGGACCAATGGGAGGCCTTTGCCAATTTAGGCGCCCACTGTCCCTTTAAGAGCGCGCCCGAGACCTGCGGCGCACTCTTAGAGTCAGGCGGGACACGTGACTGCTTCTCGTGGTCACTGCCCGCCCTCCTGTTGCAGCCGTCGGATGAGCCGCGCGCGGCTCGTGCAGCAGCAGGAACGTGCGCGGCTTGAACAGAGGACCCCGGCCGGCCCCTGGAAAGGGTAAGTACCGCTACACTGGTCCAATAGACATAATACTCCCCTCCTGGCCCTGTCATTAGACGCCGAAAAAGCGTTTGACAGGGTTGGGTGGGGATATTTAAGTGAAGTCCTGAAGGCATTCGGATTTAGAGGATGGATACACAGTGCTATTTTAGCTCTGTATTTCACCCCCTCAGCCAGAACAGTGGGCCCGAATATAACTGCGGGCTGGTTCGATCTCAAAAATGGTACCAGGCAGGGGTGCCCTCTCTCACCCCTATTGTATATTTTATCGCTTAAACCCCTAGCCATCAATATTAGGAACAACTTACTAATTAAGGGTGTTAATATGAAATCATGTGACGATAAAATTTCACTATATGTGGATGACGCTTTAATTATCTTGACATCCCCCGAGAAATCACTCTGGCCCTTAATGTTCGAAATTGATAGATATTCTAGTATATCTAATTTTAAGTTAAATATTTCAAAATCGACAGCTCTAAGCATTAATATGCCTTCAGATCAGATTGATAACTTAGCTTATTGATAACAGAATTATAAATTTATCTGGACAGATAAGGAAATACATTACTTGGGTCTAACTATTCCTGCAAGTATCCCTATCATAATGGAGAGAAACGCTTTGATCTTAATGAAAAATATGAACCTCAAATTAAAAAAATG
This sequence comes from Pelobates fuscus, assembly GCF_036172605.1. Lineage (NCBI taxonomy): Eukaryota > Metazoa > Chordata > Amphibia > Anura > Pelobatidae > Pelobates > Pelobates fuscus. The sequence goes on along the minus strand of NC_086325.1, from coordinate 81,080,899 downwards.
GCAAAATCTGGAAACTTCGTGGATAGGTAGAATTAATATTATAAACTCCTATATTTTACCTAAGTGACTATATTTTTTCTCTATGGTTTCCCTAAAAATGCCTAAGCCTTGGTTAGCAATGATTCAATCAAGTTTAAACAAATTTATCTGGAAGAATAAAAAACCTAGAATTAGCCAGAAAATTATATTTACAAAATTATCTAAGGGTGGCCTTAGTTTCCTAAGTATTGCTTATATATATTTCGCTAATATTATCTGTCATATCTATATTCTTCAAGATCCACAGGCCTTTTTGGAACCATGGTTTATTTTGGAGTCGGAAACTGCCCATACTTCAAGACTATATTATTAGATGTGGTTGAACTTCAATGGGATTTTAAACGATCCTACCATTAGGTATCCATCTACTTTGGTCCAAACTCTAGTAGTCTGGGCAGAAATTGAGAAAATTCTGGGTATTGTACAAATAATCCCAAAATCTTGTAGACTTAATATTTTAGAATGTATTATAGAGGATTTCTCATTGACATCCTGGGGAAATAATGACTCTTTAAGTATCTCAGACATTATGCAAGGAGATACTATTTTGTCTTTCCAACAGATTATCGATAACATACATATTTCTCCTAGAGAGATATTTACTTACCTTCAAATTAAACATTTTATACAGAAATGTGTTATTCCAACCTCCTTCCCATTAGCTAAGAAGTTGGCTTCTTATGTTGCTATCTCCTTGCTTGATGAATCTAGGATCATCCCCCATAAATTGATCAATACCTGGGAGAGGGAATTAAATTTAGTGATTCTCCAAAATGATTGGCTAGTCTCTTTAATGAATACAAACAAATATATACATTGTCTTAATCTGACTGAATGCCACTTCAAGGTTATACATAGATGGTACTTTACTCCAACAAGATTGACAAACATGTATGAAACATACCATGCCACCTGCTGGAGATGTGGCACGTACCCGGGCACATATATTCATATATGGTGGGACTGCCCTATAGTTAAATCGCTTTGGGCATGGGCATTCAATATCTTCTATTCAGTTACACTTATTAAACTCAGCAAAAATCCGGCCACTGCCCTTCTACACTTGAATTGTCAATTAAAGTCGCATAAATATATTTGTTTCGCCACTCACTGCTTTGTTGCAGTAAAAATCATTATTGCCAGACATTGGAAGACCTCTAATCTATTCCAGAAATCCCGTTTGATTGACCAAATCAGATTCCAATTACCAATGGAAAAAGATATTATAACTAATATGACTGTTTTCTCAAAAAAAAAGAGAATGGTATTCTAACTGGCTTCAAAAACTTTCCAATATTTAAGTGTAATATATTTCTGGTTTGGTGTTTTGTTTTTTGTTTTTTGTTTTTAAACAGGATGTTAGTTATTGACAATCCTATGTGGGTTATTCGTTTCTAAATACATAAAAATATATAATAACAATAATGGTTTCAATTCGGCGATTTTTTTGTACTGTTATATGGTAATAAGCCTTGTATCTACTAGGTTTTGATATATTATTAGGAAATTCTTTCTGCTCTGTATAGGTGGTGGCCTATCATTTTTGTCTTGTTCTAGTCTTTGTCCATGTATTCGATTTATTTTGTACAAATAGCAAGATTCTTTATCAAATGTTTGGTATCAAATGTTTGTCTTTATTATACTAATCGATTACTTTTTTGTATTGTTACATGTCTATGAATTCTCTTGATATAATGGAAAAATCTTTAATAAACATTTATTTAAAAAAAAGATAATAAAAAAATTAAAATAAAAAAGTGTCCCCCTCCCTAAATTAAAATGATGGTGGGGGACCTATTGTCCTCCCCCCGGCCCCCACCCCTGAGCGGTGGGTGGGGGCCCCAAATACTAATAAGGGGGGGACCTATTGTCCTCCCACCTGGCCCCCACCCCTGAGCGGCGGGTGGGGGCCCTACAGTAAAATAAGGGGCGGGACCTATTGTCCTCCCCCTGGCCCCCACCCCTGAGCGGTGGGTGAGGGCCCTAAATACTAATAAGGGGGGACCTAATGTCTTCCCCCTTGCTCCCACCCCTGAGCGACAGTTGGGGGCCCTAAATTAAGCGGGGGGACCTAATGTCCTCCCCCTGGCCCCCACCCCTGAGCGGTGGGTGGGGGCCCTAAGTAGTAATAAGGGGGGGACCTAATGTCCTCCCCCCTGGCCTCCACCCCTGAGTGGCGGGTGGGGGCCCTAAACTGGAATAAGGGGGGACCTAATGTCCTCCCCCCTGGCCCCCACCCCGGAGCGGTGGGTGGGGGCCCTAAATGCTAATAAGGGGGTTACCTAATGTCCTCCCCCCTGGCCCCCACCCCTGAGCGGCAGGTGGGGAAATTCTCCAAACCCCTAGTCACCCCCCCTCCCCCCCAAAAAAAAATATTTCCCTACCTACCCCCTCACCATAAAAATAATGAGGGGGTGACCTTTAACTAAGTTCCTGTAAAAAAAAAAAATTACCATTCGATGTTTTCTTTCTTCTAAAATCTTATTTTTTCAGCCCCAAAAAAGGCCAAATAAAAAAACAATAACCGGCGCCCCAAAAAAAACCGAGCGCAACAAAATAATAATCCATCTATAAAGCCTTGCCCCGCCCTGCAAGTAGAGGCATAATTTACTGATACTAAGTAATCTTAGTATCTCTAAGTATTAGTAAATTTGGCTGAAAGACCAATTTAGGTCTTTCAGCCTTTTAGTAGATAGCTCCCTAATACCGTGGGAATATGGGAGTTATCTACTTATTCATTCCTGTCATTACACTGACTGGCTAAGTAACTTACATTTTATATGAATGTATGTTACTTGATTCTTGTAAGTGTTGCAAATGATTACATCTGAATCCTTGCCATGTTTGTATACTTTTTATTTAAAATTGTATACAATGTAACATTCTTCTTCTTTCTCTGGGTAAGTATATTAGTACCTAGGCAATACTGTGCTTCGGAACTTCGGCACTTCAGCACTTTGGCACTTCGGCACTTCGGAAATTCGGTAATTTCGGAACTTCGGGACCTCGGCAATTCGGACATTCGGAAGTACCCGAATGCCCGAATTGCCCGAAATTTGTCTGAATTCATATTCGGACCGAAATGAATTGCACATGTCTAGTGCTTTCTCCCAGCAGGCTGTACAGTTTAATTTATGAACATACATAAAGCTTTTGCTACACATAGTCTTACTGTGATTGGACAGAGTTATTGCCATCAGCGATACAATTGTAAAATGTCAGTGGAACATGCATTACTTTTTATTTACAATCACCGTTTTTTTTTTTTTTAGTAATGTGTGAATTGTTGGTAATTCAACAAAAAAATTTACTTTTAGGCCAAAAGTGCCTGAATGGAAATAAAGTTTATGTGAATATTTTTTTCCACTATTTGGACCTAAAATTCAATTTGAGATTACCTTGTAACTCACATTTTAGCAAATAACCCTGGACGTGATTTTGGAATGTCTGCTCCCTGATTTATTGGTTGTGTAATCACAGCAATTAACTATAAATGTGTTTTTTTAAGAAAAAAAAATAATTTGTTAGCTCTCATGTAGATGCTGAGCCATGAGGGGCAGAAAAGAGCAACAAGGTAAATGGAACTTTATAAAAATGGAAAAGGATAAAAAAAGATATCCAAAGCCTTGAAAATGCAATCAGTACGGTTCAATTACTGATTAACAAAAGGGGAAAATCAGAGATCTCTTGACATCAAGCCATGGTCAGGTAGGCCAAGAAAGATTTTAGCAACAAGTGTAAAACTAATTATTTGTGATACAAAGAAAAAACCCTCAGTTAATCTCAGGAGAAATACAGACTGCTCTGGAAAAATACGGAGTGGTTGTTTCAAGGAGCACAATACGACGATACTTGAACAACAAAGAGCTGCATGGTCAAGTTGCCCGAAAGAAGCCTTTACTGCGCCAATGCCACAAAAAGCCCAGTTACAATATGCCCCAAAACACCTTGACACGCCTCACAGCTTCTGGCACACTAATTTGGAGTGACAAGACCAAAATAGAGCTTTATGGTTACAACCATAGGCACTATATTTGGAGGGGGTTAAACAAGGCCTATAGTGAAAAGAATACCATCCCCACTGTGAGGCATGGTGGTGGCTCACTGATGTTTTGAGGTGATCTGATGTTTTGAGAAGCTCTAAAGGCATGCAGAATCTTGTGAAAAATTATGGCCAGATGAATGCAGCATGTTATCAGCAAATACTGGCAGACAATTTGCATTCTTCTGCACGAATGATGCGCATGGGATGCTTTTGGACTTTTCAACATGACAATGACCCTAAGCACATTGCCAAGTTGACCCTCCAGTGGTTATAGCAGAAAAAAGTGAAAGTTCTGGAGTAGCCATCACAATCTCCTGAACGTAATATTATCGAGTCACTCTGGGGAGATCTCAAACATTCGGTTCATGCATGATGAAAGATTTTGCATGACTTGGAGGCATTTTGCCAAGACAAAAGTACAGCTATATCACCTGCAAGAATTAGGGGCCTCATAGACAATTATTACAAAAGACTACACGCTGCCATTGATGCTAAAGGGGGCAATATACAGTATTAAGAACGAATGGTATGCAGACCATTTCATTTTTTTTCTTTGTTGCCATGTTTTGTTTATGATTGTGCCATTCTGTTATAACCTACAGTTGAATATGAATCCCATAAGAAATAAAAGAAATGTGTTTTGCCTGCTCACTCATGTTTTCTTTAACCCCTAAACCCCTTAAGGACCAAACTTCTGGAATAAAAGGGAATCATGACATGTCATGATTCCCTTTTATTCCAGAAGTTTGGTCCTTAAGGGGTTATAAATGGTACGTATATTACCAATTCTCAAAGGGTATGCAAACTGTTGAGCACAACTGTATCTCAGAGTTCACAATGTATCACAATGTTTTTAGTATGATGTAATGAATTCACAGTCATTTGCAACCTGATACGTTTGCCAGGATCGGGTGGAACCAGAACACACAGACCGCATCATAATAAATAGACTTCCCGTATACAGGTCCTTAGAATTGGCAGGTTAATGGACAAGCAGAGTCAGTAAGAATAACCGAGATCAAAGGAATACAGAAACCAGGATTAATGTTGAACAAGCCGAGGTCAAAGGATCACAGAAGAGAGGATCAACTATAAACCAGAACCAGAATAAATACCAAAGAAGAATACAGTAGCAACACGCTATTGGGCTAACAAGAACCACAACAGGGCAACAAGGAATGGGAGAGGTAAGTATATAAAGTCAGGTCTAAACTCTAATTGGTCTAGGTCAGTTTGAAATTATGTATAATTCATGATTGGTAATTGACCCCTCTTGTGTGACCTCTGATGTCATATTTGTGCGCTGAATTCGCAACTGTATTCAGTTGCACATAAATGCACGCCGTGTTCAAGGGTGCATCATCATACAGAATGCCAGAGGGAGCAGAGATAAGGGAAGCCAACTGGAGAGATAAGTGTAAGTCTGATAATGTTATTGTTAACTTTTAGTTTTATTGTTTTGTAATATATTATTACATTCTTGCTATATAATTTTTTTTTATTCTCTTTTAATGTATTGATATGCCATGCAATAATTATCTTCCCTCTTAAGATAGGACAATTCTAACAGGGATATCAAGGGCATATATCATGATGACAGTGAACATCACTTAGCAAGAGACTTTTATAAATGGAAGGCATACAGCTAAGATTTATCTTGAAAGATAAGACATTGTCAGGATAGAAATGTCACTTAGTGTTTATCACTTGGCAATCTCTATTTTTAGACATGTAAATGCAAAAATGTAGTTAATTTTTACAATTACTTTTTCACTCTGACATTTGTCCATAGTAGCATCATGCACAGGAAGTTCATCCCTGTCTCATTATAATGTGCCAGAGTGGTATCTAAAATGAATCCATATGTTCTGGGCCTGACTAACCTATACATTCTTAATTGTAGAATATGTTTCTTTTTTTCTTTATATCTTTTTTTAAATTTCCCTTTAATATTCCACACCAGAAAATGGAATACCTGTTATTGTATTCTGTACAAATGTGGATACTCTAGGAAAGTACATTATCTTCTCATTTAACACAAGACACTCCTAACAGGGATTGCAAGACTTATCTTGAAAGTTAAGATATTAGCAGGATAGAAATGTAATTTAGTGTTTATCTATTAGTAATCTCTATTTTTAGACATTAACCCCTTAAGGACTGAGCCAAATGTACACGTTGTGAACAGAACAAAACGTAAACAAAACCTGGCATTTGCGCTATATGTCTGTCCAACCGCAATTTACCTCTTTCATATTAAATGCACCCCCCCCTTATTATATATCATTTTATTCAGGGGAAACATGGCTTTCATTTAATATCACATATTTAGCTATGAAACATAATTTAATATGAAAATAATGGGAGAAAATACGAAATGTTGTTATTTTTTTAGTTCTACATGACATTTTAACTGTCAATGTCATAATACTGTTTGCTTTTACTGCAATAAAATACACATATTTGTATTCAGCAAAGTCTCACATGTAAAACAGTATCCCCTATGTACAGGTTGTATGGTGTTTTGGGAAGTTACAGGGTCAAATATAGTGTGTTACATTTGAAATTGAAATTTGCCAGATTGGTTACGTTGCCTTTGAGACTCTATAGTAGCCCAGGAAATACATTTACACCCATAATGGCATACCATTTGCAATAGTAGACAACCCAAGGTATTGCAAATGGGGTATGTCCAGTCTTTTTTAGTAGCCATTTGGTCACAAACACTGGCCAAAGTTAGCGTTAGTATTTGTTTGTGTGTGAAAAATGCAAAAAATTCCAATTTTGGCCAGTGTTTGTGACTAAGTTACCCCATTTGCAATACCTTGGGTTGTCTACTATTGCAAATGGTATGCCATCATAGGGGTAATTTTCATTCTTGGGCTACCATAGGGTCACAAAGGCAACGTAAGCAATCTGGCAAATTTTAATGTGAAAAAAATGAAACACAAGCCTTATATTTGACGCTGTAACTTTTGAAAACACCATAAAACCTGTACATAAGGGGTACTGTTGTACTCGGTAGACTTCGCTGAACACAAATATTTGTGTTTCAAAACAGTAAAAAGTATCACAGCAATAATATCGTCCGTGTAAGTGCTGTTTGTGCGTGAAAAATGCAAAAAAGTAACTTTTACTGGTGATATCATAGTTGTAATGCATTTTTTGTGTTCAGCGAAGTCTCCCGAGTATAACAGTACCCCCCATGTACAGGTTTTATGGTGTCTTGGAAAGTTATAGGGTTAAATATAGTGCTAGCAAATTAAATTCCCTACACTTTCGGCATGGGTTGTCAGGCAGGTCCCGCCAATTGTAATTAATTAAGATACCTAATTATGTAAAAAATATTACATAAATATATGTGTAGAATTAACATATGCATATATATATATATATATATATATATATAATTTTTTTAATATTTTAATTTATATATAGGTATATATATATATTAATATCACAATACAGTTAGAATGAAATAACACACATCTATATATTTTTTAATTATTTATTTTTAATAATTTTTTTAATTTTATTTTTTAACGTATTTACTTTTTATATTATATATAAATATATATATATAACAATAATTATATATATATTTAATCAGTATCAGTCTATGTGTAATTTAATATTAATATATATATATAGAATTAGAATACCTGAACTGATGTAGGTAGTAATGATATGCTTATAGCATGTTTAGTATATTAACAAATGTTTTCCCTAAAGGCTTCCTATCATGGTTCAGAGAATCAGGAGTGTTGCGTATGGTTAGTCCCTGTGTTTTCATTCACTTGTGGCATTTTGATATGTATACAGCAAACACATACTATAATTATGATTTTTTGAGGAATCAATCCTTTTGAGGATAATATCTAGAGACAGGTGTCTTTTTAGTTTGTGGCTGGAGTCTAGCTTTCATAAACATTAGACCCATGTTTTTTCTGTTGTTTTTTATATATTACAAGTTTTTCCTTCTGTATACAGCAATCACATGCTATAAGCATGCTATAATTATGATTTTTTGAGGAATCAATCCTTTTGAGGATAATATTTAGAGACAGGTGTCTTTTTAGTTTGTGGCTGGAGTCTAGCTTTCATATACATTAGACCCATGTTGTACTGCTGTTTCTTTATATACTACAAGTTTTTCCTTCTGTATACAGCAATCACACGCTTTTCAGTTCATCGTGTGTCTATATCAGGTACTATGCTAAATTTTCCTACTTGTGGCTTCCAGTCATCTATTTTATTTACTTCTCTTTTGTTTTTCTTTTTTCTGTCTACATGGAATTTCAGATTATTCTATTTGTGGGTAGTTAGATATTTAGTAGGTCGTCCTTCTGATCATCCTAGTCCTCTAGAAAGGAAATATACTCAGATAGTACATGTATACAGTTGAACAAGTCAGTCTCATCTGTGCAGTCCAGTACATACTCATTAGTACTAACATTTTATTAGTACATCTTATAATATGCTTTAGTGCATAGAACATGCAAGATCCAGTACACTTGCACAAATCTTACATATACAGCAATGTATGAATATATGTTGTTCTCTGCTCTTGATTTTATTTTATTTTATTTCATTTTATTTAGGATGTCATGTATATATATTTTCTCACTACTTTGCATTCACTTGGTGGCTACACTTTATCACTTGTGTGTTTTTTTACACCACGCACAGTATTGCACAGCACTGGTTATTGTCTACCAGTGCTCTTTTCTGGCATCAGGGTTAAGTAGACCCTTCAGCAGTTTTCACTTAGTCCTCCCTAATGCTTCACTTGTGCCCGGCATGTAATCATGTTCTGTGTATATTGTTGCCTCGGCAACCACTTTGACTCCGCCCGACGTCCCGATCACGTGACGTCCTATACGGCTTCCAATCACTTCCGGGTTGTAACGGACAGACTCACTCCTCCTCACTTCACCATTGGGTAAGTGCACTTTCTTTTAGATTTGTATTTGATATATAAACACAGTACTGTCATGTACTCTATGATCTTGAAAAAGACCCGGCAGGGTCGAAACGTCGATTGATTTTTGTACACTTTTTTGATGACCAAATAAAGCACCAATTTGTGCACTAATTTGAAGACCTGTGAGTGCATTTTGATTTTTTTCATTTATGAGTATATATATCTGACGCCAGCAATTTGCACCCAGGCACATGTGATATAATTAATTATTTTTGGAGGAGAGTGCCAAGCTTCCATTTGTTTATATATAGAATTATATATATATTAATAGTAAAATACACCTAGACAGTGTATGTGTGTGTGTATGTATTTGTGTCTAAATATTTTGTGTCTAAATATACTTAGATTATATATATATAAAACATATATATATGATCTAAGTATATATATTTATTTTTTTACACTGATTTAACATTTTTTTATTTTATTTCCAGCCAGCAGGAGGACTAACTGTCATTACAGTTAGTCCCCCTGATGGCAATGCCTGAGCCATCTAATCCGGCCATATGATTGTGAGGTCCTCGCAAGGACCTCACTCTCACATGGCCGGGGTGGGGGGGCGGAAGAGGACGGTGGTGCCGCGGGGGGTTCCCTGGGAGTCCCCCCAACCGCGATCGCCAGCGTGGGATCGCCGTTGTGGGATCGCCGGCGACCGGGTAAGTAAGAAAAGACCGGAGGGCGTACAATTATTATAAAACACAAGAAAAGATTACAATAATATGTTATTACTTGAGAACCAGTTTACATTAAATGTGCAGTGGTTAATCAAGATATAATTGTTTGACTTTTCATCTTTTTGGGTTGCATCATTTGTTTTTTCAGCTACAGCTTACAAAGAAGAGATAACTCTGCTGTTTGAATTATGTCGTAACGTTTTCACGGAAAGGGGATTTTGTTACCATTCACTGAAGAAATAAGAAAAAAAATATCTTGTTAAAGTCCTTGCAGCATGAATTTTTTTAAATGTATTTTGATTGTAGACAAGTGAGATAAAATTTTCTAAGACAGTCAATGATCCTTAAGAGGATGAAAAAAAAAAAAACTTCAATCTGTTAAGTGGAAAGAACTGGCTGCTTTATCCCAAGATATACAGTATCTCCCAAAAGTGAGTACACCCCTCAAATTTTTGTAAATATTTTTATATTTTTTTATGTGACAGCACTGAAGAAATTACACTCTGCTACAATGTAAAGTAGTAAGTGTACAGCCTGTATAACTGTGTAAATTTGTTGTCCCCTCAAAATAACTCAACACACAGCCATTAATGTCTAAACCGTTGGCAACAAAAGTGAGTACACCCCTAAGTGGAAATATCCAAATTGGGCCCAATTAGCCATTCCCCCTCGCCCCCAGTGTCATGTGACTTGTTAGTGTTACAAGTTTTCAGGTGTGAAGGGGGAGCATGTCTGTTAAAATTGGTGTTATCACTCTCGCACTCTCTCATACTGGTCACTGGAACATGGCACCTCATGGCAAAGAACTCTCTGAGGATCTGAGTTGCTCTACATATAGATTTCCAAGACCCTGAAACTGAGCTGCAGCATGATGGGCAAGACCATAAAGCGGTTTCAAAGGACAGGTTCCACTCAGAACAGGCCTCGCCAGAAGTTGTGTGCATGTGCTCAGCGTCATATCCAGAGGTTGTCTTTGAGAAATAGATGTATGAGTGCTGCCAGCATTGCTGCAGAGGTTGAAGTGGTGGAGGTCATGGTGTCATGGTCTGGGCCTGCATGAGTGCTGCCCGCACTGGGGAGCTACAGTTCGTTGAAGGAATCATGAACCATGAATGCCAACATTTACTGTAACATACTGAATCAGAGCATAATCCCCTCCCTCCATAGACTTAGCTGCAGGTCAGTATTCCAACATGATAACGGCCCCAAACACACCTCCAAGAAGACCACTGCCTTGCTTAAATAACTGAAGGTAAAGGTGATGGACTGTCCAAACATGTCTCCAGACCTAAACCCTATTGAGCATCTATGGGGCATCCTCAAATGGAAGGTGGGGCAAGGTCTCTAACATCCACCAGCTCGGTGATGTCGTCATGGAGGAGTGGAAGAGGACTACAGTGGCAACCTGTGAAGCTCTCGTGAACTCCATGCCCATGAGGGTTTAGGCAGTGCTGGAAAATAATGGTGGCCACACAAAATATAGACACTTTGGGCCCAATTTGGACATTTCCACTTAGGGGTGTACTAACTTTTGTTGCCAACGGTTTAGACATTAATTGCTGCATACAAACACAAAAAAATGGATAGTTGAGTACTTATTATAACACAATTGCCCTGGTTTTAAAAGAGCCTATGTGGGATTGGATAATACACTTAACTTAGTAGTGTTTCAATCTAAGGACCTTCTTTCTTTATACCTTTAACATGAATAAGACATATGTAGTGTAAAACCACTCAGTCACATATACAATATGTAGAATAATGGAACACTCACATATTCCAGAGCTTTATGGACCAAGCTCTGGTATGAAATGCCTGTGGGTTCAATATGGGCGACCCTTTCCCCTGTTCCGTGGGGTGGCTTTTCATAGTGCAGAGTTTTTTTCTCAAAGAGATGGGAGATAAGTAATATAGTGGAATTCCATGAGTACAAAACGCAAGGTGTACTAATGTAATATACTCACAAGTGGAGAGCCTGTAATCTGGCTCAGTAACCAAGCATAGTGTAGTTAGGGACTACACTCCCTTCTATGCAGGAGCAGGAATCCAAAGTACTATTTAAAAAATGTCTTTATTTAAACATATATCTAAAAAACAATTTAAAAAGTAGTTACAAATACCAATATGTAAAAAAGTCTATGCTGCAAGAAACGCGTTTCACCGTTATCCAGGCTTCCTCAGTCTTGTGTCATAAACTTATCTGATTCCTGTGATTTAAATACCCCTCTCTTTTTCAGCTGTTGCTCGTTTATTTTTTTAGCTGTTGCTCTAAATATTTTAGAGATACCAGAGATTATAAAAAATAATGACGCAAGGAGTTTCAATAAAAAGGATAAAGGCACTAATGGATACAATATATAATGGATACATACTCAGTACATGTATTCTTAAATTACTATGTGTGTCAAAAAAATCACCAATTATTATTAGATATTATTATTATTAGTTTAATACCTTAGGTTGTCTTCTTTCAAAAAATATGTACATGTGAAGGGTTATTCAGGGATTCCTGCTAGATATTACAAGATGTTGACTTGTGTTAATTTTGAAAAAAAAAATGGTTTGGAAATAGCAAAGTGCTGCTTTTACTTATTGCCCTATAACTTTCAAAAAAAAGCTAACTCCATGTTAGCATTGGGTATTTCTAAACTCAGGGCAAAATTTAAAACCAATTTAGCATGGGTGTTTTTTGGCGGTTGTAGATGAGTAACAGATTTTGGGGGGTCAAAGTTAGAAAAGGTGTGTTTTTTAAAAAAAAATGTCATCATATTTAATAATTTTTATAGTAAATTATATGATATGATGAAAATAATATTATCTTTAGAAAGACCATTAATTGGGCAGAAAAACGGTATATAATATGCGTGTGCACAGTAAATGAGTAAGAGGAAAATTACAGCAAAACACAAACACTGCAGAAATGTAAAAACAGCCCTGGTCCCAAAAGGTAAGAAAATTGAAAAGTGGTCTGGTCACTAAAGGGTTAAAGAAGAATATTCTTTTTTTTTTTTCCCTTGTATATTGTATATAAAGTTCATTATTCAAAAAATGCAATCACGTTTAATTCTCTTTATTTCTGGCCAGGAAATAATGATCAGTTATTTACAATAAACAATCAAAGTCTGGCAAAGTAGAAGAGTATTTCTAGATAATATTTAATTCATTACATTTTATTGGGTTGGCTTGCCTCCCATTTTGGAATGCTTTTAATAAGGTAATGTTTGCAATTACTCCACCATAAATGCATCTTAACATTACAATTCAAATAAATATTTCATTGAATAAGTGGCCATGAATCTGTAATTGCAGATTAACCTTTCTTAAGCTAATAAAGAATTTTATGTCATTGCATTTGTTAAATAAATTTAATAATTATAGGTGGCTTTAGCTAAACTTTTGTTTAGTTTAATTAACCCAATCAGTATCAATTCATTTTTGTTTAAAACACACATCTCTTGTATTACTGAATATGTAATAGTATACTATTTATTTAATATTTGTGTTGCATAGGTAGCAGGTAAATGATAAAACAATACAAACAAAAAACAACAAATTTTTGTTCAGGGATACATAATAATGAAATCATGCAAACATACACTATCCTACAGTTACACTTATCTAATTATCTGCAGAGATGATGCCAACTTAAAACGTTTAGAAATCAAACCTTGGAGATGAGTATGAAGATATTTGCAGAAAAGTAAGCATATTTTATGCATACAATACATTAAATATGCCAAATATATAAAAATATAGTGAAATGCCATGCTTTTATGTAATTATAAGGAAGCTGATATAATTTTTTAGAAAAGCAATTTCCTAAACATGACATTAGAATCTAAAAATTATGTTTGTACAGAAGTATATTGTCTATACATGATAAGTACTGTTACATTTACCTGTACTTTATGATATTGCATGTTGCTATTCCAGCTCTTGATCAACACTTGATCAAGCAAATTAGAGTAAAATTGTTCTTTCAGATTTAACTTAACTATAACTTTTTTAATTTAACATCTGCATCCATACAGCTTAACAATGCTAACATAATTTTAATACTTGCAGGTTGTAGAACTTACTTACTGACCAATGTAACAGTAATAAACAGACAGACAGACAGATCAATCTAGGCTGTTTAATTGGCTTCTCCAATATAGTGGTGCCCTGGTTCAAACTCCAGGCAAATATAGGAGACAAGGAGGGCAATCTATTTTCACAGTGCTGGACTATTTAATATGCTTATACATTATCAACTCCGTGCAGTTGTGAATAATAAGAAAAGTTTAGCATGTAATTAATGTGAAGTGAAAAAAGAGATGAAATCTCTCTGTGCAACTTTTTTCTTTTTTACAATTTTATAATAAACGTGCCTTTTCACATTTATATGCATATGTTGCAAGCAATATAAAAGAAGCTTTTGACAAAAAAGTGACCCCTAAAATTACTTCATTGTCCTTGACATGTCTAATAATTCAGCAATAATTTGCAGAACTAGACAAATAATGTAGTAAGCAGTATGCTGCTTAACTTTCCTTCAGCTTGTTCAGCTTCAAACATGCTGATCATTTTATAGCTAGCAACTTTGTAATTGCTTATTAAAATGTTACCGTGCAATGTATGTGTAGTAGGCATAACTATTGCAATACGTATGTTTATCATTAATATTTAACTATTACAGACATAATTTTTCAAAGATTCAGAATATATATGCATTTATAAATGGCAATTTACAATGTTTAAAATAAATTAATATTTCTAAATCGCATACAAATAAATATTCCACTATTTTGGAATTATGAGTCATTTCAAGTTATCCCTATACCGGAGATTACAGCATTCTGACAAATACAATTTAAGCCTTGGCTTTATTATATACATGCATGCAATGAACGTCAAGCAGGTAAAGAATGTATTATGGAAAAATAATACCATTTCAGATATCTGGAGATGTCATAATAAACAAAAATACAAAATGCAAAGTTGTTTACGCATGTTTCCAGAGACCAAAGATTGCATTATTCTTTCAAATGTTATATTACATAATACTAATGTTGATAGTGAACATGAATAGATGGGTGAATGTGATTATTGGTAGATTGGGAACAGTTAACAGGTAGTACATGCTAATGGATGAGTGTGTGAATGTGATGGAGTTAGATTACTATGAATGCAATAAGGTAGATGTGTGTTGTGGATCTAATCAGAGGAAAAATTCAGCATTCTTGGCTTAGAAGGGCTGTTTGTTTAGAAAAACCTCACTTACAGTGAAGGAAAAAAGTATTTGATCCCCTGCTGATTTTGAACGTTTGCCGACAGATAAAGAAATGATCAGTCTATAATTTTAATGGTAGGTGTATTTTAACAGTGAGAGGTAGAATAACAGAAAAAAAATCCATAAAAACGCATGTCAAAAAAGTTCTAAATTGATTTTCAAGTCAATGAGTGAACTAAGTATTTGATCCCCTATAATTCAGCAAGATTTCTGGCTCCCAGGTGTCTTTTATACAGGTAACAAGCTGAGATTAGGAGCGCTCTCTACCTGTATAAAAGACACCTGTCCACAGAAGCAATTAATCAGATTCCAAACTTTTCACCATGGCCAAGACCAAAGAGATGCCCAAGGATGTCAGGGACAAGATTGTAGTAAAGAGAAAAGGAGGGTTGAACTCAATCACAAGGTTTAACACAGGGTGCACTGAGCATGGGTCAGCAAACCCCAAATAATCTGTATAAATGAAAAAAATCTCAGGCACTCACTGTGATCACTTCCAGGCAGTTTATTGCAACGTTTCGACCTGAAACCAGGTCTTTATCAAGCTAACACCACAGTGACAGAAATGCATTTTTATACACACATAACAATCAATTAATGTGCAATTACAAAATTCATTAATAAGAAAAGTGATCAAATAATTCAATTAATACATTCATCAGATCTATGTATAAATACCTAGAAAAACATGAAAAGGAATAAACAAGTACATGGCTTATAAGAGAGTTTTAAAAGAGGAAGGAAGGAGAAGAGAGAATTCAGGTATTATCACAGACCAAATCAAGCATTATAAACACACACCTCTTTTTGGACAAGATTGTAGACCTACACGAGGCTAGAATGGGCTACAGACAATCGTCAAGCAGCTAGGTGAGAAGGTGACAACAATTGGTGCAACTATTCGCAAATGGAAGAAACACAAATTAACTGTCTCCCTCTGTCTTGTGCTCCATGCATGAATTGTGAGGAATCAGCCCAGAACTACAGATTAATGATCTCAAGGCAGCTGGGATCATAGTCACCAAGAAAACAATAGGTAACACACTACACCGTGAAGGACTGGAATCCTGCAGCACTCCCAAGGTCCCTCTGCTCAAGAAAGCAAATGTATAGGCACGTCTGAGGTTTTCCAATGAACATCTGAATGATTCAGAGGAGAAGTGGGTGAAAGTGTTGTGGTTAGATGAAACTAAAATTGAGCTCTTTGGCATCAACTCAACTCTCCATGTTTAGAGGAGGATGAATGCTACCTATGACCCCAAGAGCACCATCTGCAAACATGGAGGTGGAAACATTATGCTTTAGGGGGTGTTTTTTCTGCTAAGGGGACAGGACAACTGCACTGCATCAAAGGGACGATGGACGGGGCCATTTACCATCAAATCTTGGTTGAGAACCTCCTTCCTTTGCCCAGGGCATTGAAAATGGGTTGGGAATGGGTATTCCAGCACAACAGTGACCCAAAACACACAGCCAATGTAACAAAGGAGATGCTCAAGAAGAAGCACATTAAGGTCCTGGAGTGGATTAGCCAGTCTCCAGACATTAATCCTTATAAAATCTATTGAGGGAGCTGAAGGTTTGATTTGCCAAACCTCGGCCTCAAATCCTTAATGACTTGGAGAGGATCTGCAAAGAGGAGTGAGACAAAATCCCTCGTGAGATCTGTGCAAACTTGGGGACCAACTACAAGAAACGTCTGACCTCTGTGATTGCCAACAAAGGTTTTGCCACCAAGTACTAAGTCGAAGGGGTCAAATACTTATTTCACTCATCGACATGCAAATCAATGTATAACTTTTTTGACATGCGTTTCCCTGGATTTTTTTTTGTTATTCTGTCTCTCACTGTTAAAATACACCTACCAAATAGATTCTCCTGGCCATGCCCCGGCTCCTGCTCTCAGTTTTGTTAAAATGGGCCCTATAATCTAAAACGAGGTGTATACAGGGAAGATAAGATTTATGAGCCCTGAATTTTATTTATTTATTTATTAATGGTGTATTTTCTGCTTTACCTTTATGTACTGTAATGTCATTGTCATGTCATTATTAAGTAACTGGGTAGTTTGATACTGTGTCATAATTGTTATTGTCTTTTTGTATTATTTTGTAAAAAACACTTCAATAAATATTTATAAAAAAAAATAAAAAATTATCATTAAAATTATAGACTGATCATTTATTTGTCAGTGGGAAAACATTCAAAATTTGCAGGGGTTCAAATATTTTTTTCCTCAATATACTGTCCTCTCTGAACCATCATTGATTATCGATTATCTGTTTTTTGCAAGTTAAGTAAATGTACTTAATACATGTTGGTATTATATCCACATAAGGGCATAATTATTTGGTAGAATTCCCTTGCCATTCACTTGTTGAAATAATGATTTTACTATATATACAAATATTAAGCATCCCATAGTCTAGATATTCAACTGAACATTTTAGTATGGTGAAAATGACAGTATATTGCAGATAATTGTGCATTGAATCCTCACAAAATTGCTATTTGAGACACAAGAGAACAGATTTTGTGTGACAGCAAGTCACCACCTGCAGCATTAGATATGAATACACAACCTGAAATGTAATGGACAGTGACAGAACAACTTGTTTAGAAAACAATATTTCAAGGAAAACATCAAAATGTTTGAAATAAAGGATTGTATACACTCCCAATACGCAGGGAATTTAGCATTCAGTAAATGATAGCTAGACCTTTCTTTGGAATGCAGTGATCAAAAGATAATATACAATGGAGATATTTTCTTGCTTACATCTGAAAGATTTTTTTTATTCAGTTATAAAACCCTTTCTACAAAAAAATGAGCAGTATCCTATTTACATGTGTCTTGGCAAATATACAAATTGTAACAAGCAATATAAATAATTGTCAGAGCAGCAAAGGAAGTATGGGAATTATGAGAAACATCTACAAGTACTTTGTTCTAGTTCTGTTTATTTCTATGAGCTCATATATGTTATATTCCATCTGATATATGATAATTAGGGATTATTCTAGCTTTAGTGATTGAATAATCTAAATTTTATTAACGACAGGAGGCGAATATTAGCTTTATCTTTCTTTACTGAACCTCCCAGCAGCAAAGGAACAGTTAACAGTAATGTAAAAAGTTCAACCAATCAGATAGTATAACAGTATTATATGATGTCATCAAACTCCTCCCATATCCTCTTTCTTGCTGTGGTCGATGATATGTCTGTGTCAACCGTGTAAACTGTAACGATGAACTGCGGACTAAGTTGGAGTCCTGAAGTAGTCAACATGTGGAATCTTCAGCGTGCTTGAAGGAGCCGTATATACAAAGGTAGGTATTTTTCACACTAAGGGAATAGAGAAAAGACGTGAGAGTATAGGTTCTCATACTAGGTGAATGCAATTTATGGCATGTATGTTAAGAACAAATTGTAGTTACTCTTTGAATATAATATTGAATATTTCAAACACTAGATTAGAAGTGTTATGGCGTGAACCTATGGCAGATGGTGTATAAAGTGTGTGTAACCAGTAGACTGGAATGCATAGTAACTTACCTGGGCGGGTGTTAGAAAGTGAAAATAAAGAAGGGGGGGAAAATATTCGCCTCCTGTCGTTAATAAAATTTAGATTATTCAGTCACTAAAGCTAGAATAATCCCTAATTTTATGGCAAGACAGGAGGCTTCATATTTGCTGTTTTAACGCTCCTATATGATAGAAGATGCAGCATGTGTCATAGGTTTGAAATAAAATGTACGGACTCTCTGGACCAATCTGCAGATGCCAAAATGTCTGAGAGGGAGCTCCCCGCGCGAAAGGCTGAGGATGCGGCTGCTCCTCTGACTGAATATGCGCCAAAATTTGAGTCAATGCCTGCTTGAGCTAGTATCCATCTGATCCACCGTGCGACGGTGGGTGCGGATACCGGTTTGTGTGGTTTTACATAAGACACGAGGAGGGGTCCCGTAGGGGGGCGTAGAGTGGTGGTGGCATCTTAATAATGCCTTACGCAGAGTGCCACGCAGAGTGACTGTCTATTAGGAAAGTAAGGTAGAATACGGAGGAAGAATTTGTTTTGTTCGTCTGGTGATGTGAAACTTAACGCCTTCAGGCGAGAAGACTACTGCGTGGGGATCAAATGCTCGGATATCCGAGACCCTACGGAAGGATACCAGGCATAGGAGTAAGGCCAGTTTGGCCGAAAGTTGACATAGCGACAAATTTTCATTAGCGGTCCAGGATTCTAAAAGGGAAAAGACTTGAGTGATATCCCAGAAACAGGAGTATTTAGGAAGAGGGGGTCTGGCTAACCTGATCCCTCGTAAAAGTCTACAGACTGAAGGATTTTTCCCTATTGACGCATTGTCAATGGGATTATGGGCCGCAGAGATAGTGGATCTATAGACATTAATTGATCGATAGGATTTACCTTGATCAAATAGGGTAGACAGAAAATTTAGGATGATCGTCAGAGGTGCTGAAAAGGGTGTCCCTTTCCAAACACCAGCTGACCCATGTCTTCCATGCAGCAATGTAAGCTCGACTAGTGCCTGGGGCCCAGGAGTCCCATAGGAGAGCCTGAGTTGTCTCCGAAAGTCCTGAGACGTTCCAAGATCCCCTGAATCAGTCCAAGCTACAAGCTGGAGCCGGTCCTGAAGGGCGAGTGGGTGAAAGTGCCCTGTTGGGTTCCTGAGGATGCCGGGTGATCGAGGTAGAAGAATTGGATAGTTCACTGATAATTCTAACAGGGTTGGAAACCAAGTCTGGGTTCTCCTTAATGGAGTGACAATGACTATCGTCACTATTAGGGCTTTGACCCGGTAGAGGGTGCGTTGGATCATGGAGAAAGGTGGGAACGCATAGGCATCCGGCCAAGGATGTAGAAAGGCGTCGACTGCCCATGACTGGGGTCTGGGAGCAAGCTGATAAAGGCTTCCGTCTGGCGTTTCAGACGGGATGCAAACAGGTCCAGTGTAAGGGGCCCGCGAAGGCAATGAATTTGGTGGAACACGCGGGGTCTAATTGCCAGTCGCTTACATCCCTCCAATGGCGAGAGAACCAATCCGCGTCTAGGTTGTCCGTGCCCGGAAGATATTCCGCTCTGATAGATAAGTTCCGTTCTAGACAGAATTGGTAAAGATCTTTGGTCAGATTGGATAGTAGCTTGGATCGGGAGCCTCCTAACCGATTCACATAGCGCACTGCAGAGACGTTGTCCATGCGCAGTACTAGTGAACAGTTGAAACAGTCTTTCGCGAAACTGCGAATTGCGAAAGATCCTGTAATCAATTCCAAACAATTGATGTGCAGTGCTTGTTCGGATGGGGACCAAAGTCCCCCTGTGGACCCTTGGGCACATGTGGCGCCCCATCCCAGGAGACTGGCATCGGATTCCAGAATGAAATCTGGTTGTGATCCGAAGATGGCTTTGCCATTCCAGGCTTCCATATTGTGAAGCCACCAGTGAAGTTCTATACGAACTTCGTCTGTCAGTTGGATGTACTGATCGTAGGAGGTGGAACGGTGTAGGTAGTATGTCTTGAGCCGTTGCATGGCTCGGTAGTGTAAAGGTCCTGGGTAAATGGCTTGGATAGAGGCGGACAGTAGGCCTATAGTATGGGCCAGATCGCGTAAGCAAATCAGATGGGTTGATAACAATTTGCGAATGTCTTGTGCCATTATCAGGATGTCATCCAAATATATGATGGATCGAATCCCCTGTGATTGGAGTAGCGCCATCACTGGTTTCATCAGTTTCGTGAAACATCATGGTGCGGAGCATAGTCCGAACGGGAGGCATGTGAATTGCCAGATTTCCTCTTGCCAGAGGAATTGAAGGAAAGCTTGATGGTTGCGAGCAATAGGAATTGTGAGGTATGCGTCTTTGAAATCGAAGCTGGAGAACCAATCTCCCACGCAAAGGAGGTCCCCTTAGAAAAGTATGCGGGAAAGGGGATTTCTCTATTGGCCCTTTTTTTACTAGCTTGCGCAGTTCGGTTTGTAGTGTCAGGTTGTCTGCTGCAGACATCTGTAGTGGTGTAGGTGGAAGGGGTGGAAAGGAAATCTATTTGAACCCTTGGACTGTGTGTAGGATCCATAGATCCTGAGAAAGTAATTCCCACTGTTGGAAAAACTGGTTAATCGACCTGCTATAGGTACATTGAAAGAAGGGAGATTTATTACCTGGAGCAGCTCTTCCGCGTAGGGAGGCAGATCCACGTCCCCGGATAGACCCTCTATTAGTGAATAGTTGCCTGTGGTAGGGTCGGGGTTGTCCCGATTGCCAATAGTTTTCAGAGGGGCGAGGCCTGTAGCCTGTGAAGGCGATTCTGCTGTTCGTTCGGCCTCTATAACGTCCAGCTCTCCCAGAAAAACGGCCTGACTGAGAACAAAAAACCCTGCGCAAGGAGGATTGGGCCTTATTTAGGGTGGTGAACACCGCTACATGTTTGGAAAGGTCTTTCATGAACGAGTCCCCAAACAGTAATCCATTGCCTCTGGTTCCAGTTCTCGGGAGCTCAGATCGGCTAATTTTGCATCCAGTTTGTACAGTGCCGCCTAGCGTCTCTCGGTGGACATGGCCACATTAGCGTTGCCTAGTAAGCATAAGGCTCTCTGGGCCCACTCTCTAACTGTGTTTGGGTCAAATCTGGCGTGAGAGCTACCTTGTTTGGAATGGTCGGTTGAGGGCACTCGGCTCTGAGTTTTGCCCTAATTTCTTTGTCCAGTGGTTTGCATAACCACATTTGACAAAAGTTGGAAATGTGCTCTGGTGGAGCCCATTCTGCTGACCGTGGGTGTCGGATGACCCTGGGGTCAAATAAAGGGACACCCGAAGCATCCAGAAGGATGTCTGAATCGGGTCCTTTTGATTAGGTAGTACAGCATCTAGATCTTTATGTGTGAGAAAGGTTTCCTTGACAAATTCCGATGGGGTATCCCCTAGCGCATTCGCCGAGGGGTCCTCATCAGAATATCCAAGGAAATAATCGTCAACCCCGTCTAACGTGTGGGATGTAGACCCTCTAAGGGGTTAAAGTTAGCTTGAACGGGGCGAGTGGCAATCAATTTTTGGGACTTGGCAGGAGCCTTGCCCTTGCCCGCAGACCTACTCTCCCCTTTCCAGGGGCGTTTGCGTGTAACCTCCTGATCCGAGGGTTGAGAGTCCTCGGAATCAGAGAGTTGACGTGCAGTAGGGGTGACTTCGGCCGAAGTCTTCTCATGAAAGGCTGCTAATGCCTTGGGGATGGAATCTGCAATGGTTGAAACCAACCAGGCTCTGAGTACCTGGGATATAGCGGGCTCATTATTGTCAGACATGGTATGTCTTAGAGCGGTTGCCAAACAGTTAAGTATATTAATTTGAAAGAATGGAGTTGAATGGGGTTCACCCAAAATTATTTCAGAGTATAGATGGGGGTCACCCAAAATATTTGTGTAGTTTAATACGTAGGCGGCACTCAATATTTAGTGGGGTTGTCCACTAAAATATACACAAGTGGGTTGTACCACTATGATAGTAAACAGGGGGGTTAACCACTTAATTATAACCATAGACAGTGGGGTTCACCACTGAGTAGTAATAAAGTGTTGTATCACTTAATTATAGTGTATTTGTATAAGGGGGTCCCCCTTAACAGTAATATTGGTGTTAAAACACCTTAAGAATTGTATATTAAAGTGTTGTATCACTTTAATTATAGTGCATTTGTATAAGGGGGTCACCCTTAACAGTAATTTGGGTGTTAAAACACCTTAAGAATTGATATTAAAGTGTTGTATCACTTTAATTATAGTGCATTTGTATAAGGGGGTCACCCTTAACAGTAATATTGGTGTTAAAACACCTTAAGAATTGATATTAAAGTGTTGTATCACTTTAATTATAGTGCATTTGTATAAGGGGGTCACCCTGAACAGTAATATTGGTGTTAAAACACATTAAGAATTGATATTAAAGTGTTGTATCACTTTAATTATAGTGCATTTGTATAAGGGGGTCACCCTGAACAGTAATATTGGTGTCAAAACACCTTAAGAATTGATATTAAAGTGTTTTATCACTTTAATTATAGTGCATTTGTACAAGGGGTCACCCTTAACAGTAATATTGGTGTTAAAACACCTTAAGAATTGATATTAAAGTGTTGTATCACTTTAATTATAGTGCATTTGTATAAGGGGGTCACCCTGAACAGTAATATTGGTGTCAAAACACCTTAAGAATTGATATTAAAGTGTTTTATCACTTTAATTATAGTGCATTTGTACAAGGGGTCACCCTGAACAGTAATATTGGTGTTAAAAACACCTTAAGAATTGATATTAAAGACACTCAATATAATGAAGTGGCAGTTAATAAAATGGTGGGGGTCACCCACAAAGCCTTCCTTTATTTAGTAACAACAATTATAATACAGCAGGTGTTGGAAAAAATCCTGAGAAGGAAATAAAAGGGGGGAAAAAATCACTAAAAGAAATTAAGGTATTAGCACTTTAAGGTGCTATAAACAGAAGAGGAAAATAGTACTTACCAGATCCGAAGTCAGGCGAGTTGATCGCTGCTCTGGTGACTGAAATGCGAATAAAATGGCCGCCGCCAGCAAAAGGGCAGGAAACAATGCACTTGCTAAGTGCTGATGCGAACGGGCGGGGTAACGCGAGGGCGCGAAACTGAGAATAGTAAAAAGCAGTAATGAGTCGCAGGAGGAAAAACCTCCTGCGATTTAAAGGGGAAACCTAAATAAAGTTTAATAGGAAATTGACAAAGTAGTCCAAGATTGAATAGAATGAAATTAAAATAAATAGAGCATAAATGTTTCCACAGAAAGTGTTGTTAAAGTGATAAGTGAATAAAGTGTTAAAGGTATATGACCATTGTAATACATTTTTTAATTGAAATAGTGTATTAAAGGTTAAATGATACAGCAATATAATTGGAGTAGACTCACCTGGGAGGCAAGCAGCAAAGAAAGAGGATATGGGAGGAGTTTGATGACATCATATAATACTGTTATACTATCTGATTGGTTGAACTTTTTACATTACTGTTAACTGTTCCTTTGCTGCTGGGAGGTTCAGTAAAGAAAGATAAAGCTAATATGAAGCCTCCTGTCTTGCCATAAAATTATAGATCTATGTGTTGATGAGCTATTAAAAGACCACTATAGGCACCCAGACCACATCAGCTCAATGAAGTGGTCTGGGTACCATGTCCCTCTAGTTTTAACCCTGCAGCTGTAAACATAGCAGTTTCAAAGAAACTGCTATGTTTACACTACGTGGTTAATCCAGCCTCTAGTGTCTCTATAGGGTTAATAACCCTATAGTGCCAGGAAAATGGGTTTGTTTTCCTGGCACTATAGTGCTCCTTTAATCTTATAATAAAGGCTGAGACTCAAGCCCATGAAGTTCAATCTGTCCCACATGTCTCCTATAACTGTAGTTCATCCTAAATAAGGCAGAAACTCAAATTGAAGGAATTTTTGATCGATTTATCTATCTATGTTACATTGGTCAGTAAGTAAGTTCTCCTACAACCTGCAAGAACCAACATTATTTTATTATTGTTAAGCTTTATGGATGCATGTGCCCTCTTGACTTGGCAGTCAGATTTCTCCTTGGATATACAAGCTGTTACCCTATATATTAACTATTATAATCTTGAATGTTCTTTAAAAAAAATCACTAATACGATGCTTAATTAGTACATAATCTGATAAAACAATAGTTTTAGGCAAAGAATTCCAATTCTTTATTGTTTTACCGCTAAGAACCCATACTTGATATCTTGTCCTTTGTAAAGACTAGAGATTTACATCTGGCAACAAATCCAAGAAACTAGCAAAATATTTTTTTCTTTAACTCTTCATTTAAGCTGTAGCAAATGTCAAACTAATAGCAAGCCAATACAAGTTTGAAAAGCCAAGCACGTGACTCAGTGTTCAATTTTTCAAACAAAAGAACAAAAAAAAAGGGTACAGAATTGAAAAAGAAGGGGGTGGATAGGAAGGAAACCACCACAATGCATTTGCAACTTTACAAAGATTTGCCAGGAACTAGGACTGTGAAGCCTAACGTGCACATGTACAAAACAAATACTACTTTGTTGTTGCAAAGCCTGGGAGATTGCATTCTAAATGTCATTACCTAGAGGTGTCATCA
This sequence comes from Pelobates fuscus, assembly GCF_036172605.1. Lineage (NCBI taxonomy): Eukaryota > Metazoa > Chordata > Amphibia > Anura > Pelobatidae > Pelobates > Pelobates fuscus. Next base: position 81,055,719 of record NC_086325.1, on the reverse strand, counting down.
TATCGATCTCGATATCATTCCATTAATGATGGCAAAAGTTAAGCCTGTTTTTCAGCTTTTAATGATTTCTGACTCTTAGCAGCTTTACTAGCAGAAAACAGTTAAGACATTTTTGAATGACCATGTTAACCCCTTTAGTGATCAGGCCGTTTTTCAATTTTCTTACCGTTAAGGACCAGGGCTCTTTTTACATTTCTGCTGTGTTTGTGTTTAGCTGTAATTTTCTTCTTACTCATTTACTGTACCTACACATATTATATACCGTTTTTCTCACCATTAAATTGGCTTTCTGAAGATAGCATTATTTTCATCATATCATATAGATTACTAGAAAAGAAAATTACGGAAAAAAAAAACACTTTTTTGAAATGTAGGCATGGATTCTCAGCTCCTGTTAGGTGTTACTGCCAAAGAACACCCCAATATGTGTTTAGCAACATCTCCTGAGTACAGCAATACCACCATGTATAGGTGTGTTTAAAAGACCTTATTTGGAGGGTGCGCATTACAGTTTTCCAATGTGGAATTTTTACACATATGGGACATTTATGAAGCCTGCCAATGTAATTTACCCCATCAAACCATATGTTTTTGAAAAGTAGACACCCAAGGGTATTTCAAATGATGGTATTTTAACACTTTCCGTGCACTAATTCTACCACTGTCAAACGTTTGGGTAGTAATTTTTTTCTGTTATTATTCACACACATTGTACTTTAGGCATGAATTCTCAGCTCCTGTTAGTTGTTACTGCCAAAGAACACCCCAATATGTGTTCAGCAACATCTCCTGAGTACAATGATACTACCTATGCATAGGTTTGTTGGGTTGTTTGGGGGGTGCATTTGTGTTTTTCAAATTTTACATATCTTCTTTGCCTATCTTCTTTTTGGGGGGCTTTTCAGATATCCCAATTTATTTTCTTGCCATGAGCGTGCATATATTTAAAAGGTTGACACCCCACAGTATTGTATATGGAGTGTTTTGATGCCTTTGATGCAATTGTTTTAGTCAAAAAATTGGAGAAACCTGTGTGGTGGTAATTTTTCAATTTTACACACACATTGCTTTTTGACTGTGATTTAGGAGAGCCTGTTGTTGGTTATTGCAAGAAAACACTCCAGGTTGTTTCCTGCAAGGCCTCCTTAGTACACCCATGCCCCCCATGTATAGGGTAACCGTAACAAAACAAAACAAAAAAAACACAAACAAAACTGCAAATGTTAAAAACAATAAAAAATGGACCAGTGTGTGGTATAGTTTGAAGCAGTCCCCAATGCAGAGTCCAGGCTGTCCAGGGCAATCAGGACAGTGAAATACAGTGATATATAGACAAAAATACTGCACCTTAAAGTTCCTACATACATAGACTTTCGGGGAAATGTAGTAAACCTCAGGGAAAAAAGAAGGTAGACAAATAATAGTGCAATACAATATGATACATTTAAAATGATATAAGTAGTCACTATAAGAAAACCACTCACATATACTAGAGCTAGTTAGAGCTCTGCTGTATAGCGCATGGACGGTACAATCCCCATCTAAGGATGTATGTTGGTTGAAGTGTTGATGGTCCTCCAGGTGCCAATGGTATATATAGGAGGTAGAAGAACAAAAGAAAACTCCAATGGTGCAGTAAGTACTAGTATATAAAATAGATAAAAAGAAGAAATGTACTTACATTCTTTAGAGCAAGACTTACTCTTGTTAAAACAGCATGGGTGGTATAATCCCCACCTAAGGATGTAGATGGTGTCAGGAATCAAGCCAAAAATGAATAAATAAATACATAATACTATAAAAAGTAACTATTTATTAGAAGGGGTATATTAACAATAAAGTGAATACAACATAAAAGAATAAGTCCCACTTGGCGCGTTTCGTCCGTCCAAAGGGCTTTTTTAAAAATTTGGGGGATGTCCTCATCATATCCTGTATATATAAGGTAGGCGTGATTCATAATTACTTCCTGATACATCCTATTTCCGGTTTCGTGAGCCGCACCGGAAGTGATGCAGTAGGTCAAAGTTCATATGTGTATACAGACTTATATAGGTTTATAATATTTATATATCAATTTATCTTGACAATATTCCATTTAATCATTAATATTTTTGTATTTCTCAATTTTAATGATTATATTTTTTATGGCTTGCCATTATGTTATGTATTTGTATTGGGCAAAGTATTTACTTAATAGTTTTACAGCCATATATATTTTTTTATTTTATACATAGATCTCTACATATGTACGATATTTGGAACGCACGCACGCCATTTTTAACGTTGCATGCATCCCACACATATATCCCATGAGTCCATCCGTCCACTTCCTGGTGTGACGCGTGCGTTCCACAGTGGCATACAAGTCTGTTTACACATATGAACTTTGACCTACTGCATCACTTCCGGTGCGGCTCGCGAAACCGGAAATAGGATGTATCAGGAAGTAATTATGAATCAAGCCTACCCTATATATACAGGATATGAAGAGGACATCCCCCACACTTTTGAAAAAGCCATTTGGACGGTCTAAATATTCACGTTGGAGTCTGCTGCTATATTACCAGCTTCAAGTTCCTGAAGACTGATCCGACGTACCCTTACTTTGTGTCTCAAGGAGGAGACGATATGCTCCATACGTTTAGAGCCAACTTAATAAAAATATATAAAAAAATATATAAAATACATAAATTTATTACATTTATGTATTTTATATATTTTTATTTGATGAAATAAATTTATCCTTTAAATATTCACGTTGGAGTCCGCTGCTATATTACCAGTTTCAAGTTCCTGAGGACTGATCCGACGTACCCTTACTTTGTGTCTCAAGGAGGAGACGGTATGCTCCATAAGTTTAGAGCCAACTTTTAAAAAAGGCTCTGGAAATTGTGAGTTGGATGTGCATATCTTTTTCTCACTAATATTGTATATGCAGATTACACTATGTCTGTTATATGTATTCATTTGTAGGTTACCAGGTTATAAGAATATTTGATACATATCTATATGTACAAGGTAACATCTATTCCTTTCTGTGAGCGCTAATTGCCTCTCCCCCCCCCCTTTTTTACAATCATGTTTTAAGTGTAATAGGTGCCACTACACTTGGGTAATTTTTAGCTGCACCAGGTTATAGGAACTTCAAGCGCCGTAGTCCTTTATTGTTTCTGTCTATATGGACGTACCTGATATGTCTGCGGTTGTGAAGCAGTTAAAAACAAACACACAATACTGGCTGATGTTCAGAAACCATTTTCAAACTAAAACAAGCAAATCCTTGTGACGGAGGCTAAATTATTTATCTTTTATCCAACTTCTAATTATGCCATTCTAAATCGTTTATCCAATTGTAATTATGCTTCTCTCTTTTTTTTGGCTATATAAATGCTTTAATAACATTAAAGTGTCCCCCTGGACAAATAGGGAAGGGGGAGCATGACTGCTGCCCAGGATAGTGGGATGGTATAATGAGAGCAACAATGTTGCAAAGATGGAAGGATTTATAAAGGGGGAGCAGGGGAGGAGACTTACCAGTCAGAAGGAGATTGTCATTACCCTGGTTTAATTTTCTTTCACTGACTGCAAAATTTTCTGGAATCTCTTTCCTGGGCCTGCAAAACAAACGACAATCTCCTTTTAATTCACTTATAGAGGACTAGGCTTCAATATGGCCACCCCATCTCTTGCAGAATTGGTCAAAATGATGGCAGCTTATCAGGAGTCTCATGGATCATTGGACCAGGTGCTGTCTCAAGTTCAGCAGGCTGCAGGAGGATGACTAGAAGGTGATGATTCCTCGCTGAGCGGGCGGAGGGCCAGGAGGTCGAGGACTCCGTTGCGTTTATCCCCTAGTCCGGTGCAGAGGAGCGGAGGAAGGAGTGTCCAACGGTCCGAGGGAGTCAGCGGTGAGGCCGGGCGCTTACCAGCGCGAAGATTAGCCAGTCGGAGGCGGAGAAGGGCCGGACAGATGATGATGGAGTCCGGGCCCCAAGATGGCGGCGATCAGGATGGCGGGAACCCGGCTGGAAGGTCGTGCAGCCCGCGCACTTCTCTTCCGGCGCAGGTGAGTGTCGTCATCACGCACGCAAGCCGGCATGCGTGCAACGTCAGACGTCATGATGCCGCGGCGCGCATGCGCGCGGCCGACCCAGGCTGGAGTCAGAAGTTCTTCTGCGGTACAGGAGCAATGCGAAACAGCACTAAAAGGACCACAGAAGAGCGCATTCGGCGCCTGCGGGTCCCAGGAGCGGGAAGCTGAGGGAAGCAGCCTGCAATCCGGATCTGATGAAGATGCAGTGTTCCCCAGTGGGTCCGGTCTGCCTCCTGCAGCATCAGCGCGTGAGTATTGCACTAGCGCTTGGGATGCGCTGGCTGAGGATGATAGGGGGCAGAGTTCCCAGGTACAAGGGGATTGGGGTAGAAATAGGGATTTAAACAGAGTTGGTTTAGTTAGGCAAGGGGATTTAGGTAGACAAGGTGATTTAGTGAGTCAAGGGGAGTTAGGTAGTACTGGGGATCTGGTTAGGTTATTGAGGTCGGTTTTAGAGCGGTTGCCTGGTGATGTCCCCTCCTCTCTTCAGCTGGGTATGCGGGGGGCTGCGTTGCAGCTTCCGGTCAGGGACAGGGTTATGGGCATTCTGCGTCCGCGATTGCCAGGCTGTGAGCTGTCCCCGTTGGGTCTGCATGTTGCAGCAGACGTCAGAGACAAAATAGTCCGAGGTGAGTATGTTGACTTCCTGGCGCTGGTTCCTCCAGACAGGGAGTCGGTGGATAGACCGCGGCGAGGTGATATGGCTGACGGGGACAGAGGTAAGCAGCTTCCTCGGCCTTTTGGGAATTGGCTTCAAGGTTTCTCGGTTTTTGCGTGCAAACGGGTAGTTTTCCTGACAAGGCTCCCTCCTTGTTCGGTTATTTGGATCTCATTTGGGGGGCATACAAGATTTATGGGGGGCAATGCTGGCACCGGTACGACCAGCAATTTCGGCAGAAGATGGCGGTCAGTGAGGACATGGATTTTGGAGTGCAGGATGGCAGCTTATGGCTGCTGTTTATGACGCCTTGCCGGCCCTCCCCCTTTCCAGGGACGGCCGGCGCACTAGGGCAGTGTAGGGGAGTCTGTTGGCTCTTTAATGAGAGCCACTGTAAGTGGTACAACTCCTGCAGGTTCCAGCATGAGTGTTCGCACTGTGGCGGAGCACATCCCGCCGTGCGCTGTTTCAAAAAAGGTAAGACAGGGGTGCGCCCCAAGGACGACGTTCCTAGACAGGAGGACACAGGTGAGCATCGAAAGGATGCGCCCATGGCTAGACCAGTATCCTAAATGGCGGGAAGCGAGTGTTTTGTTGGACGGGTTTTTATTTGGGTTTTGGATTCCGTTTGTTTTTTCTGAGGCGCCGTCGTTTGCGGTCAATTTACGTTCGGTTTCGGGAAAAGAGGATATTCTTGAGCAGAAGTTGGACAAGGAGGTGTCCTTGGGCCGCATGGCAGGACCATTTTCTGAGCCCCCATTTTCTAACCTGCGAGTGTCGCCCCTGTGCTTGGTCCCTAAAAAAGAGCCTGGGGTTTTCCGTCTCATTTACCACCTGTCCTACCCAGCCGGCGGGTCGGTGAATGATGATATTGATAAAGAGGTGTCGAGGGTGCGTTATACTTCCTTTGACAGGGCCCTGGAGTTGGTGAGAGATGCAGGGTCAAGGGCATTGCTCGCAAAATCAGATATCGGGTCGGCTTTTCGCTTGCTTCCGGTTCACCCGGACTGTTTCCACCTTCTGGGTTGTCAATTTAATGGTTCGTTCTTTTATGATATGTGTTTGCCCATGGGCTGTGCCATATCCTGCTCCTATTTCGAGATGTTTGCGACGTTCTTGGAATGGGTGGTGTCCCAGGTGTCAGTTTTGTCCTCGTTGACCCACTACCTGGATGATTTTTTTGTTTGTCGTCTGGGGACTCCAACGACTGTGCGGTGTTGTTGAGGGCATTTCGGCAGATCACGTCAGAATTTGGGGTCCCGGTGGCGGTAGACAAGTTGGACCGGTGGGTAAGTTGGCTTACTTGGGGATCGAGATTGACTCTTGTGAGATGGTCTTTTGATTACCAGAAGAGAAGCTGGGTCAGTTACTCTGCCTTATTGACCGAGTTAAGGGCTCAAAAAAAGTTCAGTTGCAGCTGATGCAATCACTTTTGGGTCACCTGAACTTTGCTTGTCGTGTTCTGTCCATGGGCCGAGCATTCTGTCGTCGCTTGTCCCTGGCTACGGTGTTTACCTGTCCATATAAATTTATTAAATGATGATTGTATCAATTCAAGCCAACTTTCTGGGATTATCAGGGGTATCATCCTCATGATGTATGAAAATTTTGTTACAATATATGCTTTTAAAATATTTATCTTCCCTAGCCATGACATTTCCAAGTTTTTCAATTTTCTTACGTTTATATTAGGCTCTTGGATTAAAGGTAGGAGGTTAAGTTTTTGACTTGTTTGAATCCATATTTATATTCTAGGTTATCTATATCAGTTTTTGATGTATTCATATATAATGCTATAGATTTTTCAGCATTTATTTTAAAATTAGAATATTGACTGTAATTTTGTATAGTAACCATAATATAGTTGATGGATTCGACTGGATTCTGGGTAGTAATTAATACATTATCAGCATATAATACAATTTTTAGGGAATTATTATTTCCTAAGCCTGTGATTGTTTGGTTAGATCTTATATCTACTGCTAAAGATTCAAACAAAACAATATATAGCAACGGTGATAATGGGCAGCCTTGGCGTGTACCGTTAGCAATTTTAAGCCAGTTGGAATTAATGCCCACTATTCTGCCCTGTGGATCTCTATATAGAGCCATAATTGACCCAGGGCCTGCACTCATCTCTAGTCTGTTCCATCATTACGATCATATTTCTTGCATGGTTTGTCGAAGATCTACCTGGAATAAATCCCACCTGATCTTTGTGTACTTGGTGACCAATGACCTTTTTCTTTCTATTTGCCAGTATATCCGAATAGATCTTAATATCTTCATTTAAAAAAGATTGGTCGATAACTGTCTACTCTCTCTGGGTTCTATCCAATTTTTAATATGGGAACAATGTTGTCCTTAAGAAGTTCTTCGGGAATCTAAGCATTCTGCATGAATTCATTAAAAATGTTTTTTAGATAAGATGATGTACCAGTTTTGAATAATTTGTAGAAAATACCAGTGAACCCATCTGGGCCTGAAGCTTTATATTTTTTTCAATAGATCTATTCGTGTATGAGTTTCATTTAAAGTAATTGGAGCATTTAATTCACTCAGTTTTATCTTCGGAATCTTTGGAAGAGTCTTATTTCCGAAGTATTCAACAGGATCTTTCTGAGTACAAGGTAGATTAACCCCTTAAGGACCAAACTTCTAGAATAAAAGGGAATCATGACATGTCAGACATGTCATGTGTCCTTAAGGGGTTAAATAGCTGATGATAATAGTCATTAAAGGCCTTCCAAATCTTTTCTGGGGATAGACACGTCTCATCTTTATATATGATTTTAGAAATTTGATTTTGTTAAGTTTTATTTTTGAGTTTGTTAGATAACATTTTGTCTGGCCTATTACCTTTACAATAGAATGGGGCTTATAATCTTTCAAGTGTTTTACTTGCTTAATTTATTAGAAATGAATTTATCTTATTTTGTAAGGCAATAATTCTGATTGACAGTGACTCAGAAGGAGATGTCTTATTATCTCTTGAATGATTATATACTTGGATATGTAAGTCAGTTAGATTCCTTTTCCCTAAATTATTTATCTTTGCATCCTATTTTAATTAATAGCCCTCTGGTGACTGTGTTAAATATACACAATATGAATGAGGGGGGAATCTTTTCTGTTTGATTTTCTTTTAAGAAGTACTCAGTCTGTTTTTTAATATATTCGATATTATTTGGGCTTGAAAGAATATAATTATTTAACCTTCTATTCTGATCTGGGAATGAAAAATGAATCTTTAATCTCTAAAATAACAGCATTGTGGTCTGACCATATAATCTCATTTATTTTAATCATTTTTGTTTGATGAGCTAGATTAAAGTCACCCAAAATAAGATTATGTGGGAATATGCAAAATAATATTTAGAAAAGCAAGTAAAATCCAAATCTAATGGATGAAAAATTTTCCAAATATCTAGTAAAGAATAATTTTGAGTAAGTTGTCTAAATTTCTGGGAGCGTCTTATTATTCCTTTATCTTTTATCTGGCCACTAATAGTTTTTTTTAATCTAATAATGGATCAAATATACAATCAAAATCTCCAAATATCATCAGAATTCCTTGTTTAATCATTTCTATTCGCTTAAAAACATTGCTTATGAATGGTATCAATGACTGGTTTGGAGCATAGAGGTTTACTAGTGTATATGTTAAATTGTAAATCTCACATACAACAATGATGTATCTCCCCTCGTAATCTTGTTCTGTATAGATGTTATTAAACTTCAGATTCTTAGATATCAGTATAGCCACACCCTGTTGTTTTATGTTCAAGGGATGCAGAAATGACCATTGGATAAGCTTTAGATTTTAAATAAATATTATCTCTTTCTCCAATGAGTTTCCTGCACTCCGCATACATCAATTTACTGTTTCCTTAAATATTCCCAAAAAAATAGCTCTCTTAAATGAGGAGTTAAGTCCCTGGGCATTAATTGTTGCAATTATAACCATAGTCCCTAATTGTCATTCTCTTCTGGTCTCTGATTCCCTCCGCTCCAAGTCCGATCACAAAACTTGTACTCACATTACAGAAAAAACAACAGAAATATATTATAAACATAGAAAACCACATTACTTAGGGTAAGAATGTCTCTATGTGAACCTTCAGAAAACAAGGCATGAAGAGATAATTGCCATTCACAAAGGACATAAAGCTTGTTCAATAAAATTTGAATTGTACTCTTAATAGTTGATAACATGAGAATTATGCTGACTGTTATTTACATCAATTATTTAGGTAAATGAGAAAAATATCATTTGCATAATAATTTGGAACAGGGTGTAATCTGAATGAACCATTCTACTTTCTAATTTGCCTGATCAAGCAACTGCTTCATGGCATGCTATTTAGGTGTCATGCAAAATAGATTAAGAGTTGTTTAAAACACGTGCATTGTGGTTGCAGATGGCATGAGGCATCCATGACACAAAATGCTAAGTGTGTTTAAACAATAGGAAGAGAAGCTGTGGCATCCAGTCACATTTGATACCGCTGTCAAGTATTTTGTAACTTGCTCTGTATAGTTGTCAGGGCATATCATTTCTGCAGAGGCTTGAGAAAAGACAGATGTGAGCAGAATGTTGCCTACAATTGATGAACTAAAAAAACAATAATTTTCACTTATAAAGAGTGTTCTATTTTTATTATTAGGAAAAACATAATCAGTTTTATATCAAATGCCTTTTTTTATTAGCATTTGCTTCTTCCTTAAATAATGATCATACAGCGTTATTCACTAAACACCTGATTTTGTCCAAATGGACATTTCAAAGAAAATTACCAAATTCCAACTGCATTGGCAATTCGAGATTTACTATTACTAAATGCGGTCAGGATTTGGTCGGTCTGATTGACTCTGTGTCATGCATTTATAAACTTTTGGGAAATCAGTAACATTTGCATGAAAACCAATATAAAGGTATTGGACATTTATCAACGACCACGTGCAAATAAAAACAGAATACATTCATCAAAAGGGGAAAATTTGCAAAATATCATTCACTTGCTTTATGTTAGTGAATGACACATTGTAATACTATTTGCCCACTGGCAGTGCTAGCAACAATCAAGCAAATCTGTAAAAAACAAACAAACAAAAAACTCAACAATGTGAGCATTAATTATGAGGCAGCTGGCCAGTGCTTCCAAGCCAAAAAGCCTGTGGGGATCAATAAGATCCCAATGTTACCATAAGGGAGGTTTTAAATCTCTGTATGCCCCACCTGTCATGCTATGGGTGGGAACATAACTAATAAACAGGGGAAACTTATCTAATAAACAGTGACTGCTTACTGTAACCAATAATTAGTGACTAGACAGGTATTGCTGCCAAGTCACTAGAATGGCTTGGGGTCTGTGAAATAACAGGAGGACATAAACCCCATGCTCCCTACTGTCGGGGGTGGACAGATTACTGGCCACCCCCTTGTCCCACCCATAGCCAGTGAATAGGGATATTTATTGAAAATAAATTGATGGAACATCTGTTTGTCCCCCAACTCCCACTCAGTTATTATTTTTTTAATAAAGAGAGTTGTGATGTCAAATAAAACAGCAATTAAAACCAAAAGCTATCAACCAGCATTCAATATTAAAATGTATATATATATATATATATATATATATATATATATATATATATATATTAAAAAAACAAAACTATGTTATGCAGTTACATCACAGAGTTCATCAACCAGGAAGTAACAGGACTGATGCCTGCTGGAATGCAAGTGGGGTGTAACAAGGTAAATTTAAAAAAGTGTAGATATTCATTGAAAGCTGCACTTTTTGCAAAATGCAAAAAAGGATACACTCTTCACATAGCAAGCAAAAGAGCTTTAGGGGTCTGGAACATGCCCGGACTGGCCTTGGGCCAAACTGGACAAATACCCAGTAGGCCTAGATGGCCATGGGCCGAGGTAAGCAGGGGAGATTAAAGAATTCTAGGTTTTGCTTTGATTAGAATTTGTACAATTGCATCCATCCTTAAGGTGTTAATCTCCAAGGCATATTAAAACACAAAATGAAATGTTAGTAAACATAAATCATATAATTACTAAAGGAATACATTTCCATATAAACAAAATACCATATTTAAAGTGATAATGCTAACAAAGTTCATAATCAAGTGTATGTATAATAAGATGCATGTAAAAGGAAAATGCATAAAAATGCATATAGAAAATTGTGTTCCTCATAAAAAGTGCAGGGATCTCTACGGACAATTTTGAAGCAAATGCTTAATGCTTTAAATTTAAGTTTTGGACACATAAATAATTGTCGGTCAATCCCACAGAAGATCTGAAAAATAAAATTAAGCTGGTTTTGATCATCTAAGTTGGAATTTAAAGCATTACATTTCCTTCAAAATAATTAACAGGCCATTATTAAATTAATAGACAAAGGGGCGCTCTTGTGACCCTTAATATCTCTGATTATATTAAAGAAGTAAAAAGGTAGTTGAATGATGAGGTGATGATCAATCTCATGAAAGAGCCGAAAAATAAAATTAAGCTGGTTTTAAGAATTCCTTCAATTTTTTTTATTTTTTTTTTACTGGATTATAAAGTTTATTGCACAAAATTGCCTAGAAAAATGCAGAACACCAAGTGGACACAAAAGGAACTATTAGGATTCAGATATGGAACATCCTTAATCCATGAAGGTGTTTTACTCCAAATTAAGTACCTGGTGCCAAATGCCTAGCAACTGAAGGTAAATGAAGGTCATTAATACATTGTCACTTATCTCACCAGTAAAATAGAATACATTTCTTTGCATTATTAATTTGGAGTAAAACACCTTATATATACACACACACACACACACACATATATATATAAACTTCCAAGTGTCCTGCACTCACTGCTCCCGGTCTTGTTTATGCCTCTGTGCAATCTCCGGCTCTTGTATACAATGTCTTGATGGAGAGCACTCACAGGACTCCAAGAGGTCTTGATTAAAGTCCGGTTGGTCTGAAACGTCGACACTTTGTATCTGAACATTGCTGAAATAAAAAGCACGTTTTAAATATTCTGGAGTCCTGTGAGTGATATTATATATATTTACAAACCTCTAAATAGAATCATATGGCACAATGCCCAACTCTCTCCTAAGTCAGGGTTTTAAACTCTTGTGAAGAAACATAGTACGGCCTGATACATTTCTCTAAGTGCATTTTCTGATAGTTATTTGGCACAATATGATTTACAATGATAACTACCTGTGTTGCTTCTGAGCTGGAGTGATTAGTTCCTTCAATTTTCAACAGTGACTAATCCAGTGGTTAAACTATTAAAACTATTTAAATATAGATTTTTTTTTCTGTTCCTCTTTTTCCCTTGTATTGGTTACCTTTTCTCACTTGAACTGTGAACCAAATGTCAGGAAAATGCCTCAGTGTATTGCAAAATATACACATCATATTTCTATTTTACAATACACTTATTGGCTAATTTGAGTGCACTTTGGTTCATCTTAGTAGTTTTTCCTGAAATAATTGATTGGGCAAAATACATCCAAGCTGAAATGCCATATAAATTCTGGCATGGAAAAGTAACTTTAAACTCTTAAAACATATAACATGTATTATATGAAGTACTACAATACCAAATAATTAAACATGTTTATTATATACTACCTTTCCAGCTCCTCCTAAATACAACTATTCATGTCTCTTTCCCATCCCCATCCCCATCCCGAATAATAAATCTTGTCCACAAGTACCTGGATTAGTTCCCTAATATCACACTTAAGAAACCAGGTCTGTCCTGAATGGACCAAAGTCTGTTCTGAATTGAGCCAGAAGAGCAGACTGTTAGTCAACCTGTTATGCATGCACATCAGTTGGGCAAATCTACCCATTTACTAGGGCAAGCCATACCTCTTTACCAAAAACATTTAGGCTTGCCTGCCCCGATCCAGGATCTCATACTTCTTAAATTAGGGAGGAATGGACTTTGTCTCATTTTGTAAAATCTATGGATCATGGATTTCCACTTTCGATCTACATAATATGTTTCCTTTCATAGCATCTGTATAGTTAATTTATTTAGTATGCCTTAAAGATATATGCAAAAGGTTTGGACACAATAACGTTTCCAAGTGAAAAGAAATTAACACTTACTTTTCAGTGACAAAAAAATAAATAAACTCAACAACTCTTAGTAACACCACCCTTGGCAGAAATCACAGCTTTCAAATCCTATTTATAGCCACCTAAGAGTCTTTCTCTTCCTGGTTTAGGAAATTTTTAACCATCCAGAATATTTCTTGTTGAGAACTATCCCTAGTTTGTATCTCCTACACTATATGGTCAACCTTGAGTTTTTCATTAATACCCTATTCTGGGTAGTGCTGTGTAGTGCCCAACTGCTCCTCTTCCAGCTAACTTTTTTCACAGGTCAGTTGCTGTGGCATTTGTGTTTTATTTTGCTTCATAACCACTCTATAAGTAGTTTTGTTGAATATTTTTCTTGACTTAACACCAAAAGTTTCTTGAAATTCCATTAGTTAGAGGGACACTATAGTCACCTGAACAACTTTAGCTTAATGAAGCAGTTTTGGTGTATAGAACATGCCCCTGCAGCCTCACTGCTCAGTCCTCTGCCATTTAGGAGTTAAATCCCTTTGTTTATGAACCCTAGTCACACCTCCCTGCATGTGACTTGCACAGCCTTCCATAAACACTTCCAGTAAAGAAAGCCCTATTTAGGCTTTCTTTATTGCAAGTTCTGTTTAATTAAGATTTTCTTATCCCCTGCTATGTTAATAGATTGCTAGACCCTGCAAGACCTCCCTGTATGTGATTAAATTCAATTTAGAGATTGAGATACAATTATTTAAGGTAAATTACATCTGTTTGAAAGTGAAACCAGTTTTTTTTTTCATGCAGGCTCTGTCAATCATAGCCAGGGAAGGTGTGGCTAGGGCTGCATAAACAGAAACAAAGTGATATAACTCCTAAATGGCAGTGAATTGAGCAGTGAAATTGCAAGGGAATGATCTAAACACTAAAACTGCTTTATTTAGCTAAAGTAATTTAGGTGACTATAGTGTTCCTTTAATTATAATATAGGCAGTGGAAATTGCAAGCAGGAAGCATTTAGATACATTTTTATAGCCTTCTCCAGCTTTGTAATATAATAATTTATTTATTTTGTCGCTGTCAGTCGGCTGCCTGTAGGCATCCACAGCATCTGCGTGTGAGCTTAAAACCCTGAGAGTGAGCTTAAAACCCTGAGAGTTTCAACTTCCAAGAGCCAAGGACTATATTAAGCTCTGTAACTGTAACCAAAAAGCAATGACCAATGCCATAGGGGTAACTATGATCCACTGAGCACCAGTGTAAGAATAAAAAAGTGACTCTCTAATTGCTCCCCCTAAAGAATAAAAACAACTGAGATGTAGGTGGCAGCTTGAGGTGGGGTAGTGTGATTGTAGTAATTTGTTAAGTGTGATCTGTATGTGTAGAGTTGACTGATTTTGATGGTGGGTGTGTGGCTGTCTGAATTGCATTGTGTGTGAGGGCAGAGTGAGTGTGATTGTGTGTGGAGTTAGTTGAGTGTGATTATGTGTGTTTTGCCTGAGTAAGATTGTGTGTGGTGTTGACTGATTGTTTTTGTGCCTGGGGTTTATGTGTTTTTACCCTTCCTCTGCTTACCCTTTTTGTAGGGAGAGTGTATAATTCCTTGGGATCCAGCAGGGTTGAGCCTGTGGTGCAGATTACATCACTGATGATCCATGGAGGTGCGCATGTGGTCTGCTCCTCCATCAGTTGCAGACCACATAATCACTCTACCATTCTGGTACCCAGTGAATTAGAACATCACCTCTGAATAATCACTGAAATCACCTCTGACAGAAGCATTTATAGTGCTCGGTAATCTGTAAATTAGTATATTGCCACATTGGCATTAGACTAAATAATGGGACATATGGGGGAGAGTGAAGGGGAGACTATAAACATAGAAATGTAAATGCATGCATTGTTTATGTTATATAGTTAAACAAAAGCAATTTCCAGTAACGTAGAAAAAGATTTACTCAGGGACTGCTTTTGGTTTTAGTTATTATTTTCTCTTCTGTTATTGGTCATCTCAGAAACATGATAATTAATAAAAAAATAAAAAAAATTCATTGCATAAAGAAACATGACAGAGTGTGAAACAGAGAGATTATTTTTGTCACGAAATTGCACCTTCTCAGGCTAAACATCACTAAGTCATCCTGCATGTTGGCTTAGAAACACATAATTAAATAATGCAATTAATATTTCCAAAGACAAGTTTGTGTGTTTGTTTTTCTAATTAGCAGTTTATAGGTTTTCAGGGAATTCTAGGGCACTTGCACTCCTGTCTTTTTTTTAATTAATATTTTATAAATGAGCTGTTCGTGGAGCAGAAAAAAATATATTTTCCAAAATGCAAATGAAATATAAGGAAATCCATACAGTAGTTCATTGCCTATTAGTAATGATATAAGATATCTGTGCCTTCATTTTGAATCATTATTTTATATTTGAATCATAGTTTATAACGTTCAAATTTCAGTATCTAATGAGGAATTGTGGGGCAATCAAATCAAACAGTAAACTAGATGAATTCTCTCTGGTGTCAATGGGCTTTGTTATTTAAAGTGTGCTTGATGGACAATTTGCACTTTGATCCATGGACGTCCAGTCACTAACTGTTTATATAGAGATAAAAAATGTCATCAGACTGATGAGTTTCGGTTTACTAATGAAGCTGACAGGGATTTATCATGTCAAAATGTCACTATGAATAGTACTAACACAAAATGATGAAAATGAAACACATTTATCCTACATGGGAAATGAAAGAACATGCTTCTGCTTTCTATATTCCTTATAAAGAAAATAAAGAAAATAAATATATTTTTGTAATTTGCATTTGTCACAAAGCATACCAGGTAAAAACACTAACCAGTAAAGCGCATGGGTGAAACACACAATTATTGAACTCTCAAATCTCTCTCCTGAGCTTCAATGTTGATTGCATGTTTCTTCATTCAAACTGCAGGAATCATTTTAACAGCCAGATAACACTAGCCAGATATATAGCTCAGTTCTTTCTTGTGGTTTCTGAATCCCAGCCCCCTCTCATTGTTTGTTAATTTGAATTTACCTTTGCCATTTCCCAGACAGTTTACATATTCTGAAAATCTTTCAAGTTAGCTCTGTTTCTTGTTTGACTATTTTAGACCAATATTTTTGTTTTATTCTCTTTGAATTATTGGCAATTAATACTACCCTATTAGATTCATTAAGTGAATAGCAGCGTCTCTGCTAAAATCAGTTATGGTCAGAAGTCATTGTAAAGATCTGTGATATTCCTTATTAGTCTTTGCAGTTTGGCTCACAAGTTTATCTGAGCTCAGCTAAGCTCAGTTCTAAGTATTGCACTACGCTCTGTTGTGGTACTTTAGTCAAATGCTTTTTCTGGAGCCAATGATACCATGGTTTCTATGTCGACAAAAGGAATGTTCAAACTCCAGCTACTTGGTGTTGCTGCAAAGTTACATCATTTGTTGAATTGTAATTTTGTTGTAACTTTATTACAATGCCAAGAAAAGAACAAACTAATTGGCATCAGTGAATTAAAGTGCAAGTGGACAGAAAAAAATGTGTGTCTCAAGATAAGGCACACCTCAACTGTCGATTAACACCCTTTCCAATGCTTTTTTTTTATTTAAAGATAATATTTGAAACACCAGTTATTATATCTTATTGGAGTATTTAGGGTGTGTAGTCCAATTCAGTTTTTTAAAAGCTGTTAAAAAATGGTTTGCCAACAAATTAAATTTTACTGCACCCAAAGCCCACCCCAGCAACCTAGGAATACATGATGAGGACATTTTATTGTGAGAGGGTATAGAGCCAAGGGCGGGGCCGTTCTTAGAAATTTTATGTCACTAGCTAATAATTTATGCAACTGAAATGTAATTCAGAACTAGAACAGTGTATCTTATCTAAGCAGATTGCTTTCTAAACACATATATTTTATAGTTTAAAGACACATTACTGTGAGTATTATTGCTGTGGGACTCTCATACACTAAGACGCACCAACAATATGGAGCTCCTACAAAAGAGGGAAGTGAGGATAGAAAAGAAGGACAGATGGTTTTGAACCCAGAATAGGGACTTGGTAGGTATGCATTAACCCCAGTCACCTTAAGATTCATAAAACATATCTCTATCCCTTTTCTATATCTACATTTAAGAATATGGTGCAGTAGGCTTAGTCCTGGCAAATGCATCGGTAACCATATACAGTTTAGTAAAATGTATTAACTAACTAATATTATCACAGTACCAGTGTGTGTTTTTTTAACATATACCAAATGTTATATATAGTTATTTGTATAATAATGTGCTAGGCTATATTTAGGTTCATATAAATGTTATGTTGTAAGTTTATCTGATTACCATAAACTTATTTATAGAAGTGCTTAATATGTCATTGTAAAAACACATTCAGAGCATGAAATATGCTGTGGTCATAGCTGCATAAATTATACCTTTTGCATGGTGGTGGATTTTATAACCTGGTGAGTGCTATTTCTTGCAATACTACACATTGTAAGCACTGATGTTTTATTTTGTCTAACCCTTTTTATAGTGCATTAAAAAGAAAGTTGCAAGCTGGCGAGTGAAACAATACATGACCTGCAAAACAGGTTATGGATCAATTCATACAAATCATGGAATCAATTATTGAAAATATCAATCTCCTTTTAAAAAACAGTGTACCTCAATTTTAAAAGCCAGTGCTTGCATTAATGAAAGTTTATACCATTGCATTAATAGTGTGTTAATACACTTTAAAGAATAATTAGTATAAATGCACGTGTATATACTTTAATGAATGCATATTTCAAATTCAGACAATCTTTTTGTAAGCAATTATTTCAGATATATGACAAAGTAAGGGGTCAAAAAGTTGTGGTCTGAGAACCGCCAATAGATTGAGATGCATAATTGAAAAATCAACATCCTGTCGAGATTCAACTATGAAAAAAGATTTGGGGAACAGAAATAAGGGCAATGAGACAAATTGGCACTCCAGTAAGAAGTAAGTATATGGCTTAATTGTGTTGTGTGAGAATTGAAATCTACTCAGAAAAATTGGTCCCCTGTAAACTAAGGCATATGTCCCCCAGAAAGAGCAATCAGCTCCTTGGTCATTCATATTTCATTAATATAGGTGACCCATTAACTAAAAGAGGAGGCATGCAATTTCCAGAGCAAAAGAGTCAGGAATCTGATTACAACAATAATATGAAGGCCGCCAAACAACAAAATCAATTTATAGTGTTAGCAACATGTAAGACTAGATAAAAGGTAAAGCACTTGCCATTGGTCTCCCACTACCTATGTAACTGGATCATGCATCAATAAAAAGAGTAGTGAATTGTCCTCCTTTAAAATTATTGCAATTCTAAATAAAATCAATTTCTTTAGTGAGGATTGGAAGAAACCACTCTCCTATGACTGATAGCATGCTGAGTACATAGATGTGCCTTTTGAGAGTTGCTCAAGAGGGTGGATTCTCAAAGCACTGGTGGATTGAGGGTGGAGCACCAGAGTAAATGTTTCCCCCAAAGATCAGGAACATTTATACACTGATCATCTGCAACATTAAAACCAATGGCCTAATATTGTGTAGGTCCCCCTTGTGCTCCCAAAACAACTCTGATGTGTCAAGGCATGGACTCCTCAAGACCTCTGAACATGTCCTGTGGTATCTGGCACCAAGACATTAGCATGAATCAGTTTTGTTGTTCCAGCACAACCCACAGATGTTCAATTGGATTGAGATTTTGGGAATATGGAAGCCAAAAACAATGCATTTGCACCCAGCCATCCATCTAATGTAAAATAAAACATGATTCAGTTATGCATTTTTGTAAAACTTGTGCTTCGTGAATATTCTGAATACTATATATTGTATAGGATTCCAATGCAAATGCATCAATTATAATTTGCACCCCGAATGCATCCAGACAATTGCTGCAGAGTCTCTAGGACTGCCTGAATTTTGACCATTAATTGGCTTTAATAAATATTAGAATTACCAATGGCAGTATATGCTAGCCAGCCACCACATGTTTAACCCTTGCACAATGGAGGGGTTTTTCACTATTAGTCTGCTTGCTTCCAGCAGGCAAAATAGTACTTGAAATTATTTATCACTAATAGTTGCAAACAAACCAATACAATGATAATTTGCAAACATGCATCCATTGCTTTGTGAATATTCCAATTTATATTTATATATATATATAGGTGTGTAAGGGGCAAAAAAGCTGTATAGAGTGATAGAGCACATTATTATTATTATTTTATTATTTATAGTGCCATCACATTCCGTATTGCTGTACAACGGGTGGACTAACAGACATGTAATTGTAACCAGACAATTGGAAGTACAGGAACATAGAGATGGAGGGCCCTGCTCAATGAGCTTACATTCTAGAGGGAGTGGGGTATAGTGACACAAAGGGTAAAAGTAGGGGTATGAAGTAGGTTGTTAGAAAAGTATTCATTGAGGGCTTAGTAGGTAATTTTTGATAGTTGCAGGAGAGAAGTCATGGGGGATGGGGGATAATAAACCTGCTAACAGTTTAATTGATATGCTTTCTTGAAGAAGTGAGTTTGGGTGAAAGTCTCAAGTGGAGACTGGGTGAAAGTTTTAAGGAGAAATCTTGGAGGCGAGCATTAGAGGATGGCGTACGAACAGAGGATATATGAAGGTCTTTGGCAGAGCGTAGGGGCCTTGACAGGACATACTTGTGTATTAGGGAGGATAGGTAGGTTGGAGCAGCATTATGTAGGGACTTATAAGCAGGCACCAGAATTTTAAATTGAGCCCTATATCTAACTGGAAGCCAATGCAGGGACTGACAGAGTGGAGAGGCATGGGAGGTGTGAGCAGACAGGAAAATGAGCCTTGCCACCACATTCATTATAGATTGCAGCGGTGCAATCTGGGAACACGTAAGACCACTGAGAAGGGTACTGCAGTAGTCAAGGCGAGAGAGAACAAGAGCATGGACCAGTATCTTAGCAGCATCCGGGGTTAAATAATAAAATAATAACTTCTAAAAGAGCGCTGGGAGAGGTAGGAGACGCACCAGGAGAGAGCAGTATCCCGTAGACCAAAATGAATTGATAATTAAGCTTAAGGTGGCAAAAAGCAAACTGAAGCAAACTGAAGTAAAGAAATCATGGCAAATGTGTCGTTAATATACTGTACTAAAACTTAGACAGAGAAAACATAAATTGGAAGGGTGTAATTGAGCATGTATCGTAATTGAAAGAAAAGGATTAAAAGTATACGTAGGGTGGACCATGCATGAGTCATACCTAAGGAGTCAAACCTCTTGTTGACCCATGCATATCATTGCATAAGTAAGGAAAACATGTAGTTTACGGTGCATGCCCCAATAAGAGTGATAAGGCAGGGAGATACCTGGTCGACTGAACTAACCTGTCGTGATAAACATAGAGGCAATAAAGGACCACGTACCTGTGACCTGAAATTAGTAATGAGCGGAGAGACTTAGGTGATAGCAATCACTAGGATACCACTAAGAGTCCAACTTAGAATACCTATAACATGGAGGAGGAATACTTTTGACAGCTGAAAATCTGGAATCTGCCATACACGGGAGTCATACGCTGACTAAGGTAATTCTTATAAACATCTAAGAGACTAACCAATATAACCTTGCAACCAATTGAGAGGTTAATATGGTAGCTGACTGGGGGAACGCTGTAAAAAGAAGATAATTAAACCATACATAGAGTATCACCAGATATATAAACATACAAGCAGTTGTGTTACCTATATCCATAGTATTCTGATAACCAGCTACATATGCATTATATATATATATATATATATATATATATATATATATATAGAAGAGAGAGAGAGAGAGAGAGCGAGAGAGAGAGAATTTTTTTAAAGTGACATGTTGTAATTAATGCAGCAATTAACCTTATATTCTGAATGACCGCTAGAGGTACGTATTCTGTTTGCAGACTAGTTTTGAAACCAATGAGCAACGGTAATTATGTTCAGTAACTAACATCAATAAGTGTAGACTAGCACCAATCAAGAAACATAGGTACTGAAACCTGCAATAATTAAATGCATGTTAGAAAGTTGTGTGCATCGTAGGACATCAACATAAGCAACTAGGCAATATAGTAACAAAAGAAATGCAACATTTTTAAAAGATGTAATTATTAAAAGAACCACTAGGGGCCACCATGAATTGTTAGAATCCATTCCCCTGACCAAATTAGTATTTGTACATTAAATAGACAATATGAGGGAACATAAAATATACCGGAAATAATGTACCCAGTAAAACACACATATGAACTTGTTTAACAGTCAATAAAGTCAGGGAACACAAATCTGTGAATGGAAACAAATGCGAACCACTGAACGGGTGGTTGGTAACGAATCCCCCCCCCAAACAAAGCCATACAATGTATCTGAACTTACGTACAGAGCATTTGTGTGTCCACAAATGCTTGTGCTGCGTAGATATGAGAACAAAGTGGGATAATGGAGTGATTGCGCTTTTGCAGCAGTCTAAAGCACGCCAGTTTTACTTACGATACTGGAGGTCGTGCCTGAGAGATCGAGAGCTGCCACAGACACCCAGCAAAACCAAAACAGGGCTTGGAGGACCAAAACACAGGAAACAGGTCCCAGGAGACAGAACAGCCAAAATCAGACAGAGTAAAGCAGAGTGACTAAACCGGAAGCGGACTCGATCACAATTACCGACCATGGAGAGGTGATAGGAAGCAGAGTGTCACAGCTGGGGGAAGACAGCCGGTAAAGGTAAACCACGTGGAGGAACAGGTAAGTTTGCAAGATGGCGACTTGCATTTGACCCGGAAGTAGTCACATGCAAATTGCTAGAACAAGAACTGTGCGAAGTAAGGTAAGAGATACCTTTAAATAGGGAAATCATGTCCCTCCCACAACTACAGGCATAGTCTTAATACACATATATATATATATATATATATATATATATATTTAGATATAGATTTCAGAAGTGAAAAGCACTGCTTTTCATCTGGACATTAAATGCATTCAAGCAATTTGGTTTAAGTAAATATGAGAATTGCCATTCTGGTCGGAATTCAGGGTGAAGCAAAAAGGTACTTTTTAAAACATCATTTATACCTGTATATTTGTATGTATATTTATGCAACAGTCACTTAAATACAATTACTTATCAACAATCAAGTTCCATTACCATGAATATATTCAAAAAGCTATTTTTTTTAAATTCTAATTTTGAGAAACATCATCATAATGTTAATGTGAAAAACTATTTTCCACTGCTATCCACATCTTCATTTCCACATAATGTAGAAGATAAGGTGCACTATTTTCCACAAACTATAAAATTTCACCTGAAGGCAAGATTTTTGACTTGTAGCTTAAATGTCCTTTTGGGACACTGACTGTCACTGTTTGAAAAAGCTAATTACTGGTATTGCATATATCATAATCTGTACTTAAATTTAATCTTCACAATTTGAAAAAACTCTGGATAAAAGTCACTCAATTACAACTTGGATGAGTACAAATCCCCTTCCGATTAACAGTATTGTATCAAATCTAGAGATGTTTATTATATTTTCTCAAATGGTATTTGTTCACTGTCATTGATTTCTACCATTATTTTGTATCACAAAAAATCTTTCATGCCCTTGTACAGTGGTTCCCATCTAATTTTGACCAAGGCACACTTTGATTAGAAAAAAATGTTCAAGGCACACGTAACTTTTTACCTTTAACATGAATTTATAAATTAACTAGGAGTCTTACTATAAAAATGTGCATACTTCTAGCCTAATGACTAAATTAAGATTTCACTCATAAGGGCATTTATATTTCCCTTTATTTCCTTTTTGGCATAAAGTTAGGAGCCACATTGTCACATCCTGTTCCATTCTGCAGATAGTTCAGGCCTTGGCTTCTGATATCCAGTACTTTTTACAATTCTTGTTTAGTTTTTCTTGGTTTTCTTTATGCTGGGTTTTCTGGGTTAATTCCTTTATTGCGTTCCTGGAATTCCCAGTCTCCTGGATTACTTTAAACTTTAGTTTTTTGTTGCAGCACCCATTCTTTTGCCATTTATCATTTTTGTTTCAATCTGTTCCTGCTAGCAATGGTCTCATTTCCTCTGCTCCTTTCCTTGCAGGCAAGTACTGTGTGTGTTTTATTGTTGTACTTTTAATCATGCATATCTAGGCAGTTAGGATCCACCGTAATTGGAGTACTTTGGCACAGTGGTGGGCTGCATACATCTTGGCCATTTATGTATGTCTAAATCTCCAATGTTTATTACACATATAATACTTAGTTATTTCTCCTCTTGTTTTGCCTTGCATCTATTGTCTTGTTTTATTTTGTCTAGTATTTCCAGTTCATGTCCTGTTCATGTTTCCCTCATGTATTGTGTACATGTTCTCGGTTCTGCTTTCTGTCCTGTTCTTCTAGTCTTGCCTTATTTTCTAGTACTGGATACATATCTGCATAATATCAAGCTCCTGGCATCTGCAAAAGCAGCATCAGGGCCCTGGTATTTGCCTGCAAAAACCCTGGTGCTCAACACCAGGTGGTGTGTGGTTACCCTGCACCAGATCTTGATAGTTCATTTCCATGCTGTGACTCCTACCATTATCAGGCATGCAGGGGTCCCAGGCTTCGGACCGCCACCCGTGACACACATAAAATGAGTCCAGAACCTCCACTATTACTTCCTGTATGGTCAATGAGCCAGCTCTAGTGGTTTCCTAATATGAGTAACGCATTTTACTTGAGCACAAATTTATCCAGAAAAGATTAATTCGATTTTAGTGCTTCACCTCCTTTACCCCAATACCCCACTTCCACCAATCTAGTCATTGTATAAAAGGTATAAAAGGTTAAAAAAGGTGATTATGTACTAGATAAATGTCTTGAGTGTAAATGTAGCAGCTGTGATCATAAGACAGACCTCAGTAAACAGTAGCATTGATCACTCAAGGTGAATGATCAACAAACTGTCACTTTTATTAACCCCTTAACCCCTTAGTGATCAGACCACTTTTTAATTTTCTTTAATTGTGTTTAGCTGTAATTTTCCTCTTGCTCATTTACTGTACCCACAAATATTATATATATTTTTTCTCTCCATTAAATTGTCTTTCTAAAGATACCATTATTGTCATCATATCATATAATTTACTATAAATAAAATTATAAAATTATAAAAATTATAAAAAAAACAAATCTGTTACACATCTACAACTGCAAAAAATACCCGTGCTAAATAGTTTTTAAATTTTGTTCTGAGTTTGGAAATACCCAATGTTAGCATGTTCTTAGCCTTTTTTGGAAAGTTATAGGGCAATAAGTACAAGTAGCACTTTAAAAAAAAAAATGAAAGTTACATTGTAACACTGATATCTCTGTCAGGAATCCCTGAATAACCCTTCACATGTATATATTTTTTTAAAAGAAGGCAACCTAAGGTATTAAACTTGGGGTATTTTGACTCTTTTCATGCAACCATTTTACCATCAATCTATGCCAATTTTTATTTATTTTTTTAAAGTGTGATTTTTTTGACATACATAGCAATTTAAGAATACATGTATGGAGAGTGTTAAGGGTTACTGCCAAAGAACACCCCAATATGTGTTCAGCAAAATCACCTGAGTACAGTGATACGCCCCATGTATAGGTGTGTCAGGTTCTCTGGGGGCTAAAAGTCATTATTGGAGGGTGCACATTCCAGTCACCCAAACTGGAATTTTCGTAGCAAGTCATCATGCACCCATGTCCTATTTGGGAAATTTTTTAAGTGGGCCAATGTAATTTACCCCAATCAAACCATATATTTTTGAAAAGTAGACACCCTAGGGTATTTCAAATGGTGGTATTTTAACACCTGCCATGCACTAACTCTACCACCAGTCTTTGTCAACCTTTTGGATAGTCATTTTTTTGTTATTTGTCACACACATGGTACTTTAGGCATGGATTCTCAGCTCCTGTTATGTATTACTGCCAAAGAACACCCCAATATGTGTTCACAAACGCTGGTCAAAGTTAGCATTTTTTTTTAATTTTTTGCATTGTTTTTTTAACACGAAAACTGCAATTTTACTGGTGATTTCATTGTCATGATAAATTATGCTGATTTATAACACTCATATTTGTTTTCAGCGAAGTCTTCAAAATAAAACGTAAACAAAACTTGGAATTTGACCATATGTCTGTTCAATCGCAATTCACCTCTTTCATATTAAGTGCACTCACACTTATTATATATCATTTTATTCAGGAGAAATTGGCTTTCATTTAACATCAAATATTTAGCTATGAAACATAATTTAATATGAATAACATATAAAACAATGTGAGAAATTAAGAAATGTAGTTATTTTTTTAGTTCTGCATGACATTTTCTACTGTGAATGTCATAATACTGTTAGCATTTAATGCAATAAAATACACATATCTGTATTCAGCAATGTCTCACTTGTAAAACAGTACCCCCTATGTACAGATTTTATTGTGTTTTGGGAAGTTACAGGGTCAAATATTGCATGTTTCATTTTTCATTTTTTTCACATTGAAATTCGCCAGATTGGTTATGTTGCCTTTGAGACTGTATGGTAGCCCAGGAATGAGAATTACCCCCATAATGGCATACCATTTGCAATAGAAGATAACCCAAGGTATTGCAAAAGGGGTATGTCCAGTCTTTTAGTAGCCACTTAGTCACAAACACAGTCCATATTTAGCGTTAATATTGGTTTATGTGTGAAAAATGCAAAAAACTAATCTGAATGCCACTTTTGGCCAGTGTTTGTGACTTAGTGGCTACTAAAAAAGACTGGACATACCCCATTTGCAATACCTTTGGTTGTACTTTTGTAAATGGTATTCCATCATGGGGGTAATTCTAATTCCTGGGCTACCATACAGTCTCAAAGGCAACATAACCAATCTAGCGAATTTCAATGTGAAAAAAATGAAAAATGAAACATGCAATATTTGACCCTGTAACTTCCCAAAACACAACAGAATCTGTATATAGGGGGTAGGGGGTACTGTTTTACATGTGAGACATTCAGCCTGGGTTATCAGGCAGGTCCCGCAAATTTTAATTAATAAAATGACTTAATTATGTAAAAATATTACATAAATATATACATAGTATATATATATATATATATTTATTTTATTTATTTATTTTTATTATTTTTATTTATATATAGGTATTTATATATATATATATATATATATATATATATATATATATATATAATTTTGTTCTAAATGCATTTTGATATATATATATATATCTCTTAATATCAAAATACACTAAGAACGAAATTACACACACATATATATATATATATATATATATATATATATATATATATATATATATACAAAAAGAAAAGTCCTGCGCTCACTCCCATCACTCCTGTGTGGCAGCAATGACTACAGTACACATTAGCTAAAACATATAATAAAAAACAAAAAAAAAGTTACCTGCGCTCTATTCTTAATCCCTATGTATATTTAAACAAATGGAGGTCATTTAGTTACTCCAATGGCCACTGGAGGGAAGGCCCGCCTGCAAACGTGAAGGCAGACGCCCCTAGACGGGTCCTACTCTTACCCTTTACCTTGTTTCCTTGAGCTTCTGGCAAAAAATATTTTATTTTTTCATTTTAACATATTTATATATTATATATGGGTGTAGAAACAATCGCACTCCTGGGACTTGGTTGAAGTAGTAAAATTTAGCTTGTATTTATTCCATATAAAATATCAACGTTTCAGCTCCAACATGGAGCTTTCATCAGGACAGGTAACATGTAACAAATGTGCAGATAAGAGAATATATACCCCAGATCCCTCCAAAACAAACTGAACACTCAAATTAAATTAAATATGCACCACATGAGTGTACTTACTGAATCAGTGTCCGGATGTAGCACAGCTGGCCATGGCTGTCTCCCACTCTGCCTTTGTATCTGCATAATTGGGCTCAGAGGGAAGGGGGGAGTGTTTGTGTTCCAACCATTTCCTGGCAATATCCAGTATGCATGGTTTGAGGTTACCATGATTACAAACAGAACTTTAACTCTCATCATCCTTAGCCAGCGGTGTTGCCCGGGTACTTGATTCAGTAGTGTAAAAAAGCTTGTATAAATAGAAAGTTACTAAGCAGTGAATTATTAAAAACAAATACTCGCAGGACAAGATGGTGAATCACAAAGCTAACAAATTATTAGTATAATAGACGGATAGTTAGAATGCATCTTATCTATAAGTTTAAGGAAAGGGCTTGGTGGGAGTAGCGACAGAGTACCGTCAACCTTATAGTAATAGCTTGTACTAGCACTTTTTTTAAGTGGCAAAAAGGTTTTAGTGCTAAGACAACATAACCTCAACAGAATAGCTATAGCAAGGTAATAGCAATAGGAATGAGTTGGTGCAGGACTTGACACACAGTGACAGTGCAATGAAGTAACTATTTGAAAATAGTAACATAATATAATTGTACATATTAGGTATATTGAGCTGGACACATAATGACATGGTATTGTCAATACAGTAACTAACACATGTAGCAACAATTAATATACTGGAAGTGTTGTCACATTAAAGTTTAGCACACCAGAGATAAGTAGCAGATGCTAAGTATAGACATAGAGGAATTATCCTAAAAATACTGATAAGGCACATTTTTAATTGAGACCCTTAGGGTGGACAGTATTCAAAGGTTTAATCCAATAGACTTCCCGTTGTAGTAAAAGTTTCTTACGATCTCCTCCTCTGCGAAGGGGGGGGGGGGGGATGTGGTCTATAGCCATAAACTTCAACGTTGGAAGGGGGTGTCCAAATGCCAAAAAGTGTTTGGCCACAGGGAGGTCAGCCTTATTGTCCCTATAGGCTATGCGGATATTAGAACGATGGTTCCTTATGCGTTCTCTTAAGGGGAGATCTGTCTTTCCTATATAGGACAATCCACAGGGACACAGCAGCTTGTAGATTACAAAGTCTGTAGTGCAAGTGAGTCTATGTTTGATAGGGTATCTCTTCCCTGAATGAGGGTGAGTGAAGTATTTACCTGGTGACATGTGACTACAGGTGACACAGCCCAGACAGCGGTAGCAGCCCCAGTTTACAGATGTCTGTTCCTTGGTGTAACAGTGCACTGGATCTGTTTTGACAAGAAGATCCTTCAGGTTCCTCCCTCTTTTATAACACATCATGGGGGGATTGTTGAAGACCTCTGGTAGGCTCGGGTCATGTTCTAGGATGCGCCAGTTGGACCTTAGTGCATTTTGTAAACTGTTGGACGCTGTGTGGTACGTGGTTGGAAATACCAGGCGTGGATTATTTTTGGTATTCTGTCGTGCTGGCTCTTGACTTTTAATCAGTGCTTGTTGTAAGGTTGATTCTTTGTAGCCTCTATCTCTGAATTTGGTCCACATCTCTTTGATCTGTTTTTGGGTATTCACAGGATCAGAATTGTTGCGCACTACCCTCATAAATTGAGAGAGTGGTAGTGATTCCTTGAGTGCTTTCGGGTGGAAACTGTCTGCTTTGAGTATTGTATTTCTATCTGTTGGTTCTTGTAGATGTGGATGTCGAGGAAGTCGACTTCTGTGGGGCTTGCTGTCATTGTGAGTTTGACCGGTGTGGGTGCTTCATTAATCGAATCTACCATAGATGCGATTGACTCCAAGTCCCCTCTCCATATTATAAACACATCATCGATGAATCGACTATAGAAGATTATATTTGCAGCAAAAGGTTGTAGGATGTGTAGGGACTCAAATACAAACATGTAGCTGTTGGCATACATCGGAGCCATGGCTGCCCCCATGGAAGTGCCTGATGTCTGTTGGTACCAAGTGTGTTCAAACCTGAAGTAGTTGGAAGTTAGGACGATCCTCAGGATTTCCAGTACAAATTCTATGGGGGGGGGCTTTGTATACTGTGGAATTTTGTAGTACTTTGCACATTGCTTTAATACCAGCTTCATGTGGGATTATGGTGTAGAGACTCTTGATGTCACATGTCACCAGGTAGGTAGTCTCATCTGGAAGTTTGGTTTGATGCAGGAGTTTCAATAAACTAGGAGTATCTTTTATGCAGGTTGGTAACATTTCCACTGTATTCTTAAATAGGAAATCTAGCCATTTCGCCAGTGGTTCAAGGACACCCCCAATGGCTGAGACTATAGGCCTACCTGGAGGGTGGTCCATACTCTTGTGGATTTTGGGTAAGGTGTAAATGATAGGTGTTCTCGGTGTAGGTTGGATTAAAGCTTTTTGTAGTTCCATGGAGAGGTAGTTGGCTTCAAGGCCTCTTTGTATTATCGAGGATACTTTCTTCATAATCGGAATTGTGGGATCTCCCGGTAGTTGTTTATATGTATTGGTGTCCTGTAGTTGAGACAGTAGTTCCTCTCTGTAGTATTGGTAGTTGAGGAGAACTATACCACCACCTTTGTCCGCTGGGCGTATGACTATATTGCTGTCTTTAGCCAGGGAGTTGATAATCATATGTTCTTGTTTACTGGTGTTGCAGTATACATGTTTCCTTGTAGTCAATGCTGTTTCGGTGTCTCGTTGCATGTCTCTCATGCATGTCTTAATAGATAGTTGCTGAGAAGGGGGATCAAATGTTCTCCTTGATCTATAGATTGCTGTGTCAGTCTGGGGTTCTTGTGTTTTGTCTTTAAAGAAGTCTTTCAGGCGTAGATTCCATCCAAATTTATAAAATTCTACCTCAGTTTGGAATTTGTCTGGAAGGTTAGTAGGTACAAACGACAGTCCTTTTTTAAGTAATTGCAGTTCTTCAGTATTAAGGGTTCTATTGGACAGATTGAATACCGGGATTACCTCGGTGGGCGTGGCGGTTTCCCTCTTGTAGCTATATGTTCTCCCCTTTTGGCCCCTTCTAGTGATATGCCTTCTGCTTGTCTTGTGCTGTACCTGGTATATATCCTTGTTGAGGATCCTGGATCTATGTCTAAAAAAGAGTCTTGAGTGGGTGATCTGTTGGTAGGGTTAGTCTGAGGTGTCTCAGAGTCAGAGGTTGATTCACCAGAGGTTCTGTCAATGGTGAACTGTTTAGGTTTAGAGATGGGTCTTTTACGTCGTGCGAACCGTGGTCTGTTTGGCCACTTAACCACTTGTACACACGGTGTTCTTTGTAGTCGTTAGCAACTTTCTCTTGCTTGTCTCTCTTGAATCTAATAAGCTCTGTTTTGTAAATCTTGACACTTTGTTCTAGCTTCAGTACAATGGGTGCTGATTCAACTGCAGATAGCAGCAGTGCTTCTTTATTTTCCAATTCTGTTATTCTTTTCCTTACTGCAATCAAGTCTTCTTTTACATCCTCTATAATGATGAGTATGAGATCTAATGAGCACTTATTAAGAACAGCTATCCACCTTTTGCATACCTTGGGCTTTAAGCGTCCAATTGTAGGTATGTTCTTGATTCTGAAGCCTCTTGGTATCTGTAATCGTTTATGATAGTCTGAGAGGAATAAACCGTGTAAGTCCAAATCAGTTTCCCTTTTTCTCAGTCTCAATAATTCATGATACATTTCTTTCAATGTTGTAGTTTTAGGTAAATCAGTACTTGTCGTTTCCCATCTTATCCTTTCTGCATCCTGCTCAGTGTATTGGAAATCCTCAGCTAGTTCTGCGAGGCCTCCTGCTTGAGTAAAAAAGTCATCCATAAGGTGATGTTTGAGAGGCAGACAGGTGTTGAATAGATGAGGTTGAAGGTACGGTAAGATCGTATGGTATAGGTATCCTCGTGTTGCTTACAGTTGCAAGAGTATATAAGTAGTTTAATAGTTCTTATGGGGATGAGTTCCCTTCAGTCTGGGTGCATGGCAAGGCTCCTGCCTATGGAGTCATAATACATACATTGTAGTAGCTTGCACTCCAAGAAGACTTTTGTAGTGCCCGGTGCTGGTTGTGGCAAAGGTAGATATGGGTGTAGAAACAATCGCACTCCTGGGACTTGGTTGAAGTAGTAAAATTTAGCTTGTATTTATTCCATATAAAATATCAACGTTTCAGCTCCAACATGGAGCTTTCATCAGGACAGGTAACATGTAACAAATGTGCAGACAAGAGAATATATACCCCAGATCCCTCCAAAACAAACTGAACACTCAAATTAAATTAAATATGCACCACAGGAGTGTACTTACTGAATCAGTGTCCGGATGTAGCACAGCTGGCCACGGCTGTCTCCCACTCTGCCTTTGTATCTGCATAATTGGGACTCAGAGGGAAGGGGGGAGTGTTTGTGTTCCAACCATTTCCTGGCAATATCCAGTATGCATGGTTTGAGGTTACCATGATTACAAACAGAACTTTAACTCTCATCATCCTTAGCCAGCGGTGTTGCCCGGGTACTTGATTCAGTAGTGTAAAAAAGCTTGTATAAATAGAAAGTTACTAAGCAGTGAATTATTAAAAACAAATACTCGCAGGACAAGATGGTGAATCACAAAGCTAACAAATTATTAGTATAATAGACGGATAGTTAGAATGCATCTTATCTATAAGTTTAAGGAAAGGGCTTGGTGGGAGTAGCGACAGAGTACCGTCAACCTTATAGTAATAGCTTGTACTAGCACTTTTTGGCACAAGCTATTACTATAAGGTTGACCAAGTGCGATTGTTTCTACACCCACCTTTGCCACAACCAGCACCGGGCACTACAAAAGTCTTCTTGGAGTGCAAGCTACTACAATGTATATATATTATATATAATATGTTAATTCTACGTTTATTTTTATATTAATATATATATATATATATATATATATATATATGTGTTAATATTAAAATACAGTGTGTGTATGTGTGTGTATATGTATATATATATATATATACTTAGATCATATACATAATATATATATATATATATATATATATATATATATATGTATACATTGATATATATATGATGAAAGTGTATATTATTTTATTTTACACTGTGTTTGAACTTTATTTCACTTTATTTCAGGCAGCAGGGGGATTACCTGTCTTTCCAGGCACTCCCCATGCTGGCTCTGCTTTGGACAACTATTCCGTCCATGTGATCGTAAGGTCCTCGCAAGGACCTTTGCGATCACATGCCCCAGGTGGGCCAGATCAAACACAGGGGGACGGTGTGGGATCGCCAGCAAGCAGGTAAGTGCATAGGACGGTGGGGATGTACTATGCCGTCCGCCGGCGTTTACAGATGGGTCCCCAAGGATGGCATAGCATGCCCCCCATCTTTAAGGGGTTAATATGTGATATGATTTGTATTATGCCTACATACCTGCTTTGTAACAGAAAACACAACAGGTTTAATTTAATAGTTAGCTGTAACTGATCTATACATATGAAAAAAATTAAAAACACAAAGCAAATATACTGTGATTTTTATTCTGTCTAGTGACCATGCTTCTGTAAAACTGTTCAGCACATCAGCTTATCAAATCAAAATAACATCATAATTTGCATATTCAAATATCATAGTTCTCAGAAATGCCCTTGTGAATTAAGTCAGCTGCGGGGAGCCTTGCAGCTAATTAGCTATCTTTAAATGATTGCTAGTTATGATTGGCAGTGTATAATGAGGGACAGACAGAAAATGTCTTCATGCTTCTCTCCTCTGCTCTGTGTGTGGACATAAGGGAAAATGCTAATATTCTCTCTATTGAAGTATTACGCCACCAGAACCTTCAAAAATAATCTCTCCCATAAGAATCTATATATACCTGTATAAATTTAATTCTCAAAATAAAACACTTGTTTTCTATAACAAAAGATGTTTCTCAATAAAACATCAAAAGGCATTCATGCAGACTTCTAAATCATTAAAATTATTGATAATGCAATCTCAAAGACTGAAGCACTTTTCTATTTTTGCCATCAATGATATAATTTTTGTGTGTGTGTGTGTGTTTATAAGAACATTACCATTTGTATAAAACATCAGATGCATGAGTAGCAATTTTTGTGTATAGACTGCTGTTCTAATAGATTTTACAAAATTAGTGGCCTAAATGTATACAATTTTAAACATTCCTTTCCCCATGGACCCAGCCCTACCATTCCCCCAAACTCCCTCCCATTCCCCGGCATGCGTTCACACCATGTACCACAACGCAGTGGCAGAAGTAAAGTAGAGATGGCCCTGCTGCAAGACTTTTCTTGTCCCCTCTGCTACCCCCAATTACAAAGGTGGTCAAAAGGTAGATCCCCATCTGTCATGAAACTCCAACAATGCTTTCACAGCTGAGGCTCTACCATTTTGTCATGCTTGCATGGTTTTATTTAGCACTGAGCAGTGTTTGTGTGTTTGAATTAAAGCATGTTTTTGTATGGAGTATATTTGTGTGAATGTAGGGGTGTGTTATGTGGTGTTGGTGTTTGAATGCAAGCATGCAGTTATGTGTAGTGTTGGTTTTGGAATGCAGGGGTGTGCATTTATATATATATATTTTTGGTGATATAAAGACTTAAAATATCTTATCCTAAAAAAAAAAAAAAAAGGAATTTAATTAGCAGGTAATCACTATAGAGTGTGTTCCCTAATCACCAATATCAACAAAGATTTGAATATAGTGTAGCTCTTCCATATTACCTTCTTTGTTAAAGTGCTTAGTGGCAAACAACATTCATGTGCAAAACCCAACAAATGTAAATATATATTATATATATATATATATATATATATATATATATATATATATATATATATATATATATATATATATATATGTGTGTGTGTGTGTATATGTATATTTTGTGCAACAAAGTTTATTTTTACATTTACAATCCTTCATGAAATGTCCAATACCAACAAATAAATAATGTTGGAGTGCTAATCACGTTAACCTTATATAAATTTCCCATCAAAAGTGAGACAAAAGACAAAATTAATATATAATAGTGCAGACCATATGACACATAAATACACTATAAATATTCAAGTATCGACTCACATAACATAGATCCCCACATGTTGGCTCTACATGATTGTTATAAAGCAGTAGTTCCCAACCAAATCCTCAAATACCCTCTGACAGTCCTGGATTTAAGTATTACCCAGTTGTGCCTAAGTTGTTTTTTGAAGGAGAGAGAAAAAAAAAACACTTTAGACACAACAGGGTAATCCCTAAATCCAGAACTGTTAGGGGGTACTTGAGGACTGGGTTGGGAACCTCTGCTCTAGAGACTTTAGTGAGAGACTCCTTCCTTTGTAGGGTGGCAAATATTGCATTCCTCAAAAATACAAACAGATGAAAACCATATGGTGCAGTATGCTTTTAAAAGAGGTAAATGACCAAAATGGAAATAGAGAGGTACTAACATACCTGAGAGCCAATAATTAGTCTCTAATCATTTGCAGTACGCATTAAAATTGAGACATTCCCCAGCTTGTGGATGCAGACAGTATCCCAGCTGGCATGTATCCAAGCATGTTTATTTCAGCATGGTTGATTTTTATTTATTTATTTTTGTATTTAGGCAGTGGAGTACCTTTAAATCAAAATGTAATGAAATAATTTCACTTATTAAAAACATGTCATATTTGTAACATGGCCTTGTTAAAAGCATCATATAAATAAAAATGTCATCATATAACATACATAAATCTCTCAACATGAGAAAGAAATGCTAGCAAATCTATGCTGGCACTAACTTACATTAATAAGTAAGTGTTGTAGGTTACAAAAAAGGCAGTCAAGACGAACTGCCATAAATTCGTTTTACAGATATACCTTATGCCATTTGTGCTATATTTACACATCAGCAAATCAGAAGCAGGTGTGAGTGCTATGATTATGTCTTGATTTAAACACCATTTAGAGTATGCTGAAGATGACATGTGGCACTTCATTTAGAATAGCATACTGTAAAAGGGGCCAAAGGTCATCATTGTAAAATGTATCATTCATTAAGACCAGAGATGTCTTCAAGCAGAATAATGATGCCCAATGAACGTCTATGGACATAATGCATGTGACACATTAGATATATTCAATGGCCCTAGTTCGACAAGCAAAAGTGTTGTGATAACACAGCTGTTACATTCAAATAGGATTACTTTAATTAAGTTAACACACCACTGGTTTACTTGGTCCATGGACACCAAATAAAACAGGCTGCAGTCCCGTACTGACTTCAAGAGATTAATGGCTTGGTGCATGTATTATCACTGTTGTCAATCACATTAAACAAATAAAACAAGGGTTGCTAGAGAAGCTGGGGGCTCCAGGGAGTGTCTTTTCTCTAATCAGCTTTAGTTTTTGAAAGGTGGTGGGAATGCGCATCATATTCCTGTGTTGCATTTAGCATGGTTGCTTGTGACACAGCCCAACAAAGAAGTAGGAGGATTCTGCATTGCTCATCCACACTATACTATAACAGAAGTTGGATTGAAAATATAAATACATTAATTATTGAAATTCTATTAGAGAAGAAGGGGAAATTGGAAATATTGAAGGGAAGATGTGGAAAGAAGCGAAAAGAGAGAAGGATGCAAAGAGCAAGGTTGATGGAAAATGTACACAGAAAACAATAAAATGCCACACTACCTACACACGCTACACTCAAACTGCATGCACACACACTAACACTCCACAGAGTATGTGCTTGCATTTGCATTTGCATGTCTGTGTGCACTTGTCTCTGTCTGTATGTACCTGTTTGTGCCTGGATGTACCTTTTAGACTTTGAGATTCTTTCTGGGCAAAATGGTAATTCAGCCAAATTCATGCTGATCGGTGAATTGGTCAAAAGTCTGGATTCCACGGTGCCACATGCCAGAATTTTGGGTACACCGACTTGCATAAGTCTGAAAATTTTACGTTCAGTGCCTGATTCAGAGTGCCATTCTTGGCACCATAAAAAGGGGACAGAAATGAGGCTGTTTTCTTTCATTGGTAGAGTCAAATAAGCAGATGGACAAGAAATCTGTCAAATCATGTACCATGTCTTGTTCAATCTACATGCAACAAAATAAAAAAAGATTCATGGTTAAGGGAGAGACAGTAAATGCTGACTTTATTCACAGATCAAATGAAGTAACCAATAGAGGGAAAAAGAAGAGAACCAATAAAACTATACCTTAAAGCAGGATTCTGGCCAATTGTTTACCCACCCTGAGAAGAACAAAACCTTCCCATACATCAAGTTTGTAGTGTAGTGTGATCGATCCTCTTTTTGCCTTATCAGTTTCTACTAACTACATCTGCAGAGCTAGTAGGCATTGCAAGACACATGCAGGGCAAAAGTATTTTATTTATTTTTTTAAATAGGGAATTTTAAAAACATTAAAGGAAAAAGTGAGTGGGCAATTGATGACTCACTAACCCATTTCAACCCTTATTATTTATTTTAAGAAAAATCCCCTTTTTTCAAATTAAAAAGCTCCTGGTGCAGTTATGGCACTGTTTTAAAAAAGTGTATGATGGTCAGTGACGTGCAGGAAGGCTTTGTTCTTGTCATGATGGAGGGAATGAATGGATGCTCAATTGACCACTGACTTTTACTTCCATTTTATGACAACCTCCCTTTTTTTAATATAAAGGAACACTCCGCTGCCCAAATAAAAATAAATAAATAATAATAATCATTGTTTACTAGATGTATGACAATTGAAAATCTGCATGCATTTAATTATGCATTTTATCATTGGAGGCTTATCTTAAACCACCTTGCAAAAGCGGACGTTATCTTGTTTGCTGCCTACCCCTTCTTCCCCAGCCCAGCCTTTTCTGACTCTGTGATCACAGAGTTTCCAATGCAGCTCATGAGACATCTTTGTAATGCAATTTCTTGTCCAGTTGTAGGCAACCTTTGTCACTGCAGATGTTGCGAACTACATCTCCCTTAATGCTTTGCCAGCATTATGGCTGTAAGGACATTATGGGATATGTAGTCCACAGCATCTGGAGTGCTGAAGGTTGCTGTAGCGGAGCTCCCATTTCCCCTGACTGGGTACCTCCACCAAAGGACAACTTCCTAGCTGGAACAAGTGAAAAACCTCAGCGCCTCTGCCCCTAGTCACCGTGGCTTGACTGGGGTCGTGGAACCTCTCCCTCCTGTGGCCGAATAGTAACTAGTTCTATTCACTCCCAGGGACTGGACGACACTCAGTCCTGGGAGCTCTAGTCCTTAAAAGGACTTTTCCCGCTGAAACCTCTATGCTGGAACAAGCTGGATATAATATGCTGGAACAAGCTGGATATAATATATCTATTTTTGACATCTCAGAATTGGCATTGCAAAATAGCTAGATAGCCATTAGACTAGTCAATGTTGTAGCCATTTTCATGCCATCACAGTCATCGTTCCTGCTGTTTTGAAGTCCTAAATAGCCTTTCCCCTCCCAGTAACCAAACAACACTTAGTTCTGGGAGTACAAGCTGGAATGCTTTTATTGGCAGCCACAACTGGCCTTACATGCAGGTCCCCATGCAAGGGGCACTCCCACCTGGACCTGAGAGAACACCACAGTAGAAACAAATGCACAATTACATTGGCTCTCAGATCCAGAACACTCCCATACATAATC
Organism: Pelobates fuscus; assembly: GCF_036172605.1. NCBI lineage: Eukaryota > Metazoa > Chordata > Amphibia > Anura > Pelobatidae > Pelobates > Pelobates fuscus. Next base: position 81,018,260 of record NC_086325.1, on the reverse strand, counting down.
AGATAATCCCTCCTCTGTGCCTGGGAGGTAATTGGATCAGCAACTGTACTAATCTAATCCAATTATCTCCAAGCACAGAAAAAATATACTTTTTCCCAAACACCCCAAAAGTACCCTAAAAATACATAAAACCCTCACAAAAGTTACATCCCCTGATAGCGCTGATCTGGGTGACCAACATATCCAAAAGTCACCCAGATCAGTTCAGGGGTTCCAGAGAATCATGGCTTGCGGTCGGTCTAGTTCGGTAGTTTAAAAATAAACAAACTACTGAACATAGTCAATAGTCTTACCCTGGAGCTTGTTTCCCTTGTTCGTGGGAACGTTTCTACCGAACAGTGTCTTTCTAAGTGTTGTGGAACCGAATGCAGGTGATCATGGAAGTCCAGCAGTGTACGGGAGTTTCAGTATCCAAAAATAGTTCCATGAACTCAATGACCAAACATCGCTGCCTGCATTCATGCGAACAAGATGGCCACCACCTCATGGTCATCCATAGGAATTGCAGCCACCCAGACGAACACTTATAACACTGGGGTGGAAATTGTTACAAAGTAGCAATTAGGCTTAACAAGCTCCAGGAGGCTGTTCGGTGCCCGAACCATATAGTCCAATACATGAACGGAGACTTTTATATCACATTTTACAGGGTCCATAATCTGTGGGAAGGAGGCTGGCAGCAGGCCCCTCCAGTACCGTGTGGCAAACTCCCTTGAAAAGGGGAGTTTGTCACAGTTGCCTACCCCTGAGCTAAACAAACCTGGAAGTAACAGGACCTGTTGTCTGCCTGAAAGCTAGGGGAGTGTGAAAAAAGGTAAAAAGGTTAATTTGTAAAATTGCCAATTTGTGTTGAAATCTGCACTTTTGTAAAATGAAAAACAGACGACACACTCTTCACAGATAAAGTATTTCAGAAAGCTAGGGTTTTAGGAGTCTGGAATGTCCCTTTAAAATGACTCCAGCTCCCCATTTTTCATTAATACAAGACAGCAAAAAATAGATATATTATAATCAATTATTCTAAAAGAAATAAATAGATATATTAAAATCAATAATTACAAAAGTTATTTCACTTCCTATTTTTTTTTTTTAATCTAAATATATAATAATCTATTTTTGACAACTCAGAATTGGCATTGCAAAATAGCTAGATAGCCATTAGACCAGGCGATGTTGTAGCCATTTTCATGCCAGCACAGTCATTGTTCCTGCTGTTTTGAAGTCCTAAATAGCCTTCCTGAATTTGTTTTTTTATTTCAATACTGAAATGTGGTTTAGCCAAACACCAGCATGAAGACAAACCGCAGCATGAACTAATTTTGTCCAGAGAAAACTAATTTTTTATTACCCTGCACAAGTCTACTGCAAATCACATTTGAGCTTTGCAGGGGGATTGTCAGGTAATTACACCATAGTGTAAGTGCTAGCCAACTCTAGAGGCAGGAGCAGGGCGATGCAGGGATTCTCACACACATATGACAGGATGTAAGGACACAGTGGGAATCAGCATTACAAATGGTAGAAAAAAACATATTAGAACAGCAAAGGTAATCTATAGTCTATCTTTCCACCTAGTCATTGATATTGACTCTCCACTGGGTATGAGGATTGGACAATAATAGGGCAACTAATGTCATTTCTCCTTTAAGGAATGTGACAGAAATGTAGAGCCACAATAATGCAAGTTTAGTACAGGTAATCCCCCTTTTCACCCACTTCATTTAAAAATAAATTAATAAATAAGATTAAATTAAACCCCTGCTGCTGCTTCCCCCCCCCCCCCCCCTTTTCTCAGATGCCTTCTAATGTAGTGATTTCACCCTGCCTGGCTGAGTCCTTCGGTACCTGCACCCTCTGCAGATATAGTTGAGAGAAGCTTATAGGGTTTTTTTCACACACTAAATGGTGGTCACTGATGCTACAGACTGGATATGTGTGAAACCTTCTCAGGGTGGAAGGAGTGAGTGGGTTTTCAGTTGCCCACTGATCCACTTTTTACTGCTCATCTGGATGCCTTAGTTTCCTTGCAAATGTTTTTTTTTAATACCTAAATTAAACTCTGCTATCCCAATTTTTTTTCTGTTAAAATGTGTTTCAGAAGAACCAAATTGATTCACCTTTCCCTAGTGTCTGTCTGTACCTAGGTCTATCTGTCTCTTTCTGTCTGAGCTATCTGTGCTTGTGTGTGCCTGGTTGTATATTTGTGTGTGTTGGTGTCCATAGGTGTTTCTGTACCTATGTTCTTGTGCATGTTTGGGTGTATGTCATCCCATCTATGTCTACGAGTGTGTCTGTTCGTGTGTATGTCATCACATCTATGTCTACGAGTGTGTCTGTAAAGAACTATGTGCCAAGAGGCGTGTAAAATGGTGGAGTTGGGAAGGGGCAGTGGTGGGATTTGAGGACAGGCCATGGATAAGGATTATGGAAGGAGTAAACAAATATGTATAAATGTTTTTTTTTTTTACCATAGCAACACCCCTGGTACATCCAATCAGATGAAAATAGGAGAGATGTTTCACTAACAGGCATTAGGGAACTGAAAAGCAGACTGCTAAAACTGTCAAGATCTTATCTCCCAGGCTACATCTTTAAAAAAGATTTACTAGACGTGTTGAGATGCAAAAGTCTACTGCAATCATTTACATTTTTTACTAGCTTTTAAAACCTGGATGAGAGTTAATTTGTTTAATTATGACTCACGACCTTAGAGTTTTCAATGTCAAGATCATACAAACCTTTGGCTTGCAATTCCAAGTAATAATACTCATCAGTAACTTTTACGCAGCATTTCCCATTTTAATCGGAGACATATTAATGATCTCTGTCATAAATTACTCCATAAATATTCTTTCTGATAGACCATGCATTTATTTCAGTGTCAGTGGACAAATAAAGCTACTGATAAGTGACTAAGTACCAAGAATAAATACTATTTTACTCCGCATCTATCCATAGTACCTTAGCAATGCAATTACATGCTGGGACCTATTATCCCAATTAATGGACTGTTTTATATTCATTGTGCATTACACTCAAAGCACTTTAGCGGTCCAGTCTTAACATTGCTTCTGGCAAAGGAAAAATATTATAACAAATATCCAAGAAAATCTTTTCATTTACTTACCAAGATATGTAGCGTGTAATTATAATTTAAGCATAACTAGGCATGGTAGTGAAATACCCTTTGATGTAACTCATCGTAATATTTCTTTTATTAAACTCTGGGAAAATTATTTTCAAATATACAAGTCATAATTGGAATCTTCAGTCTTGCATATTTTATGGGTGAGTGGATTTTTACGCGTCTTGATAATACTGTTACAGGAGTGCCAAAAGTGATAATATTTATTATATGTCTTTATTTAAAATTAAGGATTGGCATGGGGACTGTGCAAAATGAGTGCGAAAACATTTATATTCTGCTCCTTAATGCACGTAAGTATTTACAAAATGTAGAAAACAAATAATGACAATTCATGTTGCTTGTCTATAAAGTATCAGCTTCAGGCTATGTCTTCTAATGTTAAAATCTGACCACTCGAGTTAAACTTTACTCCCTCTGGTGGTTTTCAAGGCTGTATTACCAAAGCTATAAAGTAAAACACAGCTGTAATTCTTCAATTTATTGTGAGGAGCATTGATTGTCTCTGATTGTATATTATAGCAAAAGGGCAGTCAATTACATAAATTTACAATGCTGACTTTCTTATAATTACTGGAAGTTATCGAACAAGACAGGGACTTATAGCTCATGAGGTCTATCAAAAGCTGAGGAAGCAAATCCACAGTCACGAGAGCAGTAAACAACAGATCCTGGTTATAAAATGCTGAGAATTTAATACTTACAGTGACAGAGGTTTCCTAAACAATCATAATGCCATTAATTCAAAATTGATGACAAGGCATATAAACTACCTAGATTTTTTGAGCTGCTGTGCAATGCTCACATTTGGTATGTGATCTCTTTTTGAGCAAATATAGTGAACAGATTTTGAAGATACTTGTAGGTCATCAGCATCTCTGAGACGTTAAAATCTGCACTGACCGTACAAATGAAATGTGTTAACATCACAATGACCAGGGCTATTTTAATAAAAGATTATTTGATCTACATTGATCTTTATCATAATAGTGAGTTATTTAGTTTATTTGTTTCTGAAGTTTTTTTTATTATTTTTTTTTATTTTAGGAATATATGTAATAGTTTCAAAATGTTCATGCGTCAATTGTTACAACATATATCCCATATAAGAATGCAACAAATCATGTTTGTTATAAGACAATTGATCTTTATGTTTTTATTACAAAACATTTTTTTAAAAAATCCTATTAACAGACATAATATTGAAATCATTGGTAATATATCATGATTCTCTAGTCCTGCAAATGTTTTAAGTGTATAACAATGTTATAGATTTTTTTAAAAGTATATAAAGTTGAAGAACAGGAAGGTCATATATGGAAACATGATTTCTCAAGTTTCTATGTGGCAATACAATTTCTCAAAGTTTAGCTTGAGATCTCCTGGTGATGCACAACATTGATTTTTGTATTTGCACTGTGGAGAGTTTTATTGTGTTTAGTCTCACCACAATCTTTTTGGGTGCCTAGCTATATGACTTCAGAGAGACTTTAATTTCCAGACCAGTATCAAGGCCATACTGCTGAGACTCACAAAGCCAACATTGCATTCCACAGCTAGTTTCTGTTCACTGATCCTTTTTGATAGCACATGCTGTGGTTTAAAAAAAAAGTGTCCAAAACAATGTCCATTGCTAAGGGTATCTGCAAAAATGCATTATGCAGTCTGAAATATGGTGTCTGTCTATGCTCATTTGCATGTCAAACTGGGAACTCAAGAATAGTTGTGGAAACCTGATTTTTGAGTTCTGTGCGCAGGGAAGACTTCTCAAAAGCTAACTTTAGATATGCAGGTGATGCATAACAGTTATTTTTTATTTGCACTGTGGGGAGTTTTCCCTTGTTTGGTCTCACCACAATCTTTTTGATATATACATAAATGGATACTTTAGAGATAGATATATAGATATTCAATTACAATCATATGTATTCAACCCCAATTGATAATCAGGTTTATTGTCAAATGTATAGACTTTTAGCTGGTTGCAATGAACAAATCAAACAAAAGCTATTGAAATAGCTCAACACAACAAATTCTTCAAATGGTTTCCCAAAATTCAACTAAGAATGCAACTTATAATGACTTTTCCAGACTCAAAACTATTCAGCCCCCTTCATGGCAAGCATCTTTAGTACTTAGTAGAGCACCTTTGTGCTGTTATGACCTGCTGCAAATGAGATGCATAGCCACCTTTTGCCACAATTGTTTAAATTAAAATTTGCCTAATTAATTTACTCTTAACAACTCATAAAGACAAAGCAAAAAGCAGATGTTTGCAAATGTATTAAAATAAAAAACTGAAATTTACATAAGTATGCCGACAACTTGCTATGATAAATTCAGCTCAGATGCATCCACTTTCTATTGATCATCTTTAGATGTTTCAACACTTTGATTGGAGTTTACCCATGGCAAAATTAATTAATTAATTGGAATTGATCTGGAAAAGACACACACATGTCTATAAAATGTCTCACAGCTGTGCATATCAGAGCAAACACTAAGTCATGATGTAAAAAAAAACTTAGTAAGAGAGGTGACCAAGAATCTGATGCTCACTTTGGGAGAGCTTAAAGGAACACTATAGTCACCTAAATTACTTTGGCTAAATAAAGCAGTTTTAGTGTACAGATAATTCCCCTGCAATTTCACTGCCCAATTCACTGTCATTTAGGAGTTAAATCACTTTGTTTCTCTTTATGCAGCCCTAGCCACACCTCCCCTGGCTATGATTGACAGAGCCTGCATGAATAAAAAACTGGTTTCACTTTCAAATATATGTAATTTACCTTAAATAATTGTATCTCAATCTCTAAATTGAACTTTAATCACATACAGGAGGCTCTTGCAGGGTCTACTAAACTATTAACATAGCAGGGGATACGGAAATCTTAATTAAACAGAACTTGCAATAAAAAAAGCATAAATAGGGCTCTCCTAACAGGAAGAGTTTATGGAAGGCTGTACAAGTCACATGCAGGGAGGTGTGACTAGGGTTCATAAACAAAGGGATTTAACTCCTAAATAGCAGAGGATTGAGCAGTGAGGCTGCAGGGGCATGTTCTATACACCAAAACTGGTTCATTAAGCTAAAGTTGTTCAGGTGACTATAGTGTCCCTTTAAGAGATCATGTGTGGAGGTGGGAGAAACTTGTGGAAGGACAAGCTTCAATGCAACAGTCCACCGATCTGGCGTTTTTGGCAGACTGTTTTAAATAGGAGAAGGTAAGCACACCCAGTAAAAATGCTCTCAGAGGACATATCCAAAAACAAAATAAGTTAAAAATAAGACGGTGTTTACTCAAAGAAGGTCCTGTTCCTCAAAGACCAAATAAATCTACAAATACTACTCAATGAGGAGCACAACCATAAAATAAAAAGACACTTTATTAAATAGGTCCACAAAAAAAGCAGGTATCTCAAAATGCATATCAGATAATCCAAGCATAAATTACATGATAATAGTACAGAAAAAAAATGCACAAAATTCTGCAATAACATCCAAGCAGGAATGATTACAAACAAGTTCATAAGTAACAGAATTACTACGTAATCATAAATAAACCAGGACATAACAACCCAATAAATAATACATATAAGACAAACCAATTCATACCAGAAATAGTGAAAAGAGGGGAAAAGACAACCAGCAATCCCCCAATGTTTTGGCACAAAAAATGCCTTTATCAAGGAAGCATGGCAGACTGGCCAAACAGAAAGCTTTCCTTACTGCAAGTGGAATTCCTAAAAAAGCACTTGAATGATTCTCAGACTGTGAGAAACAAGATTTGCTGGTCTAAGGAAATGAGAATTAAAATGTTTGGACTAAATTCAAAATGGAATGTCTGGGGAGTAGCCTGTGTGGTGTTTGCAATTTTTTTTTTTATATCCAAGAGACCAGAGGATTTTTGTTTCGTTTTTTTTTAACAAAAGATCAAATGGTTAAACAATAAAGACAATTTTTCACAGCCTGATTTGCTGTATTAGTATTAGTGGAAGACACTCTATATACATAGATATGTTAAAGTCACATTCAATTCTGGTCCATAAATAAAAAAAAATATATATATATTTTGATATAAAAAGAAAATCTCTAGATTTTCATGAGTAATTACAGTGTTGACACTTTGAGATAAATAGGTTGGTATGTATTGGCACTCGGGCTGGAAATTTTTTGCCATCACTGTTCTAGCAGCAGCACTGGAAACGCAGACTCTGTAGTGTTAGGGATAATGCTCTCATTACAAAATCCATGTGCTATAGAGCTGAAAAAGGTTTGCTTTAAATATTTCTTAAATAACCTACAAGTAAAGTGCATAATTAAGTATAATATATCACATTTGTAGCATTCTAAAAGTGCAACAGTATTACACCAAAATCAAACATTATCTCATATAAAATTAAAATTCCTTTAATAAAATCTAAATAATTTCTAAAATAATATAACTCATATCATGAAAAAATAACTACTTATTAGCTTCCTAAGATGAAAGTATTTCAATTTGTTAATAAACATATGTGAACTAACAGAATTACCCATTAAAGTGTCAATTGTAGGAAATTCAAAAATCAATTGCAAAATGAAATAAATGTAAATTAAATTTTAAATTATAGTCAAATTATAAGAATAGCTGACATGGAGATTTCTTTCCAATTCTATTAGTTCGACTTTAAATTTTAAATTGCTAACCATTCTCACTAACTCTGTAAGTGAAGGATTTCGCCACTATTCCTATTGAAGCTTATTTTGATGACCCTTAAAACACGAGAATAGATCAAGTAAATAGACCAGTACTGCTTATCTACCTATTTTATGTCCAAAATATTAGTAGTTGAGCTAAATAAAACATTGTGGTTTGAATGTTAAGCAAAACATGAAAAAACAAGTAGGTGCAAAGACGATCTCCACATCATTTATTGATTTCCACATAGCATATACATAACAGACATATTGGGCTATAAGCAATGTACAAATTATTCCATGTGGGAAAAAAAAATATTTAAATAAGCCTCATAACCTGCCAAAAACGAATCCAAAACACCCAGAGTCTTACAGAAATATAAAAGCCCATGTACAGAATAATAGTGGCCAAATGTAATAGCCATCACAAAAGGGGCTGGGTGAGCACAGTATGTTTTAGGGTAATAGCAACCTAAAGGCAACAGGAGAGAACAAACAGGAATAACTACTAAACAGTGAAAAGTGCAGAGACCAAACAATGAATGATAACATTTAGCTCTAACAGAATCCAAAAGTGCCAAACAAAGCTAGAGAAGAGAAGGAGAAGAGACCCTAAACAAATGTGAATAGTGGTAACAAAAAAATACAAAAAGAGAGAAGATATATACAGAATATAAAGCGAGCAACTTACCATGAAGAGGATATCTTGAAAAAAAGAGTATATAAGAGATTTAAAGGAAAGAGACAATTAGAGGAACCAATGCTACTAAAGCTTCACACTGAGCCCATGATATTACATGGTATCCAAGGACTTCTTTTTGGAGCAAAATTATCTCCCTATTCCCACCCCTTTTGGTTAGTTGAACACATTCAAACACCTGGTACCTAAGCTGTGAGGAGCTGTGCCTCATCGCATGATCGTGTTGAACCATTGAAGTGTCAGAAATATGTGTGTCTTTATGATAGATGTTGTGGAAACATTTATCTACTCTAGCTTTTCATCACCATATAGGCATATGACTTCACTATATTGGTGACTGTTTTTTTGGTTTGGGCAGGTGCACAGGTTGAACCCACACACAAAAAGACCAGTCTTACTTATTTTGGTGCATTCATTTATTGATGAAAAGTTAACTCTCTGTAGGCTGCACAGGACAGGAGTGCAGTCTAAACCCTACAGTTTAGAGTCACTACTAGTCTTCTTTCTGTGATCCATTATATTCTTCACCTGCTTGGTTTTGAGATAGAAATATTTCACCACCCCCCCCCCAGAACAATTGGTTCTTCTCACTTGTAGTTGTGCTTTTGACAAACTTGTTAAAATAATTGTTGTAGTGTTGTTGTCACACCCATTTATCAGAGCAAGAGACAACATACGCTTGTATTTTTATGATTTCCATTTATTATATAATTTAGATTTATTCTATTTTTATTACCTGATGTTTTGAACATATGATGCCATCAATTTTTTCATAGAGATGAATTTGATTCTGAGTTACAAAAGTATGTTTTGTGTGGGTTCCTATTGGTAAATATCTAAATGTAGTCTACATGTGCCATCTCAGTGCTTATATTAATACAACCGTAATATCACAAATGTATATTAGAGATATTTGCATTTGTTTAAATTTCCACAGAGGGTAGTCTCGTATCTAAATACCATGATTTGCTATGTATGCATTTCTTGCCTTATAAACATTACTTAATTTATCTCACTGTGTAAAAACATTGCAGATATGTATTTTTCTTTCTTCTGAAAGGGATTTGTGATCACACCATGACTGTGCAAAATAGCTGTGAAATGCCAATGATAGCCATGTGCTTTTGTGATAAAAATAAATTTACACATAATTTGTAGGGTCAATCGGAACCTGAAGCAATGCTTATAAACTTAATGCACATGGTGTTTTTTTTTTCTCTTCAGAAGGAATACACCTTTCTGAAGTTTCATAAAGTACACAGCAGCAGTATTCACCCTTATCTCTTTTTTCCTAGGTAAACTTATTTTTATCTAAACAACAGAACCTAAATGTCTGATTAACAAAACAATTCACGCCAAGTAACAAACTGTGCTCAACAGACGTTTTAAAACGTAATAATAGTTTGCATGTAGATTTACTGTATCATATGCAAAAATATAATCTTTAGGTATTCTGCAAGAAACAATTAGGGGGTTATCTACAAAACAGCTCAACATGAATGGCGAAATATAGGCTAGTCACAATTTTATTATGTCAGCTGCATTTTCCAATATTCTTTACAATTTGCTGCAATTTGCACTATGATGCACATATGATTATTATAGTTAACACTTTCAGTAAAAAGGAGTGAAAAAAACAAAAATAAATGATCATACCCTGGGAATTGTGTAATATATACTGCATACATATACGAACAAGTATACACTTCCACTCCTTCACTCATAATCACACACTGCCTTATATGGCCCTGACCTTAGTGCTGAAATTATTTTAATTCCACATGGCCTAGGCAACTTGCCATATATATATATATATATATATATATATATATATATATATATGTAGTAAGGCAATTTGGCCTGTGTTTTTGGGAGGTGCTTGGTATCCACTCCTAGCCTACTTAAGGCACACCCCTTACCTTGCTCCTTACCATTCAAGGTCAGCGTTGAATGAGGATCCACTTCCGGGTTCTCTCAGACGCCATCTTGGTTTTTCACTGTCCACGAGTTTTCCGCGGCAAGCTGTGTCCAGGAATCCTGTTTCAGGCCTTTCCGTCCATCCAGCCTCTTCTGACCCCGGTCATTGTCGTAGATCGCGTCCCAGGGACTCCTAAACCGTAAGTTAGACCTACCTGTCATGCCAGGATCGGTTCCCACGGCGTCCGGTACAGCACGGGTCCTCGCTTTATGGTTTTCCCTGTTATGTGGCAATTGAACAAGCTGTTCGCGGTTTCATTTCGTGCTTTATTCAGCTAATCAGTATATTAGTTAAAGATTGTCTTTTCGCATAAAACTGTTCCGTGTTTCAGTGAAACAAGTTATCCCTTCGGTTGTTTCGCCGTTCGGCACTTGTTCATGATATGCTTAAACACGCTTGCATGTTCACATAAAATTTCATGCGTATAAACTGTTAGTTTCAGTTTCTGTTTTCCCTTGCCATAGGGTTTCGGTTTTTCTTGCTAAATGTATTTCGCATAAATCCTTTCGTGGATTACATTCATCATTTCATGTATATACCATTCGGATAATGATTTGCTTAGCTTAAATAGATGTAGATTAATTCTATTACTGTTTAAAGGTATCAGTATTGTATTGGTTTCCATAACAAACCATCTCACATATCTGTATGGATCATTTTGACTCCCACGCTTTCAGGGGTTTTCCATACTTGTCCATTTCAGTCAAGTTGGTTCAGCCTACAATTACAGGCCTCATTTCTGTGTTTTAAACTACGACACAACAAATACATAAGGATACAGTTTCCTTTTCCAAGTAATGAATTCTCGGGTTGAATCACACGTGCTGATCCAACCAATCATACGTCTTTTACATTACAGTAATATTATATACAACTTTACATCATCACTTTAAAGAATTGTTTTTATCCCTGCCCCTTTGTTGTTGTCAATTATATATCAGCATAGCGCACTTACATATAGGCCACGGCCTCCCCCACCCCATCCTCTTTTTTCACTTGACATTCATCATACATCCCCCCCTGTTTCTAGCCATAATTTTGGCATTAAAGACACGGCATCACTTGACCTTTGTAACACATTTATATTGTCATGGTATATAACTACACTTCATTTACCAATTAAAACTCCACAATCAAGCCCTTAAAAAATACCGCTGGTACGGGCTACACAGTCTACATCATTCCCACACAGTCCACACTCACTATATTACCCTTTTTTACCCGTTTCAGGCTATCCAGGTTTATATATATTTCACCACACAAATTCGCTGTGAGATATTCCTACTACCAGGTACGTACATCTGCTCATATGGTATTCTGCCATACATTTCATTTCTCCCCCTAGGTTAGAGTACTGGCAATAGGGTCACAGGCTCCCTAATAGGTATTTACCCCTTCTTGGCATTTGCCATCAGTTAGTGGTCCCGTGAGGCCAACACCCCGCCTCAACGTTCGGAGGCAAACACCCATCGGGCCACACGTGAGCTAATCGCCTTGCATGTCGCATAGAGAGGGCCTCACCTGTCACTCCCTTTCCCTGTTTTTCTGTGTTACAGTCACCGAGAGGCCTACAATCCTGTCACTATGACGGGTGGCCTCAAATCCCCTCGCGCCAACGCATAGAGCCTCTCAAGCCACTTGGCAACTAGTAGGGCCTCACCTGTCACCAAACAAGTGTAATGTTTCACCATCCGGCTTAGCTAGCCTGCCAGTATGATCTTGGTGGTTTTCATTCACTAATTAATTGTTTTGTTTTAGTATGTCTCAGGAAGGGGTAGAGGATTTCTCCCTGCCTAGCACTCCGGCTGGAGCTATCACTCCTACACAAGTAGGAGAGGTAACTAGTCCAGCATCGATCAGATCCTGGACGATCCCTCGTATAACTACGGAATTGAGGAGACGGCAAATCCCCTACCCCGCTACAGCAAGGAAAGCAGAACTTTTCAAACTGCTACGTACTTCGACTAACAACATGGATGCCGGGGAAGGGCCTAACCAATCCAACCCAGGAGACATACATTCCATGTTGTCATCACTCATGGCGTCCATGAGCAAGGTCAACTCCAGGCTGGAGAAACTTGAGTCGGTCACCACGGCCCTTACTCTAGCAGGGTCACCCGCTGCTGCTTCACAAGCACCAGCCGACTTGCTATTAGTTGCTCCAGCCATCACCCAGGATGACCAGGAAGTTAGCCCTGCTCATATGATCCCTGAGCACATAAAAAGAGAGATCCTGGAAGGTAAAGACGTCAACCTGGCTCCTCTGCTGATTGCCTCCCAGGATATTGTGGAGAATAAGACTTATGCTTATGATGATGTGTCTGTTGTTGTCAGATCTAGGGACGCCCGCCTAAACAGGAAACTGACTATTCCCGAGTTTGTACTGGCCTTTGGTATTTACCGGGATGTCATCTGTGCGGTCTATCCCAATAGACGAGAGGAGTTTGATCTTTATATGCACAAGCTGGTAGACCTGGGCAACAAATATGGTGGATCAGCCTTTTATGACTACCATAGGTCTTTTTCTGCAAAAGTGTCTGGAGCCTTCTCCCAGTATGGAACAAGATCCAACTGGGGAAGGATTGATAACGTCATATTTTGCAGACACTTTGCAGGTCTAAGAACACCGGCTTGTGCATACTGCTCCTCTACGGCACAAAAGACAAATTTCTGTCCCAACACGGCAGACGAACATGCCTCCATGCAAGGAGCTAGTTCCTCTGGTGTTTCAGAGAAATTGACCAGAGACAAACTGGGACGCCCGATCAAGTTTCTGGGCAAGTCCCAGATATGTAATAATTTCAATGTTGGGTCTTGTAATTATAGCGGTTGCAGATTATTGCATATCTGTTTAAAATGTTTTAGGGCACATGCAAAAACCATGTGTCCAAATAAAATGTACTCTAAGCCTTACCTAACGTCCATTAATATTTCGGCATTTACAGCATTTCTGTCACATCACCCGTCTAAACACTTGGTAGACTTTCTTATCTCTGGTTTAAAAGAAGGCTTCCATACGGGTATTCTACACATACCGTCCGGGATTCTGGAATGCCCTAATCTACAATCCGCACAACACAGCCCCACAGCTGTTGACACTCTCATAGCCCAAGAAGTTGCTGAGGGTTTCTTATTGGGGCCTTTCAAGGCTCCTCCGTTCAAAGAATGGTGCACTAACCCCATTGGTATTGTCACAGGGAAATCTTCCCTTAAACAGAGACTCATCATTGACCTATCTACACCACACTCATCGGCTAACCTCAGTCTTAATTCCCTCATACCCTCCGAAGAATTCTCCCTGCAATACACCACCATAGATTACGCCATTACAGCTATCATACAAGCAGGGGTCAGAGCATGGCTTAGTAAGACCGATATTACTAATGCCTTTAAATTGCTGCCAATCCACCCCACACTGCGGCACCTGTATGGCATCAAGTGGTCCAGGAACTACTATTTTTTTCTCCCGTTTAACTTTTGGTCTCCAAAAGTAGCCCAGCTATTTTTGACACATTTGCCGAAGCATTGTGCTGGTTACTATTGACCATAGCCAGATGCCCTACTGTATTACATTACCTGGATGATTTCTTACTGGTCGAGGAGAATACTTCCCCTCCCAGTAGCCTCAAAGCTACCACCAAGCTATTCGAGCAGCTAGGTGTCCCAATCTCCCCTAAGAAAATGGAGGGGCCAGACACGATTATCCCATTCATGAGTATTCAATTAGACTCAACCACAATACAAGCAAGCCTGCCACACGACAAGATAGAAAACATTCTACCTACATCAACCACTACCTTCAGCTACAGTCCCTGCTGGGTTCACTAAATTTTGCCATGCGTATCATACCTCAAGGCCGCTCCTTCATATCACGACTCTTGTATCTTTTTCCACTCTTCCTACACAACACACACAGGTTGTCCATAGATACTCAAGCTACGGCAGACTTATGCATGTGGAATGGTAAAGGTATGTTCCTCCCTCAATTGACTGACTCATCACCTACCATTTGGTCAGATGCGGCATCTACCACAGGTTTTGCAGCAATTTTTGGGAACAGATGGCTTTGGGGCAGCTGCCCTACAGCAGTTCAGGATTTGGAGGGTTTTTCCACTACCTCAGCTCTCTTTGAGATCTATCCCATCGTGGCGGCTGCCGTAGCATGGGGTCATTTATTGGCAAACATGCCAATACGTTGCTGCTCAGATAACCAGGCAACCTGTCACATCATCAACAAAGGACGTTCCAAATCCATTACGATCATGAGATTTCTGAGAAAACTTACTTGGTTGGTGGCTTGTCATAATTTCTTCCTGTATTGTTTCCATGTTCCAGGTATATGTAACACAGCTGCTGACAGTTTGTCTCGTTTTAAATTTCAGGCATTTCATCAAGCACTCCCGTCAGCTGCGCTCACAGCCACCACTACTCCAACATTTCAACAACTAATACTGGACTAGACACCATGCATCATAGCAGCGCACTGTCCCAATTGGCACTGTCAAAAAATACGCATGAAACATACGACAGGGCTTTTACATTATTCAAAAGATTCCTTTCGGAACATAACATCATGCAACCATTTCTCATGACATCTTTTTTGGGTTTTGCTTCTTTTTGCCACCTTAAACTTAAAATGTCATACAACAGCATCAAACTTTATCTCACAGGCATTCAACACCATATGCTAATCTTACAACCAAACAACACAAGTGTCATGGCTTCTCACCAGATTAAGACTATCCTCGTAGGCATTCAGAGATCTGAAACGAAAAAAAACGGTGTATCCACAGTAACAGTAAGGTGAAAGTGAGCTCTTACACTTAAGTGAAGGAATCCCTTAACCTTCACAACATAGAACATGCAAGGCAAACAGAAATATAAGTGGAGCTTCAATTTACCTTTTCAGACAATGATATTGTACAACTGGATAAGATGCTATTATAATAATCTGCAAATAATAAACAATAGACAAACAAATCTTAGTGCAGATGGTTTTCACAGAAATATGTGTGAGAAAATAATAGATGGGTAACTCACAAACGTAGAGCCAATAAAACACTTGGCTCTGGTGGAAAGCGCCTCTGGATCTTTTAAGGGAGATCCCACACCTTCTTTCAATCTCCTCCTGGTCTCCTCCACTTTAAACCAAAATAATAGGAATAGAGAAGGGCTGCTCCAAGGAAGGTTTTAACAAAATGTATTTGTATAAGTAAAAAATAATAATGAATATAAAATGATACAAAGATCAATAAAATTAATATCTATGAGTCCAAAACGCGTTTCGCCAGTAACTGGCTTCCTCAGTTGGTCTGGTGTACCTTGTGTCCTCGTGCTCTTTTATATGCGGTTTGATTCCCAAATTGCCGGCATCTGTTAGACCGGAAGTTCGTTGTGTGGAACGCATATGGGGTCTGTTGAAACGCACGTTCAGTCCTACGTGCGTGCGTCCATCACGTGATACGGAAGTCTTCTTTCGTGGAACGCTAAACTTGCGTTCCACAATCAGAGATTGCTGGGATCGGCTGTTATACTTCCCTTTTGCTTCGTGGAACGCATGGCATGCGTTCCACCATTGGATATAATGGATACTCGACAAAAGTTCTTTGAATACATAGTCCATTGGGTCTCAATGGACCCATATATACACAAAGGATGGGAAAAAGGGACATCATAAAATTGTTAAGAAATTGTTAAAAAACATTATATTGTTAAGAATGTTACATGTTGTTACTTTATATATGAATAAGAAATACACATAAGCTTGCTGTGGACTGTGAGAACTGTTCATGATAAAAAAAGTATGAAAGTGTATGTATGGCATACTATTACAATCATATAAGAGAATTCAGGTAAAAATAGGTAAAGAATCCAAACTGGTAGTTTAAAGGTGTTACTATAAAAAATGTAATTTTTTTTTTAAAAAATTATGATGGAAAAAGGGGGGAAAATTTTTTTCTAAAGGATGAGGGATATTTATAAAAAATGGCATAATTCGAAGTCTAAATTTAGACCATGGGGGACCATGGTGTTAAAATTGTAAATAAAAGACATTTCTTCTTTACCAATTTTTTTAATAAAATCTCCACCCCTCCAATTGTTTTTAACCCATTTCAGTGCACAAAACATAAGACCTTGTGGGTTTTGATAGTGGTGGTGCTTAAAATGCTGAGAAACACTATGTGTTTCAACTCCTTTTTTAATATTTCTCACATGTTCAGAGATTCTAACGTGGAGACACCTAATTGTCCTTCCTATGTACATTTTATTACATGGGCAAATAAATAAATAAATAATATTTTTAGAAAAACAGGTCAATAGGTCTTTTATTACGAAATCTTTATTAGTAATTTCATTTATGTTCTTTATATGTCTCTTATTATTTGATGTTTCTCTACATGCAAGGCACGTTCCGCACCCAAAAAAGCCTTTGCTCTTCGTCAGAAAGTTGTCGTTCCTATTCTGTTGGTGTTTTAGATTAGTATTTACTAAAAAATTCTTAATGTTCTTACATCCCCTATGCACTATTTTGGGTCTCTCTGGTAGTATCTCTTTGAGAATTGGATCATCTTGCAAAAGATGCCAATACTTGTTAATAGTATATCGCACCTTTTTATTGTTAGCAGAGAAGTTACAAACAAAAGGAATGTTCAATGTATTATCTTTCCTCCTTGTTTCTTTCTTTTTATAAGTTAGTAAATCTTTTCGTTCTAATTCTTTTACTTTGTCTATACTCTTTTGGAGGTTGTCCTCTTTGTACCCTTTTTCTAAAAACTGCTTCTTAATTATCTGTGTTTGTCCTAGAAAGTCATAGTCTTTTGTGCAATTCCTTTTCAGCCTCATAAACTGGCTCTTAGGTGCATTTGTGAGCCATGGAGCATGATGGCAGCTGGTCAGGTCGATATACCCGTTACAGTCTACCTCCTTGAAGTAGTTTTTTGTAAAGATATTTCCTTCTTCTATAAAGACAGTGAGGTCCAAAAAATTTATTTCTTTTTTACTTTGGGTAGAGGTGAGGCTGATTCCCCAGTCATTACAATTTAAAAAACTTAAAAAATTGACTAGACTCAAATCGTCCCCCTTCCAAATAAAAAATATATCGTCAATATAACGGCGATAGGTGACCAAGTTCGCAAAAAACTCGCTATGTAAAATAAATACCTCTTCCCAGTACGCCATGAAGAGGTTTGCGTAACTGGGTGCGAACTTGGTCCCCATCGCCGTTCCATTGATTTGTAAATAAAAATTATCCTTGAACCAAAAAAAATTATTGGTCAGAATTAAAAAAATACCTTCTTTTATAAAATTTATTTGCTCTTGTTTAAAATTGGATTTTTCTAAAAAATATTGCACTGCCTCTATTCCCTTTGTATGTGGAATTATACTATAGAGGGAACTTACGTCGCAAGTAACCAATGTGTAATTCTCTTCCCATTTGACGGTGCCTAAAATCTGCAAAATATGTATTGTATCTTTTAAATATGTGGGGTTCTTGACCACCACCGGTTGTAGTAGAACATCTATGTATTCCGATACTCTCGATGATACACTCTCTACCCCAGAAATTATGGGTCTGCCTGGGGGGTTGGTTAAGTGTTTGTGCATCTTTGGCAGACAATAAAAAACTGGGATCTGGGGATGTAAAATGTTAAGATATTTTGCTTCTGCATCTGTTAGAATATTTTTATCTAACCCTTCATTTATGTAGTCCTCAAACTTAGTCTTAATTTCCTGACTAGGGTTAAACGTTAATTTCTTATATGTTTTTACATCTGACAGAAGTCTCTCGGCTTCCCCCACATATTTCTCTTTCGATAAAACTACGACCCCTCCCCCCTTGTCTGCAGGTTTTATGATTACATTTTCATTCTCTTGTAACTTCTTTAGAGTTTTAGCCTCTGCATGTGTGAGATTTTTCTGATATTTGTTTGTATTTTAAATTTTTTTAACCTCTTTCATAACCATAGTTTCAAAGGTTTTGATCTCACTTGAGATCATATGTTTTGAAAAAAATTTTGATTTGTCTTTGAGGTTACTATGAATGTACGGGGAGATGGTGTTGATTTCTACCGAGTCCTTCTTATGAAAAAATTTTTTCAGACATAATTGCCTAGTAAAACGGTTGAGGTCTATAAAAAATTCGAATGGTTTAAAATCAGCAGTCGGAGCAAACTTCAACCCTTTTTTTAAAATCCTAAGTTCGTCTGGATGTAATTCTTTGTCTGAAAGATTGAATATACCCTTATTTTCTATATCCGTCCTCGTTTCTCTCTGTTGATGTTTCTTTCGTCTTCTAATTCTCCCTCTTCCCATGATCTCCTCCTTTTGCCCGGTGAGTCCCACTCTCGTGATTCTTGTAGCTGTTTGCATCTGGGTTGGGCTGGGCTCTTGCGAAAAGGAGAAGATTTGGGGGAGATATTGCTATGTTCTAGAACTTGGAAGCGGTTATAGCTCATGGTATTGTGGTCCCTATCTATGGACGGCTTTCGTCTCTCCATGCGGAATCCTTGTTTGTTTCGTAGTGGATCTCTATTCTGAAAATTTCTCGATGGGCTCGCAGTAGAGCGGTTGCGAGCCCATCGAGAAATTTTCAGAATAGAGATCCACTACGAAACAAACAAGGATTCCGCATGGAGAGACGAAAGCCGTCCATAGATAGGGACCACAATACCATGAGCTATAACCGCTTCCAAGTTCTAGAACATAGCAATATCTCCCCCAAATCTTCTCCTTTTCGCAAGAGCCCAGCCCAACCCAGATGCAAACAGCTACAAGAATCACGAGAGTGGGACTCACCGGGCAAAAGGAGGAGATCATGGGAAGAGGGAGAATTAGAAGACGAAAGAAACATCAACAGAGAGAAACGAGGACGGATATAGAAAATAAGGGTATATTCAATCTTTCAGACAAAGAATTACATCCAGACGAACTTAGGATTTTAAAAAAAGGGTTGAAGTTTGCTCCGACTGCTGATTTTAAACCATTCAAATTTTTTATAGACCTCAACCGTTTTACTAGGCAATTATGTCTGAAAAATTTTTTTCATAAGAAGGACTCGGTAGAAATCAACACCATCTCCCCGTACATTCATAGTAACCTCAAAGACAAATCAAAATTTTTTCCAAAACATATGATCTCAAGTGAGATCAAAACCTTTGAAACTATGGTTATGAAAGAGGTCAAAAAAATTCAAAATACAAACAAATATCAGAAAAATCTCACACATGCAGAGGCTAAAACTCTAAAGAAGTTACAAGAGAATGAAAATGTAATCATAAAACCTGCAGACAAGGGGGGAGGGGTCGTAGTTTTATCGAAAGAGAAATATGTGGGGGAAGCCGAGAGACTTCTGTCAGATGTAAAAACATATAAGAAATTAACGTTTAACCCTAGTCAGGAAATTAAGACTAAGTTTGAGGACTACATAAATGAAGGGTTAGATAAAAATATTCTAACAGATGCAGAAGCAAAATATCTTAACATTTTACATCCCCAGATCCCAGTTTTTTATTGTCTGCCAAAGATGCACAAACACTTAACCAACCCCCCAGGCAGACCCATAATTTCTGGGGTAGAGAGTGTATCATCGAGAGTATCGGAATACATAGATGTTCTACTACAACCGGTGGTGGTCAAGAACCCCACATATTTAAAAGATACAATACATATTTTGCAGATTTTAGGCACCGTCAAATGGGAAGAGAATTACACATTGGTTACTTGCGACGTAAGTTCCCTCTATAGTATAATTCCACATACAAAGGGAATAGAGGCAGTGCAATATTTTTTAGAAAAATCCAATTTTAAACAAGAGCAAATAAATTTTATAAAAGAAGGTATTTTTTTAATTCTGACCAATAATTTTTTTTGGTTCAAGGATAATTTTTATTTACAAATCAATGGAACGGCGATGGGGACCAAGTTCGCACCCAGTTACGCAAACCTCTTCATGGCGTACTGGGAAGAGGTATTTATTTTACATAGCGAGTTTTTTGCGAACTTGGTCACCTATCGCCGTTATATTGACGATATATTTTTTATTTGGAAGGGGGACGATTTGAGTCTAGTCAATTTTTTAAGTTTTTTAAATTGTAATGACTGGGGAATCAGCCTCACCTCTACCCAAAGTAAAAAAGAAATCAATTTTTTGGACCTCACTGTCTTTATAGAAGAAGGAAATATCTTTACAAAAAACTACTTCAAGGAGGTAGACTGTAACGGGTATATCGACCTGACCAGCTGCCATCATGCTCCATGGCTCACAAATGCACCTAAGAGCCAGTTTATGAGGCTGAAAAGGAATTGCACAAAAGACTATGACTTTCTAGGACAAACACAGATAATTAAGAAGCAGTTTTTAGAAAAAGGGTACAAAGAGGACAACCTCCAAAAGAGTATAGACAAAGTAAAAGAATTAGAAC
Organism: Pelobates fuscus; assembly: GCF_036172605.1. Lineage (NCBI taxonomy): Eukaryota > Metazoa > Chordata > Amphibia > Anura > Pelobatidae > Pelobates > Pelobates fuscus. The sequence goes on along the minus strand of NC_086325.1, from coordinate 80,997,335 downwards.
GAAAAGATTTACTAACTTATAAAAAGAAAGAAACAAGGAGGAAAGATAATACATTGAACATTCCTTTTGTTTGTAACTTCTCTGCTAACAATAAAAAGGTGCGATATACTATTAACAAGTATTGGCATCTTTTGCAAGATGATCCAATTCTCAAAGAGATACTACCAGAGAGACCCAAAATAGTGCATAGGGGATGTAAGAACATTAAGAATTTTTTAGTAAATACTAATCTAAAACACCAACAGAATAGGAACGACAACTTTCTGACGAAGAGCAAAGGCTTTTTTGGGTGCGGAACGTGCCTTGCATGTAGAGAAACATCAAATAATAAGAGACATATAAAGAACATAAATGAAATTACTAATAAAGATTTCGTAATAAAAGACCTATTGACCTGTTTTTCTAAAAATATTATTTATTTATTAATTTGCCCATGTAATAAAATGTACATAGGAAGGACAATTAGGTGTCTCCACGTTAGAATCTCTGAACATGTGAGAAATATTAAAAAAGGAGTTGAAACACATAGTGTTTCTCAGCATTTTAAGCACCACCACTATCAAAACCCACAAGGTCTTATGTTTTGTGCACTGAAATGGGTTAAAAACAATTGGAGGGGTGGAGATTTTATTTAAAAAATTGGTAAAGAAGAAATGTCTTTTATTTACAATTTTAACACCATGGTCCCCCATGGTCTAAATTTAGACTTCGAATTATGCCATTTTTTATAAATATCCCTCATCCTTTAGAAAAAAAATTTCCCCCCTTTTTCCATCATAATTTTAAAAATAAAAAATTTAAATTTTTTATAGTAACACCTTTAAACTACCAGTTTGGATTCTTTACCTATTTTTACCTGAATTCTCTTATATGATTGTAATAGTATGCCATACATACACTTTCATACTTTTTTTATCATGAACAGTTCTCACAGTCCACAGCAAGCTTATGTGTATTTCTTATTCATATATAAAGTAACAACATGTAACATTCTTAACAATATAATGTTTTTTAACAATTTCTTAACAATTTTATGATGTCCCTTTTTCCCATCCTTTGTGTATATATGGGTCCATTGAGACCCAATGGACTATGTATTCAAAGAACTTTTGTCGAGTATCCATTATATCCAATGGTGGAACGCATGCCATGCGTTCCACGAAGCAAAAGGGAAGTATAACAGCCGATCCCAGCAATCTCTGATTGTGGAACGCAAGTTTAGCGTTCCACGAAAGAAGACTTCCGTATCACGTGATGGACGCACGCACGTAGGACTGAACGTGCGTTTCAACAGACCCCATATGCGTTCCACACAACGAACTTCCGGTCTAACAGATGCCGGCAATTTGGGAATCCAACCGCATATAAAAGAGCACGAGGACACAAGGTACACCAGACCAACTGAGGAAGCCAGTTACTGGCGAAACGCGTTTTGGACTCATAGATATTAATTTTATTGATCTTTGTATCATTTTATATTCATTATTATTTTTTACTTATACAAATAAATTTTGTTAAAACCTTCCTTGGAGCAGCCCTTCTCTATTCCTATTATTTTGGTTTAAAGTGGAGGAGACCAGGAGGAGATTGAAAGAAGGTGTGGGATCTCCCTTAAAAGATCCAGAGGCGCTTTCCACCAGAGCCAAGTGTTTTATTGGCTCTACGTTTGTGAGTTACCCATCTATTATTTTCTCACACATATTTCTGTGAAAACCATCTGCACTAAGATTTGTTTGTCTATTGTTTATTATTTGCAGATTATTATAATAGCATCTTATCCAGTTGTACAATATCATTCGAGATCTGAACCCACATGTACATCACAGAGGCTACCCATAGACAACCATATCTTCAAAGCATTGTCTAACCTGCTTGATTTAAAACCTATTGACACCGACACAAATTCTGTCATCAAAGCAGCAATATACATAGCTTTCTATGGATTCCTAAGACCTAGAGAATTCACTACGACCAACGCGACACAATCTACTCCTATTCTCCTCTATTCCCACTTAACAAAACACATGGATCATTACATCCTGACTCTACCTCACTCCAAAACCAGTCAGCATGCACCAGTAAAAATAGCATACTATCCCACGCACAACAGGTGGTGCCCCGTCACGATTCTTGATGCATACATACAGCATCATAACTTACTACCATCACAACCATTATTCCTATTACAAAGTTCGGTACTCACCACAACAACCTTCATGGCCTACGTCAGGTCTTTACTCACTCAACTGGGCCTCAACGCAGTTAACTACTCAGGGCACTCCTTCCGCATAGCATCCACAGCCTCCAGTGTCAACATTCCAGTTCATGTTATAAATACACTGGGGCGCTGGAAATCATCCGCTTACTCATGGTACATACCGAACCCAGTACAAGAATTAAGGGATGCTTTCAAAAACATGTCTGGTTGATATATGTATCTGTATTGGTTGTCTGTAATAAATGTGATTACTTAATTTTTGCCCTCTTCTTTCTCAGGCCTACCTCATCGTCGGTTCCAGCACACCACAACTATCCTACATATCATTATGGTATTTTACTCTGTACTATCATGAGCACCTAACACAAGTATTAAGGCAATTTGGCCTGTGTTTGTGGGAGGTGCTTGGTATCCACTCCTAGCCTACTTAAGGCACACCCCTTACCTTGCTCCTTACCGTTCGAGGTCAGCGTTGAATGACCCTCCCACCACACCACATTTTAACATTTATTTTTCCTTTCTATTTCTTTTTCCTTGGTAAGCCCTCTTCTTTCTCAGGCCTACCTCATCGTCGGTTCCGGCACACCACAACCGACTTGCTCTTTTTACTATCCTACATTTCATTATGGTATTTTACTCTGTACTATCATGAGCACCTAACACACACATATATATATATATATATGTATTTGTGTTAGGTGCTCATGATAGTAATATATATATGCGCCTTATTTGTGTTTTGCAAAATAAACTCTCTCGCTTTCTCTCTCTAGCTAATAAACAATACTTAATTAACTGAATCATTTTGTACATACATTTTGGCTCTTTAAAAAAAAGATTTGGGAAAATGAAACATACAAACTTAAAGGGAGTAAAAATGGACCATTGAACATACTTCAGTATGTATACATAATATAAATATTATGCCCATATTTTGCAGTACACATTTCCCATGATTTTGGTACAGAGATTAATTGAAGAAAAAGATATTAAAAGAGGGAAAAAGAGGAGAAGCAGTAAAAAACACCTTTATATATATTTAACCCCTTAAGGACCAAACTTCTAGAATAAAAGGGAATCATGACATGTCACACATGTCATGTGTCCTTAAGGGGTTAAACTGATTTACACTGATCAGTCACAACATTAAAACACCTGTCTAATATCATGTAGGTATCCCTTGTGACGTCAAAGTAGATCCCATGCATCAAATCATGGAGTCCACAAACCACTACCATCAGGGAACAACATTGCCATGAAGGGGTGTGTGGTGTCTGCAACAATTTCTAGGAAGGTAATATGTATGAACAAAACAGCAACATAAATGCCGGGACCCTAGGTTTTCCAACAGAACATTGCCCAAAATATAACATTGCCTCCTCTGGCTGCCTTCCTGCCACTGTAATATTTTATTTTTTAAATTTACACCTGAACCCCAATATATAATAAGTGTTCTGATAGGGTTGAGGGAAACAAGGGGGTAACCCTACATTTAGCTTCAAATACTCCAGACAAAAAAAACAAAAAACAATACTTCCTCTTAGGAAAGCAGAAGTTATAAACCCTCACCAATAAAACTTACATAAAAGTTATTAGTTAGTTTATTAAAAATTCATGATAGATGAATACCACTTGAAACTAGGAGCTGTCTCACAGATCAATAGAACAATTGAAAAATTTAAAGGATAATAAATTCTCCATGTATTTAAATCTATTGATAGAAAGGTGAACTATAAGACTCCATTTGCATGGGTATATAAATGAAGCCAAAGGTGGTTCTAAAACTATAGGGATATTTAGATTGTACCATTAGATTAAACAATTGGAAGGCAGTGAGTTATAATTAACATTTAGTGGCTGTCCCCAAGCCATCAATCATATATCTCTTTAGCACAAACAGGGCATGTTTCTTTTTTGACATTTTTGAAAAGTATTTAAATACTCTCCAGCAGTGACTGTGCCACTTTCAAACAGTGGTTTTTAAAATTATGTCTCTGAAGAGATTAGGGGATGAAGGCTCTGAATATTTAAGCAATCAGATTCGAAGGTCTCTGCCAACCATGCCCATGACAAAAAATATACAATTAAAATTCATATGTAAAGAATATAACCAACCAACCATACAAGCATCATGAACAACACTGTCCTCACACTTGTGCTGCTATAAAATATATGTTATTTTAACCTTATTAGGTTTTTAACACTATTATGTGATAAATATTTTTAATATATAATTATTATTTTTACACCAGCAGTTCTATTGATTTTCCTGAATCATTTTAACTTTTTGAAATATTCCCTAGGTATAATATTTGTAATAACCATAACCGAGCATGTGTATTTACAAAATGATGTATTTGACAATATTTGTGACAAATATACACGCAAAAGTATACATGTGATGTTGGAAATCTGTTGTTCTATAAATTAATGGCATATCAACAGGAGCTATTATGTACTTTTTTTATTATCACAAAAACCTTCCTCATGGAAGTGCTTTTGTTTGATAGGACAGTTGTGGACCACTGGGGTATTCCTTATCTCATGAAAACACACACCTGACATCTCTTTGTTTAGGTGGAAGATAGATTGTTCTAATATACGCTCTTCTGTTCCTTTCTAAGTGAAAAAAGACAAACTAATAGAGTGACCAAGGAAACCATTTAATTAAAAGTAATTCTTAACAGAACTGCTTGTAAGATTTATTTAAAGAATTGTGTACATTAATTAACTCATTCCTGATATTATTTGAGTTTGTGCACTTGTAATAAAATTTTGGGTATATAATATTAACATACAGTAAGATATTTCTGTGTTCAATTTTAATACTTTAAGATATAAAAAGTAAATAGCATTGTCTCTATGTATAGTTAGCAATGTGCCCTGTAGCCTATATAGTCTACTCTTTTACAACTTGATTTATAAAAGAATTATAAAAGCCAAATGTGTACTTAAGACTTGTACAGGTATAATATCTGAAATAACATATATAAATATAATAAGGTTTGGACTGAGTTCTATCTATAATATGTCTACTATCTATTAAAATCACAGTATTTAGTAAAGGGTGGTTTTAACAGTATATTCAATAACAAAGTTTAAAAAAATACCGACAATGGGTTCAATATAATTTGATGAATCCCCATGAGAATTTATTCCAATCTGTTGGAAAAAAAAGTTTTCAAATTATTAATCTACAGAATTCACCTATAAACTATTTGAGAATTTTTAAAAATAAATAATTTAAAAACAGTGGGTCCCCTTGTCAATATTATAATTTCCACCTACTGCCCATGGATAGGGTGGGGGATACATTAGGCTCCCCTAGTTTATTAATTAAAACACCTACCCCCTGACCATAGATGGAGGCTTAAGGGGGATACTAAATCCCCTAATTTATTTTAGTTATAGCTCCAGCTGCTGGACATGGGTCGGGGCACAGAAGGGACAATATGTACTCCCTACTTAATTTTTTTTTTAATGATAAAACAAAACATATTCTGCAGAGCTGTACAGTTATAGAATGGGGACTAACAAGTACTTGAAATACAAACTATTGACAGAGACAAGAGGTGAAGAAGGACAAGCTTAAATTAACTTACAGTCTGTGAGGAAGAGGTAAAGAAACACTAGAGTAAAAACACCATGTTAAAGGGGAGGATAGGATGTGGGGCGAAGATGGTACCAGAGAAAGAGACACTAAATGATTTTTCAGAAAAGTAGAATGAAAACCAGGATAGCATAATGCCACATAAGTCAGTAGAGGGTTTGAAAAAGAAGATAGTGGTTGACAGTACCAAAAGCAGCAGAGAGGTCAAATAGAATAAAGAGAGAGTGGTGGCCTTTAGATTTGTCAGAAATTAAGTCATTAGTCAGTTTTGTAATAACAGTTTCAGTCGAATGGAGGGAGCAGAAGCCAGCTAGAAGAGGGTCAAGGACAGAGTTTTTATTGAGATAGTAATTTAAAAAGGTTAACACAAGTCCGTCAAAAAGGTTAGAAGTGAAGGTAAGTAGTGATATGGGACAGTAGTTAAAGGTAAAGTGGAGTACAGAGATTGATTTTCTTTAGGATGAGATGAATGATTGCCACATTGAGGAAAGAGGGGAAGATGTCAATAGACATGGAACAGTTGAAAATATGTTTTAGGATTGAGATTAGAATAGGAGAAAGAGATTTTATAAGGTGAGAGGGGATCAAGAGAACAGTTGGTGGATATAGAAGAAGTTTGGAGGCCTCTTGTTCAGAGACAGGGAGAAATTAGTTAAGAGTGCAAGGAAGAACAAAATGGAAGCTGACTATCAGAGGAGAGGAGGAATAAGGGTAGATTACATTCCTAATTTTGTTAATCGAGAAAGTAAAATGACATGCAAAATCATTAGCTGTATGGTTAGTTAATAGAAGGATAAGAGGGAGGCAGAGGAGAGAGTTAAAGGAATGAAAAAAGCATTTTGGTTCATGAGTTTAGGCAATGTTTAGAGAAATAAAATAATCTTGCTTAGCTAGGGATAAAGGTATAGGAATGTAGCATTAATTTGAAATGTAAGAAGTCTGGTTTTTTTGCAAACATGACTTCTTGACCTCAAAATGGCAGACAAATCCCTCCTTGGATCAAGAGGCTGTTATGTCACAAATTAAAAATAATATCCATGAGTATTAAATATTTGCAATTATTTATCCAGTTGGTGTTTAAACATCTGTATAGACTCTGATAAAACCACCTCGTCAGGCAGAGCATTCCACCCTTGTTGTTCTTACTGTAAATAAAACCCTTTCCTCTGCCTTGGCTAAATATCCTTTTGTCAAGTCTAAATCTGTGTCTATGAATAGAGTGTCAAACAATGGTTTGTATTATCACTGAATATATTTGTATGCTACTATCATATCCCATCTGAGGCACCATTTTTCTAAACTAAATAGATTTAAATTTGTTAACCTTTCTTCATAACCCAAAATGTTAAATTCCTTTTGTTAATGTTGTAGCCACCCTCTACACCTTTTCTAGTGCCACAGTTACCTTCTTTAGAACAGATGTCAAAAATTGCACATCATATTCAAGGTGCGGTCTTTCTATTGATTTATTATATTTTCATCCCGAGAATTAGTGCCCCTTGCATGACAATACCTTACTGGCCTTAGCAACTGCTGATTGACAGTGCAGAAGCAGGCAAGCTTGCTGTGCCAGGATTGAAGACATGACTGGCACTTAGAGTGAGCTTATAAGCTCATTGAAATGTCCTTTACATGGATTGTAGTTATCCCAAAAATGTATTCTCCTACACTGAAGACTGACTAGCAAGGCATAATATTAATACATTTTCCAAATTATTCAATACTGTTGGAATTTTTTTTTTCAAATTATTTATCTATAGATATTCCCATAGATTTTCATGTTGACTGCTGTAGATAAATCATGGGGAAAGTTTTTCTAACAGCATTAAATCCTTTGGAAAGCTTATTAAATTGAGGTCTATTCAATTATAATGTTTAGTTATGTCATTTACACAAGAAAGGATACCAGACACTTAAATTGGAATCCAGGTGCTGTCACAATCTCTTACCTTTCTCCTTTGCACCCACATGTTGCAGGATCAGAGGCAGGCTCCTCTTACAACGTGTTCGGCATGTCCCACGCCGGACACTGGAATCACGCTCCTTTTCATGATGCGGTGCATATGGGCCGACGTCATGACGTTAATGACCCAGTACAGCATCATCGATACCGGCCCAGAACATTTTGGGGGCGTGGTCTTAAAGCAAAAGATGCTCCCTTATAAAAAGGGTCCCGTTTGCTTTGCTCCTTGCCATATTGTGGTTCCTTGTATTCCCCTTAGTGCTATTTTGTTGATTTTGCTATTTGTGATTACCTTGATATTTCTGTGTTTGACTCGGCTTGGCTTTAGACTTCTCTGTTCTCTGGTTCCCTGACTCGGCTTGTATTCTGACCATCTCCTTTCTGGTATCCTGACCCGGCTATTCTTGTATCGTTCTCCTGATCTCTGGTATCCTGACTTTTGGCTGTTCCTTGACTACTCTTTTCTACCTACATTAAACCCGACCATTCTAAGGTTCGGTAATACTTCCTTGGATTTTCTCTGGGTTCACATACTGCGTGTTGGCTTATCACACGACCGTGATACTGACAAACCCCAGTACAATGGATAGAAAGTGAATAAGGTCCAGGCACTCAGGATCTATCATGAAGCTGCTGTATTGGAACAAGAAGTGCAGTGTTTTGGCCTAAGTGGGCCAAAACATTGTACTTTGGATTCCAATAAAGCTGCTTGATGATAGATTCTGAGTGCCTGTACCTTATTCACTTTCTATCCATAATATTTAGTTATGGTCATATGTGTTACACCAGAGTATGTACTGTAATCTCAGATACTCAGATCTGTCATTGTTTACTATATGATGAGAAAAAAATAAGGTTGAAATGAAAAAACAAATAAGTGCCTGGAAGGCAACTTACACAAGGTGAACCTGAGAACAGATGCTTACTTTGCTTATTGATAAATTTAGTAGTGAATTCATGCATTCAGTTTGATGTAACAGTCCAGGAGGTCAAGTATTACCTATAAGTATCAGCAGCATAAGCTATGCATTTCAGACATTATTAGATATGTTATTGTTTTATCTCTTTTTATAACCTATATATAACTTGTAATAATGTGTTTTTCACTAAAGATCTATGTCAAGACCACAAAAGTTGGGACCAAAGTTCTTTGATAAAAATATAATTTACATATTCAATTCTGAAATTAGATCTGGTTCTCTCGACAGCATTCTTGTTTGATAGCCAGCTTACATTTCAGGGGACAAGTGAATGACACATAACCTTGTAAACACTTGAAATCATTATATGCATGATATTGTGCAGAATAAAAATGTAATCAAGATTTCAGAGTGGATAAATAATAACCATTTGGAGTCCTGCTTGCTGATTAAAATCAAAATATCTTGAATGTATGAAATTTTTATGATAACACAAAAACGACAAATTATTATTTCTAGAAAAACAGAAAGACCTTTTTAATAACACATTCCTATTGAGGGTTAATTTATTACATTATGCGTATTTACGTTATACCACAATTCAAAAATATTAGACGTCTGATCACATAAATATTTGCTTACTAAATAAAATAAATACAAGCATGACCAACAAGACTTGTGCATGGATTGAAAAAAGGCACCTATGAGTGTGCTGTAATGCAAAAATAGCTACATTATTGGCTAGTCTAATCTTTAGGCAATATCAGACATTTTTTTGCTAGACTAGTTCTGAATAGTTCTGGGAACTTTTAATTATATTGCTAAATCTCTTTAAGAAATAATATAATAATATTAATATATTGTATATTTATACATTTTATACATATTATAATATTAATATTATTATTATTTGTTATTGTATTATTTATATAGCTCCAGCAAATTCCGTAGCACTGTACAATGGGTGGACTAACAGACACGAAATTGTAACCAGATAAATAGATGCACAGGAACAGAGGGGTTGAGGGCCCTGCTCAATGAGCTAACATGCTAGAGGGAGTGGGGTACAGTGACACGAAAGGTATAAGTAGGGGTAAGGAAATAAATATAATATATAATGCTGATTGTGTGTTATTCCTTTTGCAAACTTGTATTAACGAATAATGGGTCTGAAGCAGGAGTCATTTTCAAAGAATCTTTCCAAAAATGTAAGGAAAATAACAGTGGTCAATTGACAACCGATTCATCCCTTCCACCTGGAGAAGAATAATGGTTTCCCAACTTTCCCATACATTCAGTCTGCAGCATCAATGACTGGTAGCAGGCATGCATGGCTCAACTACAATAAAATAAATTTTAATAAAGGAGGAACCATAGAAGCAGGAGTATTTTTTATTAGAATTTGTTTATCTATTTATTATATTTACAGTCTAATTTTAGAATGCTTTTACAAACTTGTAAACAACTCTTAAGGGAGAGGTGAGTGGCCAATTGGATCTAAGCTAGCAAATAGCGATGATTCAAGTAATAAACTGAAGAGTTAGGTAACATAAATTTGGAAAATTTATCTTGAGGAAGGCTATTTGCTCCATCAGTTGTGGGGTCATTTGTAAGCACTTCTTCTCATCCCAGTAGGTCAGATGGTCATCAGTAGGAGACAAAGCAGATTAGCTTTGACAATTTCAAAGGGAAAACTGTATTTTTGGTTTCTCCTTTTGAAATTACCAAAAACCTCAACCAGACCCAACCCAAACCACAGATGCTAAACTTTGCTGTGCTGGGGTTAAACTGCCACTGCTATTGGGGGTAGTATGCAATGACAATATGTTAGGCAAAACATCTCAAACAGCATGCCTCTCTGTGGCTAAAAATCTGTTCTCCAGTATGTCAGGCTGATGCATGTCCTGTTCTAAACTGACATTACTGTAGCTCAAAGTTTTTGCTACATACCTAAGTGGATTAAGAACTGACACTAGCTACCCCACGATTGTGCTATCCTCATGCCCAGTGGGTAGTCAACAATGGGGAGTTAATTTGATTAATTTGAACGTTGAAAAGATCTCCAACTGTGACATCATTGTTAAGGGCAAAGATGAGTTACACTTGCCTGAACCTGTCCTTCAAGGGTGCCTCCATTTTCTCCTGGCAGATCCTCTTTAGCTTCTGGTGCATCCGAGTACAGCATTGAGTTCCATGAAGGATCCTACAAGACCACAGGATCCTCCATAGATAAGATCAGTTCTCTGCAGCCATCACTGGTGACGACTGAGGGGAATGACATTTAATTGTTCAAGTGCTTCCATGCCCATATATGGTTCGAAGCAGCTGTAAACTGCGACCTCTAAGATGGTCCAGTTTCGGCACCCAAACGTTACAAACTGATCAAGTAAAACAAAAAGTGCAGGTAGCACCAAGGATAAAATACTATAGACACAAAGATATACAAAAATAGGAACAATAAAAATATATAAAACGAGTTTGCAATATAAATATAAGATAGAAAAAAAGTACATAAACAGAAACAAGTTGGCCAGGTAATGATTTGTCCAAGAGGACAGACAAGGGGGTAACCCTAATGAAGTGAATAGACAAAAGGAGAAAGGAGAGTCTGTCACTCAAGATAGTCAATATAACTATGCGTAATAGAGTGAGTAAGGCAGTTAAAAATATATAATACTTTATTGATACACAAATAAATAAAGAATGAGCACAAACATATACATAATCATATAGCCATAGCCATAGCTAACGGTCTGATGCAGTATATGCGACCGTAGTCAGTGGAAGGGAAAAATAAATATTTTAGGGGGAGGGAAGAGGGAATAATAAAACTAGGCTATCGAAAGTACTAAATGCCTAGAACAATAGGTAGGAAGAGTAAATCCTGGATAGAGATCCAGTAGTTGCCTGAAAGTACCTGCGCCAAATGTTGCCAAAGTTGATATAAGTGTGTCAGACTAGAGCTACTGATGAAACACTGGCAATGTTCAAAAGGCTCATGAGACTGTAACAATGTATAACAGACGAGATAGAACACATGCAACATATTTATTTTTCCCTTCCACTGACTACGGTCGCATATACTGCATATACTCACTCTATTACGCATAGTTATATTGACTATCTTGAGTGACAGACTCTCCTTTCTCTTTTGTCCAAGATAGAAAAAAAGAATAAAATACCAAAAGGTAAGGCACAGTCTCAAAGTTTGCAGTAGACTTTCTAATCGTAGCGTGGACATTTTTAGATAGGTAATAAGATAGCTAAAAATAATTTATTTAGAAAACAGAGATAAACAGAGCAAAAGTGTTTCTCCCCTTGGGGCTTTCTCAAGTGGTAAAAAACATATACTCAACATAACTGGGTTTATATAGGCTTTGAAACACTCAATTTTTAAAATTGGCGGCAAAATTACATCATCAGCATGTAGATGGTATCAGGGTATCAGGGATATAGATGGTATCAGGAACCCATGCTGTTTTAACTAGAGCAAGTCTTGCTCTAAAGAATGTAAGCTTGATTCCTGATACCATCTACATCCCAAGGTTGGGATTATACCACCCATGCTGTTTTAACTAGAGCAAGTCTTGCTATAAAGAATGTAAGTACATTTCTTTTTATTTATACAATATACTAGTACTTACTGCACCATTGGAGTTTCTCTTGTTCCTTCTACCCTCTATATATACCATTGGCATTTGGAGGACCAACGTCACTACAACCACCATATATCCTTAGATGGGGATTGTACCATCCATGCGCTACACAGCGCTTACCTATACCATTAGTATTGTATCATATTGTATTGCACTATTATTGTCTTCTCTTTTTCCCTGAGGTTTACTGCATTTTCCTGAAGGTTTATGTATGTATAATTTTTGAGGTGCAGTATACGCCACACTCTATTCTTTAGTTAGAAATAAGATGTGTGGCATATAAGAATCGCTGCATATATTGCTTTGCATTTTCGGACATATAGTTTAGAATATTGTTGGTCGTGATCTCGTAATATTTCAGAGAGTTAACTCTCATGGGGCTGTGGGAGCATGATGCTCAGCCCAGCCTCCAAAAGAGAAAAGGGGGACAGACTAGTGATGTAGGGCTGTGGGTAATAAAGAGGGTCGGGTTTGACTGCCATATTGGGAGGGGAGAGGAGGATTCATAGAATTCTAAGCAATATTGGGAGGTGAGGAGGAAAATAGTTGATTGTGATATTGCAATGTTAAAAAGTAACTCTCGTGAGAGCATGACAGTTGGCTAAGCCACCGAAAGAGAAAGGAGTCAAACTTTGTTAAAAATTCTGACTTATTGGGGCTTTGGGTATATAATTAATGGTCAAATATAGTGGCAATATTGGGAGGGGAGAGGGGGAATTACTAGATTTGTAACCTTATTTGGAGGGGAGAAAGGGAAATTCGAGGGATTTTCAACTTAGTAGTTTGATTAAATCTATAAGCACTAAATTAGAGGGAAGCACTATATTAGCCATATTAGGAGTGAAAAAAAGGGAATAAAACATAATAAATTTACATTAAATAAAGTATTTTTAGCTATCTTATTACCTGATCTTATTACCTGTTTCTAGTCACATACTTTTTAGAATTTTAAGGTACTTTTATATTTTACCTGACATCTGGACTCATTACCTTCTACGGACAACCTCCTAAAGAATCCTTGGTGGGGATTATACCACCCATGCCTGAATCATAGAGCGGTAAGTCTGCTCATTTTATTGTAATCATATTTCACTTATTTTATCAGTACTTATATATATATACATAACCCTCTGATTATTGTCTGCTTCTTTTGTCAATCTATATGATCTATCTCCTCACTACCCAGTTGTGACTTACTACTATTCTACTGTGTACCTAAATCAGAGGCTTATCCTACAAGTGGGGATTGCATACCACTACAAGCAAATCTACTTAGTGCACATATCATATGTGAGTTGACATTTATTTTTAGGGTTGTTTGTCCCACTATACTCTACCATATTGCACTATTGGTTTGCCTCTGTTTTTGCTCTCTTTTCATATGCTGTTAATAAGCAAAGCTATCTAAAAAGTTCCACACTATGATTTAAAGATCTACTGCCACCTTTGAGACTGTGCCGTAACATTTGGTATTTTATTATTTTATGTTTATATTGTGAACTCTTTTTATATACTTTTATTGTTCCTATTTTTGTATATCTTTGTGTCTATAGTATTTTATCCTTGGTGCCACCTGACTTTCTGTTTTACTTGTTCTAGTTCCCTTGGGGGTTGGAGGGATCCCCCCACTGTCAGGTATGCTGCCTCCCACCCTATTGCATTCAGTCTGTTTTGCGCTGCTCTACCTTCTGTGTAAGTTTTGTGTATTTGCCACCTTCAAGATAGCCACACATCCATTTTCTATGGCATGATTTGGGTTCAGAATACATCATTTTGTAGTAGTAGATATTCCAATTTGTCTGTGTGTGTTACATTACTGTTGTCCCCTGTTATAAAAGATTTATTCGGTCCCGTACTTTTGGTGCTTTGGACACTGTTCTGACGGATTTACAGTCCTCGTATGGTCCAGCCCGAACCCGCTATGTACGCCTAGAGGTGGCAGCCATTTCGGGACTTTTGCACGTGGTCGCGGCCATCTTACCTACAATCAGCGGTGGTCGCCCAGAATCATCTGGAACCAAAAACGGAGACCCACCCAGGCGAACACCGCTGAGACCTCCAGGATCACAGAACTCAGTGTTGGACATACCGAACTATTCACCGTTCAGTAAAGCACTTGCCCTGCACCTGGGGATTACAGCGACCCCAGGAAGGACTACGGAAGACAAAGGGTTGTGGGGTTTTTACCGTCCGAACGAAGACCGACCGCAAGGCCTAAACGTATGGAACTATTTTCGGCTGAAAAGTCCGTGCGGTCGGTCTAAACTTTAGAAGCCCCTAACTCCCGAACCGCTCATTCGATCCGACCAGTTTTTGGATATGTTGGCCTCCAGAACAAGATCTATCTAGCGATGCAGGGTGTATGGGTGTACCCCCTGGTTTTGGGGTACATCCAGAATATGGACAAAAGTATGTGTAATATAATTGTGTTACTTGGTTATCTGAGGGGAGGGGACATGTGGGTTGAACCCAATATATGATTGGGTATTTTATGCCTCCCCTTGGGAGTGTCCTCTTTGTATGTATTGCCAATAAAAAGCAGGCTGGGCATCCCAGTCCTCAGTTCTCATTTTTGACCCTCAATTCGCAGCCTCGACTCGTTTTGTGGGGGGAAAGAATATCCTAGCTGCACCATAGCTAGGGGGAGATTCTACACTTACAGGTCTCTACCGAGTATCGCTCCATTCTACTCTTCAAGCCGGGAACCAGGACATCCAAGCGATCAACCCTCCTGCTAGACTGGGGGCAATCGTAACAATTGGTGGCAGCGGCGGGATCATCCTGGAATTCCTAGAAGAGGTACCGAACGGATGGAGAGGAACTACGACAAATTGAAACGCACCACGTTAAAGGACTTACTGGAGAGCCGAGGGGGACACGCGAACAGCCGCCCAAGGAGAGAGCTAATCGCAGAACTAACAGAAATGGACCAGAGCCTTACCATGGCCGAAGCCACTGCCACTTGCACCGATGAGAAAACCCGGTTGGTCCGGGAGAGGCTGCCCCTGTATGGGCCAAACCCCTCCCTGGAACTCATACGGCAATTAATGGCCGAGGCTGAGGCAGATGTCGAAAAGGCCAGAGCCCACGAACACAAAATGAAACTCGCCGGCCGAACCCCCCCGGAGACAACGGAAATCCCAAAGATTCCTTTTGCAGCATTTAAGCCGTTTGTGGAGAGTGAAATGGGGGTTGACGAGTTCTTGGCCGATTTTGAACGGCAATGTGCACTGCACCAAATCCCCACAACAGCTTGGCCAAAGATACTAGCCGGGAAACTGGCGGGTCGAGCTATGGAAGCTTTTCGGACTCTCAGCCCCGAGGAAGCGGAGCAATATCAGACGGTAAAAGACACCCTACTTAAGAGATATGCCGTAACCCCCGACACTTATCGCAGACAATTCCGCAACACCAGTAAGAAAGTAAATGACACCCATGCTGAATGGGCTCACCGCATGCGGAGGGCGGCTACCCACTGGATGAATGGGTGCCGTGCCGTTACCGCAGCCGAAGTGTTGGAACTGTTTTTATTAGAGCATTTTTATGACGGGTTGGCCCCAAAGGACAGAGAGTGGGTAAAGGATCGGCGTCCGAGCGATCTCAATGCGGCAGCCCGACTAGCTGACGAACATCGGGACGCTCAAGTTCACGAATACTCCCACTCTCGAATAGCCACCCGGCCCGAACTCCGAGAAAACCCTAGACCAAACCCCCGACCCGAGTTTCGTACCCCAGTGCCGGCCGGACCTACTCGATATGCCGGGCCACCCAGCCAGTACCCCCAAGAGCGTACCCGCCCCACTTGCCACAAATGCAAGCAGCCGGGGCACTTCATTTCCAACTGCCCCCTAAACAACAACCTCCCGGGTAACAACCGCCCCGCCCGTGCTTTTTGTGTAGACCAAGCAAATACTATGGAAGAGTATCTGGGACCATTACATGAAGCTAACCCTGTGTATGCCGCAACCGACAACCGACAGCACCATCGACAGGAGGTACTGTTGGAAGGCCGCCCGGCACAAGGATTGAGAGACACCGGGGCC
This sequence comes from Pelobates fuscus, assembly GCF_036172605.1. Lineage (NCBI taxonomy): Eukaryota > Metazoa > Chordata > Amphibia > Anura > Pelobatidae > Pelobates > Pelobates fuscus. The sequence goes on along the minus strand of NC_086325.1, from coordinate 80,980,925 downwards.
ACCATCACCCTAGTCCAGGGGAAGCTCGTACCACCACATAAACGCTCCACAGACACGGTGGCAGTCCGAGTGGCTGGGGGGGACATATACAAATTACCCACAGCAAAAGTACATCTTGATTGGGGTGCGGGAAAAGGACTTGTGAGGGTGGGGATCATGGACAGTTTACCCGCTGAGGTCTTACTGGGCAACGACCTGGGCCCTATGACTTCGGCATTTGCCCCCTCCTATAACTCAGAGGCATATCCGGTTACCACCCGGTCCCAGGCAGGACGGGCTCGAGAGGCTTCACCGGTGCGGGAGACTCAGGTAAGACCGATCCCGACTGTACCTACCGTCCCCGACCCATTACCCTGGGATACCCCTACCGCCTTCGAGGCTGAGACTAAAACTGACCCCACTCTCCAGAAATACAGAGAGCGGGCCGACACTGGGACGGGGGGATCCGACCAAGAGATATTTGTATGGGAACAGGGGAGACTGTACCGACAGACGGAAAAGAAAGGGAACCGTAGGAGGCAGTTAGTAATCCCTCACAAATATCGACGAGATATCCTCCGGATAGGCCACGACATTCCCCTAGCCGGACATTTGGCCGTAACCCGGACCCTTAAACGTATCACCCATACCTTCTTTTGGCCAGGGGTACATACCGATGTGCGTACATACTGTAATACGTGCGAAGTGTGCCAGAGGGTCGGCAAAAGAGGAGACCACCCCAAGGTACACCTCATAAACATGCCCCTCATCGAAGAACCGTTCAGTAGAGTGGCCATTGACCTGATAGGACCCCTCGCCACTCCCAGCCCCTCCGGGAAACGATATATCCTTACTATTGTGGATTACGCTACCCGCTACCCGGAGGCGGTGGCACTATCTAATATCCAAGCAGACACGGTAGCCAATGCGCTGGTCCAAGTCTTCTCTCGTGTAGGATTTCCCCGAGAAATCCTGTCCGACCGGGGCACCCAGTTCACGGCGGAACTAACGCAACAACTATGGCAGGTCTGTAAAATAAAATCCCTACTCAGTTCCCCATATCACCCCCAAACCAACGGACTATGCGAAAGGTTTAACGGGACCCTTAAGCAAATGTTAAAGACGTTTACCCAGGAATATAGGGACTGGGAACGTTTCTTGCCACACCTCCTATTCGCTTATCGGGAGGTGCCGCAGGAAACTACCGGATTCTCCCCGTTCGAACTGCTGTATGGGCGCAAGGTCCGGGGCCCCCTAGACCTGATCCGAGAGCATTGGGAGGGGGAGACGGAGAACACCGGAGTCCCCATCATACCATATGTCCTAGAGCTTAGGGACCGCATGGAGCAGCTAGCCAGGTCGGTCCGGGCTAACCTCCAGGCGGCCCAAAGGCGACAGAAGGTCTGGTATGATAGGGGAGCACGGAAAAGGAGCTTTGAGATAGGGCAAAAAGTAATGGTTCTTAAACCCGTTAAAACAGACAAATTACAGGCAGCCTGGCAAGGCCCCTACCAAATAATAGAAAAGAAAGGAGATACCACGTACGTGATTGCCAGCTGCCACGACCCAAGCTTAAAGAAACTGTTCCATATTAACATGTTGAAAGCATATCTCCAACGCCCCGAAGATGTGCTGGCCATATGTAGTCCCGCAGCCGAAGACCCCGATAATTTACCCATTCCCGACTTACTTACCCAGGACCAACCGGCCGATATAGTGGGCCAGGTACAGATAGGCGAGCGGCTTAACCCAGTAGAGAGGGAGCAATTGCAGCAATTGCTCCGAGAAAAACAAGCAATGTTCTCCCAAAAGCCAGGGTTCACCAATCTAACCACCCACCAGGTAGATACCCCTGGACAGCAACCCTTGAGACAGGCCCCCTACCGCATCCCCGAGGCGGTCAGGGCGGGTATGAAACAAGAAATCACGGAAATGCTGAACCTAGGAGTCATTGAGTCCTCCGATAGTCCCTGGGCATCCCCGGTAGTACTCGTACCCAAAAAGGACGGTACTACCAGATTCTGTGTGGACTATCGGAAACTTAATGATAAAACCGTGACAGACGCCTACCCCATGCCCAGGGTAGACGAGTTACTGGATCGCATAGCCCAGGGGAACTACCTAACCACCATTGACCTGTGTAAAGGTTACTGGCAGATTCCCCTGGCCAGGGAGGCTATCCCCAAGTCGGCATTCGTCACCCCGTTTGGCCTATATCACTTCAAGGTTATGCCATTCGGGATGAAGAATGCCCCGGCCACGTTCCAGCGCTTGGTGGATAGACTCCTTGATGGCTTCCAGGGTTTCGCCTGTGCGTACCTGGACGACATAGCGATCCATAGCGCGTCCTGGGAGGAACACCTAACCCATGTAGGGATGGTCCTAGATCAGATTCGGGCCGCCGGCTTGACTCTGAAACCAGAGAAGTGCCATTTTGGCATGGCTGAAGTGCAGTATCTGGGGCATAGGGTGGGATGCGGGAAACAACGACCAGAACCTGCCAAGGTAGAGGCAGTTGCCAATTGGCCCACCCCCACCACCAAGACACAAGTACTAGCCTTTTTAGGTACCGCAGGATACTATCGGAAGTTTGTGCCTGACTATAGTGCCATTGCCAAACCCCTGACCGACTTGACAAAGAAAAACCTTCCTCGACAGGTCCTGTGGTCTCCCCACTGTGAAATAGCGTTTCAAACTTTAAAAACTGCTCTTGTGAATGCTCCCGTGTTGGCCGCCCCAGCCCCTAACAAACGTTTTATCGTCCACACAGACGCTTCCATGTTCAGGCTGGGAGCCGTCCTCAGCCAAGTAGGCGAAGACGGAGGGGAACACCCTATTGCCTACATCAGTCGTAAGCTCCTGCCACGCGAAGTTAGCTATGCCGCCGTGGAAAAGGAGTGCTTGGCACTGGTGTGGGCACTAAAGAAACTGACTCCTTATCTGTACGGGCAAGAATTCACTCTGGTAACGGACCACAATCCCTTGGTATGGTTAAACCGGGTCTCTGGAGATAATGGCCGATTGTTACGATGGAGCTTGGCTCTACAACCCTTCAATTTTACCATCACTTATCGACCCGGGAAACAGAATGGCAATGCCGATGGATTGTCCAGGCAAACCGATATCAGCCCAGCCTAACCAGAAGTCTGGACAGCCTTAGTCTACCCCGAAAAGGGGTCAGACGGTGTCTGCCAGAGTGTTCCACAAGGAGGGAGCACTGTTACATTACTGTTGTCCCCTGTTATAAAAGATTTATTCGGTCCCGTACTTTTGGTGCTTTGGACACTGTTCTGACGGATTTACAGTCCTCGTATGGTCCAGCCCGAACCCGCTATGTACGCCTAGAGGTGGCCGCCATTTCGGGACTTTTGCACTTGGTCGCGGCCATCTTACCTACAATCAGCGGTGGTCGCCCAGAATCATCTGGAACCAAAAACGGAGACCCACCCAGGCGAACACCGCTGAGACCTCCAGGATCACAGAACTCAGTGTTGGACATACCGAACTATTCACCGTTCAGTAAAGCACTTGCCCTGCACCTGGGGATTACAGCGACCCCAGGAAGGACTACGGAAGACAAAGGGTTGTGGGGTTTTTACCGTCCGAACGAAGACCGACCGCAAGGCCTAAACGTATGGAACTATTTTCGGCTGAAAAGTCCGTGCGGTCGGTCTAAACTTTAGAAGCCCCTAACTCCCGAACCGCTCATTCGATCCGACCAGTTTTTGGATATGTTGGCCTCCAGAACAAGATCTATCTAGCGATGCAGGGTGTATGGGTGTACCCCCTGGTTTTGGGGTACATCCAGAATATGGACAAAAGTATGTGTAATATAATTGTGTTACTTGGTTATCTGAGGGGAGGGGACATGTGGGTTGAACCCAATATATGATTGGGTATTTTATGCCTCCCCTTGGGAGTGTCCTCTTTGTATGTATTGCCAATAAAAAGCAGGCTGGGCATCCCAGTCCTCAGTTCTCATTTTTGACCCTCAATTCGCAGCCTCGACTCGTTTTGTGGGGGGAAAGAATATCCTAGCTGCACCATAGCTAGGGGGAGATTCTACACTTACAGGTCTCTACCGAGTATCGCTCCATTCTACTCTTCAAGCCGGGAACCAGGACATCCAAGCGATCAACCCTCCTGCTAGACTGGGGGCAATCGTAACAGTGTGTTCACTTCCTGTGACACGTGTTTGCCCTGTAGATGCACTCCTTGATGGGTCCCAGATGGCTGTGTGAGGGTAGTTTTTTCAAAGGAATTAAGTGAGCCATGTTAGAAAATCTGTCAATAACCATAAGAATAATTTCATGGCCTTCTGAAGGGAGATAAATCTATAATGAAATCCATACATAAATGTGTCCATGGCATCATTGGAATGGCCAGCGACATGAGAAGACCAGCAGATTTGCAGACTTAGTTTGTGTACAGACATCTAACATACAGGACAAACCATTTTAAAGTAATCTGGTTAATACCATTCTAACATGTTGGGGATGTGTTTAAAGATCAGGGGAATGAATAAGTATATCATATAAGTATACTATAGCACACAAAGGTAGAATATCACATAGGACATCATTGATTAATCCTGGAAGACTGCAGGAGCATTACATAAACCAAAAGGTTTATGCCCACTACGGGTGTTAAAAGCAGTCTTCCATTCATCACCCTGTTTAATTATTACAAGGTTATATGCACCTCTTAGATCCAGTTTGTTGAAATAGTTAGACCCCTTTATACAATCAAACAGTTCAGTTATGTGTGGAATATTATGGATTGTAAACCGGTTTCTGGAAGCGGATTGACCTTACCCTTAAGAGGCATAGTGCCAGATAATAGGTCTATGGTGCAGTCATACGGACGTTTAGCCTCTCGTTTTCCAAAAACATCACGAAGATCTGCATATTGCTGAGATCTGAAAGTAGAAAAAGGAGAGGTTGGGAATATATACAGGATGTACATGTGTTATTGTCACGGTTCTCACCGCGACATCCAGACAAGGTCACCCCAGAAGTGCCCAATAAGAGATTTGAACCTGGTTACTTTGTGGTCCTGGGCCTGCTGTTTCTCCTCTGAGCCACCATACAGCTCAAGTAATAGCCTGTCAACAGGATAAGATGGTCTACCATCTATGGCCTCAGAGGAAAGGCAGCGGGGTCAGCAAAATACTGATCCATTATATTATCCACAGCCCCTGAATAAATCAAGGTGGTGGTAGTTATATAATTGTGTTTGACATAAAGCAGGACAGGTATTAGTCGGATTGTTAAAGTCGATGGGGATAATGTCATTATACCAAAGGCCAACCCCTCATTTAGCTTTAGATGCTGGAGTTTTCCAGATAGCTTGGACATTCCTTTTCCCCCACAATAAAGAGATAAACTCTCCTTTCTCCTATAAGACCTCTCGGGGGGCGTGGCCGACCGGCGAACCTAATGGAGGCACACTAAGCCTCCAGCTCCGGACTCAAACACAATCCAAAGCAATCGGAGAAAACTACGAAAAATGGGTAACCACAAAAAGAACAATAGTAACCAGGGACTATCAGGGAAGACTCCAACTACAAAATCGGGCTCCCTAACCCGTTACTTTAAAGAAAATCCGGACAGATCCCACGAGGCCGCGGCCGCGACCTCGAGTATTCTGGAAACAGACTCCCCATCGGATTCTCAACCTCGAAGCCCTTGTTTCTCGGATAACTCCCAACATGCTGATATACAAGAGGAACTAGATTTAAAACAAATTATTAAAAACTTACCATCGAAAGCCGATATCCAGCTAATGCTGAACAAGATGGAGTCGTCCTTCCAATCCAAGATGGAGAAAATGGACACAGGCATCCAGCAACTGAACCTCCGAATCACAGACCTGGAAGAAGAAAAAGATTTAATGCAGACACAAATCACTAATATCTCGACAACATTAGACTCACAAATCCTAAACTGGTCATCCACTCAACGCCATATCGACGATCTCGATAATAGGAGCCGAAGGAATAATCTAAGGATCAGAGGTATGCCAGAATCTCAAGGGGAAAATATCACTGAGCTTCTCACGGAGCTTTTTAATTTAATCCTGGGGAACGCTATAGATGATCCAATTCTAATGGATAGAGCCCATAGATCTATACGACCAAGAGGTCTAACACAAGAATCCCCGAGAGATATAATCTGCAGGCTCCACTATTTCAATATAAAAGACAACATAGTGAAAATTCTAAGGGACACGAGCCAACCACTCTTATTTCATGGTACGCCAATTCAAATTTACCCTGATCTCTCCTGGTATACTCTCCAAGCGAGAAGAGCGCTTAAACCCATAACCGAACTCCTGCGCCAAAGAAATATTAGATACCGTTGGGGATTCCCATTTGCCCTAATAGTAGCAGCAAAAAACACAATCTACTCCATCACGACATTCATAGATGTAATTCCTTTCCTTCGAGCTCTGGACCTCCCAAATACACCAGTTGTAGACTGGAATACCCCCCCATCAAACCAGGAGCTAATACAACCCTCTCATAGGCAAAGATGGCTTACACCAGCAAGGAAAAGACGTCAAGACAGAAGATTCCAATCTCCAGATCAGAGACTAAACAAGCCTCCCATAGAAGTTACTCCACAAAGACAAAATCTGAAGGATAGCCTCCCAGAATAAGCATCAAACGCGTTACTCCAAGACATCATCTGACCCTCCACACCGGTGAGATCGACTGATACCCGACATCACACAAGAGACTTTTACCACCTTCCTTAACTTCCCAGGACTTATGTGTACAGTTATCTCTACCTACTACAAACAGAGACTTATGCATCCGTACCACTCAGGTCGTATAATATCCCTTTGAAACGAGTTATTTGAGCATATTTAAATATTGTTTATCAGGACTTAGCTATCTCATATGCTGTATTAATGTGCTAATTCGTATTTAGAATCGTTAAAATTTTAAGTGTATTTGCGAAAAACTGTCTAGACAGGGCCAGCAACCGAATCATTTTCTTTTCCTTTTTTTTTTTTATTTCTTTGCCTGTCCTCTTCTTTCCTATAATATGATACTCCCACAAACAAATATGTAAAATGAAAATTATTATATAACTTTAAGCCTATTATATTATGATATATTTACTTCATCTCCATAGAAGTTTACCTCCTAGTCGCTAAACAATCACAGCGACAGATCACACACACAAAAGAGATAATAGATGTCAAACAACTTTATTGATCTATTAAATGTCATGACTCAGAAAAGGGTTTCTACTCCCGATTAAACAGCTCTCCCATAACTTCAGAATACACATCAATTCTGTCACTATATAGGCATGGTCATGAAGAATTTAACCGACCCAAAGTAGGCACTCTTAAAAACCATAATTAAAAATCTTGGACAGGAAAATACACTCTATCCCCAACTAAGGACCTGGTAACTATACATAAATGACAAATAAGCAAAGGTTAAATAAGGAATATACACCTTACAAATCTCACCGGATAAAGGAGGAAACACACAAACTATTTTTTCTCCACTAAAAAACACCAAATACAGGATTGTAATTTGAGCTCCAAGCCCAAGTCTGAGCTCACGACCCCAATACATTCTAGGTTCTAGCTTCAACGTCAAGTTAGAATCAGATATCCCTCAAGGGATTAATTTCTTTCCCTAGCTTCCTTTTACCCTTTCCGACATCTTGACCTTAACCTATCCCACTTCCACCCCTGCTTCCCCTAGAGTTCTGTCTCCCTTCCTAACCCCTATCATCCACCCTCTATCCCCCTTCAATTCCTTACCACCCTTCCATCTTCTCCTCCTAAAGTACGAGTTTCTCGGAAACCAAGATTAGCGAGCAATCTAATTATATTCAAAACGCTACTCGAAACATTTAACCTTTATAACCTGAGGAAACTGTAGTATTGATTACCAGTTACAAATAGAAATTCAGGTTACTGTTTTCTTTCTTATTACTATTTGTGTATTAATAATTACTCATTATTGTTTTGTTCCACTATTGATTACTGCTTAATTTACTTATACTATCTTAGTACTGATTGTGCTAAATTTTTAGTAACGTTACACCCTATACTTTAGAATACTAACATAGGAACTGGAAGATCAGAGACTTTTTCACGTGGCAGCAGGTAGATAAAACCCTATAAAATAAAACACACCAATTATACTTCACAAAAAACACTCTTACTTTAAGACTTTCCTCAAATCTTCAACAGAAGAAATTTGATCTTGTCACTTGATATTGCACAGGTCGATTTCATATTCTTAACTAGATAAATTCATTGACTTAATACCGGCTCCGCATTTAACCGCGGTAATCCCACACTCATCGTAGGTCAATCACCATACACACGAATTGGCAATTATGACTACGGTCAATATTCTTACTCAAAATGCAAGGGGATTAAACTCTCCAGAAAAAAGATCTATAGCCCTCACTGACTTCAAAAGGCATAAAGCACACATAATATATATCCAAGAAACTCACTTTAGAAAAAATTCTGCCCCTAAACTCCGCAATAAAGATTACCCACTTGGCTACTTCAGTCATTATTCAGAAGCAAAATCCAGAGGAGTAGCGATTCTCCTAAGTCAACATATACAATTCTCCTTCCAGGAACAACTGGTAGACGACTCAGGGAGATTTATATTTGTTAAAGGCAAAATTTGTAACACCCAAGTCACTCTAGCCAATATATACTTACCAAATAAGAAACAAAATCTCTCTCTCAAAAAAATACTAAACAAACTATCCATATTCAGAGAAGGTATCCTCATAATGGGGGGAGATATGAACATAACTCTAGATGAAACATTAGACTCTACATCTCAATCTAGAGAATATCAATCTCAAACACGTTCTCAAATTAAAAACTCCCTCTATGAGGCTCAACTCTTCGACAGTTGGAGAGCCATTAACCCTACCAAACGAGACTACTCCTTCTATTCTGCTCCTGCGGGCACTTACTCCCGAATAGATACAATTTTTTTGCAACATAGATATCTCTCGCTAATTAAAAGTGCAACATATGGTCCTATTACCTGGTCAGACCATGCCCCTATGACACTGTCAATCTCACTACCAACTACACCTACTCCATTCACACAATGGAAACTTAATGATCTAATTCTAAATGACAAAACAACATTACACAGGATAAAAGAGGCAACCACTCAATACTTCTCAGAAAACACAAGTCCCGACACTTCCTCTATCATGACCTGGGAAGCACACAAAGCAGTAATAAGAGGGGAACTTATCAAAGCAGCAGCAGCACTCAAGAAAAATAGAGAAAAACAAGTAAACCAATTAACCAAAGACATTGTATCACTAGAAAGTAAACACAAAACCTCTCTTTCCTGGGATGACCACAAACTGCTATCTAGTAAACGCACAGAACTATCGACCATACTACATCTACATGCTAAGAAAAAAATATCGTTAACAAAAAACCTGTACTACACCCAAAGCGGAAAAGCGGGCAAACTTCTAGCAAAATCTATACAAACAGAAAGACAATCCTCTTTCATATCTGAAATTAAGAAAAAAGATGGAAACCTAACATGTCGCATGCCGGAAATACTATCATCTTTCCACGAATTCTACACTCATCTTTACAATCTCACAAACACGAAACCCACTTCCGAAGAAATAATGGAATTCCTAAAACCTAGAATTAAACGTTCTATCCCCATAAACGAAATTAAATTCTTAGACAATCCCTTAACTACAGAAGAATTCATAACCACAGTCAAATTTTTACCTATTGGCAAAAGCCCAGGCCCGGATGGCTACACTGGAAAATATTATAAGGAATTAGCTAACATCTTGGCACAACCTTTCATCAAAGCTTACAATATGAGGAAACTTTCATCCTCTATACCTAGTTCAGCTCTTGAGGCAATCATCGCTATAATACCAAAACCTGGTAAAGACACAACTCAATGCGGGAATTACAGACCTATCTCACTAATCAATATCGACTTAAAAATTCTGACTAAGATCATGGCTACTAGGCTCAAACCATTCATGCCGTCACTAATCCACTCAGACCAAGCTGGTTTTGTTCCTGGTAGAGAATCTAAAAACAACACAACGAAAATTATAAATATTATCCATTGGGCCCAAATACACAAAACACAGAGCGCCCTACTTGCCATTGATGCCGAAAAGGCTTTTGATAGAGTTAATTGGTCACTACTGAAACATACTTTGCAATACCTCAACTTTGGTCCTAGATGGATCGAATGGATTGATACTATATACTCGAAACCCACTGCAAAACTAAGAATCAATGGTCAACTATCAGACCCAGTATTGATCTCGAACGGCACAAGACAAGGATGTCCCTTATCGCCACTCCTCTTCATACTAGTGCTGGAGCCCTTCCTGCAAGGCATCCGTGACAATAACTCGATTAAGGGAATTCAAATCAAAAACCAAACATACAAAATTACTGCCTTCGCGGACGATCTCCTTTTCACAATATCAGACCCACACAAAACTATCCCAAACATCATCACAGAAATGCAATTCTACGGAAAAATTTCATTTTTTCAAGCTAACCTAACAAAATGTGACCTGATGCCAATCTATCTTCCTGACTCCATTTGTCAAAAAATCAAATCCAAATTTGCATTCCAATGGACTACGACTTCCATTAAATATTTGGGAATACACATACCACACAAATTGAACTCTATATACTCAGTGAACTTCCCACCTCTGATTGACTCAATAACTAAAGACTTATCCAGATGGCACAAACCTTGCTTCGGGTTATTTTGTCGTGTAAACATTATTAAAATGAATATCCTTCCTCGTATCCTTTACCTATTACAAACAATCCCGCTATTAATCCCATCAAAATTTTTCTCTACTATCAAGTCTTTATTTTTGAAATTTATATGGGCACACAAAGCTCCACGCCTAGCCTACCAGACGCTGATTAAAACCCGAGAACAGGGAGGATTAAATCTACCAGATTTATACAATTTCTACAAAGCGACCCATCTACAAAGGCTTTATGAATGGTCGAATACTTCTAGCAAGCTCCAATGGGTAGAGTTGGAAAATAGCTTCTCAGAAGTTCCGCTTCACATACTCCCTTGGATTCAAATCGACAATCAACTTATGAGAAAACTTAACAGACATCCAACGATCTCGACTTCTTTACATATCTGGCTCAAACTGAGATCCCAAACAGAGGTAGCTCCATACCCGTCACCAATATACCCTTTAACATCAAATCCCTACTTACTCGAAGGTACTCAGGGGAAACAATGGGGTCTACAATACGAAGGCCCTTTCCTGAAACTTTGCGAAGCAACGAAAAAGAACAAACTAAAACCCATAAAAGAACTTACTGGCACAGACGAACATTCTGGGATTCAGTGTTTTTTCTATGAACAAATGAAACACTTCATTGACTCTAATCTGCTCTTACCGAAGGGTACAAGATCTCCTACCAAATTCGAATGTCTCTGCACCGAGCACCCGCCAAAACTCAAAACCCTCTCAGCTATGAACTCAATCATTAAAGAAGCACAGTCGCAAAACCTTCCCGCTTTCACACAAAGATGGGCAGAGGAACTCAAACTTACCCTTAATAACAGACAATGGAAACAGGCCTTTACATTCATTCACAAAGCATCGACCTCTACACACGCACAAGAATGCAACTACAAAAAACTGACCCGTTGGCACAACACGCCAGTTAATCTACACAAATATTATCATAACTCCCTTGACCTATGCTGGAGATGCAACGCCCCAGGAGCCCACCACTCTCACATTTGGTGGCAATGTCCAATAATTTACAAATACTGGGAAAGAATCCACAAGATCATTTTACTTATATTCCAAAAAACATTCCAATGCACACCTGAACATTATATCTTTCTTCTCAAACCGAAAGAATTTACTAAACAAGATCACGCACTATTCTGCCATCTAGCAATGGCGGCATCGCAGCTCCTCCCTAAATATTGGAAACAAATTCAACCCCCTTCGATTCGGGAGTGGGTGTTAAGAGTCGAAGATATCAAATTGATGGAAAAAATCACATCAGCTAAACTAGGCAGACTCTCTAAATTTCACTCTATCTGGAATCATTGGAATACATATAACACCAATAAACCTCAGGTAACCGAATAAATAGTTACAAACATATTAAGGAACTACTCCTAACTTACTAATAACTGATGATACAATCCATTAACATAAAATACATGCCGAACTATCTGCACCATTTTATATAAGTCACAACCACTCCTAAATTCTCTTGATCTTCCGATTTCTATTTATACACACACAAATTACGTTGAGATAGAGATGTACAGTGACAATGTTTTTCATATTTATACTATTAACTATTAACTTGTGTTATTTAGGATGATTTTTACCGTACATAGGTTGTTATTGACCTAAAGTCCCGTTCCAAAATCCACTGGATTGATAATTAGACGAACTGCTAGCTCGGAATTTTAAACCATCCCAAGCTCAATGAGACAATTACTTTACTGCTTTATTAATGTGTAATCGTCACTGTTAACTTTCATATTATATCATAAAACCTTCAATACTTACTCTCTAATATTATGTATAAGTATTATGTAAAAAGTACTTTGAAAATGTATATTCTTCATAACATCCATTATAATGTTTTTCTTGGAACATGTTAAAATAAGCGTATTATTTTCTGTTATCTCGCTATATCTGAATGTAAACATGTTATGTATAAAATACAAAACAATAAAAATTTTGAAAAAAAAAAAAGACCTCCATCACAGATCTCCCTCACCAGTCCACTAGCACTAGCAAGTGGCCGCCGGCTCCAGAGGGAGACAAGAGAGGACCCTGAGGAGCCCCAGAGGTTACCATAGCAGTGCTCTGGATCTCGCGAGAGTGAACTCTAGCCCCGCAGGCTAGAGTTCACTCACCACTAAGACCACCAGGGATTGCAGCACAGTCCCCCCTCCCAGGCTAAAGGTAAGAAGGGAGGGGAGACACAATGCTTGTTTGTGTGTGTTTTTTTAAAATAAAAAATAAATAATATGTATATATTGACATCTGCCTCCCCCCTAACACACAATCCCTGCAAACATATTCACACACAGCACTCACACACAGACACACACAGCACCCTCACTCACACAGCATCTCTCTCACACACACACACACACACACACACACAGCACTCTCACACACACACACACACACAGCACTCTCACACACACACACGCACACACAGCACCCTCACACACACTGCAACCCTCACACACACTGCAACCCTCACACACACTGCACCCCTCACACACAGTGCACCCCTCACTCACACACAGTGCACCCCTCACTCACACACAGTGCACCCCTCACTCACACACTGCACCCCTCACTCATACATACAGCACCCTCACAAACACACTGCACCCCTATACACACAGTACCCTTACATACACTGCACCACTCACACACACAATGTAACCTCACTCACACATAGCTCTCCAACACAGCACCCTCACACACACACACTGCACCCCTCACACATTCACACTACACCTCTCACTCTCACACACACACATACACTGCACCCTTACTCATACACTGCATCCCTCACACACAGCTCCCTCACGCACACACAGCACCCTCACACCCCTCACACATACATACAGCACCCCAATACACAGCACCACACACACACACACACACACACAATACTTTCAAACATATATGTATATATACTACAGAACCCCTCACACACTCACTGCACCCTCACACACAGCACCCTCACGCACACACAACACCCTTGTTCACATAGCACCCTCACACCCCTCACACATACATACAGCACCCCCAATACACAGCACCACACACACACACACACACACACAATACTTTCAAACATATATGTATATATACTACAGAACCCCTCACACACTCACTGCACCCTCACACACACACCCTACATCCTTCAACACATTACATTCCAGACACACACTAGACACCCTATCCAACTATTGATCACCTTCACACATACACACACTAGCTCCCTATATACACTTTAAATCCTCTACACACACACACTCACTAGATCTCCTATACACACTCTGGGTCCTTTAAACACACACTACATTCCTGACATACACACTTTGGATTCCTTATGCACACACTAGATTCCTTGAAAGCAAGCACATACTACATTCCCTAGACACACACTCTCTACAACCCCTACACACACTACATCACCTAAACACACACACTACAGCCTGTTTTCACACACTTGCTACACCCCTTATATACACTATGCCCCCTATACACACACTCTCCACAGCACCTAGACACACATACATTACATTACACCACAAACACAACATGACAGAAAATAACCTATTTACACAAAACCAGCTCACTCTATAGACATGCAATCCCACAAACAGGCTCCAAACACATGCTCAATACTCTTTCCTGGCATTTTTGTCTCCTGGTATCCCATTTATGGAGACACCAGAGACAAGTTTCAAGCAAACACAGTACAAGTAAGTTATTAAATTTGCTTGCACTGTGCAGAACAAATACAGGGCCTTTTTCTCATGCTAGAGCTATTCAGCAGAGCTCTGCGCATGGTCTGCCCTAGAAGAGCATTCAACCAACATGCTCGCTTTGGGATTATTATTATTATTATTATTATGTTATTATTCATATAGCACCAACAAATTCCGCAGTGCTTTACAGTGGGTGGACAAACAAACGTTGTAGCCAGACACGTTGGACACACAGGAACAGAGGGGTTGAGGGCCCTGCTGAATGAGATTACATGCTAGAAGGAGTTTGGTAAAGTGACACAAAAGGTAAGTAAAGTATTAGACTAATGACAGTTGCAAGAGAGGAATCAGTTAGAAGCTATTAACAGTTTAATTGATACGCTTTTATGAAGAAGTGGGTTTTTAATGATGAAGGAGTGGAGACTTGATGAGCATCTAATGGAGAAGGGAAGTGAGTTCCACAAGAACGGTTCAGCCCTTGAGAAGACTTGAAGGCGAGCATCAGAGGTGGGAATACAGACAGAAGATAGACGTAAGTTTTCAACAGAGCATAAGGGCCTAGATGGGATATACTTGTTGTAAAGAATTGCCCTTCACCACTTGTGCCTGGAGAGGACTAATTACCAGCCTCTTGCCGTATGACTATGGTCCCTGTGAGATTTTGCCAGTTAGAAACACCATTTGGACTTGGATTTGGACCATTGGTGTTTTAAAAGACTGTTCTGGTCCTTTAAGTGGTACTGGCATAGTTCTGCAACTTCCAATAACTATCATATATTCAAACACTGACTGAACTTAACTGTCATTTTGTTTTCCTCTGAGGAGGAGTTGTTTTGCTGCATGAGGGCTGTTGCTTTTGTGTGCTCATTAAACAGACATGCTTGACCCTTTCTTGAAGCTTTGGCTCATGCTTGGGGGATGGGATAAGTCTGCAGTGCTGATGGTGTTGGTTGGAGTGCTTGGAGTCCTCGGCAAGCACTAGGAGCATCGATTGGCGTAGGTACTCGGTCGGAGTGCCAGCGGGTCCGTCACACTTGTGTATTAGGGACGATAGATAGGTGGGAGCAGCATTATGTAGAGATTTGATAGCAAGAACCAGAATTTTAAATTGAGCCCTATATCTTACAAGAAGCCAATGTAGGGACTGACAGAAGGGTGAGGCCTGGTAGGTGCCGACGGACAGGAAGTTAAGCCATTATGGATTTTAATGGCGCAAGTTGGGAGCACGGAAGACCACTGAGAAGTGGATTACAGTAGTCAAGGAGAGAAAGGACAGTGGAACGAACCAGTACCTTAGTCGCATCTGGCGTTAATTCTTTAGAATTGGGGTTACAGTTGCATGTTTGAAGGGCAATGGAAATATGCCAGAGGAGAGAGATTGAGAATTTTAGTGAGAGGTAGAAAAAGAGAAGAAGACAGAGTACGGATGAGATGTGAGGGAATTTGATCTAGGGAGCGGAGGGCTGGAGTAGAGCAGAAACCTCTTCTGCTGTAGCGGGTGCAAATGAACAGAGGGAGTGAGGTTAGGGGAAGTATTGTAAGGGGAAGGAGAGAGATGAGAGATCTCTTCCCTGATTGTAGAGATCTTGTCAGTGAAGTGAGATGCAAAGTCTGAGGCAGTCAAGTTAGTAGGTGGAGGCAAACAATAGGGAAGAAGAAGAGAGTTAAATGTGTGAAATAGTTGTTTGGGTTTGAGTGTGGTTATGAGGGTATTGAAGTAATTTACTTTTGCAGAGGAAAGAGGCAAGCTGTATGAGTGCAGCACAAATCTATAGTGGATCAAGTCAGATGCACAGTGAGACTTTCTCCAACAGTGTTCAGTGGTTCTGGAGCATTTTTGGAGGTATCTAGTCAGCTTGGTGTGAAAAGGTTGTTGTTGGGGGCACTTGCTGTGTTTAAATGTAGGAGGTGCCATGATGTATAGTTGAGAGGAGAGGGTGGAATTGAAGAAGGAGGTTGCAGAGCTAGAACAGGTGAGGTTTGAGATGGGTAAAAGGAGAATTTGGAGATTAGTGGAGAAATTCTCTAGGTCAAGACATTGGAGGTTTCTGTGAGATTGATGTTCAGACGGTGGTGTCAATTGGGTCTTGGGTATGCCGATGTCAAAAGTCAGCAGATGGTGGTCAGATAGAGGAAAAGGAATATAAGAGAGATTAGAGGCGGTACAGAGATTGGTGTAGGCAAGATCAAGAGTTTTTCCCGTTGTATGGGATTGCTAAATTGGACCATTGCGTGAGGCCAAAGGAAGAAGGTTACAGAGAGCTGACGAGAGGCATCAGTGCAGTTGGGGTTGTTGATTGGAATGTTGAAATCCACAAGTATAAAGGAAGGAGTGCTAGATGAGAGGAAGTGGGGAAGCTAGGAAGAAAAGTACTCAATGAATAACCAAGGATGACCGGGGGAGCAGTAGATTATAGCAATTCTTAAAGGAGTGGGTTTAAATAGTCAGACAGTGTGAATTTCAAAAGAAGAAAAAGATAGAGCAGGGGCAGTTATGATTAGTTGAAATTTACATTGAGGGGAGAGAAGGATGCCTAGACAACCTCCTTTACAGTTGAGTCTGGGAGTGTGAGAGAATTGTAGCCCACCAAAACATAAAGAGGCAGGAGTAGCGCAATCAGAGGGGGACAGCCAGGTCTCTGTAAGTGCAAGTAGTGTGAGTTTGAGATGAAAAAATTGTGTATGGCTGTTGATTTTAAATTATTGCAGACGTTCCAGAGTGCACACTGAATGTTGGTAAGTGAGGGTATAAAGAGCAGAGTATTGTGATGAGGTTTCTGGGGTTTCTGGTTTTCTTAGTGTGTGTAGAGAAGGTGAAGGGCCCTGGATTGGGAGAGACATCACCGGCTGCTACAAGTAGAAGGAGAGAAAGTGACAGGAGGTTTGAATGGGTTTTGTGTGCATGGGGTCTTGGATGAGATCGATTGTGGGTAGAGAGTAGAAAAATGAATACAAGGCATAAGATGAGAGAAGGGGGAGTGTAGAAGATAGGGGCATGCAAAAGTGGTTGGGGGATGAGTGAAGTGGGTGTAAGGAGAGATTTTTATACTAGGGAGAAGGAGGAAATAAAGTGGAGGAGAAGACAGATCATTGCTAAACTGGCAAAAGGTAAATTGGAAATAATTGGAATACCAAGGCGATGGTAGGGTAAATATTAAGTTTTATGGGTTAAGAGAGTGCAGGAGTGTACTAATAAGAGGCAGTGTATACACCTGTTATTTTTACTTATCTAATATTTGGGTGTGACAGACAATTTATGAATGTAATAATGAGGGTGGGTTGGTGAGGGGAAGGGACGGCAGGTATCAGACTTTCTTACAGCAGTAGTGGGGCTTTATAGTTTTGAAATCAGGCTTGCTTGTTGCAGATGATTAGCTGATGGAGCACAGGCTTTCTTACAGCAGTATTAGGGCTTGATAGGTTTGAAATCAGGCTACCTTATTGCAGAATATCAGCTGATGGAGCACAGGCTTTCTTACAGCAGTATTGGGGCTTGATAGTTTTGAAATCAGGCTTGCTTATTGTGATTGTCGTATTGTCATATCACCAAGTGCACAAAATAATTTTCTTTACACTGATGACATTCTCACTATGACACACTTTGCAAATTGCTTACACTGTTCCCAGTTCCTTTGTAGCAAGAGATAGATTATACAGCTACCTAGCTTCTTACTCCCTAAGTGATGACAAAACACACCCAACTTCCCTTGCCCCCTCTCAGTGAGCCGCTGTGATTAAAAAATGCCGAGCAAGCAATGCAGTGGAAGACAAACTGCGAATAGGATGGGTATAACCTTCTCTGTCACCCCCTATGGGTACATCTCTCTCTTCTTTGATTGTCTATCAAAACACAGAAGTCAATGAGATCATACAGTAAAGTAGGTAATTCTCTGGATTAAATCATCCAAACCCTCTTGAAAGGCCGTTACTAAGGATTCGTTGTCTCAAACTACCCTTGATACTAGGGTTCTAAACTTGATGGTGTAATCAGCCACATATCTCAATCCTTGCTTTATCCTTATTGAGGACTAACCTGCAGAACTGAATCTACCTGGCAAAACAAAAGTCCTCTTTGGAGGAACACAGCATAGGGGTATGCAACAGATGAGCTTGATTACCAGATATGATTAGCCCAGGCCAAGGCTCTATCTGACAGATGGTTAATCAAAAGGCTATTTTGGATCTGTCATTAGGATAAGAAAGTGGGTACATAATCAAATGATTCAGAAACCCACGGCACATAGAACCATAGAAACAAGGAATGTACAGCAGAAAAGAACCATTCGGCCCATCTAGTCTTCCCAATTTTCTAAATACTTTCATTAGTCCCTGGCTTTATCCTATATGTAGGATAGCCTTATGCCTATCCCTTGCATACCTTAGCTCCTTCACTGTGTTAATCTCTACCACTTCAGCTGAAAGGCTATTCCATGCATCCACTACCCTCTCAGTGAAGTAATACTTCCTAATATTATTTTTAAACCTTTGCCCCTCTAATTTAAGACTTTGTCCTCTTGTTGTGGTAGTGTGTCTTCTTTTAAATATAATCTCCTCCTTTACTGTGTTGATTCCCTTTATTTATTTCAATGTTTCTATCATAACCCCTCTGTCTCATCTTTTCTCCAAGCTATACATGTTAAGATCCTTTAACCTTTCCTTGTAAGTTTTATCCTGCAATCCATGAACCAGTTTAGTAGCCCTTTTCTGAACTCTCTCTAAAGTATCAATATCCTTTGGAGATGCGGTCTCCAGTACTGCGTACAATACTCCAAGTGAGGTCTCACCAGTGTTCTTTACAACTGAAACTGTAAAAACAAAAAACTCTTAGCAAAATCTTAGACAGTTGAAGAATCAGTAAAACTGTCCAGAATATCTCCAAGCACACACAACATAGGATCCCCACTATAACACTGTGGTGGTGTAATATGGACAGTATGGGGTTGGTGTCCTGAGACTGGCTCAGAGGAAGCACTGCCACTTCCTCTGATGGGTTTAGAGGAAGTGGCAGTGTCTTGTACGTCTGGCTGCAGATGGGCAGCATGCACCAAAATAGTTTGCAAGACTTGTGTGTATGGGCAGTATGCACCAAAATAGTTTGCAAGGCTTTGGTGAATTGATTCATGCAGTGATCAATTCCATCCATTATTTTGCAATGCATGGCTTTCTATTGCAACAAGTCTGTAGGTTCCATTGAGGCCCTGTTATAATGTCAGGATCAGATGGAAGAGACTGAATGCACAGACCGAATCACTAAAATAAGCAATCTGTATACCCGTCCTTAATATGGCCAGGCTAACAGACAAACCAAGTCAGTAAGGATAGCCAAGGTCAAAGAGATAAACAGATAAACATTAAACAAGCCGAAGGTCATAGGATCTCAGAAGACAGGAACAACAATAAACAAGAACCAGCAATTAATACCAACAAAGATACCAGAGGAATGCTCTATTGGGCTAACAAGAACCAAAGGGCAATGAAGAAATGGAGAGGTAAACATATATAGGCATGTCTTATTTCTGATTGGTCAAAGTCTGCTTTAAAATCTACTATTCATGGAAAGTATTTGACCCTTATATTTTGACCCCTGACATCATCTCTATGTGGTGAATTCAGTCTACCAAATTCCGTGTTCGGTTCAGGAAATGCCAAATTCAAAATCCAGACTTCATTCGGGCACATATAGATACAGAACGTCGGGGAATCAGGAAAACAACCAGCCAACCGGAGAGGTTAGAGGGCTGGAGGTCTGACGTTAGGGGTATTTGGATTCAGCCACAATTATATTATTAGTTACTTTAATAAGAGCAGTCTCTGTAGCATGGATGAGGAAGAAGACAAGTCGATATTTTTTTTTATAATAGGTAAGACAGTAGCATGTTTAAGGGGAGCAGGGTTAATGTCTGAAGAAAGAGAGCAGTTGAAGATATGCATTACGGATAGCATAAGACAAGGGGAGAGAGATCTAATAAAGTGGGATGGAATGAGTTCAAGCAGACAAGTAAAGGGGCGAGAGGAAAGGAGAAGTCCTGGAGAGTTAGAACGGCATTATCCAAGTGTGTTTGAGAGGGAGAGGAGCAAAAGGGAAATAATTAATTCCTTAACTAATTCATATTGTCAGTAAAATTGCACACAATGCTATCAGCTGAAAGGTTAGTTTAGAGGATGGCTACGGCAGAGAAAAGAAGTGAGTTGAAAGTTTCAAAGAGACAGCTTATATTGTGGGAGTAATTGTTTAGCAGGGTGGCATATATAATATATAATAAATATAAATATTTAAGTGCACTCTATCAAGGCTAAATATATTTTATTCAAAAGAAAAATACAATTAAACCTTAAAAATCACACACTTTCTTCCTATACCACCTACCTATTGTCCTTCCTGATCTCCCACTGCCTTTTTACTGTTTTATTGGGTTAAGGTAGTATCTCATAAAATACTAAGTTGCAAGTCCTACTCTTAAATTTGCTTTTTTAAATCTCCTGTTATCATTCTATAGCACTTCCACTCTTCCACTAACTTGTCATTGGAGCTCACATAGAGCCAGACAGTTGGGTCATGCTGACCGCAAGCACCTAGGAAATAAAAAAAATGCTTAAATCAATCAGAATTTAAACCTCCATCACCTAAACCTGTGTAGCCTTTCCTCCTTTTTGAATTTAATCCATACTACAGAGACGTTTCCCTCAATGTTCTCCTGCACAGCCTCCCCTGAGCCAATAATTTAAACATTCACTATGTAAATATCTTCCTTAATCTTGCTGAAATTTAATACATAAGAACAAATATTTCAGTAAAGCAAGAAGCATATTTAACAGAAATACTAATCTCCTTCTATTAATCTATAGTCTCATAAAAAGCACACTTTAATTGCTAGTTTGTAATTTCACATCTTGTGCACACATTTGCAAAGCTACTATAGAAGTAAACAAAACAAAACAAAATACCTTTTTATTCTGTCATTGCAGTAACATGATGTATGGCTTGAACATAAACATGTCACCCGACTCCAAAATTTAATTAATGTTTTACATTAGTGCAGGGAAATTGAACTTTTTAAAAGTTCTATCACTATTTCTACATGTTCCGCAATGTAATTTATGACACATATTGAAATGATGCTTTGCAAAACCTTTAATGCATTTTAAATTTCAAATTCTAGCTGTGAAGAAATATTCTTCTGTATATTGATTTTAAATCCACAATTGAAGAAATTAATTAACTCTTATGTGTGTTTTTCACAGCGTGAGCTTAAATATTTTATTCTTTCAAGAAAATATTTTATGTTTATAATTATAGTATCAAAATTTAAGAGAGTAAACTTGCTCAGATTAAAATGTGCAGCTCATTTTTTTCTTTTTTTTATAACACGTGGTTAAGCAATCTTGGCTGTTTGTAGCTGTAGCTAGATATTAGCTCCTGACTTATTTTGTTAGCCAGCAACATGAGTATCATGCACATTCTAGCAGTGAACTATAAAGTGGGGTTGTTCTCAGAATATACAGCACTGTAGGTTGATACATACAATTTCGACCATCTGGGCAAAATCCTGTTGAAAAAGATTAAAAGTGTGTATATAGTCAGAATTGAAAAGGTGACAATAGAGAATGCCCATGGATTTCTAATTGGACATTTATGTTACAAATGTTGTCATAAATGTGGCATTAGTTACTACAAAAATAGTTTTGGCCAACAGGTCAATTTTAGGATGTGTAAGTTTATATTAATTACTTCAAAATAATTCAAGTATTCTCAGTCATTTTAATTTTTGATTTTTTTTATTGTGCTACATCATAAAATGACTTTGGTTTTGGACTGAGTGCACTTTTAAAATTCATTAATTTTCTTGTACTATAATTAAATGATAGCCTGATGAAAAAAATAAAAAGCGAAGAAAAGTCCTAGCATAAACCATGTGTGAAATACCAAATTTCACAAAAACCTATTCTTTATTAAATGAAAATATAAATTTAATATAAATACATAATGGAATCCAGGATGCTCATTAATTACACAGGTGCACGGCCTTTTAATTTCAAGATTAATACAGCTTAAAGGCTATGAAAATATTACATCTAATTAAAGTGAAATATGTTTCATTAATGTATATTTTGATCTTGAAGTTATGTGAACCACTTGGAATGTCATTGTGAGTTACACAATCTCGCTATACTTAATTTTATGCTCTGCCTCTGAGGGATGGGGGAGAGAATTTCACCAATTGTAAGCAGTAAAATAATGATTCTGCTTGAACCTTAATTATTTTTCAGTAATTTTTGACTGCATAATCATTTATAAATGCCCTTTAAATCAGGACATCAATGACTTTTGTTTCCAATTAATGCTAAAAACCAGCTTTGATCCTTTGACTTTTTATTGGATGAATTTATATTTTCTAGACTAACACGCATGACAACATAATTTGCCACACTCTTTATTATTCAACTTTATTACTTTAATGAGGGAAATTGAAGGAATAGTAATGCCATTGTCTTATCTGTGGGAGCAAGAACTTTAAAATTCTGACTTGAGTTCAGAAAAATATCTTTTTTTCATACTGTGAAACATAATAAAGTAAAAAGTTAAAATTGTAAGTAACTCGAGAGTTTTTATGTACAGTTTAACCCCTTAAGGACCAAACTTCTGGACTAAAAGGGAATCATGACATGTCACACATGTCATGTGTCCTTAAGGGGTTAAATGTCTCAACCAATTTCTCACCATTCACCATATTGCCTGCAAGATGTTTACTGAACTGTGCTTTTTGTCAATCATTTCAGAATGTAATAGGAGAGATTCATAGCCCTCCTGTCCTACAGATCCATTCCCAGCTTGGCTTACTGGTGAAGTTGTTCCTTCACTGCTATTCCCAGGCATAGTGGGTTGTCACCAGTGTGTTCTCAAAGAGAGCAATGCATGCTGTTTACTAGAAGCTCTCCATAAATCTGTGGTGAAGAGAACCCACTGACCTACAGGTTTATACAGATACCCTTCAGTAGTAGAATGCAAGAACATTAAAGTGATTGGAATATGTTCCTGCTGGAAGTGCATTATAAGGGAAGTACATATGCTTAAAGGGCTCCACTTCTGGTATAGAAAAGAAAGCTCCCCCAGCAGTGATCAGCTGGAACGTCTGGTGGGTAATTTTGTTAGCCTGCTGATTTGCTCTGGCTAAGGCGATCTTAGTGCAGGAGGTACCTATGGTGATAGTTGGTGAAGCAGAATCAGATACAGTACTAGTGGACTTGCTGCTTTCCCTAGAATGTTCCATTCCCACTTTTTAGTAATATAGAGTTGCAGTGTCTTTGAATATGTTGTTTCAGACTGGCACCAGTGGAAAGACCATTCACTCCCCTTACTCACTTCCTTGACACACAATTTGCACTTTGCAATTCACCCTTCTTGAAAACTCTCAAAGGGATACCAACATTTATTTTGGCACAATTCATTAGTCTTCATCCTTGTGGCTGATAAAGATGTGAGCATATTGTCATTGGTGGCAGTGGAAATTGTTGCAAATTGTCTCTGTGCTAGCACTTGGCTGACTAATGCAACTGGGAAGGGAGGTGTTGGGGTTAGTAACAATTTTTTTTCAAGTTGACAATTTTTATTGGATATTCAGGTATACAGTAAGAAAAATAGGAACAAAAGGAGAAAACATATACTTTTTATTGTTAGACAGTGATTAACAAGTTATCAGTTAACATAGAAATCTGGAGACAGCGGTACAGCTGTTTAGTGAATTATTGTAGGTAACACATATTTTAGCCAGAGAATTGGTTCCTCTTACCAAAAGGGAAGTGGACATCAGGATAAGTGGTTACACAGGAAAATCTGTTACACAGATAATCAACATTATAAATGTTGTATAAGATCAAGACAAAGCTAAAATTGTGTCAGACTTGTTCTTGGTATAGGGTTTGTTGCATCCTCATACAATGAGCGTGATAATAGAAGAGATTTTTTATTTATAAAATTGTGAGTTATCAACAGTGACGTTATATGTATTGTTCATGTCTCCATTATTTTCATATACAACGCCTGGTATATTTTCTAGCTAGAAAATATACCAGGCAAATATACAAGCATATTTGATACGTCCCATATCCCTTCTGAGAGTAATCCTTTTTGAAATTGAATTTAGTGTTAGGCTTATTGTTTTGCTCTTCCCATTAATAGAAGTGTTATGCCTAATTCTGGTTGCTAATGGTTTTAGTGCCATGATGTACAGCAAGGGTGAGACTGGACACCCCTGTCGTGTCCCATTTGTGATCAAAACAGGTCAGACAGAAAACATGCATTGCCAATGGCAAACTGTACAATGCCTTAACCACTGACATAACCCTCTGGTACATCAAATTTGGCCATGGCCACCTACAGAAATTTCCAGTAAAGATGGTCAAAGGTCTTTTCAGCATCAATAAAAAAGTAATAAAATAAATATATATGTGTATACCGGCCACAATATAAAACACTAAAAAGCACAACCTAAAAAAGTACAAAAGGGAGACCAATAGTGCAGACTGAAAAAATAAAAAAATATGTGTATAAAAAGCTAAAAAAAACACTCACAAACAAACGTAAAAAGTAGGCAGGGTATACTTGGTCCTCTTCAAATACTTCTTCACTTCTCAGTGTGGAAACGGATACTTAAAATGAAGCACAAAGACGGACCATAGTGCAAAATGTATAATATTAAGAATACAGCTTTATTGGACACACTTACAAAATTTTAGTAGTAAAAAGGCACTTCAAATCAGACATCGATGTCTTCCATCAAAGGAACGATTTCATCATCCAACAGTTCCCAAGACACCCGAGATGAAGAAATCCACAGTAAAAAATAAATAAATAGATAAATAAAGCTTGCCACCCTACGCGTTTCGTCTATTAAGACTTCGTCAGGGGCTTGTGGCATCAAAATATACAAAATACATACATTACAATACTTAAATACCCTGCCTTGAAAACAAAAACAGCCAGTCCTGGAGGTTTCTTCAATCGGAACCAGCTGTAGAAAATTTCTTCCATCCGATTTCCTCATTTTCGCGCTCAAAAGGGCACGTGCATTCCAAGCCTCTTTTTCGTAAACCCGGAAATCCCAGTTCGTCTCTGCGTGGAACGCAAATGCGTTCCACTTCGTCGAAAAACAGGAAGTGAGATTCTTAGTTCATGCGCAAATGTGGATATGTCTCTGCATGGAACGCAAATGCGTTCCACTCCGTTGGAAATCGACAAATTCTTCCTTAGAGCGCAAATGTAACTCAGTCTCTCTACATTCAGGAAACAGAAAATAAAAAATGGAACGCATATGCGTTCCAAATACCGTGATGCTCAATTCTATAAATTGCAAATGTGCTCCAGAGGAGAAAAATTGTGTCATAAAATCAAAGAGTAAAAAACACATAAAGCACTAAAAACACATAAGACATATCCAATTCTTAGAAAATAAAGATAATATCAAGAATAAAAAATAAAATATAAGTATAAAATTCAGAAAAAAGATATTCATTTACAAAAAACATGCCATATCAAAATCTACATTCATACCTTCTGGTTGCATTGTTTTTAAGGTATGAATCCAAAAGCCTTCTATTTGTCTTAATTTTAAAACTAAATCCCCACCTCTCCCATCTAAAGACACCTTTTCAATCCCAATACATGAAAAATTATTTGAATTAAAATTCTGACATCTGTTGCATCTGTTACAGATGTCAGAATTTTAATTCAAATAATTTTTCATGTATTGGGATTGAAAAGGTGTCTTTAGATGGGAGAGGTGGGGATTTAGTTTTAAAACTAAGACAAAGAGAAGGCTTTTGGATTCATACCTTAAAAACAATGCAACCAGAAGGTATGAATGTAGATTTTGATATGGCATGTTTTTTGTAAATGAATATCTTTTTTCTGAATTTTATACTTATATTTTATTTTTTATTCTTGATATTATCTTTATTTTCTAAGAATTGGATATGTCTTATGTGTTTTTAGTGCTTTATGTTTTTTTTACTCTTTGATTTTATGACACAATTTTTCTCCTCTGGAGCACATTTGCAATTTATAGAATTGAGCATCACGGTATTTGGAACGCATATGCGTTCCATTTTTTATTTTCTGTTTCCTGAATGTAGAGAGACTGAGTTACATTTGCGCTCTAAGGAAGAATTTGTCGATTTCCAACGGAGTGGAACGCATTTGCGTTCCATGCAGAGACATATCCACATTTGCGCATGAACTAAGAATCTCACTTCCTGTTTTTCGACGAAGTGGAACGCATTTGCGTTCCACGCAGAGACGAACTGGGATTTCCAGGTTTACGAAAAAGAGGCTTGGAACGCACGCGCCCTTTTGAGCGCGAAAATGAGGAAATCGGATGGAAGAAATTTTCTACAGCTGGTTCCGATTGAAGAAACCTCCAGGACTGGCTGTTTTTGTTTTCAAGGCAGGGTATTTAAGTATTGTAATGTATGTATTTTGTATATTTTGATGCCACAAGCCCCTGACGAAGTCTTAATAGACGAAACGCGTAGGGTGGCAAGCTTTATTTATCTATTTATTTATTTTTTACTGTGGATTTCTTCATCTCGGGTGTCTTGGGAACTGTTGGATGATGAAATCGTTCCTTTGATGGAAGACATCGATGTCTGATTTGAAGTGCCTTTTTACTACTAAAATTTTGTAAGTGTGTCCAATAAAGCTGTATTCTTAATATTATACATTTTGCTCTATGGTCCGTCTTTGTGCTTCATTTTAAGTATCCGTTTCCACACTGAGAAGTGAAGAAGTATTTGAAGAGGACCAAGTATACCCTGCCTACTTTTTACGTTTGTTTGTGAGTGTTTTTTTTAGCTTTTTATACACATATTTTTTATTTTTTCAGTCTGCACTATTGGTCTCCCTTTTGTACTTTTTTAGGTTGTGCTTTTTAGTGTTTTATATTTTCGATATCAGAGACATTGAGGAGTCTCTTGCACCTCCTGAATTGGGGTATTTATATTTTATATATTTCTTTTCCCCGTTTGATAGCCACAAGGGTTTTTTTGCATTGTTTGCAAATCACTTTATTGTTATATACCGGCCACAAACCTCACCTGGTCGATGTGGATAATATGAGGGAGAACCTTACCCTGCCTGTTGGTGAATTATTTTGCAAAAAGCTTTGCGTCTGTGCTAAGGTGTGAAATTGGTAAAAAATGATGGAGATGGGAGGGTGGTTTACCCAGTTTGTGTACTATGTGTGCCAAGGGTATGCTGGTTACTTAACATAATATCACTGATGAACTACTTCTAGCAATGGTATGAAATGATGCTCCAACTGTTTACATTAAATAGCAGATAAAGATGGACTTAGACAAGGTGGTGAAGATGCAGGAGGCAAGCACATAGTAGGTGCAGAAATTAGCGTACTGCTTCATTTCCTCTCTGGATTCTTCATTTACAATTATTCTGGCTTATAATTGAGTTCTTCCTGGGACCGCCAGGGATAAACAAATATCTGCAGTGGTGGGAGAAAGAGAGATATAATCACCACATTTATCACCACCATCAAGAAACATTGGGGACACTACTTCGGTACTCTGTTCTATCTCTTTAGTAAAGATTGCCTGTGTTGGTACCAACAAAGTCTCTATTGAGCTCTTGCATAGTTGTTTTAAGAAGAAGGGGTTACAGTGGCAAAAGCAACAAGTGCACTCATTTCACCGACCCTTTTCTTCAAGCACTATAAACCACATAAGGTGTAATATTGAGCTACCTGTGGTAGACGGAACAGCAATGCAAATGGAAGTGACAGCAGATGAGATCTGGTGAGATTCATCTTGTGTCTTGCCAACTCTTTTGCTGCAAGTACAGATTTTTGCTGTGACTTTTGAGTCACTAAAGGGAACATTAAAAGTCTGAGAAACACATTTGCTCCGCATAATGAATCATATGTAATGGAAATACTAATCCCAGTATCCTCATCCTGAATACTATTAGTAGAAGTAGTGTTGCCCGAGGAGTTAGTAGTCCTTGTGGCCATGGAAGAAGTGCTAAGATTGTCAGAATTCTAAGTAACCAGTGGCCAGTGGGTGTGGGCTCTATTAAAAAACATGGGGGTGCTTATGCAGTGGTTATGTAGTGACTATGATGCTTGGAGTGTGGTTATGTAGTGACTATGATGCTTGGAGTGTTCATTTAATGAATACAATTTTATTTATTAAAATGTGAATTCAAAGTGAATTTCATATAAAGACAATGTAGTGCCAATAATAATAAAAATAAGGACATGGGCAAAAATAATGGGGATTTAGTTACAGTATATGAGCATGCATTGCATAATCTTGCCACAACACAAATGTACCCTATTTTGTCAGGTCCTATTCTTGCAACCTAATGTCTGCTCTTATGAGATTAACCCATATACTTGGTAAATCCATTCTCCTTATACTTTATGCAGTGCACCTGTGAAACATAGTCCCATTCTAGAATCAATTAGCCAAGCTATCTCCCACCCTAACACCGGTGCAGCGAGTGGGTAGCACAAAGGGTCAATGCTGATCAGTAGCTGAAGCCAAACTTTCAAGAAGAATCCCTCTATTGATCACTTAAATTGATCTGTGAATAAAAACAACAATTAGTGTATGTCCCCTACTAATCAATCATATTTTTTTGCTTCCTTTTGATTGGACAGGAGATCCAGCCCACATGATTGAGCAGACCTTTGGAGATATTGTCCATCATGGGAAGCTAAGCTGTTTATTAGCCCTCACTACAACAACAAAAAACATCTTCTCCTTTCCATTCCCCCTTTTTTGTTACCAGGATGGTACTCAGAATCAACTGACCTGAAGATGTTCAGGTTTGCGCGAGTCAGTAAATTAGAATGGACTATGAAGCTCTGAACTGCTGAATTTTTGCATCTTGAGTTCCCTATTGTATTCAGATAATCTGTACTTTAATAGTATATAACTAAAGCAGCTTTACTTGTTTGCAGACTCAGCTGAATATCTGTACCATTAGCTTCTCCCCAAACCCAATTTAATATCTGTAGCTGATTTTAAACAAGGTACAAACGGCTTAATTTAAAAATAAATGTACCAGTGTGGCAGCTTATGTAGTCCTGTGCCACCTGGCTGATGAATTTATTTTCAATTTATTTGCAATGTACGGTAATATGTGATGTGTATACAATGTCACCTAACAGTGCCTGCAAGGAGACAACTGTTTTTTCTAGTGGCACAGCAACTATTAAAAAAACCTAAACAATCTGACTCCTGCATAAAAATAATTTGGATGGATGGATTGATAAACAGTAAAGAATGTAAAATGCACACTCCAGACCTCTAAGGCACTTTAACTTGCTGAAAAGTTTTATGTGCTTTCAATAGATATTTACACGTTTTTTTATATTAACCTGGTTACCCCCCTCCCTCTTCAGTGGAGGTAAACTCAAGAGGCAGCAATTGCCCATAGAACCTACATTGCATAGACTTTGCATTGAGCTGCATTAGGAAGCCTGTGATTGGACAAGCTCATAAAGTCTGGATGGGGTTAGAAAGTGAGGGCTTGCAAAAACAGCAGACAAAAGGTCTGCAGGCGTTTTAAACTGTTTTTGTATATGCTCCAAATGCATATTTAAATACATGCATGTTATAATTTGTGATACATGTACTAAACAGTGATTTTTATTTATTTTGTATTTATTTTGTATTTGGGAACTGTAGTGTGCCTTTAATCATTCAGACTTTATGAAGGTGTTACCATTTTTAATGTATACATTCTATTTAAAACTACAATACAGGTTAGGGTCTAGTTAACAATAACCATGCGTAAGCATTTGTTGTTTGGTTTATGGACTTGAATTCCATAAAAAAATCTGCATACAAGTTGCAGTTTCAAACTTTCTAAACATCATGTATTATAGACACCTCAACATGTCAAAAAAGAGTTTGTAGAAACAATATCATACATATTACACAGAGAGGCTTTACCCCTTTTGGACCATGGATCCTTTTGGTCAATACCTGGAGTTTTTTAGGGTTGGGTTTTGGGGGGTTATTTCTTGAGATAGGAGTGGGTACCTTAAAATGCCGAGGGACTTTTCACCTTTTGGGGGTAATTGGGTTACTTTTTGGTATAGAAGGAGCGGGCACCTTAAAATACTGCAGCTAACAGCACCAGGATATTGGTTATTCCCCTACCTCCCTTTAATTTATTACCTTCCACCCTCATTCAATGTGTGAAAGAAATGGTAGTGGCCTCCTACAGCATACTGATATTAACTTCCTATATACTGCACACAGGGCACAGGAAAGAACAGAAAACATTCACCACTTACATCTTTTCTCTGTCTCTCCCAAGCATGGGGTGGAGGAAGTGGGAAGGCGTCCAATGATTTAATAGTGGGATGAAGAAAAACCCACTTTTGTTAATAGAATATTTGTGAGTGATGACCTCTTGTTTTATAGCAGTTACTAAAAGGACTTTAGAATTGTATTTTGTATAATTTGTATTTCACGCTTAGAATCCAATCACACTGCTCTTGTCGGTGGTACTAAAATGATTAACTTTCATTTAGTCTTGGGCAAGTTTGCTTTCCAGATGAACTATGGGATTTACAAATCATTATTTTCTCAGTATGTCTTCTTATACCAACAGGTAAATCACAAATGGTGTCACACGTTCTGTTATTTGCTATGGAGTAAGTTCTGGTTTAGTTAGCCAACTAGCGAAATGCTGAATCTATTTTCCCCATGGCCTTAATAAATCAAGTCCTCAATCTGAAACATATCACTTGCTCAGTGTCATATTTATATGCAAAATTTACAATATATGCATATAAAAAATGAATACTTTGTATATTCATTATTAGGCCTAACCCCAAGGATAATATATAAAAAACAAAAGAATACACAATATGCTTATTACAGTGTCAAAGACAAATGTGACTCGCTGTGCTACCTGGAAATAAAAAGTAGTCTAATGATAATTAAATATTAGCTATATACACATGAATTCTTATAATAAAGATATCAAACTAATCTCCATTCGATAAGGACTAGAGAGTGAAAATAATAATAATAAAGAGATTCAAAGTTGCTCCAAAATACATAGATAGTGTACAGGTATTATAAAAATATTTTCAGCGTGGGATGTCTATCTGGAGCTTTATTGAGTCTGGCTCTATAGGTATCCGCAACCACTTATGGGACCTGACCAGAACTGTCCCGTTCGTGCCGCTGGGTCTAACACCCGACCCCTACTTAGCTGTCACTACCTGAACTGGGTGCGGCAATAATATAACATACCTGAAATATGGCTCGGACCTGAACGCTTCATACCCACACGGGGAATTGGGTGACTATCTTCCCACAAGGACTGTCATATACCCCTACAGCCCCTATGCTCTAGCCCCAATGACAGTTGTTTATTCTATTTTATTTTCTATTTCATTTCAACTTGTACTACTTACTTATTACTTTTTCTTTTTTAACTTTTAGCTATCCTTATATTAAGCACCCAACTACAGCACAAAGCAGGTCTCAGCATAGCCTGCCTCACAGCATAGTTAACCTCTTACCTAGCCAAAAAAAATTGTAGTATATGTCTTGATGGATCAGTGTTAAACACCTACCCTAGCTCAATTGCATACATACAAGAGAAAAGGTTTAGGCCTGTCACACAGTCTTATTTATTATGCTGCACCGACATAATAGCTTAGAGTGTCACCATCTACATGTCTAGATGCTGCCACATGGAGAGGATACACTATAGGATGGGTCTGGATACGCACAGTCAACATATACACTTTAACCCCTTAAGGACGGAGCCAAATGTACACGTTGTGAACAAAGCAAAATGTAAACAAAACCTGGCATTTGCGCTATATGTCTGTCCAACCGTAATTCACCTCTTTCATATTAAATGCACCCTCCCTTATTATATATCATTTTACTCAGGGGAAACAAGGCTTTCATTTAATATCAAATATTTAGCTATGAAACATAATTTAATATGAAAAAAAGATAAAAAATTGGGAGAAAATAAGATTTTTTTTATTTTTTTTAGTTCTACATGACATTTTAACTGTCAATGTCATAATACTGTTTACTTTTACTTCAATAAAATACACATATTTGTATTCAGCAAAGTCTCACGTGTAAAACAGTACCCCCTATGTACAGGTTTTATGGTGTTTTGGGAAGTTACAGGGTCAAATATAGCGTGTTACATTTGAAATTGAAATTCGCCAGATTGGTTACGTTGCCTTTGAGACTGTATAGTAGCCCAGGAAATAAATTTACACCCATAATGGCATACCATTTGCAATAGTAGACAACCCAAGGTATTGCAAATGGGGTATGTCCAGTCTTTTTAGTAGCCATTTAGTCACAAACACTGGCCAAAGTTAGCATTAGTATTTGTTTGTGTGTGAAAAATGCAAAAAACTGCAATTTTGGCCAGTGTTTGTGACTAAGTGGCTACTAAAAAAGACTGGACATACCCCATTTGCAATACCTTGGGTTGTCTACTATTGCAAATAGTATGCCACCATAGGGGTGATTTTCATTCTTGGGCTACCATAGGGTCATAAAGGCAACGTAAGCAATCTGGCGAATTTTAATGTGAAAAAAATTAAACACAAGCCTTATATTTGACGCTATAATTTTTTAAAACACCATAAAACCTGTACATGAGGGGTACTGTTGTACTCGGGAGACTTCGCTGAACACACATATTTGTGTTTCAAAATAGTAAAAAGTATTGCAGCAATAATATCGTCCGTGTAAGTGCTGTTTGTGCTTGAAAAATGCAAAAAACGTAAATTTTACTGGCGATATCATCGCTGTAATACATTTTACTGTTTTGAAACACTAATATGTGTGTTCAGCGAAGTCTCCCGAGTAAAACAGTACCCCCCATGTACAGGTTTTATGGTGTCTTGGAAAGTTATAGGGTTAAATATAGTGCTAGCAAATTAAATTCCCTATACTTTCGGCATGGGTTGTCAGGCAGGTCCCGCTAATTGTAATTAATTAGGATACCTAATTATGTAAAAATATTACATAAATATATGTGTAGAATTAATATATGTATATATATACATATGTGTGTATATATACGTATATATATATATATATATATATAATTTAAAAATATATATTTTTATTTATATATAGGCATATATAATGGAAAATGTATTCATACTTACCGTAATTTTCTTTTCCTGGTTATATGCCATGGCAGCACAACATTGGGTAGCTCCTCCCTATCCCCATTGGACAGGAATAATAATTAAGCCGTATAAGTACCACCTCCTGCCCCTCCTTCCCCAGTCACGTGTTCCAGCAATAGCCCCGGGTGGGACCCTTGTGCTGCCATGGCATATAACCAGGAAAAGAAAATTACGGTAAGTATGAATAAATTTTCCATTTTCCTGGCCATATCCATGGCAGCACAACATTGGGTAATACCCAAGCAATAAACCAGGGAGGGAAAGAGACACAGACTCAATTTTTTTTTAAATGCAAAGTGTATTAACACCACAACAAGTGAAAGACACAGAAATCAGGTATTGGATACAGACAGGACTGACTTAGCAAATTGATCAGACAACCCTGCTCTGACATCAATTTGGTAGCTCCTAATTAAAGTGTTAGAGGAAGACCATGTAGCTGCTTTACAAATGAGTTCAGGAGAGACATTAGCTGCGGCTGCCCAGGAAGAAGAGAGAGCCCTAGTGGAATGGGCCTTAAGACCCACAGGGACCGGATATCCGGCGGACTGATAAGCCAGAATGATAGCCGCTACTATCCATCTGCTAATGGCAGATTTGGGAGCTTGTTAGCCCTTTTTACAGCCGCTATGAAGGACGAAAAGACTGTCAGAAGAACGCCAAGCATCTCACTAGATCCAGAGAGGACAGGTCAGCAGAATTCCCCAATTCATGGGAGTCCGACTTCAGAGACGGAAGAACAATATCCTCATTGATGTGAAAGGAGGAGGTGACTTTAGGTTGAAATACAGGAACCGTACGGAGGACCACTCTGTCCTTGTGAAAGATAGTAAAAGGCTCTTTGATGGATAGGGCATTGAGCTCAGAAACTCTCCTGCCAGAAGCTAGGGAAACCAGCAAGGCAGTCTTAATAGAGAGAACCTGTAGGGAAACTGAATCAAATGGCTCAAACGGTTTCAGCTTCATGGCATCCAGAACCAGAGGGAGATTCCAGGATGGGACAAATGGTTTAATAGGAGGTTTTATCTGAAGGACACCTTTGATGAATCTGATGACATCTGAGTCCAATGCCCATCTATGACTGGTTAGAGCGGACAAGGCTGAAACGTGTACCTTGAGAGTGTTATAGCTCAACCCTTTAGCAAGTGTTTAGAGAGTGTTATAGCTCAACCCTTTAGCAAGGCCAGATTGCAGGAAATCCAAAATATTGTGAAAATCCAATAATATGTGAACATCCACATTTCTGTGAAGGGCCCAGTCGGAGAAAACCTCCCACACTCTATAATAAGTGGCTGAAGTGGAATGCTTACGAGCCCTCAGCATAGTATCAATAACGGCCTGGGAGAATCCTCTGATCAAAAGTCGGTTCCTTTCAGTTTCCAAGCCATGAGGTTGAGAGAGACAGGGTCTGGATGCCTTACAGGACCCTGGAACAGAAGATCCGCATCTTTGGGGAGTGGGAGAGGAGGTTCCACCGAAAGACTCAGAAGCAGAGGAAACCAAGGTCTCCGAGGCCAATAAGGCGCAATCAGGATGAGAGACACCTGCTCCGTTCTCAACTTCCTCAGGAGCGGTAGAATTAGTGGAAACGGGGGGAACGCATAGCCCATTCTGAACCTCGATGGGCTTGATATTTCATCTCTTCCCAGTGCCAGGTGGTCCTCGTTTTTCGTGAAGAAAAGGGCTACCTTCCTGTTGGTCCGAGTGGCTAGAAGGTCTACTTGAGGGAGACCCCACTTGCCCACAATCATGCGGAATACCCTGTGAGATATGCACCATTCCCCTGGATCTATTCTGGATCTGCTGAGGAAATCTGCCAGTTGATTCTGTTTCCCTGGGAGATGGATGGCTGTAATGCCCGCCAGGTTTCTCTGAACCCACCACATCAGGCGATTTATTATTTCCATCATCTTGCAGCTCCTGGTACCCCCTTGGTGATTGACATAGGATACTACGGTGGAGTTTTCCGTCCTTATCTTTACCCAATGACCCTTGAGATGGATCGAGAAGCGCTTCAAAGCTTTGAGGACAGCCAGAAGTTCTAGCAGATTGGAATGGACATTGCTTGACCTGAAATTCCATTCTTCCTGCGCAAAGTCGTGGAGATAATGAGCGCCCCAACCCCACTGGCTGGCATCCGTTGTCACAGTTCTCCATGCGATGTCCCCTAATGGAAAACCTTTGGATAGGTGTTTTCTGTTTAGCCACCAGATCAGAGAATGGCGTACATTCAGGGGAAGCTTGATGGGCTGGAACAGGTTCCCGGATGAGAATTGACTCAGGAAGTTGGCTTGGAACGGTCTCATTCTCCACTGAGCCCATCTGGTCAGACCTATTGTGGAGGACATGGAACCAAGGAGGCTCATTATAGCCTTTGCAGGGGCAACCGAGGATTTCAGCATTCTTCTCAATAATCTCCTGAGTTTCAGTATTCTTGCTGATGAGAGCTGGACAGTACCCTTCAGAGTGTCGAAGTGGGCACCTAAGTAAACCATAGATTGCGTTGGGTGGAGGTGGCTCTTCTTGGTGTTGATCTTCCAGCCGTGAGCTTGCAGAAACTGAATGCTGGTAATAGCCTGGGATGTCACAGAATCTACGTTGTTTCCTAAGATCAAGACGTCGTCCAAATAATGGTAAATAGCAATGTTCTGCTTTCTGAGTTCTGCGATGAGAACAATCAGGACCTTTGTAAACGTTCTTGGGGCTGTGCTCAGTCCAAAGGGGAGGGCCCTGAACTGGAAATGACCTTCTTCTACAGCAAACCTCAGAAACTTCTGATGGATTTGGGCAATGGGTACGTGAAAATATGCGTCTAACAGATCTATAGACAGCATCCATTGGTTGGGCGACACAACCTTTATTATAGACTGCAGGGATTCCATTTTGAATCTTCGAATGTGCAGATGCTTGTTCAGTCTGTGTAGATCCAGAATGGGTCTCCATCCCCCTGAGGCTTTCCTTGTTAAGAAGATGTGGGAGTAAAACCCTTGAGTTCTTTCGCCTGCTGGCACTTTGATGATGACCTTCTCCTTCTGCAGGGAAAGGATTAAGTTTTGTAGGGCCATGCACTTTTCCTTGTCTCCTGGCCACTTCGTGAGGTGAAAGGACCTGTTGGGAGGATGCTTGAAGAATTCTAGCAGGTAACCTCTCCGAATAATATCCAGAACCCAGACGTCGCTTGTGGAATCGGTCCATCTCGGAAGATACTGGAGAAGACAAGCCCCGACACCTTCGGTTTTGGGCAGTACGTAGTCATAGATTCCTCGGATTTTTAGAGGAAGATGAACCGCGTGACCTGCCTCCTCTGTTTCCAGAAGGGGCTCCTCTCCCAGGTTGAAATCTGGAATATTCCCTACCAGGCTTGTAGGACCTACTGTCACGAAAGGAATGGTACTCTTTCCGGGCACGAAAGGATCCTTTATACTTCCTCTCTTGGGGTAGAAAGGCTTTATTTCCTTCAGCAGCCCTCTTAATGCATTCATCCAAATTCTTGCCAAATAACATATTCCCGTGAAATGGCAGAGAACACAAACTATTCTTGGAGGAAGCATCGGCCGCCCAAGATCTGAGCCAAAGTGCCCGCCTGGAGGAAACCGAGAAGGACATATTTCTAGCAAGGTTTCTCACCAGATCCACTGTGGCCTCCGAAGAGAAATCAATCGCTAGACGCATATCCTTTAGGGCATCAATAATAGAGGAACGGCTTCTGCCACTCCTGATGTCCCCCTCCAGCTCCTGCAGCCAAACCTTCATAGCTCTTGAAACAGACGTGAGAGCAACGGCAGGGTGGAGACTTGTGCCTGAGGCCACATAGGATTTAGACAGGTAGTATTCCATCTTACGATCCATTGGATCCCTGAAGGAGCCTGCATCATCCACTGGCAGGGTAGTGCGCTTGGCTAGCCTAACCACAGCAGCATCAACTTTGGGTGGAAGATCCCATGTTTCAGCATCTTTGGAATCAAACGGGTATAATCTGGAGAACTTCCCTTTTGCAGATGATCTCCTATCAGACCTGGACCATTCTTCTTTAATAAGGTCACTAATAGTGGGATGCACAGGGAAAGCCGCTCTTTTCCTTCTAAGATCTGAGAAATAGCGGTTAGATGTAGAGGGTTCCTCCTCTGAGGGTTCTTTCAAGGCAAGGGTTTCTCTGACCCGAGCAATCAAATGATCCACCTCCGCAGGTACAAGGAAGTCAGGATCCGGCATAGCATCCTCCTCCGAGGAAAAAGCCAAGTCTCTCAGCGAAGCTGTATCCATAAACTCATCCTCTGAGTTATCAGGAGACCAATCTGACGGCTCAGAATATCTTGGTCGCTTGTGGGTCTTACCAACCTCTCTGATGCCCTGGGCAACTGCATGCTTGATAAGCTGCCTAAAGTCCGGTGTTGACTGAGAAGGTCCAGCAGCTGATGAGAGACAATTTGAACAGAGACGTTTCCCTTCTATGGCTCTGTTATCACAGGATATACACAGCGTCCCTTTGGGCGACTTCCCTTTGGACGATCCTCAAGTCTTTGTACTTTTATCACTGCAATACACCAAACGTGAACATTAGTACATTACCACTCTTTTATTTATTTATAATATCAATATAATTTTTTTCCAAAAGGATGGCTTACCTATATCGCTTAGATTGTGACCTATTATGATGAGAAGAATCAGATTCCCTGGATCTTGAGCGCGAATCCATCTATAAATAATAGATGGAACAGCGAAACTAAAACCAAGAAGAAAAACTACAAGAAACCAAACAAAAAATGGGAAAAAACTTACTTTAGAAGAAAAGGAACCTGAAAAGACGAAGAACCAACAATCCCTAGATCTCAACAGTGACAGAAACTCTCCAGGAAGCTGAAAATTCAAACTGACCGAAGAAGGAGGCCTGGTGCTTTAAAAGGGCGTCTGCCGTCATCGCGCATGCGCAAATGACCGAAAAGACGCGCGAACGGCCTAATTAGAAATCAAACGAACAGATTTAGTGCGCGAACGCGCTAATACGTGCAATGGCGTTCGCGCGTTTATGCGAATGAAGCCACGCGAACGCCAGAAAGTACAGAATGCCGCGCATGCGTCCCAGAGTCCCCGAAAACCGCACAGGCGCCCAGGAGACCCCTGAACGCCGCGCAGGCGCACAGGAAACTCCCGAACGCCGTGCAGGGAACCATGGGAACCCAGAACGCTTCCACAGCAAACTTAACAGAAAAAAAGAGCCGGAAAACCAAACCACTCCTGGAAGCAAAAACCAGCAGGTAAAAACCAAACCATATTACCTTGATCCTGGTGGGGAAATACCAAACCGGAACCCAGCCAAATTCCATGTTACCACTGGGAAATTGGAAGGAAAAAACCCCCGGTCATTAAAGGGGTTCTCTCCAGGGGGACACCTTTGCACAGGGCCGTATACTGGAGACTTCCCAGGGGAGAGAGGGTGAACTCCCCAGGGGCCAGAGGAACTAATCCTCAGGTAAGCCATAAAAGAAAATTTAGCAGTCTGAAAAGACCGACATGTCCTAGGGATAGGACAGGAAAAAAAGACTGGGGAAGGAGGGGCAGGAGGTGGTACTTATACGGCTTAATTATTATTCTTGTCCAATGGGGATAGGGAGGAGCTACCCAATGTTGTGCTGCCATGGATATGGCCAGGAAATAGTGATATATACGTATATTTTTATGTATATAGATATATATATTATTTCGTTCTACGTGTATTTTGATATAAATATATATATATATATATATATATATATTAATATCACAATACAGTTAGAACGAAATAAAACACATCTATATCTTTTTTAATATTTTATTTTTAATTATTTTTTTTATTTTCTTTTTTTACGTATTTACATATTTATTTTTTATATTATATATAAATATATATATAACAATAATTATATATATATTTAATTAGTATCAGTCTACGTGTAATTTGATATTAATATATATATATATATATATATATATAATTATATATATATTAATAATAAAATACACCTAGACAGTGTATGTGTGTGTGTGTATATGTGTATATATATATACTTAGATCATATATATAATATATATATATATATATATATATATATATATATATATATATATGATCTAAGTATATATATATTTTTTATTGTTCAAGAATTTTTATTAAGATTTTTTAGAAGGGGGGGGGTACAGAAAAAAAAAAGAGTGGGATTTAACAAGCCAGTAATACAGTATAAACTCGGTAACTTTAGTCACATTCGGGTTTGACCCTCAGTTATATTCCGCATTTATATTCTTCGTAAGTCTATACGTACTCCTATATAGCTGCAGATATATACATACATATTCGTGTACACCTAAATTTATGCCCAGTTTTTGTTTCCTTTTTTATACACGTTTTTGTCAATCAGATATAAGGACATTTATTCCAAATAGGTAACCTGGGGGCGGGATTACGTAGTTTATCAGTGAAGGAAGGTTGTTATATGTGAGTGACCCACCGGGTTCAGTGTTGGTGCAGTAGATATATGTTACGTATGAGGCCTCCTTCCCTCTGGGGTCCTCAGATCTCTAGCAAAGGTCACACGTTGGGCTTAGATAGTACTATATATTGATTAGTATGGGGGGGAAGATGTGATGTGTGGTAGAGTAAAGTTGTATCATGTAGGTTAGCTGGGGTATTGGTAAAGTGAAAATGGGGGACCGCTGTATCGCGGAAACATTGTGTTGAGGTCAGGTGCTTCGGGTCGGTGTGGTGTGTCATGACGACGGGGCTGTGGGTTGTAGGGCGTGTTGGGTCCTAGCATGGTGTTAGATTGGAGAGGACAGGCGGTATGTTTGGTGTGTGTTTCAGGAGGTGTATGGTAGTTTCATCCCCCTAGTTGGTGTGGTGTATGACACTTTTGGGTTGCCTTAGTTAATATTGTCCAGTATGCTGTATTCGTCCTTCGGTGTCGGGGTGTGGTAGCCCCGCTTCCGTCTATTGTATGATTTGTGGTGTGTATCGTGGCGGACAGGTAGTGTCGTGTCGAGTGGGTATGGGATGTGTGGTGAAATCCCAGTTATGGTGGTGGTCTATTTAGACCTTGTTGAATTGGGATGGGGAAAGGAGGGGGGGGGTGAGGGGGGGGGTGAGAGGGGGAGGGGGTTGAGGGAAGGCATCCGGACCGTCCTCGCTCAGGGCGCTCCCCCCTAGATTCTACCGCCGGAGCTCCAGGTCAGGTTGTGGGGCGGTCTTCCAACCGGCCCCTCGTCCGCACCGTTTATGTTCCTGTGTGTCTCCCCTCCTCTGCCGCCCGGTTCGCCACGTAGACCAGCCATGGGCGCCACCTATCCGTATGTTTCTCTTCCAATCCTCGTAGCGTGGCCTGTACCGATTCTGCTGTGTAGATCTCATCTATTCTCTCCAGCCATTGCGAGATGGTTGGGGTATTGGTTTGTTTCCAGTACTGCGGTATCAGGGCTTTGGCCGCGTTCAGGAGGTGTCGGAGTATGGATTTCCGATATGTTCCAATGGGGGTTGGCGTGGAGTGTAGCAGGACCAATTTCTTGTCGAATTCGCCCATATCTCCCAGTATGACCTCCGTTTCACGTTGTATTTCTTCCCAGTATGGTGCGATAAGGGGGCAATCCCACCAAATGTGCGTGAGTGTTCCCGGGCCCGTGCCACACCTCCAACACACATTCGGTATCGTCTGGAATATTCTATGTAGTTTGTCTGGTGTTCTGTACCACTGGGTTAGGAGTTTGAAGTTTATTTCCTGGTAATACGTACTGGACGAGCTTTTATGGTGTAGAATCAGTATCTGTTCCCATTGAGGCTCGGTGAATGTCGTGTCCAGCAGTCTTTCCCAGCTTCTCTTGTGTGCATTTTTGGTTTCGAGTCGGCCGACCAGGAGGTGTTGGTAGATGTGGGAGAGGGTTTTATCAGGGGCAGTTTTGTTATCACAGAGGCCCTCAAACCATGTGAGGTCCCGATGTAGTGCGTCTCTATTTGGGATTGTCCTATAGAAGTTTTTGAGTTGTGTGTATCGAAAAGTTTGAATGACTGATGCCGGAGATCCGTCAGTCAATTCCCGCAGCGGTTTCAGGTTCGCGTTGGCTAGTGTACGGTGCATAGGGATGTGTTCACCTTCCGCAATAAAGTTCCAGGCTTGTGGGGATATACCCCCCCCCTATCTTGGGGTTATTCTGGACTTGGATAAGTGGGCTTGGGGTCGGGGATACGTGTGTGGCTCCCCTGAGACGGTCCCAAACTCTCAGCGTGTGAGCTACGGTAGAGTTGGGATCTAAGGTGGTGGGCGCCGAGCTCCCTGTGTTCCATAGTCTCGGGATCAAGTCTGGGTGGAGGTGTCCCTTGTCTAGCGCGACCCATTGTTTATGGCGGGGATGCGTATGCCAGTCTAAAATCCTCTGTAGGATGGCTGCTTGATGGTACTTGCGCATGTCTGGAAATGCTAGGCCACCCCAGGGTCTTGGGAGGCAGAGGACGTCGTGTCGGATCCTTGCTTGGTGTCCGTTCCAGGCATATCTGATCATGGCCGTGCGTAGCGGGGAGAAGAAGGCCGCTGGGACGGCTATTGGTAGCGTTTGATATAAGTAGAGGATCCGAGGGAGCACGTTCATCTTCAGGACTGCTATTCTACCCAACCAGGATATGTGAGGATAAGTCCATTTCTTTAGGTCCTGAATAATCCGCTGGAGAAGGGGTGTATAGTTCATCCGGTATAGTTCCGACATATCTGTGTTGAGAGCTAATCCAAGGTAACGCATGTGGGTCGAGCACCATCGAAAGGGATATCGGGTTTTTAAGGTGGCGTCATCTGGGGCGGGTATCGTAAGATTAAGCACTTTGCATTTCGTCTTGTTTAGTTTAAAATTTGATATTCGTCCATATTCCTCCAGTAGTGTCATCAGGCTAGGTAGCGTACGTTCCGGTTCGACGATGTAGAATAGGAGGTCGTCGGCATATGCGGCGACTTTGTGAGTGGAGTTCTGCCATGGGAAGCCCCGTATGTCTTCCGACTGCCGAACTGCTTCCAGGAAGGGTTCCAGAGAGAGTGCGAAGAGCATTGGGGATAATGGGCATCCTTGTCTCGTACCATTCCGTATCAGGAATGAGTCTGTGAGCGCGCCATTAACTCTGACCCTAGCATTCGGTTGGTGGTAGAGTGCTTGTATCCACAGCATCATGTGGACTCCCATTCCCATCTCCCGCAACGTGGTCAGTAGAAATGACCAGTCAACCCGATCGAACGCCTTTTCGGCGTCCGTGGATAGGAGGAGGGTCTGGATCTTATGGTGTCGCGCTAGATGGTGGATGGAGAGAGTTCGTAGGGTGCTGTCTCTGGCCTCCCTCCCTGGTATGAATCCGGTTTGATCTGGGTGGACGAGCTTCGGCAGTCGGGGACCTAGTCTGTTGGAGAGTATTTTCGTGAATAACTTCACGTCTACATTGAGGAGTGAAATTGGTCTGTAGCTGCCGCACTGTTCGGGGTTCTTCCCTGGTTTGGGTAGAACTGTAATGGTAGCCGAGAGTGACTCATGGTGGAACTGGGCTCCCGTTGAGAGGGCATTGAGGGCCAGGGCGAGTTTCGGGATGAGTATGGTTTTAAACTTTTTATAGTACTCAAGTGTGAAGCCGTCTGGTCCGGGCGCGCGTCCTGTCTTAGCCGTCTTGATAGCCCCTTCTATCTCCGCCTCTGTGATCGGAGCTTCCATAGCGTCCCTCTCCTCCGGTTGGAGCCTAGTCGCGACGTGTGTCCTCAGGTAGTCCTGTATCCGTCTTTGTTTGTCCTCCTCACCCAGCTGATGGGCTGGTGGGGCTATGTTGTAAAGAGTTGCGTAAAAGTTCCTAAATTCAGTCGCGATCCTGTCCGGTAGTTGGGTGATTGTGCCATCCGTTGTGCGGAGCTTATGTACCTGGGCCAGGGTTTGGGATCCCTTGAGCATTTTTGCCAACAGTTTGCCGCCCTTGTTGGCGTGCTGATAAAAGAACACCTTTGAGCGTTTGATCGAACGGTAGTGGGTTTGGGTGATGTGGTCCCGTAGGAGCCTACGCGCCTCTAGTAACGCAGCATGCGTCGAAAGTAGCTGGGACCGTTTGTGTTTCGACTCCAATGTTGCAATCTTCTCGATGAGGTCGGCTATCTGTTGACGGTTTTCGCGCCGCTTCTTGGCTGTTAGTCTAAGTAGAGTGCCCCTGATGACGCTCTTATGTGCCTCCCAGATGGTGGTGTCCGACAGGTCGTCTGTTGTGTTCAGATCAAAGTAGCTGTTCAGTTCCTCGCTTACCTTATCCCGTATCCCCGGATCCAACAGGAGTGAGTCTTGCAATCTCCGCGCAGCAGGGCGCATCAGCCGCGAGTCCATCACCATGGTAACCGATCCGTGGTCTGACCAGAGAGCCGGTGCCATTTCCACCGACCGTAGCTTTGTAAGTTGGTCCTGTTGGAGGAATAGGTAGTCCAGTCTTGCGTACCGCTTGTGGAATGCTGAGAAGAGGGTGAATTCCTGATCCGTGGGGTGGGCAGCCCTCCAGCAGTCCACCAGTCTCAGATTGCGTAAGGACGTTTGAATG
This sequence comes from Pelobates fuscus, assembly GCF_036172605.1. Lineage (NCBI taxonomy): Eukaryota > Metazoa > Chordata > Amphibia > Anura > Pelobatidae > Pelobates > Pelobates fuscus. The sequence continues at coordinate 80,936,617 of NC_086325.1, read as the reverse complement.
TTCCTCAGGGCTCCCTGGGGGATGCTGCTGTGTCCCGTGGATGAATCTAGTAGCGGGTGTAGGGGGGTGTTGAGGTCCCCTCCCATAATCAAGGTACCCTCTGTGAAGGAGGAGAGTTTGGCCAGGGTCCTGCGGATATGTTGGGCTTGGTTGCTGTTCGGTACGTATAGTGTCGCGAATGTGTACACTCGCTCCAGAATTTCGCCCTTTAGGAAGAGGTAACGTCCCTGGGGGTCAGTCAGCCTATCTAGCTCCCGCAATTGAAGCTTTGCCGCGAGGAGTATTGCTACCCCTGCTCGTTTTGCGAGTGGGTGGTTGCTGAAGAATCCCATCGGGTACTCTCTGCTCTTAAGCGGCGGTGCGGAGCCTTCTTTAAAGTGGGTTTCTTGCAGAAAGGCCACCGCGATACGGTCCCTGCGCAAGTCTCGGAGTAGTTGCGATCGCCTCTCTGGGATATTTAATCCCCTGCAGTTCAGAGTCCGGACTCTGTATGGGTCCGGAAGGTAGGTCTTGTGGGCTCTGGTTGTCTGTGCGGCATTTGCCGGATGCGAGGCAGGGGGCACATCCATGTGTTGCATCAACGGTGTCGGGTCTCCTGGAGCCCCGTAGGTGTCCGCGGCCGCGAGCGCCCGGCGGTCCGGCCGATGCCGAGGTCGGGTGGGAAAGGGGGTGAGGTGGGGTAGTGGTGGGTAAGGGAGGTGTAGTAGGAAGCATCTCAAGAGAGAGACAGCTACGACACCTGGGTTTGGTGTCGGGTGCCCTTCCCGTCTGGGAAGGGAGGTTCGTGTGCCTGCGGTAGCAGGCAGCGACTCGGTCCACCAGTTATTCAACGGCGGTATCCCGTCGGCGCCTCACCGCAGGGTTTCAGTGTTCACACGAACTGAGGCGGGGGAGTGGTCTCTCCTACCAGGGACGCGTCTAAAGGCCCCAGTGAGTGAGCCCTATTGGTGTATATGTAACGTGGATTCGAGTGGTTGTCTACCATCGCTCAGCCACCGTGGGTGTAGCTTTGTATCTGTGATTGTTATTGGTGTAGTTATTGCTCGTGTTAGGGGTCGAGGTATGCGTGTATATTGGATTTTGCTTTTTGCTGCGGGGGAAGGTTAACAGCCCCCCTCCCACGTGGGGGATTGTGGGTGTCTTTGCCTCTGTCTCGGGGTGGTGCGTGCTCCCCAAGGAGCCCCATGAAGATGAGTGGGTTAGTTGCTTTGCCCGTCTCCGCCGGGGTGGAAGCTAAGTAAGTTGCCGTGTGTCTGTGAGGGTGGGGGCCAGGGGGGGGGGGGTGTGTCAGGCCTAGAATAGAAGGTCTCCGAACGTGGTCCCCAAGACCCCGCGTACATCGTCGTGACGTAGGGTGTGTAGTATGGGGACCAGCGTTGGGCACGCCCTGTCGTGTAATTCCCGCCCGGGATATCATGGTGTAGTTAAGTACGACATTAGATAGAGAGCAGGTACAGTACTCCCATGCACTATCGCCTGCGCAGAGGCTCACATTGTCACAGTAATGGTATATACATTGAATTCTACACCTAGCAATATCGTTACAGATGACATGTATCTAAGTCATTCAACAAAATATAGTGCGTGTTATTGTAGGTAAAGCCGAGTGTACGCTGCTAACCATTAACTTAGTGGGATGCAATATTATGCTTGCGTGTATATTGCTTTAGGTCTGGGAGGCCAGCCCCCATGCACGGCCGCCCAGGGGCAGCGGTAACAGCAGGGGGTGTAGCTGTGTGTGACAATAGATAGTGAGCAAGCAAAGGTATCGCATGTATTATTTCCTGCACTGAGGCATACCTCGTCCCAGTTGTAGCACACATATTACAGTCTACACCCACCGATACCGTTACATATGACGTCCATCCAAATCAGTCAAGAATAATAGTGCGTGTTACCTTCGGTGAAGCTAGATCTATGTCGCTGATCGTTAACTTAGTGGGACGTGGTACTCTGCTTGCGTGTAGAATGTGCCTTAGATCTGGGAAGCTAGCCCCTATGGGCGGCCGCCCCGGGGGAGCGGCATCCGCAGGAGGGCGGTCAGACTAGGGGGGTAGGTGCCGGGGAGAGGTCGGCCAGTGAATGTAGCGCTTACGTATATGCGTGGCAGGGGCGAGGCATATACCTCTCGCTTAGCTGTCGCTATGGTCATGGCTATGAGTGGTGTAGGGGTCGCCTCCCTGCCTAATGCACGTTTTCAAGGTGTGGGTATTGATCAACCTGCGCTCCTCGCAGGTGCTTGCGACATGTGACCGCCCGCGCCTCAACGAGGCAGTATGCTTCGATGTGGCGTGTGGCTCGGCTTGGGAGTTATTCTGTTCCCGTGACATTTGTCTGGGATCCCTAGGTCAGGCACGGGTGTGCCACCAGTAGCGCCTAAACTATAGTTACCGGGCCTGCATCACCTGTCAGGTAGCGTGGTCTATCTATGAACGAAGTTAACTTTCCCTACGTGGTGTAAGTGTGTTTAGCGGGACAACGTGCATGGCTCACCCTCCCCCCAAACCGGCTCAGAGCCGCACCAGAACTTTAACAAAACTTTTAACATATCATGAACAAAAGGCCCTCACTTAGTCCGGAAAGAAGTCCCCTCCAGATAGTCTCCAGGTGGTGACAGCGTTAACCCATTCCGCCGTGTGCCAGGTGGCGGTGGCGGCATGATAAGCAGTCCCAAGCCAATGCTTTCCTCCCCGTCCCCCACCCCAAGTTAGGCAATTGGTTAGGCCAGTATGTCGGAGGGGCATAAATGCCGCGGTCTTCAATGTGGGACAACAGGGGTGCAGGTGTAGTCTGAGGGGCAGAGGGGCCGGCATCCCGCGGGCCAGGTAGCAGCTTTATTGTGGCCTCCCCGGGTGGTAACCCATTCCGCTGTGTGCTAGGCGGCAGTGGCAGCATGATAAGTAGTCCCAGTCCAATGCTTTCCCCCCGTCCCCCACCCCAAGTCGGGCAATTGGTTAGGTCAGGATGTCGGGGAGCATAAATGCCGCGGTCCTCAATGTGGGTCAGCAGGGGTGCAGGTGTAGTCAGAGGGGCAGGGGGGCCGGCATTCCGCAGGCCAGGTAGCAGCGTTATTGTGGCCGCACCGGGTGGTAACCCATTCCGCTGTGTGTCAGGTGGCGGTGGCAGCGTGATAAGTAGTCCCAGTCCAATGCTTTCCCCCCGTCCCCCACCCCAAGTCGGGCATTTGGTTAGGCCAGGTTGTCGGGGAGCATAAATACCGCGGTCCTCAATGTGGGTCATCAGGGGTGTAAGAGTATTCTAAGGGGTAGAGGGGCCTGGGGGTGCTCCCCTGGGTGTTTGGGGGTTGTCCGGTTTTTTAGTGCGCCCCATATCTTGTGTTTATCAGTCAGATTTTAGCTGTTAGGAGCTTGGTGGCGTGGAGCTCAGGGTTTAGACGTCCATGTTGCTCGTGGTCTAGGCCACGCCCCCCTAAGTATATATATTTTTTTTTTACACTTATTTAATTTATTTAAATTTTATTTCCAGCCAGCAGGGGGACTAACTGTGATTACAGTTAGTCCCCCTGCTGGCAATGCACCAGCCAGCTATCCCGGCCATGTGATTGTGAGGTCCTCGCAAGGACCTCACTCTCACATGGCCCGGGGGGCTGAAGAGGGCGGACATGCCGCTGGGGGCTCCCTGGGAGTCCCCCCAACCGCGATTGCCGGCGTGGGATCGCCGGCGACCGGGTAAGTAACAAAAAAACGGAGGGCGGACAATTACACCCTGTGGCGTTTAGAGCCACTTTTAAAAGGACGTAATTGTACGCCCTCCGGTCTTAAGGGGTTAAAGGTTCACTGATTTATCTTTACATAAGTTCACACAGTAGATCAGTATGGTTATTGACCTCACACAAGTTATTTTATTTTATTTATTTTATAGTTTACAAGACAGATGTTTCTTACTCTCGAAACTCCTGCTAGGTCCCGCCAGCCAACAGGTATGCTCAGGCATTTACCAAACTGTGATAACCTATATAAAGGCTTTAACTAATCATACATGCTCAGCCTGTTATTATCAAAGCGTGTTTATGTTTTAAAAATGAACACATAGGCACGCAAAGGCTAAGCCTTCACGTATTTATATGTACGATGTTGGGGCGCTTGACTAAAGCCTGTACTCAAAAACAAAAATGCGCAATTAACCATACCACTGTTTAGCCTGTTTATATGCATATATGCGCTGTTGTGGCACATATCATTGTTTATGTACTTCCCTGCACAACAAAAATAAAGAATAAAAAAAAACGAAAAAACAGTAAAACGTATCACGACGATAAAATCACCAGTAAAAGTGCAGTTTTTGTATAAAAAAAAACAAATAAGAATGCTAACTTTGCAAGCGTTTGTGGCTAAATGGCTACTACAACTGGACATAACCCATTTTGAATACCCTGGGATGTCTGCTCTTTCAAATGGTATGTCATGGTGGGGTTAATTTTCATTTCTGGGCTTCCACACCGTCTCAAAGGCAACATAGCAAATCTGGAAAATAGCAATTTACTAAAAGAGAAGTTGGCAAATCTTATGTTTGGCCCAGTAACTTTCCAAATCACCATAAGAGCTGTACTTGAGGGGTACTGTTGTACTTGAGAGACATTACTCTACACAAATATGAGTGTTTTAAAGCAGTAACATTTGTTATACTGATAATCTCATTGATGAAATGGCAGTTTGTGTGAAAAATGCAAATAAACAAATATAAACGCTAATTTTGGCCAGGGTTTGTGAGTAAGTGGCTGGACATACCCCATTTTGAATACCGCTGGTTGTCTAATTTTACAAATGGTATACCATGATGGGGTTAATTTTCATTCCTGGGCTGCCATACGGTCTCAAAGGCAACATAGGCCCATCAAACCAGACAAATTTCAATGTGCAAACATGGAAAAGGGGAAAGCCCTACATTTGACCCCTGTAAATTAGCAAAAATCCATAAAACTTGTACTCAGGAGATATTGCTGAACACACATCGGGGTGTCCTTTGTTAGTAACACATAACAGGAACTGAGAATCCATGCCTAAAGTACAATGTGAGAAAAAAAATAACACAAAAAAATGACTACCCAAAAGTTTGATAACGTCTGGTGGTAGAATTAGTGCATGGAAAGTGTTAAAATACCACCATTTGAAATACCCTAGGGTGTCTTCTTTTCAAAAATATATGGTTTGATGGGGGTAAATTACATTGGCTGGCTTCAAAAATGTCCCAAATAGGACATGGGTGCATGATGACCAGCTGAGAATATTCCAAGTTGGAAAACTGGAATGTGCGCCGTCCAAATAAGGTATTTTAGCCCCCAGAAAACCAGACACAACTATACATGGGTGGTATCACTGTACTCGGGAGATTGCTGAAGATATAAAGGGGTGTTCTTTGGCAGTAACCCCTTAAAGTTATCAGTACATGTATTCTTAAATTACTGTGTCAAAAAAAATCACACTTTTTAATTTTATTTTCTATTTGGCATAGATTGGTGGTAAAATGGTTGCATAAAAGAGTCAAAATACCCCAGGTTTAATACCTTAGGTTGCCTTCTTTTAAATGTATATATATATATATATATATATATATATATATATATATATATATATAATGTGAAGGGTTATTCAGGGTTTCCTAACAGAGGTATCAGGGTTACAATGTAACTTTCATTTATTTTGAAAAAAAATGGTATGGAAATAGCAAAGTGCTACTTCAAAAAAGCTAAGAACATATTAACATTGGGTATTTCTAAATTAAGGACAACATTTTGAAACTATTTAGCACAGATGTTTTATGGCAGTTGTAGATGCGTAACAGATTTTGGGGGTCAAAGTTAGAAAAAGTGTTTTTTTTTTGTTTTTTTTATAGTAAATTAAATTATATGATAAAAATAATATCTTTAGAAAGACCATTTAATGTCGAAAAATGCATATAATATGTATGGGTACAGTAAATGAGTAAGAGGAAAATTACAGCTAAACACAAACACCGCAGACATGTAAAAACAGTCTGGTCACTAAGGGGTTGAATAAAATCCTTATTTAGAAAATAAATACCTTACTGTGCCTATTAGCTCTTCAAATATTGTTCCAACAAAAACTTTACATGTTTGACCCTTTTAACATTTGTGTTTCATTAGTGAACACCTTTTAATATTTTGGACACTGATGAAGTCTTATTCAATACTTTTTTCTGGCATCACTTCAAATCGTACAAAAAGCTAACATGAAGCATAAAATCAGGAACAGGTTGAAATTAATAGTCATTATATTAAAACATCTATTAAAATAATTGCTAGATTTTATTTTGCATAGTTTTGCGCTAGAGGGTATTGGTGAAGTCTCACTAATTGTAATATACAAGACTGATTATGTATCATTAAAGCTTATAATGTTTCTATATATATAAATGTGAAATCAAGTATGATCTCTGTGTATACGTTCTTAATAAAAATGGTTGCAGGGCCTCTAGCATCCCAATTAGTTTCTTATAAAACTATTCAGCTGAAACAAGAGTCTTAACCTAACTTCATTCTGATACCAGTCCACATTCAAAGTGATATAAATTGGTAATTTTTTTTGCAAAACAACTTTGCAAACTAGCAGAAGTACATAATGCTAAAATGCATTATGTGGAATCTATAAGAGAGAAGTTGTATAGATGGAAGGAGAACCCACCTGTATTGTAGGAGTGGGGTCTATATCCACCTATAGAAAATTATATACCTTCTTGGAGTGAACGTTACATAAAGGGGGAAGGGAAAGGGTATTAGACCTTTATTGGAAAAAAGTAGGAAAAATAAAAAATATAAATAATGTATAAATGGGTAGTGCAAAAAGAGATTGGATACTCTTAGAAGTCTTAAAAGAGAGTCTACCTAGGTTCTACCAATAAATCTCCGTATAAGTCCAGGATAAGTGCACTGTATCTAGTGATCATGCTACAATATGGACTTTAGGGCAGAAAAAGGGGGGGGGGGGGTGGTGAGGAAAAGAGGTGCCTGTCAGTGGTGATAGTGTGTCTAGTAGCAAGGAGTTGCCTGGTAGGAATTGAGATGTCAGTACGCCTTTGTCAAGAGCTGAGAGCTGCTTATGAAGGGAGGTATGTCCCTCCTCTTTAGTCCGGTCCGCCAAACGATGTCCAGGAGAAATGCTTGCTCGGGTGACGTCACCGACGATCCTCCCCCTCATAACGCTTATCCAATAAGGTACAGGAGACGTGGATTACACTCCGATCGGGGTAACGTCACTGAAAAACCTCCCCCTCATAACGCTTATCCAATGAGGTACAGGGAGGCGTGGATTACACTCCGATCGGGGTAACGTGACTGAAAAACCTCCCCCTCATAACGCTTATCCAATGAGGTACAGGGAGGCGTGGATTACACTCCGATCGGAGTAACAACACAGAACGTAGGACGGATCATGTAACCCGATTAAAGCAGATATTTAAAGTAGAGAAATGGCATGTGTGGCATCGAGGTATCACTAAACTGTGAAGTAAAGTTACAATGTATTAAAGTAAAGATTGTTTATATTTACTTGGTGTGAAAGTATGTTATTTATAGAAATATTTCTATAATAAATGTATACTTATATAAAGGTATAGAAACATTGAGTTCATTTGAACAGGAAACATACCTGAGCATGGTATAAAGTGAGTAATAAAAGGGTTGACCTCAAGGGGTCATTGGACAGGACCTTATTAAATATTCAGCAGATGAATTCAAAACACCAGTAAAGAAATAAAGTTGCAATGCCCCATAATGTGTACATTAAAGAAAAATCACTTGTTATAAGTATGTTCGACAAAGGGGGGATTTTCTATATAAAGGATCATGGTATTCATGTAGTGTTTAGGACATAAATGTTTTTAATGTTTTTTTTAAAGTTTTTTTTTAAATTAGTATCACTGTTGGTATCAGAGTTGGAAAAATAAAGTAAATTAAATTAAATTAAAAGGGAACGGGCTGCCGTTGGAGAGCAGTCTAGTCTATCCCGTTAAATAAATGGAGAGAAGGAGAAACCTTCATTAAGGCCTTTTGGTTTCAAAGTATTCAATTCATAAATCCACCTGCACTCCTTTTGGCGCAGTATTTTGTCAAAACCTCCCTGTCTTAAGTCTCGTTTAACTAGTTCTAGACCACAGAACCGTATATCCTTTGATGAGCCTCCATGAGATTCCTTAAGGTGTCTGGAGATTGGGGTCTCCAGACGATTTTTTGTGCATCTCACATGTTCTTTGATGCGTTCCTTGAAAGGTTTTTCGGTGACATTACCCCGATCGGAGTGTAATCCACGCCCCCTGTACCTTATTGGATAAGCGTTATGAGGGGGAGGATCGTCGGTGACGTCACCCGAGCAAGCATTTCTCCCGGACATCGTTTTGCAGACCGGACTAAAGGGGAGGGACATACCTCCCTTCATAAGCAGCTCTCAGCTCACTCACCTTTCAGGTCTTGATAATGGCGTACTGATACGCCGAAACGCGCGGCGAGCGTCCTTGATGCCGATGCAATGATTTCAAGCCCTACCTTTTGCCGGCTTTTTTAACCTTTATTTAAAAGTTTCTTCACCTTCGTTCTACCTATGTTTGTTCTACCCTTATCAACATCTCCATGATTTAACAGAGTTAGGCTGGGGGAGGGTTTATTGTGAGGCAGCCTTGAAGCAGCAGTGGTTGTTAGCTCTCTCTATTATGGGAGCTAGTCAGTTAGTCTAGGGCTTCATAGACTTTGTGTGTGGCGTTCAACAGACCATACGCCCTATTGGGCGTTTTACCTATATACTAGAGGTCCTTACCCTTACTAACAATTAATATACCTCTAGTATCAGTATTTTAGTGGAGATATCTATACTCTCTATAGAGAGAGATTTACCCTCTCTCCATTCTACACATTTCACTCCATACCTTTCGTGATAATTCCAATGATAGCAGCTCTCTGCCTCTACTGACATCTCAATTCCTACCAGGCAACTCCTTGCTACTAGAAACACTATCACCACTGACAGGCACCTCTTTTCCTCACCCCCCCTTTTCTGCCCTAAAGTCCATATTGTAGCATGATCACTAGATACAGTGCACTTATTCTGGACTTATACAGAGATTTATTGGTAGAACCTAGGTAGACTCTCTTTTAAGACTTCTAAGAGTATCCAATCTCTTTTTGCACTACCCATTTATACATTATTTATATTTTTTATTTTTCCTACTTTTTTCCAATAAAGGTCTAATACCCTTTCCCCTCCCCCTTCATGTAACGTTCACTCCAAGAAGGTATATATATTTCTATAGGTGGATATAGACCCCACTCCTGCAATACAGGTGGGTTCTCCTTCCATCTATACAATTTCTCTCTGAGTATATTGACCTGGGGTAAGCCCCAATATACCTTTGTAACCTCTATAAAGGCTGGGGAGTTGGCTAGTCCGACACCCTGTATTGCCTGTTGCTCTCATCTATTTTTGGAATCTATAAGATGTAATATATCTACGCAAAATGTAACAATCGATCTGGGCAAATTTTCTTTCCAAAGCAGACTGAATGTGTGTTTTAACAACAAACATCACATTAATACCAAGGCAAAGTAATGTGTAAATGTATTATTTAGTATTGTATTGTTTGAATAACCACTAGTTATAGTTAAAGTGTTCAGTTTTATTGTAATTTCAGTATTTTTTCACTAGTGACTTGTCCATGGAATGCTGATAATTTAAATTCTATTCCATGCTCTATAAAAGTATATTTTTATTTATTTAATATACAAGAGGGTATATGGTTTTAAGAAGATTTGTTTAACAGAAACGACATGGAAAGGAATCAGATTTGGTGCTAAAAGTAAATAAGCAGGTTTGGAAATGTTCATTTAAAGATATTCTGTAGTGTTTAATATGACATATCCAGCAATGGAATATGTTGTTTCTTTTTTAGGGAGGCACATGCGAAAATAAAGTCTGGCCATATGCCAAATTCAAACCTTGCCAGAGAAGAATCATTTAATTACTCAGAGTAATAGGATCACCATGTGTAATTGATTTCACTCTGGCAGCATGTAAGTTCTTCACACTGGCAGGCAGCACTATTCAAATGTTGCCTAATAGCTTAAAGGAAGAATAGATGTCCAACAAAAAAAAATTGTAGATCTGAGAAAACAGAACATAACAGGGTCTGGTTAATTTGTTAATAGCTGTAGTTATCCAACTGAAACCTAGAAACTATTAGCGATAATAACAATTTCAAACTTCTTAGCATGAGGATACTAAAGGAACACTATAGTGTCAGGAATACAAATATGTATTCCTGACACTATAGTGTTTAACTAACTATTTAAGTACCTGGCTCCCCTTAGATCACATGGGGAAAGGTGTTTTTACTCGCCAATTTTGCCACAGCTGGCTCTTCCTCCATGGCTGCAATCATTAATTTTGATGACCTCAGCCAATCCAATGCTATACCATAGGAGAGCATCGGAAGGCTATTGCACATGCATGGCAAAATACCATGCTGCGCCAATCAGCATCTCCTCATAGAGATGCATTGAATCAATGCATCTCTATGGGAAATGTTTAGCGCCTCCATGCAAAGTGGGAAGACGCTGAACGCCAGTGCTGCACACTGTTCAGGACTAGACTAGGAAGCATCTCTAAGGGCCATCTGGATGGCTGCCACCAGATATGTTCCTAGGCATCAATATAAACATTGCCTTTTCTCTGAAAAGACAGCATTTAATGTGCTCAGCCAGCAGGGACATGCTACAGACATCAGAACCACTGCATTAAGCTGTCGTGGTTCTGGTGATTATAGTGTCCCTTTAAACAATCCTTTTGACACTGTTTGTTCCTTGCTATGGATTCCCCCTAGAATAAAGATGTGCTATCTTTAATAGGAACAATGAGTAAGTACAGAAAATGATGACAATGTATGTGGTGTGGGGGGAGCTTAGTGAGTACTAGGAAAGAAGATTTTAAAGTTTGTGATTACTGAAATTTTGTGACCTACATGATGAAAACAGATACATTGGGTTTAGAGATAGAAGAGAGAAAAGAACCTAGAGTATGTGTACATATAAAAAAACACAACCTGTTTCTGATGGACTTCCTCACTGAACACCTGAGTGCATCCTTTTATTGATATGGAGAGAATGGTGCAATGTGCACATCTCAGTTCTCCCTACTTTGGAGTTTTAATGCATGGAAGACTCATTATCTTATGTAAGATGTCCATCTGAAAGGAGGTGTTGGCACATACATATTTGCCTCCAAGGTGAAGATTACAGTCTGCACAACAATCAGAGAGAATGTCTTCAAATTTGCCTCCTGCAGGTACATGAACTCACTCACACAGAGCAACATTTTCCCATCCTGCTTTATTCTTTGTGCGAGAGAGAGGGAGAGAGTGGAGGGAGTAGAGAGTGGAGAGATTATTACCTTGGTCATAGTGTAGCAAAGTTAGTATGTTTTGGGTTACTGTTTTCTGATTAACAGAACTGTTTTTCTGATTAACTTATGCTCCAATCTAAAATGGGCAGACATGCTATGACCTTCATAGCCTCTTCTGATGTTCTTGAATTCACTTTTTTAGTGGTCTTCCAGTCTTTCTACATGTACAGTGTAATAAATATATGGCTTTGTTAGAGTAGCATGTAATCACATCTCAAATTTGATATTTTTCTCCAGTATAGTGGGACTCAGGGCCAGCACTTCCTATGGGCCAATTGGTCAGTGTGTGTGTGCCTGCATGTGTCAGTGTGGGCATCAGTTAGCATGAGTCAGTGTGTGTCAGTTTGCATGGGTCAGTGTGCGTCAGTCTGCATAGGTCTGTGTGTGTATCTTTATGGGTTCAGTGTGGGCTTTCGTCAGCATGGGTCATTGTGGGCATCAGTCAGCATGGGTGTGCCAGTCTGCATGGGTCAGTGTGTGTTTTTGAGTATCAGTTTGCATGGGTCAGTGTGTGTGTGTCTGCATGACCAGTGTCTGCAGGATAGTGTGGGCATCAGTCATCATGGGTCAGTGTGGGCCTCAGTCATCATGGGTCAGTGTGGGCGTCAGTCATCATGGGTCAGTGTGGGCGTGTGTCAGTCTGCTTGAGTCAGTGTGTGTTTCAGTCTGCATGAGTGGGTGGAGCAAATGAGGCACCAAAGATTTTTTTTGACCTAGGGCGGCAAAAATCCGGCCCTGGTGGGTCTTAAATTCTGTGCACCTCCTATCTACATTGGCGTTGCAAGATCCCATTAATAAAATCTATTCTCTAAATGAAAGGGATTTGTTTTACTACTCTTTTTATCACATAGTGGGGGCTAATATAGATTTCATGTTTGAAACTGGGGGCTAATATAGATTTCATGTTTGACGCCCCTCTCAAAACTATACTAGGATTTTCAAGTAATATTTTAAAAATGAACTCATCCTGTCTCAAAACCAGCCATGATTTTATGATTTGTTGGATATGCTGGGCTTGGTTATTATAGTTAAAAAATTGTAGATATCCATTCCTTCTTCTGCTGATTCCACTGTTTTTCTATATTCTAAAAGGTCACTTCTCTCCATTTTTTTTTACTTCTTCCATTGCCCATTCTACATTATCCTTATTGTATTTCTTTTTCATAAATTTTTCTTTTAACAAGTTGCCTGATTGTAGAAGTCCGTGCAATTCCTTTTGATTTTTGTAAATTGATTCTTTGGTATATTGGTATATTCCCTAGCCATGTGTGATAGTGGCAACTCACCTTGAGAATATAAATGTTGACATCCACCTTTGTAAAGAATTTTTTAGTTTTCAAAATCCCTTGGTCAACAAAACAAATCCAGGTATTAATTTGCTCAATACTATGTTCAGCCTTAAGTGTACTCCTCCAGGTAATCTAGTTAATAAAATCTAAAAACTTCTTCAATTCTTTTTCCGGTCCACTCAAAATAAAAAATAAAAAAACATATCATCTATAAATTGCCTATAGTTAATGAGGTTTAAACTCTAGCCATGCTCTGCCCATATATACTCATCCTCCCATCTGACAACTAGGCATAGCTGGGTAAAAACCTCATTCCCATGGCAGTCCTGACTTTCTGGATAAAATAATGATCCTCAAACATAGTTACATAGGTACATAGCTGAAAAGAAACTTGTGTCCATCAAGTTCAGCCTTCCTCACATGTGTATTTTGCTGCTGATCCAAAATAAGGCAAAAAAACTGTTTAAAGCACTTCCAATTTTGCAACAAACTAGGAAAAAAAATCCTTCTTGACCCCAGAATGGCAGCTATTACCCTACAATGAAAAATTATATCCTTGAATATTCTGTTTCTGCAAGTATGCATCTAGTTGCTCTTTGAACATCTGTATGGACTCTGATGAAACTACTTCTTCAGGCAGAGAATTCCACATCCTTATTGTTCTTACAGTAAAAAAAAACCTTTCCTTTGCCTTAGACGAAATCTTCTTTCTTCCAGTCTAAGCGCATGACCTTGTGTCCTATGTAAAGTCTGGGTTGTTAATAGATTTCCACACAATGGTTTGTATTGGTCCCGAATGTATTTGTATAATATTATCATATCCCCTCTCAGGCAACGTTTTTCTAAACTAAAGAGTTTAAATTTGTTAACCTTTCTTCATAGCTGATATGTTCCATTCCTTTTATTAATTTTGTAGCCCGCCTCTGAACTTTTTCTAGTGATATAATATCCTTCTTTAGAACAAGTGACCAAAATTGCACAGCATATTCAATATGTGGTCTTACCAGTGATTTATAAAGAGGCCAAATTATATTCTCATCCCGAGAATGAATGCCCTTTTTCATGCATGAAAATACCTTACTGGCCTTAGCCACTGCTGATTGGCATTGCACATTGTTGCATAGTTTGTTGTCTATAACAATCCCCAAGTCTTTTTCGTGTGTTGTTATCCCTAATTCACTTCCATTAAAGGGACACTGTAGGCAACCAGACCACTTCTGCTCATTGGAGTGGTCTAGGTGCCATCTCCCACTACTCCTAACCCTGTAAGTGTAATTATTGCAGTTTTTTTATAAACTGCAATAATTACCTTGCAGGGTCAACTCCACCTCTAGTGGCTGTCTACTAGACAGTCTACTAGACAGCCACTAGAGGTCTCTTTCTGGTCCATAGCACAGAAAATGAGGACCTCCAGCGTCGCTCAAATCCCCATAGGAAAGCATTGGAATTCGTTTTCAATGCTTTCCTATGGGGAGACCTAATGCGCATGCCCGGAATTGCCGCGCATGCGCATTAGGTCTCCTCGGCCGGTGGGCGGAATCAGTCTCGCCCGCCGGCTGACGGAACCAGTAGGAGGAGCGGAGCAGAGGAGGAGACAGCGGCGAGGGACATCGCCGCTGCCTCAGGTAAGTGACTGAAGGGGTTTTCACCCCTTCAGTAACTGGGGATTGGTGGCTGGGAGGGAGAGGGACGGGACGGATCATTTTCCTGGCACTGGAGTTTCCCTTTAAGGGTATACGTTGCTTGTGCATTTTTTACGCTGAAGTGCATAACTTTGCATTTTTCAACATTAAATTTCATCTGCCATTTGAGTGCCCAGTCCCCTAGTTTATCTAAATCCCTTTTGCAGCAAAGTAATATCTTGCTCGCATTGTATTACTTTACAGAGTTTTTTGTCATCTGCAAACACTGAAACATGACTTTCAATGCTTTTTTCAAGATCATTTATAAAGATGTTAAATAGAAGGGGTCCCAGAACAGAACCCTGAGGGACACCACTTGCCACCTATGTCCAGCTTGAAAATTTACCATTAATGACAACTCTTTGTACTCTATTGTTAAGCCAATGTTCTACCCGTGAACAAGCATTTTCATCTAGACCAATTTCCTTGAGTTTAAACACTAATCTATTGTGTGGAACTGTATCAAATGCCTTGGCAACATCCAAATAGATCACATCCACTGCAACACCCTGATCTATACTTCTACTTACTTCTTCGTAGAATGCAATCAACATAAAAACATTATTGGTTAAAATCAATAATATCCCTTGTATCACAAAATCTACTTGTTGTTGCGGTAGTAGTTCTTGTTTCTCCAAGACTTCCCTGCAGGCTCTACATTGTCATGATCTATACAGGTATATAGGGTGTTGATGTCAATCTCATACCCTCCTTACATTAAATATATTTTCCCTACAGGAGTGGTTAGTCCGGTCTGAGGAAAGGCCTCTGTGCGCTTACAGCACAACTTGGAAACTGTGGCCTGCCCAGTCACATGAGTAGCAGCTGGGCACTTTGATGAGTGGAACCTCTAATACACCATTGCTTCCCAAGAGTTGAGCCATTGCTATTACTTTGCCTCTGTAAGGGGTTTGTTGCAGCCACTGGGCTGTTTGCCAGACAGCTGTTTTGTAATGTGTATTTTCCAGCGTGTTTGTTCCATTCAAATGTCTAGGCATCCTGTCTTATGTGACCCTATTGTGTTTTCTGTTGCAGAGGCCCTCTTAAATTGTTGTTACTCTGATTGCCATTATGCTGCTTTGCAATTGTGCTTCTGCCAGGGTTCCATTAAGTTCACCTTGCTCTTATCTCTTTATGTTGTTCTGTTATGTGTTCAATGTCCGCACATTAGACGTTGATGCTTTCTCCTTAAGCCCTGTGTGGGTTTCCTTCTCTATTTCTAAGAGGATCAAAGTAATTTTGGGTTCTATCTTGTGTC
Source organism: Pelobates fuscus (assembly GCF_036172605.1). Lineage (NCBI taxonomy): Eukaryota > Metazoa > Chordata > Amphibia > Anura > Pelobatidae > Pelobates > Pelobates fuscus. The sequence goes on along the minus strand of NC_086325.1, from coordinate 80,920,965 downwards.
CAATTTTTCAGGATGAACCTTAATTTCAGTTTCTTGGTATTTGGCGGTGACAGAGTCTTTGCGTCCTATTTATTTTTTGTTTCTTTCACTATCAGATGTATATTTTTCTGCTAAACAAGTTTAATTAGATTGTTCCTATTCAGTGACATTGTTTCTAATCTATATCATCCTGTTTCCCTCACTTCCTTTTTAGTTACACACCCTGTTCTAAATTATTATGCAAATAATGTTTTCTCATTTAACTAAACATTTGATGTAAATAACAGTCAGCATAATTCTCATGTTATCAACTATTAAGAGTACAATTCAAATTTTATTGAACAAGCCTCCTAATGATAACAGTATTTTTTTTTAAACATAAAAATCTTACAATGCACTGTTCCAAATTATTACGCACATTAAGTTTCAAAACACTTTATAGGTTGTAAAGAACTGAAAATTGTAATTTGTTGTGTTTGCAGCATATTTACTGAAATCAAAAGCAATTTCAATCAAACTTATAACAACATTTTAACTTTTTAAACATTTTAACAGGTAACGTTACATTTTAACATAGGACCCCTTATTTGATAGCAGCTTCACAAGTCTTTCATCCATTGAAATTGTGAGTTTGTGGACAGTTTCTGCTTGAATTTGTTTGCAAGATGTCAGAATAGCCTCCCAGAGCTGCTGTCTGGATGTAAACTGCCTCCCACTCTCATAGATCTTTTGTTTGAGGATGATCTAAAGTTTCTCAATAGGATTGAGGTCAGGGGAGGATGGAGGCCACACCATGACTTTCTCTCCTTTTATCCCCATAGCAGTGGTCAGTCAGAAACTCCACATACTTTGCAGAGGTCATCTTTAAACCTTCGGGGACCCTAAAGGGGCCGACCAGCTCTCTTCCCATGATTCCGGCCCAAAACATGACTCTACCACCACCTTGCTGACATCGCAGCCTTGTTGGAACAGGGTTGCCGTCCACCAACCATCCACTACTCCATCCAGCTGGACAATCCAGGGTTGCACGGCACTCATCAGTGAACAGGACTGTTTGAAAATTAGTCTTCATGTATTTTTCTGCCCAATGCAGCCGTTTCTGCTTGTGAGCATTGGTTAGTGGTGGCCGAATAGAAGGTTTATGCACAGTTGCAAGACTCTGGAGGACTCTACACCTTGATGTCCGTGGGACTCCAGAGGCACCAGCAGCTTCAAATATCTGTTTGCTGCTATGTAATGGTATTTTAGCAGCTGCTGTCTTAATCCGATGCATGGATCTGACAGAAATCTTCCTCAATGTGCCATTATCTGCACGAACCCTTCTGTGCTCTGAATCAGCCACAAATCTCTTAATAGTGCGATGATCACGCTTACGTTTTTGTGAAATATCTAATGTTTTTATACCTCGTCCAAGGCATTGAACTATTTCACTCTTTTCGGCAGCAGAGAGATCCTTTTTCTTCCCCATATTGCATTAATAATGTTTAATAATGCTTAATAATGTGGAACACCCTCCTTTAGTAGATTTTCCATACATTGGGCTCACCTGGCAATCTAATTATCACAGGTGTCCGAGATTGTTTTCAGTGATCAAAAGAGCCCTGAGACACAATGCCATCCATGAGTTAAACTGAAAAACAAAATATTTAATCTTTGTGACACTTAAATAGAATTTGCATAATAATTTGGAACAGGGTGTAGTTTGTATATATCATTGTATATATCATTTTAAAAAGATAGGAAGAATATAGGCATTAATAATATTAATTATGCCTAACCAGCTCAGCATTAAGTTGTCCCACTTTTTTAGAGTAAGATTAGTTGATCTAATTGTTTTCAAAACATTAGCTTTGGCAATTATATCTAGTTTATTAGAAAGCAAAACACCCAGATAATCAAAACTCTCCTTTACCTCCGTAATCTCATATATATCCAGTATTTGTTGTTTAATGTCTGAATAACAATTTTAAACATGGCCAAAGGCTTAACTATATTTTTTTATAGTTTGATATCTCACAGAAATAAAGTATTTTGTTCATCAAATACTCAACATAAATAATGGGGTTAGTCAGACTCCTCTAATGAGTGGATTTGTCCTTATCCTCACAGCAAGTGGCTCCATAAATAAGATATCAGATATTGGAGAGAGGGAGGAACCCTGACGGGTGCCATTGCCCAAGGCAAACCAGTCGGAGCATAAATCTACTCACATCACTCTAGCCATTGGGCCTTGGTATATTGATTTAATTTCTGATATCATCCACCCGCAAAAGCCAAAGGACTCCAGTACCTTAAACATCTATCCCCATCCGACCCTGTCAAAAGCCTTCTCTGCATCCAATGACAAGGTCAGAAGGGGATGGCCAGTATTCACTCTCCAATGCAGTATGTTAATTATGCACCTCATATTGAGACTTGCTTGTCTAGTGGGGACAAAGCCAATCTGACCTTCATGCACAAGACAGGAGAGCACTGTTTTTATCCTTTTAGCCAGAATTTGCAAAAATAACTTAGAACCTACATTTATCAGATAAATCGGACAGTAGTTTTTGACTTCCTGAGGATTTTTATCCTTTTTAAGAATCGGTAATTGTGACGGACCGACTACACCCCGACCGAGTACCTCCGTCAATCGCTGCTTCCTAGTACTGTTGAGTTCCATAAGCACTGTGCTTGAACACCATAACCACTGTAAACTGCATGAACTGCCACAGCTTGTCTGTACAGCGAGGGAGCTCTAACCTCTCTTCTCTGCTCCCTCGCGGGCTGTCTACTGATGCCTCCTGCGGCATCAGCAAACATTGCGTGAGGGAGCAGAGCAGAGAGGTTAGAGCTCCCCCGCTGCGTCTGATTAGCACACAGCCGCCCGCCAAAGTGAAGCCGCACTGGACCCCAGGGACAGATCCACACCAGCTCTCCAGGTAGGGAGTCTGGGTGGACATTTACTATTAATAATTTGTGTGTATGTGCGTGTGTCTGTAAGTGTATGTGTGTATGTGTGTGTGTCTGTAAGTAGCGCTTCCCTCCTGCCGGTCACTGAAATCTTGCGCCCGCAGAGCTGTTTGCGCCCGCCCGCCCAAAAGGAGAAATCCTCTCAAAAAGAGGATTTAGCCGCCAAAATCCCTACCGCCCACCTGGAATCCTGAAATGTCCACTAGTGGGCGGTAGGGACCAGGTTGACGACCCATGGTTTAATGAGTTTTCTATGAATTAATTTATATCATTGTACATGTTAGTGTGTTAATGAAGTGCTAACAATTATGATGGGTCTGTATAGAGGATGCAGCTGTGAAACTACAGAAAGAACACTGATATATTTTAATGCAGTACAGCACAGATACAATTGCCCTGCCAAAAATACAATCACTGCTTCTCATTAAAATAGGAGGACCATTTCACCCAGACTGCTTCATTGAGATAAAGTGGTCTGTGTGAATTTATCTGTCCTTTAAGTGTTTTTTTATCTTTAAAATTCTGGAATTAGGCTTGTCGTAATTGTCAGCACAAGACTCATAAGGCTCTTAGTTCAGCACTGTATATACACAAAGACTATATACTAATAATATAAATTTCATTTTTTTTTTATTATATTGAAAGTTTAAACATTATTATTTTGTTAATTTGGCACTGTCCCAAATCCCTATGCATATTTAAATAATTGAAGGGTTTTTATTAACAGTACATTAGCCATTTAAGTGTAATCTCACCTGCCACGTCAAGGCAAAACCTCTTAGTGGAGTCCCACACTAACAATTCACCTTGCTGCTTTCAGCTATAATAAAAAAAAAAAAAATTTAAAAAAATAATAAATATATATTTTTTTAATTCTTTATTTTTGCACTGACAGTCATGCCGTAAGGTGAAAAAATATATTTTTAAACCAATACTGTGTGTTGCCCTCTGATTATAGAATGGCAAACAATGTTCACACAGAAATGGCAAAATAGATTATGTTTGGTCTAGGAGACACAACTTCTGCCTTTTTACTTTTGTCCAAATGTCAGTGTCCCAAATTCGCACACATCCTATGAATTAATAAGCAACCACTTATGTTTTGCCACTATTGGCAAAAATCAGTTCCTCAAAATTAATTATTTAGTTATATATATTTTGACTTTTCTTGGAGAATATTTTTTTTAGCAAAAGTAGATAATGCAATAACATAAATGGTTCCCCTTCACAAAAAGAAAGTACAATGAATCCATCAGATAAAGAGTTATAGAGGGATGCTAATTTTGGATAGTAGTCAACATCTTTTCAAACTCTTTGATACTTAACAAGATGTGACTTACTTGTGTAACATTTCTGGTACTCAGAGAAATTAGACATCTTCCCTGTGTTCTTTTGTGATACTTTCAAGGTAATTGGCTATTAAAAGTTCCTTTTATCACACTCACTAAACTTTAGTACTGACAACCTTTTATTCTGTGTCTCTGTATCATATCTGTCACAATTATTATTTTCGTACACCTGAGTAGATGTTAATTTTAAACTATTGGTGTATTCTGTGATTTGGAGTCTGTCATAGTTAATTTGTCATATTAGGCTTATTTCTAGGAGAAATAGATGTATACTCTGTCTTTATATGCTCTATTGATCTAGATAAAACATTTTATGTTTACATTATAAATACAACCTAAGATTTTTTTTTTCTAGAGGAAACTTCACAGACCCCAAAGTATTTTTCTCTCTCTCATTATAGCATAATTTGTTATAGCATATATTGGCTGGTTAAAGCTGTGGTAACTTCACCGCCTTAAAACTGTGAAACTCAGGTTTCAATCCTGGTCAGACTTTCTCACCCATTAGGGTCCTTACAAGACCACTAATGGTATCTAATGATAAATATTCACCTACCTTAAATTCTCCTGGATTGTAAGCTTTCTATAATATAATACTACAACAGAAAGATACATATATAAACTTAATTTGGCATCTAAGTATCTTCAGTTTGTCTGTGTATCTGATAATGACTTATGGTTCAATTATGTTTTTTAAAAGCAAGTATTAAAGTTCACACATGCTTTGTGTATGTAATTTTATGGAAGAATGGGCAAAAATATTGATCACAATAATATTACAGGAGCATATGTCCAGTTTAGATGCTTAGGTGTTCAAATATATTGGTAATACTCATTGACCAGAAAATATCCAACCAAAAATAGATAATGAAAGGTCAAATAAATTAGTCCTATCTACCCTCCCGCACCCTAGTAATAGTCAAGGTGCATTCATGTGTAAATTTGAAAAAAATAATACTTTCTATCAGAAGTCTTAATTTTTGCCAAGTTACTAGTGGTGCACGCAGGCAAATAGTACTTATCACTCATAAAAAGTAAGTTAATGATAATTTGAAAACATGCACCCTACTGGATGCACACAAATGTAAATTTTGTTTAAAATCAGTACTTTGTAAATATTCCAAATCATATACTTTATATAGAGTTTGTATTAAAAGAGCACTCATTTTACATCAGCTAGTGAATGCATTAGGGCGGTTGTTGCAGATGTGCTTGGCCAAGGAGACCCAGGTCCCTGGGACATACTGCATAGAGGCTGTTGTGTCCAACAGCCATTTAAGAGTACAAGCTTTTAAGTGTGGAACTTTTGAGAAGGTTCATCTCTGCATGGCAGACAGCCTGCCTGAATTTAAGTAGCTGAGAAGTACAGAGGCTGCTGTAACAGAGATCTAGTCTATCTGTGAGTGCAAATTGCACAAACCATGTATACACAACTCTGTGAACTGAAAGAATACGTCTAAAATAGTGTATTCAAGATTTCCATAGTGAAGGGGTTAAAGAGGACCTGATGAATGTCATTGAGACATTATTTATTATAGGAATTATAGAGATGATAAATGAAAATATGCAATACATGTATAAGTAAGGAACAAATAGTTATAATCATGTTATTAATAAAATAATGGAATGCTCATAGGAAACCATTTGATGACCCTCATGATTTTAGTTGTTAAACACAGCTGAGAGTGTATTTATTCAACATGTAACAATATAAAACTGAGGTACAATGTGTACTTTTGGAAAACTTAATTTCAACACTATCAAAGTTGATCTATGATTTACTTTTATCAGTAAATGTAAACACATTACTTAAATGGACACTCCACTACCCAAATACAAAATAAATAAGAAAAACACGGATTAGTAGATATACCCCAAATGAAAACTTGCATACATTTCATTGTGCATTTTGTTTCATTGAGGGTTATATCTAAAACCAGTCTTCAAAATGTATAGTTCTATTGTCTGCAGCCTTTGCAAGCCTCCCCCTTCTAACCCTGCCCAAACTTTCTGCCGCTGTCTAATCACAGACTTCCTGATGAAGCCCAATGAGAAGTATTTTCAAGGCACGTGCTATGCTTAATTGCTGCATCTTGAGTGTATCTCCACTGAGCTAACCAAACCAGGAAATAAAATGCAAAATTAAAAAAGTAGGCAAACTCTTCACACATAAATCGTTTAATTGAGCTAAAGTGATTTAAGGGTCTGGAGTGTCCTTTTAAGCAGTGGATTAGCAAACTAGCAGATCTTTAGTTAATAATAAGAAGGAACTCAATCAAAATATTAAAGGGACTCCGTAGGCTCCATAACCATTTCAATTAATTGAATCAGTAATAATGCCTAGAGTCTCTGGTGGCTAGGTCCCATAGTGATGTCAAATAGTTTACTCAACATTTAGCAGAGATACTTGATCCCCGGCAGTATGTAGCCTGGCCCCGAATGACGATATGGCAGTTTGGCAGTTAAATTCAGCCTGACTTGAGGTGAAGAATTCCCTATCACCACATCATAATTGGAGGCAAGTCTAAAGGCTGCTAGGGGTATACCAAACACCTTAACCATTTCAATTAGGTGTGTCCTTTTAATGTGTACTTAGACTATAAAATGATGGTCTAACAAACTGATAATGTCACATCATGCTGATATATTGAACCCTTTCAGTGGATGTTAATGAATTAGCTGTTTGTTTTCATAACTGGACCTATAATAACCTCCAGTTTTGACTTCTTTGTTCCGGAAAAAAATCCCTCATGCATTATAGGAACTTAAGGTAATTGCCCTTTCGCTTTGTCAGTAATCCATCTTTTCTCTTGAATAATAGAATGCAGATTCACATATGTAACTGCATCAGTAAATCATTGTCTTATAATAGAAAAAAATTAATTCACAGACTAGCAAGATCTAAATAAAAGAAACACAAAAGGGCTTGTTGCAAGAAAAGATAAAAAGCTATACCCCAGGCAAAACAGTTAAACTAACCATAAGAGTGTTAATATTGAACAGAGAGAAAATCTTTGTAACCTCTGCACCAAACACAAGAATCTTAAATCAAAGAGTTTACTAAGAATATTAAAATTACTTCTTGTTCAAGGCTGGCAAGTAACAAATAGGTACATTTCTTTGTCATCAAAGCTCTTTTATAACATAACAACTGTTATGTGGAAAAGCATGTCTCAGATATACACAGTGGGCATTGAACTGAAAGTCAGAACATCTCAGTTGGTATTGAAGTACTTTATGTTTTCTTTCTCACAAATTGTGATTCATCAAGATTTGTCTATGTTTGACAATACACGCTCCTTTGTTCACAGTGTGAGAATATTTATGGGGTGATAAATATTAAAAATAAAGTTTTCATAATGATCAACAATTAATTTAATAATTATTATATAACAAATTGATATGTTGGCACTGTCTCCCCGATTAACGATACAAAGCTCAGAATTAACCACTATTTTAATTCTTAGATCCTAGAGGAAGTTTCAACAGAAGATTTTTATTTCACACATTAATTACAAATTAATTATAAAAATATAATTTGTTGTGACAATAATAATAAAAATTATAGTAATATGTAACATGCGTGACAATCAGTGAATAATTAGGTGTAACATAATTATACTATATGGCAGTGGTTTAACACAATATAGACCATTAAAAGCAACAGTTATGTGTACAGTTGTCAACAGTTTAAGATTTACGACAGGACACTCCACTTAGAAACCAAATTCACAGAGAAGACAGAAGTTCACAGCAGTACACAGCAGTGCAGCATAAAGCAATAAAAACTCTGGCTGACAGTCAAATCACACTGAATAAACTCTTCCACTGCTGGCTACAATACGCATAGTCAAGATATCCTAGTATGTTGCAATTTTACAATATATTACTAATACTAGATCATTTGACCATTCCTAGGACCATCCAATAAGAATAATTCTACCAGATTTTACGTTTGCCGAATTTTAACTTTCCTAAATAAGATTCACTATCTTCTATCAGAACAAGTCAATACCTCTGGATAAAATTTTGGTATGCTAACATTTGGCAAATTTACTGTTAATATATTGTTATCTTTATTCCACCTGCAGGAATGGCATTTTTATAACCATATATTCCTTAGCTAATTATGATTTCTAATAATTGAAATCTGACAAAGATTTATCCAAATATATATTCCTGCTATTAGTAAAAAATAATTAATTTAATTTTATTAAATAAAACCAGCATAATTACCAGTTATGTTGTAGATTTTCTATCAGATGCGTAGATATATTCCAGGAATTTTGAATGCAAGTATGATGAGAGGATTATGAGGATGATAATATATAAAAGTTCTGAAATTGTGTGAGTTTGCGTGAGTTTAAGAGTCAGAGTGTCCAAGAGAGTGTTTGAATGAGAGTCTTGAGTACAGTCCAAGAGTGTAATTGTTGTGTCCCAGTGTGTTTCAGAGGGTTTCCAAAAGTCAGATTGTATCCTCTCTTCCCTTTGTCCTTACTTTATAAAGGGGAACATTCTCTGCACGTCACTAGTTGATATGACCAATAGGGAACTATGGGTGTGTCATCCCTACAGACTATCATCTAGATTTTGGTCAGTAGGTGGTGCAATTACATCACTGAAAGTTCTTGTCATGGGGTCCATTTACCTTTTTGTATAATGGGTTAACTGTATTTGGTGATGCGTTTGACATAATTTTGTTATCTTTTTATGGCTGCTATACATCACAGAAACTGTCATTTTCAATGCTTTTTTCCCAGTCTGAGTGTCTGGAATATACCTTTAAATTTAGCTTTCTGACATGCCTAAACTCTTCTTCACCTCTTTCTTACAATGCAACTTTGTAAGATTCCGTTGTTTGTTTTGTTTTTTAAAGTAAAATGAATTACTTAGTGTTATCTGTCATTTGGTGTCTGGTTTTCTTCTGTGAAACTGTGTTTAAGATTATTTATACTCCACTAACATTATTAAATAATATAATGTTTCTTCATTGATATTATATCCATGAATGTTCTATATTATTAACATAGTACTAATTATATATGATTAATATACTTATAGTAAGTTATAAGTGGATAGTGTGTATATGTATGTATGTAATTATGTATACATTTGTCTCTGGGTTATAGCATTTCTCCCCCTTTTGCTGTTAGACATCATGCCTTATCTCAGGTTTTATCTCTAATGTTTACATTAGTCACATTCCTTAGCTTAGACCTGAATGAATAGAGTGATAGACAGAAAATCTTGTGTCTGTCTTAGCCTTCCAATACAAAATGGAGTCACCTCTGCTCTGAGGGTGACTGGCAGTATACACTTTTAATTTCTATCTTAACACAAAATGTCTGCCGATATAAATATACTGACAACAGTGATGCACATGGGGTGTGTTCATGTTTCTAGCATCCCATTATTGCTAGGAAACCGCTAGACTTGTGCAAAGCAAAAAATTATTTTTAAAGATTTCAGCAGAAAAATAAAATCAAGCCAGCAGAATTGGGTTCATGCATGTGGCGAAACCAACCTCGCCACTATGAACTGGAGAAGCCTGGTTGCCCGCCTGCTGCCTTTGGACTATGGCCCTGGGAGATTGGGCCCTTTAACCCCTTAAGGACCAAACTTCTGGAATAAAAGGGAATCATGACATGTCACACATGTCATGTGTCCTTAAGGGGTTAAATAAACGTATTCGGCCCTAACATAGTGCATGTCACTCATTTTGGCCCTTTAAATACAGTGGGGTCATTCGGTACTTGCCCTGTGTGAGCGGGGATACCCCAGATAGCTATGCCATGGAGCCCATTCATATATCGAAAGACTATGGGAAAGACTTTAGCTCCATGGCAATTGAACTATATGTGTGTGGTCTGAGCACCATTCAATAATGTGCACTCAGACCTAAGCTATCTGGGGATATGTTGCATGTCTTTATTTTATGTAGTAAATGTAACCTTGTTTATTTTATTGTATTTTATGTATTTTTGCAACCATGTGCTCAATGGAGTCTGCCTCTATCCCTGGATATAATTGGATTATTTTCCCATTGTCTCCAGGAGAGAGGGCTCTGTAAAACTGGTCTGAGCTGGAAAGCCATGCTGGCAGGGGTTTTTAAAAGATACTTTACTAACTTTTGAACCCCTGGTCTGATTCATGCCATTTTTTAATATGTTGTTCCCCTGAATGGATTGATTGTGGATATGTATTTTTCTGTGAATGTGATGTATGGTTTTAGAGTTATGAAAGTTGGGTACAAAGTATGTTTTAACTGTATGTGTAATTGAGTTTCCTCTCAGGATAAGGGGAGGGAATATGTGGGATGTAACTGTGATTGGTTGTTTTATAACTCCCTGTGGGCGGACCTGTATTTGCAACAACTGTAATAAAAACCAGGCTGGGTGGGCCAGCACCTGAGTTCCTGTTTAACCCTCAAAGTGAAGTGTCGTCTCATTATTGGGGGAGGATTTATTGTATGCTGTTCCAGTTTGACTGCTAGGAGTGTAAACCTATTTGCATGGTTTTTCCTATTCGGCTGTATACAGCATTCATATGCTAGAGAGGATTCCTATGCTTCTCAGATTCGGTGGTTGTGGTGTCTGCTGCAGTGCTTAAAGTCCTCAGGAGCGCTAGGAGCATCCTTTAACGGAGGTACCCAGTCGAGGTGCCAGGCGATCCATTACAATGCAGATGTTCACCTCAGTCAAATTTTGGTACCTAAGAAAAAAAAAAATTGGGAAGGCCATTCCAAAAGGAAAAACAGAAGGAAAAAGTAGACTTCAACTGTGCTGACATGCAAAAATAGCTGCAATATTACCTGGTTACATCATATTTTTGCAATGCTAGTTCTGAGTTGCCAAAATTAGATCACTAGGTATCTGAATTTAAAAAAAATTAAATAAAAATATGAAATGAAAGAAATTACTTTTATGATCATTGATTGTAATCTTTTTTCCTTTTGCTATTTTGTATTTTGAAAAATGGGAAGCAGGAGTCATGTTAAGTTCAAAATCGAGAATTTGTACAAAAATTAAAGGACAATGGTTAGTCAGTTTGAGACCTTCACTCAAAGTGATCCTAAAGTTTGCTATGTTAGTGTGATATAGTAACCCCCAACCCCCCCACACACACTTTTGCCTTATGTATGCCTAATATGCTGGTGGATATGCATTGGTGGCAGTGGAAGCTGTTGCAACACTAGCCTGCACTAGCACTTGGTTGATAAATACTAATGGAAATGTTGGTGGTGCCAGTGCTGGTGTTGTTAATGTTGGTGGTGCAGGTAATGGTAACATTGACAATGGGTGAGCTACCAGTGGTGTCACTTGCAGCTGATGTATCAAATTATGCCGTTGGATGAGTTAATTCTAATGCAGATGGACTTGTACATGGGCTTTTGCTTGTCCTCTTCTAATTCCTTAAGCTTATAGTACTCATAGTCGAGTAGCTTCTGGGCCAGAGTAAAAAGTACTAAGTCTCTAGTGGTGGGAGAAACAGAATTTTACCACATGACAGAAGGCTTAATATTTTGCATTCTTTCTTTGGTTCTTTTCTTTACTGTTTGTTGCTGTGGAGATGCAGCAATCAGAGAAAAGTAACATTAAAAAAAAAACTGATCCATTGTAACATTTCCTCTTTTTTATGCTCCTGCCTCCAGTTTAGGTCAGTGTATAATCTTCCTTTATTTTACTTTGTGTTGTTTTTGCTTATTTGACTTCGGTGAACTACTATTCAGTGAACTGCACTTGATTGCTTTGAGAATATATATTAGTATTCCTTCATCTATATTTCATGCCTCCTGCCCTGTTGCTTTCATACACCTATCCCTGCCTGATCGACTGTCCACTGCATATGCCTTGATGGTTACTTCTAACTGGATGACAGATTGAAAGCTGTGCCATTGCATCCCTTGCATTGTGCTGGGTCCCTTGTAGCACATGTAGGGTCAAAATGGTGGCCATTTTACCTGATTGCCAAGCACGAGGGAGCAGCTGGGAATGGTCACTGGATATGGTGGCTGTGCATGCTCTCATTATTGGGTGAACTTCACTGCTGATTCTGCTGGGTGAGTCCCATGATTCAAGATAAACATTATATGGACTGAAATTATATAAGGTCTACTAAGGGTGAGCCCCAAGCCTCCCTTATATTGCTTTGCTCACTAAATATAATTTCCTTATATGGAAGAATTCCAGGCACACACAGGGGAACTCCAATACTTGAACAACACCACAGTAGTGGCTTCTGTGGATAAGGCCTTGGTCAGGGTTTTCCCCAACCCTGAAGGACTGCAGCATCCACTACAATGGCTGAGGGATTGTAGAGGAGTCTGTGGACTCAGTTGTATCAGTCAAAGAAAGACAATGGAAAGGTGGGTCATCTAAACCATCTAAGGGTAAAGGCGACTTACTTTCCACCCACTCTGTCTGTGGTGGATGAATGTGTTGGGGAGCATATGGGTTGGAGTATAAAAGGGGACAACTGGATCCACAATCTGTCCTTCGACTCATCATATGTTAAAATGTCCTTTGCAGGTGAGCCCTGTTCTACCGACCCCACCCTTGCTGATGCTATGGATTGTAAGATTATCATGGATGCCATGGGGATGGCAATGCTTGACCCATGTAATGTCCATCATTCCCGTTCAAAAGAATGGCATCTTTCAGCACATATTGCTAAGGTTACACAGATGGGGATTTAAAATTCCCTTGACATGGAGGTCAGGAACAGTTTATGTTCTGAATACCATCACTGATAAGGTTTCTCAGACTCCTAAAAATTCTCAGACTCCTGAGTTTGATCCTTTATCCACACGATTCAAGAGTGGGCACAGCGTATAGAGTGTTTTATATCTTCTCGAACCTGAATAGGGCACAGACAACCCTCCAGTAGGTTTTAACTGCTCAATCCCTAGAGGTGTTTTTCAATGAGCTGAACGACAACGAGGTAATGTTTCCAGATGATTTTGTCATCTGACCCCAAGGTAAAACGGCCACAAATCTTCTATCCAGGATACAAGGACACTATGGGTCGTACCTCCTTTAGGACTCACCATGACTCTGACAGAGGGTGTGGCTCTCATGAATGAAGTCACAGTACTTTTCCTACAGGTGAGTACAACTGTAACAAGTTCTTCTTCCCCTCTACTAACTGCAGGGCATCTCTCCCTTTTTTACAGAATTGGTTGGAAATGTCCATGGATGCGTAGATCCTCTATAACAAGGGTGACTAAAAGGTAGATCCCCAGATGTTTTAAAGCTACAACTTCCTTGATGCCCTGTCAGTCTAGAGGCATACAAAGCCATACAAAGCACCAAAAGAGTTCTACAAAAGATCTGGGGATCTAACTTTTGGGCAAGCCTGCTCTAAATGGTAAGTGGTTATATCATAGATTTCCATTCTCTGCAACCAGATACAGCCACTGTTAAACAGTGACTCATAGATAAGGAAATTTGGGTACTGTACCTCAAGATATCTATTAAACAGGCTCCAGACATGGATGGATATTTCAGCAACATCTTCCTAGTGAAGAAAAAGATGAGAGATTATCGTCCAGCCGACAAGCCCTGAATGCTTTTGTCACATACCGTCACTTCAAGATGGAGGAAATTAATTTGCTGAGGGATCTCCTGCAGTAAGGATATTGGTTCCCTCATCTGGACCTGAAAAATGCATAACTCTCCATTCTGATCCCCTCAGACAGTTGCACGTTCCTCTAGTTTCTATGCACAACATCCCATGGCAATTAACTTGTCTGGTGTTTGGCCTCATGTCAGCACCTTGGTGCTTAACAGAGATCATGAAACCAGTTATATCCTATCTTCACTCCCGGGCATTTGATGCATCATCTATCATTTCAATGACAATCTCTACACTATCAATGACAATCTACTGAGAAACCACACCAATTATACTATATGTACCTTGGAGTCTGTGATAGGAGATCCACAGGATATTAACGCAGGACTCAGTACTGCTTCAACTCTTAGCCAGAATTGTAGGAATTCTGACCTCCACCAACCAGGCGATCTTTCCAGACTCCCTGCACTATCGAGCAATTCAGCATCTGATCTAAAGGAGGGACATGGATAGACTGCGAAGATCATCTTCATATAAATTATCTGGAATTGAATGCAGGTTTATTCATCACACGGAGTCTGGCCAAGGACTTGATGGATCGTTCCATCCTGCTGTGGATGGGTAATGTCTCAGTGGTGAGATACATCAATCACCTGGGGAGTACCAGATCCAAAAACTTATCAGATCTGACTTCTGCTTACAGATGAACATAGTTCTGAAGGCAGAATACCTCCTGGGTATGTCCAATCTGACAGCACTGGAGAGATGCCAGTGACTGGATGCTTGACAGTCAACTATTTATTTCCCTAAACAAACTGCAAGGTTCATCCATCCTGGATCTGTTTGCATCCAAGACAAACTCCTAGGTTCAACATTATTACAGTTGGCTTCCAGACCCAGAGACCCATGTGGTGTATGCTTTCATGCAGGAATGCCTGGTGCTTGTGCTTTTTCCCCCATATGCAATGATTACACAGGTGATTCATCAGGTTCAGGTTCAATGGATATACATCACATTGATGACTCCACATTGGCAGAGTTAACCTTGGTTTCTGGACTTGTTGTAACTATCCATCTTGGATCCCTATCCCGCTGGAATATCCTACATATTCCTCCTTTTGGGATGTTTTGGTGGTGTTGCTTATTTTTACGTAATTGGCCTGAGAATGAATATCTCTTCACTTCGCCAGTTATCTGCAAAACGTATTCTATTATTTAATTCTTCTGAGGTTTTTATCCATTGTTTCATCTGGAACTGGCTATCTGCAGGTGGTGTGTCTTTGCTGTTATGGATTGAGTGATTGCGCTCTTCTAGATTTAGTCAGATTCTCATGACTTCTGTGAAGTCTCATACTCCAGTTTCGGTTATGACTTTGGCTCACTGGGTGTGCTGGTTATTATCGCTTTTGGACATTTCTTCTGTTTTCAGAGCTCATTCGGTTAGGAGGACTGTGGCTGTTTTTACTTTTGCCCCTCTGTTAATGCTTTTCTCTCATTGCATGAACAGTGTTAAAAATGTAAAATATGAAGCTTCCTATCATGTGGTAAAATTGTAGATTATTCTAACTTTTCAGAAGAAATAATATTAATTCTAATAATGACAGAAGGCAAACATTTTCCGTCCTCTTTTCCTACACTTGTTGTTTATTTGCATGATCTCTATATTTGCTAATGCTTTGTCTTTGTGCTGTTTGGTATGTTTCCATTCCTGTTTTTCATGTCAATGCCATATGGATTCATGACCTAATGTTTGATTTATTGTTTACAATGTTCCAATTTTCTTAAAGATGTCAGGTCTGTTATGTTGGTGGGATGCGATGTCACTTTTTTACTACTTTGACTGTTTTCTTTTGTTTTTCTTGCAATGTAAATCATTGATTTTCCACATCTTGGTATGGGTATGGATCTTAAAGGAAAGTTACTTATTGACGAAGTTATACTGGATGGTTGGAAATTCCCTGTCTTGTACCTGTTCTCTAGATTAGTTTGCCTCAAAGAAAGAGGAAGTGTTACAATGGTTCAACCCTTTTAGTGATGTTATTTTGTCTGATTCATTGTTTACTTAACTGTTTGCTGCTATAGAGGTGCAGTAAAGAATGCAAAATATTTGCTTCCTGTCTTTATTAAAATTAAGATTATTTCTTACTAAAAAAAATCTTCAATTAGCGTCACCAGATTCATCACCACCATACCTATCAACACCAGATACTGGGGTCAACTTTGTCACTCTGCACAAGATTGATTCTGATGACCATCACACAATAGACTCTACTGCTTTCTTCCTTAGTTGCTTGAACTAGCTGTAATAAAAGGAGCTGCAGTGCCAGTGGAAGTGGTAGTACAACTTGGTGTGCATGAAAAAGATGGGGAAAAAACTATTTCATCCTGGATATTGAATTGGACACTATCCTGAGGCTGAATACTACTAATGTAGTATTGTGATGTGACAAACAATAAAGCAAACACCAATCCCTCACACAGTGGTGAAATGGTGTTCAAAAGTGGAGCGCTTAAATCATACACTTACCCCTCGGGGTTAAGGAGAAGTGTGCAACAGTGGTAAAATCCTAAATGGTATACAAAATGCAAATATAGAGTAGCACTGTACAACAAATGTACTTAATACATTTCTAACAGGGGCGCACTCACGTGGTTCAGAGCCTATGGGTGATCGGCTCTGATCTTGTGGGCAGACGTGTACTTTGAGGTGACACACACCTATCTTGCATAGATAATAACCTCAGAAACGAGAAAAATAGAGAAAACAGGGAAGCAAAATCGACACTGGTATAGAGACCTTCAATAAATTCAGTATATGCAATAAAAATACAGATGATTGCTCACCTTCTGATGAGCCTATAACCTGGCTCTCAGTATATGCGCAGATATATCGATTTAGGGTGATATTTGCCCTTCTTGTTAGCAGAAAACAGGATTCCTCCTAGCCAGCTTGTAGTAAAATTAAAACATTTATTCCAATAAAGTATACATACATACAAATGATGCTGGTATCGGGAAATCCACCAAAACGCGTTTCGCTGACTCAGTTCAGCTTTATCAATTGATAATTGATAATTGATAAAGCTGAACTGAGTCAGCGAAACGCGTTTTGGTGGATTTCCCGATACCAGCATCATTTGTATGTATGTATACTTTATTGGAATAAATGTTTTAATTTTACTACAAGCTGGCTAGGAGGAATCCTGTTTTCTGCTAACAAGAAGGGCAAATATCACCCTAAATCGATATATCTGCGCATATACTGAGAGCCAGGTTATAGGCTCATCAGAAGGTGAGCAATCATCTGTATTTTTATTGCATATACTGAATTTATTGAAGGTCTCTATACCAGGGTCGATTTTGCTTCCCTGTTTTCTCGATTTTTCTCGTTTCTGAGGTTATTATCTACGCAAGATAGGTGTGTGTCACCTCAAAGTACACGTCTGCCCACAAGATCAGAGCCGATCACCCATAGGCTCTGAACCACGTGAGTGCGCCCCTATTAGAAATGTATTAAGTACATTTGTTGTACAGTGCTACTCTATGTTTGCATTTTGTATACCATTTAGGATTTTACCACTGTTGCACACTTCTCCTTAACCCCGAGGAGTAAGTGTATGATTTAAGCGCTCCACTTTTGAACACCATTTCACCACTGTGTGAGGGATTGGTGTTTGCTTTATTGTTTGTCACTTCAGATTAGGATAAAGGGATCCTATTTTGGTGGTAGCTGCTATTCAATTACAACTGTTTTTATACTATATAAGCGCCTATTTCACAGATATTCACATCTTTTCTATTAGTATTGTGATGTGTATGTGATGTTGGCAGCAGCAGTGGTGGCAGCCATGACAGCAGTAGGAAGAGGTGCTCCAATTCTCTGAAGACATGTCAGTACTGATTGTGACGAGACCAATCTCGCCACTGTGCATTGGAGGAGCCTGGTTGCCTGCCTGCTGCCTTTAGACTACAGCCCCATGTTAAAACGTTTGATTTTCCCATGGAAAGACACGAAAGCCGGATCATTCGGTGCTTGCCCTGTTTGAACGGTGATACCCCAGATCGTTATGCCATGGAGCCCATTCGTATAATGAAAGACTATGGAAAAGACTTTGGCTCCATGGCAATTGAACTGTATGTGTGTGATCTAAGCGCCATTTAGTAATAATGTGCGCTCAGATCTGAGCTATCTGAGGATATGTTGAATGTACCTGTTTTATGCAATGGCTGCACAGTTATATATTTGTATGTATTTTAATGTCTTTTGCTGCCATGTGTTCAATGGAGTTTTGCCTCTGTCCTTGGAGATAATTGGATTACTTCCAATTATCTCCAGGATAGAAGACTCTGTGGAACTGGTTTTGGGCAGAAAAGCCATGCTTCATTTGGTCACAAAGAACTACGATCTATCTTTTGAAACACTGGACCAATTTGTATGATTTTGACGTATGTTTGTATTTGGAGTATGCTGATTCTGAAAATGTAAGTTGTATGTGAATGTGATGCATACTTTTAAAGTTATGAATAATGCGGAAACATTTATTTCTCTGCCTGTGATAATTACATTACCCATTGTGTAAGGTAACTGTATCACAGGCAGAGGGGAGGGTTTTGTGTGGGAGTGTCTGAGTGTATTGTACGTGTTTATTGGTTGTTTTCCAAAACCCTGTTGGTGGTACTAATGTGTATATAAGAACAATAAACCCATAGCTCTGTCTGTTCCTGCTTGACCCTCAAAACTGAGCCTTGTCTCGTTCTTGGGCGGATTTATTGTATGCTGTTCCAGTTTGACTGCTAGGAGTGTAAACCTATTCATATGGTTTTTCCTATTCGGCCATTTACAGCTTTCTTATGTTTGAGAGCATTCATATACTTCTCCTGGTTTGGTGGATTGGTGTCTACAGTAGCTGTGCCTGTGTCTCTGGAAGGGGAAGATCTACTAAATGGCTGTTAACCCCTTTTATGCCTGGGGGTGCCGTTACACTGATGATGATGGTGGATTGTGGAACAGGACTCATTCCTTTACCCTACCTCAATTTCTGTACATGACATTGATGGTATTGATGTGTTTGTTATTATTATTACAATAAATTAGGTAAGCAATATGAATGATTGTGTATTGTATAATGTAACAACTTTATTCAGCAAAAACAGGTGTTTCTGTTGCAAAATGGGTTAGTTCTTGGTGGGTTTACTGCTGTAATGTTATTGTGTATTAAGAAAGGACTCACATTGCTTCCACAACACACACTCAACTTAATGGTAGGAAGAAAACATGGATTATTTACTATTAGAGATGTCGCGAACATAAAATATTCCGTTCGCGAATGGCGAACGCGAACTTCCGCAAATGTTCGCGAACGGGCAAACCTGGAGAACCGCCATAGACTTCAATAGGCAGGCGAATTTTAAAACCCACAGGGACTCTTTCTGGCCACAATAGTGATGGAAAAACTCCCATGGAAAATTACATAGTTGATGCAGAGTCAGGATTTAATCCATAAAGGGCATAAATCACCTAACATTCCTAAATTGTTTGGAATAACGTGCTTTAAAAAATCAGGTATGATGTTGTATCGATCAGGTAGTGTAAGGGTTACGCGCGCTTCACAGTAACAGACCAAACTCCCCGTTTAACGCACCGCAAACAACCGCAAACAGTCCATTTGCACAACCGCAAACTCCCCATTTGCACAAGGTTGGATACCAAGCTAGCCATGCCCTGTTCCTTGTCCTCACTGATGTCATTGAAGGTCTCTTCCTCCACCCAGCCACGTACAACACCAAGGGTCCCCGAAAGGTGACAACAAGCCCCCTGTATTTTTTTTTAAATGTACACTACTGTTACACCAGATATGAGTTGCACTGGTGTGACACTGAGCCCTGGCAGGCCCTGAAACGCACACGTGTGAAGGAATTTGACTGCTATTATATTACAGTCAAAAAAGCTTTGTTTTTTTTTTAAATGCAAGCTATTGTGACACCAGATATGAGTGGTGGCACTGGGAAGGTGGACACAGTATACGCTGTGAGCCTGACACACACACTGGCAGGCAGGCAACTGCAATTAGATTACACAGGAAAAAAAAAAAGCAGACCTAAAAAGGGCTTTTTGGGGTGCTGTCCTTACAGCAGAGATCGGATTAGTCCTTCAGGACTGTAGTTTCCACTGAATACACTAGCCTAGCTATCGATTTCCCTATTAAATCATCAGCAGCTACACTGTCCCTCCTCTCAGTAAGAATGCAGCGTCCGGGGGGCAGGGTCTAGCTGTCATGGAGGAAAGACGCACTTCGTGTGAGCTCCCTCAATATCTCACTTTAAGCAGCTATCAACAAGCAAATTTCACTCCAGAAGGGGATGACCCAGCAATGTTGCTCCTACCTGACCGACCCGACATGCTTAATAGCGGTCAACAACCCGACAGAGTCTTACTTACCTCCGCGTGGCAAGTGTGGCCTGGTGCTCACCGGGCGGGAGAGGCGGACGATCTCCCGATCCTGGGATGCCCAAGAGCAGCTACTTCCCGGCAGGAGCTCCGTTACCCCGCCCCCTCGAACCGCTGGGGGTTATCCCGGTCCACACCTGAGAGGCTGTCTGGAGCTAATGGATGCACAGAGCACAGCCGCCCAGGCTGACATACTCATCTGCGACTCTCCCAATATGGCGGCAGCCGTGTGTCCTTCTGGTACCAGCAAAGCATGGCAGGATATTGAGTCTAAGCTGGACAGACTCTTTAATCAATTTTGGAAGCAAATAACAAGCAGGAAGCCCCAACAATCTCCACCGCACCCCCAACAAGCTCCACCACAGCTAAGTGAAGCAGTCCCCATTAAACTCCACCAACGCAAAAGGCATCGAAGACGGGACCGGAGGCACAAACAGAAATGCAGAGCCTGCCCCACATCAAGCACTCACGTCCACCTTAAGCCACCACAATCCCGCACCGAACGTGAAGCACCACCGGGACAGATCCGACCACCCGACAAAACAAGCTTCCACCACCTCAAGCCGCGAACCCGGCACTCAGCCTGAGACTTGCCTTTGTTGTTCCAGGTATCAGGGACTCCCAGGGTCTGCACCTGGCGCCCAGAAGGGATCGGATGAGCACAAGCAGTAAACAGCAGCCTGCCAAGCTTTGATCACATGAACTGCTCTCTACACATTAACTAATAGAAAAAGTAGCAAGCGTTTAAACATGTCATTATTTTACCTCCTAAAGAGTTTATTGTTGTAGTTCCTTACATGCCTTTACCTTAACCGTTCATGTATTATGTTATTCACTAGTCTAATCTCATGGGGCGACTCACACGTCCAAAAATCCAGCTCTGGAATAGGGGCTTCTATAAAACCTTCTCCATATGGGTAAAAATATTTAAACACCTAACCACTAGACCAATTAATGGATAAAACATTGTACCCATAACAAACAATGCTAGTAATAACTAAATAAGGCTATATAAAAATATTTCTATTAAACATGGATAAATAGTTTAAAATAAATTCAATAATGGTGAATTTGTAGGTGCACACAGTTTGGTTTATGTCCTTCATCTGGTTGTAAAGGCTACTATATTAAACAATTTTAATATAGCAATCTTACTTAAGTATTGTAGAACGTTTGACAGCCACTTCCTAAGCAAAGTGAAGGCTATGCAGATCCCATCACAAAAAAGCAGTTACATACACAAACACACACATACAACCCATCACAAGCAACCACACAGAGAGGCAGTCATATGGAAATACACCTCATGACCAAGGTTAAATATGGTGGCAACTCTTTTTTTTTTAGACAGTTTTTCTGCCAGAAAAGCTGGACATTTCTTTAGGATACATAGCATCATGGACTCTATCAAATACCAACAGATGTTAAACAAACACCTACCTGCCTCTGCCAGAAAACTTAAAATGGGCTATAGATGCATCTTCCTGCAAAGTTAAAAAACTTACATTAAAATCAGCTAAAAAATAGTTTGATGAACACAAAATCAAGGTCCTACCATGGCCATCACTGACCCCTTACATGAATCCCATATAAAACTCATGGGGTGAGCCGAAGAGGAGAGTCCACAAGCATTGACCTTGACTTTAGAAGGATCTGGAGATATTATGTATGGAGGAATGGTCCCAGATCCCTTGCTATATATTCTCCAAACTCATCAGGTGTTATGGGAGAAGACTCAGAGATGTAAGTAGCTAAATCTATTGTCTAAAAGGGTGCCAATAATAGCGCCACACATATATTTAAAGGGACACTATAGTCACCTGAACAACTTCAGCTTAATGAGGTTGTTCAGGTGAGTGCTACAGCTACCCGGAGCCTTTTTCTTGTAAGCACTGTATTTTCTGAGAAAATGCAGTGTTTACATTGGAAGCTTGGAACACCTCTTGTTGCAGTCAATCAGACGGCCACCAGAGGGACTTCCGAGTTCAGAGGCCCTAAAAGGCCTCTCGTCCGATGCATTCTGGGTGAATGCATCAGACGGGCTATCAGCACACAAAGCACTGTGAACGCGCTTTGTGTGCTGACAGCCTGTCAGCACTGCTGTGGGCGTGGCTTCAGCTGACAGCTTCAGCTTCAGCTGACAGCTGAAGCCCGAACCCACAGGGACGCTTACTGTCCACAATAGTGGTTGAAGGGGGGGGGGGGAGACCTACTCTCCTTCCCCCCCCCGGCCCCCACCCCTGAGCGGTGGGTGGGGGCCCTAAAATTATCTATAAGGGGGGGACCTACTGTCCCCCCCCGGCCCCCACCCCTGTGCGGCAGGTGGGGGCCCTAAAATTATCAATAAGGGGGGGACCTACTGTCCCCCCCCTGGCCCCCACCCCTGTGCGGCGGGTGGGGGCCCTAAAATTTTCAATGAGGGGGGACCTACTGCCCCCCCGACCCCCACCCCTGAGCAGCAGGTGGGGGCCCTACAATTATCAATAAGGGGGGGACCTACTGTCCCCCCCCGCCCCCACCCCTGTGTGGCAGTTGGGGGCCCTACAATTATCAATAAGGGGGGGACCTACTGTCCCCCCCCGGCCCCCACCCCTGTGCGGCGGGTGGGGGCCCTAAAATTATCAATAAGGGGGGGACCTACTGTCCCCCCCCGGCCCCCACCCCTGTGCGGCGGGTGGGGGCCCTAAAATTATCAATAAGGGGGGGACCTACTGTCCCCCCCCTGGCCCCCACCCCTGTGCGGCGGGTGGGGGCCCTAAAATTATCAATGAGGGGGGACCTACTGCCCCCCCGGCCCCCACCCCTGAGCGGCGGGTGGGGGCCCTACAATTATCAATAAGGGGGGGACCTACTGTCCCCCCCCGGCCCCCACCCCTTTGCGGCAGGTGGGGGCCCTACAATTATCAATAAGGGGGGGACCTACTGTCCCCCCCCGGCCCCCACCCCTGTGCGGCGGGTGGGGGCCCTAAAATTATCAATAAGGGGGGGGACCTACTGTCCCCCCCCGGCCCCACCCCTGTGCGGCGGGTGGGGGCCCTAAAATTATCAATAATGGGGGGACCTACTGTCCCCCCCCGGCCCCCACCCCTGTGCGGCGGGTGGGGGCCCTAAAATGATCAATAAGGGGGGGACCTATTGTCCCCCCCCGGCCCCCACCCCTGAGCGGTGGGTGGGGGCCCTAAAATGATCAATAAGGGGGGGACCTATTGTCCCCCCCAGCCCCCACCCCTGAGCGGTGGGTGGGGGCCCTAAAATGATCAATAAGGGGGGGGACCTACTGTCCCCCCCGGCCCCCACCCCTGTGCGGCGGGTGGGGGCCCTAAAATTATCAATAAGGGGGGACCTACTGTCCCCCCCGGCCCCCACCCCTGAGCGGTGGGTGGGGGCCCTAAATACAAAGGGGGGGGGGCCCTAGTTAACCCTCCCCCCCCCAAAAAAAAAAATTATCTCCCTACCTACCCCCCTCACCCTAAAAATAATGAGGGGGGGAACATTAACTAAAAACCTGTAAAAAAAAAAAAAAAAAAAAGAGATAAAAAAAACTTACCATTCGATGTTTTCTTTCTTCTAAAATCTTCTTTCTTCAGCCCAAAAAAGGCCAAATAAAAATCCATAATAACCGACGCAATTAAAAAAAAAAACAAAAAAAAAAAAACGAGCACAAAAAAAATTATCCATCTTCACCCATGGAGGGCTCCGCGCAGACTGAGCTCCGCAGGGTGGGGAAGGCTTATAAAGCCTTGCCCCGCCCTGCAATTAGGCTAAGAACACTCTGATTGGTGGGTTTAAACCAATCAGAGTGCTCTTTGTCATTTTACAAGCGTGGGAAAGTTCTTTGGAATTTTCCCACGCTTGTAAAATGACACAGAGCACTGTGATTGGATGGATTTCAAGCCATCCAATCACAGTGCTCTGTGTCATTTTACAAGCGTGGGAAAATTCCAAAGAACTTTCCCACGCTTGTAAAATGACAAAGAGCACTGTGATTGGATGGCTTGAAATCCATCCAATCACAGTGCTCTGTGTCATTTTACAAGCGTGGGAAAATTCCAAAGAACTTTCCCACGCTTGTAAAATGACAAAGAGCACTGTGATTGGATGGCTTGAAATCCATCCAATCACAGTGCTCTGTGTCATTTTACAAGCGTGGGAAAATTCCAAAGAACTTTCCCACGCTTGTAAAATGACAAAGAGCACTCTGATTGGCTCAAACCCACCAATCAGAGTGTTCTTAGTCTAATTGCAGGGCGGGGCAAGGCTTTATAAGCCTTCCCCCGCCCTGCGGAGCTCAGTCTGCGTGGAGCCCTCCATGGGTGAAGAAGGATTATTTTTTTTTGCGCTCGTTTTTTTTTTTTTTTTTTTTATTGCGTCGGTTATTATGGATTTTTATTTGGCCTTTTTTGGGGCTGAAGAAAGAAGATTTTAGACGAAAGAAAACATCGAATGGTAAGTTGATTTTATCTCATTTTTTCTTTTTTACAGGTTTTTAGTTAATGGTCCCCCCTCATTATTTTTAGGGTGAGGGGGGTAGGTAGGGAGATATTTTTTTTTTTTTGGGGGGGGAGGGTTAACTAGGGTCCCCCCCCTTTGTATTTAGGGCCCCCACCCACCGCTCAGGGGTGGGGGCCGGGGGGGACAATAGGTCCCCCCCCTTATTGATAATTTTAGGGCCCCCACCCGCCGCACAGGGGTGGGGGCCGGGGGGGGACAGTAGGTCCCCCCCTTATTGATAATTGTAGGGCCCCCACCTGCCGCAAAGGGGTGGGGGCCGGGGGGGGACAGTAGGTCCCCCCCTTATTGATAATTGTAGGGCCCCCACCCGCCGCTCAGGGGTGGGGGCCGGGGGGGCAGTAGGTCCCCCCTCATTGATAATTTTAGGGCCCCCACCCGCCGCACAGGGGTGGGGGCCAGGGGGGGGACAGTAGGTCCCCCCCTTATTGATAATTTTAGGGCCCCCACCCGCCGCACAGGGGTGGGGGCCGGGGGGGGACAGTAGGTCCCCCCCTTATTGATAATTTTAGGGCCCCCACCCGCCGCACAGGGGTGGGGGCCGGGGGGGGACAGTAGGTCCCCCCCTTATTGATAATTGTAGGGCCCC
Source organism: Pelobates fuscus (assembly GCF_036172605.1). Taxonomy (NCBI): domain Eukaryota; kingdom Metazoa; phylum Chordata; class Amphibia; order Anura; family Pelobatidae; genus Pelobates; species Pelobates fuscus. The sequence continues at coordinate 80,895,566 of NC_086325.1, read as the reverse complement.
CAACTGCCACACAGGGGTGGGGGCGGGGGGGGACAGTAGGTCCCCCCCTTATTGATAATTGTAGGGCCCCCACCTGCTGCTCAGGGGTGGGGGTCGGGGGGGCAGTAGGTCCCCCCTCATTGAAAATTTTAGGGCCCCCACCCGCCGCACAGGGGTGGGGGCCAGGGGGGGGACAGTAGGTCCCCCCCTTATTGATAATTTTAGGGCCCCCACCTGCCGCACAGGGGTGGGGGCCGGGGGGGGACAGTAGGTCCCCCCCTTATTGATAATTGTAGGGCCCCCACCCGCCGCTCAGGGGTGGGGGCCGGGGGGGGACAGTAGGTCCCCCCCTCATTGATAATTTTAGGGCCCCCACCCGCCGCACAGGGGTGGGGGCCGGGGGGGGGACAGTAGGTCCCCCCCCTTATTGATAATTTTAGAAAGCGAGCTGAGCTGTCAGTCAGACAGCGGTAAAGCACTCAGGTTCTTCATAGGGCGGCATTCAATGCCGCTCTATGAAGAACGCGATTGGTGCAGCGCGAAGCCGTCCCATTGGGCCCCGCGATTTCGTCATTTTGACGAAAAAGGGGGCGCGGCCTAGCGGGGAGCTCGGCGCTGGAACGGAGGTAAGTTTTTAATATAAAAACACCGAAAAAAAATTTTTAATTAATGAAAGTTCATATAAAAGCAAGAAGAAAGGCTGGGGGACCTGTCTTTCTTGCTTTTATATGGTGACTATAGAGCCCCTTTAACAAATAGTTTTTTTTATAAACTTGTTTTGTGTTTTCAATTGTTTAATATCCTTGAGAGCAGAGTATTGTTGTGTATTTTTTTGAACAAAAGATCAAAAGGTTAAACAATAAAGACAATTTTTCACAGCCTTCTTTGCTCATATTTACCAAGAGCTTCAATATTAATGGACAGCACACTATGTATTTTATCATTCTCTTCTATGTATTTTGTTCCTTCTTTGGATTTTGGGTGATTTATGTATATATAATATGAGTGTTTTTGTTGGGCGTTTGTACAGTTTTTGCATGACATGCTTTTGAAGTTTGTTTTAGTCTTTAGATTTTAGATTTAAGTCACATGGTTCATTTTGATAATATTTACACACAGGAGGATAGATTTATGTCACATACCTAGTTGATTTACTATGTCTGCACACCTGATAAAGCTGCAATATGTCATGCAGTGTTTAAATCAATTTGTATAACTCAATCATATATATTTTTTGCTTTAGCTGTTTTTTCAAACATCTGAAGTTAGAAACTTTAGCCTAAAATGAGAAAAATAAATATATAAGCAGTAGATCAGCAAATGAAAACTGTAAACGTACATATTGTGACAATTCAGTTTCTAAACAGGTAAATGTAATGCTGTTACAAAAACATTTATGAGTCAAAAAGATCAATTGGTATAAGAAAATCAGTATGTCTGCATATATATTGTTGCTGAATTTCATTTCTCTCGACACTATAATATATAAAAAAAACTGCTGTTTTTGAATCAAATTATAATGATAGTATTCTATTGAACGTACAATTGCATTTACAGGATACAAGGGTAAAAATCAATTCTCAGATAAAAGTATACATCAGAGAAGAAACTCAGCGGAGTTTAGCATTCTCAGTTATTAGCATTCTATGCTAAGAATTGGATATGTGTACATAGCTTACATTAGGATGTTCTGGTAAAAAGTAACTTGTGGTGAGTTGTCAAAATTATACGCAAATCATCAAGTCAGAAAAAAAGCACTGGGGGTGGGGCTAAGCACCAGGACGGAGCAGACGCCATCTTTCAGAGCTCCGGGCCCAAAACGGACTAATCCACTCAAAAATAATAGACTCAGGCCCCATCGACAACCGGAGAAGGGTGCAATAGGTGTACGAGCACACGAGAAACGTATCCATGCCCTTCACCTACGACTCGAAGGCCAAATCAGCCCGCAAGCTCCGAAAAACACCCAGGCCTCAAGACCTGAGGAAGGCCGCGGAATACGCCGAGGCCTTTGCAAACTGGGCCTGGCACTCACCTCCGTCTGAAGACGACTTGCCTGCAATAACAATGGGCCGCACGAAGCCCAAAACACAAACGGGCCCGCAAAAGGGGAGAGATATCGGCAAAATGCTCTCCGGCTCGACAAAACAGACGCCCGCGGAACGGGCGGACGACGAGCACACCAAGAACCCACCAGAGGACGAAAATGGCCGACCCTCCAGTAGGCATAGCGGCTCCCTCCAGTCGCTCTCAGGGGAACCGGTGCACACACAATCCTCAGATCCCTCGACTAAGCAGGATATATCCGACCTATATGACCGCATTAAAAAATTATTTGATGCAGACATCGCCCTAGTGAAGGAAGAAGTACAGGCCGTCACAGAACGAGTTCGAGTGACGGAGGAGGATGTCACCGACCTTAAGCGAGGCCTACTAGCCTTGGAGGACAAAACGCAAAAACTGCAAGCTGCCCACAGCAACACGATTCTCAGACTGGACTCCCTAGAGGATAAAGGCCGGGAGAAAAACCTGAAAATCCGGGGGGTCCCAGACACAATAGCGTCAGAAGAGCTGCCCCACCTTATTAGATGCCTAATAGCCTCCGTGTTGCCAGCAAAAGCGGCTAAAGCAATTGAGCTAGACGGTGTATACCGCATAGCGAAATCTCCCAGGGCACCCACAGCCTCCTCGAGAGACATTATAATCCGTTTCCACGCGTACGCTGACAAACAAAGACTCCAACAGGCACTGCGGGACAAAACACCTCTCCACTTTGAAACACACAGCCTGACCTTCTATCAGGATCTTACCCGCGCCACGCTTCAGTGGCGGCAAGCCATGAGACCCATTACGAAGAGGCTCCTAGAAGCAGGCATAACATACCGCTGGACTGCTCCAAGGGCCCTAACAGTGACATTGGAGGACAAGACCTACAGAGCTACGGCACCAGAAGAGGCACCACAGTTCCTGGCCTCACTCGGATTACTGAATAGACCCCCGGAGGAGCAGAGACACCAACCCGAGCACTCATGGGACATTTCGAACATTAGACCGTTCGTCCCGGCCGGAGACCGAAACGCAGGGACCTGACTTGTAACATGCTAACTCATATTTGTTGTTCATTTAAGTTTATAACTTTGTTTATCTGTTGACCCAGTTTAGCATGTACTCAACACACCATAGACAGGACACCCACAGACCGCCAACACGCCACAGAGGCAAAACAACCCAGACCAGAACATATTGTACTGACCACAGGGTACTGCACAGACGGTAAGCTCAAGAACAGGCCCACCCACGCATGCCGCAGCATTTCCCCCCCCCCGCGCTATCCCCACGTTAAGGGGCCCACATGATGACACACACGGCATACAGGGACACCCACATCCTACCCCCAGTCCCCTCTAAACCGGACCACCCAAGACGCCACGGAAGGGTACACGGAGACCGAGAAACCTACACAAATCTACTCCACACGAAGAACAAGCATAAGACTCCAGGGACTAACCCCAGCTCTCAGGGGATCACACTCGCTACAAACACCCTGTCCAGCGCACATCACCAGGCTAAATCAGCCACCCACCATCCACATCCAGGATCACCAAGCAGTCTCATATAGGCACCTAACCAGACAAACCCTCGAACCCAAACGAGACTGACTTACTACTCAGACTCCTGTCACAAACTCAAAAAAAGTGCTTTGATTTCACTTGTCATGCAATTGTACTTGAATATATGTATATGTTTACACTCACTGTCATGGCAACAAAGATTAACGTGTTACTGAAACTATGCACGATGAAAATAAAGAATTAAAAAAAAAAGAAAGAAAAAAAGCACTAATGGGGTTTCTTTTTTAGGTTTTTGGCCAGAATGTTATTGATAACATAAATATTAATAACATCAACAGCAGGGGTAAAGGAAAATATGAATTAATTAAGTGTTTGTGCAAACAATAAGATAGACAGTATTTTTCCTCAAAACCTTGCCCTAGCCATCTTAACTCCAGTTCATCTGCCCATAGCCATACAATAAAACAACCTATATGCCACCGTTTTCACAAGCATATGCCTGTGCACACAAACATGCCCCTGCATTCATCATCTCCCCAAAGGCACATCCCCCACTTCAGCTTTAAACAGTCATATTGAACAGTTCATCTCTCTCATCTCTCACACACATACAAGTTTTCTAAGATTTGCACATATTGTATTGGACATATTAGGCTGCCCCTGCTTCTCAATGGCGTATGACATCTTGCCATGGCAAATTCATGCATATCTAAGCAAGGGCAGCCTCTGTAATTGCTAGAGTGAATAATGCCATCACTATTTGTCATTGCATGAGGATAGGCTTTAATGTGAATGTTATTTTGTCACACATGTTGCCATATGTTTTGCCTTACATATAAAATGTGCCATAAAGTGACAGTGCAGTACAGTGACAGAACAATCAGAGTAGTAAAGATCACAAGTGCAAATGGACAATGGGTGTTCTGCATCTCACTGCTACGATAACAAATGACACTAATTTTCAGATCACAAATAAAGATCAGGCCCTGATCCTCATAGAGAAATTAAATTTTAGACCTTTGCCTGTTAGTGTCGTTAATAAACATCTTAATAATTTAAAAATGAAAAACCAGTGTCAACCAGAGCAAATAAAAGTGGTGACAATACTTTGGTATCTAACTATCCCCCGATATCATCGCTCCGAGTATTGTCAAAAATCTTGGAAAATTGCATCCACATGCAACTATGTAAATGTATTAACAACGATCAAATTATCTGACCCCTGATCAATCTGGCTTTCGTCCAAGACACTCAACTTTGACTGCCTTCTTAAAAGTTTGCAATGACATCAAAATTGGTATGGAACAAGGAGATTTAACTGGAGCTATTTTCCTTGATTTTGCCAAGGCCTTTGACACAGTAGACCATGGCATTCTTTTGCAAAAACGTAAAAACTCAGGCATTGGTTATCATCCGCTAACCTGGTTTCGATCGTATGTTTCAGACTGATTGCAATATGTGGCCATTTCTGAGTGCTTCCCTCCCTCTTCCAGTCACGTGTGGTGTTCCCCAGGCTCCATACTCGGCCCCCTGCTATTCACATTATTTATAAATGATCTGCTTAACATCTACAAATCCTCAACTGTACACATATATGCAGATGACACTGTAATCTACACTAGTAAATCCAAGCTACCACAGCTTGAGGCTGTGCTCCAAACCAATTTACAGAGGTAGAAAAGTGGATAGCGGATAACAAACTCTTCCTAAACACTGACAAAACTGATACAATGATCTTTGGAACTGTAACTAAATTACGTAAACTACAAAATCAACAACTGCGTATCAGAACAAATTCAAATAACACACTGACAGCAGTCTGCTCTTTTAAATATCTAGGTATGTTGCTAGATCACAATCTATCCTTTGGCCTGAATATTGAAAAAATGTCTTCAAAACTTTACCCAAAACTAGGTGCCCTGTACAGAAACAAATCCAGCCTAAGCCCTACAGTAAGGAAACAGTGCAGCAAATGCTAATGCTGGTCAGTTTGGGGATGTAGTGTATGCACCCGCACCGCAAACCCACCTTAATAAACTTAACACGTTCTATAATTCATTCTGACACTTTGTACTAGAATGCAATTACTTTGCCCAAAACTGTGACATGTTAAAAGAGCTAAACTGGCTATTGCTGGAATCCCGACGCACTCTTCATCTTTCCATCCTTGTGCATAAGAGCTGAATGCTCTCCCCAGCTGTTCCCAACTCCTATAACCTCCGGCCCAGTACTAGCATGGTCTATAGCATACCGCAATACAAAAATAAAGTGGTTCGATCCTCATTTTCATACAGAGCACCGCAATTATGTAATAACCGCAGGGACACAGTTATATCTTCATTCAATCTAAAAACTTTTAAGAGCTCTATGGCAATATACCTCAGCACAGAATGCACCTGTCATGGTTGAATATATTTATTACCTGTTATGTATTAATTGTAACATTGCATTGTTACAATAGGATAAAATATTACAAAAATACAATATACAAACTATATATATATATATATATATATATATATATATATATATATATATATATATATATATATATATAGTTTGTATATTGTATTTTTGTAATATTTTATCCTATTGTAACAATGCAATGTTTTGTGGATAAAGACCCAGGACATACTTGAAAACAAGAGAAATCTCAATGTATCCATCCTGGTAAAATATTTTATAAATAAATAAATAATTTAAACACCAACACTGCACACAAATATGCCCCTGCATTCAAACATAAAAACTACAAACAAATATGCCCCTGCATTCAAACACCAACACTGCACACAATTACCCCGCTGCACACAAATACAATCCTGCATTCAAATAAAACACACTATTTACAAACACATACTTGCTTTCAAATGTCAATATTGACCACAAATATACCCTTGAATTCAAATGTCAAACAACACACACAGGTACACCCCTCACAGAAATACATCACTGCATTCAAAAGGGAACACTACATATTAATTCACAACTGCATTCAACCTCCAGCACTAGACACAAATACACTGCTTCATTCCCACACATACAACATACAAAAATATGCTCACAAATACAACACTGCAAGAATGATGAAATAGTAGGGCATTACCTGGCAAAGCATCATAGGAGCTGTAGAACAGTTGAGGATATAATTTTTGACCACACTTGCACTAAGAGGAGGCTCAAATACGTTTCTTGCACCAGAGCTGTCCGTATATTTATTCCGACTCTGGTGATTTACATTTAAAAGGATGTTAGGATGCTACATTTAGGGATGTTAGTTTTTTCTAGATAGTGGCAGATGAACATAAAATAGTACTGCTACTATGCCTAGACAGTAACACACTCCACCAGGTGATGACACCATTGGGGGGATTTTGAGATCTGCACAAATTTTCCATCAGTACTCCTAAATGGTTGGTCAGTGTTCCACAGTCAAAATACAAATATCAAATCAACTTATCCCCATATGATGCAGTATCTAATGTATTGGCAAGATTTAACCAAATGACGGTCATTGTCAAGCCTGGGATTTAGATATTAAATAAAAATGACAGAGACTGAAAATAATGAGACAGTCTAACGTTGCACAGTCTGGGGAAGCCAATCTATTTAAATTTAATATACAGATACCCAGGTTTGACTTGTAAGAATTTATCTTAACTTCACCTAAGCAAAATGTTTGCACTCACTAAACCTTTTTTTAAGAAAGTTATCTTTGTATCAGGTTTTAAATGTTTACAAAATGCTCATAAACTGATAATAACAGTAGTAAACAAATATATTGCTCACACAACAAAATGTGATATGGATCAATGAATAATTTGAATTTCACACAATAAACTCATAGATAATTACTGATAAAGAGAACAAGGTATGGATACTAATAGTGTGTAGTCCAATAAATGGTGTTCCCATATTGTATAGAAAATTATCACCGTATAACATAGAATGTTATGCTTTCATAACTATAGAACAAAGAGTAAGAGAAAGAGTAAATAAATAAGCTTTTCTTTTTTCTTTAAATACAAAAGGCAAAATAAATGGTTCTACAATTACATGTGTGAGGATCACCAATGAGATAATATACATACACTGGTTATCGGTCTCCCGAAATATACTGGTAGTACTACAGTTAGGAAATGATATTCCAACTTTTAATCACTTAAAAACATAAACATAAAACAAAACATAGTGTAAAACTGTTAGATACAATGATAAAAGATAAGGTGATTAATGCACTCACAAGTGATCCACCACTAACAGTGGCCAGAAAGGCAGGATGTTCTGAGCCAGCTCCTGAATGCACCAAGGTTCTGGATCCCAAGGGGTAATAAAGGAGTGAGTTCTGGATGAGGATGTCCCATGCGTCTGACCGGTTTTGTCCTCAGGACTTTTTCAAAGAAGAGCTTAGATGTAGTCCACACCATTCTGACTTATAAACCCCACAAATTTGTGTTTACCTGAGTTTCCCAAGTGGGTTGAATCAAATCAGGTGTGTGTAAAAACAAATTCCAACCTAAAACATGGCCACCGAGATCATATAAGGAGACCAATTTGGTAGCCATTAGGTTATGTCTTCTGGATATATAATCCATTGACTAACCATTGTATTCCTTTCCCGGACTGGCCATCATTTGGGGTAAGAACACAATAATAAAATGCGCATAAAAATGAACAATTAACATTTTAATCAACATAAATATCGTTCACTGTTATCTTCACCGGCCCCACTCATGGACACCAAAAAGATGGCTGCTCACATATGCTGCGGCGTTTAAGTAGCCGCACATGCGGGAACAAAATGGCTGCTCGCATGTACAACGACATCTAAGTAGTTGCACATGTGCAAAGTGAATGGCTGCTCGCATGTACATGCACAAAACAAATTATCATGCATGCATGAAAATTTAGAAAAATAGCTGAATCGCTCGATCATATTAGATCCAAACAGGCAGAAAGTTACAACGTACTGACAGCCTGAAAAACCATAAAAATAAACAGTGGTTAAATGGTGCATTACTTTAAAGGAGTGGTGTCCATGAATGTTTACAATGTGGATGAACAAATCAAATATTTATCAAAAGGTAAAAATCAGAACCACTCATTATGGGCTCATTATGGCATTATTGATTAATGTATTATAAATTGAAATTATTGCAGAAAATATTAGTACCCCAGCAATAATAAATAAAAAATATATATAAAAATGTTACAAAGAAAGTATGAAAATAAAAATAAAAAATGGGAAAGAAAAAGAAACAATTATGATTAATATCCCCATGTAAACATCAAGACATTCCATATAAAAGACATGATGTATAAAAATATATATATGCCATTAATAATAAAATGAATTAGAAAAATGAGTATAAAAATATTTGTTTTTTTACATAAAAAATGGTTAAGAATCACAAGAAAGCCATAATGTCAACATTAACATCTAAACCAGGATCTCCTAATGTCTTAAGTTTATATATCCATTGGGTTTCACGTTGACACACCTTTTTCACTATATCCCCCTTTCTACTATCATGTTGAACTATGTCAATCCCAAAACATAAAAATTGCTTAAAATCAAAGAGAGTACAGTTTGTACAATGTCTAGGTACACTGTGTTTTGCATCTTTCTTCGTAATGGCCCGTTGATATTACAAAATGTGCTCCCTAAGGATTCTGATTGTACGTCCCACATATTGCACCCCACAGGGGCATTGTTTTAAATAAACCACATTTTTAGTGGAACAATTTATAAAGTGCTTAATTTTGTACGTCTGTTTGGTTGCAGAGCTACTAAATTCCTTCACTGAACTGGGAAGATGTGAGAGAAAATGTGGTTTGGTAGTTGATGGCATATACATTAGGCCTGATTTACTGAACAGCAGCCTGAGATTTGAGAGTTAAATGTCCCAGGGAGAGATGTTAGGTTTGCAAGATGCATCACTGGTACTCTGCAAACCACGGTATGGGTCCGTAAGGCAGAGCACTTGGAGAGCAGGGTGGGCCAGTGCTCCAATAGCACCAGCTGCTAAGTAATAGTTGGACCAGAACTTTTATTTTGCTTAATAGTTTCACTTATATCTAATTGCACCTCGCCTGTATCTGATCAATTAGCTAGCAGGCTGTTAAAAAGAAGGGATCAGCATGCTGCAAAGTGAGGAGGAAAAGCCAGAGGAATGGTGTCTTGCAGTTATACTTTTTGTAAATTGGCAAGTGAGAAAGCCACCCAATTCCAGATAGGGATTTGCTGTGTATAATAAGTGCTCAAGCAAGAGCAAGGAATTTTGTTTTGTTTATTTTTCATTTTGGAACACCTGTATATATATTTCACCGAATAAATCTGAAAAACTGAGCTGGATGTGTCCTGGACTTTCATTACCCTAGAAGGCTGTGGTTACAAGATCTGTGACAAAATCCTACCTGGAAAAGAGATGGTGTGTTACATATGGTGGAGAATGCAGGCAACCACGTAAGTCTGAAGGTAAAAGTCTTTTAAAGTTCAACATGGAGGATGTTATCAAGGCTCTGATCCAATCCACCTCTGTGCAACAGGAGGCTAACAGGAGAGCTGCAGAGAACAGTGCAGCCCTGCAGCAATTGGTGCTGGCTCAGGCAGAGTGTGCTAAAATATATAGACAAAATGTACACCTTTTACACAAAAACCAGTGGATAAAACTTGAGTGGGTATATATACACAAATGAATAAAAATAAATACCCAAAAATATGTGGGAGTATGAAGATTCCTCTGTATCTTCAGGAGAAGCACAAAATATAATAGAAAAATCTCCCCATATATGTACGTTGGATGTAGACAGGAGGATCAATGTAATCTTCTTTATCCCAGCATTTTAACTTTAAGGGAAAGAAGATAAAAGAACATAGTGTACCACTTTAAAATATAGTAAACACTTTATTGTCTGCACTTACAACATGCAAGAAGGTTAAAAGCATCCAGGTATAACAGGCCTGGGAAAGGAACTAATTGTTGGTCAGATTATGTTAAGTGTTTCAAGTGCAAAGAGGATGGTCATATGGCCAAGGACTGTCCATTGAAGGATGAACCTATGGAATGCAACATGGGCAAAGATGAGGGAGCCCATTCCTTTTTATTCAACTGTTATGGTTGACTTTGATAATAACCCTCATAAGTGCTGTGTAACTGTGAATGGAAAAATGTCTAGAGCATTGCTTGATTCAGGAAGTATGGTTACATTGGTAGCAGAGTCTATAATACCTTGTGTAAAACCTGATCATGTTCAGAAAGTAGGCATTATCTGTGTTCATGGTGATAAAAAAGAATACCCCACTGCAGAAGTAAATATTGGAACCCAGTATGGGACTTTAAAGTACCGAGTGGGTGTAGTACCTGGATTAGCCCATGAGGTGGTGATAGGTAGAGATTTTTCCCCATTTTTTTGAAATATGGGCAGCTGTAGAAAAGACGAGCCAAAGTTCATCAGAAATAAGTCAGTCTGCCGAAGATATTGTATTCCCTATCACCAATATTGACTTAGATTTTGACCACTGTGACAGACAAAGAAGGAAAAGGAAACAATACTGCCCTAAACCAGTTTTAGTGGGAGATAACCCAGTTCAAACTACTGAGGGACCTATTGGCACTGCAGAGCAGGACAATTATTTATTTGACGTTGGGATCAGTCCAGGTAACTTTAAAAAGTGCTCAGTGGGAAGATCCAACTTTAGTGACCGCTAGAAATAATATTAAAGTTATAAATAGGGTTGCTACTCAACCAGGGGAAGCATTGCCGTTCCCCTATTTTGAAGTATTCCCCTATTTTGACCTAATGTACCATGTTGAAAAGAATGATTCAGATATCATTAAGCAGCTGTTGGTTCCCCAGACTTACCAAAAAAACGTGTTAAAGTTGGCTCGCAGCCACATATTAGGGGGACACTTGGGAGTCGAAAAAACTAGAGAGAGGGTCCTTAGAAGATTCTACTGGCCTGGAGTTTTTGCTGCAATAACAAACTACTGCTCCTCCTGTCCTGAGTGCCAGTACAGGGCTCCTTTCAAAGCTTTTCGTAGTCCACTTGTACCCTTACCCATAATTGATATGCCTTTTGAAAGGATCGCTATGGACTTAGTAGGGCCACTGGTAAAATCCACTAAGGGGCACCAGTATATACTAGTCATCTTGAATTATGCTACCCGATACCCTGAGGCCATACCCTTGCGTAATACCTCTGCAAAGTCAATAGCTAAGGAACTTATGTTGATGTTCAGCAGGGTGGGTATCCCTAAAGAAATCCTGACAGACCAGGGGACCCCTTTCATGTCCAGAGTCACAAAAGAGTTGTGCAGGCTCTTGCAGGTTAAACATCTTAAGACCTCAGTATATCACCCACAGACTGATGGTTTAGTAGAGCGGTTCAACAAAAGCCTTAGGAGTATGTTGCGCAAAGTAATTGATGCAGATGGGAAAAATTGGGATTTTTTTTATTGCCATATCTGCTATTTTCCATAGAAGTTCCACAGGCCTCCACAGGCTTCTCTCCTTTTGAATTATTATATGGGCGACATCCCCGGGGAATACTATATATAGCTAAGAAGACCTGGGAACAGGAGACTACTCCTCACAGGAGTGTGATTGAACATATTGCTCAAATGCAGGATAGAATGGCCACTGTCATGCCTATTGTCAGAGAACACATGCTGGAAGGCCAGCCGGCTCAGAAAAACAGCTATAATCGTAATGCTAAAGTCAGAGTATTCCAACCTGGAGACAAGGTATTTGTTCTGGTCCCTACTGTGGAGAGCAAGTTCCTTCAACTTGGCATGGACCATATGAATAATAGAAAGAGTCAGTGATGTCAATTACAAGGTTAGACAACCAGGAAGACGAAAGCCTGAACAACTGTATCATGTTAATCTGTTAAAGCCTTGGAAGGACAGGGAGGCCTTAGTTGCGTTAAAATCTTCAGAACCTTCAATAGCAGAGCCGGAGGTGAACTTACCGGAGACTCTGTCTGTACATCAGAAGAAATAGGGAAAGTCGCCTGTTATAGTTAAATGGTGCCCAGAAGCTGAAGTAGCCTTTAAAGATCTAAAGGAAGCTATCTGTAGCCAACCTTTCTTAGTCACCCCTGATTTTTCTAGAGATTTTATAGTACAGACCAATGCTTCCGAAGTGGGATTAGGGGCAGTCATTTCTCAGGAATACCAGGGTGAAGAACACCCTGTCTTTTTTTTAAGCAGGAAGTTGAACACACATGAGAAGAACTACTCCATTGTTGAGAAACGAATGTCTTGCCATTAAGTGAGCATTAGACTCTCTTAAGTACTATCTGTTGGGGAGAAGTTTCAGATTGGTGACGGACAATGAACCACTTACGTGGATGTGTCAGAACAAAGAGAATAACTCCAGAGTTACCACATGGTTCCTGAGTTTACAGTCTTTTAACCTCTTAAGGACCAAACTTCTGGAGTAACATGTCATGTGTCCTTAAGGGGTTAATTTTATGGTTGAACACAGGGCAGGTCTAAAGCAGAGAAGTGCTGATGGGCTTTCCAGGATACACTCTCTGTTGTCCATGGTCGCTCAAACCCATGGGTATGAGCTGGGGGGGGGGATATGTGAGAGAAAATGTGGTTTGGTAGTTGATGGCATATACATTAGGCCTGATTTACTGAACAGCAGCCTGAGGTTTGAGAGTTAAATGTCCCAGGGAGAGATGTTAGGTTTGCAAGATGGATCACTGGTACTCTGCAAATCATGGTATGGGTCCGTGGGGTGGAGCACTTGGAGAGCAGGGTGAGCAAGTGCTCCAATAGCACCAGCTGGTAAGTAACAGTCGAACCAGAACTTTTATTTTGCTTTATAGTTTCACTTATGTCTAATTGTACCTCACCTGTATCTGATCAATTAGCTAGCAGGCTTTTAAAAAGAAGGGATCAGCATGCTGCAGAGTGAGGAGGAAAAGCCAGAGGAATGGTGTCTTGCAGTTATACTTTTTGTAAATTGGCAAGTGGGAAAGCCACCCAATTCCAGATAGGGATTTGCTGTGTATAGTAAGTGCTCAAGCAAGAGCAAGGACTTTTGTTTTGTTTATTTTTCATTTTGGAACACCTGTGTATATATATTTCACCGAATAAATCTGAAAAGCTGAGCTGGATGTGTCCTGGACTTTCATTACCCTAGAAGGCTGTGGTGACAAGATCTGTGACAAAATCCTACCTGGAAAAGAGGTGGTGTGTTACAACGTTTATACATCTTGCAATGCCCACATTTGAAACAGCCATTGGGTTTTGTCTATCAATGGATGGTAGAAGGCTGGGTGCAAGCAGCCATTTTGTTCCAGCATGTGCGGCTACTTAAACGCTGCTGCATATGTGAGCAGCCATCTTTTTGGTGTCCATGAGTGGGGCCGGCAAAGATAGCAGTGAACAATATTTATGTTGATTAAAATGTTAATTGTTAATTTTTTATGTGCATTTTATTAGTGTGTTCTTCCCCACATGATGTCCAGTCAACAGATCTATTCAATAAACTGAGATTTCAAGGTGAACTCAAAATAAATGTAACATTTAAGGCTAGAGTAGCTGAATGGAAAGCATAGGTGACCTAAAGAATTTTTCCAGATTGGCTATTTTGATCTTAAATTTTAAATTCATTTTGAATGTACGTTGAATTCTCACTATAGTTAATAACACTGTATGTTTACCACCAAAGCCCTTCAGCATGGATAAGTGATTTCCAAGGGAGGAGTGTTCCTTTAATATTTAAAGTATATTTGGAATAAAGTTGCCCACTTTTTTTTTTCCTTTTTAATTGACGTTTTTGTACAATGTTACAAAATATAGGAGTAGAAGCAAAGGAAATAAAAATATTTACAATAAATAAATAATGAATCGTTAACTTATCCAAACAATTGTAAAATTGATCTCATTGTGTAATGAGATTACTGGTGACTGTACACATTAAAGATAAAAAGACAAACATGCACAGATAATTTTACAGACACATAATTGGATCTAATTCTTGTTTATTTCATTTGAATACCATTTTCTACTCTAACAAGAAAATTTGATGTTCTAGTTAGAGTAGCTATAAAACTCAGAAAAGAATGCTTCCTATTGGAGTACAAATATGAATGTACTGAAGCCAATATGCCCTTTGCTACTTAAAGTGATACTCCAGACCCCTAAATCACTTCAGCTTGCTTTATTTGTTGAGTGTGTCCTTTTCTTAAACATTTTTTATAGATAGTAGAAATTGGCACTTTTATAAATGAACCTTGTTACATTCTTGTTATCTCAGTAAAGCTAAACTCAAAAGGCGGAAAATTGCTCAAAGTACCAACCTTGCAAAGACTTCTCATCGAGCTAAATTGGGAAGCCGGTGATTAGATAACCTCAGAAAGTCTGGGCTAGAGAAAACAAGAAAAGGGCTTGCAATGGCTTCAGGCAAGAGTGCTGCAGCTTTTGCAAGCAGATTTAGATATACCTCTAACAAAAAAAATGCATAACTAAATGCATGCATTTTTCTTTTGGGCGTATATATACAAAACAGTGATTTTTATTTATTGTTTGTATTTGGGCAGTGGAGTGTTCCTTTAATAATGGCATTACAGTTTATCAGCTATAAAAATGTCTATTCTTTTGCTCTAAATTCTAAACCTAATCGGAAGACTAACTGTACAACACTAGTTAAACTACCTAGAGTAGCCCAAATGTTCATATGCACAAAAGTTCATATTAACGCTTTTAGTTTGACTGAGGAGGGCAAAGTTACGGTTCTAAAAGGGCAACATAACTTCTGTAACTAAAAATGAGACATATGGATCAGTGAGACACCATGATTAACTTTGAGACAGTGACCTCCATAATACACAACAGGCGGGGAATTTTAAAATACAATAATCTGTAGATTGGCATGTGATCCTTTTTTTCTAAAATAGGACTTATTTATTAATTTATTTGTGTTACTTTTCCCTCCCTAATACTAATAGTGTACAATGATTTTTTAGTGTACTAATAGGAATACAATGATTTTTTATTTTTTTTTGTCAATCTTTCTCTTATTATGGCATTTGCGTTATGGGGTACAGAATAAAGAGAGGAGGCGGTATGGGGTAATACAAGTTGATGAAAACAAGATGGTACATAGTACACTCCTACGAAGGACTGCCATATATTTTTTGTTTTTGAAACGTCAAGTAAACATAGTATTACAAGCAATTGTTGAAGAAATGGGTGCGACGGTCAGTTAGTACAATATAACAAGTTAGTCATGCTATGTGTTAAGCAGCTCTGGCTCTCGCTCAGTACATGTCAACATGGCATTGGTAGCTTACGGCACAACAGGTCAAGCGCTCTGGGTAAAGTAACAGGATTCTGCCACAGATTAATAACTTTAAACATATTCACACGGGCTAAACTCAGCTGTAGCGTGCTTACTCTGACTGCTCCTATTCTTAGGCAAGTTTGAGAAGAGACAAGCTTAGTGCATTATGTGTAGAGCATGTTAGGTATTTATCTACAGTGTCTGCGATCTATAAGCAGGTTTGTGTTGCCCTAGGAAATAGTACAAGCTAGCAATCCATCACATATCAGACATTTGTATGGCTATTGCCCACAGCGCCATTTTCCATAGATTCGGCGTATATTCAAAATTCTAAAACAAGTGTGATAGGGATGTCAGAAGTGTTATGCAAGATACTATGTAATAAGGCATAGACATACTGTGCACTCTGGGTATAAGGCATAGTTAACAGGTTAGGCTGGCTGTCGGTTTAGGCAGCATTAGGTTACATTGCATGCAAGGTAAAAACAAAAAGAGATCCTCATAGAAATCTGCAACAATGCTAGGGCATGCTTATGGAGTTGTCGACATGCCTAGGTAGTGAAAATAAAGAGGCAATCATGACTCTAGGCTTACAGTCTATTATAGTAGTGAGGGAGCGTCCAAAGTCCTGTTCTGTGTCCAAGCTGGTAGTTGGGCTGCGATCTCTCACCCTATGCCACTGGTGTGCTGTATGAGGTAATCCACTCTGTTGTCTTGCGTGATGAACATGTAGGTGTTTCTTGGGCCGTGTCGGCTCCCGCTCCAGCCCCAGGCCTCATGGAAGGTCTGCATCTGTATTCCACAGACTCTGGCATGCAGTGCAGCCGGGTCTTCCCCTTTATGGATGCTACGGAGGACCCTGATATTGCGAAGCCGCCAGTGGCGGGCGGTTCTCCGGCGTCGTGGGCGATGCTGTGGGGGCCTTCGGCCCAGGTAGGCAGGGAGCCTGGGTGGCGTGTGCTCCAGGCTGGGGTCTGCCCGAGCGGGACTCGCCCGGCCCTTTCATCTCGGCTTCTCTCACCTCCCGCGTAGGCTTCGGTGCTTGCAGTGCCATACGCTGCTCCAATTGCTGCCAGAAGCGCTGGAATGCCTTGGCTATGCGTCGGAGGGAGCGCTTGATTATGTCGTCGCCGTGGCCTGCATCAGTAGGCGCCATTCGTGTCGCGGCGTGCATGTTAGGCCCGCTTTGTGTTGGGCCTGTGTCTTTGCAGGATGTTAGGGTGTGAGCGAGAACCTGCTGCCTATCGATGGGGACCGGGATGACCCCCGCCAGTCCAAAGGGGGGGGAACAAGGGCCCAATATCGAGTGTCCAGTCGAGAATGGCGTCGGAGGAGCGGCCGTCTCCTCCGCACCGGCCATGCTTGTAGGCCGCATACGGTACTCTGGCAATTCTCGCTTCAATTGTTGCATGTTTAGTACCCGTTGATTCGCCCGGGTGTCACCAGTAGCTCAGTGGCCCTTGTGAGTTGAGTACTCGCTGTAGTTTGGTGATTTTGTCACTTTATCTTCCAGTGAGTGCAGGAGCTGTGTCCACAGGCATCCACTCAGCTCAGCAGCCAGGCCCCGCCCCCAGGAATACAATGATTTTTAAATGCATTTTTTTTTTTAATTTAATTTAGTTTTATTAGTGGGACTTTTCCCTCTGTAATACTAATTAGAGGAAAGGAGATAAGTAAGGGCATGTAATAATTATTTACTTACACATTTATAAAATATTTTATCAGCAAAGATACATTGAGATTTACTATATTTTTCTCTGATTCCTGGTGCAATGTATGATGCGTGTTTACACTAGACTGTCAATAATTATTGATCTTTTATTGTATAAAAAAATACATGGCAGAAGTATAGAAATCAAACAGGTTTTTGTTAACAGCATTACTGATGAATTAGTATTGCTTAAGGAACAGAAATATAACATTATATTTTATTTTATTGGTTTTCCATTGTTTGATGTGTTTGTATCTCCTGTTTTTTTTTAATTATTTCTTGCACAATTAATTTTCAATAATCACACAAGCAGTAACCAATAGATATATTTTTTTTTTAGTTGAGAGAACAGTTGTAATACCGGTGTTTGGATTTCAAGTAATAACAAGGCTCTGCAAAACAATGATAAATCATTACCTTTATATGCCGTCATTATTGGGTTTTACTGCTAAGGGTTCTGCCCTGTAGTGTTTTATTTCCTTTATATAAAGCTAGCTTATTGCTTTGCCTGCATAAATCATGTTCCTGCAAGTAAATGAAATGGACTGCAGGCTCTTTCAGATTTACATTTTTGCTGTAATGACTAATAAGGACAAGTGCAAAAGAAACAACAGGAAAAATATGTATATTTCTATAATTTGCAACAGTACAACAAACAAATATCTTGGCAGGCTAATGTAGCATTTTCAGTTCTATTTTTTAACACCGGTATGAATATATAGTGTTATGCAGCATTATTAATATATATATATATATATACATATACACACATACATACATACATACATACATACATATACATTATCTAAATTGTTGCCCAGAAGAGCATTTAACTTACTAAAAAGTAAGCTGTAGCAAATTTTAAAAAAAAGTTTGCAAAATGTAAGGGGAAAAAATTTGAAAATGGAAGATCACCAGTAGGGAAATAGAGGAAATTTAGGACTATGGCCCTGATTTAATATTTTTGCATAAGCTTATCAAAAGAGTTAATATTTTTGGATACCTCTTAAAAAATGTATTATTTTTTTGAATATAAAAATATATAACATATAAAGCTATATTTAATACATCAAATCATAACAAAATAATAAAAATATATGTCAAAAATATAAAATAATTTTAAAAGGTTATCCAAAAATATTAAATAATTTGAAAAATGTATCTAAACAAAATTAAATCAAGGCCAATATTGCATGAGTTGGTTATAAATTAACCAGTGATTACTGTTTAGATAATAGGTAAACTATTTAATTTAATTTACTTGCAGCAAACTGGAAAAAATGCAATTCCTCCAACTCTATAAAACAATGTTTGAAAAATTTAAGAAAAAAGTGCAAGATTTTCTGTACAGAACAGTCCGTTGTAAGTATTTTTTAGCTGTACATTAATTAAATAAAGCTATGCCCTGGCTCCTGGATCATATCAGGGCCATGATACATTAAAAGCTAGCATCACGGGAGTACCCAAGATGTCCATGAATTTTTGATAGCAAACCTTCCCAATCTTAAAACTGGCAAAATCATACAAATTGTCATCAAAGCATAATCTGAACCAATTTGGAGAGCTGTAGTACTGAGTAAAATATTGCTCTCAATCTCTTGTTCAGTCTATAAGTAGAAATACTCGAAGTGTCAGTTCAAAGCAAATTTTTGTTTGGACAGTATATAAAAACAGTAACATAATCATTCGAACAGAGGTGCAGATAATGGGAAATACACTCAAAATCAGAGTGTTCTGTTTGTAGTATTATTAGTTCAATCATCCAAGGTCATAAAATCAATCTGTGCTGTCAGATCACAATAGAACAGTACACTAGCAACACAATAGAACCAGAAATGATGAAATCACAAATAGAAAAACAGTTTGCATCATCTCATATAGGTCTATTCTAGATGGTAACAAATTACCAAATTATGTAGCCGGTAATGGATGAAAAATATAGCAAGTTCATTGTTGTGTTCACAAGAAAGTTGCAAGCTCCTAGCTGGCATTAATTTTATGATCAATCTATACAGAGGCTGGTTTCTTCAACTTAATTTTTCCAGAATCAAGAAATTGACCACAGTACATGACACATCACTCATATTTTGTTATTTTTTTCATATTTTTTTTAAAATTCTATGTTGTTATCTACAATTGGTATCTCCTAACAGCTGCTATCAGTTGCCACCATGTAATTTCCAAGCAGGTTATGTAGCAGCTGAATATAGAACATTATTGATCCTGTTCTTGCCGATTGCATGTGGTAACTTGTGATTTATTTGTTTTTCCTATCAACTCCATGCTTTTTGTTTTGTTTTACCTATAATGTTAGAAATCGTCTGAAAGTTTTGAGAAACTAGAGGAATTAATTTTTTAACTACTCATACAAATTCAATGATGATCAAAATAATGTGGTTTATTAGCTCAATAGTAAACTGTGAAATATTCAAAAATAAAATGTAAAATCTAGACCAAAATTAGCTGGACTGGAAACATTTCATGTTGCCGCTGTTTTCGACTTAATACTTGTCATTTGTTTTTCAGTTCATTTAAATTCCCTGTTTAGTGAAGAAATAATACATTCTCCAATCTTTAACCCCTTGTTTGTGAATGCTATGTTGATATTCCGGGAACTGCACTGGTATAAAGTAATTCCTGTACAGCTTCAAATGGCATTGGTGAAGTGGTAATGTCCACTATGCGAATTACATTTTCCTCATTATATATGAAAAATTAGTTACATAGTTAAATAGGCTGAAAAGAGACATATGTCCATAAGTTCAGCCTTTCTCACATCTGTTTTTTTTCCTGTTGATCCAAAAGAAGGGAAAAAAAAACTCAGTTTGAAGCACTTCAAAGTTTGCAATTTTTCTACAAATTAGGAATCATTTTTTATCCTTGTACCCATAGTATGATCAAAATTCAACAATACTTGCATACCTTGGGAATCCATGGTAATATAAGTTTGAGAGTACTGGAGGTATAGTAGCCCCTCAGTCTATTATTGCCATCCAGGTTAGACATGTGAAATTGAAAATGGAATTGTAGTTGAGGCATTATCATTGTAGGATAGATATCCATTATCTTGTTATGGCTGAAGGCCTGATATTTTGTCAGAATCTGCTATACCTCTAATTTGCATTTATTGGACAGGATTATATGACATAACAAAGTGAAGGAGGTGCATTACCAGTCCTTACAGAGGTCAGGTTTAATATTACAACCGTCAAGGAGATGAGACTGGGATAAGACAGTGGAACCAGCCAAAGCACCAAAGAAAGGAAAAAACATTGTGACAAAACAAAACAAAACTTGACAAAATTCAAGATGCCAGAAAATGAGGACTGTAGAAAACCAAGCCAAAGTCAGAGATCCAAAACTGCACATAATTAGAGAATTCTCCAACAGTCAGGATACAGAATAAACATGACAAGACAGGTAAACAAAACAAACAAAAAACAAATTACACTGTAAATAAGGGATTATTCTAGCTTTAGTGAACGAATAATCTAAATTGTATTAATGACAGGAGGCGACTATTTGCTTAATCTTTTTTTACTGAACTTCACAGCAGCAAAGAAACAGTTAATAATGTACAAAATTCAATCAATCAGAGTGTACAACAATGTCATATAGTGTCATCAAGCTACTCCCAACTCCTCTTTCTAGTGTTAGCTGAATTGACATTGATCAACCATGTAAACGCTGCAATATGAAGAACAGTAGATCAGGATGCAGGTCCTTTACTGGGATCAACCATGTAAACAGATAACTAGTAAACTGGAAACTCTTTGTAGTGACTGGAGAAAGTCTTCACACAAAGAGAAAACAGAAAAATTCCATGAGAGTATAGATTCTATGGCAAGATAAACCAAGCTTATAGTTAATAGTAATTAACATTGGTAATTAACATAGTTAAATATGAGTGAGTGAACTGTAAATTCTTGAGCATAATTAAATAAAATGCACTACCGATGGCATTTTATGCAAATTATGGTTGTAAAGAATATGTACCTAAAGTATCTGGTAAACTTACCTTTTTTTTTTTTGAATGGAGGGAGTGTAATAGAAAAGGAGGGAAATATTTGCCTCCTGTCGTTAATAAAATTTTGATTATTCGTTCACTAAAGCTAGAATAATCCCTGATTTTATGGCAAGACAGGAGGCTTCATATTTGCTGTTTAATGCTCCTGTATGATAGAAAAAGCAGCATGTGGGATAGGTTTGAAATAGAAAGTACGAAAAGTGGATTCCCTGGACCAATCTATGGAGGATAGAATGTCTGATAGAGAACTGCCTGCCCGAAAAGCAGAGGATGCGGCTGATCCTCTGACTGAGTGAGCTCCAAAGGAGGGATAAATCCCTGCTTGGGTAAGTACCCATCTAACCCAACATGCAATCGTGTGAGATGAGAACGATTTGTGTGGTCAGACATAAGAGACAATAAGGGGTCCCAAAGGAGAACGCAGAGCAGCCAGTATATCAATATAATGTTGAACGCAAAGAGATGGTTTGCCCAGGAAATATGGGTAAAAAAACTAAGAAGAATTTGTCTTCGTTCATCTGATGATATTGAATCTGACTCCATCAGGTGTAAAAACCACAGCGTGTTTGTCAAATGCCAGAAACCCTGCAGAAAGAAACAAGACATAGAAGTAGTGCCAACTTAGCAGAGATGGCATAAATACAAAGCCTCATTAGAATGCCAGGACTCCAAAAAGGAAGAAACCTGGGTGACATCCCAGAAATTAGCGTATCTTGGATTAGGTTGGTCTGGCCAAGTGAATGCCCCGTAGAAATCTACAAATGGAAGGATGTTTCCCAATTGTCAAATTATCAAAATTGCAGATCGAAAAACATTAAAAAAGTAGATAGGATGTTTATAATGGATGTAAGAGGTGCAGAAAAGGGATCTATATCCCTTTCCAGACACCAGCTGACCCACTGCCATGCAGAGAGATAAGCACGTCTAGTTTCTGGGTCCTATGACTCCCATAGGAGTGCTTGAGCTGTCTCTGAAAGTCCTGTGACATTCCAAGATCCCCTGAAATGCTCCAAGCCACAAGCTGGAACTGGTCTTAAAGAGTAGGAGGATGATAGACCCCCACTGGATTCCTGAGGATGTTGGGGTAATAGAAGTGGATAATTCACTGATAGTTCCAGAAAGAGGAAAGCAAGTCTGGGCTCTCCACAAAGGAGTTACAATGACTATTGTGACTACTAGAGCTTTGACTCAATAAAGTGTGCCTTGGATCATGGAAAGGGCAGGAACGCATAAGCTCCTGTCTCTTGCCAGGGGTGTAGAAATGCTTCGACCGCTAGGGATTGGGGGTCTGGAAGCCAGCTAGAAAATGCTTCTGTCTGGTGGTTCAAATAGGTCCAAAGTGAGGGGTCCACGAAGGAGATGAATATGGTGAAACAGCTGAGGATCCAATTGCCAATCACTATTGTCCCTCCAATGACGGGAAAATCAATCTACAACCAAATTGTCGGGGCCCGGGAGATAGTTTTATCAATTTTGTGAAACACCATGGTGCTAAGGCCGTTAGTAAGGCATGTGACCTGCCAAATTTCTCCTCGTCATAGGAATTGAAGGAAAGCCCGATGGCTGCAGGGGACAGGAACTTTGAAATATGCATCTTTGAGATTGATTCTGGAGAACCAATCTCCCATGCAAAGGAGCTCCCTGAGAAGATGGATGTTCTCCATATTGAAATGGCAAAAACTGACATGTTAATTCAGATCCTTTAGATTGGGCGAAGATCTCCTTTCTTTTTGCGGACAAGTAAGATGTTGCTGAGGAAGGTACAGGGGAAAGGCGACCGTTCAATCGTCCCTTTTTCCAAAAGTTTGCTAAACTCTGCTTGCAATGCCAGATCGTCTGTTATAGACATCCATATTGGTGTTGGAGGTGTATCTTGAAAGGGAAGGGAGAGAAAGTCTATTTTGAAACATTTGACTGTGTGTAGGATCCATTGATCCTGTGAATGTAATTTCCACTGTTGGAAAAAATGGGTTAAGCGGCCTGCAATAGGTACATTAATAAAAGAAAGGTTTATTATCAAGAGCTGCGCATCCGCGTAGGAAAGCAGATCCACATCACCGGATGGATCCTCTATTGATAAACAACTGGCAGTGGTAAGGTCAGGTGGTTCCTGTAACGGATCACCTGGCACCCCGACTTGGTACCTCCGTTAATGGATGCTCCTAGTGCTTCCTGAGGACTCCAAGCACTCTGGCAGACACCATAATCACCGAATCCAAGAAACCTTTAAATTCTCCCAAGCGTATGAATGCTGTAGACCATTGAATAGGAACCATACGAATAGGCTTGTACCCCTAGCAGTCAACTGGAACAGCATACAATAAATCCTTCCCCCAATAATGAGACGACACATCACTTTGAGGTTAAAACAGGAACTCTGGACTGGCACATCCAGCCTGGCTTTTATTACACTAATCCACATACAGGCCACACCCAGGGGGAGGCATAAAATAACCAATCACATACATGGTTCAGCCCACACATCCCCTCCCCTCAGATAACATTAAACTCAATTATCCGGTACACTTTTTCAGCCAAGTTCTGGATGTACCCCAAAACCCGGGGGTACACCTTTAAATCCAGCATCGCTGGATAGCCCTTATTCAGGGGGACAACATATTCAAAATTCAAGTAATTCGGATGAATGGTTCGTGAGATATGGGGTTCCAAAGATTTGACCGACCGCATGGGTAAAGTATCCGAAAACAGTTCCATGCATTTTGGCCCTGCGGTCGGTCACAAACAAGGGAATGAAAACAGGCGAATTGCCTGTGTTATAGAGCCTGGAGAGGGTTTGAATGAATTCCCTTGTTTATGGGGCTCTTTCTACCGAACGGCGGGTCATTCGGTAGTTTCCATACGAATTTCTGGAAGTATGGAGGTCTCAGCGGTGTTTGCCTAGTCAAGTGTCCGATTTTAGTTCCAGACACTCGACGGCAAAACACCGCTGTTCGGTAGTTTAAGATGGCCGCCGCCACGTGTTTGTTTCCCGAATGGCGGCCACCCAGAGGACAAAGACCACACTGCACTGATTGCCAATTACCTGTTTGCAACATTGTTGCAAACGGTAATTGGAGGCACACTCATTCCTGGGTGGTCTGGTTGTTCGGTAGTTTCACTCAATATACTGAATGGAGTGATTCTACCGAACAATCAGAATGCTGCATACAAATCACCCAGGATAAACTTAACACATCTATAAATACATATATAATATTACAGGCAGTACACTTGAATATGCTTCACAATCTTAAAGGGACAGTAGTCCCAAAAGTCCCAATATGTCCATAGATGCTGTTAAAAGGGCCAGTAGCAGCAATATACAGTACAATATGCCCCAAATAACCCAGGGGCCATAGTCAGTAGGTAGGAGGCTAGCAAACAGGCTTCTCCAGGGCCCAGTGGCGAGGTTGGTTTCGCCACATTTCTCCCCTTTTCCAAACAGACTAACAGGGTACCTGACCTCTTGCCGGTCAGTGCCCTTGTTAGTCCAGCAGCCCACCCACAAAACAGAAACAGCAGTACAGCCCACCCACAATAAATGGTTACTACACCTGAGTAATGGAAAAACTTGTCCAGGTCCAAGTGCCTCACCCCGGCTGTGTGGGGGACTGGTAGGCTGTTTTGGTGGGTTGCTGAGTGGGCAGAGACCAGCGGTACTCTGCCCTGGTGCCAGCACTACTACAGGAGTAGTCTGGTTGGAGCCTGGTTGCTGGAGACCGACTGTCTCCCCTTTGGCTAAACAGCCCTGTTGTGGGGGGGCAGGACCGACCGTCCCTACCCCCTGTGCTGGAAGTGCAGAGACCACGGTCCCATCTGCACAGGTGTGGGGCTTACAGTCTCCCCCTGGTACATTAAGCTGCCGCTGGGGAGAGGTGGTAACCAGCTCCTCTCCCATTAGAACACTCTGCCCATTGATGATCTGCCGCTGGGGAGAGGTGGTAACAATCTCCTCTCCCATTAGAACACTCTGCCCATTGATGATCTGCCGCTGGGGAGAGGAGGTAACAATCTCCTCTCCCATGCCTACTTTCAGTCTTTGTGGAGGGAGACCGACTGTCTCTCCTCCCAATTCAGTGTCCTGCTGCTGGGGAATAGAGACTGGGCTCTCTATTCCCAAAAAATCACGCTGCTGCTGGGGGGTAGGACCAACTACCTCTGCCCCCTGTAACTCAGCCTTCCGCTGGGGAGGGAGGACGCTGCTCTCCTCTCCCTGCACTTCACACTGCCTTCCCGGCATATCACTCTGCTGCTGGGGGGTAGGACCAACTACCTCTGCCCCCTGTAACTCAGCCTGCCGCTGGGGAATGGAGACTGGGCTCCCAATTCCCAACAAATCACACTGCCGCTGGGGAGGGAGGACGGCCCCTTCAGCTCCCTGTAGCTTGGGCGCAGAGACCACGGTCCCATCTGCGCTGGTGTGGGGCTTACTGTCTCCCCTTGGTGTGCTAAGCTGCTGCTGGGGAGAGGGGGTAACAAACTCCTCTCCCTTACACACTTTCAGCCGCTGGGGAGCAGGGCTGACCCTCTGTACTCCCTGTAGGCAGGGCGCAGAGACCACGGTCCCATCTGCGCTGGTGAGGGGCTTACTGTCTCCCCTTGGTGAGCTGTGCTGCCGCTGGGGAGAGGGAATAACAAACTCCTCTCCCTTACACACCTTCAACCGCTGGGGAGAGGGGATAACAGGCTCCTCTCCCTGCACCGTAGACTGCCGCTGGGGAGCCAGAACGGCACCTTCAGCTCCCTGTAACGCACACTGCCGCTGGGGATCTGGGCCGACTGCCCAGCATCCCTGTAGGGCCGGTAGAGAGACCGCAGTCCCATCTCCACCTGCCATTGGTGGGTCTTCCCAGGACCAATCCGTGAGGCCCCTCAACATTTGTGAGTAAGGGCCACCTGCTTCCCCACCTGGCAACTCTGGTTGCTGCTGGGGATCTGGGCCGGCTGCCCAGCATCCCGGTGGAGTGACCTTGGTCCCATCTCTACCTGCCTGTTGTGGTTCCTCACAGGACCAGTCTATGAGGACCCCCACTTCGGGTTCCTCCCGCCGCCTCAGGGAAAGACGGCTAACCTCCTCGGATGCAGCCTCTACCCGGCTGCTGTAACGCTCCTGCTGCTGAGCATACTTCCTCTCTTTTGCCAACCGGAATTCTCGGTCCAGCCTTGTGTTTCGCTCGGCCATGACCTGGTTCCAGATCACCCGGCGTGTCTCCATGGGTATATCATCCCCATACTCAGCCACTCGCTGCCTCACCTCGGCCAGCCAATCATCTCCAGAGCCAGAACCTTCCATACTTGTCTGCTCCCAGGGGCGCTGCACGACTGCTAGCGTTGCCCTCAATTGTAAATCCAAACGCACTGTGTCTCCGAGCTGCTTTACCTCGCACTAGGACGCCATCCCACCGTTGCCACCAATGTAACGGATCACCTGGCACCCCGACTTGGTACCTCCGTTAATGGATGCTCCTAGTGCTTCCTGAGGACTCCAAGCACTCTGGCAGACACCATAATCACCGAATCCAAGAAACCTTTAAATTCTCCCAAGCGTATGAATGCTGTAGACCATTGAATAGGAACCATACGAATAGGCTTGTACCCCTAGCAGTCAACTGGAACAGCATACAATAAATCCTTCCCCCAATAATGAGACGACACATCACTTTGAGGTTAAAACAGGAACTCTGGACTGGCACATCCAGCCTGGCTTTTATTACACTAATCCACATACAGGCCACACCCAGGGGGAGGCATAAAATAACCAATCACATACATGGTTCAGCCCACACATCCCCTCCCCTCAGATAACATTAAACTCAATTATCCGGTACACTTTTTCAGCCAAGTTCTGGATGTACCCCAAAACCCGGGGGTACACCTTTAAATCCAGCATCGCTGGATAGCCCTTATTCAGGGGGACAACATATTCAAAATTCAAGTAATTCGGATGAATGGTTCGTGAGATATGGGGTTCCAAAGATTTGACCGACCGCATGGGTAAAGTATCCGAAAACAGTTCCATGCATTTTGGCCCTGCGGTCGGTCACAAACAAGGGAATGAAAACAGGCGAATTGCCTGTGTTATAGAGCCTGGAGAGGGTTTGAATGAATTCCCTTGTTTATGGGGCTCTTTCTACCGAACGGCGGGTCATTCGGTAGTTTCCATACGAATTTCTGGAAGTATGGAGGTCTCAGCGGTGTTTGCCTAGTCAAGTGTCCGATTTTAGTTCCAGACACTCGACGGCAAAACACCGCTGTTCGGTAGTTTAAGATGGCCGCCGCCACGTGTTTGTTTCCCGAATGGCGGCCACCCAGAGGACAAAGACCACACTGCACTGATTGCCAATTACCTGTTTGCAACATTGTTGCAAACGGTAATTGGAGGCACACTCATTCCTGGGTGGTCTGGTTGTTCGGTAGTTTCACTCAATATACTGAATGGAGTGATTCTACCGAACAATCAGAATGCTGCATACAAATCACCCAGGATAAACTTAACACATCTATAAATACATATATAATATTACAGGCAGTACACTTGAATATGCTTCACAATCTTAAAGGGACAGTAGTCCCAAAAGTCCCAATATGTCCATAGATGCTGTTAAAAGGGCCAGTAGCAGCAATATACAGTACAATATGCCCCAAATAACCCAGGGGCCATAGTCAGTAGGTAGGAGGCTAGCAAACAGGCTTCTCCAGGGCCCAGTGGCGAGGTTGGTTTCGCCACAGTTCCCAAATGTCAATCCTCTGTGGGAAGAGGCCTGTAGCCTGTGGAGGCGGCTCTGTTGGTAGCTCAGCCTGTGTAGCGACCAGCTCTCCCAGAAAAATGCTGTTGGCTTCAGGTCCCAGTTCCCTGGAACTCAGATCTGCTAATTTAGCATCGCTCTTATATAGTGCCACCTTAAGTCTCTCAGTAGCAATAGCCACATTTGCATTTCCTAACAAGCCTAATGTTCTGTGAGCCCATTTCCACACAGTATGCAGATCAAATTCTCCACTAGTGATAGCTTCATAAGCTAAAATAAATATCTGAATGAGTGGACCAGCAATGTTCAAGAGTTTGTTTTGAGTTGCCTTGTGACCCTGTTCAATGCCTTTACGTGGGTCCTTGCAAGATTTTGTGAGAAAAGTCACTAACCTTGAATCAAACTCGGGTGTTATCGCCACCTTGTGTGGAATAGTTGGCCGAGGGCATTCGACTCTGAGCTAGCCATAATTTATTTTTCTTGACTTGCGCAGCCACATCTTACAAAAATTAGCCATGTAATCGGGGGTGGGGGGGGTGGGGGGGGGGCATTCAGCTGAGCATGGGTTTCTAATAACCCTGGGGTCAAAAAAGGGTATGCCAGAGGCATACAGTAGTGTGTCTGAAGGGGGCTCCTTGGACTTAATATTACCAGAATATGGGTCTTGGTATATCAGTGGGGGCCAACCACTAAGATAAATCAGTGGGTTTTAACCACTAAAATTACAGTAAGTGGAATAGTTGATAATAATATAATGTAAGTAAGGGTCACCCACAAACATTTAAAAAGCAAGTTGAAGTATGTCCACACAAAATTAAATTTGAAAGTGGGGTTACCACTTAATAAATCAATATAGGTGGAATTCACCTATAGATATTAAATAATAAGGTGGAGGTCACCCACTATAATATAGGTGGGGTACACCCTAAACACTAAATAACAGTAAATAAAGTGAGGGTCCTCCACAGTAAATTCAACATAAAGAACAAAATATATAATATACAAAAGACCATCCAGTTTATTGTAACAGAAAATCAAATAAACAGGCCTTGTAATTTGGATGGCTGTAGAGGTAGTACATAACTAGAGTAAACTAACTCCAGCTATTACAAAATTTTATCTAAGGAGAAGAATTAATGAGGTAAAACTTACCAAGCTGAATGAAGGTAGTACAGTTGCCCACAGTTCCGACCGTTGCTGTGCTGCGATGAAAATGGCAGGAAAAATGCAGTATCAGAGGGGCAAATAGAGGCGGGCAAAGCGCAGAGGGGCCGAGGGGTAAGGGCCCAAAAGTGGGCCGCGGTCTCTGGGAAATGGAGTCAGTGGCCAGATTAGTACGTGTGGAAACAAAGTGGGCTGCGGTCTCTCTAAGGTAGAATAGAGCCCACAGCCATACTGAAGATCGTGGGAAAAACCTTGAAAAGTGATCGTTATGAAATGGCCTGAAAGGTAGATTAAAGCAACAAGAGAAATGAGGCACTGGCATGAACTTGTCAAATTAAAAAATATTGTGAACGCACTGACACAAAAGTCCAAATGTGCATAATAACAACAAAGGATGTATCTGATAATGTACTAAATGGAAGAATAACTATAACAAGAAAACAGTGTAAAAGGAGTTAGAAATCTAAACTCTATATATGACAAAATAGATTTACCACAAAGCAGAATAATTGGAATAGACTCACCTGGGAGGCAAACAGCAAAGAAAGAAGATTTGGGAGGAGCTCGATGACACTATGACATTGTTGGACACTCTGATTGGTTGAATTTTTACATCATTGTTAACTTTCTTTGCAGCTGGGAGGTTCAGTAAAGAAATATTAGGCAAATATGAAGCCTCCTGTCTACACGCTGTAAGAATCATGATAAAATTAATGTTGGTGCAGCTGAATAAATGTAATTCAGACTTGCTATTAGAAGAGGTGGGGTGGGGGTTTGCCACATTCTTCTCGTTATCATGATTTCAGATGCTTTCTTGCATATCAGGAGCAAGTAGATTGGTTCTACAGGAAAACTACATACATTATTAGATTGCAAGTATTAAAAATGCTAGTAAAGATTAAAAGTGTGTATTAATTATATATATCTTTATAGTACTCCAAAGTTTAGTTGCCTGGCAATGCTTGAACATATAAATATCTGACCATACATTGCTTTTGAACATCCATTGTTTTGTTGTATTCCCACAAGCTATGCTGCTGTATTTATTTTAATCATGTAATTGCAGACAAAATGCTACTGACAGAAATTATAAATCTAATAAATAAGATGTATGTCAAACATGCATAAAATGAATTATATATTGGTCTTCTCATGAATATATTAGTAAATGTCTTAAGAGTCAAAAAGAATATTTCCAGCTTAGTTAATATTTCTATAACACACTTGGGTATGTTTCCATTTAAAAAGCTGAATTATATATTAAAAGGAATTTGGAAAACACTACTACACTAACATCATGTAACTTTTGTCTTCTATGTGTGTATGATATTATGTTTGCTTTAGAAATGTATTTACACTAATACAAAATTGATGTTACCATTTTATTTGCTTAGGTAGAAAGTGACAGCATATCCCACATTTTATTCTACAATAAAGTATGATCAGGTTTGGTATTCTAAACACTTATCTCCATTGTTACGCAGAATTTGACATAAATATTGTTGTTTGCTACTTAATATAACATTAGGTCATACAAACTAAAACAGGGCGTAAGAGAATAATGAGAACAGACAACAACTTTAATAACTCACTCTTCCATAAACCAAAACAGAAAAGAAAGAGCCAAAAGATTCTGCTCTACCACTGTCCCCGAGTCCCTTGAGTTAAAAGACAAGGTAGTAGTAATCTGGGAACCTGTCAAAAAACATTCATGCACCCTGGCTTGTTAGGATCTTCCACCTACATTGTCCAACATCTATATGCCTTTATAGTCATTATCCTAATAGGCCCCTGTCTCACTCATTTGAGGTTCCCTTGCCGATCCTCACTCCTAAGCCAAAGTGGTCCTTCTTTGGCACACACTCGATTCTTTGGTATGTTCAACATCAAGGAAGAAGGGCCAGCTTCTTCTCTCAGCATAGAAGTGGTGCCATGGCACTTCCCATTTCACCATGGACCACACTTCATCCAGAGTATCAGGCAGCATCACCCTTGATGTGGATGGAGTCCGCCACACACTACTAATGGAAAGGGTTAAAACAGACTTTCTAATAGAGTGGAAGAAATGTGGCCCTCTCCCCTTTATAGTAAAAATAGAAATCCAGCGCACTCTCTTATCAACTAAACAGCCACTTTGATGCTGACAGATTTGACTAGTTTTATTAAAAACACCTAATCTAGGTGAGTGGCAGTGAGAGTAGGACCTGCCAAAGATGGGGTACATTGACGTTTGTGGCAGGCTTATGCAATGTATGATCATATAGTGTAACTAAACCCCCATTATTTTTTGCCTATATTAGGTGTTTTTAATAAGACTAGTCAAATCTGTCAGCATCAAAGTAGCTGTTTAGTTGATAAGTGAGTGCGCTGGATTTCTATTTTTATTGTACTTATTGGCCCCCAGCAGCACCCCATTTAAGCATGTTTAGGTGAGTGCAGCCAGCCCCTTGTCCTCTCCCCTTTATAATCACATCTAATCATGTCCTCTGTGCTCAGTTATACTGTGCTCTCATTCAGTATAAATCTCATTGCATCCTATTGTCTTCCATGTATTTGATCCATTGTTGCCTGTCTCCTCGTTTATCATCTTGTGCTGCATGCCTCTGACCTTCACTTTTCCTGACTATGTTTACGCTTATCCCTTTTGGTACCTTGCTTTGGCTTATTACTGCTATCTGGGCTCATCCTGTCAAAACCATAATGACACATGTAATAAAAATTAAATACCCGGAACTGAAACCCTATTAGGTGAAAACAATTTGGGTGAATTGGAAGAAGTCGAAAAGCTGCTTCAATGTCCAACTTGACAAGCTGGGAGTCCTTGCCTGCCTGCCTAACTCAAGAGCCCTACCGAAAGAAGTGTAGTGAACCCTACACAACACTTCCAGTGTGCTGTCATTAACTGATTCACCACTAGGGCATGAAAGATTATAGACTTTTGGGGAACCAATCCGAGTGGTGATACTCACTCGTTTGTAAATAGCTGGTCCTCAAAAGGCCCCACTGTCATGCCTAGGGAAACTTCCCCAAAAAATGTATGTCAAACTTGGTATTCCTTAGCCCACCAACACTAAATTACCCAACCTAGCAAGAAAGGACAGTGAAAGTGGAAAATGGAATCTGAAAGCCATTTGAAAAGCCAAGGCACAATAGCTTTACCCCTCTGACCCAATGATACTTACTTATTATCCATGGGAGCATCCTTTTGGATGCTCACCAAGACTCAGCCTGGGGGCCCCACCTTCTACTGGTAGTCTGTCATCCTACATCACTCATCCAAGCAGGGGATCCTGGCTGATCTTGGTGGCTCCTGAGGCTCTACGCCAGCCAGACTGGTGTAGACATTACAACATGCAGCATAGCGGCCTACCAAAAAGAAAAAGAGAATCACCACAATGAGAATATATTGGTCATGAATATATTAGTAAATGTCTTAAGAGTCAAAAAGAATATTTCCAGCTTAGTTAATATTTTTATAGCACACTTGGGTATGTTTCCATTTAAAAAGCTGAATTATATTTTATAAGGAATTGGGAAAAAAATTCAGAGGACCCAGGGACTACCAATGAGTCCCCTGGCTGCATGGAACCACTTCACCTAGAGGTTGCCCTACTTCCAACTGTTTCAAAGTGAAATGAGGTGGGAGCTGGTAGCTGTGCTTAGGCCAAAGCGCAGGCTCTCTCTAATAAGTGGTGTACCATGGGCCCGGCAGAAATCTACCAGCTGGTCCAGCATCAGGGACATCTGGTTTTCCACAGGCAAAGGAGCAAAGGAGAAAAGCAGCTTGCAGTGTGCTACCCAGGACAAAGATGAAGTAGAAAGGTAAGTGGCAACACTTTGTACTTTCACCTCAAGCATTGCATCCATATTTTCTCCAGTCCATAACTACCTTGTAGGACTGTCCCAGACAGGCATGCAAGGCAGTAAGGGCCCATCTAACCTGAACGGTGCACTGGGGTTTTATAATAGTTTTTTCTGTTATAAAATGGTGCACTGGGCTTTTATAATATATTTCTTTTATAATAGATGTTTGTGTTTTATTGTTGCAGTTTATGTCGGATTATTTTTATTTTTTTTATGAACTCACTTTTCTTGAGACTGATTACATATTTGAATTAAATATTTGGTTTGAAATATTTCATGGTCTTACCTAAAACAGTTTATGCTAACATGTGGAGGTACCATTAACAAATTAGAAGACAGGTGTGGTCAGAAGAGCTCGATAATCTTCTAAGCCACTTAATAATTAGGTATGTTTTTAGATCTCTATCAGAAAAAGTAAAATATATCCAATAACCATTTCTTAATTACAATTGACATAATTAAAATGTGAGACATTAAACAATAGTCTGTCCATTCTGTTGTCAGCAATCCTGTTGCTTGCATCCTGGTCAACATTTATTTTGTCAAGTTTAAACTAAAATATTACAATATCAGTGCAAACTAAGATAGTAACAGATATAACCAAACAGCCCAATTTAGAATATGCCACAAAACTCTAATATTCAACAAAAATAGAATACTAATTATTCCTGAGTTATTGTTAGATTTGAGGTCTGTGTATTTTCATTAAGTCTTCCCCCCACCAGATGTTGCAACTTTATTGGCATTGAAGATGAGCTTATTGCCTACACAAGCATCCAAGCAAGCCATTACACCCAAGATAAATCTGCTCTGTTTGTTGTTTTTCTACAGGTCTGGTTCCTTCCGGACATTGTAACATTTTTGAATAGGTTATCCTGTCTTCCCTTCTTGCAAATATTGTAACAAGTACTGTGGGTCATGAATAACTAAATCAGCAGACACGTTTCCCATAACTAGGATAGCCATTATGCAGTGATGCATTTGGGCTCTTGGTTGTTTCCATTTGCCATTGGTGCCATTCACTGTTCATGAACAGCTTTACAGAAGTAAGAATATAAGTCAGAAAGGAACACAGCATCAATGCATAGGTTGCACGAGACAGTGATTCTAAGATACTGTTGACCACCTTCATTCCTTAGGTGATGAAATAATGATCAGCAACTTCACTAATGCCTGGCAGCCATTATGAGACATATCCTATCATTAGATGAGAAATTGTAGACTTGGTAAAGACATGCAGTGGTGGGTGGTTTGGTACAGTGGGAATGATTGAGAATAAAAAAACAGTGGGTCCTTACAAACTATACATGTCCCCAAGGTTGCAGTGTGTATATCCGGGACCATATGCATCAATTATCATTCACTTATGAATTTGTTTGAGGATAATCCTTACCAGTTAAATGTTTTTACTACGTGGCTTGCCCATAAGGCAGTAATACGAGGACTTTTAATAAAATAAGGCTCCCATCTAAAATGTAAAATCATAGACAAAAGCAATATTTTGATGGCTGATCTAAAAAGAGCAGAGGATGAACATAAATTACAACCAAATGCCACGAGCATTGAATCACTCCAGAAGTTAAGATTAGAGGTTGAAACTCAACAACTTCAACAAGTGGAAAGGACGATAAAATTAAAATGTGTTTACTCTAGACAGGAAAATAGAGCAGGTAGACACTTGACCTCACAATTAAAACACAAGGCTTCTCAGATTAAAATAAACTATATACTTACAGAAGCTAAAATTAAATTGACTAATCCTAAAAAGATTGTCAATGAGTTTGCTTCATTTTACGATACGCTCTATAATCTGAATTCATATCCAGATCAGTATAAACCAACAAACTGGGAAATATCAGACTTCCTAGATGGGGTAGAGTTGCCTAAGTTGTCTTTTGAGCAAGTAGAAGATTTAGATAGGCCGTTTACAAATGATGAGATCTTTCACATACTAAAGGAAACTCAGAAACACAAAACACTAGGACCAGACGGCTTTTCCACCTATTGTGCCAAATTAGCTGACTTTTTAATACCTCATTTGACTGCACTCTTTAATAATATTCTGGAGGCGGGTTATCTACCACCAGAGATGTTGCAGGCAACTATTATCACACTCCCTAAACCAGGAAAATCACCTATAATATGTGCAAACTACTGCCCGATAGCATTATTAAATACTGATATAAAATTATTTGCCAAAGCAGTGGTAATATAGTAAGACATCTTTTGTCCATCTTTGTATCCCCTGAACAAGCAGGGTTTGTCCCAGGGCAACAGGTTGAGGACAATACGTGGAGAGCCCTGAATCTTTTTGAACTAAAGACGTCTAACAATAGGCCTGGTCTTGCTCTAGCTCTAGACTCAGAAAAGACCTTTGATCGTCTTCATTTGAAGGTATATGACTGCGGTCCTAAAAAAATATCCTTTTCTATGTAATTTCTGGCAGGGGTTACTGTCTTTATACTTTGTACCATCAGCTAGGGTGTTAAATGCAGGGGTAGGGAGGCTGGGGGATTAATTTAAAAAAAAAAAAAAAAAACCTGTGTGTGTGTTAGTGTTAGAGTGTGTGTGTGTGTCTTCAGCACCGGACTCCCTTGGCGCTAGGGATCCCTCCGCCCCAATCTGCCTCTCAGCTCCGAATGCGCATACGCGGCAAGAGCCGCACGCGCATTCAAACAGCCCATAGGAAAGCATTACTCAATGCTTTCCTATGGACAATTACGAAATAATTAAGGTAAAAAGTTAAGAATAAACAAGCTACTATTACCTATGTGAGTCACTTATTCACATAAAATATAAAACATACAGTGAAAAAAACTTGGATGGTGAGAGCACTCTTAATAAAGTTCCACGTTACCCTTATTGCACACTATGGTATATCAATGCTTTTAATATCCTGTAAGTGAAACAGAGAAAAGCACAGCATAGGGTAATAACGTAAAACATTCACAGTGTAAATTATTTTATAACTAGTTACACTCACATGGTCTAGAGCCACTTAATAGAAGCTGGCTCAGACTAGGCGTATATAAGGTGAAAATCACGTGGCAATCAGACTCCAAACAGTTTTTTCCTCCGTGGTCCTTCAAAATGTTGTTGCTTGATAAATTTCCAGGATGCAGGAAAATAGTGCAAACAATTTATTGGACACACTTAAAAACAGTTAAAATATAATTTTGTCTGTATAGTCCACTTGTATATAGATCAGACTTAACGCGTTTCGGCAGAGCCTTTATCAAAAGTCCTTCCTTCACCTTCCCCTGATGGTTTAAATATCTTCAAATTTGGTGCCTTTTTCCTTCCGTCTTGACGTCATCTTACTTCCGTTCTGAATTCCGACGTGGCCGCATCATTCATTTCGACGTGCATCCTTGCGGCTTCCGTCTTTTTTTAATGACGTCATGGCGTTGTCTTTGTCATAACGTCATGACGTATCTATTAAGGGACGGATCTTTCTCCGATCATATTGATTTTGCCCATAGTAAAAACATATTTCCAATTAACTAAAGAGGGCAATTTAAGAGAACTTCTCATATACATATATGTAGACTAAAACTAGAATGACTGATCATATTATAGTTATCTTAAAACATATTCTCTTATTTTTAAAAACAAAAAGTTAAAAAGACATTTCATAACATAAATTAATACAGATGTTATAAAACTCAGAGTTCATTAAGAAGAGAGAATATTAAGGAGAGAAAATAAAAGATAAATATTAAAATCTCAAAAAATTGTAAAAAAACAAGTAAAACTTATTAAAATTCATTTGTATGGGGTGATTTCAAAATCCACATTTAATCCCTGTGGCGCCAAAGTGTCCATATTAAAAATCCATTTTATTTCTGTCCTATTTAATACATTTTCTTTGTCCCCTCCTCTCCAATGTACTTTTACCTTTTCTAGTCCTACAAACTCCAGACCTTTTGGGTCACTATTGTGACATTCCATAAAATGTCTAGAAACATTATGATTCATAAATTTACGATATTATAAATATGTTCTCTAATTCTAACTTTAAGATGGTGTGAGGTCCTCCCTATATACTGTAGTCCGCATGGGCAGATTAGCATTGGTCAGCTTATCATCTGTTTTTAAAATGTGCCAATTCCTGTTAATGATTTTTCTCACATTTTATTATTAGTACAAAAATTAAAAATAAGTGGTACTTTTTCTTCTTCGGTTTGGAGAACCCTTTTATTTTTATATTGTAAAAGTTGTTTTCTATCAATCTTTTCAATTTCTTTAAAAGTTTTTTCCAAGGGAGCATTCTTTTTTTTTTTTTTAATTCTTTATTTTGTTTGTGCAGAGGTTAAACATGTGGGGTTGCGTTGCCACGACAGCTGGCGCAACCACGGTTGTATTCATATTGAAACACATGGCATTAAAGGAAACATTGCACTTTTTTTTTTTTTTAAATAGAATAGTAAACAGGGTTATGTCTGTAACATTAACAGATGAGGAACATGCACATTTGCGCAGTATAAACAGGCTATAAGAGCAAAGAGAGATCAGGATATATACTAGAGCGTCCCGGATATACTAGATATTTGGCACAGGATATAGGCACAGGCTATTTCTGTATACTTAAAAACTTGACTGCCTTACTGCATGGCTGTCTAAAGAAATGTCACAATATTGTGGTTGGTTTATTAACATTCGGGACTACTGTAGAAGCCTTAAGCTCTTATAACAGGAAGACATGCGTGCTTCTATGCTGAAGAGTATTGGGCAGGTGTCATATTAACATATACATTATAAGCAAGCCACAAGACAAGTAGCTGGGCAGATTAGAAGGTAAGCAAACATAATTGGAGCGCAACACCTGCAATGGGTGCCTGGCAGTCGGGGAGATGGGCTAGACTCGCCCAGCTAGTTAGCGACGTAACCTTACCGCCCCCCATGGCTTTCTTTATGACTGGGACAGTCAGGAACACTGGTCATCAAGCTATATAAACATTGGTTCGCAAAAAAAGAAAAAAAAAAGAGGGAAAGAAAAAGCATAATATGTCATGAAGACACCGTTGAAAAAGTTAGGTAATGTCCCAGCAGTTCTCTGCAGTGTGGGTAGACTTGGGAGGATCACGTGTGGGTCCCCCCGGCCTCTCTTCAGCCGATGCCTGTTCAGATCAGCATACAGTCCTGCAGTATGATGCTGTAGGGTACGGCTCTCTCACACTCTTCCATGCTGGTTGGCAGGGGTTGGTCAGTGTCCTGTTCATGGTTGCAAGGGTGTTGGTTGTAGGCTCTGTCTCTATATTTTCGGCTCCAGGCTTTAAAGGGGGCTTGAGCTCCAAGGCATTGCCACCACTGGCGATGAACTCTCGATCTCTGGCAGGCGTTGCCAGGTGGCTGTAGTGCTTGGCTCTGGGATCCTTGCTGGCAGCGCTGTGTGTGTTGGGCCTTCCTGCTACCGCGGAGGTCTTTGCAATGCGTAGTTTGCCCCTGTCCCTTGTGTTGCCGCCTTTTATGCCTTGTTCCCTTGGGATAACGTTGGGGGAGCTTCATAAGTCGGTGTCTCCGGGCGGATTTGCACCTGGGAGCTGCTGCTCGATTGGCTGGGAGGGAGGTTGGTCTTCGTGCGCCCAGTTTCTCCCAGAATTGCTGGCATATGCGGTCAAAGTTTGCGAGGATCACGTTCACACTCATATGTGGCTGCTGGGCGATTTCGGCAGCCATCTTTAACTGTGAGTTTCAGCACTCCTAGTCAATCGATTGCTTAGACGTTGCTACACTTATTGTGGCTGGTCCTTATGCACGGTCTGCTTGTGTGGGCCGGGGTAACCCCCCCGGTCCAGAGGGGGGGGGGAACAGGGCTGCTCGGTTCAGGCTCTCAGGCGCGGCGATTCCCAGGACAGGAGAGCGGCCGCCTCTCCCGCCATACGACTCCACCAGGCCCGGTCGCGATTGCACTCACTGGCACGAGTTAGGTCCCGGTCGGTTCACACGAAGCCCCCCTACCTGCTCTTGGGTCAGGTGGGTCTCCGTATGAGGGATTTCCTCAGGCTGGTAGGCACAAAGTCGGCTAGAATAGATAGTTGAGCCCGGAGCTCATGTTAAACACGACCGGTCGCCATGAGGTTCAGGCCCCGCCCCCCCTGCAGGCCCCGCCCCCCGGGGAGCATTCTTATATCCTTTCTCTTGAAATTGTTCTTTTAGCCTTTCTACCTGTTGGACAAACTCTTTATTTTCCGTGCAGTTTCTTCGAAGTCTTAACATTTGTCCCTTTGGAATATTATTAAGCCATGGTTTAAAATGGCAGCTATTACAGTCTATGAAACTATTAACATCTATTGACTTGAAATAGGTTTTGCTTTTAATTTTCTGATCTTCTATGTATATAGATAGATCAAGAAAATTGATTTCTTGGTGACTAATTTCGTATGTAAGGTTAATATTCCACTCGTTGTCATTCAGGGTATTGAAAAGTACTCTTAGTGATTCTTCGCTTCCTTTCCAAATTAAGAACACGTCATCAATATAACGTCTGTAGAGAACCAGATTTGCCAAAATTAGATCATTAGAGTAAATAAAAAGGTCTTCCCAATGTGCCATAAACAAATTGGCGTAGCTTTGGGCAAATCTGGTCCCCATAGCTGTACCTTTAATTTGTAAGTAAAACTTTCCCTCTAACCAAAAAAAAAATATTCTTAAGGATTATATTAATCCCATCTATAATAAAATTAATTTGGGTCTCAGACAAGTCACAAAATTTCTTTTAAAAATATGTGGCAACCTCACATCCCCTTCCATGATGGATGTTAGTGTAGAGGCTGCTTACATCTGCAGTTGCCATTATATAGGATTCTTTCCACTCAAAGTTGTCTAAAATGTTGAAAAGACTTATCGTATCTTTGAGGTAGGCTTTACATTTCTTTACAGGATCTTGTAAAAACTGGTCAATATATTTTGATAATGGTGCCAATAGTGATCCTATCCCTGAGACGATGGGTCTCCCTGGTGGATTATTAACATCCTTATGTATCTTAGGGAGTATATAGAACACTGGGATTCTTGGGAACTTAAAGTCCCAAAAATTCATTTTTTTTTAATTTAAAATCCCACCCTCTAATCCTCTATTTAAAAACGTGATACATTTCCTTAATTTCTATTAGGGGGTTCTTTGTAAGTTCTACATACGTAGTTTCATATTTTAGTTGATTATAGATTTCTCTTATATATTTTTATTTTTCCCAGATGATCACTCCGCCCCTTTTATCGGCGGGTTTCACTACGACACTCTTAGCTTTCTGAAGATCTTTTAATGCTTTCTTTTCCATATTTGTGAGGTTATTATGGTATTTGTTCAAGGGTTTAATCTTTTTAATCTCTTTCAAACAAGTTCTTTCGAATGTTTTAATTGAATCTGTTTTAAAATTAATTGGATAAAAAGAGGATTTATTTTTCAAAGTAGTATGTTTAAAATTATCTTCCTGAGGGGGCGGGGCCTGACCAGCATGGCTGACAGACGTTTGTGTGGTGAACTCCTCTCACAATCCAAACTAAACCGGGTACAAACAGAGATGCTACCCCTAAAACAGCACCAAACGCGATTGCACACTGAAAATAACTGCTGGGGAGCACAAGCAGACGACTCCGGAGACTCGCCCGCCGTCCTGAAGCCAAATGCCACATTTGAGGCCTACTCAGGCGGAGGGACCCATGGGGGGGAGGAAACGGACGATCCTCCAACCTAGGACCGCCAAGCAGATACAGGAAACCCGTTCCCCCCTCTCTGGACCGGTGGGGGTAATCCTGGTCCCTGCTGGGGAAAAGAAAGCCGAGAGCATCCCACCAACACATGCCGCCACTTCCTGCACCTGGGCCACATCCAACATGGCCGACGGAGCAAGGGGACAGCCTGAACCAACATGGGAAACTAAGTTTAATGCTGCCTTCAACAAGATATGTGCAACGTTCTGGGGCCGGATTGCAGCCCGGGCAGGTCAAATGAAGCAGCCTATCATTTACACCGCACAACCCCAGGCGGAGGTTCTATCAGCGAACAGCCCCACCAAACTAACAAACCCAGCCGCGCACATGGAGATTGCTGCAGTCTCTACTGCATGCCCTTCTTCTGTGCCGGGCAATCACACGGAGTTAACTCTCCAACGCCAGCCATACACCCGGGGATTTATCCGAGAACCGGAAGCACCCCAGGCCCACGACCCTCAAAATAGGATCCATGGCACGACGGCACGACAGGTGGCACGCAGACTCCGCAAGCCCATGAGCAGCTGGAAACGACCCGCACCCAGACCGGTCAAAAGACCTCCTGCCGCGGAAGAATGTGAGTGGAACAGACAGAGCCCCCCATTGTGGCATGAAGACCT
Organism: Pelobates fuscus; assembly: GCF_036172605.1. NCBI lineage: Eukaryota > Metazoa > Chordata > Amphibia > Anura > Pelobatidae > Pelobates > Pelobates fuscus. The sequence goes on along the minus strand of NC_086325.1, from coordinate 80,853,867 downwards.
GGCCTCCTAAGACCACCGCGCTATCCCGCCAGGTGGAGTGGGCTGAAGACACTCACCGACGCCCTCACCTAGACCTGCACAGAAACACACACTGCACCTAATAGCCTGATCAGAAACATTGATTTTACTCGCAGCATGTAACTTACCATAGCACAGTACAGCCTCTGATCTATAGCGTAAATGTACCTTCATTACTACCCAGGCACTATAGTCATAGGGGAACTAGATATGTTTTGCAAGCATGAGATTCCTCACCAACAAGCTACTTAACCCACTGTTCCCCCTACCTATTTCTCTATCCGGTGGCTCTTAAATGTAAAAACGATGCAATATCCACCAGAACCTAATCTCTAAACCCAGCAGATATTACACACTGCATATATAAGTTTCACACTTAAGTTATGTTTAAGCCTGACAGCCACTATATATATGTGCATCATCCAGCACACAGGGTAGAATAAAATGTTATGTTATGCCTGTTTATATCTTGACATGTTCACCTTGCTGACTATCTTACTTAAAATACTTGCCTACCTAACCTGTGCTTCACTTTTCTAGCCTGTAAAATTTCAAGATTTATATTACAGCATATGATGAAGCACGTCTATTTAACACATAAAAAAGTGCAATTGTTTCTCATGTCATGGCACTGAATGCAAATGTTTGTCTACATTAAGCTTGTTGATTCTGTCATGGCAATGCAAGCCTGTATGTTAAACTTCTGTTGCACACCAAAATAAAGATTTACATCTCCTAAAATTATCTTCCTCTTTATTATTATTCCTTAGGGGCATAGTGCTAAAAAAGTTTTTAAGACATAATTTCCTTGTAAACCTATTAAGATCAATAAAAGTTTCAAATTTGTCAATTCCGCAACTTGGTGCAAATTTAAAACCTTTATTTAAAATTTGAATGTGTGGGCTAGTTAAAACTTTATTTGATAAATTAAAAATCCTAAGTCCACCATTTTCCACTTTGGGTTCTTTCTCTCTTTCTTTTCTCTTCTTTGATATTGTCTAGTTCCCCCTCTTCTAATCCCCTGCCTCTCTTGGTGGGGTATAAATCCTTCTTCTGGTTTCTATCTGTCTCTGAGTTCCTTTGTCTAAAAATGACTCTTTTGGAAAGGCGGACAACCGGCGTTCTTGATCCATATTCCTCTTGTCTGTCTTTCCTAAATCCCTTTCCATACTTAACTCTTGTCCATTCACTTTCCTCAGGTTTTCTCATTCTTTCATGGTTTCTATTGGGTGGTTGGGCACTCGCTTTATATTGTTCATAATTTTGTCTCTCCTTTCTTACATATGTATCTCTTCTCTTGTTATTAACTTTCCTTCTATTTGGATTTTGATCCCTTTGTAAATCTTGTATTTTAGGTGGTCTGATATTACCTGTTTTATAATCACCCTGATCTCTTTTTAGTTTACGCTTCTTTACTTTAATTATTGATATTTCTATATCAATAATTTTTTGGGGCCGAGGGGCGGAGTGATCATCTGGTAAAAAGAAAAATATATAAGAGAAATCTATAATCAACTAAAAGATGAAACTACATATGTAGAACTTACAAAGAACCCCCTAATAGAAATTAAGGAAAAGTATCAGACGTTTTTAAATAGAGGATTAGAGGGTGGGATTTTAAATAAAAAAATAATTTGATTTTTTGGACGTTAAGTTCCCAAGAATCCCAGTGTTCTATATACTCCCTAAGATACATAAGGATGTTAATAATCCACCAGGGAGACCCATCGTCTCAGGGATAGGATCACTATTGGCACCATTATCAAAATATATTGACCAGTTTTTACAAGATCCTGTAAAGAAATGTAAAGCCTACCTCAAAGATACGATAATTCTTTTAAACATTTTAGACAACTTTGAGTGGAAAGAATCCTATATAATGGAAACTGCAGATGTGAGCAGCCTCTACACTAACATCCATCATGGAAGGGGATGTGAGGCTGCTACATATTTTTAAAGAAATTTAGTGACTTGTCTGAGACCCAAATTAATTTTATTATAGATGGGATTAATATAATCCTTAAGAATATTTTTTTGGGGGTTTGAGGTAAAGTTTTACTTACAAATTAAAGGTACAGCTATGGGGACCAGATTTGCCCCAAGCTACGCCAATTTGTTTATGGCACATTTGGAAGACCTTTATATTTACTCTAATGATCTAATTGGGGCAAATCTGGTCCTCTACAGACGTTATATTGATGACGTGTTCTTAATTTGGAAAGGAAGTGAAGAATCACTAAGAGTACTCTTCAATACCCTGAATGACAATGAGTGGAATATTAACCTTACATACGAAATTAGTCACCAAGAAATCAATTTTCTTGATCTATCTATATACATAGAAGATCAGAAAATTAAAAGCAAAACCTATTTCAAGTCAATAGATGTTAATAGTTTCATAGACTGTAATAGCTGCCATTTTAAACCATGGCTTAATAATATTCCAAAGGGACAAATGTTAAGACTTCGAAGAAACTGTACGGAAAATAAAGAGTTTGTCCAACAGGTAGAAAGGCTAAAAGAACAATTTCAAGAGAAAGGATATAAGAATGCCCTCTTGGAAAAAACTTTTAAAGAAATTGAAAAGATTGATAGAAAACAACTTTTACAATATAAAAATAAAAGGGTTCCCCAAACCGAAGAAGAAAAAGTACCACTTATTTTTATACTGATAATAAAAATGTGAGAAAAAATCATTAACAGCAATTGGCACATTTTAAAAACAGATGATAAGCTGACCAATTTTATTGAAGAGAAGCCAAGAATTATTTTAAGGGGTGCAAAAAATCTAAAGCAAGTTTTAACTAAAAGTTTTTTAGATATTGAAGAGAAAGATAACTTTTTAAAACAACCTAAAGGTTTTCATTTTTGTGGGGAATGTAGGGGATGTAAACATAGGGAAGAGAAATATAAAAAAGGTTTAAAATTCACATCAAATGTCATGAAGAAAGAATATGAAATGAATCCCTTTATCTCTTGCAATAGTAAGGATGTTGTGTATATGCTAATCTGCCCATGCGGACTACAGTATATAGGAAGGACCTCACGCCATCTTAAAGTTAGAATTAGAGAACATATTTATAATATCGTAAATTTATGAATCATAATGTTTCTAGAAATTTTACGGAATGTCACAATAGTGACCCAAAAGGTCTGGAGTTTGTAGGACTAGAAAAGGTAAAAGTACATTGGAGAGGAGGGGACAAAGAAAATGTATTAAATAGGACAGAAATAAAATGGATTTTTAATATGGACACTTTGGCGCCACAGGGATTAAATGTGGATTTTGAAATCACCCCATACAAATGAATTTTAATACGTTTTACTTGTTTTTTTACAATTTTTTGAGATTTTAATATTTATCTTTTATTTTCTCTCCTTAATATTCTCTCTTCTTAATGAACTCTGAGTTTTATAACATCTGTATTAATTTATGTTATGAAATGTCTTTTTAACTTTTTGTTTTTAAAAATAAGAGAATATGTTTTAAGATAACTATAATATGATCAGTCATTCTAGTTTTAGTCTACACATATGTATATGAGAAGTTCTCTTAAATTGCCCTCTTTAGTTAATTGGAAATATGTTTTTACTATGGGCAAAATCAATATGATCGGAGAAAGATCCGTCCCTTAATAGATACGTCATGACGTTATGACAAAAACAACGCCATGACGTCATTAAAAAAAAAGACGGAAGCCGCAAGGATGCACGTCGAAATTAATGATGCGGCCACGTCGGAATTCAGAACGGAAGTAAGATGACGTCAAGACGGAAGGAAAAAGGCACCAAATTTGAAGATATTTAAACCATCAGGGGAAGGTGAAGGAAGGACTTTTGATAAAGGCTCTGCCGAAACGCGTTAAGTCTGATCTATATACAAGTGGACTATACAGACAAAATTATATTTTAACTGTTTTTAAGTGTGTCCAATAAATTGTTTGTACTATTTTCATGCATCCTGGAAATTTATCAAGCAACAACATTTTGAAGGACCACGAAGGAAAAAGCAGTTTGGAGTCTGATTGCCACATGATTTTCACCTTATATACGCCTAGTCTGAGCCAGCTTCTATTACGTGGCTCTAGACCATGTGAGTGTAACTAGTTATAAAATAAGTTACACTGTGAATGTTTTACGTTATTACCCTATACTGTGCTTCTCTGTTTCACTTACAGGATATTTAAAGCATTGATATACAATAGTGTGCAATAAGGGTAACGTGGAACTTTATTAAGAGTGCTCTCACCATCCAAGTTTTTTTCACTGTATGTTTTATATTTTATGTGAATAAGTGACTCACATAGGTGATAGTAGCACCTTTATTCTTAACTTTTTACCTTATTTATTTTGTAATTGTCCATACGAAAGCATTGAGTAATGCTTTCTTATGGGCGGTTTGAATGCGTGTGCGGTATACCATAGTGTGCAATAAGGGTAACGTGGAACTTTATTAAGAGTGCTCTCACCATCCAAGTTTTTTTCACTGTATGCTTTCCTATGGACATTCAGTGTCTTCTCACTGTGATTTTCACAGTGAGAATCGCGGAAGCTCCTCTAGCGACTGTCAATGAGACAGCCACTAGAGGCTGGACTAACCCTCAGTGAAACATAGCAGTGTTTTCAGCTACAGGGTTAAAACTAGAGGGACCTGGCACCCAAACCACTTCATTGAGCTGATGTGATCTTGGTGTCTGTAGTGGTTCTTTAAGTGTATGTGTATCTGCATGCACTGGCGCACATACCGCGGTCACAGGGATGCACATTAAAATTTGACTCATACATACAACAATTATATACAAACTGCTTCAAATTATTAAATCGGTATATATACACATTTATTTTTATTTTTCCTTATTTCATATAAATACATCTATGTCGGTGGTTGAGTGATAAGGAGCTCATTATTTCAGTAAAGTAGGTTTTCTGTTGCACTGGTTGTTGAACAATTAAACATGTCCTACTTTCCTATGCTAAGTGGAGGCTCAGACTGCTGGGAGGCAACACATTGAAAATGTTATAATCCTGACCCAAGGTTATCAATATACTTTAGAAAATGATTATCGAACAGTGAGTTGTCTAAACGGTTTACTCTCAGTACTGTGCATCCCTTGTGTATTAGTATTCTGATATCTCAGAAGCTCTGCAATTTTTTTATATTTTTATTTTTTATCTTTTTTTACTTACCCCGAGTTGGCTGATAAGGACTAAACTTAGTATTCTCTCTTCAAATATCCTAACCTTAATTAATTTGACGTTTTTTTTTTTTTGTTTGTTTTTTGTTTTTTTTTAGGGAGGATTGGGGGGGAAAGGGGGAGGGTGATCTTTGCATTTTTTCTGCCTCACCCAATATATCTTGGGAAAGAAAAAGTAACTGAGCTCAGCTAGTTATATCAACTTAGAAGTAGCAATTGCCTGGTAAAAGGTGGTCAGGAATTGCCACAGCCTATGGTTTAACTATTACAATGCAACCACTGTAAATAAATGCATATATATTTAGCATCTCAGAAGATTGAGAGAGGGAATGTAGCCAACACAACATGCCTTTCACACAAAATTGTGTTTTTTTCATAGGTTTTATTTGGAGGGATTAAGATTGCTGAATACACCAGGAAACAGTGAATTTGATATAAACCTTTACAGTCACTTGAGATCTGGAGTATGATTTAATGTTACATAAACATGAGATGTTAAACAGAAACACCTATTAAACACTAGTAGCTATTAAATATATGTTGAATGTTACAATGCTAAGATCCAGTGGGAGATAAAAGTACTTCCATTGAACAATTTCAGCCATTTTCAAATCCAGGTAAATCTGTTATTGCATTTGTAACACGTGCTAAATCATATTTTCTTTCTTTTTTTCATTGTAAAATGTTTATTAATTCGTTTGCATAAAATACAAATTCATAGCTTGAGCATCATATATGTCACAAACATAGCATATGTATTTCTACATAGACCTGGCAAAGTTATACAATACAACATAAAGGTGAGAGCCATATATTTTCTATGTGTGTGTCACGGAGGGGGGGGGGGGGAGGGGTGATAACTAATAGAACTAGGCTTGGGATGGGGAAGATGGAGAGGTAAAATCAGCCCATATTTCTGGGTTATCTATCAGTTATGTATGTCTAGGTGCCAAGTATCCCAAAGAGACCATATAGCGTGGAAACAAGCAGTGGTGCCTATACTGTGTACCATCTCTTCATAGTTTCTGGTTGGGTTCAGTGCTGTTTTAAGGTGTGCTGAAAGCAGTAATGTGAATTATTAGTGTAGGACTCTCCTAAGAGGTTTACATGTGCATAGGAATTAGAGATATTGCACAGGTAATGCAAAACAAATGTTTTTTTTTTTTTTATGGTTTTGTTTTTTTTACACTTGTCAATAGACACTGTTATTAAATCACAGGTATATCGTTCCAGGACGCTATTTAGCCTTGACTTGCAGAGAGTCCCAGTAAAGAAGTATTTCCCAAGTAAGTGGATTAATCTGCTAGAGTAGGACCTGCCAATAATGGGGTAATTTGACATTGTGGCAGGCTTATGCAATAAATGATCATATAATGTAACTAAACCCTTATTATTTTTTGCCTAGGTGAGGTGTTTTTAAATAACACTACTACAATCTGTAAGATTTGAAATAATTGTTTAGTAAATGAGCGAGTGCGCTGGATTGTGTATTTTGTATATTTTGGCCCCAGCAGCACCCTATAATGTATGCATGTTCAGGTGAGTGCAGTCCTCTTTGTTTCATATATATATATATATATATATATATATATATATATATATATATACACACACACACAAATACACTCTTGCATACATACATATATATATACACAGACCATCACTCATAAATATCAATATAAACAAACATTTAGCTACACAGGCAAAGTAGCATTTTGAGACAACCTTATTCCTGGTGAAAAGGGGGCACAGGGGCTCTAGAAGGGAATCGAGAGCTGTGGTGGGGGATAGGGTATTTACAAAGGGGGACAAGATCTGATGGGTGGCAGGGGCTGTAGAGGGGGGCACACAGGAGCTGTAAAGGGGGACACACACAGGGGCTGAAGAGGGGGGCTGAGAAGGGGCACAGGGGCTGCAGAGAGGGGAACAGGAGCTATAGAAGGGGATGGGGGCGTAAAAGGGGGTGCATGGGCTGTAGAGTGGGAGCGTGGGCTGTGGTGGGAGGCACAGGGGCTATAGAAGGGGTGGGCAGGGACAATAGAAGGGAAGGGCAGGGGCTGTAAAAGGGAGGGCACAGGTGCTAAAGAAAGGGTAGGCAGGGGCTGTAAAAGGGGCACAGGGGCTACAGAAGGGATGGGCAGGGGCTTTAAAAGGGGGTACAGGGGCTATAAAAATGGGAACAGGGGCTGTAGAGGGGGAAGGGACTAAAAAAGGGGTTGGCAGGGTCTATAAAAAGGGGAATTTGGGTTGAGATGGGGCATTGGGGCTATAGAAGTGGAGGGCAGGGGCTGTAGAGGGGGGCATGGGCTGACAAAAAATCCCCCCACGCCTGAGTCTTACCTTTGGCCAAGGAGGAGTGGACATTAGCCTGGAGCAGAAGCCTGCACCCAGCACAGAGCAGCCAGGGAAGTCGGCCGGCCTCTCCTGATGATGTCAGGAGGAGGGGGCCTGACTTCCACTGCTCTTCTCCCAGACTCCCCAGCGGATTGCTGGGGAGTCTCAGAAAAGAGCAGTGGAAGTTGCGCCCCCTCTTCTTGACATCATCAGGAGTGGCCGGCCAACTTCCCTGGCTGCTTAATTCTGGCTGACTGTAGGGAGACAGAAGGTAATTTGAAAAATCTAAGTCCCCATCCACAGGCAGGGGATTTGTATTTTTGCGCCTGCATTGCAATGCAGCACGGAGACTCAATTTTGAGGCTTGATTAGGGTGTGCCCAGGCACACCCCTTGCGCATGCCTATGAATACTGCTAGCTTATACGGGAATAAAATACACGTATTTGTGTTGAGCAAGGTCTCACTAGTACAAGAGTACCCTCCATGTACAGGTTTTATGGTGTTTTTGAAAGTTACACCGTCAAATATAGGACGTTATATTTTTCAGTTTATACACATTGACATTTGCCATACTGATTATGTTGCCTTTCAGACCATCTGGTAGCCTAGGAATGAGAACCCACTTGATAGCACACCATTTGCAAAAGTAGACAACCCAAGGTATTACAAATGGGGTATGTCCAGATTTTTTTAATAGCTACTTAATCACAATCACTGGCCAAATATAGCATTCATATTTGTTTGTGTGTGAAAAATGCAAAAAACTAATTTTTGCCAGTGAGGGTCGAAACTATCAGAGGGTGACTGCCTGGGCTTCAGGCAGTCCCCAAGATCGCAACTGCCAGTGGGGAATTGGCAGGGACCCGGTAAATATTAAGGACAGTGGGGATGTTCAATGCCATCCTGCGGTGTTTAGGACCGCCCCAGCCAGGACGGCATAGAACACCCATCGTCTTTAAGGGGTTAGGATACTTTGTATAGTGCGTTACACAGCTAAGATTTTTCACTAGCCTACAACTAATCAAAATAGCTAGAACAAATAAAAATGCTGTCTAGCCAGCTTAACCACTGCAGTCCGTTACAGAGATTATAGTGTTTATAGTGCTAGTATGCTTTCTCCTCATTCTGTGTCCAAAAATATTTAGATTTTTTTTTGCTTGCTATATACTTAATTTACACTTTAGCAACAGCAATATCAATATGATCCAAATGTTGTCAACAGTGATGGGATGAGAGCATGTTTTGTGAACTGCTCTTATCAAGTATCTTTAGAAACTAGTCTCTCCTTGAAGGTGCAGTCATGTACTCACCCTTCCTTGCACCTTTTTTTAATCATATTTTTTTTTAGTATCATAAAATATGTGATTCACTTTATTCTTTTCAAAGCAGGAAAAAATATTTAAATAGATCTTGCTATGAAAGTTTATTTATCAAGGTACGATAGTAACTGTTTTAATACAATACAAGCAAAAGACAAAGAAAGAAAATGAAAACAGATAACAAATAACTATCAATATATGTCACATAGTTAATCAATGTACCTTTTGTATTATTTTACTCACTATCTAAACATAGTCTTTTATACAATACATTATTAAATGGTATATTTGTAATTGAAATACATACTTTGCAATATTTATAGTATCCAATATAAAATCAACATGCAAGTTGCAAAAACAGAATCTACAACAGCTGGTACTTCAGATAAACTAGAATTTTAAAAGACACCAGATGCTATTTATCAATTTATATAATACAAGAAAAAAATATGTTAACATGTTTGTTCTCAACAGAGGTACCACTCACATGTTCTTGTGCCACAAAGTGCTTGAAGAACTCTAGTGGTGCAAGCTCTGCTTAAGGGTATGTCTTCTTCACCTTTTTGTCAGGGTGGTAGTCCGGTGCCCGGGACCCAGACACAGTGTCCAGGCGGCTGCGCATGGAACGGGACCCAATATGCCTGATGTTAAGTGGGAGTCTTCAGCGTGGAGGTGGATTAGCAGGGTCTGGTGCAGGGTAACCGCACGCCCCCTGGTGTTGAGCACCAGCGTTTGTGCAGCCACATACCAAGACCCTGATTCAGCTTATGCGGATAACAGGAACTAGGAGCTTGGAAATTAAGAAGACCTCCCAGGAGCTTAATAGGGACGCTCTGCAGCAGGATTGTATCCAGTACTAGAAACAAGGCAAGACTAGAGATAGGCACCAAACATGAAAACAAGACAGAACTAATAGAACCCAGAACCAGAGAAAGATAGTAAGCTAAACCCAGAACATATACACAAGACATGAGGAAAACATGAACATAACATGGGCATGACTGGACAGGACTGTACATGGGCTGGGTATACAAACTAAAACAAGACAAGATAACATAGGCAAAACAAGGAGAAATAACTAAGTACTACATATGAAAATCATGGGCATTTAGTCACACTATATGATCATACATTGCATAAGCCTGCCAACAACGCCAATGTACCCCATATCTGGCAGGTCCTACACTGCCTAATGTATGCTAAAACAACCAAAAAACATATATAGCACTTACCTGCAAGAAAGGGCAGAAGCCTTGAGGAGCTGCCTGCAGGAACACTGAAACAGAGTGAATGATGGAAAACAAACGGGTGTGGCAACATAAAACAAGCATTTAAATAAAACCTGGAGACTGGGAAATCCAGGGACGGACTATAGGAATGAACTCATAAATCCCAGCATAAAGAAAACCAGACATAGAATAGAAAACCAAAAACCAAGAAAAACCAAACAAGAATTGAAACAAGAGTACTGGATACCAGAAGTCAAGTCCAGACATCAGAACAGAGCAGAGCAGATCATGACACTTTTATATCAGACAAGAAAAATAAAAAGGGAAGTAACTTAGATGACCACTATGATCAATAGTATTAAAACTGTACTTGTTGATATATAATTTATATATTGAATTATATACCTGGTTTTATCAAAGCATTAGTATAAAAAGTAAAATTGCTTTTCTGCATGGTATGTGATCTGATCAAATCTATTGGATGTGCCATTTATTTTTGCTTTTCTTTTATCTAAAGACAATTCCCATTTGTATCTGTTATGTTCCCTGCATGTTCATGATTATGATTATAACATTCAGTGCTGTGTTATTACCTTGTGTCAGTAACTATCCCTAAATAACACTAAGACTTTGGAACATGGATTTCAGCCACTTTATATGCAACCTCGAGTTTCACTACCTGATTCCTTATTAAATGGCTTCCAGCTGTCACACAGATGCAGACATCCGGTAAGCATGTCCAACTCTGCTTAAAACACCAGTTATCTCTACAACCCTCTAATTACAAACAAAAGAAATAAAACTGCAAACTGTCTATATAAACTATATGTGGAAGATGACATATCCACATATCTATAGATAAGGGTAAGTGTCTACAGAGCAATTACTCTACTTGGATTATATGCTTAGCATAGCATAGATTAGTATGGGTTATATGCAGAGCATAGCAATACAGATATCCACTAAATAATATTTAGGAATGAGGGGTAGGTGATTTTGCATTAACTGTTGAATGTGAAGACGTGAACCAACAGAGCCACCACATTTTCAGTACATGGAGAATACCTAAAGGTAAATTTTAGAAAAGAGCAGTGAATTCAAGTACCAGGGGTGGGGTATTTGGTCCCATGCCTCTGAAAACAAAAAACTGGATTTTTAGTTTGTAGAAATTTGGTTTTCAATTTGCATGCTTGTCTCTCTGATAGTAACATAAATAACTCCATTTTGTTATACAGATTTTCATCCATCTCAGATGTACAAAATGAAAGGCATTCTTAATCTTCTGGATTGTCTGATATAAAACTCACATAGGATTGTCTTTGTGTTGAATGCTAAGAGAATCCAGGGTTTGGAAGAGCTGGCGCTGAGGCAACACTGCCCATTTTTGTAAAATGTCCATAAAGCACAGCTAACAACGAATTAGAAATTTATGTAGAAATTATAGGGATTGAGATAAAACTAAATCTGTTTAACTTTAACCCCTTAAGGACCAAACTTCTGGAATAAAATGGAATCATGACATGCCACACATGTCATGTGTCCTTAAGGGGTTAATTAGCTACGTTCTAATGAAAAAGCTCTTCAAGTAGCATCTCATTACAAACACAGAGCTTCCTACTGCAAGATGGACCATCCTAAAAGCTACAGTAACTGGAGCATGGTCAGACCCAGTGATAACTCCAATATGTACATAGATAGTTCTCCATGCACTAAGCACATGACTAATCGGGAGTATTCATTATGAACAGTGGGAAAAAAAAGAATAGTTGTGAAATCTTCCATATCAGCCACCTTTGACAGGAAACTCATTAATGCTTCCAATGCGAGGAGTTTATAAACCTTTGAATTGTGTGCGTTGCACAGGTCCTCTGTCTTCCTCTCCAAATGATCAGTTCTGTCCACTACTCCTCTTAGCTCACTGTAATGGCATGTAAATCAGTTTGCAAAGTAGGATTTAGATACTGTATTGGAGATAGTAAGTTTGGCGCCAACATGCATCTGGCATTTTGGCCTTAGTGCTGTTAGTCCTTTTTCAAATAAAGGCTCATGTGATGCCCATCTGTGGCTTTAGGTTGTTGGACCACAAAAAAAAAATGATATTTTCTGCTAAACTAATGTGTTATATATCGGAGGACACACTCAGTATTTTTTTACAAACACAAGATCCATAAGTCTACATGTACCAGCACCTTATACACTATAACTGGAAGTGTGGTATTGCATTGTGGTCTCGTTGCTGCTTATTGGTCTGAGTGTGCTATGTTTGATATATGTATATGCAACACCCAACTAGAAATGTATATTTCCATTACTTTTAGTGTACTTACAGAAATTAGTGACGTATAAGTAGTTCATGCTTAATGTGTGAAATATAAACAAAAAATAATAATAAAAAAAACTTTAGAATTTTACTCTTAAAGTGCTCACTCTCTATGGTTTTATGAGACTTTTGTTACAGTCAGTGCTTTTTTTTTACAATAGAGGGGCTGCAGCTGATATTGTGTTTGGTTTCATTTAATTATTTTTTCAGCTTTGGTTCTTTTAAGAGTTTTAGGTTATATTAACTGTGGGTGTCCACATTATCGTATCACCGCTTTTCAAGCTTAAACAATATTCACTTGTTGAGAGTTTCAGCTGACAGCTACCAGCCAGTGAATACTGTTTAAAAATCGTTCAAGTTGGAATAATAATGCAAACGTAATAACTTACACGTCATGAGATTATTCAGAGTGGAACAACCAAGGGCATCTGATACAACAAATTAAGTATCAAACTGTTCTAAAGTGGTTTGACATATTACCGATGAATGTGCTATAGTGGTTATGGCGCCCAGAGTTTCCTTTTAATTATTTTTATTTTATAGAGAGGCTCTCATAACTGGTCCTGTGGATAAACCTTTACTAGATAGTGCTTTTTTTTTAACTCTCATCTAAATGCCACCCTAGGCTATTAATAACAATATTTCAAAAGTCATGGAGAAAGCACAACTGCATAAGGAATTGAAGTTATTAATGCAGTATGAAAAAAAGGAACAGCAATGTTATAGCTTGCACCTTGTCCTACATGTGCTCACAACATCCCAGTTCAAATGGAATATTGCAAAATCATGTTACATAAAACTGGTTAATAACCATAGTAATGGTAACTAGGCAGTGATCTACATATGGATTGTTGGCAGGGCTGGCGCCGCCGTTAGGCAAACTTAGCATTCGCCTAAGGCGCCGGCCTGCTGGATATTTCTTGGTGGCTCCCCCTGTCCTGAGCTGCAGCGCTGGATGAGTGGCTCTAGAGCTGCCTGTCCCCTCAGCGCCGGGCCAGCCTCCAGGCGCTCAAAAATGGGGGTGCCCAGAAGAACCTTGTCACAGGGTGCCCCGAAGCTGTCTGTTTTTTGATATGGCAGAGCAGGCACCTGCTTACACTGATGGCAGGTGCCTGCTCTGCCAATGAATGCTGGCGGAGGGGAGGAGGCAGGAAGACAGAAGTGTGGGCGGCGAGGGAGGCTCTTCTTGCAGCTTCCCACTCCTTCCTCGCACACCCTCTGTGATGCTGGCAGCTGGAATATGACGTAAGTCCGGCCCCGGCATACTAAACAGAGCGCTGGAGGAGTGAGGAGGTGCCCCACACTGGACCCCAGGGAGGTAAGGAGGCTGGATGTCTGAATCTGTGTCAGTGAGTGTTTGACTGTCAGCGAATGTGTGTGTGTGTGTCAGTGAGTCTGTGAGTGTTTGACTGTCAGTGTGTTTGTGTGTCTGCCTTTGTGTGTGTCTGTCAGTGACTGCATGTGAGTGAGTGTATGTAGGTCAGTGAGTGTCTGCCTGTGAGTGTGTGAGTGTTTGACTGTGTGTGTGTGTGTGTGTGTGTGTGTCTGTCAGTGAGTGTGTGAGTGTTTGACTGTCAGTATGTGTGTGTCTGCCTGTGTGTGTCTGTCAGTGGGTGTCTGTGTCTTTCTGTCAGTGCATGTCTGCCTGTGTATGTGTCTGTCAGTGAGTGAGTGTGTGTATGTCAGTGAGCATCTGCCTGTGTGTGTGTGTGTCTGTTTGTCAGTGAGTGTGTGAGTTTTTGACTGTCAGTGTGTGTGTGTGTGTGTCTGCCTTTGTGTGTGTGTGTGTGTATGTCAGTGAGTGAGTGTATGTATGTCAGTGAGTGTATCTATGTCAGTGAGTGTCTGTCAGTCAGTGAGTGAGTGTCTTCCTATCAGGGAGTGTCTGCCTGTGTGTGTGTCTGTCAGTGACTGTGTGAGTGTTTGACTGTCAGTGTGTGTGTGTCTGTCAGTGAGTGTCTGTGTGTCAGTGAGTGTGTGAGTGTATGTCTGTCAGTGAGTTTCTGTGTGTGTTTGTCAGTTAGTGAGTGTGTCTGTCAGTTGGTGTGTGTCTGTCAGTGAGTGAGTTTCAAAATGGATCTTTGCCTTGGGAGGCAGAAATCCTTGCACCTGCCCTTATTTTTGGCAAGTTACAGGTGAATTAACAGAAGCACTCTTGGTAACAGGTGTATTCAATGAAGTCTCAGTCTCCATACATGTCATAACATGGGGCAACCTGGAATGCACAGAATGAATAACTAGCTTACTGCTCATCTATTAATTGAAATACACACAGACTGCTAACATTACCAAGCATGGATTTGTGTTATTTATAGTTGTTTCCTCTGTCCTTAGGCTCAGTTCAATGTCATTAGGGCTTTCCTCTGTGTCCCATGCTAAGTCCAAGGCCTCAAATTAGCCTCCCAATTATGATTACTCCTTCCGTGTGCTTCAGGCCATTTTGCCTCAGCCTGACATATAAAGTGGTATTCCTGTGTACCATGAAATACTTGAGGCTTTATAAGAGACTGTATCCAAAATAAAGCCCAGTGTCATTTATTTGTGCTCTCATTATCTCTAGGCCATTCAGCCTAACATTGAAAGCCCACTTCCCAGGGGGCAAGTACAAACACCCATTTAGTCAAAAATTCACACTTTTTTTGTAGATGGTTCTACTAACTCTACTAACATGAAGCCTGTAGTATATGGATTTGACAAATGGAGGCTGAAGTTGTGGAGTGACATTGTATATCTCTGAAGATTCAGTAAATATGAACTACGTAGCATTCATAGAGATCTGCACATGTGTAAGTGACACAGACTGTTCATGTGTTTCCAAGCAATGTCTCGACTCACTTTAAAACCCCTCCAAGGTTATCATAGAACCTCATCATAATTTTGCAATCTGATCAGCACCCTTAAATGTTTAAATGGAAATATATCAGTGGGACAGTCAAGTCCTACAAAAAAGAGCTCAATTTCATAGAGTGCTTGACTAGCAAAAAAAAAAAAAAAAACTGCCCAAGATCAAATCCTGCATGCCACCTCACTTACTCTGTACTCTTAGACATTCCAACACTTCCTGCTATTTTAATCCTTTAGAAAAATGATACAAGGCTGCAGGATGAAACTCATGTATGGTAATGGCTCAGGTTGGAAATTCATTCTGCTCCTTCTTGTCTGGCATCTAATGCCTCCTCGAACCCAAGACCACATCTGGCCTAGTACTATTTATTATAGATCTCCCACAAGCTCAGCCTCATGTTAAATTGGATTTCCCAATTTAGATTTAAAAAATGAGGACAGGTTAGGTAGCATAACGCTTCATTTTAGCATGGTTACTGTCTAATCTTGGATATAAGCATGTTTATTTATGTGAACAGTCATTACTAATAACATAACGCCCCTTTAGTTTGAACCGGGTAAGTAAGGTCCATAGTTATCTTTAGCAGGGTTCTGGGTTTTAGCTAAATTCTCCTATATGGCTCCTGCTCACAGCTGGTAGTAATAGAATTAATAAAGTAATAAAATGTATATGTACCCTATTTTTGTTTCTTATGTTAGAGATCTTCAAATTAAGTTAAATATTTTGACTATATAAAAAATGTGTTTAAATCAATGCAGATCTTTAATATGTCCCACTAAAATCCCCAGCACCAGGCACAAAGTACCCTTAATCTGGTGCTAAACTTGGATTGATGAGATCTGCAAAACCCAGCATTTGGAGTGGTAGCAAGCAGGCAACATCTGGCAGTCCATCTCCAATAAAACAGATAACCTATCATGCAAACTGTTTTAATGTATGTTTTTTTTTTCATGGAGAGCATGCTCAGATGAATAAATTGCTTAAAACACCCAGCAGGCCATGCAGTTTAGCTTCCATTATGTTCACTTATGCATATACCTTCAGTATACTGGCGTTAATATCACTGCAGGAGCTGTGGAATAGAGCACCTATAATGTCCACATAGAAGCAGTAGAGAACAGTAGCTGAAGTGCTGACTATATACATACATACACATACACGTGTGTGTGTTTCTCCATTCTCAATGACCCATGTAAATACTGAAAAAGAGACAGAATCATTACCGACAGAGCAACAGATAACCAATTTCATCTTTTTACAGCTCAATCCTTAATGATCAACAATATACCATACATATCATAATTTAATGGACTATGACTTGACCCTGCTCATGAAGGGGTTAAAACTCACTGAAACAAATGCATTAGTTACTGGCAACCTCAGCATGCAAATAACACTAATATATCACATATCACAGTGGAAAGTGTATTTGTGCAGAAGATCTTCATTTTAGGGACCTGATAACAAGACCTGTTCAGTCTGAAATATTAATGTACCACATCATCTTGTAAGAGTGATATACCGGTTCATTAAAACACATTAAGCCCTATGATGTAGCATGCTCATTCTCAGAGGAACATTCTAGGCAGCCTTGAAGTGACTTGAATAGAAGATGATATGGGAATAATGCAGCGAGGTTCACTTTCATTAAAGCTAGTTTGTGCCATGGCCATACAGACCACATTAGCCTTTAATTAATTTTGATATATAAACCTCATTGCTACATTTGTGCTAGAGGTTCAGAAATACATTTGTAGTTCGTTTTAACCGTTTTTTTTTTTTTTTGCAGATTTCCCTTTGTAGATGTTTCTTGCAGGTTTCTACTGAATTCATTTAAACTGTATATTTTTTTTGACATGGCTAATGTAATAAATAATACTAATATTAACATTTTCAGTTAAGGATATTGTTTTGTTATAATTAACGTAGCGGCTTTGTTATAATTAAGGCTTTGTTATAATTAACTTAAGTCAGTTAACTTAATTTTTTAATACTGAGCATTTATAAATGCACATAATTGTTGTTATTTCATACACGCTATTAGTTTGTACTAGTTATTCATTATATGCTCTGAAAAGAAAGCCCCGCTGTTCTGTTTTTAATAGTCTGGTACTGAAGGAGTTAAGCTTTGTGTTTTGCAGTGATTACATATGTAAAAGGCCTCTGACAGAGTTCAATCCAACGTGAGGATACACCTTTGGCTGTGAATTATTTGCAAAGGATGTGACTACTAGTGTGATTATCTTTACCTTGAATCCTTGCTTTGGGGGAGAACTGCATTTTATTTTCCAACTGCATAGTAAAGCACCATTTATGCTGTATGCTTATACCAACGATCTGAATTCTATTCTTTTGAGTTCTTGTCTTTCCTCTATGCCTTACTTCACCCAGGCAATTTTACTCCCCTGCTTCATCTTATATTTAGTACTCACTTACTTACTTTATAGCCGTCAAAATTTCATATTAGTCAACCTTAAACCACACTCTGAACATAGGAACATTCACCTGCTCACTAGCATGAACAATGAAAAAAGAGACAATGTTGTGAGATTGTACCTAGTGAGGATGGTGGATAGATTAGACAGACAGGCATAGAAATAGACAGATGATCCACAGCTAGATGCTCTTTAGTTAGACAGACAGGCAGAATCCCAGCACAGTGTCCTATTAATCTAGACAGAAAGAGGTCCTATCTTAGATGCTTTTTAGAAAAAAAATTTTTTTGGATTGGGCTGTGATAGAGGTTTGGCAATGGAGCAACCATTAAGGGACACAAAGCTTAGAAAGGTAAATAAGTATCATTTTCATATATGAGATGTGCATATGGTATTTTCCACAAAGGTCCTCTAGTCAGAATCCCACCTTGTCTCTTTACTGTTTTAAGTTACACAAAGCTTTGTTTAATGTATCTATGTACTAATCTGGAAATGATTAGCACAGGTTATCCATGAGTCTCTCTGTGAGAACCTGCCTCTTAGTTAGAGAGACCCCTTGTCACCAGTGTCTTCGGATTACATTCTGCTTGTAATGTTATGAGATTTTAGTCGGTAAACAAGACAGAGCTTAGTTTTATAAGGGAGCTGTGTATATATGTTTTGTAATGTCAAACATCAGAACATGTGGGGGCAGTGTTTAATGGACCCCTGCCTAGGGAGCCCTAACCTTTATATATTTGCATGATGAATGCACTATACACATTTGTGTATGTTGAAGGATGACTTTCCCTATATACCTGTATTGAAGGTGTTATTGTTCCTATGTCCAGAAGAGGTTTCTAACAGCCATAGTCTGGTTTTTGGATCTGTTATAGGCTGTAAGTTAGATTCTCAATTAATATCAGAAAGATTACATTTTAAGGCAGACATTTACGTATTGTGTGTTTATTCTTATCATCTACAGACTACAGGAGAGGGAAAGGGCATCTGAAAGCCCCTTGTGGGATCCTTCCATTTAAATACCCGAATTGAGTCCTCTCAGGGGTATTTCGTAGTAATGACTGACATTTGTATTTTTTTTTCTGTTCTGTCTTTTGTAGATCTTTTTTTTTTTTACATTTAAATCTCACATCAATTTTAAATACTGAATAATGCATAGTTAATAATATTAATGATAATCATAATAAAAAGAAGAAAACAGTTTCATATAATGCCTATATTACAATATTACAATATTCTAAAACCAGCATGAATAGTGTGGTTTCTCTGCAAAGAATAAAGCATTACAGCAATCACATTTGTGCATTCAAATATTCACACTTCTGCAATCATAGGCAGTCACATAATCTATACCGAGGAGGGAGGAACAGAGAGGCTGACTGCTCGGCTACAGAGAAAGAGGGAGAGAGAGGGAGAGAGAATGTATTCAGCTTTTTCTCCTCGTAGCTCAGTCCATAGTTGCAGTTGTGTTCATCATTTCCCCACACCTCCTCCTCCTGCTTCCAATATCAGCCTCTGATCATCAGTAGTAGCACCAGCAACAGCAGCATCGGGAGAGCTGGCTGCTGGCTGCCCAGGGCGAGCTCAGCTCCAGCTTTAAATGCTATTGCAGAGTCCTAATGATCTGTTAAACCCATTTGCAATCCCACCCCACACCCAGTGGCTGCGTGGTACGATCCTCAGGAGCTGGATGGTGAACGCCTGCTTGTGAGGCTGGATGCTGAGGAGGTAGCAGTGTCTGGCTGGAGATAAGGGAGTGCTGCTACTACTGCTGCTGCTGGGGCTGCTATCATTACCTGACCCCACAGAACTGCCCTGACCAGGCACCCTTTTTACCGACCCCTTGTACTGGACAGCTAGGTGTCATACCTGACCAGGAATTCAGCGTGGATTTACTGTATCTCATGCTTGCTTCGCAAAAGAGTCGGTCAAGCAAGGGCATCACTGCTAGATTATGGCAAGACCTGTGCAAGGAAACCAACCAGAGGCTTCAGAGCTGCTCAAAGTTCCCAGTCACTAGGTAGGTGAATCGGGTGATATATTTATATATTCCAGGCTTTCTATAAGCCCTCTAGTCTGGGTGTGGGGACTTGTGATGGTACATGTTTAATATTTGGCAATGCAGGGATACATAGATCCACGTGAGGATTCGGATACATTGTTTGCTTTAGCACAGGGGTTCTAGAATCACTTCAATGTGAGCCACTATCTGCGGGTACGTGGTGTAGGGAGTTCTTTTGGATAGGGAAGGGTGATTTCAGCACTCTAACAAGTGGACAGCAATCGGAACACAAGATCTTAGAGCGCTCTTACTTTCCCATAAAGAGAGATAATAGCAGCCTGAATGTGCTCTATATCAGAATGTGTTTGAGGCAAGTACAAGTGTATATATATTTTTTGGGAAAATAGAACAACAATTTTTACATTTGTACACTACAACACTACCAAAGCAGTGACTACACACACACACACACACATAAACTCTGTCTATATCATTTTTGTTTTTAATAAATCCTTTTAGTCAAGGAGAAATTATTTTAAAAATACATTTTTAAAAAAGCACTTTCCTTATATTGACATTATTTACATTTTTAGACTAAGCTGTCCTTATCAAATATTCTCATTTTTGGTGATTTTAATCAGACAATATGTCTCACTACCATAATAGTTTTAAGTAGTAATGTTTCTTGCTGTTTGCCAAACACTTTACTATTGTATGAGTTATAGTACCTGCAATTTAACTTGCATTGAAAGATACTGTTACTTTAAAGTAATTGGAGGGAATATATTGTTGGCTTGTAGGAAATGATTGGTGAGTTGTTCTAGATCACACAACTGCTGTAAGTAACATTCAAGTCACATTAAATCAAGATATAAAGCTTTTTGAACCTCACTCTCCTCAGGATCACACAGTCTTTCAGTAGGTGGATATTACAGTAATTTATACATGGTTGGAATCAACACTTAATATTATCTGCTATCATAATATCACAGTAGGAAAAGGTCAGATACATTAGCAATCTCTCTTATAATGTTAATAAAAAAACAATTTGAGCTCTTTGGCCTTTGTTGGTTTTTGGTTGCTTTAAATGTAATTTCGCCATGTAGGCCAGAAATATACTATATACCTTAGAGAAGACATTTTATCAATGCAGCAGATATATAGAATAGCTTAGAACGTGACTGAAATTATTCTGCCTTGTGAACATATACCACATTTCTTTACTTGCAATTCTGTTGTGACACCTCCAGTCTCATAAAATGTAGTGCATCTACTGCTGTTGCAAATTGCTGCAATAGCTTATTTAAATGTCTTTAAATGTCTCCTAATTATTGATCTTAGTTCTTAACAGGGTGGTCAAAAGAGCAACACCATGTGCAATATATCTTCAGTTGGGCATAATTCATTTATCGATTCAGAAGAAGGATAAATATATTTGAGAATTATTTTTTAAATTATTTTTAATGTAGTGGAACAACAAAAGTATATAAATATTTATTTTGATTAGAAATGGCATGAAACAAGTTCTATAAAGCTAAGGTTTAGATATAAACTATCTCATGGAAATCTGAGTTCATTTATTAGAACTGCCTTTGCAGATAGTCCTAGTGTGAAGTGAAGTGATTGTGTCCGTACGTGGATAAGCAGGATCCAAAGCACTCCCTTTTTCCAAAATCACACAATATAAACAAAATATATGGATAGCTGCAAAAAGAGTGTGTTTTTCACTATATAGATGCCTTTCTTTGTTCATTCTAATGGCACTGTATAATAGATTGTATTGAATACAAGGGTCTTAGTTTCCAAAATCATAAGCTATAAATAAGCTAATAGTATCCATAATAATCATATTTTTGTGTATATATGAGGCTAGATAGCTAGACAGACAGTCAGATGGACAGTTAGTCTGTTTATAGTGCATTAAATTGAACACATGTTTATTAAATCATACAGTCGAGAACAATAACAAGTAATTATAGGTACTTGTAAATAAAATATTGTAATGAAATTATTCTGACTTGGGAATATATTAAGATATATCTTATACATTATAAAGTAACAGTGTGTTTATATACTTTACGCAAATTACAATGCAATACTGATTATAATTTATTAATCACAGAAACAAAACTATAATTTTAGAGTAAACATATGAATGTGAGCATGAACGTGTGTATGTGTGTATGTGTATTTATACATGAAGTTTATCATGTAAAGGTTTCTGGTGGATCTATAGCCACATTTAAATACTATACTCAGTTTTGACTTAAGATTTTCCCAATGATAAAACCAATTATCTTAACCCATTTGATGCCAGTAAGGAAGGGTAATACTCTATAAGACACTCTTGAGGTCCAGATACCCTTTTACAACATACATCTAAATTCAATAATAATCTCTATTTCTGATTGAGACCAATATTGCAATTTCTCTATGTGTTTAGAAATGTAATTTCACAGGAGCATTAGAGGTATAGCCTAATGCGGATCTACAGAACATGATTTTTACTCATCCAGAAAATGCATAAACTATAAGTCATCTTAACTCCATTAATAGATATTCACATGAGCTATATCTTTATGTCATATATACTGAGAAACAAACTGTTTATACTAGTTTGAAATCTTGGACATACATATTTTATCAATTTAAATAACAGGGAATACAATTTAACATATGCATATACTGTATTATGATTATTTAAATCTGTAAAGAAGTATATGTGCACATCATTCTCGTTGCAGTCTCATTGAAATTAATATTCATAGGTTTTTATAAGAATGTGTGCAAACTTTGAAATAGCTGTCATTTTTCTAAATATTTTTAATCATAATAAGGCTTAGCCTCTTGGGAATCAATTGATTTTGGAGTTTGATGTTTGAAGTGTTACCCATTCATATTTTAAATGCCACTGGTGTTACAAACATAAATTGCGTAAAATAGAAGTATGTAAGCTAGGTTTTATCATACAGCATTTTATAATAAGAGAGTGACATGCATGTCTTTGGTAGTTAATCTATTTCTGGATGTGGTAATAAATTCCAAAAACTTAAATTTATCTTGATTACATTTGACAAAAGCCCAGACTTTTTATTTTTGATGTTTTTCTGTCAGTTCAGCAATGATAGTATTTGAAAACAGTAACTGTTAACATAGTTGGAATAATGTCTCTCACTTGTTAACTAATATAATAAAATATAATCTAACTTTTTGTGTAGTGCAGTTCCAATGTATATTGCTAACTGCATGTCCTTTAAAACATGGTTATCAGTGACACTTTTGTGGTTGAGTGACAAAAGATGAAGTTGTAGTGACTTTACAATTGACTGGCATGCTATAGAGTGATTATATGTATCTGATTCGCACCAAACTGTAACTATTTAAATCTACTTGCTAAAGGTCATGTCGATTGTGAAGTCACCTAGGACATCTAACTTCCTTGCATGACTATATTAAAGCTGAGTTGGACAGGAGTAATAGTTACTCGTCGACATTCAACTTGTAGAAAAGTTCAATGAAAATAGGTGGCTTGATGTTTCAAAATGGAGATTTCCAGTCACGTTATCAAGGTGCCGGACGTGACTAAGCAACTTGTAAAAACAACAACAACATCACCAAGCTACAAAAGGGTAATCAATTAAACATTATAAATCAATAAACTAAGAATGGGTTCCTTTGGGGGAACAACCATGAAATTAAACCTTGCTTGCTCCCCTTAATTATTCACCACATGTTTTATGGGGTTAAGATGCAAGTACATTTTTAATAAGAATCCCTACAGATGCCATGCCATGACACTGTCAGATATAGCAACCTTTTCTAAGAAGTCTATACAAATATCAGTGCTGTTGTTGCAAAATGGAAATGCTTAGGAGCAGCTACAGGTCAGCCATGATGTGGTAGGCCACACAAGCACATAGAACAGGACTGTTTGTTGTTGAGTGCTGTTTGTACAATATATTTATATCAGGTTACAACACTCACTTCCAAGTTCCAACGTACCCCTTGGAGCAAAGAAAGTAGAAGAACCATTTAGTGTTACCTTCATGAAATGGGTATCAGTGTCCTAGAAATTGCACAACCCTCTGTCCTTGCCCTACACAACACCACGTGGTGTAAGATCTATTGGACTATTGGACTTGAGGTTGATGAATGCTACCAATATAAATGACCAAACTTCAAAGTTTGGTGAGAGTAGAATAACGGCCAGGGCTGTTTTTCACGAGTCAAGCTGCCCCTTTTTTTCTGCTGGTGGAATGTTTTAATACTACAGGATGTAATAAAATTCTAAATGATTTACGTCTTTGTATTATATGAAATAATAGCATTCTAGATTATTCTCTGCTTTACCTTTGTGGCAGTTCTTTAACCCCTTAAGGACTTAAATATGAATATTAATCTATAATTAAGCAATACAGAACAACATTAATATTTTTATAGTTCATGGTATTATGGTCGAATATGTGGATAGAAAATACACAAAACATTGTAATATTAAATGTATATTTAATATAACTATAATAAATAAACAGATGCTAGCAGAATGTCAATTTACCACAATAATTATACAATACAAAATTACTTACAAAAGGTTGCTAAATGTTTTACAAAAGGCTATTACAGTTGCTATAACTTCTGGAAATAAAAGGGGGAATCATGACATGTCACACATGTCATGTGTCCTTAAGGGGTTAAGTAAAAATATTTATTCTTTTAACATTAAAATGTCCCTATGGATAAATGAATGTCCATAAAGAAAAGCTATGTTGTTTTCAAAACAGAAGCATGTGGCTGACTTGCCATCTTAACTAACATATATGTAATCTCAAACCCATGTGAGTGATAAATATTCACCTAATATCTGTGCTCAGCTAACTAATTTCCCAACCATAGTAGAGAGCAGAAAAAGTGAAACTCTCTACATATTGATTTCCACAGCTCTGGGAACAGATGATCAATCAGCAAGTGTCTACATATGTTTGACTCTAAATTATTTAAAAAAATATATATATATAACAATTAAAATTAATTAATTAAAACTATAAGCCTATATGATTTTTATTTTATGCAAACCTATAAGATCATCAATTTCTGTACTGACAATTTTGCGATGTGCAGCAGTTTAAGTAAGAGAATATAATGCTGTTTGGATCCATTCAAATCTGTTCATATCCATACAGGAATGAGTGCACTGATGCAATGACCCATTAAGCCAGTAGGTCACTGTTTACATGCTACTGCTGCTGCTGTACACTCTTATACAGAAAACCTATTAGACCAAAGTACTTCACAGAAAGTCTTCTACAGCAGGGTTTTTATTTTAGAAATAAACAATGATTTGTATGTTTTTATCTTGTCTTTCTGTACATGTTTGGAAGAGGGAGACAAGAACAAGAGGAATGGTCCACTGTGCAAGTTTTTTTTTTTTTTTTTTAAGCTTACAAAACTAAGCACATTTAATATAATATAATATGCATTTTAAGAGAATGTGCTATTCTATTAATACTTTAAACACATTCAGTGGCTGAAGCATAATGAAAAAAAAATATTTATATTGCTGCAGAGTAACAATCATCCATCTCTTCTTCTTCTTCTTCTTCTTCTTATTATTATTATTATTTTTCTTATTATTACTTTTTTTTAAAGGCAATGTCCACCAAATACAGCATTTTATTTGCCGACAATTGATAACAATTTTTGCCCGTCTACTTATTTCTATCTATCTATCCTATCCAGTATATATATATATATGTATGTCTCTTATTTATAGTTTCTAACTATTAAAACTTTATATCATACACTTCTCGTGTTTACTGTATATTCTGATGTATCAATTTTGAAACATATATCAACATGTCTAAATAATCCAGTTTGAAACTATTAGTTTGTAACATTATGAACTGAAAAGCAACCCACACATGACAGGATACATTGATGCCAAAATGCAGTTTCAATGAAATATATTTGTTGTTTTTTTGTGTGGTTAGTTTGTTTTAAGCTGTGTAACATCGTGGGGCTTACTTGTGTTTTGCATTTTTCTTCTTTCTATGAAATTGAAGAGGGCAACATTTAATGCTGCTAAGATAATTATTATTGGAATACTGTGAATGATACTAATCAACATAGTAGCCATAGATTGAGGAACATGTGTCATTTTCTAGATTCTAGTAATTCAGTTTTTCATATGAGTTCCAGGTCTATTAAGTCACAAACTAAAGTAATGATCTCTTCTTAGTATGAATATTATGCTCCTTAAACATTAGCTTAAGGATGCCTTCTCCATTAGGATCAAAGGCTAAATCCTTTTTCAGAGAGATATTAAACTGACATAAATGTGCAGTCAATAGAATGTGGATCTCTGTTCTTTATCATTTATTTTACAATATGTTATGTTGAAATAGACAATAAGTCACTTCATCATGAATTTTTCAGACACATTCACTTTAGATATTTATATCTGTCGTGTGGTATTGTAAAATCAGAAGAAATTGTTGGATATAGGCAAGATTAGTAACTAAACTAAGGATTGTGCAGAGTGGACAAGAGAATTGCAAATTTTAGGCAGGCCAACATAACTACAAAGAAAAATAAATAAGAAAAAAATGTACTTTATATCTGCCTTAAATTTATGGCCTGGAATTTGCACTTTTTATATCACAGACACAAGAAGAGTATTTATCAAGATTAATTTACCAAGAAAGGTGTATTGACTGTTTAATAACAAGGAGTGATATATACATACACATACACAGAGAGAGAATATTAAGGCTTTCCCAGATGCTAGAATCAATAAGATAACAGATTACTAGGTGATGTTGGGGTGCAGCTGTACAACTTGAAATGTAAGAGGTATCATGTAGTCCTAATAGTGTGATAAAGAATGGATAATAAAAAATTGCCTCTACTTGGATTGAATAGAAAAAAAACAAAAAACACTGGCCATTTGCGTGTCTGTCTCACTCATCCTTTTTGCTGTACAATTTTCGATCAATCCATTTTTTTTTGCTTTGATGCAACTGAAGCTGAAAATATTCAAGGCTGTTTAGATGAGAAATTACAACATTTACAATGATCTCTTAAAGCCGGTAACATTAAGCTTGTACTCATCAGTAAATTCCTGCAATTGAGTTATTAAAATACTTTTACTTGTGAAAGTGAGAGACTAATTATTTCTCTTGAGATGAGAGGCAAGGAATGATTTCTAGTTTGGTAAATATGAACTTGCTAGGTCCTAATTAATATGCCACTGGACTATGTACATTTTCCTTAATTTGATTCAGCAAGAAAAGTACTTCAATTTGCATAACATAACAGATAACTTTAGATACTTTTTTATCACGGAGACCAACAAATAGCAAATTCAGCAACATGTCAGGCTAAGATAATTAACTGTCATATGATGTAGTGTGATCCATTTTGCTCCTGCTGTGTGTGTTATCAGATGTGACCCTCACACTAAAGATATACTGAAGTTTTAATAAACTTTAGTTTCTGACAATGAAGATGATCTGTATGTAAACAGTGTTTGCTAATCAGAGAAATGTATGTATAATCTATTCAAGAACAAAATTCAGGCTGTGGCTAGAGGTGCCTCAGTATCATTTTTAAAAATTTGCTTTGATAATCCAATCTCATTGCCCCCAAAAATGTGGATGTATTTAAGTAAAAATGCTGTTCAAAGTCTCTACTCTACGAGTCACTGTATTTCCATCAATTCTTTGGAATGGCAGAGACTACCCCTCTGTTCCTCTCTAATGTCTTCTGTCATTATTGTATTCTACAGAAATGGCCTTACATACAGTAGCGTAGATTAATTGTTGTGAATACTACATTTTTCATATTAAATTTATTTTTTATTTTTTAACCTTAGGTTTGACTGATTTAATAAACATTTAATAAACACAATAAATAAAGCATTTAATAAACACAAAGTGACTAACCCAGGTCTTTTGTTAAACAATAAGACAATTCTGATGAAAACTGGATATATGAACCCCTGTGCTTGTACACATGCATATGTTCTATTTGGTGTGTATTATGTTATGTGCATATCTATGTTTAGAAATAGTGTTGTCGCGAACCCGAACGGCGAACGCGAACCAAATGTTTGCGAACCGGCGAACCGCGCGAACCGCCATTGACTTCAATGGGCAGGCGAATTTTAAAACCAACAGGGACTCTTTCTGGCCACAAAAGTGATGGAAAAGTTGTTTAAAGGGGACTAACACCTGGACTGTGGCATGCCGGAGGGGGATCCATGGCAAAACTCCCATGGAAAATTGCACAGTTGATGCAGAGTCTGCTTTTAATCCATAAAGGGCAGAAATCACCTAACATTGACACCTGTCCTCAAAGCCCTGCCCTGATACACACTGACACAGAGCAGAATAGAGACTGTTCACCGTCCACAGAGACCATGATACACACTGACACAGAGCAGAATAGGGACTGTTACCCCTACATAGGGTCACTTGGCAGATATGGATTGACACCTGTCCTCAAAACCCCTGATACATACTGACACAGTGCAGAATAGAGACTGTTCCCTGTCCACAGAGACCATGATACACACTGACACAGAGCAGAATAGAGACTGTTCCCCGTCCACAGAGACCATGATACACACTGACACAGAGCAGAATAGAGACTGTTCCCCGTCCACAGAGACCATGATACACACTGACACAGAAGCTGGCAGGCAGGCAACTGCTCTTCTATTACAGTGAAAACAAATTATTTATTTTAAATCTAAAGCTTAACCAATTGTTAAAACAGATATGAGTGGTGGCACTGGGCAAGTAGGCACAGTATCCAATGTGAACCTCACACTGAAGCTGGCAGGCAGGCACCTGCAATTACATTACACAGGAAAAAAAAAAAAAAAGCAGCCTGATGTTATAGCCCTAAAAAGGGCTTTTTGGGTTGCTGTCCTTACAGCAGAGATCAGATGAGTCCTTCAGGATTGTAGTGGACACTGAATACCCTAGCCTAGCTATCAATTTCCCTATCTAATCAGCAGCAGCTAAACTTTCCCTCCTCTCACTAAGCACGCAGCTTCAGAATGAATCGAAAATGGATGCTGGGAGGGAGGTTGGAGGGTGTGGAAGGGAGGGAGTGCTGCTGATTGGCTGGAATGTGTCTGCTGACCGAGAGGCACAGGGTCAAAGTTTGCCCAATGATGACGAATAGGGGGCAGATCGAACTGCGCATGTGTCCGCCCGCCGCGGCGAACGCGAACACGCTAAGTTCGCCGGGAACTGTTCGCCGGCGGACAGTTCGGTACATCACTATTTAGAAATAGTAAAATACAGAGTAGATAGCACACACAGATCTTTTGAAGCATTTGTAAGCATAACAAGCAATTATACTATCTGAATATCAGTTTTACTGTTTGTTGACCACAAAAAGGCTTTGAAAATATTCTTGGTTCTCCACATCCTCCACATTAAGCCATATCTGCTTTGTCTCTTTTCACTTAGAGAACATTCTATTAAAAGTTATTTAAATTTATTAAGTCTCTCTCCAAAAGCACGTAACCTACCTTCAATAATATTTACTCCAATAAACACAATTGTACAGATGTGACCTAATGCTACTTGTTCAGATGCATGTCATGCTTGATGAAGACAACAAATGGTCAAAATGTTGCTGGGTCTACTTTGATAGTGGGATAAAATCACTTTTGGAATATGTCATCTTGTTGCTGTGCATTTACCTACTTGTTATCCATTGCCTGATTTCCACTTCTCCCACGTATGATAGGCATACTTACTTACCAGCTAACATCATATTTATATTGGTTTCTCAGCTCCAGTACCTACATTTACGTCCATGTAAATATTTTCTACATCTAGGTTCTCATTTTTTCCATGTTAGGTACATCAAGTGATTTGCTATTCACCACCTTGCTTTCTTGCTATATAAATGTATACCATACCATTTCTTATGCAATCCGTCATTTCATTATGTTCTTGTTTGTTTTATTGAACAGTAACATATAACACAGCTCTGTACAATGAGTTCTGTCCATATAATTTGACTTTTATGAGATTTCAGTTATTACTGTGAAACAAAGCATGTTCTTATATTTTGCGTGGTCTATTGTTCCAAGTCAATGGTTTTTATAGTGGTTGCTGCAATTACTCTTCCCAACAAATACTTATTTTACAATATAATAATAACTTTTGAATTAAAGATATATTTTCATTGATATTACCTTTCACTTATTAATATTGACTAAGCCTACATTTGCTTTCTTAATAATTTTACTTTAGATAACGAAATATATTTTTATTAAAATGTAATATTTCGGCAATTGCTCGAAATATTAATAAGCAAAACATCTGACAACATATAATGGCTATCAACATTAAGTTATCAAGTGGGCCTGTAATTTGTTTGAGTAGACCATCCATTAATTGATATAGAAATTCTGTTTGCATGTTCATCTAAATAATTATTTGATTATTGCACTTAAGTTGGAATAGTGACACTATTGCAGGTACTGGAAGGTCTTATAATCTTGCAATACAATCCATATCTGCAGAGACAAAAATAATTATTGTTTTTGGTTTCTCCTGTGACAAACAAGTATACTAAGATACCTCAAATGAATATTATGATCTGAAGATATCTTGTTGTTTGATTAATCTAAATCTGGTTGAACAACTTTGTCTCCAAAAGCCATTGTTAGTATTTCTAATTAACAATCAATAAATCAATCAAGTTTGGAGTATATTTTACTAAAAATGAAGCTATGAATAACATTTTACATAGAAAACATTATTTACCAATGCGTCTATGATTACAACCCTGATCTTGACCTTAGGATTCACACTTTTTTTTCTATTGTACATTTTTACATTTGTGTATGTCTATATGCATGTTGCTATGCTTGTTGAAAAAGTAGAACATCCAATATGAAATCTATCTTGTTTCTACAAGTAGTAGTAAGTAGTTATTGCATTACATTTATACAAATGTATGGTAAAAGTGACTAATAATTATGATTACATTGTAAAATACTGTGATTGATTATGCTTATATTAAAGTCTGACATTCTTTCTTTCTCTAAAATAGTCACTGACGTCATTCATATGTTCCAATTTCACTTGATAGCCTGTATGCGCAATTTAAAATTAAACTTCTAATGAACCTACATCTAGAATTTTCACCCTCTGGATTTTTTTTGTTTGGATGACTGACATATCTCAGGCACATAATTTAACATTCTTTCCCAGAGCTACTTTTTACCACAAAACATTCAAATTACTCCTTTTATTTAAAACCACATTGAAAACTAGTCTTATCTCTGTTCTACAAAACATTCATTTGCTGAAAAAAAAGCTAAATACATGAGAATGCCAATGGGGCAAAACAATGGATAGATAAAAACAAAACAAAGCAAAAAATGAAGCAAACAACAATTGTATGCACTAGCTGTTATTTGATTAAGGAACATCCTACAAGGAAATCTGCCTTTATTTTTATACTTAACTCTGCCAGCAACAGTTTTGGAACTGATGAAAACAAATTGTAATTTAATATGGAGATCGAATGGAGTATGTTATCAAAATTTAAATGAATTAAGTTTAAGTTGTTATAGTGCCTGTGATATTTTCCTTCTTCTCTTACTTTTCAAATTGTTTCCTGTGTTCTGTATGAAGGCTTTTAACCCCTTAAGGACAGATGATGGATATATTCCATCATGATTCCCTTTTATTCCAGAAGTTGTGTCCTTAAGGGGTTAAGATCGGTTTTAAGCCCTGCCCCCAAGCCGGCTGATTCTGAGAGCTGGGAATGTAACTTCCCTGCTCTCATACCAAACCATACCCTGATGTCAGCACACATAACTGACATAAGGTATCATTTTGCCACCCAATGCGCGCTCCAGCAATATCAAAATGTCCTCCTCTTGTGATTTACATCTCTTTTAGAACCCAAGGAATTCACAGAGATAAGCAGCAGTGAAACAGTATGGGCAGGTATGGGGTTTGTCGCCAGACTGAGCATCCTTGTAGGCTTTGGTTGGTCACGTGAGATTTTTGCGCTAAACTTGGTGAGAGCTCAGCAAGGACCGAGACAGACACAGAGAGCGACATGGCAGTGAGTGGGGCTTCTAACCGGGCAAACTGGATCCTTTAATTCCTGGAGTTCCAGGAGCATTGTGTATTGCTTATATAGAATCCAGGACCATCGTAGACTGAATAAATAAACCTTCACCCAGACTGAAATACATGGATTCCCTATGAGTGTAATTTGATTGGCGCATCACGGCAAATGCCGCGCATGCGCGTACGGTCTGCAATGCTTCTCTATGAGAAGCTAGTGATTGGACCCGAACAATAAGTCACTGATCATGCAAAAAGGGGCAGGGCGTAATGCCGCAAGGTCAACTAAAAAACTGTAAGAAAACAAGGTAAATACTTATTTTAAATGTAAATATTGCTAAGAATTAATTGGAATGGTGTTTGGTGATATAGAGTATATTAATATATATAAAATACATCTGAAATATAATATATTGGAAGATAGTACAGTGTTCCTTTAATAATTAATTAGCTTCCTGAATAGTAATATTGGTATTTTGTTTATTTGGACTAATTATAGCAAGTGATAAAAAAAGCTTTTTTAAATTAAGTGATTATTTTTTTTCTTGTATTTGTAAAAAGAATCTGTTGCCAGAATTTCTGCAATGATCCTTACATTTCCAGTAACATTAGCTGAGCACATCAACAAGTTAAGAAAATGAAGCAGATTTGTCATGTTATTCTTTGCGCAATAGTTTTAAATATATGTAAGCTACAGCAGTGAAAGCAAATCATCCATCTGCAACATCTTTTTATAATGACCTTGGAGAAGGGCTGGTACACCCAGAGGTCATTTTCATTTTGCAGAGCAAACATTGAACCCAGAGTCTCTGCTTGATTGAAAGATTGTGGCAGTCGGTTGAATTATGATACAAAGGGGAGGATTTATCAAAATATTCCCATTTTTTTTTCTGTTCATATTTATTACATTGTTCTAAAAAATAGTCTAATAGTGTGGACATTTGTATGCCTTAATTTTACCATATTTTGCAGAAATATCCATTTATTAATATATATTTATCAATATCCATTTAGGAAAATACCACCAAATTTAGAATGGCAGAAAAAAACAAAAAGTGAAACAAAGCACTTTTTTTCTGGTGGAAAATGTGATGGAAAGATTGTTAAATCTCCAAAAAATTGAGTATATTCAAAAATGATGGTTAGGGTGCAAAAGAAGGAACACATAACTCCCTCCTCCCCCACCCCACACCCCCATAGACATACACAAAAAGCACAAAAAACACATAAAACAAAAAGCCAATGCTTCAAAGTGAAGCATATAGACAAGAAGAGTGATTCTGCAGGAATTCTTTCGTAGGTTAAGGATTTTGTTGGGAGAAAAATATTGGGCTTCCTTTACACCACCTTGGATAGTAATACAACTGCCTGTATTCCCACTCCATGAAACAAAATAGAAGTAATACTAATACAAGGTTGTAAGTGATTCCTGAATTGTTACTCTGAATTCTAAAAAGAACTAAGAACTCCTTCTCTGACATAGATGGAGGATGAGGACTTTACAGTCTTAGCAACCCAGTCACTATAGCAACAAGAAAGTCCAATATCGGGTTATACAGATTACAACAACACAGAAACATTTAAGAAGCCTTTTCTGCTGCTATGGTAACAAAGGTTTCCAACCGATTTTAGGAAGTATGAGTAAGCAGACCTACATAGAGATCAACATTGCCTTTAATCTAGGACATACATGTAATGATACTTTAATTTCCCTCTAATTATGAGCAGACAGCAGAGCAGAACAACTTCAGACCACAGTGAATGCAATCGTGGTAAGGTAACAAGTGTTACAAGAAAATAATCAGCTTATTAAATATCTGTGATGGAGCTTTTTTCTCTCTTCTTCGCTCTTCTGGCATTCGTTATGCAACAAACACCTTTTTTGGAAAAAAATGTTCATTAAGTTTAATGAAAGTTGAAAAGGGGACGTATGTGTTTAAAATCAAATTTTAATTGGTTGAATTATGATAAATGAAACTTTTGCAGCAACATTTGCTTCACCTTCAATAATAAAGAGTTCCCCATGTTATCACAAGTAATGCAACTATATCCATTTATTTGAAACTTTTTGGGGTAAATTAGTTATTTTAATTAATAACATATATTCAGTATTCTTTGTGACTTTTATAGTCCAGTATTAAAGGAGCACATAGAACACGTCAGCTTGCTACCAAAGGGGTCACGTACCCAAGATAATATGAAGATTACAACTCATTTATTAATCAATAATTGTCTTTTGTTTTGTTTTTTTTGCAACAGTGCATTAATTTTTTTCATGTAAAATATTAAGTCAAGCAATATTTTGTGAATTTTGCACCATTCTAAATTCACTTCTACAGTTATTTTTAGTTATATAGCAGAGATTCTTAGCATGGCCAGTAGGTGGCAATAATCAGCATGGTGTTTGGAATGCTAAATAATTTTTACAGTTTGAAATGATCACCTGCAAGCTTTCATAGAAACTCAATTAATATTTCTCATCAGACCAATTATTTACAATGAATGTTGTGTCAAAAAACACATTAAGTTAAAGTTACTAATGGTCAAACTTTTATCCTCTTTAACTTAGTGTCATAGACTAACTAGTTGGTATTGAAAAAAATATTGAATTCTCAAAATAACTGAATTGAAAAATGTAAATATGACTGCAATTTATTCATGAATGCATTTATAAAACAGGAAAGTTCCATATAATTTGAGGGCATAGTGTGTAAATATGTTTTGTCCTATGCCAATATCTGCCTAATGAAAAATATCAATAAAACATGTTTGATTGATTGCTCTTGGCTAAACTACCAGTTTGGTGCTTAACAGGTTGCAGGCGTTTGCCAGTGGTCTGCAAATGTAATGTAATGCGCATGACAAAATTGTCTACTCCCCTTTAAACATCCCAGCTTCTCTTATATACCCCAACATGTACAACTGTAGGTAATCTGAGCACAATTTTTTTAAGAGTCTAAAAATAATTGTGTACAAATAACCCATGTGGTCCTATGTCTGAATATATCCGACAAAATATTTTACCACTTGCAGTCCAATGTATGATTATCCCTGGAGTGTACTGCTGATCTTCCATACCGGGTGCCACAAAGGTGCATGACACGCACAGGGTGGGAGGTCCTGGTGGTGGAACGCATGCACAGGTTGCATTGCGTTTCACTGGGAGTTCACAGAGCGTTCTCCAATTCAGGTGTGAATTGTTCAATAAAAAATAAAAATATAAAAGAGACCTGCTGCTGCACCTAGTGGAAATATATTGCACCCCTTATGGTTAAACTAGCAAATAGTAAAGAAAATGGACCATAACATTTAAATCCTAAAATGATCTCCTTAATTCACAAAAGCCAGGAGAAATGTAATGAACAAACATTGACTAAGTTTGACATTCCAAATGTTTATTTCCTGGCCCAGCCAGCCTTATATAATTATTTGTGTTGTACATTTTGCATGAGACCCTAAACCTAAACAAACAGAGAACTAACAGTGTCACTGCAGATCTGCCTGCTTTGATACCATGTAGTTAACAAAAATTGACTCAGATAATGGTTGTCCTTGGTAGTGCACAAGTGCTGGCTTAGAATAATGCAGAATGTAATTTCTAAAAGCTTCAAAAATATATACTTCATAAACAATGGCTAACCTTGACACTGTAGGTGTATGTTAACAGCATTTCTCAGAATAATTAACCTTTCATCATGACTAGAAATGATCAGAAATACATTTCACATAAAATTGCTGAAACAGGCCACACTGACCCACATGGGCTGGGCAATGTAGCCGTAGTTTCAGGCTTTGCTTCAAGTATGAAGGTAGGCCTCGTAGGAAAATAGGAATAAAAAACATAGACACCGTTTAATTGATTTAGAGCAGGGGTCCTCAAACTCCGGCCCCGAGATGTTGCTGAACTACAACTCCCATGATTCTCTGGCTATCTATGTAATTCTATGTAATTCGAAGAATCATGGGAGTTGTAGTTCAGCAACATCTGGGGGGCCTGAGTTTGAGGAACCCTGATTTAGAGCTATCTCCAAGTCTTGGAGAAATCCATGTAAAGTCATAACCAGATTCATGGTCTAACTGAAACATTAAAATAAAACTATAGTGTTAGGAATACAAAGATGTATTCCTAACACTACAGTGCTGGACTTCCTATTTAGGTGTCCACCCTCTCCCAGAATGATTTAAAGAGTTATTTTACTTAGCTTTTTCTCCATCGTGAGGCTGGTCTTGCTATGGCTGATCCCACCTCCATGAATGTGCTCATCAATCTTAATCATAAATGTATCAAATGGTTGCTATTAGGAAATATGAATACATATGTTTTACCTTAATATAAACACCTTATGGTTCATAACATTATTAAAACCTAATTTAACCTTCTTGCATTTTTTGTTCTTTTGTTTCTTAGATTTGGGTCACCAGCCATAACAATTAAAATCAGAAATAATTAAAGGGTTAGTCCAAACACCATGACCACTTCAACAATTTGAAGTGGTCATTGTGCCTGGAGTCTGTATAGGCAGCATTTCACTATGAAACACTGCCAATTCAGAGATAAAAACCCATCTGCTGATGGAGGAGTAACTTCAACGCCAGCATTATTATTGGGATGATTTGAGCTGGCTAATATCAGTTGAGTAACTTTCATTCACAGAATGTCAGCCATTGACTTAGAGTGGTTCCCAAACTTTTTAGGTTCAAGGTGCCTTAATATTTCAGTATGTTTCCAAAGCACCCCAAGTCTTAATTTCTATGTTGTATAACTGTACAGTGCTGCCACATTTACTGGCGCTATAGTGTAATGTAGAGTGTTGGTGTTTGAAGGGGTGCTTGTATACATTTATTGTGTTTTAATACAGTGGTGTGTTTTTATGGGATGTATACATTTGATTGGAAGGGTGTACCTGAATGTAATGTTCACTTTTAAATGTGGATGTACATTGTATGAAGTATTTGTGTTTGAGTGAAGGGGTGTGTTTGTATATTTTTTTGTTTGTTTGAATACAAGGGTGTGTTTGTATGTAATATTTGTGTTAGATTGCAGGAGTGTGCTTGTATATTGTGCTGGTGTTTGACTGCTTGGATGTATGCACATACATACATACATACTTACATAAATATTCATGCACATTAACACACAGATGCATATAAATACACCGACACATACACACAAATTCATATAGAAACACACCGACACATACAGACATAAATACACACTGACATATACACACATGCACCCTGACACACACAAACATTGATAAATGCCCGCACCATGACACAGATACACACTGACAAAAAAACACACACCCTGACACAAAGATGCACATACACAGATGTATGCGTGCACACAGACAGATGCACACTGACATATATATACACACACAGATGTACACACTCACACACACACACACAAACATGTTATTTATTTATTTTTTATATCTCCAGCCACTCTCCTGTCAACTTTACTTATGTGCCAGGAGGGTGGCTTGGAGTCCTGCTGCCTCTGGTGGGAGTGAAGGGTCTGGAGCTCTTCGGGCTCCTCTCCCTTCACCCTATGGCTGCCTCTTCCCGTGCTGCCTCCCTGCAAGATGCTGGGAGGAAGTGACAGGCTATTATTTCCTCCCAGCCGGCCGACATTACAGGGGCCCGGTCGCAGTCTTAAAGGACCGCAGCACCTGACCGGGTCCCTGTTGAGCAGTAATGTTTCAAAAGGGTTATAATCATAGCACGGGGGGAAACATTCCGTGGCACCCCTGTGTGCTCTCAGCCAGTAAATTGCAATGGCTTCAGGTTTTTACAGCTATGCAGAAGCATGAAGCATGTCACCAAACCACTAAAGAGCATCAGATGCCTCAAAGGGACTCAGGTAAGGTGTCAGAGTACTCCTGTCGTCATACCCATTTCAATGGGCTGTAGTGGTTATGGTGACTGAAAAAATAATTTAATGATATATATATACAAGAAAAATTGGCACAAAAATGTTTAGCAGTAACCCAATGACTCCTAGTTATCTTCTTTATGACATATTATTTGTTTTAAATAATGATATAATTGTATCATTACAAACACAAAGAACACACCCAACAATTAAGCACCAGTGAAAATATTTTTTAAAGGATAAAATAATGATAATTACCTCATAATAAATTGTAGATAAAAGACTCCTCTCAGTTTTCCACACCATTAAAAACACCAAATATCTATAAATATAAATATATTTATATAAATATCTTCTCATCCTCTCGCGTAGGGCGAAATTGTATTATTTATATTTTCTTTGTTATAATATACTTGTTATTTTGTATGCTGCTTTTTCATCTCTATTGTCACGATTTTCCAACCAGTTGAGAGGATGATAAGCTATCACTTGTTTTAAATCTTATAAGTGCAATTTAAATAAATTGAGTGATTTTATGTTTGTTTCAGATCTACTCTGTGTCTTATTTTTATCTTCCTCTATATGTGGTGCTGCTATTTGGGATCCTTGCAAGAGAGAAGAAGATTTTAATACATTTTAACACATGCCTTCTATCAATATAAGTTTGGTAGTGCAATACTTACCAAATTCTCATTTTATTTTGTGTTTAGAGTGTTACACTATACTAGTTTTATATTTGCATATATTT
Organism: Pelobates fuscus; assembly: GCF_036172605.1. Taxonomy (NCBI): domain Eukaryota; kingdom Metazoa; phylum Chordata; class Amphibia; order Anura; family Pelobatidae; genus Pelobates; species Pelobates fuscus. Next base: position 80,815,433 of record NC_086325.1, on the reverse strand, counting down.
GATGTTTCATATCATTGTATTGTACCTTTATCTTAAAGGGGTTAAACAGAGCGTCCTGTTCTTAGCTTTTTAGACACACACACACACACACACACACATACCTTAAAATTAAAATACTTATTACACAAAGAGTGAAAACAAATGAACCTAATTTAAAACATTCAAGAGCAATATAAGTATTTTAAGTCAAATAAGTAATGTAAATGTCTTGCATATCATACAAATATATTTACTGTATTAAAATGCATTTTGAAGCAAGATAATATAGAATTGTGATGTTTAAAGCTTTCAACCTGCTGTTTGTACTGGAGTCTTGATGTTAACAGAACAACCTATTATTAACCGCATAGCATTTAAGTTCCCCGAACACTACAGATACCATGTCCACTATAATCTGTGCTGCATACTCCTGCCAAAAATACTGGAAAGACAGATTTGCAATGCTGGGATATTGACAGGAATAGGTTAGCAACAGGAATGAAACTGGAGTAAGTATTGTATGCAGAACAGAAGCAAACCTTCTGGGCAGGAGAGGCACTGTCAATGGTTCTATATTAGCCAAGAGTCATTGCTGAAATGTCTGCCTGCTAAAGCTTCAGTTAGGATTTTATGTAAAATGGCATGACCCTAACCAATCAGGAAACTGAACAGAAGCCAAGCATTGACAGGCAGCTATCCAAGGTTCTGCAGGTGTTCGGTTAAAATGGTTCCTGACAGCTGTCCAAGGTGCTGCAGACACTTCATGTCATGGATATCTAGCACTGCTCTGAATTTCTATTCTCTGTAATAAGCATGCACATTTTAGCATTATTAATGGTGTGTAGGTGTTATTTTAAAGTAGCAGAGAATCAGTAATTATGTAGAGACACTTGCTGTTTACCAAATTTGTCATCCAGACAAAGCAGATCATATTTTGAAATCCCATGCAGCATAGTTAGTGATGTCATCCTTGCATTGCAAACCACAATATTTATAAGGACTTACACTGCAGTGTGTGACCCCTTATCTTTGGGCAGCACAGGACATATATGCCCCAGCCTGTTCAGGGTCAGTGGGGATTACACTCCTAGCAAACAGCATCTTTGATATGCTGGGAGAGTAGTTAGATAGGTTATATCTCCCCAGCTCATCTCCTGGCATCTCAAAAGGATATAACAGCTGTTGCCCAATAATATAGCCCCCACCAATTTTGGATAGACAGAAACTGTATACCCAACTATATTTTTATAATGCCATGCAGTATAAGGAATACACAATGCTGAGGCACGTTTTCTGGAAAAGTAATGCCATATCAGGCATTGACAAAAAATGGGCCCTGGCATTTATTGAAAGAGCAGCCAATGTAAGAGGGCTGGGCCAGATTGGAGGCATGTCAGTTTGACCCCCTCCAGGCTAGTCTATGCACAAATCCCTGCTGATTACCTCTTGCAGGAAAATGTTCTTTGTTTGTTTAGAACAGTGCAAGTGAAATTAATGACATGCTTGTTCTGCATTTGATAGTTACTTGACTTTGGTGTCTCCATATGTGTAATGCCAGAGAACAAAAGAGGAACAGTGTTGGGATGGCTTGTGAGGTTGTTTATGTAAGGTATGCTGCTTGCTGTGTGTTGGGTAGAATACCCGTGGTGTTGTTTGTGTGTGGAGAACATGTTTGTGTGGTGAAGGCTGTTTTTGGGGTAGCATGTGTTGGGTAGCCTTCCTGTGTTGTTGTGAGTGTTTGTGAGGATGCTGCTTGTGGGATTATGTGTTATGATTCAGCTTTTGCAGTCATGTGTGTGGGGTTGCTTGTGGGGATTCCATACGAGAAAATACTTCTTACTGTGGTTGTGTGTCTGTGAATCAAGCTGTTTGCAGTGTAGCATGTGTGGAAAGTGTTGTTTGTATTGCAAGTGTGTAGGGGCTCTAGTGAGTTTGTGTGTGGAGAGGTAGGGGGTGTAGGGCATGAGGGAAGAGAGGAGCTCTAGAGTGGGGGAGATGGGGTCTGTAGTGTGTGGGGGCAGGGCTTTAGTGTATGTGTGGGGAATTAGGAGCAGTATTGTTTGTGTGGGGGCATATGGACTGTTTTGTATGTGGTGTAAGCCCTGTAACATCTGGGGGATAATAAGGGCTATAGTGTATGTGGGGATAGGGGTTGCAGTGTTTGTGGTAATAGGGACTGAAGTATGAGTGGGGATAAGGTCTATAATATATAGGGATATGGTCTGTAATGTGAGGAGACAGGGCTGAGAGGCTGTTGAAGGCCAAGTATAAATATAATATATAATTAATTGACAAAAAATAAAATTAAACAATTATTACCATCTCCCTGTGGCTTACCTTGGGCTTTGGAGGGGGATTTACCTGGTTTGACTGATGGCAATTCTGTGTCTGATTACAAGGTTCTGAAGGCCACTCTTAACCCACTCAGCCATAAACCAGTAATAACTCATTTATACAGTTTGAATGTAAACAGAATTTCAAATGCCATCTTTAAAACATCATATTTTGAAAATGTTTTATATTCAATTCACCAAAATTTCTGAAAAATAAAGCATTACTAATTCAAGTCATATCATTGTCCTTGAAAAAGATAAACCAGAGAAAGTACGATTTTAATTCTAGCTATACTGTGTTTAGTAAGTGCATATTTATATCATTCATGCAGTGTAATACATTATTTTATATATAACCAGAGCATATTCTATCTGAATGACAGACAAATATGCATATTTTAATTGGAAAATGCTAGGTATTATTGCATATTGTAATAATGCAGTATATTTAATTATTCTTTGGAAACTGCTACAAATGCACAATACTGGTTACATGATAATTAATTTAGATGGTAGTCCATGCGAGAGCACACCTTTTTTCTGTTAATGTATGTATACATATGCACAGAGGTTTTTCTTTTCTCGCTTCTATTCCATGCTTGATATCACCTAAAGTGAAGTGTTAAACACTCCTTTAGTCCTTACATAAATAAAAACATTCAGTGTATTTCCTAACTGTGAAACATAAGTATTCTGAATAAGAGTAGGTTTGTTACAAGAAAGTGTTGGTCATATTTTCATGTTTCATCTCTGGATTATGTTTTGTATTTTTATCTTTTATGCTCAAAGTAAGACTTTTGATGATTACTATGGTTATTAGTTGTGTTTTACACCTTTTGCCACTTGCAGCTATGTGTTCACTCATTTGGGATTTTTTTAAAAAAAAGCCTTTAAAGTGGAATGGGTCAGTTGGCAATCAATTGTACACTTACTTTTTCCTTTATTTATTTTTTTAAATACCCAGTTTCCAAATTAAAGTACTGTTGCTGTAGCTCCCTCCATTCTTTTTTTCAAATGCCTTTTATTGTAGGGTTTTGTTTGTCCACTTGGCTATGCCAGCTACCTCTACAAATGCCGTTGGTATAAGCTGAAAGGGCACTGGTATTTTTTCCTAAAGTGAAGGACGGTCAATCACACCTTATTCACACTTTATTCTTCAAAAGGTAGAAGGGGTGGTCAATAGCACAGTGCCCTATCAGCTTCTCTCAACAACATCTGCAAAGGTAACAGGCATCGCAGGACTCATATAGGGCATATAGGGCAAAACCACAATGAATGGTATTTGAAAAAGGGGGAGCTGGAGTAATTTAATTTAAGCATGGGTCACAAGCCAAATCAGTCTAAAGCAACAGGAAACATGAAACAACAGACTGACCCTGCCATTAGGCTATACCTGATTTAATGATCCATCTGCCTCAGGTGGACTTAGATTGACAGGTGGGAGCCACTGGTGAAGTTCAGCCCCCTAGTGCTGCAGGCACTGCCTGATAAACAAGGCTAGGTCCACAAGCAATGAAGTGACTCAGAGGCAGGAATGCAAGCTTTGGATGCAGAAATACACAGGTTCAAATTCCCTGTCTGACACCTGTGGGGCAACCACACCTGGCTGTTTGGATGGCATGGTGAGACATATGTGTTTAGTTGGTGTGTTTGTGTTTAAATAAAGTGTGCCTGTGTAAACTGATGTGAGTGACATTGTGTGAAAGTGTGTATGTGTGTAAGTGATATTGTGTGTGTATGTCAGTGAGAGTGTGTGTGATCATTTATATTATATAATATAATTGTATATTAGAATGTGAAGTGACTAAAGTGTGTATATAATGGCGCTGCCTCCATGGCTGAGATCATTTATCTTGATGATAAATTATAAGTTATTGTGCATGCGCCACAACACACTGTGATGCACCAATCAGCATCTCCTCTTAGAGAATAATTGAATCATTGCACCTCTATAGGGAGTGTTCAGTGTCTCCATGCAGTGCATCACTGGACTAGGAAGCACTTCTAGTGGCCGTCTGATTGATTGCCACTATTAGTGTTACTAGCCAGCTATGTAAACACTACCTTTTCATGCAATATACACCATAACCAATACATTAAGCTATAGTTGTTCTGGTGACTGTAGTGTACTTTTATCATACATACATAAATAAAGGAGAAAATCACTTTTTTTTATTTCTTTATTTTTAGTGTGCAAAAGTTTGACAGACATGCATATTTTGCCACGGCAACAAGTAAAGGCATTTCACATTGCATTATACTGTGGCATATAAGAGAATTGCCAATTTTTATGTAACTAACAGGTTAATACAGGTTATGTCAGAGAATGCTCAGGCATTAAGCGTGATCGAAAGTAGTGTAGGCTGACATTAACTTTGTCAATGAGGAGATAGTTATGTGACATGCTAAACTATGAGTAACTCAAAAGTTTGGGGGCCACTGGGTACTCATGGTCGTAGTATTGGGATATAGCATATTTACACACTAAAGTAGTTGCTAGGCATGGTAATAACTGGATATGAGCAATAGGTGATGCTAGATTAGCTTGACTGGCATATGTACATATTGGAATTAAAATAACAAGGAAATAAAGATTTCAAGTACAATTCCATGAAAGTAAAAACAAAAAAAACATACAAATGTAATTGCTAGACATGGTAATAGCTAGTTCTGAGCAGTGTGTGACTTGCTAAATTAGCTAGACTGGCATTTGTACTTATCAGAGTTAAAATGAGAAGGGGAAATCAAGATTAACGCACAATTTCCACTGCAACTGGATGTATTCCTGAGCTGGTTGTATTACTGGTGTGACTGCTAAGGGGGGAAAGTATAAGAAACAGCACAACCCTAGGGTAATATCTCCCCTGGAGAGCATGCAGTGTAAGGGTGAGCCAGTGGGGGTTATTACGCGTCTCCATGCGGGCAAGTGGGGATTAAGTGCCTCTAAGTTCTTAACCAATGCCTATTGATGGCAGACTGACACCCCTGGGGATCATAAGACCACCTCTCTGCAGGTGAGCGCCGCACCAGTCCCAAGCGCTTGTGTGCTCTTATTCGGTGCCAGCTGAAAGGCCATCTAGTCCAGTTGCTGGGTCTTGGTCTCTGAGCCTCCTCTGTGCTCTGAATCTATGTTGTCATGTGTGTGTTCTCCGGCGGAGGGGCCGCGAGTATGTAGTCGGCTCCCATCTGAGCGTCGTGCATAGAATCTGCGGCAATGTTGTAAGGTGAGTGGTCGGTGTTGGCGTGCTGCTTTACGGTTCGGTGCCGGGAGATTCCGCCGGCAGGCCCGTCGGCAAGATGGGCGCAACTCCGTGTGGGCACTGGGTTGGTGAATTGCCGCTTCAGCCTCCTTCCCCTTCATAGCAGGTAGGTCAGGATGGGTGGCTTTATGCTCCATGCGCTTCCAGAATTCCTGGCAGATTCGATCAAAGCGAGCTTCAAAGTGCTCTCTCCGTGTCTGGATCTCAGGGCTTGCTTGAAACTGCAGAGGTTGCTGCTCGGCGGCATTTTGGCCCGAACCGCGGCCCCCCCTCCAGCAGATCCGTCCCTTGTGGTGAGTTTGTGGGATTGAGAAAATCACTTTTAACAACTGTGTAATGGATCACCTGGCACCCCGACTTGGTACCTCCATTGAAGGATGCTCCTAGCACTTCCTGAGGACTCCAAGCACTCCAGCAGACACCATAACCACCGTAGACTCCTTCAGGTAGCAGAACAGGAACAAGCTCTTACAAGAGCTTAGAAGTGATATAGCAAGAAGGTATGAATAGCATATCAATCCCTTGTAGCAGATTCCCCCAATAAGAGACGGCACTCACTAAAACTTTATTTTACTTGGGACTAGCCCATATGGTCATTACATTAACATTGCTGTGAAAACTCAATAAAATTACAAACAGTCAAAAGATAGCAGGCAACATACAGTGACTTATTATATATTTATAAATGGGTGGGAAAGACCACTATTAACACAAAATGTCTCTCCTGCATGCAGAATTAGCGATATGCAAATGTACCCAAATATGCAAATTACCAGTCTTGCTATTCAGGTAGTGCATATTACTGTTGCTACCAACAGAGGGCACTACACAAGCTCCATAGCCAAATCCACCTAGTTGGTAGCAATCCTCAGCAGTACAGGAGAGCAGGCAATACATCCCAGGGGCCATAGTCACATGGCAGGAGGCTGGCAATCAGTCTTCTCCAATGCCCAGTGGCGAGGCTGGTTCCGCCACAAACTGCATACTGGTAAAATAATCTCAGACATGATAAAGGACAAAATGCCAACCATTCAAAGTAATAGGTAATCTCCTATCTCAAAGCTTTGCTATCTGCTTGATACAGCATAAAGCTAAAGCTAGTTTTACACTGGAATCAATGACCCAGGCTATCTCCCACTTTCACACAGACACTGCAAATGTAAAATAGATCACTGCTGGTCTATCACCCTTAATTGTAGATGTAAAAGTACCTAGAAGAATTTTGCTTAACTTGATCTGTAAATAAAATCAAGATGTAATGGCGGTCCACTAACCAGCAATCATCTTTTTTTCCACCTCCTATTGAGCAATAGATGCAGGCCACATCATTGAGCAGACCTCTTGTCCATCACAAACTAAGCTGCTAATTAAGGCCCTCCCTTAAAAAAATAATATCCGCTTCTTGTCCCCCTTATTTTGTCACAGTATGCAAACCCCAAATCCTGAAGCAACTAAACATGTTCGGACATCGATTTGTTGTTTGTTCAGTTTTATGTTGCCATTTTTTTTAACCTCTTGATTGGACAAAAGACCCAACCCACGTGACTGGGCATATCTCTTGTCCATCACAGAAAACTAAGCTACTTATTTGTCCACACCCAAACCTCTCCCCCCCCCCCAAAAAAAAAAATATCTATCACTCCCCTAGGAGTAGCACAATGAATCACAATTGAAAATAAGCATGAGTTGATTCACCCAAAATTCTGCCAGGTGACTGTTTCGAAATCAGAAATTCTCCTGATCACCCAATGGGAAGCACCTCAGCCGAATTGCAATTCATTTTGAAATGAATCTCCAAGTATGTTTCCTATAAAGTTTAATATTTTTCACAAATTGTATATTTTAATATTTTGAAACATATTCCTTCTTTGTGAGCTTCCTCCTGCTAGGAAGAGACAGTCAAAATTAAATTGGGGATAGTTTGCTAAAACCATTTTCTGTGGTCTATCAGTTCTATGCAGTTTCTGTCATTTCTCATCTAGTTTAATCGTAAATAGGTAAAATATGTAGGAGTTTAATGAGAATTCCAATCTGGATAATGCTTAACTGAGTGTGTAGGACTTTTGTTCAACTAACTGCAATACATACATTGTTAAAGTAAAAAATAAAGAATAAAAGAATAAAAAATAATCCTGCAACTGAAAGAACATGAATGTTTTCTTATTTAACATATTATTTCCTTGAGAAATTTCCCATTTATAAGTATTGCAAGTAGCATAGTGGGTGTGTAGCTTTTTCTTAGAGACAACAAACGATGTCAATATTTCAATAGATATTTATAAAAAAAAAACATAGCCCTGTTTAACATTTGTTAAAACATTTGTGTTGTGTGCATAGTACTTATAGTAGTCAAACACTTCAGAGTATAGAGGTTTTTGGGTGATTTTTTTTTTGGCTTTTTTATATTTTGCAGAATTGCTTATTGACCTTGAATTCAAATAAGATTAATTTACTGCACTGATGATAAACTGTTGCTCAATCAAAAATATTTTTTTTTATGAAAATAAAAATGTAGCTACCGTATATACTCGAGTATAAGCCGACCCGAATATAAGCCGAGGCCCCTAATTTTACCCAAAAAAACTGGGAAAACTTATTGACTCGAGTATAAGACTAGGGTGGGAAATGCAGCAGCTACTGGTAAATTTCTAAATAAAATTAGATCCTAAAAAAAATATATTAATTGAATATTTATTTACAGTGTGTATAATGAATGCAGTGTGTGTATAATGAATGCAGTGTGTGTATAATGAATGCAGTGTGTGTGTATGAATGCAGTGTGTGTGTATGAATGCAGTGTGTGTGTACGAGTGCAGTGTGTGTGTACGAGTGCAGTGTGTGTGTACGAGTGCAGTGTGTGTGTATGAATGCAGTGTGTGTATGAATGCAGTGTGTGTATGAATGCAGTGTGTGTATGAGTGCAGCGTGTGTGTATGAGTGCAGCGTGTGTATGAATGCAGTGTGTGTGTATGAGTGCAGTGTGTGTGTGTGTATGAATGCAGTGTGTGTGTACGAGTGCAGTGTGTGTATGAATGCAGTGTGTGTATGAATGCAGTGTGTGTGTATGAGTGCAGTGTGTGTGTATGAGTGCAGTGTGTATGAGTGCAGTGTGTGTATGAGTGCAGTGTGTGTATGAATGCAGTGTGTGTATGAATGCAGTGTGTGTGTGTGTGTGTGTGTGTGTGTGTGTGTGTGTGTGTGTGTGTGTGTGTGTGTGTGTGTGTTGCAGAGCCTTGGTGGGTGGTGGGTATTTTTTTAATTTTTTTTTATTATTATTTATTATTATTTTTTATTTAATTTCATTATTATTATTTTTTTACTTTTCTTTTATTATTATTTATTATTATTTTTTATTTAATTTCATTATTATTATTATTTATTATTATGTTTTATTTCATTTCATTATTATTATTTTTATTATTATTTATTATTATGTTTTATTTCATTTCATTATTATTATTTTTTTATTATTATTTCATTTCATTATTATTATGAATATATGTTTTTTTCGTCCCCCCTCCCTGCTTGATATATGGCAGGGAGGGGGGCTCTCCTTCCCTGGTGGTCCAGCATTGGCAGTTCAGTGGGGGGGAGAAGGGGGCTGGCAGAGAGTTTACTTACCTGTCCTGCAGCTCCTGTCAGCTCCCTTCTCCTCCGCACCGTCAGTTCAGCTCTTCTGTCAGCTCACACTGTAAGTCTCGCGAGAGCCGCGGCTCTCGCGAGACTTACAGTGGGAGCTGACCGAGGTGCTGAACTAACGCCGCGGAGGAGAAGGGAGCTGACAGGAGCTGCAGGACAGGTAAGTAAACTCTCTGCCAGCCCCCACAGTCCCCAGTCTGTATTATGGCAATGCAAATTGCCATAATACAGACTATTGACTCGAGTATAAGCCGAGTTGGGGTTTTTCAGCACAAAAAATGTGCTGAAAAACTCGGCTTATACTCGAGTATATACGGTAAATTAAACCACTATCTGAATTATAAAACGGGGCCCTTGTCAATCTGAGATCACTGCCTGTGTTAATGCATTCTTCATATTATTTATATGTCTATAAATATATTTATTTTTCTGCAAAATTGCGTGACCATTCCACCAATAAATTCAATTGAAGACAAAAAAACGCTGTGCATTGACTTTATATATTTCTATTGGGAGTTTTTGGATTCCTAAAAAGATTTAAAGACCAACCCAGGGAGCTCTTCTAGTAGTCTGAATGGCAGTCACTAAGGCAGGCATTAGGTAACAATCCAAAAAGGAAGTTTTTACATGGCAAAGACTGTAGGACAATTTTTGCCCCAGAATCAGTCCATTACGTTGTTACTTAGAGTGTGCCTTTAACAACTCACCATATCTTACAGTTTAGGGAATATACACACTTTGTTCAAAAGTTATCATAAACTATTCCCGAGACATTCATTAACACCACTTAAGATGTGTGGAGGAAATCTAAGTGGAATGTTTTTTTTAACACCTATATCACGAGGGACGGATATTTTCACACAAACTTCCTACAGTTTGCTCCTACGTTCTGATTCCAATAGAATTGTTCTGCATTGAAGACACATTTAACCACATTACCTTAGTTTTCCTAGAAAATATGATTTTAGAAGTAACATAGGATTTAATAAAATCTAATTTGTACCAAGAAGGAAATTAGAAATAAATCAGAAAAATAATGCAGATTTCTATTTTTTTTTAAATGCTGTAGTATGTCATGAAACCACAGATTAAACTCCTACCTAATTCACTGCTAGTGCTCAATATCTGCTAATACTGCATATTATAATAAAACTAATTTAAAATAGGATCCCTCTTTCACTGGTGCTGTCATCTTTAATAATCCAGAAAGTCAATTAAAACTACAGAAAGCAAGATCTAATTAATTCTTTTTAAAATGTAAATTCTAGAGTATTAGGGAGGGGTTTTATTTTTCATTCTTTTAAATAATTTATTCTACCAGAAATATTAAAAGGTAATAAAACCACAGACCATATTTTAGTGAAAATAACTCATCTATATTTGGTGACACAGGAGAAAAAATATGACAGGTCAAACATATTAACTGTGGTGCTGATGTGCCTCCCTTGCCATCCTTCCCATAATACTATGCGTGCCTATAACTGGCAAATAATGAACGATAATTAAAGATTTAGTAAAATAAAATGTATGGTTGTGCACAATTTGTAGTTCTGTTATAATTGTATGCTCTCTTGTAGACTTAGAGAAGGGACACTGTTGGGACCCATACCACTTAATCTCAATGAAGTGGTCTGGGTGCTGTGTTCCTGTAGTTTTAACTCTGCAACTAAAACATAGCCATTCAGCAGGAACTGCAATGTTTAGATTGAAGGGTTTAAATACCACCAATATAGCTGAATGAAACTCAGTTATTCCAATCAGAAGGTCTCAAAGAGCTCATATGATTGTCACAGCACAATGTTTTGCTGTACATGTGCACTACCCTCACAATGCCTTCCTTCATTATAGAAGATAGAGACCGGAGTGTTGAGGGCTGAAAGGTAAGTAAAACTCACCCTTCAGGCCCTCATATGACAATGGGACATTACCATGGATGGATTAAAATGATAGCGTTAGGAATATAAATTTGTATTCCTTAAGCTATAGTATTCTTTTAAGTTTTCAATCCTTAGATGAGGCTAACAGGTGATGCACTATCTTAGAGATGTGTTATCTTAGAGTGTTTGCATGTTATGATGTCAGGTTGACCAACAAGGCAACCAAGTAGGACTAACCATGTGCAATTACTTCTGAAAAGGAAATGCCCTGGAACCGACTAGTGCAGCAGGGTACACAGGACTGCAAGTCAATGTCACAAAATTAGTACTGTTTCACCATTTCAAGGACTGTATGTATCAAGTCTCAAGCAGCAAACAAGTATGTATCATATAGTGAAATTCACTGGAAATATTTCTAGTTCTAAGAAACACTTTACTACTGGTTTTATTTGGCAGACGCAATGATCAAAAATGTAGTGCAGAAGAACATGACAGCTGCTCCCTGTAGAATTTGCATAGATAATGCTACGATTCATTATCATTATGACAATGTCTAACAATGCATTTTCCTTTTCGTATGTGAATGTAGATTTAAAAGGTAATATAACGGGGTTAAGTTATAACATGCATTGTGTGAAAAGGGGCATATAAAAGATACAAGTTGTATGCAATCCCTTTTTCTTTTTTTAATTGACAATTTTTGTTTCTGAATGCCTATATAGACACAGAACAAAGGAATATTGTTGGTTGTGAAATATACAGCAGGTAGGACATGATCATTTTTATTTTCAAACGCATATATAAATACAGAGCCTAGGAATGTGGTGGGTCATGAACGATATAACTGGTAAAAAAAAAAAAAGCCCATATGTCAGCAGATTGTATTAAGCTTTAAAATTACTTTGGCAGATGCATGGCTGATAAAGTTAAAAACGTACAATTTGGATTTTCTTTATGTTTACCGTGGAAAGAGAAATGTGGACATAAATGTTAGCTTAAAGGAACAACCTCAAGGTAAAAATAAAATATTTTAAATAATTTTCTCTTCAATTTTGAGCCCCCTTTGTAAAAAATAAATAAATGCTATTTTGCTAGAGTGCTGAGGTGGACTCTGCTGGGCAGTCACTCCTCCTCCTCAAGATGATCACTTGTGATGATCTCAATCCAATATGATGCTTCTCATAACACACATTTGGGGACCTATGACACATGTGCTCAATTGTCAAGTTCTGCAAATCGGATGTTTTTCATAGAGAAGCATTAATGGAATATTTAGTTGGACTGCCTTTAGCTTTGATTACAGCACACATTCACTGTGGCATTGTTTCGATAAGCTTCTGCAATGTCACAAGATTTATTTTGGTCCAGTGTTGGATTAATTTTTCAACAAGATCTTGTATTGATGATGGGACCACTGCGCAAAGCCTTCTCCAGCAAATCCCAAAGTTTCTCAATGGGGATAAGGTCTGGACTCTGTGTTGGCCAATGCATGTGTAAAAATGATGTCTCATTATTATTATTATTATTATTATTATTATTATTATTATTATTGCCATTTATATAGCGCCAACATATTCCGTAGCGCTTTACAATATTATGAGAGGGGATTTAACTATAAAAAAAAACAATTACAAATAAACTTACAGGAACAATAGGTTGAAGAGGACCCTGCTCAATCGAGCTTACATTCTATAGGAGGTAGGGTGTAAAACACATTAGGACAGGAATTTGCAATCAAATAAGGTGGGCTGCCCTTTAGGAGAGGGCAAGAGACAGGTATGTGAGGTAGGGGTTAGTATTGGAGGCCATAAGCTTTCCTAAAGAGATGTGAAAGAGTGGAACCACTCTTTCACAATTTCAGCCGATGAATCCTGGCATTCTCATCTTGGAATACGCCAGTGGCATCAGGGAAGAAAAAATCCATTGATGGAATAACCTGGTCATTCAGTATATTCAGGTAGTCAGCTGATCTCATTCTTTGGGCACATAATGTTGCTGAACCTAGACCTGATCAACTGCAGCAACCCCAGATCACATCACTGCCCCAACAGGCTTGTACAGTAGGCACTAGACATGATGAGTGCATCACTTTATCTGCCTCTCTTCTTACCCTGATGTGCCCATCACTGTGGAACAGGGTAAATCTCGACTCATCAGACCACATGACCTTCTTCCATTGCTCCACAGTCCAATCGTTATACTCCCTTGCAAACTGAAGCCTTTTTTCCTATTAGCCTCACTGATTAGTGGTTTTCTTAAGGCTACACATATGTTCAGTCCCAATCCTTTGACTTCCCTTTGCATTGTGCATTTGGAAATACTCTTACTTTCACTATTAAACATAGCCCTGAGTTCAACTGTTGTTTTTCTATGATTTGATTTCACCAAACATTTAAGTGACTGCCGATCACGATCAATCATGATTTTTTTACGACCTCATTTCTTCCTCAAAGACGATGGGTTCTCCACTATCCTTCCACTTTTTAATAACATGTTGGACAGTTCTTAACCCAATTTTAGCAATGTCTGCAATCTCCTTAGATGTTTTCTCTGCTTGATGCATGTCAATGATTTGACCCTTCTCAAACAGACTAACATCTTTTCCACGATCACGGGATGTGTCTTTTGACATGGTTGTTTAAGAAAGAATGAGAATCTAGTCATTGCATCAGAAGGCTCTTACCTGTTTGCTTAGTTAAATCCAGGTGGTGACTTTTTTTAGGCCAAACAATATATATATATACACACCTTTTGATTTCACATGATTCTACTTCTGTCCAAACTAATTTAGTAAATAATATCAATAATGCACCAAAAAATTATCCTATACAGATACAAAAACTCTTTGAAATAGGAGGGTTTTTACTTCCGAATAACTGGTCTTGTGCTTCTAAACATGTTGTGGGAGGCACTAGGCAGCCTCCATCATTATGTTACCTTTGCATATTTTTGGGGGTATTTTGGTATTTGGTATTTTATGGTAGTCAGGGCCCAACCTTATAGGGTTTTGAAAACTGATAGTGGAAATAGAGGCCTCCCCACCCGACTTTCCAAAATGTTGTTATTATGCCTCTCTGTGTTTTATAACAGTTAAAAGGGGCTCGAAATTAATCCTTAACCCCTTCTAAAGTGCTTCCCCAAGTTAATTCATCATTATCATGGTGACTATATGTAGATTTAAGGAACATATGTCCCCTCATTTTAAAGAAGTAAGTCCCACATTTAAAATGATCAGTCTCATGCCACCTAAGATAAACATAGGGGATGACAGAGACTCCTAAAAAGCAATCAACCCTCTCTTTAAAATACTGTCCCGAGGGGCAAATATGGATATGATCACCATTTTTAACAACAGTCAAGAGAAGCTGAGTTGTCATCGGCAGCAAAAGGGTTAATTGATATGGTCACATTTAAAGTAATAAATACATCTCAATATTTATATCTCAAGATAGAAATCTCTCATGGGAATATTTCAAGTACATCAGATTATATTCTGCATGTCGACAGGAGTTCAGCATGTATATAAAAAATGTAGATAGATATGGCTCAGTTATTGCAATAATAAAATCTGCACATATTTAAAATTAGCACCAAGCCTGAATGATAAATTTTATATATTCTAAATAATAAATCCTTTGGTTAATCTAAATTTTTAGAAAAATATAATACCTTATCATATGTGTACATATTGAATATTTTATTATACATAATTAAAATATATAAAACTATGTAGAACTGTGAAGTTATAATGTAAAATAGAACAGTGAAGGTAAAATGTAAAAGGATTAAACACAAAATCTGAATTTATAAAGAAAAAGTCCCCTTACATAGAGGTTATGATGTGAATAAATGAGAAATATTTTTTTTTCAACAACATTTGGATGGAAGGAAAGTAAAATTGCTTTAGATCTGATCACTGCTAATGTTTTTTTGTCATTTCCTCTGAACGGAATATATGCAGCATTTAAAACATATTTCATGTTGGTTTGGGGATTTTTGGGATAGGGAGAATAAATGTCAACAAAAGCATGGGGCTATTCTTTAAAATTGGTAAGTGGAAAGATTTTACCAAGGTCATTCAAAGTGTTAGTCAACAATAACCAAGCATAAAAATAGCTGGATACTTAAATAGTTGGGCATTTTTTCCTATCATAGATATTTTAGAGTAAGATTAACAATTTCTTTGTCAGTCCCTACACTTCTAGGTTTAGTGGATATAATCACAAACGTATAGTACAGAGTAAGCTTTGGAGCTCGGCATTTACTCTTTAAAGGGGTCTGTTTACAAAAGAGTGCAAAGTCTTCATGTTATCTAGTACAGCAGCACCATAGTAAGAACACAAATTCCTTTAGTATTATCATGATATAGAATGAAAGCTCTAGTTGAAAATTAAGTAAGCTTCATAGTTTTGCTGTATTTAAGTGATAAAGTGCCTAGATTTGTAATTTGTGCATGCTATTGAATAAAATCTGACATTTCTAATGCGATGTTGTGAAAGACATTTATAGTGGGAAAAAAAATAACAGTTTAATGAGACAACCAAAAGGTGTTGAGCTAGAAGAGGATGAAAGGTGCGGAACAGAAAAGATTGGATATAGGTGAACATCTAGCTCAAGGTGATTTACAAAGTACAGCTATAAACACAAATTCTTATCATTAAGGATTGGCGAAATAGAGGGCTAATAATAGGATCAAGAAGCCATTTCATCATTCATAGTGATATTTTTTAAATGATAACCATTATTTTTAACATAATTTAAATTTTCTGTAGAGCATATGTAACTTCAGGAGTTAAAAACTGAAGAATAATAAGATTATTAAATGCTGTATGGTTCATGATTCCAAAGCAAAGAGGTACAGCAGTTTGTTTAACACATTAAATAGCTGATGAATAAGCAAGAAGAAACTGGGTGTAAATAATAAACAATACATTTATGTAACTATAAGAGCTCTTGATAACACAGTGAAATTATGGAGTATTGTATATGGAGTATTGCAATTATGAGGCTTCCTGTAAGGTTTAATTTATATTTGTGTTTTACGACTACAGTGTGTGGGATGCTAGTTGTCTATAAGCAATTCCTGCTAACCTGAAACACAGATGTAGAAACATAGAAATATAGAATGTGAAGGCAGATAAGAAACTTTGGCCCATCTAGTCTGCCCAATTTTGTAAATACATTCATTAGGCCATGGCCTTATCTTTGTCAGGATTACTAATTGATCCATCACGTAGAATTGTGTCACAACTGGGACTAAAAGGTAACGTATTACCGGGCCTTAGAATGGCCGGACATAACGCGCCAAAGAATAGTCAGTATACTTGCCGAGGTCGGGGGGGTACAGAATGAGACACAATGATAAGGGAAAGCCGGAAGTCATGGATACCAGAATACAGGGAAGTCAAACAGAGTCAAAGTCAAAATACCATAAATAAATGCTCAGGAACACACTCTCGGACAAACACTAGGGAATCTATGACAGGGCAATGAGGAAAAGTGAATTTGAGCTTAAATAAGTGCTTTACATTTCTGACTGGTCGAAAAACGTCCTTTGACCCCAAAACGTGCGTGCGCATCTCCCGTTGTCATTAACGTGAGCGGACGTGGGGTTATACTATAGCGTGGCTGGCGTCCATTAACATGTTGCAAGAGTCATTTGTACAGATGCATGGCTGGTGGTGAGAAGGAATATGTTACATTACCCTCCACCTGAAAACCGCCCACCAGGCAGGCAGAACCAGGCTTGAGAGGAAATTTGGCATGGAAAGAACTAATTTTGCCACCAGCATGGATGTCAGAGGTCATAACCCAAGAACGTTCAGCAGGCCCATACCCCCTTCAATCAACCAAATACTGTAAGGTGCCACGAGAAAACCTGGAATCAATTATGGAGGAGACCTCATATTCCTCCTGTCCAGAAACAACCTATAGAGGAGGGGGAAAGCTTGGGACAGTATATCTATTGCAGAAAAGTGGTTTGAGCAAGGAGACATGAAAGGTGTTGGGGATACTCAAAGAGGCAGGAAGTGCAAGAGAATAAGAGACATGAATCTGGGGGCAAACTTCATGCTAGGAACTTTCAGCTTAACGTTGCACGATGATAACCTCACCCTCTCACCCACTTGGTAAACAGGGTTGGCACCCCACCGTTTATCAGCATAATACTTGAAACGATCAGCCCCAGTTTCCAGAATGGAGTGAGTGAACCTTGGTCCACGTCTCATGGATAGAAGCAAGGTGATCATCCAAAGCAGGTATAGCCATATCAGAGAAAACAGCTGGTTGTACAGTAGGATGACGACCGTTATTAATGAAAAAAGGACTATGACCAGAAGAGTCATGATTGGCATTGTTTCTAGCAAACTCGGCCAAGGGAAGTAATTCAGACCAATTATCTTGAGTGCTATTAACAAAACAATGCAAGTATAATTCCAGAGACTGGATAGCCCTCTCAGCCATGCCATTGGTCTGGGAAGGGTAAGAGGAAGAAAATGACAATTCAATGACCAACTGTTTTTTGAAAGCCCTCCAAAACCAAGACAAAAACTGAGAAAATCTGTCAGAGACAATATTGTGGAGTGCCATGTAATCTGAAAATTTCACGTATAAATATAAGAACTAAGTCCTGAGAGGAAGGCAATTTTGTGAGTGGGACTAAATGAGCCATCTTGGAAAATCGGTCAACCACCATAAGGATGGTGGTATAGCCATTAGAACTAGGAAGTTCCATGATGAAATCCATGGACAAATGGGACCACGGAACACTGGGTATGGAAAGTGGATGTAATAATCCACACGGAAGTTAATGAGGTACTTTAGAAACTGCACACACAGAACAGGTCTGCACGTATTCTGTAACATCTTTCCTGAGAGAATCCCACCAAAAAGATCTCATGATCGCGGATATGGATTTATTAATGTCCGGGTGTCCAGCAGTCACGTTGTTGTGGAAAACCTTCATGACATTTTCCCTTTCCCCCAATGGAACAAACAATTTACCCCGTGGTTTATTGCATGGCGCCTGAGCCTCCATGATGGTGCCAAGCAGAGGGGAAGATAAGGAAAGGACAATTGAAGCGAAGATACACTAAGATGGGATAATAGAGGATGTCTCTTGTCCCTGTACTGATTCAGTATCAAACTGTCTGGATAAGGCATCCACCTTACATTTTTGGGACCAAGTCTGTAAGTAATTAGAAAGTTGAAGCGAGAAAGGAACAGGGACCACCTAGCCTGTCTAGAATATAGTCATTTAGCATCCCCTATTTAGGCCAAATTCTTATGGTCAGTAATGATCAAAAGGGGGTCCTTGGAACCCTCTAAAAGATGTCGCCACTCCTTAAGTGCAAGTATAATGACCAACAATTCTCTATTGCCAATGTCATAATTGCATTCAGCAGGAGACAACTTTCTAGAGAAGTAACCATATGGATGTAAAGGGGTATCCTGACTCTCCCTCTGGGATAGAACAACCCCTAACCCCGTTTTGGATGCCTCAACCTCCAGTATGAAGGGTTTGCTTTTGTCGGGGTGTCTCAATATGTCAGACATGGCAAATCTTTGTTTGAGGAGTTCAAAAGCCTCTCTAGCCTCTTTTGACCATATCGTACTGCTAGCCCCCTTGCATGTCATATTTGTGATGGGGGCTATCACAGAAGAGAACCCTTTAATAAATCTCCTGTAATAATTTGCAAACCCAATAAACCTTTGAATGGGTAGTTGGGTAGTGGCCAATGCAGGACAGCTTCAAGTTTCTGAGGGTCCATCTGAAATCCAGAGGCAGAAATGTTATACCCTAAAAACTGTACTTCTCTTTGATCAAATATACATTTTTCCAGTTTACAATAAAGTAGATTTTTCAGTAAGATTTGCAACACTTGTTTTACATGTTCGTGGTGAGTCTGAAGGTCAGGGGAATAAATAAGGATATCATCTAGGTAGACTAAGACAAATGAATAGATATAATCCCTGAGTACATCAAAAATAAAATCTTGGAACACAGCTAGAGCATTACACAACCCGAAGGGCATCACAAGATACTCATAGTGCCCATTTCTGGTATTAAATGCTGTTTTCCACTCATGGTTTTCCTTAACCAAATTGTATGCACTCCTTAGGTCAAGTTTAGTAAAGACTTTGGCACCCTGGAGTCTGTCAAACAATTCAGAAATGAGGGGAATGGGGTAGGCATTTTTAATGGTGATTTTGTTCAATGCTCTGTAGTCAATGCATGGACATAATTCACCATATTTTTTAGATACAAAAATGAATCCTGCACCAGCAGGCGAGGATGATTTACGTATATGGCCCTTATTAAGGGCGTCTTTGATATACTCCTCCATTATTCTACTCTACTGTGGAGATAACGCATATACTGCTCTTTTGGGTGGCATAGCGATGGGTAGCAGGTTTATGAAACAGTCATATGCTCTGTTAGGATGTAGAATATTGGTCTGAGTCTTGTTAAATACCTCCTTAACTTCCCAGTATTGTTTGGGAACTTTGGATGTTTGAGGCTTAGTAGTGGGTAAAGGAATGATGCCCACTCTCTTGGTAATGTGTAACATACACCTCTCAGTACAATCCTTGCCCCATTCCAGTTTTTTCCCATTAGCCCAGTCAATATGAGGATTGTGTTTAGTAAGCCAAGGAAAGCCTAATATGATGGGGCAAGAAGGAGATGCAATGAAAAGTTATGTCTTTCTTGTGTAAGGCACCAATGGAAATGTTAATGGGCAAGGTTTTGTGGGTAATTAAGGATTGAGAGAGTGGTCTCCCATCAATAGCCTCAACGGCCAAGGGTGATAGTCTCTCCTTGATAGGTATAGTATTTTTTTTTTTAGAAAATGTACATCAATGAAATTTCCTGCCACACCTGAGTCCATCAGGGCCTTGCATGAAAAGTTCTTCTTGTTACATTTAATCGTAATAGCAAAGAGGAATCTATTTTTGTTATTCCCAGAGGACATATCCATTACACCTAAAACCTGTCCCCTTAAGATTTTTAGGTGCGGAAGTTTTCCGGACGTGTGGGCCAAGCACTCCTCACATGTCCTCTTCTACCGCAGTATAGACATAGGCCCTCCTTTCCCCTGTATTGTCTTTCTGCCTCTGACAGTCTAGTAACCCCTAACTGCATGGGTTTGGGATCCGACAGAACAGGAGGATCAGGAACAATGGGTCTGGAAAAAGGAGGTGCTAGTGAAATAGCCATACGTCTAGTTCTATTTCTGATAGTTTCTCTAGTTCTTAATCTATTATTAATTTGCATGACAAATGTTATAAATTCATTTAATTTTTTAGGTAGATCTTTGGCAGCAATCTCGTCCAGAATTTCTTTGGACAATCCTTTTTTAAAAGGATTAGTCCACTCTACCTCAGATGCCAAGGTGCGAAATTCTATGGCATAATCTGAGATAGACCTTGTTTTATATGCATTAGGGCAGTGGAAGCGTCATCCTCCCTGCCTAATGGTTTGAATGTTAATTTGAATTCCGCAAGGAATTCCTGGTAGTTGTGTGCGATACTCCTATTACTCTTACCTATTACCTTTAAGTTGATTCATTATGTAACCAATCTTAGCTCTATCCGAGGGAAACGATCCCGGTGAGGCCTCAAAATAGTATTCAGTTTGATTCAGGATTTTGCAGATGCGCTGTGCGAGTAAGAAGAATACTGAAAGCCTGGGCAAATTGATCCATATGGTAATCATTCTCCTCTAGCTTTCTCTACCAAGCTGCTATGTGCTGACACAATTCTACAGGATATATGGCCATGTCGTAATGTCAGGATTACTAATTGATCCAGCACGTAGAATTGTGTCACACCTAGGACTAAAAGGTAACGTATTACCGGGCCTTAGAATGGCTGGACTTGATAGAGATATATTGATTCAATGCATTTCTATGAGAAGATGCTATTTTGCCAGAGCTGTGTTTGGCTTGTGCTGCCTCAGCCCCTGATCTGCCTCCCTGACAAGCTCAGTGAATCCAATGCTTTCCTAAGTGAAAGCATTGGGATTGGCACAGGGAACCACTTCTGATGATGTCAAGGTGGCAGATTAGTGGCAGAGCCAGCAGCAGATTGAAATAAAGGTAAGATTTTGCTATATTTAGGGGAGATGGGGGGCAAGGGGTTGGCAGAGGGCCTAGATGGTATTTTTTAACACTATAGGGTCATGAATACATATTAAAGTATAGCGTTCCTTTAAGACAGCATTCCTTTAACAATTAAAAAGGATTCTGATGATGGAAGAAATGTAGAGTGCAGCTGAAACTGTGCACACAGCATCTTTTGATAACCAAATAATTTCTTACTGTTGAATATTATATTACACTTCCAATACCTCATATATTTGTTATTTTCATAGGTTTATATGCTGTTACAGTGAAATCTTAATAACTAATTTCTCTAGGTCAGGCTTCCCCAAACTCCGGCCCTCCAGATGTTGCTGAACTACAACTCCCATGATTCTATGAATGAAATAGATAGGCTGAGAATCATGGGAGTTGTAGTTTAGCAACATCTGGAGGGCCGGAGTTTGGGGAAGCCTGCTCTAGGTAATCTCTAGGTAACCGAAAATGTACAATTAAACACCATATTGCAGCCATTTTACTAACCTAGAAAATACTGGATCTGTTTGCAATTTGTGCAGGTGTAGTGACAATAAATGGTATCACACAGTGTTTAGGAGTTTGTTTTATAGGTACTCTGAATTTATTTTAGTAGTGTTTTTTGGCAAAGCGGAGTCAACAGGTGTGATAATGGATAAACATAAATGTAAGGCCAAAGTTTAATTGCTGGCAAACAAGAATAGCATACTATGTGTCTGTAATTTACAAAGATACACTGACTGCCTAAATAAACCTATTATTTCTTGGCAGGTATACATTAAGACAAGGTGTAACCATGTTTTTACAGCTTTGCTCCATCCAAACAGATGGTGTTGAACAGTATTATTTCTTTTTCAGTTTGAAAGTTTTCTTTTCATTATATATTTTATTCATGTAGAGCAGGACATGAAACACTATGGATGGTGTAACCTTGTTCAGACTTATGTGTTTGTGCTTTGCATAGTGACATGTACATTATAATTCATCTTTACGTAATATATATTACATGAGAATACATTTTCCATATTTTTTGACCATTGACCATTCTAGTCCTGCTACCTAATAGAGGATATACATGTATAGGTAGTTTTACTAGAGCGCTTCACTGTTTTTTGTTTTTTTTTGACACTGTACAAACATTATAAGGATTATGCCAGTGAGATTGCTCAGTGGCATAATCGGCTGAAATACTTTATCCGCTATGTGAGGAAAAAGCTTTTGACAAGAGTTTAACTGCTTTGTTGGAAATTATAGAAGCCACAATGCCATTACCTATTTACTAGATGGCATAATTTTCCTGGAAAAAAGAAAAATCTAATTTGTGTGGCAGTAAGGTAGGGGGATCACATGTAAGGTCCCACTAGTGGCAGCCATGTGGCATGAGCCAGGCTTTCCTAAAATAGCCTGACTGGGCATGTGCACCAAAGTTAAATGACCAACTCAATGCCTTGGTAGCAATTCTGCAAGAGCAAAAATAAGCTAATAAAGTACAAAAGCTATAATTGGTGGTTTGAAAGAATCCTAAAAGAACAAATCAGACTATGAAAAAAAAACATAGTTTTTTTCTGTACATCATGATTAAAGGAAGACTGTAAATAAACAAATATATATCCACCTGAAAACAAACAATAAGTGTGCACAAACCAAAGTGAAAAAGTGCTTAATAAATATTAGCAGAGAGGAACTTTCCTTATAAGGGTCCACAGGTTCCCCAAAGACTTCCTCTTGTCTTCAATAAAGGGCAATTGAGACTGATCAGTTTTGTCCAATATGATGCTTCCCATAGAGAAAAAAATCATGACATGTGGCAAATGAGTGGCAATAGCAGCAATCCACCAATACTTCTCCTTGAATGTATGCACTGTTTTCATTTGAAATGCTTCAGAGACAGCATCTAAGTCTCAAAATTACTTCAGTAAGATTACATTATTTTGATGCTTGGAGTGTCCCTTTAACTGTTGGTAATGGTAAATAGCATATAGCATTTGCATGGCAAATAGCATTTCCGTTATCTCTGGGGCAGTTGATAAAATAAAATAACAGGTAGGGGCATGAGGAACATGTTTTACCCCTTCTTTTGTCCAGCACCCTGGATTCCCTTTTGTGCGATGGCTGAGGTTATTTAAGATTACTGGGCTCCCCAATCCCATAGCTACCCCATTAAATTGGCCTACATTCATCCACGTAATAGTACTAGGGGAGGGGGTAGTGTAGACTTAAAAGGGAATCGATAATACTTAAGTAGCTCCTTAAAGTATTACTTAAAGAGCTTCAATTTCTTTTCCTTGGCCAAGAAAAGTGTGCAAAAAAGTTTCATTGCGATTTAGACTGCAGTAAAAAAAACTGCCCTACCTGATTAATTATTATTATGCACCTCACAAAACATATATGGAGTTCTGGTGGTTCACTCGCCACAGATAGACATGGCAATTTCATAGAATGCCCATTCACAGTATGTCCCATAGTTAATCATGGGGTTTAGGGAGTCCATATGAGTATGTGGTGTTGAGAAATTTGATGATGTCTCATGTTAAATACTTATGGATCCATTCATTTATGTGATGACCTTATCCTACAAAACAGTTGTGTTGCTCTTTGAAGTTGAAGTATGAATGTATTATGGAACATATGGGGAGCATATAAGGCACACATTGGGAACTTTACATATCCTGGAAGTGAAGCGTTATTTTTACACATTGGATTCTGTTACTATGTCCTTTTTTTGGAATAACAATAACATCAACAAAGATATAGAAAATATTAAGCTTAATAGACATTATCTTTTATTAAAAGCCAAGAATTATAGAATCTGTGGGTAAAGACTGTACACGACAGAGAATTCTGAAAAAAAAATAGATTTCTGCCATTTGCTTTTTGTCTGATGTTAGACATTCATGTTTTATAGAAATAAAAAAAAACACTTGTACCATAGTACCATTTGCTAAAAGAATAGAAACACAAGGTTCAAAACCAACCAGACTTCACTTGTTCATGTTTTAGATCGTTAATACCCCACTCTATTTATAATCTGATTAAAACTTGTTACCTACCACCTCTTGTTTCTACAAGCCAAACTCGTCTAGTTGAATTAACTTGTGTTTCATCATTCCGTTGTCCTGAAAAATATTTTTCACATTATAATTGATGATAATAATATTTGGAAATAAACAGACAGACATTTGGTTCATTTTCATTATTTATATGTAATGACAAATAAATATGGCAATACATGTCAAAAAAGACTTTGTATTTACTGCCAAGTATTGCCGCGTACTAAGATATTTCAGGACGGCATAGATAAGGACTTGTGTCACATTTGTTTGGACTTTAGAACTTTGCTACAGTCATGTCAATAATGATTTCTTTGGTGAGCATTAGGCTATCACTTTGACAAGCTATTAGCATTGGTAAACCTTGTAATGATGCTCAATAATTGCATTAGAAGAGCTGTTGAAATCCTTTTCTAATCTCCAATGTGGACTTGATGTTTGTAAATTGACCTACTCTTCTAGAGGGAATAGCTAATACTCCTGAAATGACAGAGAGTAATTCCAATTGAGTTACTTTGGCACTTAATAATTACTCCTTCTTTGGGTTTGTTCCATAAAAGTGCTGTTTGGAAAGAAAGGCTATTCACGAATTACAAATTATCTTCATAAAAGATCATTAAAGGTGAATAATAAAGTCTTAATAATGGCTTGAATAAATCATTGATCAATAGCAGGATCACAGAAATGTATTTTAAATTATAAGCATGCAACCAACTAATTGATTAACCCAGAGATACAAGTACATTTTATAAATAAGTGAAATAAAAGACTTAAGATCAATGAAAGAAAAAAGAACAGATAGAATGTGCTAACAAATGTAAAATAAATATAAGGATATGTAAAAAAAAAACCTCAATAGATAGTAGAAGAATAGAACTAACTTGTTTAATAATTTTTATATTTCTAATTATATTTACAGTATCAAAAATGGCAACTCAAATATGAATATTTAATAGATTGTTAGATATCTATTTGAGCAAAAAAAGTACTTTGTGATGATTACTAGTAAACATGAAATTAAAAGTAAAAAAATATGAAGACTTGTAAAAAATTGCAGAATTCAGACCGAATAATTGAGATGAACAAACAGTTTAGGTGGAGTATTTTAAATGTTGAGTACCTTGGCCAACAATCTCAAGTTACCAGCTCTTGCAGACAATCAATGTTTTAGTTTCAGATCGGAACTTACTTCAGAGTATAAGAAAAATGATTGCCTCGTGCATCTAAGGCCAGTATCAAGCACCAGGCACAGAATCTTCTTAAAACCAGAGTGCAAAGCTTCTGTTTGGTAATATACATACACATATGTGGTCAGGAACACAAAGGCCATGAACATATACAATAAGACTATTGTAGTGTGCCTTTTTCCTGGCCAAGACAAAAAAAAGTCTATTATTGTGAGATCCCTACATACACATACATACATATATGCATACACAGACACACTACTGTTACCATGAAGATTAAAGGAACGTAGGAACCAGGGTGGCTGGGAGGAGGGGTGGTCAGGTGACTTGATGGGAGCAGAATTTTGGAACTGTTTGATCTTTCTCAGTGGAATTAGAGCTCAGGTCTGGATCTGTTGAAAAAAGAAATGCAAAGGAAGTTTATAATCCACAAATATGTTTTTCTGTAGGGAATGAGAGAGGAGGAGTAGGTGAAATTGGATGTATAGCATTTGGAGTCATACTGAAACAAGTTGGCAAAAATATTTTATCTTCCTAAAAATAATAATAAGCTTGATAATGCTATGGGTAGTCGGGGTGCATTAAAGTGACAAGCTTTGCAATTGTAATTGAAAGAAATTACTGTCAAGTTACTGAATGGTAACTTGTTGATTAATAAAAAGATTTCTTGGGGTTCTAATTTTTGCCAACTAATTATATATAAGAGGTTGTATTAGTCCAAGAGGCTTGTCCTTCAATAGAAACAAATTTCTGTTATAACATAATTGAATCTTAAGATCCGGAATGCAAATACATTGTGCTGTACTTGAAGAGTTATGGATTGGCAGCACTGTTAATAAAGATAAATGACAGAGTCAATGCTATTAATATTAATATTTTAGACAATGTTATGTTATCTTAAGGATAAACTTATACTCAATCCATAGTTCTTTTCATTTTAAAACACATATAAGACATTAGATAGAGGTTATTCCGGTATGAGCAAAGTATTTATTTTTATTTTATTCTGAAAGTATAGAACCAAGTTGTCAAAAATTGGGTGCTCGTAATTGAATAAATGTAATCTCCAACTGATTAGCAGGTGATGTGCTTTTATGTAATATATTTTCAGTCTTTTCTTATATGTTACATGTCTGAGCTTTTTACGTACATCTACTCTCCAGCTTAAGTGAAAAGCTGTTTAATATTTTGCAGGTTTTTGCAAATATTAAAATATAAGAAATTCTGCATTGAGATGTTTGTTCCTCTTCTGGATAATATTCATTTGCACTTAAAAATATTACATTATTGCAATATGCTGAACATGTAATTTTGGTTTTTGTTTTGCTTTTTCGTCTTATGGTTTCACATAATTTGTAACTTGATATATATATATTTTTTACATAATTTAAAATGAACATGTACCTAAAGTAAACAATATACTGCATATATAATGCATACAAAGACACATTGATCAAATATACTCTGAATGCTCCACTAACTTCACAGATCATTGAACTTGAAGTCCAGAGGCAGAAAATGCCATGGTTGCTAGAAATCCAAGTTTAATATATATATGCATGATATATGTTACATAAATTAACAGATTGCATACCTCAAGGGATTTTCACTGCTGAATCTAAGATTAATGTACTCACTAGAACAGTTCTGTTTAGTTCAGTGCTTCTCAGTGCCAGTTCTAAAGGGTCATTGCTAGACAATGATTTTAGGATACCATACTTAAACACAGTTTAATGTAAAGCAAATGTTAAATACATGCTGAATTTAGAAAAAAAAAATTCTATCCTGAAAGTCTAACAGTCTGTTCGTGGGTGTTGTGATATTTAAGTAGCCAAACCCAATTACTAGAACAGAAGCAGGGATTAAAAGGGCATGTGAAATAAAGAAAATGAGCACAAGAATAAGGATCACGGTATAAAGGGTTTCACAACGTTCTGTGGACACATCTAATAGTCAGAATGTCTTTCACAAACTATCATCTGCTGAGATTTTAGATGTTTTGTTCAAAGGCATGCTGAATTTTGTGTATATTCGTGAGAATCACAGAATAATTTTGCAGACTTGCTAAATTTAGGATCCACCTAAATCTTGTGCGTAGTGGGGGAGGAAGAACTGTTGAACTCACTAGAGATAGCACTCTCCCGTTCCTTCTGTGCACAGATCACAATTGCAGTTAGAGGTCACCTGGCTATGTCAAAGTACAGCCAGTACTATAGAAACAGAGCATAGGGCAAAAAATAAAACAGACAATAAATAAGATCTGTGATTTAAAATCCTCCCCAGCTAGACATCATGAACTTTAGTCCCCAAATGATTTCTTCTCCATCATTATCCCAAACTAAGGTAATGAGCAGGAGAGGAGCTGTTCTAATTTAGTCTTGGTGGGTCGTTGTATACCCAATAGATTAGTATTATGTTGTTCTTCATCATCACTAGATTTGATCTTATAACAAAAATACAAACAGGTTTAGTATATTTTAGCTTTGAACACTATAAACAACTAACAGTGGATGCACAATCTATCATACTGAATGTCATAAGAGATATATTTATCAGAAAGTGATGAGCAAGGTGATAATTATTCTTGGCAGGGAATAGATTCATTCCATATGCCTGCTTGGTTTATTAGTTTGTATCACTTCTTCGTTATTGGAGCTTTCAGTTATCACGCAGCTTGGCAATTTTGGCAATCTTAACAGATGGAGTAAATAGTATTTTTTAAGGAAAAGTATTGCGATATCCTATCCTTTTTAAAACTAAGCTTATAGACTCTCTGCAGAATAAATTTGAACTGCGTGACTGATTAAAAGTCAGACATGGTTTTGAAAAAAAAGAGCTTTTATTTTAAATAATAAAAAAAAAGTGCTGTCTTTTTATCTCTACAGGCAAGCATCTGTAAGCTGGAAACATATAATTGTTTTCACAGTATATTCAGTTTGTACTTTGATGTACTTACTACATTAGTTCCAGTTCAGAAGTTTGGATAATGTATATTAAAGCACAAATGGCTGTAAAACGGTAATAAAAGCTATATAGTTTTTTTTATTTTATACCCTTTATATGTATAATTTAAACATATAAAATCCATTGGAAATGCATTTTTTTTTCTTTCTTTTGAAGATATTCTATTTTCTAACATTAAAACACATATATATATATATATATATTTTTTTTTTTCTATATATATATATGTATATCTCCTGGCATCAAGTGACAGAAAAGGCTACGTAGAAAACTGGTTATGTGAAACTTAATTGAAGAAAATTATGTTATCAGGGTTTAAGTTCAATTAGAGCTAAACATTTTTTTTTTTTTTTAATGAACAAGCATCAGTATAAGACCAGTGACACCACAATGGGTTTCTTATATACTGTAGAGCAAAAAAGGGAGAATGCTAATGTTTCTGAAAAGAAGAAAAGATGCCCTTACCCACCTTGTAAATATGCAAAGGTATTTTCAAGGCTACAATTTTTTATTGCTCTCTAACAATTGGCAATCATAATTATCATTATTTTGGAGGTGTGCTACTACATTGTATAACTCATTCTGCCTCGTTATGCTTCATTGTTATTACATGACTCACCACTGTGACATGTTAAAAGAGCTAAACTGGCTATCACAGGAGTCCAGAAGCACCCTTCATCTTTCCATCCTTGTGTTTAAGAGCTCCAACCCTACCTGAGCAGAACACTCTCCCCAGCTGTTTCCACCTCCTATAACCTCCGATCTAGTACCAGAACTATATTTAGCATACCACAATACGAAAATAAAGTAGCTCGATCCTCATTTTCCAACAGAGCACCACAATCCAGGAATAACCTCATGGACACACTCAAATTCCCTCCAGTCTAAAAACCTTTAAGAGATCCCTGTCAATATATGTCAGTACAGAATGCACCTGTAATCATGGTTTATTTAATTTCTTAAATTTTATATGTGTATTTTAATATTATTTTGTATTTTTAAATATTGCATTCTAACCTAAAGTAACAATGGAATGTTTGTGGGCCCAGGACATAATTAAAAACAAGAGAAATCTCAATGCATCCTTCCTGGTAATTTTTTTTTTTTTTATAAATTAATAAATATCACAATTCATAGAAAAACATTTTCATACTAATGGTTAGTTGTGGGCTTGTTTTCATTCTTTGTGTTATTCAAGCAGTGTTTCTGCATATTGTGGCTTTTGTAGTTGTTGATTGACAATGCTCTTAAGCATTAATTCAAAGTAATGAAAGCTTCTTCAGACTGCTGCACTCTTTTATAACCTGATCTGTTGTTTTGTATCTTAGCCCTTAAAATACCTCCTACCTATAATCCCCCCAATGCACACAGTCCCTAGCCTTTCCATTACCCTTGAGGCTTTTCATCACACTACTGCGTGAGTAGAGGTGGCAAATGCACCAACTAGAATAGTTATGAAAACCTCCTTTTCACAAATTTAATCTGAGTGTCTTGGATGGTCAACTGCAATTTTCCTCTAAAAAGTTAAAATGGAGATAAAATGAATCCCATTGAAAAACCAGATCAGCAGCTGATAAACACATCTGATTTGGAAGAAATATGCACTAATAGGTATTTCTTTTACCAACTTTCTAAACAAGTACATGTTTCATACTGAATACCAGAAAACTAAAGCAACATGTATTTGAATACATTTCCATTGCATACTATTCTACATGACTAGCTACAGTGCCATGCCCATGATAAAGATTAGCCTCTGGCTGGCCACTGGAAATGAAAGCAAAATAAATTTTAAGATAACTCTTGCATAAGCCACATCACCTAGCTGCTTAAAAATGCAAAGGGAAAGAAGTAGAGAAGATATGTGCTCTGACTATTGATATCTTCTCAGTTCCATACTGCAGGCAACATCGTAATGCTGTTCTTGATAAATATATTGCATTTTTCTTCTAGCATGTCATTTGATAAGTACATTCAGTGTCAGTTTTGCAAATGTACTTCTCTCTAAAATACAAGACTATATAGCAAGACATCCCCTGTGTGAAGTGGAAAGAGAAATCAGCAAGTCTTACTGGACACCATGAGCTATCAGTCACTCAGTCAAGAGTCAGAGTTCAGTTCTACATGAATCAGAAAAAGACTAAAATATCCCATAGCTAACAAAACTAGTCATGCCTATCCTAACAGTACTTTCCACTCCCCTGTTAAATGGATGTCATGGTGGATAACACTGTGACTTTTTTAAAAACATTTTTTTCCTCAAGTTAAATGCAATAAGAGAAATAGTTAGAATTATATTATGTGGGTGTTAAAAAGTTGGAAGACAAACATAAGTGGCTAAGAGACAGTGAATGTAACTTATATGTTTGGAAATGCTTTTACTGATTAGTTACATTGTTAATTTTGTTATTATAAATTCACTTTATTCCTTTTATTATATAATATATATTTCTTATTTCTTCTTTTTGGGTAGTTCACCGTGCTAATATACATCTATATTATAATTCTTCTGTGTGTCAGTTAAAAAACATCAATATGCATCAGACTTGAGTATTCTCTCCAGTTACTGATATATAATAAAACAACAAAGGATGTTACAGGCTAATGGATGTTCAACAGCATATGTTAATTGCTGGCCCCGGGAAGGGAAGATAGAGTCTACATAGTTAGAGAACAAACAGACAACAGCAAGCTGCGTGGTCCTTCGTCCACTATTTTATATAGATATGACCATAATGATGTCAGACCTTTAAATATAACTCTGGCGATATAAGTAGCCTATGTTTCTATCCTCAATTACCACGTTCCAGACTTTTTAGACAAAGAAAGCATTGTGACTTATTGACCATCTGTTATTTATGTCAATCCAGACATTCATACCTAATTTGATTAGAACATAGAATATGTAATATTATACAGTTAAAAAAAGCATACAATTTATAAAGTGTCAAGGCATTTTCAGATGTTGTTCAAGAACATGTATGTCCAATCTTGTCCCTCCAGCTGCTTGTGGACTACAATTCCTATAATTATTTGTAATCCTGCTACAAAAAAAAAAAATGTATAGACCAAACAGATAGTTGGCATTAGTATGCCAAGTGTTGTTTTCCACAATCTACTAATACTATATAGAAACTAGGTCCTATAAAAGAAAGGATATTGACAACCTTCTAAGGTTTATTGTAGTGTATATCCTTTTTGAATATTTATATCTTTCTGACTGCTAGCACACACTATATAAGTAAAAACAACATCTGAAAAATTGAAATGAGAGACCCACTCTGTCCCATTTGCCTATTTTACAAAAGTTACTGAATCGTTTTATAATATACCTCATGCATGTCATGTCTATTGCAAATTGCTCATCATGTTTTACTGGAACTAATTTATTTTGTTCATGCTGTTATTGCTATTTAATCTGTTTTCTATGTACCAGCAATGATTTCTACTGTCTCTCAGACCCCAATAAACTTGTCTTAAGAAAAAAAAAAGCAGGAAAAACAAAACAAAAAACAAGGCATTATAAAGTGATAACAGCTAAGGGGGCAAATGTAGCAGATCCTAATCTAGAGTAATATGTGAAAAAAAACTGGAACACATAACATTTATTCTTGATGGAAGCTGCTTCAAAAGCAAAATTACATGTTTAATATTTTTTGGTATTACATGGATCCCCAAAACTGAATAACCAAGACTAAAGATAGACGTATGTAACCCTTTTATAATCCAATCGAGTAGCCAGTGGAATTTTTAGAATATCTAAGAGAAGACCATTTCTTACTAAAATTTTATTAGTGTGAGTACATACCTGTGTTTACCAAACCAGTCCTCAAGACTCACCAACAGCCCAGGTCTCCATTGGAATCACCAGGGAAATACATAAATCCTGAACCATTTGTTGGGCCATGAGCACTGGTTTGTGAAACACTGGTATATACTTCTAGAGATTCCTTCTGTAACATACACCAAGATGCCAGTGTGCTAAGCTAAAATTAGCTGACTTTAATATCTAATATACTGTGCAATTTTGCAAAGTAGCTCTAGAAAGAGAAGAAAAATATTAGAAATCCTTATAAACTTTATAGTAGACATTTTTGGAGTAATGTGAATTATTGCAAGCATTATGCCTTCAACACCGGTTTCTGTTTGCCTAATACCCCCTTTCACAGTGTAGTGGCCCAAGTCCTCTTCACAGCATATATCTACCCCCTCCCCCCCAGTTAATCATCACTCAACAGTGTCTGTCTGTCACAATCCTCTTTAACCAGTGTCTATGTTCCCCAAACTCCACCACAGTCAGGGTCAGCACTCCCATTAGGCCACTTAGGGTGCTAGTTCACTGGGGGCCCATGGTGGGCTGGCAGCTTTGTTGGCATCATGGTCTGTCTGGAAAACCCAGACAGACCAACAGTCAGTGGTAAAACTGGTCAAACTGTAAAAAACTGCATAAAATTATTCTTATAATTCCAGTGGCTACTTGATTGGATTATAGAAGTGTTACAAACTTCTATATTAGTTTGGTTATTCAGTTTTGGACATCCGTGTAATACAAAAAATATTAAACATGGCATTTTGTTTTCGAAGTAGCCTCCATGAGGAGTAAATCTAACTTGTTCCAGGTTTTTTTCCACAGCATACTCTAGAATAGGGTCGATACCTTTGCCCTCTAGGTGTTATCACTTTATAATGCCTTGTTTTTTATTCTTCTTTCCACTATCATCGAGGAGGCATGGTCTCCTCCATAAGTAATCTAATCCAATGCTCCACTAGAGAAGCAATGGGGACCTGACGCTCATGCGTGGTGAGCAGTGCACATCATCCAATGTTTCTCAAAGGAAAGCATTTATGATTTTCCGATGAGCTGTCACTTGACCAAGTTTTACTTTATCAGTGCGGCAATCATACCTCTAGTGGCTCTCAGGAAGACAGCCATTTCAAATGGGTATAAACCTAAAAAACTGCAATATTTTCATTTGCAGGATTAAAACTAAAGGACCACTGTATGCAGTCCACTTCACTGAGGTTATAGAAAACGGTACATGCAGTGATAACACCACAAATAAATCAGTAAATGAATAAAAAAGAAGAGTAGCAGCTACACACCCACTCTAGCGACTTGATGAGTTATATACTCAGAAATGGAAAATAGGGTGTGTGCGCTTAAGATTATAAAACTAGATAAATAGTATAAAAATTGTCAAAAATAATTTATTAATTAAGTAAAAAATAAATCAGCAAAGGACTAATTCCGATCACCACTGTTATACCTTAACCGGACAATTAAATACAAAAATCTCATAAAACAGAATAACAAAAAAATAAATAAATAAAAAAAGGCAAAAAATGTATCCACAAACTAACTGCACTGAATGGCCAAAAAGATGGAATAACCTCAATATAAAGAATATATATATAGAGGTCTGATCACTAAATGAAGGTAGGGTGGATACAAATAATATACCAATAAACACAATAATAATAATAAATAGGAAAAAAAAATAAATAATATATATCTGTCCTCGGTGTGGGCCCCCACCTGAGGTAGATATAACCAGAAGATGAATAAATGAGATATATAAAAATAAAAGACAAGTGACAAGAAACAATAATACTGAGTGAAATAATATAAAATGAAAAAAACCAGTAATTGTCCAGAAGTCCTCCCTGGGTGGGCAGAATAAAGGTGATGTTGGGCGGATCAAAGAGCAACCAGATGAACCCTCGTTATGGGAACTCCAACTCTCTCACACTGCGGTCGGGATCTTCAAAAAAGACCACAGTGGAGGTGAAGCCGTGAAGATGGACAAAGTAGGTGCAGAGTGGTACAGCAACCGCCCAGACAGCAACCAGCAGATAGAAACCGCGGTCGGTATTTTCAAAAAAGACCGCGGTATTCAGCCAAAGATGAAGACAGGACGTCAAACCCAGGGGAAGTGGAAAGAAAGGAACAGCCAGCAGCCCACAGATCAACGCGTTTCGTCCCAAACTGTGGGACTTTATCAAGATCAGTACTTGTGCCTAGATCACCACCCAGGGTTTAAATACCTGCTCAAGATAAAGCCAGCAGGTGAACCCCGGAGTGGATAATTATCAGTAATCAAGCTACATCAGTGAAACCTGTTAAACATAGAACAGGTGCTAATGATACATAGACTAAACTGACAGTTTAACACACAGGTAAACAGTTTAACAAATTAGTTCCACACAATCTGATTTAACATTAGCATATAAACAAAAAATTTTTAGCGAATTATTTCCACACAATCTGATTTAATATTAACATATAAAGCTCCATTAGAACTATACACATAATATAAAATAAATTTATAATAAATTCTATTAGACAGCAAAAATCTAGGTCAGGGGAAAAAAACCTCTCCATACAAAGAGAATGCA
This sequence comes from Pelobates fuscus, assembly GCF_036172605.1. NCBI lineage: Eukaryota > Metazoa > Chordata > Amphibia > Anura > Pelobatidae > Pelobates > Pelobates fuscus. Next base: position 80,780,633 of record NC_086325.1, on the reverse strand, counting down.
GTGCAGATGCCCCCTATATTATTGTTACATCTCAATAATATAGCTATATAATTTTCCTCAATGAACCAACTAGATATAGAAAAGTGACCTCAAACTAAAAAAGTTCTATCTCCTCGTTTAGGCCATTGGGTGTGAGGGAGTCTAACCTAAAAATCCATAAGGACTCAGCCCTGATCAGGTGTCTTTTCCTAATAGCAAAATCCCTAGTGGGAGGTATAAACTCTATTCCCATCACTTTAATAGATGCCGGGTCACTATTATGAAACAACTCAAAATGTCGAGCAACCGAAGATCTCCTATCTTTGTTCAATATAGCCAGTCTATGCTCTCTAAATCTAGATTTCAGGGGTCTGGTGGTCTGTCCCACATAATGCTGATTACACGGACAAATCAAAAGGTATACAACAAAGGGGGTACTACATGTAATCCTATGGTTAACCACAAAAGTTTCTTCTCCCCTACATGATTTAAAGGTGGACGTATTATGACAAATAAACCCACAGGTCAGGCATCTGCTCCGCCCGCAACGTAAATTGTTGACACCATTCTTACTAGTAGCTGGCCCCTCCACATTGTCCCTTAGTTTAGAGGGGGCTAATATATTTTTCAGGTTTGGGGCTCTCCTAAAGGTAATCTTCGGGAGTTCTGGAATACTAAAACAAAGTAAAGGGTCCTTTCTAAGGATAGGCCAGTATTTATAAACGACACTAATAATATCATCATAACATTTGTTAAAAACCGTAGTAAAGACAGGAGAAATCCCCACCCCCACATCCTTAGTACTGATATTGTATTTAGCTCTCCTCTTTTGTGGACGGTTATATTCATCCAAAAGGTTAAGGATAAGTTCGTGATTGTTACTGTGTGACACCCTAATCAAGTGTGACTCTTTATCAAGTGGCCCTACCCTATTCTTTAAACGGCCTAACGGAGGGACAAGGTCCTCTCTATTTAGTGTCCCTGCCCTCAAATAAGCCCGTCTGATCTGCTCAGCTGGATACGCTTTTTCTATGAAGCGACGACATAAAACGAGTGACTCTCTCTCATAGTCCATAAGGGAGGAACAATTGCGCCTTAACCTATAGAATTGTCCAGAAGGAATATTTTGGATCCAAGTGGGGTGGTGGCCACTATCAGCATGGAGATATCCATTAACGTCAACACTCTTTTGGAAGGTCCTAGTTAGAACTCTCCCCTGAAAACCAGTCAGGGTGAGATCAAGAAAATCAATGGTGGACAGATGTCTATGGTAAGTAAAGGTAAGTCCCCATAGATTATTATTTAGGTAGGAGATAAAATCTTCTAATTCTTCCCAACCCCCCCTCCAAATGATAAGGATGTCGTCAATGAACCTGCGATAGAAGGCGAGTCGCCCCCTCCAATGCGAATTTTCCAAAATCATGGTGCTCTCCCAGAGGCCCATGAACAAATTGGCATAGGATGGGGCGAAACTCGCCCCCATCGCAGTCCCCTTGGTTTGTAGATAAAAAACTTCATCAAATTCAAAATAATTATGCTTTAAGATAAATTCTGTGAATTTCAAAATAAAATCAGCCTGTAATTCCGGTAATAGAGGATCAGATGAGAGATAATAAGAAATAGCTTTGAGGCCAAGAGCATGATCAATATTAGTGTAGAGTGAAACTACATCAATGGTGGCCCAACAATAATGATCTTGCCACTCAACCTCTTCCATAAGGGACAGGACATGACCTGTATCCTTAATAAAGGAAGGTAGATGGGGAACATACCTCTGAAGGTGGAAATCAACCCATTTAGAAATGGGAGCTATAAGGGAACCTATACCAGAAATGATGGGACGACCTGGCGGTCGAGTGAGGGATTTATGGACCTTGGGCAGATGGTAAAAAGTGGGTATGTTACACTGTGCGGCCAAAAAGAAACCCTTTTCCTTCTTATCTATACATCCACTAGAGAAAGCTAATTCTATAAGGACTCTCAACTCCTTTTCATAATGCTAACTTCACTGAGGTGTAGGGGTCTGGTGACTTTAGTGGTCCTTTAATTGATTTTAAAAGAATCAAAGCTTAACTTTAATTTCCCTCTTGAAAAGTCTGAATATTTTTCTACTATAAGTTTTTGACTCTCTTTTAAGCAATAACAAGATAAAATAGTATTTTTTTTCTCTCTGCTTGTTCAAATAACATTAAAGTAATGTATGCATATTCCATTACTGCTATGTGTTACACATTCTCTAATTGATTTTAATTGCACACCATTAAAATACTGTATATTCAACAATAATGGTTATATCTAACATTAATATAAAGTATGTTCTCCCACAGGAATAGAATTGTTCACAGTAACTGAGCTACTAAAAACAATGTACTCAAATTCTAGCTCGAGACAAAGAAATCAAATCAGTAAGTGGATGTAAACAGTATGCATATGAGTTTGTTGCATCTACTATATAATTTAACATCGACAGCATAGATCAGAGAAAGTTGACAGCGTATGCATCATAGGACATCACTGCAGTATATTGCAATATCTTCAAGTTAATTTCAATGCCATTTCCACACAGTGTATCACCGCTAGCTCTAAACATAAAAGACAACGGTCACCTTCCCAGGATTTTTAATATATGTTTGCTCATCTCTTTATTTTAGAAATAAATATGTATTTGTGAAGTGGGAAAAGTAAAGAGAAATATACTAATCCCCATCTTGTTATCTTTCAAGAAATCTATGAAGGGACGTTCCCGTCATAGATTCCTGTCAATCTTTGTTATTAGCGTTAGGTCCTTCGCATTTGACACACAGTATAGAGAAATCTTGCTGAGCAGAAAAGAAATTAAACAATATTTTTATTTCTTCTCTTCCTTTGCAATGTGTAACACCTGCCTGTGCTTTGTTTCAACTGGATTATGACATAATTTGCTACTTTTTTTTATTATAAATTTTAAAGCAACCAGAGCATCTCATAAAAAATAAGAACATGTTTTTTTATATTTTATTCAGTTGTGTAAATTCTAGAGAAGTGACAGTTTCCCTTTAAGTCCTTCAACTATCCATATGCAACACATTTGCTTAATGATCTATTTTTGATTAAAGTGGTTGTTAAAGTTTGATATGTGTTTAAAATGACACAGATAAGATAAATAAAGATCAGCAATATGATTTATAAATCCTCTTAAATGAGAGATACTAAATAATGTGAAGGGCCATAAACAGGACTTAGATCCCTCTCTAGACAAAATGTTAGGGAAAAAAATAACATAAAAATGCTACTAAATACACTTAATTATAATCACTAAACAAACACATCACTACATTGGTATTGATATCATTGAGTTATGATGTAAAAAAAGTGATTGTGTACCTTATTTTGTTTATAAGCATTAACCTTGTTAAATTAACACTCTACAATTATAAAGTATATTTTAGTTATACCATTCAAGTGTTTTTTAAGTTTTAGATTCAGGCCTCCAATTCAAAAATATATATATAAAAAAATTATGACACACATTTTATCCAATTATGCTGTCCTGGTTTGTCCCAACAGGCTCTAAGCCTCCTGTGAGATCATCACTACTGATGATCTCCAGTGCAAACTAATGCTTCTGGTATAGAACCACTAGGGACATTCACTATGCTTTACAATGCTTCTCTATAAAAATAATTATCAGTGTTCAGTGTCTTCATGTCAGGCATGAGAACACCAAAAGTGGAAACTGTCAGGACTCCTAGGAGACCCAATACACAGGGTGTGATAGAAAAACGTATATCGAACCTTAGAGTGGCTGGACTTTACGTTTGACAGAAAGAGAATAGTCAATAAGAAGCCAGGTTTGAGGGATCCAGAAATCACAAAAATGAGTATACTAGCCAAGTCAGGGAACCAGATATGAGAATAGTCGAGGTACGAGAGCCAAGTCAAGAACAGGAGAATGGAGAGTAGTCAGATAGCTGAGGTCAAGATACCAAAAAGAACAATCAGATAGGAAGCGCTATTGGGAACTAACTAAAGAACCACAACAAGGCAAAGTCCTATGTGTGAGTCAGCCTTTTACAGGCTGACTCATTAAAGTGGAAACTACGCCCCCAAAACATTCGAGTTCGGACGTCATGGCGGCCCGTGACGTCATCGGCAGCATGACGTCGGCACGCACACGATGTCATGACGTAATTTGCGTCATGACGTCGGCATGCGCGCGCCGCATCATAAAAGGGGGCAGATTTACAGCGGCCGGCATTGGAACCACTCTGGAGTGGAGTCTGGAAGCAGGAATGCGGTCAGAAAGGTGAGTGAGCATGAAAGAAACATTCAATTTTTGAATGATTTAACAAGGAAATGCTTATATTTATTTGTCAGATATCAGTCTATTATTGAGTCCATCAAAGGGGAGAACCAAATGAGAACCAATTTATCCCTGTCTATGTAACAGTAAGACTCATATAAAGAAAAGTAGTTTTTGACATCATCGTGAGCTCTAGTAGGATTTTCAAACCATTCTTCTTTGTCAATGTGTTGTATTTTAACAGACAATATGCTAGGATATCATAGGAATTGCCTAACTCGTTCAGAATGGGGTTAAAGTCAAATAATATGTTAAAACAAATTAATCTCCCCTATTTCCTTTGATGGCAGCCACTCAGTGTGCAATAAGCAGCTGCTTGAACTGATGATTTTTTTAATGAGAATGACAATACAGTATGTATGTCACATCCATTGTAAGTATCAGTATAGTTATAATGACATTAGAGATGGACAGATCTTTTCCGAAAAAAGCTGAATGTGAAAATCTTCATCTTTCACCTCCTGTGGGTATTCACGCAAAATGGGAATAGAGGTGAAGTGTGAAATAGAATGTGTCAAGTGGAAAGTCATAGCCTTTATTTAGAGAAGTCAACTAGCTGGAAAGTTGCTCAGCAAAGTACTTCACAATGAACACAATAAATATAAAAAAATGCAGTACAGATCGAATAACCTATTTTAACCCCTTCCCTGCCAGTAACTTCTATACATGATATTGTTTATACTTAAATAAAACTGTAGATAATTGAAAACCACATTGCAAAACTGGCATTAGGGTTTTAAAATGTAGGTCAAAATGTCTAAAAGTGAACAAAAATCCCATGTGGGGAAAAAGTGAATACAGCAGAGGAGTTTTGGATTTTGTGGGTCTATCTGACGGGTAGCCCGGGAGTCAAATTTTGACAGGGGCAGTTCTTTAAACTTGAATAATGTGTAGCTGGTTATGCCTTTAACCCCTTAAGGACACATGACATGTGTGACATGTCATGATTCCCTTTTATTCCAGAAGATTGGTCCTTAAGGGGTTAAAATTGTATTGGCCTTAACAAATTAATACATCATGTGAAAGAGATCATATCAAAGCAGCTCTAGATTACATACTACAGAAATCTACATACAACTAAAAGGCAAGGCAAGTGGGAATGTAGAGTATCATGTACAGAAAACACAGGATTTTTTTTTTTTTATCCAGGTCACACAAAGCAGTTCTCAATACATGGCCCACGTAGAATACATGCTGGTTTGGGCATTTTTTTCAAGTACTAGGAAAACTTTATCAGAAAGTAGACTGATGATTCCTTTAACTGGATAACCCAGGAAAATAGATTTAATAGGTAATAATAGCTTACATTAAAATACTTTTTGCCCTGTTGAATTACATTTTTCCCATTTTAACATTCTCCCGTGTAATGGTCTTTGTTGAATAATGCAGTGACTTCCATTATAAAATGTTGCTTTTTGAAGTAGGATTTGTTTCTAGATAAGGTCTAGTAAGGTTACATTTTTTGTATTAAATGTCCAGCATAATCACCAAAACTCAGTACAAGATGACAAAAAATGTAATTGCTGACGTATTTGGCAATCAATTTAGATTCGTAGAAATGTGTTATATTTCACAGCAGACCTAAGGGAAGCTTGTTGCTGTTAAAATTGTTCCCAGAAGTTATTTGTAGTAAGAAAAAGCAATTAGTTTGAAGGTATGCCTTAGAGATAATGTCTTGTAGATATAACACTGAATTTTAAATCTTGTTTTTTTTTTTTTTCTGTATTAGAATCCACTTAATTGCTTTATGTCTATACATTAGTTATCATTTTATGTAAAATAAAGATTTTTGTCCTTTTAGTTAGAAATTAGAATTTTAAATTGACTCATGGAGGCCCCGAGTGAACTTGAAAACTAGACATATGATATATATATATATATATATATATATATATATATATATATATATATGATTTAAATGACAAACTGTTAGCAAAGCAAAATAGAATGCCATGAAGTTATTCATAATAGATGTTATCTGAATATGATATTTTCTATTCTAGTACTATCTTGACTTTTCCTAGATTTTAAATATTATTCTAGATCTATTAGTATTCCATATTATTGTTTGTAGACTTCACAAAAACATCAGAACCCTCTAACTTGACTGATCTTTGTTTGTTTATATAGTTTATAAACTATAGTTTATAGTTCATAAAGAATCAAGCAGAATTGTGTCAGGAGCTGTATAGAATTTTATATTTAGGTTAACTTTTTCTAACTTTTCAACAGTTTTTAAAGTTGGATCTTGGGGAAAGGTCTAGTGAGAGAATATGTTGTCTAAACTTGCCCTACTAACTCAAGTTCAGAAAGCTTACAGAATTTAGACTAAATATAACATTTCACTGTAGATGTTCCAAGCTACAAAAAGACCTTGAAAGTGTACCCGCAGGTGCTCTGCACAGTATCAGCTGTCATTAAAGAACATTCCTATTTTTTTTTTTCTTTATTTATTTTTTTTTATTCGATTTGTAGCTCACTATGTGAACAAAACCAGAGAATCAGATGCCATCAGAAGACAAGAAAAAAATAAATAAAAACATGCGAAATGGGCAGTGAATGCACATGTTTAATTTTCCTTTCTACAAGAGTATATTACACCAAAAATTTTCAAATGGCTAATGAAATAAGCTCAGTTAAAAAAATATATTGTTTTGTTTACACCAGGCAAATGTGTGAGGTCTTCACTGATAGCCAAGTATGAAAAGAAAATACAAGCTTAAGATGGTGGGAATTTTTTTTTAACTAAGCTGCTTTCATTTAGCTCTTATGACCCTCTAGGGTACTAACTGCCAGGTAGAAGGTATGCAAACAACATTAATCTACCAGTGGGCAAACACTAAAGATCAGTGCTGCCATTTTGAACAGTCTTTGTGATCATTGGCTGCTCCTTGACTGATTACATGTTGAAGCTAGCTTTCAAAGATCAATACTTTGCATCCAATCACAAGCAAGAGACTTTTAAAGTTAGTTCCTATTATCTTTATAAGGCTTTTTAGTTATTTTACCATAAGTATGAATTTACTCTTTAAGTCTTAAGGCTTCCATTTTAGCTGAAGTTGACTAACATTTTTAAATTGGCTTTATTCATTGTTAAATAAAGTCAGACTTTAGTGGGTAGGCTTTAGTTATTGAAAACACGTTTAAAGGAACACTCTAAGCACTCTAACAGTGCTTACAGAACCTCTCTGCCTGACTGTAAGCTTGTTTTAGCAGGATCATCTTCAAGCTATCGTTCCTTTAATTTAATTTTTTTTAATTGTCCTATTTATAGTTAAATCCCCCCTCTCATAATATTGTAAAGAACTACAGAATCTGTTGGTGCTATGTAAATGGAGATAATAATAATAATAATAATAATAATAATAATAACTATGATTATGTAGGGATTGGCTCATAGACTGAGAGTGATTACCGAATGCTTTCAGCAGATAAGTTAGTCTTGTGCTGCAGGGGTTTTCTCAGAAGAGATAAAAGAAGTTTCTGAAGAGGAGCCTCCAGCTCTATGACTGAGGTAGTGGAGGTAAGCTATCACTTTTTATACAGCCAGAATAGCAGTAAAGTCTAAAAGTGCTGGGGACGGGGGCCTCATCCAGTCCTCTCAGACAATCAATACAATTTAAGTTGGAGGGAATTAAAATTGAAAATGAAATACATTTAATCATCAGTAGGAGCGGGTAGTCTCTGGGTGCCAGGAAGAGGCCTGGTTTATGTCAATCTTTTCCTAAAAGACTCTACATAACATATCCACTACAGTGAGCTCTAGTAGCCCTATAGAGTAGAGGGGCAAAAAGGTATATCTCAACTGCTGTACAACTCTAACAACGCTTTACCAGTTATAGATCTACTATTTGCCCATCATTGCAGTGTTGTACTTTGTTTGAAGTGCAGTGTGTGAATGTTTTTGTATGGAGTGTGGATATGTATGTGAATATGTGTTTATTTCTGCATATAGCTGATGTTTGAATGCAGGGTTGTCTTTATATGTAGTGTTGAAATTAGAATTTTGGGGTGTGCTTTTTATTGTGTTAGTATTTATATAAAGGGGGGGTTGTGTAGGGTTGGTGTTTGAATGCACTGGTGTATTTAATGGTATGGATGTATTTCGTTTCATGCTGGTGGTTGAATGCAGGGTTGTGTTTGTGGTTTGTAGTTTCTTTTCATATGTATAATTATGCAAAAGCTCAAGATTTTTTAAGTAATAGTAGAGGGTTGCTTTGTATTTGCAAAATTGTATGGCTGGATTCTCTTAGCAAAGTAAGGGGTTATTCTGCTAAATGAATAGTTATTTTGTCATAGATTTTAATAGAAATATTACTGTTCAGTAAGGAGAGTAAACTATTACTGTGATAAGAGTATCCATCCCGACATTATGCTTTCTCAAGACCGTTCTAAAGAATATGCAAGTATTTATTTTCTTGTCCTGGTCTCATTCCATGCTTGTCACTTCCCCATTTGTAGCCACCAAGTTCTATATGTATCAATCAAAGTGACGAAATAAAAGAGTTAACTACACCAAGAGCCCCTGACGTGCGTTTTTCGCGAGAGGGCCTTGTTAGTGTTGTGTGTGGACTTCTTGGGACTGCGTCTGGAACGCCTTGTTGGGATTTATTGCAAATAATGTTTTGCGATTTTTCAATCTATTTTTTTCTATTTACCCTATAGTGTAGTGTATATTAACGTATTATCCCTTGGTAATATCCCTTTGAAGGGTAGTGGTGCACTGTGCAGGATAACTACCATAAATTGTGTTATTTCACTACCTCACTTTGTTGTTATTATTTTATTATTTATATAGCACCAGCAAATTCCATAGCGCTGTTAAATATTTCATTAGGGGGATTTCGCTTGTACACCTTAGGGAAGAGCATTGGAAGGCACATTAGGATCTTTGGGTTACATAATTAGTATTTTTTTCATTTTTTTACTGAAGTTGCCAAGTTGAACAATACAGTAATACATTTTAGTCAATACATTCTCACTACAAGTTGCAAATTTTTGCAACATTGTTACTGTTTTCAGTCAGCAAATTTTACAGTTAGATTACCCTCCAAGCTAAATGCCTTATATTGGCTTGATACCCCTTAGGATCGAGTTAATTCTTCATCTCTCTCTGTTATCACATAATAACCCTGTTTTATGGATTTACCTGCTGATTTACAAGATATAATATATTCTATATTCTACATACCATATTAATCAGCAAGGTTGTAGGGTATGAATCTTACTTTCTTCATATTGTATTATTATTTGGTTGTTTGCCACTTTTATTATATATATATATAGATTATGTCCGGATGAAAGCTCTGAACAAGAGCTGAAACGTTGACCGTTTGGAACTGTAAGAACTTATCTATTTTTACCAAATCCTGGAGTGCCGGTATTTCTTTCAATATTTATATATTATGTGACCAGAGCACCAGATATATATTTTGTTAAGTTGGAGTGCAGGAGCTTTGGATTTATATATATATATATAGAAGGCGTATGCCTGAAGTTGTGGGAGGGATTTAGGCGTATATAAACCCAGCAAACCCCTACTCACCTGTCTTCGTCGATTCCGGAAGCTCGCCTTCATTCCGCTTCACAGACCCTCTGACGTCATTCGTCCGCGACGTTCGCACAGCCTGCCGGTCAGCACTGTTTCCACGAGAACGCTGGCTTTCAGTAAAGTCCCCGACAACCGTAAGTTCCACTTCCTTAGATCATTAATTCATGTCAGTTGTGCATTCGCATTCGGCTACCTTAAACTGCTCATAATTTATCTTACTCACGTTTCAATGAACGCCATTTCAAACCAACGCATCTGTTAACTACTGTACAATCACTTATCCTCCATAACGCTATTCTTTGCTCGAATTTTCATAATTTTCGGTCTGTATTGGTATTACTAAACTAGTTTTTCCCTTAGAGCGGCATGCTTTTATACACATATGACATTTCTAATTTACAACCAATTCAAGTACTTGTACGTTTCTGCATAACAGGAAGGTGTTATAGTTTGGTGTAGCGAGTTATGGTGACAGTTTGGGCAATAGTTTGGGTTAACATTAAGTCCTACACACTACCTTATCTTGAATTTCACTAGCAGTTGTTATGGGATATACAAATGGGTTAAACCTAGTATGTGTATATTTTTATTTACTTGCTAATTTAATTTTTTTTTTTTTTTTTGTTAAATTTATGGGTCTCCTCCGTATGCTTTGTTTTAAAAATTACAGGGGTTCTTCCAGGATACGTTCTTCAATTAAAGCTGTGTTACAAGTTACGGTTTGGTTAGTAATATTTCCCTTCCTACACTACGTTATTCCTTCCTACCTTGCTCACTACTAATAAGAGTCGGTAAAATTTTCATAAACTAAAATTGGCTTGTTTCTTTTCTATTTTATCTAACATCACCTGTGTCCGTTTTTCTGCAATTCGGGATGTCAGCAGTACAAGCCGACAGTAAATTACTCTCTAGGTCATCTTAGGTTAATCCAGTCACTAATTCATCGTTCAGGTAAGTCTAATATATTACATCACGAGCACGTTCAGTCGCCGCTATTCTCCCGTCCAGTTAGTCGTTGCTGGTTGCTAGGGTTTTAGGAGCCCAATAGCGGTAATCTTCCCCTGGCTTCTTCGCCTAGGTTAGTGGTCCCGCGAGGCCAACTCCCATCCTCATCTCGGAGGTACTACGCCCCTCGGGCCAAATCATAGTTAGCTGCCTCGCATTTTGTATAGAGAGGGCCTCACCAGTCACCCCCAGTCTGTCTTATGGTTACTTCCCACCGAGTGGCCAACACCCCGCCACAACGCTCAGTGGCCTCAAATCCCCTCGCGCCAACTCATAGATAGAGCCTCTCAAGCCACTTGGCACTTAGCAGGGCCTCACCAGTCACCAACCTAGTTAATTGCTTCGCCACGGTGGCACTAGCTAGCCAACCAGCACACACACGCACGCGCATAAAAAAAACAAAAAAAAAAACAATTTTAACTCTAAGTTTCCTTTCATGCCGTAGCAGGTCAACAGCCTCGGTTCCAGACGATGAACAATCAGTCGCAAGCACTCCGTCCAGATCTAGCTCCCAGCCAAGACAACCTAGTGCCTCATCCAGCTACAGATCCTGGACTATTCCAAAGATTACGGCCGAGCTCAATAGGAGGAATATTCCCTTCCCGGCTACAGCCAGGAAAGCTGAACTCTTCCGTTTGCTTAACGCCCAAATTACGGAGGATTCACCAGGCCCTAGTTCTGACGGTTCTATACAGAATAGTTTAGCTGAACTGCAGAGCATGATGTCCTCTTTGGTCTCCTCTGTAGCCGGCATTAGTACCAGGCTAGATGCCCTGGAAGCCTCTGGTCGGTCCTGCATTACGGAAGTTCAGGTTCCTCCGGTACAACCAGAGTCCGACTTAGGAGGTAACTCCACTAATACTCCTGTCAAAAAGTCTAATGTAATTAATCCTGTTCATTTAATCCCACAAAACCTTAGACGGGACATAATAGAAGGGAAGGATGTTAACTTAGCTTCCCTCCTCATCGCATCACAGGATGTTATCGAAAACAGGGCTTACACCTTTGAAGATATATCACTAGTGATGAAAGCCAGGGACCCTAGGCTTAATAAAAAACGTAATATTCCCGAGTTCGTATTAGCCTTTGGGTTATATCGAGACGTAATTTGCTCCGCTTTCCCGCACCGTAGGGAAGAGCTGGACTTATATTTGCACAAGCTGGTGGACCTAGCCTACAAGTACGGTGGTTATGCATTCTACGACTACCACAAGTCCTTTTCAGCCAGATCAGCCGCATCCCTGGCACAGTTCAACACTCCCACTGATTGGAGTCAGTTGGACACTGAATTATTTTGTAGGCATTTCGCCGGGCTTAGGACACCAGCATGTGCAATTTGCGCTTCAGCTTCTCATACTTCGAACTTTTGTCCTAGTACCGCAGTTAGTCCATCTACTAGTTTCGCTAACCCAGACTATTCTGGTCAAAGGGAAATGAAGGACAAATTGGGCAGACCCATAGTGTTTCTCGGGAAAACGCAGGTTTGTAACAACTTTAATGAAGGGGGATGTAGTTATAGCGCATGTAAATTGCTCCACGTTTGTTCTGTCTGTTTCAGGGCACACGCAAAAACGATGTGCCCGAACAAACTGTTTCCAAAAAAGGCAATTACTCCAATAAATGTACCAAATTTGCAACGCTACCTGACTGCACATCCTTCTTCTCAATTAGCGGACTTTCTCATTTCTGGTTTCACCAAAGGCTTTCACACAGGTTTTGTGGCACTCCCTTCAGGCACACTAGAATGCCCCAACCTGCAGTCAGCAATATCCGACCCAGCCAGTCTAAAACTTCTCCTCGACAAAGAGGTGGAAAATGGTTTCATGATAGGTCCCTTCACCACACCACCTTTCACGTCCTGGAGGACAAGTCCTTTAGGTATAGCCACGGGTAAATTCAACGACAAAAAGAGGTTAATAATTGACTTCTCTGCACCGCACTCTTCCACCTCCCCAAGTTTAAATTCCCTTATTCCATCCGAAGACTTCTCACTGCAGTACGCCAAGATAGACGATGCCATTCAAGCCATTGTCAACCTCGGTAAGGCAGCCTGGTTGAGCAAAACGGATATCTCGAATGCTTTTAAGCTGCTACCTATTATGCAGTCGCTCTGGCACCTACACAGGGTCAAATGGCAAGGGGAATATTATTTTGCTACCAGGCTGACCTTTGGCTCAAAAAGTAGCCCGAAACTTTTTGACTTGTTTGCAGAGACCCTGAATTGGCTGTTACTCAACGAGTCCAGATGCCCAGTAGTAATCCACTACCTCGACGATTTTCTGTATATAGAACCTCACTACTGCACACCGCTCAGCCTACATAGGGCACTCTCCTTATTTGAGGAACTTGGTGTTCCCATAGCCGCAAATAAGACTGAGGGTCCCGATACTGAAATCACCTTTTTAGGGATCACGATCAATTCTGTATCCATGCAAACCAGCCTCCCTCAAATCAAGGTGGACAGGATTTTAGATTGCATTCACACCTGCACCAACCTCGGGTCTTGCACCAGGAAAGAATTACAGTCTCTCCTGGGCTCTCTTAACTTTGCCATGAGAGTTATCCCGCAAGGCAGATCTTTTATCTCCAGGTTACTCTCGCTGCTACACGGCCTCCCTGACGACGACACAAAGATCAGTTTAGACGATTCAGCAAGGGCTGACCTAGAAATGTGGAAACTATTCTTGTCCTCGTGGAATGGTAGGTCATTGTTCATTCCTCCCATCTCCGACGATTCCCCAGTTATCTGGACGGATGCTGCAGCTTCAGTCGGGTACGCAGCAATATTTGGAGACGAATGGGTATTTGACAGTTGGCCGCCTGAGACTAACACACTAGATAACTTTGACAAAACCTCAGCGTTATTCGAAATCTTTCCCATAGTAGCAGCAGCACACATTTGGGCTGAAAATTGGAGGGGTAAAGCGGTTAAATGTTTTTCGGATAACATAGCAGCCTGCAATATAATTAACAAAGGCCGGTCTCAGTCCCTGTCTATCATGAAGTTAGTTAGGAGGCTCACCTGGTTAGCAGCAAACTGGCAGTTTTACATTTGTTGTATACATGTTCCAGGAATGTTCAATAACGCTGCTGACGCATTATCACGTTTCAATTTTCAGGAATTTTTCCGCCTTCACCCTACTGCGAACAAGCAACCCAAAACTCCCCCACAGTTTGCAGATCTAATCATGCTTTAGATCAGTTATTGGCCCAGGGTAGAATTCTAGCACAGGCCGGGTTATCGGCAAACACAAAAAGAGCGTACAATAGGGCATTTGAAATGTTTAATAATTTTGTACGCAACTTTAACATAATAAATCGATTTTCAGTAGAAACTATGGTTGCATTTTCAACTTTTTGCCACACCTCATTAAAGCTTGCTTACAACACCATCAAACTATACTTAACAGGTATACAACACTTCATGCTTACTATCTATCCCGATAAGACCCCTTTCTTGTCCACATACCCAATTAAAAACGTTCTTAAAGGTATCCAGAGACTAAATAACCATAAAACCCTTGAGAGACTCCCAATTGATAGTAACATCTTTGAGAAAATCTCTGAGCTCTTAGATAAAGGTCCTTTTGATCCCCCTACTAATCTGATAATTAAATCCGCAGCTTATTTGGCTTTTTTCGGATTCCTACGGCCCAAAGAGTTTTCAGTAGAAAAAATAACAGACACAGACACTTGCCTTAAACAGAGAAATTTGTCCAAAATAAATGATCATTATATTTTAGTTATTCCCCGTACAAAAACAAATCAAACAGGCCCCCCCGTGGAGGTTAAGTATTTCCCTACAGGGTCTAAATGTTGCCCAGTCCAGGTGCTGGATAACCTGGTAAGTCAACAGATTAGGAATCCAGAACTGCCGCTTTTGTCCCTACAAGGAAAACCTCTCACGACGAAACATTTCATGCTATACATACGTTCATTGTTACTTAGACTTAGCCTCAACCCAAACTCCTTCTCAGGACACTCGTTTCGAATCAGAGCAGCCACCACGGCTTCAAGTAATCATGTCCCATCACACATAATAAAGAAAATGGGACGCTGGAAATCTGCAGTGTATAACCGGTACATTCCAAACCCAGAGAAAGAGATCAGACTCGCTTTTCACAATATGTCTAAATAATGTTTATTGTTGTGGTGTTAATAAATATATAAACGTTACTTACTTTTTGGCCTCTTTTTTACAGGCCTAGCCGCTCGTCGGTTTCGGCACACCTCAACCGACTATTATTTGTTAAAACTAAACCTACTTGGAATGTACGCCCCTTTTCATAATCCCGTACACAAATAGAAGGCGTATGCCTGAAGTTGTGGGAGGGATTTAGGCGTATATAAACCCAGCAAACCCCTACTCACCTGTCTTCGTCGATTCCGGAAGCTCCCCTCCCACCACACCCTCTTCACATATCATTATAACCAGGCGGGCCCTCTTTTTTACAGGCCTAGCCGCTCGTCGGTTTCGGCACACCTCAACCGACTATTATTTGTTAAAACTAAACCTACTTGGAATGTACGCCCCTTTTCATAATCCCGTACACAAATATATATATTTCCACTTAGGGGTGTACTCATTTTTGTTGCCAACGGTTTAGACATTAATGTCTGTATGTTGAGTTATTTTGAGGGGACAATAAATTTACACTGTTATATAGACTATACACTTACTACTTTACATTGTAGCAGAGTGTAATTTCTTTAGTGTTGTCACATGAAAAGATTTAATTAAATATTTACACAAATGTGAGGGGTGTACTCACTTTTGTGAGATACTGTATATTTGTGCATTTGGTTGTATTTATATGTATATCGTTGCATGTACTTGTGTATATTGTGTATATACTTGTGTATACTTGTACAAATACACTACTTGTGTATATGTATATATGCATTTGTGTGTGTCTGTGTATGCTGTATATAGGCTGCATTCATATTCTGGAACTCTTGATTGTGAATTCATACATTCTTAATCTAAGTAATTAATTATTTTACTCCCCCCTTCTAGCACCATATTCTGCACTGTTTGCTTGTTTTTTTCTCTCGCCTCCGCTCACTATGTGATCTTCACACAAGATATGTATGACCCTCTGTGAGAATGATGTCCCTTTTCTATCAAACCTGTGTCTTATCTACACTCATGTCGCTTTAACCCCTGTATCACAACTTATCTTTGAATCCTATGCGTTTCCTATCCTTTGCTCAGAAATGCTTTAGACTTGAGAAAGGGAGGTTCTCCCGAAAGCTTGTCATTAAAAAATTCTGTTAGTCCAATAAATATATATAGCTCATACATTGTTAAACACAAATCTACACACCAGTCAAGACTTGCTTTTCTCACAGAAAATCTCCAATTTGCAGTAATGTTACTACTGCAAAGGATTCTGGGTGGACATATGCGTATTAGTTTAACAAAGAATTACATTTTTGCCTCATTATTCCATTTTAAACATGGATGCTTTGGAGTTTGTGTTTTCTGTATACAACAGCTTTAAAACACAACTCAGGAAGAGATGCAAAGCCAGTGAACCTTTTGTTGACAGCTGTTTTGTTGTCAATACAACTCATCAGGTTGGTTACTGGCTTGCTATTTACTAGAGAAATAGGAGATTTTTGTGGCAAAAGTAAGTTTCATGGCTTGACTGGTGTGCAGATCTGTGTTTAGCAATGGATGTACTATCCACTGACTTCAGGTGGAAGGGGTTTTCAATCATATTTCCTCACCATAACTTTCTTGTTTTTTGCTATTTATGTATATATATATATATATATATATATATATATATATATATATATATATATATATAAAGCCAAAAAAGACCAGCACTCTCAGGATTTTTAAATAAATAGAAAAATATTACTTTACTCCGTAGTCAACGTTTCAGCACCTCTTGTGTGCTTTCATCAGGACAGCATACAAAACATAAATGAAAATACATTGCTTAAATAAGAACATCAATTAGATTGGGACTCACCATTCAGGTCTGACGCCAGCTAATTAGTGATAGATTTCAGCCTCTAGACGCAAAAACGCCGGGAAACATCTCCTTCCGGCTATTGCTTGCGCTGTCACGTGATCCGAGTGACCACGTGACGTAACCGATCACTATGGAGATCAAGACGCTATTTGCGTCTAATGATCCGCCCTCCAGTTACTTCCTGGTAGATCGTGTGTCCCATCACTATGGGAACGTGCTGCGCATGCGCACTAGATCTGCTATTCCGAAATCCGGATACATTCTCGTAATGAATACGAGTAGCTATCTGTCAAAGTGTTAGGCTTCAAACATAGACAAAGCTAGAGAAATATATACAGAGAGGTGCATATGGACTTCTAGCTACCCCAATAGTACCAAGAGTTGGACATATCCTCCCGTGACAAAAGAATATTTAAAGGTATAGTGGACTCAAAGACACTTCATTCGGGTCTTCTATAAAACAGTGCTCAATGCTATTACTTTGTGGTGAGCCATCCCAGTAGGGATGGACAGAGCTATTAAAGGGCAATATCACCCACCATATTGAGGATTATTGCCATAGTGTCATGATCAGCAAGATAAAGTCATGCCTGCTTTTTAAGCGTGTGTAACACCATGTGTGGTAAACATCCTGATGGATGTAATCTCTATATATACTGATATCAGTTACAAACATGCAACTTTACTAATATGTGTGTGAGTGCTAATTTACACATAAAGTGCATAGTGCTACAATGTAGACAAAAAAACAAACGTGAACTAAAAACTGATTCAAACGTGAACTGAAAAAAGTGCCCCAAAAAAATACACTGCAGTGAGCAGCTGAAAAAGTTAACATTCCATCCTTCTTAAGAAGTTAAATAAGGGTAGTCCCAGACTCCCAAACGAGAGGGCTAACCCCTCCCATGCGAATACCTATACTGAGACCAATGTAAGGAGAGTTATAATATGGCGACCAGATACCCAAATGGGGTTTCCCAATCCAAGAGATAAAGTGAGCATAATATTAAACATTAAATCATAATTAATGTGAATTAAAAATAGAGGAAAATTTAAACTCATCACAAGGAGGGGTTGGCACCCTTACACAGCTGGATACCAAGACCCATTCCATAGATTACCGTAACATGGTTTCTGAGGCCCCTACTCTTGTAAATTTTATCACAAGAAGGCTATAAACGACAGTTTTTCATTTAGTCCATGTGGGGCTAATGTTCCCAACTTTTTGATCCACCATGTTTCTCTTTGTAATAAACGTTCCTGTCTGTTACCGCCCCTCCTTGAGACGGGGACATGATCTATGGCCACACACTTCAATGTTGTGAGAGGATGCCCTTTTTCCAAAAAGTGACGTGCGACTGGTTTGTCAGACTTGTTGTCCCTATAGGCCAGTCTGATGCTGGACCTGTGTCCCCTGATCCTCTCACAGAGGGCCGTCTCAGTTTTCCCAACGTAGTTGAGTCCGCATGGGCATGAGAGTTTATAAATTACAAAGTCCGTCCGGCAGGTAATTCTGTGTTGTATTTTAAAGGTCTGTCCCGTATGTGGGTGATTGAAAGTTTTACAGGGGATCAAGTGACCGCAGGTTACACATCCCAGGCATCTTATGCATCCATTGTTGCTCGTGTTTCTATTTGTCGGAGAAACGAAGGAGACAAATCACAAGGAGAGGCCAGAGGGGGCATCCACACTGGTCTCAGGGACAAACCTCCCCTTCAGAAATGATACCCGTGTTTAATCTATCGGACAGGGAACTGTCACTTGGGGAAATCAACATCCTGAGTAAGGGTCTTTCATTTATCCCCACTACGAGAGCCAATAGTTTCCAATGGGATGTGGAATTTTTCAAATTTGGAAGAAGTCTTAGATTGAAAGACTTTTTTAACAAAACACAGAAGGACCCACCACCAAACCAGATACCACAGGGTCACAGATTTAAAAATCCCAGCAAGTTCGATCCACCCTTAAGTCACTCTACAATTAAGACTTTCCTAACCACCACTAAAGCTAAGACGGAGGAAATTCTTTCTAAAAAAAGTTCAGGTCATTCTAATCTCTCTAAAGAACAGAGAGAGATGATACAGAAATTATCACAGGATGCTTCAATAACGATACGACCGGCAGATAAGGGAGGGGGAATCGTGATACAGAACTATAGGGATTATGCATCAGAAATATTCAGACAGTTGGAAGACGAGAACACCTACCAAGTCCTTAAGGGGGACCCGACTGCAAGTATAGCACAAAAAATTCAAGAAACTCTCACATTTGGGCTCACGGCCGGGTTCATTGATGTACAAATGTTCCAATTTCTAAATAAAAGTAATCCACGCACCCCCATCCTATACACACTCCCAAAAATCCACAAGGATGCCTCAAAGCCACCCGGACGACCGATTGTCTCGGCGGTGGATGGAATCCTGGAGCCGATCGCGAAATTTTTGGATTTCATATTTAAATCACCGGTGAATGAAATTCCAACCTGCTTGAAAGACACGGCTCACTTAATAGAGGAGCTCAGGAAATTGGAAGATATTGGAACATCTATTATTTTTATCACCTTAGATGTTTCAAGCTTATACACAGTAATTCCACACGAGGGGGGCATAGAAGCAATGCGGGAACTACTCTCGGAAACAGAAAACTATCAAGGACCCCCGATTGAGTACACACTTGAGTTGTTAGCTCTAGCCCTCAAAAACAACTATTTTAGGTTTGAAACCAAGTGGTATCTACAAAAAGCAGGGACATCCATGGGGGCGGCAATGGCCCCCATGTATGCCAATTCATATATGTACCAGTTTGAGAAGGAACATATCTTTGAAAGATACTCACAACTCATACTAAAGTACTTTCGGTACATAGATGATATACTGATACTATGGAGAGGCACCATAGAAGAAGCACAAGGACTAGTGAACGAGATCAATGAGTCGGAAACTCCCATCCAAGTAACATCACATATCCATGACCAAAAGATACAATTCTTGGACTTGGAAATATCATTGGAACAAGGGAAAATAGAATTCCAGTTATACACTAAACCCACCGACCGCAATACCCTGCTCCACTATGAAAGTGCCCACCCTAAACACGTGAAGGACTCACTGCCTTATTCTCAGTTTCTGAGGGTTATAAGAAACAACTCAAAGAGGAGCCGTTGTGAGGAACAAATGCAACAAATGTATAACAAATTTGCACAGAGAGGCTACACACGAGTTGTATTGGATTCAGCACTCAGGAAGGCCAGGGAATACATGACCGAGGGTGTGACAATGACTCGGGACAAAAAAAACCGAACCCCTTTTCCAATGACATACAACTCATCCACAACCAACATCTGCCGAGAGATTAACAAGAATTGGCACATCATGGAGAATGATAAAAGTCTTCCAGAAAGCATACGGAACAAACCAATGTTTTCATATAAAAACAACAAAAGCTTGAGGGACCTTCTAGTTCAGACTGATCCCATTAAGAGTTATCTGCCGACAAATAGAAACACGAGCAACAATGGATGCATAAGATGCCTGGGATGTGTAACCTGCGGTCACTTGATCCCCTGTAAAACTTTCAATCACCCACATACGGGACAGACCTTTAAAATACAACACAGAATTACCTGCCGGACGGACTTTGTAATTTATAAACTCTCATGCCCATGCGGACTCAACTACGTTGGGAAAACTGAGACGGCCCTCTGTGAGAGGATCAGGGGACACAGGTCCAGCATCAGACTGGCCTATAGGGACAACAAGTCTGACAAACCAGTCGCACGTCACTTTTTGGAAAAAGGGCATCCTCTCACAACATTGAAGTGTGTGGCCATAGATCATGTCCCCGTCTCAAGGAGGGGCGGTAACAGACAGGAACGTTTATTACAAAGAGAAACATGGTGGATCAAAAAGTTGGGAACATTAGCCCCACATGGACTAAATGAAAAACTGTCGTTTATAGCCTTCTTGTGATAAAATTTACAAGAGTAGGGGCCTCAGAAACCATGTTACGGTAATCTATGGAATGGGTCTTGGTATCCAGCTGTGTAAGGGTGCCAACCCCTCCTTGTGATGAGTTTAAATTTTCCTCTATTTTTAATTCACATTAATTATGATTTAATGTTTAATATTATGCTCACTTTATCTCTTGGATTGGGAAACCCCATTTGGGTATCTGGTCGCCATATTATAACTCTCCTTACATTGGTCTCAGTATAGGTATTCGCATGGGAGGGGTTAGCCCTCTCGTTTGGGAGTCTGGGACTACCCTTATTTAACTTCTTAAGAAGGATGGAATGTTAACTTTTTCAGCTGCTCACTGCAGTGTATTTTTTTTGGGCACTTTTTTCAGTTCACGTTTGAATCAGTTTTTAGTTCACGTTTGTTTTTTTGTCTACATTGTAGCACTATGCACTTTATGTGTAAATTAGCACTCACACACATATTAGTAAAGTTGCATGTTTGTAACTGATATCAGTATATATAGAGATTACATCCATCAGGATGTTTACCACACATGGTGTTACACACGCTTAAAAAGCAGGCATGACTTTATCTTGCTGATCATGACACTATGGCAATAATCCTCAATATGGTGGGTGATATTGCCCTTTAATAGCTCTGTCCATCCCTACTGGGATGGCTCACCACATAGTAATAGCATTGAGCACTGTTTTATAGAAGACCCGAATGAAGTGTCTTTGAGTCCACTATACCTTTAAATATTTTTTTGTCACGGGAGGATATGTCCAACTCTTGGTACAATTGGGGTAGCTAGAAGTCCATATGCACCTCTCTGTATATATTTCTCTAGCTTTGTCTATGTTTGAAGCCTAACACTTTGACAGATAGCTACTCGTATTCATTACGAGAATGTATCCGGATTTCGGAATAGCAGATCTAGTGCGCATGCGCAGCACGTTCCCATAGTGATGGGACACACGATCTACCAGGAAGTAACTGGAGGGCGGATCATTAGACGCAAATAGCGTCTTGATCTCCATAGTGATCGGTTACGTCACGTGGTCACTCGGATCACGTGACAGCGCAAGCAATAGCCGGAAGGAGATGTTTCCCGGCGTTTTTGCGTCTAGAGGCTGAAATCTATCACTAATTAGCTGGCGTCAGACCTGAATGGTGAGTCCCAATCTAATTGATGTTCTTATTTAAGCAATGTATTTTCATTTATGTTTTGTATGCTGTCCTGATGAAAGCACACAAGAGGTGCTGAAACGTTGACTACGGAGTAAAGTAATATTTTTCTATTTATTTGAAAATCCTGAGAGTGCTGGTCTTTTTTGGCTTTATATCTATTGTGCAACCAAGCACCAGGTTAAAATCTTTATTGGTAGGAGTGCAAGACTTTTTTTGTATTTTGTATATATATATATATATATATATATATATATGTGTGTGTGTATATATAAATATTCATAAACACTATATACACATAATAATGATATAATTTTATTTAGTTAGTTTCTTATATTTAAAATAACCACTTACTGCTACTTTTCAGAGATTGGAAAACGAGATTGATCAGATTTTACTGTGAACATTAAGTAAGAAATGTTGTCTTTAGTCACAAAACGCGTAAAAACATGTTATATGGCACAGCTATTGATTTTTCTCTCCAAAACTTTGTCAGTTTTCATCAATATATAGTGAATTTGTAATAAAAAAAAATATTTCCAACCTAACCTTCCACACAAAGGTTGTGCACAGAGTAGCAAATTTGAGGTGTAAATAACATACTCAAGCATGTGATGTACACTGAGAATACTGATAAATTAATACAATGTTTACTAGGCAACATGATGCTGCACCCTAATCTTGCCTTAACTATATAGCTGCTCACTTCCCTTAAGACCAATGCATGCCTCATTAGTGGCGCTGGAAGAAATTATCACTTCACAGGCCAGAAATCTTCTATTGCAGTTGAGGTGATTGATGTAACAAGGCTAAAAAATAATGATGAAACACATGTTCCAAAAGACAGATTCAAATGGCAGGAACTTCAAAGGCAATTAAATGTGACACAGAATGAGTCTTGCTAGAATAAAGCATTTTCAAATAAATGACAGGTAGAAAACATATTGTTTTTATACCACGCGTACAGTGAATTTTATTTGTTTATATATATATTTTTAACTGCCTAAGAGTACATATTGAGAATTGCACTTGAAGTAATAGGCATTGTGTCCCTAAAGGAAAAATATGGTAATTATTAATTCAACCATTATATTTAAGGTGCCAACTTTTAACCCCTTAAGGACCAAACATCTGGAATAAAAGGGAATCATGACATGTCACACATGTCATGTGTCCTTAAGGGGTTAAGGTAGTCATAGGTGGAAGGTCACACATAGAATCAGCAGTTTAGAAAGTTACTATAGATATAGACCACGTGACTGTGCATTGTATATCTTCTGTATGGCTCATATATAGATATAAATTAAAAAGGGCAATCCAGGCTTTATTACCACTGCAGTGTGGTTATGGTACCAAACGTGACCTGATGCCCTCTCAGTGTAAGTAGTCAAGCCATTGACTCAGTGTTTTGAAAACGTACCTCTCATCACTCACCTTTTCCATGAGGGCTGGACGTGCTTATTGACTGAGAGCAATCAGTTGATTCTCTCATCCAATGAGCGAGCTCTGAACAGGAGGGTTTAGCAAAGGAGCTTCTAGCTCTCGATAGAAGACGTGTGCCTGGGGGATCCCATGTAATGTGTCAATTTTTAATACTTAAATTGGGAGAAGCCAGGACACTACTCGCACCATAACCACTACAACACACTGTAGTGGTTATGGTGCTTGGAATGTTCCTTTAAACAAACAAATAAAAATACATACATAAAGTATATTGAGTAGTAATTGGTATACCTCATCCATAAAAAGCAAGATCTTTCTTTCACTGTTTTCCTTAGGGTCCAATTGTGGGGTTGCTGTGGGGTTATTCACCAAACTCCAAAGAATGTATCTTCCTCTCTCTCTATCCATATATCCATCCACCTACTGCATCTCTCTAAAAATACCACAATTTCAAGTTTACTATTTAGTTTTAGCAATCCATTATTCACCATCTGTATCCTATGAAAACACAAGATACCAATAACCAATGCAATGCATGTTGATTCTACAGGAAAACTGAATACCTTTTTAATTTTAGAAGAATTTAAACCATCTGCTGCCTTGAAACACAGAGACAAGTAATCAGGCACAACAGTAAGACAGAATTTATCTTGGGAGGCTATTAATTAACAAACTTGGAAATGTTTCAGCATTTCTTGCCGTAAAGTTATTTCTAACAAGATCACTGGACAGTTTCAAGGTTTACTGGACAATTATACATACAATATAAGGTGGAGTATCTTCTTGTTTACAACGAATTTAAAACAACCTGGAGATAAAGCAAAAAGAACACACAATAGTGCAATATTGTCTAAAATCTCCTATAAACGTCAGGGAAGTATATAGAAATAAACTCACAAGGCAGGAGCCTATAAAATAAGGCTCAATCTTCCAGCGTTGTGGGATTTAGGTTCCCACTCCCTTCTTTCTACTGCCCAGAGGTGATGAATAAGGTGATGTCCTTTCACAGGTGAGTTGAAATAGTAAACCTTATTCATCACCTCTGGGCAGTAGAAAGAAGGGAGTGGGAACCTAAATCCCACAACGCTGGAAGATTGAGCCTTATTTTATAGGCTCCTGCCTTGTGAGTTTATTTCTATATACTTCCCTGACGTTTATAGGAGATTTTAGACAATATTGCACTATTGTGTGTTCTTTTTGCTTTATCTCCAGGTTGTTTTAAATTCGTTGTAAACAAGAAGATACTCCACCTTATATTGTATGTATATTCTGTTTGTTGTGAGGGCGAAGGGTACTCACTAAGGTGTATGAGAATCTCTTGGTTTATTTTAGCATATGTGTGTTCCACTGGTAATACTGTATTTCTTTTAATTACTGGACAATTAGAATGTTCCGTGTGATGTTTAGAGTTACAGACAGACATACAATTTTATGTTGTACTTTTTATAACACTACTATTTTTTTAGCACTTTATGCATCACTGTGGAAGTGAAAATATTGCCAATTTATCAGAAGGACTCTTTAATTGAGGTCTAAATGTGATATGATACATGCTGTCATGTGTCAGACAAATTTATAATTTCTTGCTCATCACTCAGATGCCACCTCCGAGAATATTATCTGTTCAGTTAGATCTGGTATCATATTCTACAACTAATTACTTTTCTTGATAGTAGTCTGAAAATGAAAGGAACGTTCCTTCCAGAAACTTATCTGATAGTTGACTTTAAAGTAAAAGTTTACACAAATTATGATTGATGTTTGAGTTGTAATAGGTATATTATTTTTTGGGATGATGATGTTGATAATTTAAAGAATAAGATGAGTTGTCTACATAGATTTTTTTGCTCATTGGGAAAATAAATATAATAACAATAGCTAAAGTAGCTAGATACTATAATGTATTATAATATATTTAAGAGCATGAAGTTGTGTTTGTAGTTATATTTGTTGATCCAGGGAAACACATATTGTAACGGCTAGGTCCAGACAGGGTTGCAGTCAGTACAGGTCAGTAAGTCCAAATGTATATTCTAGTAACCAAAACCCTAAATTTAAACACCTAAGTCTAATCCTAAATACCCTGGTCTTTTTAATTGAGATAGTTTTATCATAAAAATGCATTTCCTGTTTATTGTATCAAATTGTACCAAATTAATAAAAAGGTAAAAATATTGACAATTCTGTAGGAAGGAACTTTGATATTGACACAAATAACTTGAAGATAAAAACTTTAAACAGTGAAAACTCTGGATCAACAATGTGTTACTTACAGGGACACTTAAATCACCATAACCACAATAGTTTATTGTAATGGATTTGATGCTAATAGGCTATGGATGAAGCACCTTTCCTTTTTACCATATTTTAGTCTTTTAACAAACAATGGAGAATAACTTTTGAAACACTATCATATATCCTTACAGTTTAACTATGCTATTTAACATCTATAACTTAATCTTTCAATCTGTATAGCGGAATATTAACCAGATATTCACCTCTAACATAACCTATATGACCTTTAGAAAAAGTCTAGCTGGATTTAAAATTACCTTATCAAAGTCTTACTCACACTAATTCACTTTTCATAGTTGTTCTACAGAAAACAGTTTTTCTTTCTTGTTAACTTGTTGACATAAAAAAAACAAAACTAGTTAAGAGATAGTTTGACTTCTAATCTTTTTTAGAAACCTGTTTCTTCTTGAAGAAAGTGTATAAAGGTTTCTGCAATTTATGGTTGTGGGAAGATATGTATTTTTCAATCGTGTTTCTGTAAAATTTTCAATAGAAAATTATTATACAGTAATTACTAGACTTGTGGAAGGCAAAAAAAATTGGTTTATCTAAATTAATTTCTCTGAAAACATTTTTGGTTTTCTTACTTGATGAATTTTATCCATGTGGAGTTTTGTTTCGGACAAATTTCATCAATGCTTTTTCAGGAAAAATTGTCTGAACAAAATTTAGCTATTGCTGTCCAGTTGATGGCAAAATACCAGGAGCAGGATGAGGGGTGACACTGGTCCCTGTGTGCCACCAATCATGGGCATTGGGTGGGGGAAGAAATGAAATAATTAAAGGTGATGGGCAGGTCACTTTATGCCCCATTCCTGCACCCATGGCCAGCGGGGAGGGTTTTTAAAAAAAACATAGGGGTACTTGCTAAAGTTATGTAGTGGTTATGTAGTGGCTATGGTTCTTGGAGTGTTCTTTTAATATGTTTACTTGCTAAACTGAGAATTCAAAGTGAATTCAAAGTAAATTTCAAATTTAAGCTGAAATTAGCCAAAGTGGAAAAAACACTTCTGTGCTTTCAGTATGGCTGATCTGCACTTATATTTGAAATTTATTTTAAATTCTCACTTTAAGTATTTGCTGGTTGTGTTTGCAATTGAATGCACTAGTCTTGGCAATTTAATTAACAGATGTGAAGCTTTACAGTAGAAATCATTCTAAAAAAATACATGGATCACCGAGACCATTCGGTTTCCATTCAAGAATTATATATACAGTATATACCCCACCAAAAATATTTTCTAGTATTGCCATACACTTCATACAGGTATATATTTAAAATATTTGAAATATTAGACTGGTTATTGTGGGTCTTAATTTGAAGGAAAACAAATATGCATGTCATAATGGTAATATAGTAGCCAAACATACTCTAAAGCTCAACCTTTAGCATTTTTTATTGAACTCTAGTTTTTGTTGACATTCAGTGTGATTTGCTAATAACCATAAACAACATGTCAAATGTGTTTAGTTCTGCCTAATGACTCTTTCAGAGATATATACTTTGGCCTTTCCTTACTAATTGTGCATTTCAGTAATAGGTTTGGTATTTAGCAAAATTAGATTTTCAATATTTGGATACGTATATTTAGAAGAAATCATATTGTAATTAGTATAGTCTTAACCGTCAGTTTATTAAATTATTCCATTTAAAGAGTTGCTAACTTTTTTCTTTCAGACAAAATTAAAAGTTTTTTTTCCATTGGTGCTATCTGAGTACAAGTATTCTATATTTAAAAGATTTAAATACATTTTGTTGATGTAAGATTAGGTTGTGCTGTTTGCCTGGTCAAAAAACACTTGTTGCTTGTATATTGTTGTTTTTTCAAGCAACATAGTTGATTAAAAGGTATTCATACATCTCCAGCCCTATGCTATATTGCAAAATAAGATGCCCATTAAATAGCCAGGTTATTTCTCGCTCCCTAGGGCTCTGTAACACAATACTGTGTTTTCAACCCTAATAAACAGTGCCAATGGCTTGCTCACCCTCTGGCATATATAGTATAATATTTACAAAGGCAAAAAACAAGTGGTATTCTGGGACCAAAATCTGTATATTAACCCCATTAAGGACACAGCTTCAAAAGTTTGTCTTACCCTTAAGGACACAAGCCATTTTTGAATTTTTTGCTGTTTGCATCTCTGTCATTTATTGCACCAACACATATTATATACCGTTTTTTAGAGGGCAAAGAGGGCTTTAATTTTATGTCACATATACATAGATAAATTCTCATTAATTGTAAAAAAAAGCCAAAAAATTTGGAAAAAAATAAAAAATATATATTTTTTTCACAGTTTTGGCAATAATAGCGTGTGCATGATACGTCCAGCTTAGAAAAAGTAATTCAAAATAAATTAATTTATGTGTCTTGATTTATAGAGTACATAATATGTATATGATTTCAGATTATTTTGAAAGATACAGGTCACAAAAAGGACTAAAATAACATTTTAATGTGAAACAATTTTAAAAGTTTGTATGTATGTCTTGTAGGCTTAGTAGCCATCACAGAAAACAAAATTGCAATACAAAAGTATATATTTATATAAAGTATGCATCACAGGCTATTTACCTAAGGTTAGTTTGACACTTTTTATGTAGCCATTTCATCGCCAATCTCTACTAAATATTGGAGTAAAATACAGTTTTTTTCAAACTTTGAATTTTTACGCTGTGTCCATGTCCCATTTTAGAGTATTTTAGCAGGCTATATAATCCACCTACCCCATAAAGGCATACTATTTCTTAAAGAAAACATCCCAGGGTATTTTAACCCCTTAAGGACACAACTTCTGGAATAAAAGTGTATCATGACGGAATATTTCCATCATGTGTCCTTAAGGGGTTAAAAGGCATATTTTGAACCTTAGCGTAGGATAATTTTTCCACTAGCTTGTACAAAGTGTAGTGGTAATAAGCATTTTTTCTGCTTTTTTAACATACAAAGTGAGTTTGACTAGTATATATTGCAAACCTTATGTGTGCTGCGACTGTATAATACTTCATATGTTGCTCAGCTATGTCGTCTGAGTACAGCAATACCCCCGTATGTACCTTTGTGGATGTTGAAGGGGCACATTTGAGACAAAGACATTCAGTTTTTTTCTAACTTTAAAGTTTTACGCTGTGTCCATGTTCCATTTTGGAGTAGTTTAGCTTGTTGGTTATTCAAACTTCTCCACAAACACATAATATTTATTAAAGAATACACCCCGGGGTAATTCAAAAGGCATATTTTGAACCTTAGCGTGGGATAATTTTTTTTTCTAGTTTGTTTCAGGTGTAGTGATAATGAGCATTTTTTATGTATTTTTTTAACTTTAAACATTTTAACTTTTTAAAACCCATTTTTTAAACTTTTTTTACTTATTCAATTTTTAAAACTTTAACTTTTTAAAATTTGTAAAAACATTTATAAACTTTTTTTTACCATTAACCCCTAACTAGCAGTAAGCAGCACTAACCCTAATTTCACATGACTCCCACCCAACTAGCAAAATATATTTTAAAATATTAAAATTAATTAACTAAATAAATTGAGCCCCTGAAGGTTAAAAAATAAATAAAAGTTAATCCTCAGGGGTTAAAAAAATTAGATCACAGTATAATACTGTGATCTGTATTTTGATCACTGTAGGCAGTGATCAACTGGCAGGGAAGGGGTTAAATGTCTTTCAGGCTGGGTAAGTGGGGTGGGGATTTTTAAAAAATTTTTTTAAACATTATTACAATGCTTTTTTAAACACTTTTTTTTTTACGTTAACCCACAGCTACAAAACAATGATAAGGTGCGCTGTGTCTTTAAGACCCAAGTGATTCAAAAGTGCAACTTGTGCAATATATTATAATAAAGTGCAAAGTGTTTAAAGTGCACTTAGATACGTAAATAAATATTATACATACATATGTCCTCTCGATTTATACATAAAGGAAAAGGAGAGACATAAAAAACATAATAGTGTAAAATCGTTTTTAGAAAATATATATAAATATAAAATGCCAGAAGGGTGCACTCACAAACATAGAGCAGAAAGAGCCTGCTCTAGCTTTAATCGCTTCTTGAAATATACGACTGCATGAACGGAGATACTTGTGAAGTATCTCCGTTCATGCAGTCGTATATTTCAAGAAGCGATTAAAGCTAGAGCAGGCTCTTTCTGCTCTATGTTTGTGAGTGCACCCTTCTGGCATTTTATATTTATATATATTTTCTAAAAACGATTTTACACTATTATGTTTTTTATGTCTCTCCTTTTCCTTTATGTATAAATCGAGAGGACATATGTATGTATAATATTTATTTACGTATCTAAGTGCACTTTAAACACTTTGCACTTTATTATAATATATTGCACAAGTTGCACTTTTGAATCACTTGGGTCTTAAAGACACAGCGCACCTTATTATTGTTTTGTATTCACGAGAGTGTTTTGAGGAGTTTTTACACTTAATTTTTGGTGCAGCTTCATTCTAAAGTAGATTATATTGATTGGAGACTAATATTTTACGAGCGCCTACTTTTTACTTGTTTTTTTGTATATTAACCCACAGCTAGCCTAACACCAAATTCACCAATTTCACACTAACTTCCATCCACCCCAGCTAGCTAAATATATAATTTTAAAATATTGAAATTAATTAATAAAATAAATGTAACCCCTAAGGGGATTAAAAAAAAATACATAACCCTCAGGTGACAGTAAAATGCAGTCCCTGCCAATAGATCACTGTAGTCAGTGATCATTTGGCATGGAAGGGGTTAATTTTATTAAAGCAGGGGAAAGGTGGGTGGGATTTAACTGTAACTTTATGTTTTTTTACACAGGAAGAAGATCAGCAGTGATCCATCTCCCTGCACTTCACACTGACCGCGGAAGCACAGCCTGTCAGAGCAATCACAGCTGCAGGGAGAGCGATCAGGTGCTCCAGGTCTGCCTCATATATCAAGGCAGACCTGAGGAGCGTTAACCCCGCTATCCCGGCAATCTGGGGTCAACATTAGTAAATAACGGAAATTTTCCCTCAAGGGTCCTTAACGCAAGGACAAGCTTCATGGAAAATTCCGTCTTTCGTCAGGATGGGGTTAAGTGGCATTCTGGTTTACACTAGGGATGTGCATGGGCAAAAAATGTGGATCTGCATTTCCGAAATTCTGAACTTCGGCGATTCCAAAGTATCCGAATGTCCGAATAGCCCAAAATTAGTCCGAATTCACATTTGGAATGAAACGAATTGCACATGTCTAGTTTCCACACATATAAAACACTTTTATAACCCATAGCATTCCTCTAAAACTGTTACAACATTAAACTGGAGATAGTGGGTGCATTCCTCAACAAATCTTTAAGAAAATAAATTTATTATAACTGTTAGATAAATATTAAAACTTAGCTTATCCTACTAAAACTAAAAAGCTGGACAGACATATAAACATAAATATAACAAAGATGACAAAAGGTCATAAGACTCTAAAGCATAAAAAAAAACACTAAATAAAAAATGAAGATAATTTTCAAATGTTTTTTAGACCAGGGCTAGAATTTAAATATGGAAATGTTTGTTTGCAGATGTTAAATT
This sequence comes from Pelobates fuscus, assembly GCF_036172605.1. Classification (NCBI taxonomy): domain Eukaryota; kingdom Metazoa; phylum Chordata; class Amphibia; order Anura; family Pelobatidae; genus Pelobates; species Pelobates fuscus. The sequence goes on along the minus strand of NC_086325.1, from coordinate 80,749,300 downwards.
ACCCATCCTTAGTAATAATATAATAACACATATAAAAGCACATTTTAATACTATAATATAATAATATAGAACTCAAAGAGATATTTAGATAGTCCATGTTACATTTGGTAGGAACCATAAACAATGACACAAGAGCCACCATTACTGTGTGGACATTATTCAGAGATTAAACTATAATTCTCTAACTACAGTAGCTTGTAGTAGGTTGTGGTTTTCATATACAGCCCATTAAGGGGAGGAGTAGGCAGAAGAGATATAGACTTAGTAGATAAGAGAATCAAGTGATTGCCTTGGGATACTCAGAACTGTACTGTAAAAGCTAACCAGATAGTAACAATGTGAGTTAGTTGAAAAAATATGTTTTTAACCCAATGTAAATTTAAAAGTCAGCTTTTCAGTTTTTCACCCATCAGAGTGGGGGTTTGATACAAAGCTTATGCTACTCAGTGTTTGGTGGATAAGTTAGAACATGTTTATGTTGCTATGTCTATGGAAGAATTACAAACTAATATATTATGATCTAGAAGATAGTCAAGGCAAGAAGGCTAGAATTCTCATAACAGAATTAACATAATTAACCTCTTTGGCTCAAATAGCTCCACCAACCTTTGAAAATACTCTGTCCATTTATATTTATGTTCTATCCACTGTTAATAATTCACTGTGTTTTTGACCTTGACACTAATATTGGTGAAGCTGCTCTAACTATGCAGATGTTTGCATCAAAGGAAATTCAGATTCCAACTTTTTCTTTTCGACTTTTGTTCAAATTCAATTCCTTTATTTGAACTCAGTCTATTCAAACAATAATTATTGTAAAAAAATATATGTTGTGTGATCACAGCAGCAAGTTATTTTCATTTATATATTTCAAAAACATGAAGACCTGCACCTGAAGCCATCCCATTTTGACCCTAGCAAAAGAATTAATGTAATTTTCTCATATAGTTTATTGCTCACAGCTGCTACTGCCTTGTTCTACCATTTTTATTTGTTTAGTCCTTGCCACCTGAAGGGCTTTTATACAAGAAGCAGCTGTTAATTGAACTAAAGAGACCGTGAAAGTATCTGGGATATGAAAGAAAATCAGGTATTCTGTTTCTGTGATTTCATTTTTAGTTTTAATTTAAGACATGTCCGCCTCTCCCAAGCTATCAAAAATGAAACATCTGTGCTGGTGTTTAAACATAATCTTGCAAAGTAAGATGGATATTCATAGCACCTATTTTGGAGATCTCTGACATTCTGAATGCAGGAAAAATAGTTCAGTTAGTAGTCTATATACATTTATGGCTTGTGTCAATTAACAGGCAATAAATCCATGAAAAACATTTAAATGCCTGTAAGTAATCTGTTTCTTTGCATTCATGTCTGTTTGTATTCCTTACACTATAGAATCCCTTTAACTGGAAGCTACTACCTGACGCCCATGGGTGGATACATTGCTAGCAACTTGGCAGCAGTAGCTGCCCAGTCACTAGTCTTTTATTCCAGTGGACAGCTACAAGCTACTCATTGTTTAGCAGAAATGCTCCAACTGCATGATGTCGGGGTAGGAATGACCCTCATGGCAAAATTTAATTATATGCTGTGTACTGTTGTGGCCCCTAAACCTGAAGCAACCTACCATTGAGCATTTCAGTTGCTTCGGTATTAATACATGTGGCGGTGTTAGGTAGTGAAGATTCTCTGAGTCAGCAATTTTACTTTCTCATGCCATGGACTTTCATCAATTTGGAACTCTCTGTATTTATCCTCATCCCCAATCAGCTGGTGAGGAGCACCACTGAACAAGACAACACAGTGTAAGGTTCAAGGTGACTTCTAATGTTTAATAGGTGGTACAACAGGTTATATTGAATAGAAAACATTGGTGGTCTTATGAGCATTATCCAATAATAACACAATTAGTCTATCTTATCTTAACATATTTTAACCAATTTCTAGCTTGCAGGTGTAATGGGGGAGTAATCTTGCCTTGCACTATGCAGTTAGAAATAGAGAATTAACTATGTACTTAGAAATAAATATGTTATTACGCAGTTAGAAATAAAGAAGTAGAAAACAGGAAATCAGTCAAACAGGAAATAAGACCAACGCCCTGAGATAGGAAAGTGTATAGCTCTGTGTCTAGGGGTATATTCACTAAGCATTGCATAGATAAAGTGTATTATTCCCATCAGGTGGTTTGGATCCTGATGAAAACAGTCCTCCAATGATATTGCATATATAATCATCTTTTAGCACATTAAATATATGCCTTTCAAAAATGGCAAGCAATCAAGCTTTTTTTCATAATGGCTGATAAGAATGTACAAAGTATTAGTAAAAAAGTGTATTGGCTAAACTGCATGGAAGATTTTGTCGTAAGATGTCAATATCTCCTCAACTGTGACATCACTACTGAGCATTTGCTGTGAAGGTCACAAAATTGCTTGTTGGTACTCTAAGTATATTGATTTAATTGTTCTGTATCTCTTGTAGCCAGTAATGCATAATATAAACACAAATGCAGTTGTTAGAAATAAAATACTGTTAGTTCAAACCAATGACAAGCAATCAAGTCTTTGACCACAAAGATGATGGACCTTCATGTTGACATAGTACAATAAACTAAATATTTATTCATAATGTATTATACAACTGTGCTCCTCAAGTTTCCATGCACTCTGATTCTCAATAAATGCTGACTAGTTGGTTTTGATTTTATACATAATGCAATGAGTATCATATTAAAAGGAGGGCATTTGTTTATTATATAAGGATTTCGTTTTATTCATCAGCTAGTTTGACTCCAGAAGATCTCCACTGGTTTAAAATCATCCTTTTTAATTTCTCAGTTAAACCAATTTGTGAAAATGAAGACATATGGTAATTTTGTTGAACTGAAGTTAATACTAAGCTCTTACCAGTAGGATTTGCAACTAATGATTTAAATCATGCTGCTCTCTTTTTTTAATCCTTACTTTTTGAAATATGTTATTTTGAAGCAAGAACATGTAGTACTGTAAAACTGTAGGGATACTCCAGGGTGGAGTTTTTAACTCATGTTTCTAGAATAATGTATTAGAATATGTATTAAAATAGATGTATCCAAATATGCTCATCTCGTAGAAATGATTCTGCTTTGAGCCTTTCCCTTTTGCTTCAACCAGGAATTATTTCAACTAATCCATTGCCTGACTTTGTATGTCTACAATTATTATTTTCTTTTTGGTCTTTGAATTATAATTCTTGTTGATATAGTGAATGGAGTTATAACTTTTTATATGGGATGCTATTTGTAAAAATGTTGCTTTTGGCATCTTTCAGATATCTTTCAAAAAGAAAAAGGATACACATTGAAGGGATCATGCATTATTTATTTATTGTTGCATTGAGTGTTCTTTTAAACTGGGTGTATAAGCTTTGTATAAGTGCATGAAGCCAAAAGATCTAAAGAAAATATATATCCCCCATTGAGCAGTTTATTAGATTGTATACTTGTGAATGATGAGAAAATATCCCAAAAATATATATATTTTTCTAGCCATCCTTGTTTTTTTGCCTTGCAAAATGTTTGTTTTGAGAAACAGGAAACAGATCAGACAAACCAAAAAAGTACAAAATGGCCTAATCAGTGTAATATATATATATATATATATATATATATATATATATATAATATGAATATGGTGTATATATTTAGTATTACACTGATTGGAGCAATTTCCTGATATTTGGTTTACAGATCAAGTGAGAAAAAGTAACCAATAGGGGGGAAAAAGAGGAGAAGCAGTAACAAATATATATATATATTTTTTGTATTGGTCACTTCTTACTTGCTCTATAAATGAAATCAACATTTAGTAACTGTCTCCAAGCCGTCAATTATCTTTTTTACCATCAATCATTTATTTTTGGGGGGGCTTCACAGGAGGAACTCCGAATCACAAATCAAAACAAACAAGCACATTTCAGTTGGTTTGTAATTTGGCTATATTTTGTCTTGAAGTTCAGGAATTTGATTAAAGAATAGCATTTCGGACCAAAACAAATATCTAAGTCTAAGTATTCTGAATTGCAAATAAAGCAGCCATTTAGATTAAAAAAAAAACATACTTCTTGACCTGGGATGTACATATTGTTTACCTTTGACAATCAGATTACAAAAACTACAGATTAGGTAATGGAGGTATTTCTTATTATTAGTATCCTAGAAACATACATCACAGATTTTTCCTTAGGTTCCTTGTTGGCAACCTGGCAAAATGAAAAATAAATCTCCAGTAGAGCAAATGGGTTTCGCAAGGTATAAGGACAATAATGTTCGGGCCTCAGTTCATAACTTGTGCTTGTCACCCTCGTAGATTGAATTTGTAATTATTTAATAGAGTTTTACAGTTTCTACTGAATGTGCGAATACCTTCTCTATTCAATGATAATATGTTCAGCTCACCATATTCAAGTGTAAAATGGTGTATTTAAAATTTAGAATAAATTAGATAATATTAGAATATAGCATAATTTCACCGCCATTATCATTACTGTGTTCCACATCCTTATTCCTTAATAAATGTGGATAACCTATCAGCCTAAACATAACTGCTGATTTGTGTATAGTCTTAATCAATTCTTAATTCATTGAAAACTATGTTTGACCAGTATACTGGAGTTGCTGCAACACTCCCTAAAAGAAGCTAATGTGTCGGCTTTCTCTACATCTATAAATATATTTCAATAAATATTAGTTTGAAGAAATATCTGTCATCACTCAAATAGTGAGTTAAAATAATTATTGCGTGTAATGTTATACGACTTTTAGCTGAAAGTATAATTTACTAAATATCTATCACCCTTAAAAAAACATCTTGTCCTAGGGCGGTGTGACAACAAGTCAGGGCCTTATCTATGTCTTGCCCAACCTTAAGTTTTAGTCCAAACATAGAAAAGATGTCTAGAATTTTGGATGCATTGACACTGCTCAATTTTATCAAGACTAAGAGGTTAACTTGTTCATGAGGGTATATTATTCTATTTTACTGATATGTATATAATAAGATAATATATACTTTCATCTCATAAACTCCGCTGTTAATTATTATAATGGATTATTTTAAATTTTATATGTCTATATTTTTTTATTTTTATTTAATAAGATATTTTAAAAGATAAACATTTATTGCTTCTAAAACAATCCGTATTTTTTATTGTATTCTGGATTATTTATATATTTAAAAGAAGAACTCTTACTAACTATTTAATATTATCCCTAAAGATATATGTACGGTTAGTCCTGCTACATTCTATGCTTTAAGACTAGTGGAAAATAGGGGAACCACAGCAGTAACAATTGTGTGCTGCAACCAATATGTAGGGAATAAATACTGTAGTTATCTAAAAACATTGCAATAACATCTTTAGATAGTTCTAAGTTTAGCATATATCATAGAGTTAAAATTCTGTTTTCACTACTTGCAATATTTTTTTGACATTTCAATATTTCTTACACTTCTCAGCTTATCAAAACTGTTTTCCCCATGTTTCCAAACCATTTCACACATGTTTGAATCAACATACGATACCAGCAAAGTGTTAAGCTTTCACTTAGAAATAAACTTTCAGCAAAACACCAAATATCTTTCTAATGGTAGAGAAAATATATGATCACCATCACATTTGAACTCATGGAGCTTGAAAAAAGAACATGGCATTAACCCCTTAAGGACTGTGCCAATTGTACAAGTTGTAATCAAAACAAAACATAAACAAAACCTTGAATTTACGCTATATGTCTTTCATATTATGTGCACCCACACTTATCATATATATTTTTTTCAGGGGAAGCAGGGCTTTCATGTAACATCAAATATTTGTTTATTAAACATAATTTAATATAAATAAAATATTTGACAAAATTGAGAAATTAAGAAATGTTGTTTTTTTTGGTTTAGCATGGCATTTTAACTGTGAATGTCACTATACTGTTAGCTGCTACTGCAATAAAGTACACATATTTGTATTCAAAGATGTCTCACGTGTAAAACAGTACCCTCAATGTACAGGTTTTATGGTGTTTTGGGAAGTTACAGCATCAAATATAGCACATTACATTTTTCAGTTTATACACATTGAAATTTGCCAGACTGGTTATGTTGCTTTTAAGACCAAATGGTAGCCCAGGAATAAAAAATACCCTCATGATTGCATACCATTTGCAAAAGTAGATAACACAAGGTATTACAAATGGGCTATATCCAGTCTTTTCTAGTAGCCACTTAGTCATCAACACTGGCCAAAGCTAGCCTTCATATTTGTTTGTGTGTGAAAAATGCAAAAAACTTAATTGATCACTAAATTTGGCCAGTGTTTGTAACTAAGTGGCTACTAAAAAAGACTGGACATACCCCATTTGCAATACCTTGGGTTGTCTACTTTTGCAAATGGTATGCCATCATAGGGGTAATTCTAATTCCTGGGCTACCATACGGTCTCAAAGGGAACATAACAAGTCTGGCAAATTTCAATGTGAAAAAAAGGAAATTCAAGCCTTATATTTGAAAACACCATAAAACCTGTACATGGGGGTACTGTTATACTTGGGAGACTTTCTTCAAAATAGTAAAACATATCACAACAATTATATCGTCAGTGAAAGTACCGTTTGTGTGTGAAAAATGCAAAAAACTGAATTATTACTGACAATATCATCATTGTGATATGTTTAATGTTTTAAAATGCTAATATTTGTGTTCAGCAAAGACTCCCGGGAAAAAACAGTACCCCCCATGTACAGGTCTTATGGTGTACTAGAAAGTTACAGGATTAAATACAGGGCTTGCGAACCAAATTATCTGGACTTTCTGCCTGGGTTGTCAGGCAGGTCCTTCAGATTGTAATTAATAAAATTACTTGATTATGTAAAAATATTATATAAATAGATTTGTAGAATTTAAATATATATTGTATATATATCTATTTGTATATATGTATATTTTTTCATTATTTGTATTTATATATAGCTATAAAATATTCTCAAAAATAAGCTATATAAGCTACACATTATACAGCTATATTAACATATTAATATTAAAATACAATTTTATTAATGATGTATGTATGTGTATGTGTATATAAAAGCACTTGGATCGTATATATATATCCATAGGGAATGGATGCATGAATGGTTAGAAGACAGACAGACAGACGGATAGACAGATGGCCGGACAGACAAATGTAATCTCCAACTTTGCAGCTCATTTGTGAATTTGTAATATTCCTTTATTTTGAGTGATTTAATGAAAGTGTAAGATTTGAATCAATTTGCATTTTTAGAGTGGAAAAATAAACAGACTAAAGTTCTGAGCAGCGTTATAATCTCTTTTTTAATTTGCAAATATTAAGCAATATTAACATATGAAATTATTAAGGGTATACGTAGCTGTGGTTTTATATAATTTAACAAAAAAACAATGTGTCAATATGTAATAAACCTTTTGATGTAACTCCCTACCATGTAGAGAGAGTTGAACTTCTATCAAGACATTTTCTATAGCATATTGTAGTCTCCATTATTTATAAGGTTAACAGTTAAGTGACCACATTCAGTAAACACTGTTTAAAAAAAGTTGGCATGGATTAAAGCCTTATTTAGCCACATGTACTTGCAACAAATTAACTGTTGAGATGCGTATATATCAGTACAGGGATAGGTATGTAGCATCACTGGAAAGCAATCTTAAGTATATCATGGCTGTAAGCTAAGTGTTACACAGCTGTGTAGGTCTTTAAAATGGCAGCAAATGCTTAAGTAAGGTATGTGTAGAAATGTTTTAAGCCCCCCCAACAAAGCATATGCATGTGCTTGTTTTGCAGGACAAAGCATTGCAAAATGAATTTAGCTAATATGGCCTCCTTTGCAACAATGTGTATGTTTTGCAAAAATTGGAAAAAATAGTTTTTGGTTTCTGAAAAGCAATGTTTTATAATGACTTACTTTTCATATCAGTTAATATAGCAGTATATATTGATCATTTTAAGATAAAAAATATATATTTTATAGATATTTATAGTTATTAGTTTATGAACAGGAAACTTCAAAAAACATTTTGAATAAACAATGTTTGTTGATATGTTATGGTCTTCCATTTATTGCTGTGCTTTATATTTATGCCTCAGTCTGTATTTTCTAATGTGGCAAACAAAACCTTGCCACAGGATTTTGAAGGAGCCTGCTTGCCAACCTCCTGCCCCAGGACTATGGCCCCCTGCAATAGACCTGGCTAAATTACTTTAAAAAGGCTCTGTTCAAGCAATTGGGATTATATGGTTCGGTTCCCGAACAGCCGAACCAGCGACCACCTGGGAGCTTGTTAAACCCTATTAAAACTTAGTAATGATTCTAACCACAGAATTATAATTGTCTGTTTGAGTGGCCACTGTTCATTGAACGACCACGAGGTGGTGGCCATCTTGTTCGCATGAACACAGGCAGCGGTGTTTGGTCTTCGAGTTCCTGGAACTAAAATCGTATACAGAAACTCCCAAACACTGGACTTCCATCATCACCTGCATTTGGTTCTATACAACTTAAAAGGGCACTGTTCATTGAAATCGCTTGTCTGGATGAGGGGAACAAGCTCCAGGGTAAGAACATTGACTATGTTTTGTAGTTTGTTCGGTTTTTAAACTACCACACTATACCGACCGCAAGCCCTGATTCTCTGGAACTGTTTTTGACATCTGACCATGCGTGCAGTCAGTAAAATTATGACTTCCAGGAAAATCCCGAACCCCTGGGATATGCTGGCTATCAGAGATGTAACTTTTGTGAGGTTGTTGTGTGTTTAAAGGTATTTATGGGGTTTTGCAAAAAGAAAAAAAAAATTGTGTCTGGAGATAATTGAGTTTAGTACAGTTCCTGACTCAATTATCTCTCAGGCACAGGGGAGGAATTGACCTATTTCTATGGGAGTTTCCTGGACCTGAGAGCCAATGTAATCGTGTGTATGTTTTTACTGTAGTCTACTCTCAGGTCCAGTGGGGAGTGACCCATGCATGGGGACCTGCATATAAGGCCAGTTGTGGCTACCAATAAACGAGTTCCAGTGTACCCTCCACACAGAGCCTCATCTCGTGCTTGTAGGGGAAAGCTATACCAGCTATAATCCCTGCTCTTGGGATTGTTTTTTGGATTGCTATAATCACTAGCTCTTATAAGAGCTACACTGCTATATCTGCTATACTCTCTTGGAGGAGAGGTCTTCTCACTGGAAGCTGGATCCAAGAGTTTGGTCCAGGGGGAGAAGGGACAGGGAGACCCCAGGCAAGCTGTGGCGGCTAAGTGGCTACTGGTGCTTATGGGGTCCGGTGTGATGCTTATGGTACTCGGCGACAGCTAGGGAGCAGCGATTGAATGAGCCACCCAATCGGAGTGCCAGGGGGTCCATCACATGTAACATTCCTATACACACCATAACCCACAAATAAATAATCCAGCATATTATACATATAGTCACACTGCTCAAAAATGCAACAATGAAACACATATTGCCTCCCCAAATTTTCAAAATGCTTTCAGAATGCATCCATATATTATTGTAATCTTGCATATAGCCACTGTGTCTTATATATTGCCCCCTACACATCATCACGATACTCCCATGTACTTTGTAACACACAATAATTGTTTTAATGTTCAGTATACTTGGTGTTTTACTTTGAAATAAAATAATTTTCAGGAATCCCAATAATAATAATCTCAAGGTACATAACCTAGCACTTTTGTATGTGCATTCCTGGTAAGTGGCACTTTGTTGATCTCTTTTACCCAGGGACAAACAAATGGGAGTACCCAAAATTTTCATGTACTAAGTCCTCAGTTTAATATTTTTAATAAGCTTTTTAAATGATTTAATATTTTTGCATAACCTTAAAAAAAATATATAAAAATATAAATACATAAACAATATTACAATATTTTTTTAAAATATTAAATCATTGCAAAGGTTTACCTAAACATATTAAATCATTTGAAAAACCTTCTCCTAATGCATTTATATGGTGAACAATGCAATACCATCTGTTGTTGGCTTTGTTTTTGAAATGTTATGTTATCTTTGTCCTCTATGAAGTGAATAAAATTAGATTTAAGTTTCTTCTTTTTACTTTCTGAGAGTTAACAACACTTGAGATTTACTATTAATAAGCCTTCATTCAGAATGCATTAATTCACCATTGTTTTAAAGCATCTTTTTAAGATATATGGCATGCCTGTATACCAACGAGGAGGATAAGCGGTTCTTTCCTTTATGTTACCATCCAAAACCATTGATTGTTTAAACAGTTTGTCAAACATGTCAAGGAAATAATTTGTGATAAAAATGTATTTTATTGTCTAGCGTTTCAAACATTTATATGTCAAAACAATAGTCCACTTCAACTTTACACTGAAAAGATTTTTTATTATTTCAATATCCTTGAATGAGCAGACAAAATGCTTTCATGACTTTTATCATTTTAAAATGAATCCCACTAAGGAAGATGATGATTTTTTTGATTGAATCCTAGATGATGTTGACATATTGTGCTGTAAAATTCTGCCAAATGCTATGTAACAATCAATTTAACCCATAAAGTATGTATTTCAAGCACAAAGCATGTATTACTTTATGGTTCAACTTGGCCAAATAAATATCTTACTAAAATGAGTGTTCTCTATGAACTTTTGATGTGTTTAAAGAAGCGTTGTGATAAGTAATCAAAGGAACAAAAAATAAATAATATAACACGTGAAATGCATATTAAACAGATCAGAGGATGTGTAAGAGAGGGTAGGTGTTATATGAAGTTTAAGGTGTTTAACACTAAAATGACATCAAACAGACATGACTACAGAGGTAAACAAAAGTAATGAGCAGAATTAAGATAGCCAGTGATTCTCAACAAGGTGAGATTAAATGTGTCACTAAGCAACTCGAACCACATAATAACGTAACCAAAGGGTAAAGATAGAAACTGTAAAAATATATCCCTGAAGCATGAGATGTAACGTACAATGTGCTTGACAAAGCAAAATGAAATTAAAAACGTGTGCACTATTTTGGCAGTCAGGAGGCTGATCAGATCATTATTATGCAAAAATATAAAGAATGAATAAATTAATAGAATTAATAAAGGCTATTAAGCTATTAATAAATGTACTTTATAGCACAGCCAGTTTAATATAGAATGTTGTATCTCCTGCTCTATTAATAGCCTGATAGAGTTTGCAGGCTCCTCCTATTTGTGACTAAAGTTCATAAAGCGTGAGTTAAAAACTTCTAAAGTAAACACACTGTGTTTCCACATCTGATTGAAAATGAAACAATTGTTTCATGTAGGCTGTATGAGTCACAGCCAGGGTAGCTGTGTCTAGGACTGCATAAACAGTAACACAAGTGATTTAATTCCTAAATGACAGAAAACTAGCTTCCTAACTCAAAGTAGATAGGTGGAAACATAACGCTTCCATGTACAATGATCAGGGAAAAAATTATTGTAAGTATTAAACAATTTTTCTTATTTCTGATCAAATATGGTTGCATTTACTTATTGGTAATACCCAAGCAATATATATAGAGGGAGGGACAGAGTTCAAATACAAAAAAAGTGTTATTAAAACTGTTATTGAGCTACACAAACTTAATAATCCTTATCAAAAGCCAAACAAGTAATCAATAGGATAATGTCATAATATCTGTTCAGACAAATTATTATACCCCAGAGGCTGCTGATCAGGATCCCCTGGTATTCAAATATAGGGAATATAATGTTCAAAGAGATTTGTAGTAGAATATAGGGAATATGCTGGAGAGTTATAGTGCCAGGTAGGAATTAAGGTCACGATCGATATTCACATGTCTAGACTAAAACAAGACAAACTCCTGTAAGAAATTAAACACTTGTCTTGCATATGTCTTGCAATATAGAATGGAGATGAAAAATTGGGAGAAGCACCTTGGAGGGGTCATCAAATTCCAAGTGGCATGTAGAGGGAAAAGAGAGGAGAAATATATGGGGCAGTATGTCAAATTTCCAAATTAAAAACAGAAGGAAATACACTTACAGTGTAGGAAGCTATCTCTTAACTCTAGATGTAGCACCTGGGCAGTACAATCCCGCCTATGGAAATAGGGCTCAATTTAAGATTCTGGTGCTTGCTTACAAGTCCCTACATAATGTTGCTCCAACCTACCTATCTTCCCTAATACACAAGTATGTCCCGTTGAGGCCCCTGCTCTCTGCCAAAGACCTATGTCTATCCTCTGTCCATACTCCCACAGCTGATGCTCGCCTCCAAGACTTATCCAGGGCTGCACCTTTTCTGTGGAACTCCATTCCCTTCTCAGTTAGACTTTCACCCAGTCTCCACTCCTTCAAAAAATCTTTGAAAACACACTTATTCAGGAAAGCATATAATTTAAACTGTTAGCAGGTTTTCATCCCCCCCATGACTCTTCTCCTGCAACTGCATAAATAACCTACTAAGTTCTCAGTGAATACTTTTCTAGCAACCTATTTCATTACCCCTTCTTACCTTTTGTGTCACTATACCCTACTCCCTCTGTGCATCCATTTGTCTAGTTACAATTACGTGTCTGTTAGTACACCCATTGTATAGCGCTACAGAATTTGATGGTGCTATATAAATAATACAATAATAATAATAATAATATAGTGATGAAATCTTGGTCCAACCGAATCAGGTATGCATATGTAACATAAACACAAGAGCAAAAAAATAGTGCAATATGTCAAGAAACCAAAACTTAAAATATAGTATAAAAATGCACACTCACATTTGTTAGAGCCCTCTAATTGCTCCTTGCATATGGCCTATAGTGTAATAATCCTCACTCTTGGGATATAGGTGCAGACTTGTTTCTTTCTATGGGTAGGTAAAATCCTCGCCGTAGATATAAAAAAAACAAGATATAAAATATAGTGCACACTGTGTGGTTATAAGAGCATATAAAAATATGACATGTACTCACTTTTTTGAGAGCAAAAAGAAGGTGTTGCTCATTCCAAAACAATTGGGTGGTATATTCACCACAAAGGAAAATTATGTATTATTGTCAGGAAAAATCAGGAAGGTCCAGAAGTATAATACAGATTACACTTTATTGTAACTCACATAAACAAAAGCAAATATGGGAACACGCATATAAGGCACAACACATTTCACCAAATGGGTAGGCTTTTTCAAGTGCATTACAGAGATATGGGACCTTGTATTGGGACACTGTATTTATACCTTAAGATAAATGAAGGGAAAATTAGAAGAAGAAAAAAACGGTCAGATGACATCATAGTTAATGTGACTCCTTTTCTCAATTAACAGTACATCTGAGTAAATTCACTTAACAACTATAATCTTTAAAAGTAGGGAGGAAAACCATGTTTAAATTTATACCACACATTTAAAACAAGTATTAGATATCTAGAAAAGCTTATAAAAGGAGCTTGAAGGTGTACCATCGCGCCACGTAATCAGCGTGGGCGTGGCTTGGAATATATAGAAAATGCTGCCTATATCAGATGGCGGGTAGGGGCTCTGGATGCTATCAATGGGGGGCAAAAACATGGCCTTTGAGGTCACAAATGGCCGCCTTGGGAGTAGCAAGATGGCCATCGTCTTTGGGGGAAAAAAAAATTCTTCAAATAGAGGGAAACAATTTTTTTAAAATTGAAAAAAACAAACAAACAAACAAAAAAAAAACGGTGTGGTGCAGACTAAGATGCCATGGCTACAAGGCAGAAGTGGAGGTGGAAGAGCCACATAAAGTAATAAAGTGGCAAGGAAAGGGTTAAAAAAAGAACAACAGAGGAATAAGTTATAGATTAAAAGGAGCCAGATTGTAAAGTAACAATCTGGCTCCAAAAAAATGGTGTGGAAAACAATCTGGCTCTAAAAAAAAATGGCGTGGGAAATTGTCTTAAAGAAAAATCTGCACTATTAATAATCTATGAGCTTTAAAAAAATATGTATATAAAAAAATAAAATAAAAATAAAATATAAATAAATAAAAAATTATGATAAATATAATTAGGGTAAGAAAAATGCACACAAAAGGTGTGTAAAAGGTAAAAAAAAAGGTGGGGCATGTACCACATAAAATTATAAAAAACTAAACAGATCAAAATCCACCAGGCTAGAACAAATTTGAAACATTGTTAAATAAAAACAGTCATACCCTGCTATCAAACCGGGAGTAGAAATTAAACTGAACATCTGTCACATCCTGTTACAGTCTGCGGATATTTCTGGTTATGGCTTCTGGTCCAGTACTCTTTTTACAATTCTTGTTTAGTTTTTCTTGTTTTTTCTGGTTCTCTGTTCCATGTCTGGTTTTCTGTATGCTGAATTTTTTGGGTTAATTCCTTTATTCCGCCCCTGGAATTCCCAGTCTCCTGGATTGCTTTAAATGTTTGTTTTTTGTTGCCACACCCATTCCTTTGCCATTTATCCTTTTTGTTTCAGTGTGTTCCTGCTAGCAGTGGACTTATTCCTCTGCTCCTTTCCTTGCAGGTAAGTATTGCATGTGTTTTATTAGTGTTTTTTTTTTTCTTTTAGTCATGCATAACTAGGCAGTTAGGACCCACCATAATTGAAGTACTTTGGCGCAGTGGTGGACTGCATACATCTTGGCCATTTATGTATGTCTAAATCTCCAATGTTTATTACATATATATATACTACTTAATTATTTATCCTCTTGTTTTTCCTTGTATATCTTGTCTTGTTTTATTTAGTCTGGTATTAGTGATGTCGCGAACATAAAATTTTCCGTTCGCGAATGGCAAACGCGAACTTCCACAAATGTTCGCGAACGGGCGAACCTGGCGAACCGCCATAGACTTCAATAGGCAGGCGAATTTTAAAACCCACAGGGACTCTTTCTGGCCACAATAGTGATGGAAAAGTTGTTTCAAGGGGACTAACACCTGGACTGTGGCATGCCGGAGGGGGATCCATGGCAAAATTCCCATGGAAAATTACATAGTTGATGCAGAGTATGGTTTTAATCCATAAAGGGCATAAATCACCTAACTTTCCTAAATTGTTTGGAATAACGTGCTTTAAAACATCAGGTATGATGTTGTATCGATCAGGTAGTGTAAGGGTTACGCCCGCTTCACAGTGACAGACCAAACTCCCCGTTTAACGCACCGCAAACAACCGCAAACAGTCCATTTGCACAACAGCAAACTCCCCATTTGCACAAGGTTGGATACCAAGCTAGCCATGTCCCGTTCCTTGTCCTCACTGATGTCATTGAAGGTCTCTTCCTCCACCCAGCCACGTACAACACCAAGGGTCCCCGAAAGGTGACAACAAGCCCCCTGTATTTTTTTTTAAATGTACACTACTGTTACACCAGATATGAGTTACACTGGTGTGACACTGTGCCCTGGCAGGCCCTGAAACGCACACGTGTGACGGAAACTGACTGCTATTATTTCACAGTCAAATTTCTAGTTTTGTTTTTTTTTTAATGTACACTACTGTTACACCAGATATGAGTTGCACTGGTGTGACACTGTGCCCTGGCAGGCCCTGAAACGCACACGTGTGAAGGAAACTGACTGCTATTATATTACAGTCAAAAAAGTGTTGTTTTTTTTTAAATGCAAGCTATTGTGACACCAGATATGAGTGGTGGCAGTGGGACCACCTTAAAAATATTGGATATCACTAAAAATCATGATCACTATATACTTTCTCTACAAACCTCTAAAACCAACCAAACTATTCATCCATCTGTTATACCACTTTATCCCACCTAGAACTAGTGCCCCGTTAAAATACTTGACTCTTACTTACCCACACTCAGTCATGCCACACACATTTCACCACTACTCTCACTGAATCCCTCTGACTACGGCTAAATTCATCTTCTACATCAGAACACTACTCCTAAGATTGGGTTGTATCCATGTCTCGGGTCTTTCATTTAGAATAGGGGCAGCTTCGGTCTCCTTCAACACTGACACTCCAGTGCATATTATTAAAAGATTGGGCAGATGGAAATCCTCAGTCTACAACCGATATATTCCTCATCCCGAGAAAGAAATGAGGAAAGCTTTTAAAAGTTTAGCTTTGTAAATTTGATGCAATAAGTGTGTTTTTCTTTAATACCTTTTCACCCTCTTTGCTTGAACCCGATTTACATATATTACTAATATGTTTCTGAACATATATATTATATTATTCACTCACTCACTCTCTGGGCCGGCCTAAGACATCATGCTGCCTAGGTCCAATGATAAATGACTATGGGGGATAATGTATAATAAACACAGGTTACTGGCTATGGGAGGGATAATGTATAATAAACACAGGTTACTGGCTATGGGAGGGATAATGTATAATAAACACAGGTTACTGGCTATGAGGGGGGTAATGTATAACAAACACAGGTTACTGGCTATGGGAGGATAATGTATAATAAACACAGGTTACTGGATATGGGAGGGATAATGTATAATGAAAACAGGTTACTGGCTATGGGGAGATAATGTATAATAAACACAGGTTACTGGCTATGGGAGGGATAATGTATAATAAACACAAGTTACTGGCTATGGGAGGATAATGTATAATAAGCACAGGTTACTGGCTATTGGGGGGATAATGTATAATAAACACAGGTTACTGGCTATGGGAGGATAATGTATAATAAGCACAGGTTACTGGCTATGGGGGGATAATATATAATAAACACAGGTTACTGGCTATGGGGGTATAATGTATAATAAACACAGGTTACTGGCTATGACGAGGATAATGTATAATAAACACAGGTTACTGGCTATAGGGGGATAATGTATAATAAACACAGGTTACTGGCTATGGGAGGGATAATGTATAATAAACACAGGTTACTGGCTATGGGGGGATAATGTATAATAAACACAGGTTACTGGCTATGGGGAGGATAATGTATAATAAACACAGGTTACTGGTTGTGGGGGGATAATGTATAATAAACACAGGTTACTGGTTGTGGGGGGATAATGTATAATAAACACAGGTTACTGGTTGTGGGGGATAATGTATAATAAACACAGGTTACTGGCTATGGGGGAGATAATGCATAATAAACACAGGTTACTGGCTATGGGAGGATAATGTATAATAAACACAGGTTACTGGCTATGGGGGATAATGTATAATAAACACAGGTTACTGGTTGTGGGGGGATATTGTATAATAAACACAGGTTACTGGCTATGGGGGGATAATGTATAATAAACACAGGTAACTGGTTGTGGGGGGATAATGTATAATAAACACAGGTTACTGGTTGTGGGGGGGATAATGTATAATAAACACAGGTTACTGGTTGTGGGGGATAATGTATAATAAACACAGGTTACTGGCTATGAGGGAGATAATGTATAATAAACACAGGTTACTGGCTATGGGAGGATAATGTATAATAAACACAGGTTACTGGCTATGGGAGGATAATGTATAATAAACACAGGTTACTGGCTATGGGGGGATAATGTATAATAAACACAGGTTACTGGCTATGGGGGGATAATGTATAATAAACACAGGTTACTGGCTATGGGGGATAATGTATAATAAACAGAGGTTACTGGCTATGGAGGATAATGTATAATAAACAGAGGTTACTGGCTATGGAGGATAATGTATAATAAACACAAACACAAAAGAAATAAAAAATGAAAAATAAAAAAAAGAATGCAGCTTCAGAATTAAACTAAATTGTATGCTGTCTAGGAGGTGGGAGGGTCTGGGAGGGAGGGTCTGCTGCTGATTGGCTGGAAAGTGTCTGCTGACTGTGAGGTACAGGGTCAAAGTTTACTCAGTGATGACAAATAGGGGGCGGACCGAACATCGCATATGTTCGCTGTCCGTGGCGAACACGCTATGTTCGCCAGGAATTATTCATCAGCAAACCGTTCGGGACATCCCTATCTGGTATTCCTAGTTCATGTACAGTCCTGTCCTGCCCTGTCCATGTCGTGTTCTTGTTTTCCTCATGTCTTGTGTACATGTTCTGCTTTCTGTCCTGCTCCAGTTCTGGGTTCATCAAGTCACAAAACCCTGATTGTTCATTTCCACTCTGTAACTCCTACCGTCATCAGGCATACAGGGGTCCCGGTTTCCCATTGTTCCCTGGAAGCATGCATTTATTATAGAAACTGCTTCATCTCACTGCTTCATCTTGTCTTGTGAGTTACTTACCTGTAGCTACAGGAAACACAAAACAATATCTGGCTATAAAAAAAGGCAGAAGCTAGTAGATAAATAGGAGAGTTTCTTATGAAAACACTGTAAAATGACTACCGATATAAAATATCAGACTCTCAACTGCATCTCACACTGTACATGTTTGATACAGTAATGATACATTTCAGGAGATATTACTAGGCAAAGGCAAGAAGGAGCACATCATTCATATAGTAGTTAATGAATATCAGGATAAACCATAGAAATTGTGCAATTACTAATTATAAGTAGGAAATTTAGGCCAACATCAGGACATATGTTCAAATATAAAATATACTGTAAATAGTACACATGATGCCAAACATTTCATTCAAAATGATTAGGGACAATTGATCAATATAAGTAAGTAATATGTAAGAGGCAGGACACCAATGAAAAGAACCAGTGGCACTGGATAAATTGTTGCAATAGACACAAAGATAACCAGAATTGCTGAAAATATTACATTCTCCTTATGAGAACAAGCATATTACCCTTAACTCTGAAAGAAACCTGTTAATATGTGCTAAAATGCACAGGTAACTGAAATCAATTCCACACGCCTTTATAGGAAGTGTATGCGTGGACTTAGGTTTTTAAAAATATTATATTATTATTATTATTATTATTATGGATATTTATATAGTTCCAGCTCATTCTGCAGTGCTTTACAATATTATGAGAGGGGGAAATTTAACAATAAATGAGACAATTACAATATGTTACAGGAACAATAGGTAAATGAGGACCCTGATCAGCTGAGCTTACATTCTAGAGGAGTGGAGTATAAGGACACATTAGGAAGGGCATCAAGGCAGACAGCAAATTACAAGGTAGGAAAGTAGTAGAACTGGCTGTTCCAAAGGAAAGGAGACACCCGTGAGAAGTCCTGCAAGAGCAAATCAGAGGTAAGGGGGCAAGCAGCAGACAGGAGAAGGTTACCGGTAAAGCGGAAAAAACAAGAAGGGGCATACCTTCGAATCAGTAAAGAAATGTAAAAAGGGATATAGTTGTTTAGAGCCTTTTAATTATACAGGGAAGTTTTCTCTTAGCATTGGTCTCTTCTTTTTCTTCAGGACTGGGATTTTCACGGAGACTTTATGCAGCCAGGATATCCACTATCAGCACTCTTTTGTAAAATGCATAATTGGACGTATAAACATACCTAAATGTTTACCAAAAACCTCCTAAATGTGACCTATTTGTTAGAAGGAAGTCTGATGTAAGAATATGGGGGCAACTGAACGAACAGAAACCTAGGTAGTTATACTAGTCTTTAATTGAACTAATGTACTTAACAGAGGTGGGGAAACATACTAAATAGCCATGGCGACACATGAACTGCTGCAAGCCTTTATTTCATTGGCAAATGGGGATTTGAACAACTGACAGCCCAAACTGTTTATAATATAGGCTTCCCGCTGCACCCCACATATAATTTGTTTTCACCAGTGGGGGATGTTTTAAAATAAATACCACATGGTGGTATACATAAAAGAGGCATACGCAGGTAGTCAACTTATGTAAGTACCGTTTACTGGGTTTTCAGGAAAAGAGGCTTAACCCTGGCTTAGCATCATGTATCCAGTGCACTACTCTCATCCCCTCAGGGAGAGAGCTAGGTCAGACCTCCAGTCATTAAAGGGGTACCCAGGGAGACAACACTTACATCAGGGCTGTTTGCTGGATCTTCAGTGATTAGAAGCTGAACCCTGGCTGTGTGTACAGAAATATTGGCCTGGTGAGCATACAATAAAACTCTAGGCCTGCTACAGCAGACTCCTTCCAAACTGCAGTGGAGGACAAGAACAAAGATTGCCTTATTGGGAGGTGGTGGACCTATTTATACCAATTTCAGAGTTCTAATTTCTGTCCTTTCTGCTGTGAGGGGAGGAGCAAACCCATACGTAAATACTGCCATGTTTGATGAGGAATAGAGCCATAAAGTATGAATTTCTTTGTAAGAATCCCTAAATCTCAATACAAACACCCATCTTCATGAAAAACTTCAGACTAAAGATTTATCATCAGAACTTCTCTATGAGAAGCATTTGCTTGGACATTGCCTAGCACTAACTAAAAGGTAAATGTTAAACTAAGATGAGATGGATCTCCAGTAGCTGCAAATGCAGGTTTCTAGAGCTTAGGCATTATGTGTGCAGATATTAGTAATTCTATAGTTTTTGCAACAATTAATTAAATCTATTTAAATGCATTGTTATAATTAATTCATTGTTACAATATAATGTTCAGAAAGTTTACACTACATATTTTACTTCACATGCATTTTAAAACAAGGATACACAACTAAAATGTAAGAATTGTATAAATATATTGTTAAAACATTTTATTGTGTGAATTGTTTATGTAGCTCAAGTTTTTATCTATCATATCAAAACTCACAAACTACATATAGGAATATATAGAAAAAATGTATTTGGTAAATACTTTACACTCTCAGCCTTGGGGACTTGCAATTCACTGCAGAGTCAAGCTGTAAAAGGGATTAAAGCGGTTATAGATGCAGAATTTTATTTACAGTGGCATTGCCACAAGCAGTTAAGAATCTGGAAAAACACAGAAAATCTCTCTCACTAGCTTTACCTAAAAAGCTGTGTTTTTTTCACAACACATATTGAGCAGACAGATATGTTTTTGTATTCTCATGCTCATTGAGTCATCCTGCACATTTTTCAACTATGAATACGTTAACAAGTAGAATAGAGAGAATTCTGTTGAGATCCCAAAATATCAAGCCAGATCTTTATTAACACCTTAAGGATAGTGGGCATGCTATGCCATCATTGGGGACTCGGCTCTAAATGCCGATGGGCGCTTTGTGCGTCCCCGCCATCCAGGGGACTTACCTGCTCACCAGTGATCCCACGCCGGTGATCGCAATGGGGGACTTATTTTGCATCCCAGGGACTCCCCCTGCTGCTGATCCAGCCCTCCTGAGACATGTGATCAAGAGGTCCTTGCGGAGTCCAAAGGAACTGGAAAAACTAGGCTCTGCTTACAACTTTCTACAGTAAACGAGTTTGAATTAGACACTTTATTAATTTCTTCTTGGAGTATGGGAGGGGTAAAAGAGGAGTGGTATTATCCTTATTCTGATATGCCATGTGCTGCAGTTTTCTTAACAAACCATAAAAAGGCGAAAGGAAATAAATCACCAATAGTGTTAGTCTGTTTTTGAAATGTCTATTTAGTAAGTTTGACTTATATTCAAAACCTGACGCATTTTGCCCCTCAGGCTATATCAAAGTGCTCTTACTCAATTCTATTTAGGTAAATTTAACATATGCTCACACGCTGATGTGTTTCACACTTTAAAGGGCAAACACGTCAGAGCATTTTTTATAAACTTGTTTTTTATTTGTTTAAAACAAAAGTGTTCTAGATTTACTAAGCAGTGACTTACTGATTTCATATTTAAGTAAAATCAGTTGCTGTCCTTGACATCCTTATCGTGGGGAGTTAAACCACTTATATGATGCTACTCTGATCATATTATACTTTCCTCAAGCAAACTGCAGCACATTGCACATCCAAAATGGGGTTAATATTGCTCTTCACTTTTATTGAAAAACTAGACGTATAGCTCTTTGCCAAGTGAGTGTGCCTTTATTTTTTGCATTAATACTGGATATTTGCTGGATTTGTACTACATATATTTTATTTCTCTTTGATGGGGTAAGCTAATGCCCCAGCATCATTTGGTACAGTACATGGATTATTGCAAGGTGTTACATTATCTTAAAAACCTCTGTGTATTACTGATAGTATAACTGTACTGCTGTATATGTCATTATACTCACAAACATATGTTTTAGCTTGGAATGGCGGTTTTACAAGACTGCTGACAGTTACAATCAAGGATTGTAAGATTGTTTGAGATGGGCCTTCTTTACCTCTAAATATACCCTTTCTATAATTGTAAAGCACTGAGGAATATGTTGGTGCTATTTAAATTATAATAATGGGCTAGCTTTGCATCCCATGTTTTTAAAACATAAAGTGCCTGGTGGTAAAGAGTTTAACATTTTTACAGCTTTTAAACAAAGGTGTTTTGTCTTAGATCAGATTGAAAATAGAAATAGACTACACATATTTTGTCACATGGATTTGTAATTTAATACAGCTGTAGGTTTTCACGTTGAATAATTAATATGGAAGATATTAATAATTAACTGAAATAATGTTATTTGCATATGCGTCAAATCAATAATACTTTAAACCAGTCAAGCAATTTACATGCGTCTGCAAGTTTGATTTAAATGTACATTCCTTTGCAGCCCAATCCATCCATAATCCTAATTAGGGGGAAAAAAAAAAAACTGTTTAACTTTTTACTCCAGTACTGTTCTTCACCTTGTAAAAATATCTTATTATATCAGAGCTTTATTCAGTCCGAATGTATTGGGTTAAGGGGAATTTCAATGTCCCCTTCTTTTAACTGTAGAAAGAATGAATATGATCTCACAAAAAAAAAAGACTATGTGATTGAAACGCCTGTAGGCGATTGTACAATGTAGGACATATGCAAGACATATTTATTGGGAGCAGTTCATTGTACTTTATTATACAGAGGCTATTTTTGCTTGGTAAATGTACTTGCAGTGTTTGTGTATTATTCCCATTTTTATATTCTATTGGCATAATATACCATTAACCTCCTAAAAACTACCAATAACCTGAGTAAACAGACATTTTTACTTACAATCTATTACATTTACTCTATATAAATAATATTACTTATTACAGTCTCTAAAATGTTTTCCAATGCCCTGATATGATATATGCTGCAAACAGATAGAGGTAAATGACCACTCAAATATTATTATTTTTATTATTATTTTATTATTTATATAGCGCCATCAGATTCCGTAGTGCTAGAAGTGTTGTCGCATGCGCTAGGGTCACTTTTACCCCAGTATCTGCAAAATAAATCCGTTTCTTACCTCTAATCAAGAGGAAAAAAGGTCTCCTGAATACATTTCCGCTCCACCTCTGGGAGATTATCACTAGTGATGGGCTCCCAGCCAATCCAAAACTTCTTGCAGAGTAAGTCCACTGCTTCCCTACTAGAAGAATTACCTGTAGCTTTTACTAGGGCGCAAATCAGTCAAGGAGAGCAAACTCTTCAAAGCTCATAAGTTGAAGCCAGGCGATTTAGAACATTATAAAAGAGCAGGCTTTTTTTCTTTAAAATACACATCATCCAACTGATATGTTTAGGGGTTTGGATTCTCCCTTTAATGAAATTAAAAAAAGGAAAGAGGACTAGAGTGGATAAATGACCAGGACCCACAAAGTATATCTCCTGTGCTTTACAGATATATGGCCTCTATATGTGTGCAGACTAATTAGCCTTACTTGAAGTCAATTTAACATATATTTTAGCTGCTGAATTTTTCTCTCATAAATTAGAAGAATTGTGGGACATATGTGAAGCAAAAGATAATTGGAATGATATGCATGCTTTGGATAAATAGGGCAATCTTCAATTTAAAAAAAAACACCCAGCAGTGGATTAATAGCTATATGTTATTTGAATAGTTGAGGAATTTCTGGCCTCACTCAGCTAAATAAATTCTAATAAATGTCTCTTGGCTATTACAAAACATTATCAAATTGCAAGTTAATTGTAAGGCAACATGAAGGCTAAATTAACTCTGTGGGAACCTATAAATTTCAGCAGTGTTTTTCAGAAGTTTAACCAGCATAACGGCCCAAATGGTTATTTTACCACAAGGAGTAGAACATAATCTATCTAATTTCATACCAGCAATCTAGTTAAACATATTTGTGCCGGAAATTACATTTTTATTACCCATTGTGATTCTGTGGAAAGACATTGCAATTAAACTCCTTTGCACAACAATGTATCTCGTGACTCTGCATAATAAGTGCCCTGGTTTTTAATGTTGCAGCCAATTGCTAAAGGGACGCCCCAACGATTTTATTCTGGGATTAATATCCAAACATTTGAATAGATAAACATTTTATATTTTTACAGTTTCGAAGTGATCAGTGTAGACATGCACATGTTCCCAGAGTACTATTTAAATAGCCTCCATCCACTCTGCCTCCGTTCACAGGGCTAAAAATGTAAACCATCAGCTATTGTCACTAATTGTTCATATTGTATACTAAAATCTTGCATACTATACACAATTTCTGAAACAATATAGCAATAGAGATTTATTTTTAATAACCACAGTTAAATTACAGAAAATGCATAATTTCTATTTTTTTGTTTTTTTGTTGTTGCAGTAACACATTAGTTATTCCATCTATGGGTGATATCTGTTTTATTTCTTAGCTATCATAATGATTGCTGTGTGAACAAAAGGCTAAATTGCAAGTACTTTTTCAGGAGTAGCTATTAGTATGGGGAGGATGAGGAAATCTCTGGATACTGTACACTTCAAAATGTTCAGGTACTCTCTTACATAACATACAGTAAATACAAATATTAGTAAAATAGAACCACTGAAAAAATAGAAAACAGTGAGTACAGACAATTAGTGTGGTAAATTGCAGGTAAAGTTAGTCACATTGTTATAGTAAAACAAATTATATGGAGACAGAGTTTGATGGGTGGATGTAAATTAAGTTTACATTTTTTTTTTCATTGATTATCTGGTGGATAGATGTAGGCCTTTCATTGTTTGCTGAGTGAGATGATAATT
This sequence comes from Pelobates fuscus, assembly GCF_036172605.1. Lineage (NCBI taxonomy): Eukaryota > Metazoa > Chordata > Amphibia > Anura > Pelobatidae > Pelobates > Pelobates fuscus. Next base: position 80,724,334 of record NC_086325.1, on the reverse strand, counting down.
AAAGTGGAACTGTCATTGTTTGGAATGTATATTTGCAAAAACAAACAAACAAATGTGATATTGCTGCTGGGGGGGCTGTTTGGGGGGAGGCAAAGGTGACATACTTATGTGAACCTGTCCCTCAAGGACACCGCCAAATCCTCTTCCAGCCATTGTTGATGGTTTTGTTGGATGGACACAGGCCTCTGTTTGCTGAGTGAGATGAAAATTATGTTGAAGATTTGTTGAGGATTTGCATTAACAATGAAACATCTGTCCATGAGTAGTTCACTGGCTTTGTAAGTTGTGTTTCAAAGCTGTTGTATACAGCAAACACAGATTCAAAGAAATCCACGCTTAAAATGGAATGAGGCAAAAATTTGATTCTTTGTTAAACTAATTTGCACATGCCCACCCAGAATCCTTTGCGGTAGTAACATCACTGCAGATTTGTGATTTCTGTGGAAAAAAGCAAATCTTATGGCTTGACTGGTGTGCAGATTTTTGTTTAACATTGCATTAACTATTTATATATATATATATATATACACACACACGCGCACTTATATATTCCGGTAAATCAATTGTGTCAAAGCCACACAAGGGAACATGTGAACAATTGTAACAATTTAGTAACTATTTTTTTTTGTGCCCTCGTATTTCCTCCCCTGTGCTGAGAACATGGGCTCTGATGGGTGGGGCGTTGGTGAACTATGTAAAGATGCAGGTATTGGTGTCATTGGGTGCACTGAGGGGGGTTGGCTGGGCGGATCGGGTCCTATGATTAATGATTGCTTTCCTCACTACAGCTTGTATGTATTTTTATTTTTGGGGTGTTCAGGGTTGCTGTTTCCAGGACAGTGCCCCAATGACTCTCACCATCTCATGGGTTACCCCTGAATTTTGTCCCATTTGGGGAGCCGCTTTCTGGCATCCCCCTTTTATATTCCTCTGGAACTTCTTTTTCACTCTTCTTTTCTTCTCTTTCTACTGTACTCTGGGGCTTCCCTGGTTGCCCTCAATTTTCCCTCTTTGAGGTTGGGCGCGATCAGGGGACCCATCTACCCTGTTTTTCTGTCTCCTACTTTTCTTGGTTTCCTCCGGGAGGGTGGGCGCTTCTTTGGGTCGCGTGCTGGGGTGAGTGTGTGAAAGAGAATTTGAGTGGGGTTCTCTGTGTGTCTTTGGACTCGAGCCGCGTGTGACCATGGCTTATCAACTGGCACCCTGTCTGTCCCTACCCTGAATTGCAGGGGCCTGAATATTACGGAATGAAGCTCGCACTTATTGACAGCCTTGAGGAAAGATCATGTGTTGGTGGCACTATTGCAAGAAACTAATCTTATGGAGGGCGCGTCCACTAGACTTCACGACCGCTGCTATCCAACTAACTACTTCTGTAATCACCCCTTGGCCCATAAGGCAGGTGTAGCTATTTTACTTGCAGCAGATCTGCAGTTTCAGGAACTTGAGAGTATGACCGATCAGGAAGGCAGGTTCCTTTTCTTGAAAGGTGTTATTACCGACAAGACATACTCTTTCGCTTCCTTATATGTCCCCAACCGTAGGCAAGCATAGTTCATTAGGAGAACTATGGTTAAATTGGAGGGTTTTGCAGAGGGAAATCTATTGTGGGGGGGACTTTAATGCTCCTCTTGACCCGCTACTTGACTTTTCCTCTGGACATAGCTGCATTTCTCAACTGCATATAGGCTCTATTTGCAAAACTTTGGGTGATATGAGACTGGCAGGTTGCCTTACACGACAGATATTCCTGTATTGATTATGTGTTCATTCAACAAGAGGGTTTGTCCCGCCTACTGGGAGCGACCATCGGACCATTGACGTGGCCCAGTCCACATATTGCTCGAATCCCCGTTGTTTCGGCCTTCCACCTGGACGTGGTGGCTCCATATGCCTCTTTTTAAGGATCCTGCAGTTAGGGAACAACTTAAACAAGCCTTGGACCTATATTTTCAGGACAATTAGATGACTGACACGTCTCCCATCTCGATCTGGGAAGCCCCCAAGAGCGTAATTAGGGGCATGCTCATTCGCATAGCATCTACAAAAAAAAAAGAGATGTTTGACCGATGACTAACCTTTATGTTACCATCCTCCTTAAGCCAGGAAAGGACCCTGAACACTGCGGCAGCTACTGCCCAATCTCATTTCTCAATGTGGATGCTAAACTTTTCACGAAGGTCTTGGCAACTAGATTGCAGTCGGTTTTGCCACATTTGATCCATGCGGACCAGACTGGTATTATCCCTGCGTGTGAAGCACGGGGCAGTACTTTGCGACTTTTTGCTATTCAACATCACGTGAGGAAGATTAAACAATGCTTGCTCTTGTTGTCAACTAATCCCGAGAAGCCCTTTGACCACATTAAAGGGACACTATAGTCATCTGAACAACTACAGCTTAATGTAGTTGTTCAGGTATGATCTATAGCTCCCTGCAGGCAATCTAATGTAAACACTGTATTTTCAGAGAAAATACAGTGTTTACATTGATAGGAATACCACGCACACCATGCGCATGCGCGGTAGTGCGCTCAGGACTTCAGAGTGCGGCATGAATGCCGCCCTCTGAAGTATGTGCGCATGTGCGGCAAAGCCGCGCATGTGCACAAGGGAGCAATGACGCTTCCAAATGGAAGCGTCTGATTGCTCCCTGCTCGCGTACGCCTATTTCCTCATTTTGACGAAATAGGGGCGCGGCTTCACGAGGCTCCCGGCGCTGGAACCAGGTGAGTAAAAACTGCTGCTTGGAGAGTCCCTTTAAATGGCCCTATTTGATAGCGACACTGAAGTATATGGGATTGGGCATGAGATTGCTGAATTGGGTGGCTGCTCTCTATAGCAAGCCCCGTGTTGCGGTGTGGGTGAATGGAGCTCTTACAGCTGACTTTAACGGGATGCGTCAGGGTTGCTCGCTCTCTCCGATGCTTTTTGCCATGTCTTTGGAATCCCTCCTTTGGAATCTGGATATTCAAGATTATGCCTTGCAGGGGGTAAAACATAAGGTCGCTGCTTATGCAGATGACCTCCTCTTTTTTTGTGATGAACCCGAGGATCACGTTGCCCCATCCTCTTGTCAGAATTTGAGGGGTTCGACATGATATCAGGATTTAAACTCAATTTGTTGAAATACAAAGTACTTAACATCTCGTTTCGTGGGCGTTACAGGACGGACAGCTCCTTGCACTGGATGTGTTACTGAAGGGTGGACCACGAACTCCCTTTATCACTCTCCGGTATATTCAACTACAGAACTATGTTCGTACGTTACCGCAAAGAGATAAGCTGCATCAGAACCTTACGTGGTTTGAGGAGCTTTGCTTGCGGGGCTTGGTAATTGAGACGGCAGTTTTGATGCTTTATCCTCCTGCTTGGGAATAGCCCCATGAACAATAAGTTCCAAAGTCAGTGGGAAGAACTAATAGTTAAATCCTTTTCGACCACACAATGGGACAAAGTGCTAGTGTGGCAACACAAGAGCTCTATCAGGAAACTAACTACAAATTAATATCATTATGGTACAGGATGCCGACCCTCCTCCACAGGATATTTCCTAGTGTGCTGCCCACTTGATGGAGATGCCAGGCCATGGGTCATGGTGAGGGACGAGGTGACTGATATTCTCGGGGATTCAGTTGAGTGGTCGTGGGAGCTTGCTCTGCTACACATGTCTTCAAAATCTATTTTGGTCTATAAGAAATCCATCCTATGCCACTTGCTTAATGTGGCTAAAACCCTGATTCCTGTTTTTTGGAAAAATGTCGAGATTCCTACTAAGGAGGCCTGGTTTTGCAGGGTTGAGGATATACAGGCAGCTGAGGTGCTACATGCTTCTCTGCTCGGAGTAAGTTCCAGACACGCTGAGGCCTGGCAACCATGGTTTGTTTATATGGCGCGTGATCTGTGATGCTTGCACAGACAGGAGTCGCGGGTTTGGGGGGAGGGGGCGCTTGATCGTAACCCTTCTTGTTTCTTTTCTCTTTATCTACTTACACACTCTCTCTTTACGTTGTCCTTCTAGCAGGCCTTATTTTTATGATAAGTGGAGGGAAGGATTGAACTCCCCCACATAGCACTTACTGTACTAAGGGGAAACTCAGGTTGCAGCTAATGCTGGGGATCGCTCTGCATATCATGGTAATATACTATTTTCCACTATCTTGCAGTTCTAGACCGTACGCTGGCGACTATCAGAGAGTTAACACAGTAATTTAATTCCTACGCTTGCATATATAGCAGCCTGCGTGCCTATAATTTCTTGTCTTTGCAAATCTCAATCAAAAAGATTTTTTAAAAAATAATACAATTTAGTAACAAATCTTGCATAATTTTTCATGTTGTTGATGTGTATTTTGACTGTGATATAGTATATTTGTTTTGTTCAAGTTAACAAAAATATTTAAAATTATATAGACTATATCAAACACTGTGTTTTTAGTTTTTTTTTTACTGAAATATAAACTTACTATGATTTTGACCTACAAACATAAAAGTTAAAAATAAAAATCAAAAATAAGTGTTGTGGGTTTATAAAATGCTAAAATACTTTAAATACAAGGTTACCATCTGGAGATATATGTTCCTTTGAGTTACACTCCAGATGTTTGAAAATGATGGTATATTGAAAACGGAAATGTGCTGACTTACCTTGAAATTATTTTCTAGCTGTATTTTCTATTTCTCATTATTCCACTTAGTTTCAGCCCAAATATATCAATCCATCCATCATAGAAACAATTGTTATTCCAGAAAATGGCAAAAAAATATATCCCAACTTGCCTCAAGAAAAAAGTTATCCCCCTTAATAATAAAACTATTTTAACAAAACCTTTAATTAAAAACTGTATATATTTCTGTATATCATGGTTATTTAAAATTACACATAATTGATATATCCATTATTAGATCTTCAACAAATTTTTTATATATCCACATCTTCATTGTTCAAAAAGCAAAGAAACCTCTCCTTTTATGTATGTAAAATCTTGTTTCCCTTATTCTCAATACATATATTTATGCCCATACATACATGTCGCCAAAGATATGCTTGTACTAGCATGAGTATATCAATATATTAATGTATCCTTCCTAATACCCAATTTTCTGGGCTAATTAGTGCAGCTTTTCAGGGTATTTTCATAGCTTAAATCTTCCATTCTCCTCCTATATTTTGCAACCACCAACAGACATACTCCAAGTCCCTAATACAAATATTTGACCACTAGTAGCCTTAAACTACTGGTATATTCACAGTGAGTTCTTAAGATTTTTAGGAAGCAAGAGTTTGTCCCTCATTTGTCCTAATTAGTGTTTATAGAATAGCTTGATATAATTTACAGGAAGTATATTTCATTGTTCTAGAATATATATGTAGTCTGCAGTTTTGCCTTACTGGAATTGGCAAGCAAGTCTACTTATTTAACATGTTCCCTAATGCAGTTTAATATAGATAATGAATTGCAATTTCTTTGTTATTTTTGCTTTCAAATTTGATGACATGGGATATTTTCTGTGAATTGCCTATAACTACCTAGCCTGCATTTGTGTCATCTATAATTATGACAGGTTTAATCATTAAAGTATGAATTCCCAACAATCCTCACCATATGAATAAATTTACTTGATATGGCTATAAATATTCTCTGTCAGCTCCTACAAATTCATCATTAAAAAGTATTCAAATATATAATAAACATCACATATAAAAAATGATTAATAAGATTTTAAAAGTTACCATGAAACTTTAAAAAATAAATTTTATTATATATTGTTAAAAATAAGGATGAATAGCATAATAAAACTAATTTATTTCTATAATAGCTACAGGCAGCATAACCAATATCATTATAAAGTATTATAAACAAAGCAATCAAATTAACCTAAAAGAAAACAAACTGAAAATAATCAGCTTAGTTATAATTGCTAATATATTGTATTTAATTCTGCTGGGTAAAATACAGTAAAATAATGGAAGATTTAGTTTAAAACGTAAAATATTGATACATAGTATTGTTGCAAATTCATTTTTTTTTCTCCAAAAGGCAGGTATGTAGTTGTATGTTTAATATCCACACTGACTTGTTTTGGCATTTAAATGCCTTTTTGGTATAACAAGTTTCTGTGCTTCTAACATAGTTATCCACTGCTTAAATTCAAGTGTGACTTTTTGGGAAATTTTAAGTGAATTCAAAATCAAGCTGAATTATAAAACTTCTCCAAGTCAGCTATTGCTTCAGTTTTACACGTTTCATAAAAAAAATGGGTTCTGTATTGATCCCTAACAATAAGTAACCCTGTATTTAGGGGGAAAGAGAAGGAAAGAATTGAACTCTTGCGTAGAAAGAAATCCTTAATATGTTATATATAATATAGGATGCAAACAAAAGAAAATACGTGGAAAACATTTCTTACGGGAGGCTAAATGTTTTTTTCCATATACAATAACAGTGACCAGTTAACGGCACTAATCAAATCATCCTAAGCAATGCAGTTGCTTAAACCGATAAACCCTTTTTTGCTGATATATATTCCATGCCATAAAATTTTAAAGAAGCAGACAAACCATATTAACCCCTTAAGGACACATGACATGTGTGACATGTCATGATTCCCTTTTATTCCAGAAGTTTGGTCCTTAAGGGGTTAAATTAAAGCCGACATACAGGGTTCTGTATTCCTTTTTTGTCTCGGTATGTCTAATTATATATCCCTCTGTCTGTAAATTAACTTGTGAATAATTGCTATATTTTTGTAAAAAGATAAAAGTGAATGTAAGAACTGTTAAATAAACAAAAAATAATAAATAAACCATACCCTGCTGGAACATAATGTGCAGACATTGCATTTTTAGCATCCCTTTCTAAATCTGTTATATACTCGAAATTCCCAGTAGACGATTTGTACATTTCTTTCTCTTTAGTGGTTTTATCATACATCCGTGAAACCGTGAATTTCGACAAATCATTTGTTTACCATATTTTGTGATGAAGTTAGTAAAATAGGTAATATTTATCTTACCACCTTTATACAGATTTAAGAATTATATTGAATTCTAAGTGTTAAGCCAATATATATATATAACACAATGGTGATTTCCCACTCATCTAGCTGGGGGTAGCCAAGTCTATTTGAGAATATTTTATTTTATCCATCTCTATGTTTTCATCATTTTTTTCCACTTTACCATTCTGTTTGGAAGCTTCCACTGGAGTTGGATTCAAGCACAAAATCCAATACAAAGCCCAGGATTATGTACATAATGGCAGTAACAGGTATTGGATATACAATTCTCATCTAAAACAACACAATCACCAGTTTGATTATTTAACATTTGTTTACAGCTGATCTGGGTTATAGTTGAATCCTAGCTAAAGACTGACTGCAAATGGATTAAACAGCTGGCGTTTGCTTGTATCTATAGGTCAGAGAGCAGTGTGCAAAACACAGACAATTTCAATGCCACCCTGACAAACAGAAACCATTAAAAACTGGATTTTACTCCAATAGTATTCATTACAGAAGGGAATGTAGGGAATATAAGAAAGACATTAAATACAAGAGTGGAAAAAAACAACCAATTGCTTTTTGTTAGCTGATAATGTAATCTTAATTGGACTGTGGGACTAGATTTCATTTAATTAGTATCTCTTAGCATGCAACTTGTAATAATGGTAGCTACCACATACATTACCTAAACATACATCCAAGCAAAGTTATCCTCATGGTGAATAGCTGACAAACCAACAGAGTTTGCTATCATGTGGAATCAGTACATGAATTATAATCACTCAAATAAAGACAATGGCACACAATTGTAAGCTGATATAATGAGGGAGCAGATGGATCAGGTATTAAGAAATAACTTATATCATAACCTCTGATTATGTAGAGCGTCTTTTATAAAGGAATCGTGTAGGGTATCTTCTAAGAGAGAAGCTATGTCATAATATACAAGTTTAAAAACATTCTATGAAGAATCATCAGATGGTATTCCAAGATAAAGTTTATTTACACTTTTACCTGCTGATGTTGAAATCATATGCATATTTTATGTTCTTTTCAATTAAAATGAGAGAGCTTTTGTCCACTACTTATTGAGTATAATAGCTGAATATGGATAAGTATAGTCTGTCCCAACTGTCTGTGTCTGCATCCGCTCATATTTCTCAGACCCCCATTGCTGTGCAGCATTTCAAGCAGTAATGTTTACGAGAGCAGAAGTGCTCATGGTAGTTGGAGTAACCCTTTAAGTTTAAATGAATCATATACATTCAAAAGGAATTCTCACTACACAAAAGTGTTTATAGCAAACAGAGTTGATTATAATCTTTCAAGTTGATGTCTATGAAAATTGCACAGTAAACATTATGCTTTCTTTAATGCGAATGCTAAATGTCAGTCATCTCCCTCTTCTACCCAGTCATTTCTGATTTAGTAATTGTGACTATTTTTTAGTAATAGGATGTTAACTTAAACAAAAGTGTTTTGTATTGACATTTCAGTGTTATTTAAAGGAATGCGTTAAAGTAATGTAATTTTTTTAGATATTTTGTTTTATTTTTTTCTAAATTTGTTTTAGTGTGTTCCAATATATATTCATACTAAATATATATATATATATATATATATATATATATATATATATATATATATAGAAAAGAGAATTGACAGCACTCCAAGGACTTCTTCATAAAAAATAACTTTTATTATTCCAAATAAAATATCAACGTTTCAGTCTAGCGATTCTAGACTTTCATCAGGATCGCTAGACTGAAACGTTGATATTTTATTTGGAATAATAAAAGTTATTTTTTATGAAGAAGTCCTTGGAGTGCTGTCAATTCTCTTTTCTATATTTTTGCCGATCAAGCACCGGGCATTCAATTGGAGCAAACAGTGAGTGCAGCACCTTTCGAATTTTTTTTTTTTATATATATATATATATATATATCAGTACACAAACTAACACAATTATAAAGTATAGGAAATAGAGGATACATAATGGTTTGGTGTACAATATGAGGGAAATAATACCATTAAGACACTAAATGATAATCATGCAATATGCTAGATAAATGTCGATCCTCCAATCACATGTGACAGATATTCTTCACAGAGTACAAAGTGAATTATATGCAAAAACTACAGACCAGTCATTCTTTTGGTTATAGAAAACAAAGAACACAAGATAGATCTTATTTCCTAATGAAGAAATATAAACAAACCTACAATTATGAATAAATACGAAGAGATGTACAAATCAGTAACAAATACTGAGAAACAAATAATAGATAGATAGATAGATAGATGTGATACATACAACAAAGTCACAAAACAACTTTCAATAAGTTTTAAATTATATTTATTCTTATATAAGCAAACTCAGCCCTATGTACTATTTTTTTCTTAATTTTACTGCAAATATAAATGTGAGGCATGCAAATGTGTTCAGTGACAAGATATAATAAAGTCAATTTTCATCTTGTTAATCCTCATACAGTTAATGAGTTATCAAAACTGATGAGAACATGCAAATCAGGGCCTATGTGGGACTGGGAGGACCAACAATCTCTGTAACAGAGTGCACACAGTCATTCCAGACACATCCTTTGGCCTTGACTCGGACATATTTTAGATTGTGAATAAAGACATATTGGGGGAGATTTATCAAGGCTAAACAGGTGTCATTTTGAATACTCAGAGACATTCTATTGGTTTTGACAGTTATTGATCCTTATTTAGCACCTTATTCTAGAATAAACTACTGTTCTGCCATGACAAATCTCCCCATTGTTACTCAGAATTGTCATAATACGAATGGTCTCTTATCTTGGCAAATATACTTGTAAGTTCAGATCCAGTATTATGTATGGCTAACATTTACCAATACTGATTATAAAGAGCAAAGAACATTAAATGTAGTTATTTGTAAATTAACTTTTTATTCTATAATAGCATTATTTAAATTACATTATTATAAATGATAAAATACTTATAAATATACAAAAAACTTCAATAAGTAGTGCTCCTTATCATGGTGACTACTTTAATAATTTGCTATGTAATTGATTACTAACCCATTGTGGTAAGCAATTAGGGACCGAACTGCCAAGGAAACATTAGAGGTCATAGCAATATATTTTTACTAGAGAAACATGGGATAATTTTAAAACATATTAGTTAAGTAGTGACAGGCACTTTAGCAAGTTACAACTGGCTGGTAAAAGGTAGTAATACATATGCAGATACGTCCGGCCTATACCTGCAGACAGGCATAGGATTTTTGGCGTAAATACATATTTTCCATGTGTAAGCTGCTTTGGCTGTCTAATAAACACCATTCTCTGTCTCTTTTTCTTTTTTTTATCTTGCTCAGAATGTTTTCTATGCCAGTGTAATTGATAAGCTATGACTATTAATACCATTTACACATATCTTTTATCCGATGCAAAAATAAAATAAAATAAAATAAAGACAGCCTCTAATAACTTGAGGGGTAAATATTTACCTTTTATGAGGTGTACATCTTTTCAAGATCTTACTTCTTACCGTTTGTTGCTTCGAACTCCCCTAACTTAGTAACAGTTCTTTAGATTATGCAGTTACAATATATTTACAACATATTATTAGTTACACAAAAGCAAAAATTCCTGTGGACAAATAATCTAATTTCAGCCATCTGTTTGGCGCAAAGCACCGAAGGGCCTAATTAATTTGTGCTTTTCACACGTAAGCTGCTCTTTTTCTTCCTGAGAGGCAGATGTGTCATGCTATGTATTCCACACATGAAAAATGAAGAATGCATTAGACTTGCAAACAAAGTTTATTAGAGGAAAGCAGATGCTTTTGTGGAGTTTCTTTTCACTCCTGGTTAAATTGCTACTGTATGCGATTAATAAAAAGTATACATTATTTGCTATTGAATATATGTTGCATAAAGTTTTGTTGTATGTGTTAATAAATGTACCTAGCAAACCTGGTACCAAAAAATGTGTGGTGGGACCAAACACATTAAAAATACCCATTGTGTAGTATTAAAATAGAGAAAAAATGCTGTTGTACAACAGTAATATGTCTGTCTGTCTGCCTGTCTAGTTAGCTCTATATATTTATCTAAAGTATTTTTTTTTAATTATAGATCAATAATTATAGATTCAATAATTATTAGAATAAAGTAAAGCATCTTACATTAGTTAAAACTGTTACAATGGTTACTGTTGGAAAAAAATCATAAATCTACAAAGGTGATTTCTCCACTGGGGAAGAGCTTCACTGTGCTGGAGACAATATGGAAGCAGGAGACTAGAAAGTAACTCTGAGAGAAACTTAGCTACCATATGGAAAGGGTTTGAATTAATGGGATGACAAACAGAATTTTTGTGTATGTTTGCAGAAATTTGTCACAAAACTGTATAATTGAATGAGAGAATGGGATTTGTAATACTGATAAAGTGACATAAAGGTAATTAAGTTGAACCTAAAAATTAAGTTACACTAGCAGGACGGGTTGAGTTAAGGGTTCATGGAAGGGACTAGAGGGAGAAACTAGTAGTTTGTTTTGGGATTCCACCTTACAAGGGGGTTTTGTTGGGTTTGATATAAGAAATAAATATGTATGAGACAGCCTTTTGAATTTGGCGTAACGTCGATTTTTAAAAGTTGTAGATTTGATGTTTTTAATAGACAATTGGCAAATCAATAGGTTCTTCTTTTAAAAAAAAAATGTGCAGTGGCAATGTTATATATCACAAAAGAATGGATTTTTGAAATCTACTTTGTATAAATAAGAATTCAAATCCTTATAAAACCAGCAAGAAGGTGAAATGAGAGGGAATAATACAGAGTGGAAGTCAAGTAAGGCAGCATGTTTGAGTGACTAAAAAATGGGAGCATTGACAATGACAGAAAATGAACTACAGCCTGGAATAACGATGAACTTCATTTGAAGCATTCTTCAGTGCTTCAAACAATAGCCAACTAGTATCAAATAACTATATAATCATTGAGATAGAAATGGCTGTCAGGGTGAGTATTTTAATAAAAGACATACAGACACATGGACACATCTCATAATAAAGTCAAGTGAGCTACAAATACAGTACAGCAAGTACAGAAAAATAGATACATAAACGTCTCTTGGAATATAATAAAATGCATCTGAATGGCTAGATATTTTAAAATAATCAGAATGTCAGTTTTTTTTCACAGAGAAATTATTTCAAAATACACTACCTACATTAAGAGAAGGTAAAATGTAGAGTTGTTGCTTTTTTCTATGGTTACATCATTTTTATATTATGTGTGGTTTATTTAGTGGTAAATTACTATGAAAGAAAGCATGTAATGCTTTATCTAAGTCAAATTACCATGGTGATGAAGATTTTTCGTGTGTAAATATGTTTAGAAGACTTGTGCATGGTTAGAAAATTTGGCTCGGCCAAAAAAAAAATCCTACAAATTTGTAGGGACACTAACATTTTAGCTGAATGTTGGTTCAGCTCAGAATTGCATTACTGAGATTCCAATTCAGGGACTGAATAAGAAAACAAGGGTACAAAAACGGGCCAATTGGTGTGCTGCAGAATTTATACATAATATATTAAGTTTATATTTTGCAGTACTCTGATAGAAGCATTGAACTGCTATTTTATTTCAAAGATCAAGTGACAAAAAGTAACCAGTAGATAAAAACACAGGAGGAGCAGTAAAATAAATTATAGTTGTAAACGTATATTTTATTCATATATAAAAATGCACGAGAGAGAGTGCGATATTTTTTACTGCTCCTCCTTTTTTTCCATCTATTGCTGTGTGAATAAAAATCAACATTTAGTGAGTGTCTCCAAGCCATCAATTATCTTTTTTATTCCCAACAATTATTTGTCTATGGTTCCATCGGTGGAATTCGAAATCACTTCCTAAAATGTACAGTGGCCGAGCATGTCCACATTGATTTGGGTACATTTCGGCTTGTGGTATTGGGATGTGACTGATCACCTGATCATCCCAAATTTGGCCTGAAACAAAAATCTTTTTTTTAATGATTAGTACATTCTTTTTATATACATACTAGGAAGACCACTAATTATGAAGAAATAGTTATAGACACAGTTTTTGAATTGTGTTTGACAGAGATTGCTTAAGAAACATACAAAATATGACACTTTTTCCAGTTTCTTTTTGTACACAGATGATCACATTTAATGACTATGCACGCTAAGTGGACACAAATAGGCTTAGTCACAAAACTAGAAATTGGGGATAACTGAAAAAAATAATTACCAGTTTTAGGCCAAAATAGTCACATTTTAGGATTATCAGTCTTGCCTGTTACAGCTTGTAATTTTTCTTGCTATTTCTCCATAATTCCTTCTTCAGTGAATAAACCTCTAAGCAAATAATGCAAATATTAAACACACACATCGGTAAATTTTTCACACTGTAAGATGCTCATTTTCCAAGATGGATGCAGTACCTTTGCGAGACTCGGGCACAAACAGGATGAAGGAAGCTTAGTTGTATTAAAGGGTAATTTTGTTGGCAAATACAAAAATGAATACATTAATAAAAAACACTGTTTCTAGATATGCCACCAATTAAAGAGACATACACTTCATTCTGCCCATACTTTCTGTGGCTGTCCAATCACGGTCCTCCCAATGTAGGTCAATGAAAAGTCTTTCCAAGGTAGATGCTCTGTGTAACTGCTGTCTTATAAGTTTAGCTCCACTGAGCTAAACAAACAAGCAGTAAAAGGACCAGCTTTCTGACTGAGAGGGTGTAACTAGGTTAATTTATACACTATCTATTGAAATCTCTAATGACACATAAAGCGTTTCAGCAAGCAAAAGGTGTTTGGAATTAAAATATGTTTAATCACCAACCTTTCTGCAACAAAGCACCAATCTCTTTACAAAATAATAAAATTGGCTAGGCAACTTGACTACTCATGTTTTGAATACAAAAAGAGAGCTTCAGGTGCAAAACATAAATGTCGTGACACTGATGTAACAAAATAGGCTAGGTGGATAACAATGTAAACAAGAAAAAATGAGAAATAGTCTGAGAAAGATATGGGACCAAGACTCAGTTTGTCACCACCTTAAAATTGTAAGCCATTTGTTTAACATGACTAGCAATAAATAAATTAAAGCAAAACACCTTGATTCAATATGACATTCAATGATGTTTCAGTATGCCACAAAAAATAATAATAATAATAAAAGAAACCCCAAATTAGTGAATTATTATTATTATTATTATTATTATTATTATTATTATTGCCATTTATATAGCGGCAACAGATTCCGTAGCACTTATGAATTATGTGTTGTAAAACAGTGAATTTGAGTGATTTAAAAGAGGGAACCAATAAGTCTCAAAATGTAGATTTAATAATATTCTATATTTCAGTAAGTCTTCAATTATATTATTACAATCAATGAATATCACCAAACTCGATTTATATATTTGGAGGATACTTAGATGTTGATTAGAATATCGAGCATATTAAAGTCTAATTGTATTGTAAAGGTATATTATTCTCAGCAATCTAATTTTTAAACAGTATAGCAAGATAGATAGTAGATTTTAGGGATAAATAGTAAGTTTAGAGGGTACCTAAACTTTGATTAGACTATCGATCAAATTAGAGGTTACTTGTATCCAAAGGACTACTTGTAACCACTTAATTATCAGCAAGATGGTTTTAAAACAGTGGAGCAAAGTAGATAGTGTGTGGAAGGTCTCAGTTTTATAGGTTAGGTTCCTGTGTGTTAGACTAATAGGCTGTATTAGAAATAGAGTAACTTATGGACAAAATTTTGTCAGAATCCATGATTATAGTACCAGTTCACCATTTACTGGTAACCCCACCAGGTATTTGTTCAGGATTTGATCTGATATACTGGTGACAAAACTCATGTTTTTTGTTTATGGATTTTGCTGTTTGCTGCTTTGCTTTCCTACTATCCATATTTCTGTATATATCCATGCTATTTCTGACCGGTATCATTATGGAATCATGGAAAGTGAAGAACCCAATCTGAAATCCAAAGGTAGCATTTCTTTACCCAGAATTAATCCTATTGAAACAAAGGATTTTATTCTTAAGCATATCACACAACACGGTAAATGTATTAAGGCAAAACAGGTTCTATTCTAAAGCAAAGTGCTATATGTTCAAGAACGTTACTTTGATTTTCATGACGATTTTTCCTAATTTAGCAATTTGCTCTAGAATGGGACATATTTTACTTTGCTAATTCTCCCCTTCACACCTTATTTAAAAGTTGCAACACATTCTGTATTTCCTTTAAGACAAAGAACAAGAAAATGTTAAAAAAAAAATGTCCCACCGATAAATAATACATTCACTAAAACAAAAATGCTGATATTTTTTTTTCATGTTTAAATTCTGTGAATGATTATAGTTCTGGGAACATCTGTCAATCCATGTGTTCTTTCTTAGCTATTATACCTTAGAGATAGATTTATTATTTCAAAACACTTTGCAATCCCAATTTCCCATACACCTGTCTGTGTGTAAACACCTTTAGGCATCACTGGCTGAAGCAGAAAATGCCCATTTGCCAGACCTGGCTTCTGGAAAAAGAAGTTTACATTGCAGATTAATCACACAAAATATGTTTAGTTCAGTGACAGATTGCATTTACACCTGTGAGACAGTCTCCAAAGAAGATGGAACCACAGATGCTTTGGTACATTACAAATTGATTCCAAAATGATATGGAACAACCTAGGCAATTTAGGCCAGCAAGTGCATCTGAACTCTTGTTTTGAGAAATATTCTGACACATTCATATTTCATTAAATTTTTTTTTTTACAAAATGTACTGGTCTAATTGCAGTAAAATGTGTGGTTACTCATTCACATATTGTCTTTAAATAAAATCAAGATAAGAAAAACACATATACAGAAGTCACAATATATAAGAGATAGAGAGAGAAATATGTGAAATCACTTTAATCTATTAGCATCAAGTTCTTTGAATAAAATAAATGGATATGTAGCTGACATACACAATGAGTCTAAGCCTGGAATTATATGTATCCATTGCAATTTAAGGTTACCCAACAACTCAGTACATTTTTGGAATTTTAATTTCTTAATCGATCCATTACAAATTGGTCCATTACTAAAATATTGCCTGTGTGGTATAACATAGTTCAGATTAAGCAATATCTGTATATATTTCCCCTTGTAATGTTTCAAAAATTATTATTATAAGAATATCATAAAAACACAAATATACATTTTGTAATATGTAGTAGTAAAGTTGCTTAGCATAACTGTACTTACTGTATGTGGCCATTGTGTCATCTCTGCACATTCTGGTGGAATTATTAGAAAGCTACTTTGGCATAAATTACATCAACTTAATTTTCAAATACCCTTAATTAAGGTAGTTATATAGTATTTCATATTGCATTTGATTTACTGAATTCTACATAAAATGCATGTATGCTTCTATGTAGAGATGTCGCGAACATAAAATTTTCCGATCGCGAATGGGTGAACCGGGCGAACTGCCATAGACTTCAATAGGCAGGCGAATTTTAAAACCCACAGGGACTCTTTCTGGCCACAATAGTGATGGAAAAGTTGTTTCAAGGGGACTAACACCTGGACTGTGGCATGCTGGAGGGGGATCCATGGCAAAACTCCCATGGAAAATTACATAGTTGAGTCTGATTTTAATCCATAAAAGGAATAAATCACCTAACATTCCTAAATTGTTTGGAATAACGTGCTTTAAAACATCAGGTATGATGTTGTATCGATCAGGTAGAGTAAGGGTTATGACAGACCAAACTCCCCGTTTAACGCACCGCAAACAACTGCAAACTCCCCATTTGCACAAGGTTGGATACCAAGCTAGCCATGTCCTGTTCCTTGTCCTCACTGATGACAACATCATCATCATCACACCGTATGTCCATGTGTGTAATGCTGCCTGACTGAGACATATCCCTGTTATCTACATCCTCAGGCAATAATGGTTGCGCATCACTCATTTCTTCCAACTGATGTGTAAATAACTCCTCTGACAGATCAAGTGAAGCGGCTGTGGTGCTAGTGTTGGTGGTGGCGGCAGGCGGGCGAGTGGTAACTTGAGAGGTGCCCGAAGCTAAGCTGGAGGAGGATGGTGCGTCAAGGTTCCGAGCGGAAGCTGTAGAAGATTGGGTGTCCTGTGTTAGCCAGTCAACTATGTCCTCAGAACTTTTCGAGTTCAGGGTACGTGGCCTCTGAACACTGGGCATTATTCTAGGGCCATAGGGAATCACAGCACCACAACCACGACGGCCCCTGCGGGGTGGCCTGCATCTGCCTGTCATTTTTTTTTCGATTAGGGGTACTATGCGTGCAAGCTACTGTGACAACAGATATGAGTGGCACTGTGCACTGGCAGAAGTTGGCAGAGTAGACGCTGTAGGCCTGACACACGCTTGCAGACAACTAACTGCTATTCAATCTATTACAGTCAAAATTGTATTTTTTTTAAAATGTACACTACTGTTACACCAGATATGAGTTGCACTGGTGTGACACTGTGCCCTGGCAGGCCCTGAAACGCACACATGTGAAGGAAACTGACTGCTATTATATTACAGTCAAAAAAGTTTTTTGTTTTTTTTAAATGCAAGCTATTGTAACACCAGATATGAGTGGTGGCACTGGGCAAGTGGGAACAGTATACGCTGTGAGCCTGACACACATGCTGGCAAGCAGGCAACTGCAATTAGATTACACAGGAAAAAAAAAGCAAACTGATGTTCTAGCCCTAAAAAGGGCTTTTTGGGGTGCTGTCCTTACAGCAGAGATCAGATGACTACACTAGCCTAGCTATCGATTTCCCTATTAAATCAGCAGCAGCTACACTGTCCCTCCTCTCACTAAGAATGCAGCTTCCAGGGGGCGGGGCCTAGCTGTCATGGAGGAAAGACGCACTTCGTGTGAGCTCCCTCAATATCTCACTTTAAGCTGCTATCAACAAGCGAATTTCACCCCAGAAGGGGATGACCCAGCAATGTTGCTCCTATCTGACCGACCCGACATGCTTAATAGCGGTCAGCAACTCGACAGAGTCTTACTTACCTCCGCGTGGCAAGTGTGGCCTGGTGCTCACCGGGCGGGAGAGGCGGCCGATCTCCCGATCCTGGGATGCCCAGGAGCAGCAACTTCCCCGCAGGAGCTCCGTTACACCCCCTCGGACCGGTGGGGGTTATCCCGGTCCACCCCTGAGAGGCTGTCTGGAGCTAATGGACGCACAGAGCATAGCCGCCCAGGCTGACATACTCATCTGCGCCTCTCCCAATATGGCGGCAGCCGTGTGTCCTCCTGGTACCAGCAAAGCGTGGCAGGATATTGAGTCTAAGCTGGACAGACTCTTTAACCCCTTAAGGACCAAACTTCTGGAATAAAAGGGAATCATGACGTGTCACACACGTCATGTGTCCTTAAGGGGTTAATCAATTTTGGAAGCAAAGCAGTCCCCATTAAAATCCACCAACGCAAAATGCATCGAAGATGGGATCAGATGCACAAACAGAAATGCAGAGCCTGCCCCACATCAAGCACTCGCCTCCACCTTAAGCCACCACAATCCCGCACCGGACGTGAAGCACCACCGGGACAGATCCGACCACCCGACAAAACAAGCTCAAGCCGCGAACCCGGCACTCAGCCAGAGACTTGCCTTTGTTGTTCCAGGTATCAAGGACTCCCACGGTCTGCACCTGGCGCCCAGAAGGGATTGGATAAGCACAAGCAGTAAACAGCAGCCTGCCAAGCATGTCTCACTATAGCCGATCCTCCACACCATGCCTTTGATCACATGAACTGCTCTCTGCACATTAACTAATCGTAAAGTAGCAAGCGTTTAAACATGTCATTATTTCAACTCCTAAAGAGTTTATTGTCGTAGTTCCTTACATGCCTTTACCTTAACTGTTCATGTATTATGTTATTCACTAGTCTCATCTCATGGGGCGACTCACACTTGATTTATAACTATTGGTGGAGCTGCTGATATAAATACACAGTTGATAACGTGCAAGCTACACCCTAAACATGACAGCCATCTTTCACAACAATGTACTGCTATATACTCATACCCTCAGTGCAACTAGCCATGATATACGCACGTTCAGCCTAGCATGCTCAAATATAACACACTTCTGTCTAAAAAAAAAACTACTAAAAAAAAAGAATGCAGCTTCAGAATGAATCTCAAATGGATGCTGTCCAGGAGGTGGGTGGGTCTGGGAGGGAGGGTCTGCTGCTGATTGGCTGGAATGTGTCTGCTGACTGTGAGGTACAGGGTCAAAGTTTACTCAATGAGGACGAATAGGGGGCGGACCGAACATCGCATATGTTCGCCGTCCGTGGCGAACGCGAACAAGCTATGTTCGCCAGGAACTATTCGCCAGCGAACTATTCGGGACATCTTTACTTCTATGCTAATATTTGGGATTATTATTATTATTATTATTATGTTATTATTTATATAGCACCAACAAATTCCCCAGTGCTTTACAGTGGGTGGACGAACAAACATGTAGTTGTAACCAAACAAGTTGGACACACAGGAACAGAGGAGTTGAGGGCCCTGCTCAATGAGCTTACATGCTAGACAGAGTGGGGTAAAGTGACACAAAAGGTAAGAATAGTATTAGACTAATGACAGTTGCAAGAGAGGAATCAGTTGGAAGCTATTAACAGTTTAATTGATACGCTTTGTTGAAGAAGTGGGTTTTTAATGATTTTTTTAAGGAGTGGAGACTGGGTGAGCATCTAACGGAGGAGTGAAGTGAGTTCTAAAGGAACGGTGTAGTCCTTGAGAAGTCTTGAAGGTGAGCATCAGAGGTGGGAGTACGGACAGAATTTAAAAAGCAAGAAACAGAAAGATAAAACATGGGAGGTGCAGGCGGACAGGAAGATGAGCCACGCCGCCGCATTCATTATGGACTGTAACGGCACAAGCTGGGATCACGTCAGACCACTGAGAAGTGGATTACAGTAGTCAAGGCGAGAAAGACAGTGGAATGGACCAGCACCTTAGTCGCATCTGGCGTTAAGTAGGGTCGGATGCGCGCAATGTTTTTTAGATGGAAGCGGCAGGATTTGGCGATGGACTGAACATGAGGCATGAAGGAGAGGTCGGAGTCAAAGAGATCAGCTAGGCAGCGATACCACAGTATCTCTTAAATATTATATCTGCCAATATTTATGCAAACGATTAATAAAATGCTAGTTCAGTAGTGCAATATACCCATGGATAACTATAGATAGGGGTCAAAGGTTATTTATATATCCACATAATAAAATGAATGAAAGTTACTTATTCCTATGATTATTTCCCAAATGAAAGTGATGAATTTAATATAAAAGCTAGATTCATGATGATGTACTCAGAATGTTTTGAAACCCTGTATATTTTGGTTCCTTTTACACTTCATTGTAACTAGTTGTAACTAGGAAATTCTCAGATATGAAAAGAAAATGTATGTATGTTCTATAATGATTGTATTGCCAAGTAAAAATTGCTTATGCTTTTGTAAAGTCTTCAGGAACTAAAACTAGTATAAACCACAAAATTATAAATTCAAGTTTTAATGATGTTTATTTAAATACATAGTTCCTAGGTTTTGCAATTTATTGCTCAAAGTGTTTGGTATTATATGAAAGATGAAAAAAAATAAAGTAAAAATAAAAAAAATCTCTTGTAGATAGGATTACATGTGGATAAAACTCAGATAGAAAATCCCAAATGGAAACTACTTTTTTTTATTTTACAATGTTGTCATAAAAAGCTGCCAAAGTATGGTTTATTTTATACACTAACCGACTACAAATGAGACAGCTTAGGTTGACAGTGAACTGATAGAAAGGTCAGGAAAAGAGGCATCTCTAGTGGAATAAAAACATTAAGTCATTCGTACAAAGGTCACTTAGCTTTACTTGTATAAGCCTTAATCATCCATCTGACAAGGGCAACTAGATATTGATCATCTGACCAATCTCAGAAATCACAAGTAGAGCTTGATAAAAGTAAGGGAAAATGTACAGCTAGACTTCACCATTTCTTTTTAATCTAATGTGAATTCTGCTAGGCATGTGGTTTTCTATAATCTTGTCCATTATTCTCATGTCATATATAATTTCCCTACACTGAGGGTAAGGGATCTTCAAGAAGGCTTCATACAAGTTTTTGAATTCTATTTAAACTGTTGACCTATTTTCAAATAATATATATAATTATGTATAGAAAAAAAAAGAGTACGGCAGAAGAAAAATGTATGTGTGTGTGTGTGTGTGTGTGAAGTGTGTAATCTTACTTACAATTTTTGGAGCATTGTACTTGTTCCATGTAATCAGAGTAGGTGATGTAGTCCCCACCAAGGATGATGTATACAGGATCCAGTTTATGGTGTAAAAGTATTCCTCCTGTATAGACAAGAAAGATATACAGCCAGATGTAAAAGATGAGTCCTTACAATAAAAATGCTCTCACTCGTGTGTGCTGCTTTACCCGTTAGTTCCTGTATTTACTGTATGAAGTAAGCAGTATATTTACATGTGCATATATATATAATGCTGTATGTTATTACTAGTGCTTGTATGAAGGTCTGTAACATGTGAATGGAAATGTTGTACTTCATTTTTTTTTCTACCTTGATGATATCATGCATACTACACTATTGAATTCTTGTTGTTTCTATGTTTCTCTATTGAGGAATATAACACCAAATAAATTGAGATAATTTGTGAAGATCTGGACATGTATAATTATAAAAAATATGGTTGTATGTAAATGAGAGTATTTCAATACACATATCAGTTAAGTGCAACCTGGTTTTCATTTGTTTGGACATTATCATTTTTTTAAGATGTTTTTTAATGTGCAAGAGTGTGTGCATTTTTACTGTATGATTAGAATTATTATTATTACTATTATTAGATAAACAACAAGGTATTTCTCAGTTGTAGGCAAATTATATAGCCAGAAAGAGTGAAGAGGAAATTAGGGTGATGATAATATGAGCTTATAGTCTATAGGAAGATGGTATAATTGCACAAAAGAATCGTGCAATGTGTTAAGAAGGTAAGAGAAAAGAATGTGAGATTAAAAATGAATAATAAAATAAGCTCTCTATGTACTATTATTATTGATTTTTCCTGTGCTAACAAAGTAAAGAATTAATCAAGTACTAAACATTTTTAAATATTTTTTTAATTGGTGGTTTGTTTATTGTATTTTGCTATTCTAAGAATAATAGCTATAATACATAAATATCACCTGTGTACAAAGTATTACAAAAATAAGATGAATTAATTACAAATGTGTTTACATTTGCTCTTTTGGAACTCTTTTAAATGCCTATATAGTAGTTTGGCAGTTTTGGAGTTAATTGTTGCTTACAAATCGGATACAAATTTATATGTTTTTGCCTTAAGATAAATATGCATCAATTATTTACCCTAAATGACTTCTATTTTACAATTTACTAAACTCTTCAAATGCTTAGTAATATACAATGACATGGTTTTTGGTAGTAAAGTGGGAATTGCTTTGAATTCAAAGTAAAATAAACATTTATGGCTCAAATAACTGAATTGAAAACATAACTGACTTGGAGAATGCTTCCGATTTATATTATTTACATTTACTTTAAATTCCCAAAATTGTAATAATGGATTTTGCTAAAGTTGTGCTTATAAACCCAAAAGTTAACATATTACCATCAATTATGAATAATAACCATTTTTTTCCCCTTTTTATGCATGTATAACTTTATTAGACTTAATTAGACAAAAGACTGCTGGGGGATAACATTTTGATGCCTTCAATAAAATATGGTTAACTGTTAAACCAATGGTACATGCATAATGGGTTCTAAATCTGTAGATCTATCTTAGTCTTTCTGTGTCTTTATGTTTCAGTTTGTGTGTTTGTGTCAGCTATACCTTGTGCCCAGTGTCACCCTCACATCATTAGTCTGGTTCTTACTGGATGCTCCACTCTCACATTCTATATTTGATGCAAGCAAGCATGTCTCACATTCTATTTTTGATGCAAGCAAGCGTGTGCTCTTGTATCCTTAGCTATTATGGTACTAGCCACATTTATTCATGCCACTATGAGTCCTCAGTTACCACACAGGGTTGAGTCATTTCTGCAAAATTTAACATTATAGGCCTAGGCCCTTATAAAGCCTTAATTTCCACTGGTTCATTGCCTGTTCATGTTTCTTACCATTAGAGTTTGTCTTTGGTTTATCATAGTGTTCCTTAATTATGTTTTCCTGGTCCAGCTTGTTCTTTGACCATCCCTGCTTGCTGCCTGCCCTGACCTTAGCTAGTCTAACATAGCTACTTTCTAGAATTATTACCTAGGCTTGTTTGCCAGATTTTTTAGTTACACCATGTGGTGTTTTTGTCTCATGTTAAGCCCAGTGACTCTAAGGATTGGCAATACTTCTTTCTTTCCATATCTATGTGTAGATTTGCAGTTATGGATCCTATTCCTAGCTAGTAGCCTAACAGTTTGTCATTCTTTCAATATGAGTATGAATTTAGTTTTGTACGAGCTGTGGGGCTGCCCGCAGCAGAGGCGCCAGGCAGATTACATAGCTCGCACATGCAGCGGCTGGTGGTAAAGTGGCAAAGTTTCAAAAGCCAGCTTCAAGTAAGGGAGGTGGGGGCAAAGGTAAATATGCAATTGGGCACAGCTAAATGGGCAGTGGGGACAGAGTTAAATGCATCCTGAACTCGCTGCCCAGTTACTGAAGCATACTAAGGAGTCTATGCTTTCTCAGAAAGTAGATACCAGGGACTGTAGTGCCTTCACTCCCCTCCCAGTGTCCATAAAGAAAAGTGTGTGTGTGTGTAACTGTCTGCCTGGAACTGCACATGTGCCTTTCTGCTTGTAATTGTGTCTGCCTTTGACTGTGTGTGAGACTGCCTGTAACTGAGTGTGTGACTGTCTGCCTGTAACAGTGAATCTGTCTGCCTGTAACTGTGTTTGTTACTGTCTGCCTGTAACTGTGTATGTGACTATCTGCTTGTAACTGTGTATGTTACTGTCTACCTGTGACTGTGTATGTGTGTGTGTGTGTGTGTATGTGTGTGAGACGGGATGCCAATAACTATGTGTGTGTGTGTGTGTAACTGTTTGTGTGACTGTCTGCCTGTAACAGTGTGTGTGACTGTCTGCCTGGTACTGTGATTGTGTGAGTGACTGCAACTGTATGTGGCTGCCAATAACGGTGTGTGGGAGCATGTGCCTGGGACTGTGTGCATGTGGCTGTATTTGACAGTATAAGTCATTATCAGACTGGAGCAGTTTAAATGGAGTCCAAGAAAAATGGGATTATTTAAAAGCTGCATTACTGAAGGCAATTGCAAATTACATTAGGCTTGTAAGTAAGAGCAAAAAGTTAAAGAAACCACTGTTGTACTCCACAGAAGTGGCCAAAATAGTAAACAACAAAACGTTAGTGATTAGTGATTATAAAAAAAAAAAAAACAGAGTGAGGAAGATAGACACATCAATAAGATTAGGCAGAAAAGGGCTAAGCAAGTTATAAGAGCTTCCAAATCACACACAAAAGAGAAAATAGCACAGTCAAAAAGGGGACAAAACATTTTTAGATACATAAATGAGAAAAGGAAAGTAAAACAAGGATTAGTTAGATTAAAAACAAAAGAAGGAATGTATGTAGAAGAGGATAAAGGTCTAGCTGCCTCAATGAATATTTTTGTTCAGTATTTACTAATGAAAATGATGGAAAGGGGGCTCAATTAGTAAAAAGGACAAATGAGTCATTTGTTACATGTGAGTTTACAGAGGAAGAGGTTCTATTTCAACTGTCAAAAGTAAAGACAAATAAGTTGATGGGGTCTTATGGAATACACACAAAGTTATTAAACGAGCTTAGTGGTGTATTAGCAAAACCATTAACGGATTTATTTAACCAATCATTGTTAACGGGAGTAATCCCAGAAGATTGGAAATTAGCGAATGTTGTGCCCATTCACAAGAAGAGTAGTAGGGTGGAGTCAGGCAACTAACGGCCAATAAGCCTTACTTCAGTAGTGGGGAAAGCAATGGAAACCATGTTAAAGGACAGAATTGTTGAACATCTAAAATCACATGGATTTCAAGATCAGAGACTACAGGGGTTTACTTCAGGGAGGTCATGCCAAACTAATCACATTGATTTTCTTGATTGGGTAACTAAAATAATGGATCAGGGTAGTGCAGTAGACATTGCTTACCTAGATTTCAGTAAGGCTTTTGACACTGTTGCACATAGAATACTTATTAATAAACTTAAATCTTTAAGTTTGGATTCCACTATTGTTAAGTGGGTTAGGCAGTGGCTGAATGACAGGCAACATAGGAGTATATTTGAAGCATGGTCTTGTTACCAGTGGGGTACCTCAGGGATCTGTAATTGGACCTATTCTCTTTAATATTTTTATTGGTGATTTTGCAGAAGGTCTTGATAGTATGGTATGTCTTTTTGCTGATGATACTAAGATATGTGACAGGTTTGATGTTCCAGGAGGGATAAGCCAAGTTGAAAATAATTTAGGTAAACTTGAAAAATGGTCAGAGTTGTGGCAACTGACATTTAATGTGGATAAGTGCAAGATAATGCATCTTGGACGTATAAACACAAGGGCAGAATATAGAATATTTGATAGAGTCCTAACCTCAACATCTGAGGAAAGGGATTTAGGGGTGATTATTTCAGATGACTTAAAGTTAGGCAGACAGTTTAATAGAGCAGCAGGAAATGCTAGTAACATGCTTGGTTGTATAGGGAGAGGTATTATCAGTAGAAAGATAGAAGTGCTCATGCCATTGTACAGAACACTGGTGAGACCTCACTTGGAGTAAAGTATGCAGTACTGGAGACCATATCTCCAGAAGGATATTGATACTTTGGAGAGAGTTTAGAGAAGGGCTACTAAACTGGTTCATGAATTACAGGATAAAACTTGCAAGGAAAGGTTAAAGGAACTTAACATGTATAGCTTGGAAGAAAGATGAGACGGGGGGATATGATAGAAACATTTAAATGCATAAAGGGAATTAACACAGTAAAGGAGGAGACTATATTTAAAAGAAGAAAAATTACCACAACAAGAGGACATAGTCTTAAATTTGAGGGGCAAGGATTTAAAAATAATTGCAGGAAGCATTACTTTACAGAGTGGGTATTGGACACATGGAATATCCTTCCAGCTGAGGGAGTTTAAGCATGCATGGGATAGGCATAAGGCTATCCTAGGTATAACATAAGTCCAGAAACTAATAAGAGTATTTAGAAAATTGGGCAGACTAGATGCGCCGTAGGGTTCTTATCTGCCATCACATTCAATGTTTCTATGTTTCTATGTATATGTGTATAACTGTTGTGCATCTGACTGTGAGACTATGTGCTTGTAACACTGCAAAAATACATACCTACATTCACATGTGGGCCAATATGATTTTTTTAATCTGAAATAAATATCTATCAAAAAGCTCACACACAATCAATACACACATATTTCTCACACAATCTATGCACCCATGACAAATATCACACATGAAGGCGGAGGCGAAGACCAGATTCCCAGCACACTGGGCCTCCAGAGATTAGCATGCCCCCGTCGAGCAATGTATCAACAAGGAAGAGAGAATTAATATATATTTTTTTTTTCTTATAATTATTAATTTAATAAAGCACTATACGTGGAGGAGAAAATGTGACCAGGGAAGGGTATTTTGAAGATTTTTCACACAGGTTGCCTAAATGCCTAAGGCTGGCCCTGAGCATATGCATGTTTCAGTACATTTAAAATGGTTAATTTACATGTATGTGTGCCATAAGTGTTTTTGCATGTTTTAGCCTATATGTGACAATAGATATCAAACTGTCTATGCACATGTGCTAAACTCTTCTTGTGTTTCTGTGTACTTATTATTTCACTAAAATAATATTGAATTATGTGAAGTACTAAAACTAGTTGCATAATATCAAAAACAAAAAATATGACAATAGTATGAATACAAAGAAAAAGTAGGGATGCAAAATGAAAGATAAGCAATTCTAAGGTGTAGATATAAAAATATATACAACCTTGTATTGATGAAGTGAGCGATATCTATATAGAAATAAATAAATCGCATATAGTGTATTACAGAACCAAAATGTTATAACACGCAAGATGATTGTAGTAACTCACAAGATTGTGATGTAAAACAGGCCCATCATCCTCAGTCAGGCAGGATCTTCAGTATAAGAAGTAAACAGATTCTTCTATAGACTTGGAATAAAAGAGACCAAATGATAGTGCAGACAGAAATTATATATAATAGATTTAATATACAAATGCACTTACAAAAGGATCCAAGTAAAACAGCATAAAAACCACACTCAGGTGGTATCAACAGCATCAAAGTAAGTCCCCAAGTGATGTAATCCGACGCGTTTCGTCTAGTCGACTTCCTCAGGGATTATGCTCGTTCCGTTCTGGGGTCGCCATTTAAATCTGCCGCCGAAGATGCCGCGATGTGATGCACCTGTGTGTGTTTCTCTTTCTGTGCGTCTCAGCCTGGAACGCACTGAGTATATCCGGCGTCATTTCCGGTTCCGGTTTAGCGATAGAAAAAACTTCTATGCGTTTCATGCTGGAACGCATTGGCAAAAATGGGAACCCCTCGTACAGAAAACCACTACATAGTTATATTAAAGTGTCCCAGAATGTCCCTTAAAAAATATGACAACACTGAAATGGACAAAAGCTTAGAGAAACTCAGTAGCCTACCCTTCGGTACATCCCCGCTCAGGTCTTAAAATCATTTTTGCTCACTTGTTCCAGTACATAGAGAACATATATAAAACATATCAGACTGGTTCCACCCATACGGCAGTCCAGAGCCGATATGCCAGCAAGTTCTCTCTGCATGAGAGTTGCATGTAATATATATTTCTGTATTCATAATGTACTTTTCATGTTGCATAATAGTTTATTTTACAAAAGTATATAATACATAGATGAGTTGAGAAATACAATAATGTTCTCTACCTCACCAGATGGGTTGCTATGCATGAACAAATGTACATCTTGATTACACACTGACAATAAGATATCATCACCTTAATGATCCTAATGTTCTGTTTCTTTGTTTTCCTAGGATCTTCTTTTAATTTTAATTTTCCTGCCTTGTGCTTCATGACAGTGAGATATTTGTTTTACAAAATATGGAGCAGATGGACAGCAAGCCTTACCAGCCTTTATCGAAAGTGAAGCATGAAATGGATCTTGCTTATACAAGTTCTTCGGAAGACAGTGAAGATGAGCAGAAGCCTAGACAATCTTACAATTCAAGAGAAACTCTTCAAGAATGCACCCAGGAAATAAGACTTAACTATAACAGCCATAGTAGCAGGAAGAGAAAGGCTGTTGAAGAGGCGAATCAAGGTAATATACATGACTAATTATCACAATGGCTCATATTCTTGCCAGTTACAATGAATGTATTACAAATTAAAGTTTTCAGTTTGCCATTCATTTTGACCACTTATTCCGTCTTCGGTATTAAACATTAAATGTGACCCCTTCAAATAATTTAAAACAAGCAGTCTGTTCTCCATGATTATTTACATTGATAATTCTGAGAACAGCATTGGAGTTAAATAAAAATACTAAGAAAAAAAAATCTTATGTTTATGCATTATATTTTACACACTATTTATTTTCTCTTTTTGAAATTAAGCATATTGCAGTGATGCCTATTTTTGTGTTTGTAAGGTATATTGCCACGGCTCCACCTAGCGGCATGCACATTGCAGATTCCAAAATTACATTTTTGGTTTTATGTTACTTTGGGACACATAATTTATCTTAATATACAAATGATGTAATGCTGCATATTTGAGGATATGGTAAGAATTTTTTTGGGGAACTCAAATATTTTGTTCATAGGGATAGGTGAAACAAATCAGTTGATACTGAAGAATAAATTAAGAAGAAACAGCAATGAGTTTCTAAGAGGGATAAAATAAGATAAAATCTGATGAAAACACAGGAAAACAGAAAAAAGAATGAAGGATTGAGTGTGGATATGTACTTATAGAATAAGTAAAAAATAATATGATGGTGGAACCAGAAGGAGGACAAGGATGGGGAAGAATGAAAAAAAGTTATTGGGCAAGCAATACGTATTTTCTTTTACAAGTTAACGTTAAAAGTCACTCATGAATGAGTCAGTTTCATTGAAAAAAGTAATGTCAAAATAACCAAAAAAATAGCTTAATAAAATTATAAAAATCTTCACACACTTAATAACACTTTATCTATATAATGTGAAATAAACACACACTTATTTGATGTTCTAAAGATTATAAAAATGCATTAAAATATAAGAGATATGTATTATTCTTAATTAGGATGATGGCTAGAGGTAAGTTTAGAGGTAAAGTGATGGGGAGGCTGTATTGCAGAAATAGAACTTGCCTTGAGAAATTCTTTAGGTGAAAATTAACAGTATGGTTGCAAACAGTGGACATTAGAAGGTGACCAACAGATGGAGTATCTATGAACTGGTGAAAAAAAAATATTTTGTGCAGTTGATAAGACAGGATATTGGAAGCCAATGCAAGGATTCACAGTGGGGTGAGGTGAGAGAGAGGTCATGATAAAGGAAAATACGACTAGCAGCAGAGTTCCTTTCAAACTGTAGTGGGGCAATAGAGACTCTGGACAGACTTATTAGAAGAGCGCTACAGTAATCAATGCAGGAATTTAGCATGATTTAAGAGACACAATATCAGTTCATATAATGCTGTAACATATAACAAAAAACAGCAAAATAAGATCATACTGCAAAAACTTTATAATATGTCCCTATCCTTTGTAGAGTAACTTATATAAAAACAGAACCACTAATTAAGGTAATAAACTTGTATAGGGGATGTTGATCATTCATGAACTACCTCCTTGCCTGTTGTAGGTCACAAACACTGATTATTTTGTTATATACCTACTCCCTAAGCTACAAAATGGTTTATTTAACATTCACACTTGGTTTGGTTTTACGCTTCAGTGGTTTTATTAGGATTTTCTGTAATTGCTTATATGTTTTATTTTTATTATTATTATTTTTGAGAAATGTACCTGTTATTTTATTTTTATAATATTATAATAATATTTTTTTTTTATTATACCTACTATACAAACACACTACCCAAAATGGTAAAAGCTGTGTGGTCAGTATAAGAAAATCATCAAAGTATAGATATATGTAATTGGATGGAATGGATACCGGTAATAGACCCAAAAATGGAGCATACCGCTCAGAACCAAAGTTGTAGCCCAACAATATTTATGGTAATTCACTTACTTATTGTGTCACACTACCATACAATAAATGTTAAATGTTAGATACTCCAAGGCTTTTTTCACAAAGGCCAATAATATCTATAATGTATCAAATATTGTACATAACTGTTGTGGTGTCCTATTATGAAAGGTAGTATTCAGATTGCTGAAAATATAAGATCAATGAGGATAGTTATTAAGTGTTTTTTAATATGATTAATAAATACAAAGTAACACTTTGTACTTCCTGATTTTATTTATTTTCCCACTCTGGCAGCTCCCCTCCAAGATTCCATAGAATTAAACACATTTTTGTAAACTTACACTTACACCAAATTTATTTATTTTGTGTGTAAATCTCCGTTGATAATTTGATGTTGTCTCTATCAAGCATATGTTAAGTATTGTTTAATGCAATGTTGTGTTGTTTGTCAGCACATTTTTTTTATCTTAATATCAATATGGAACTTCAGAATTTTATAACCTCTTGATCTAAAAATAATAATACTCATATTCTTAATGATACAAAGATACATGAGAACATTTTAATATATTATGACAAATGAAGAAGAATATGGTAGAGGAGAATTGAACTAGCCATTAGATAAAGAGGCATTCGGCTGGGTGAGAATCACCTTTCATACATTTTCATAACCATCATTGGACAATTGTATGGATGCCATATGCACGTCTTCTCATTATCTACAATGTGATTGAAAGAAAAGCATCATCAAATATTTTCGCAGACATGTATGGTCTTTAAAAATAAAATGCATCATTTTAAAAACCTCATAATTTCTTCTTTTTTTAATAACACTTTGTGGTTTCCAAGATATTGTAGTTCTGATTTATAACTTTGAGAAGAAAAATGACCACTCCATTATAAAGCAGTGTTGAACTGTATCCATTTGTCACTTTAAGGTCATATCATTAAAGACAATTGATTGATGTGCTCCAAATGTGACTCTACTATGCCTTCAACTACAATTTTCACATTTACATGTGCACTTGGATCTGCTATCCATACATATGCATATTTTTGCGTAATTCCTGGTCTGCGAAATAGTATCATGAAATATGTGTAACGGCACATTACATCTAGAATAGAACATTATGTTCTGGGTTTTGAATTCTGCATATGGTCAATGCAAATGTAGCTTTAGAAATCATGCAAGCGACTACAATAACAATTTAATAGGAGAATTGGAATTCAGAGTTACAATGACCGATATGAATCAGAATAAGCCAATTTTCTAATGTCTTTCAAGTCTTTGTGGTTTAGTTTAAGTGACTCTGAATATTATGTATTCCAGGAGATTACCACTTTGAAGAAATATTTTAACATGTAATAAAATATGTTCTTTCTTTTTCAAAGCATTGACATGTTCTCACCTCAGTTGACTTTAACAAAATACATAGATGGAGACACTTCACAACTTCACTGGTATTCTTTAAAAAATATTTTATCTACAAATCCAGTCAACAGTAGAGATCTAAATGTAATATATTTATAGATATTTTCCATTAAAATGTAAAGAAAAGCAGAATATTTTTTAATGATTAATTGTCACTTTGCAGATATTTACTTGAAGATTGAAAGAGCCACTTTCTCCTACTATAGTCTGGAAGGCACATAAATGTGTAATTATAGGGATCTACTAACACTAAAGCTTTATATACAATTCATGCAGGCTCTCTTGCAGGAAATTTGGTAGTTGAAGGGCCACTCCCTTGCTCTATGTAATAAATTAGCAGAAAAGCATACAGAGTTACTTAATATGGAATATAAACATGCACTTTTATTAACCAAATTGAATTTGCTGTCCTTAAGGGGCAAATGTGGGTGTCTCCTGGCTCATGCTCTCCAGCTGAGGTGACAGATTATTTTTATTGCCAAAAGTAACACTCCCCAAGGGCCAGTTTCTTACCGTTTTGCTAGTATTAAAGATACTTTGTAAATATTACCATGGTTTGTACAATTTCTGTGATCAACCCTCTTCCAAGAGTGAAATCCACAATTATCTGTTCACTAGCATTAAATTCACCATTCCATCTCGTGGGCCTTTCCCCATTTCAGTACATTACAACCCCTACTTATTCAATTCATAACTACACCTTTACCTTTACCTCATTTCATTTCTTGCTAAAATAATGATCACATGGCGCATGGTATGGCTGGCTATTGGAGAAACAGCAAACGAGGTAGTGTGTAGGTCACTAAGCAATGACAAAAATTGCATCACACTTCCCTAAATCCATGTTGGTGAACAGATTGTTGAATCAGAAAGAGGCCTGAGGCTTGGGGCCTAGAGGACTGACCTTTTGGGTGAGATCTGGACTATTACACTGAGAAACAGAGACCAGTTAAAAAGGGAATTGTTGCTTATTACCTGGACCTGATGAATACTGTAGTGGCGCTTTTCTGGATGCCCTCAACTCTGGCCAAAAATTCTTCTCTTCTGCTGTCTGCTTTAGAAGCTAATATCATACTTATTCCTAAACCAGGGAAAGGCCTTAATAAGTGTGGTAGATTTATCTCACTTATTAACACAGACTTGAAATGAATTACAACAATCCTTGCTCTTCACCTTGCTATACTGCTTCCTAAGATTTATGAATAGGCAGTGATGGGGGGACGGGTACCTTAGCTACCCAAACACTTTCCACATCCAATTGTCACTCCCACTGTGCATTTCTGGAAACAGTTTAAACATTTTTCTTTTCTGCGTTCGCAATCATCCCCTCTTTACCTGCTTACAGACAATCCTTTATTTCCACCAGGTAGTGAGGGAATTAATTGTGCCCCCTACTATACTACATACTATCTCCAATTGGGTAAGGTTCACTCCCTGTCTGGTAATAGACATTTTCCAGATCTGTAATTCGTCAACTGCATTAGATAAATTCTGATATCACTAGCTTTCACATTTTGCCATCTCTATTGCAAATGTTCACCTTGCGCACAAACCATTGTCCATTGTCCACTTTTTATTCTTGTTGAAAAACACCTTTCCTTTTTTTTATGGGATACTTCCACAGTTGCATTATTCTTCTTCTCGTCTGTACACCGACCAAAGGTCACAGGAGTTGCAACTTTCACTATCCCCTAAGGACTAGAAAAGATTTTCCTTTTTACACGCCATTCATCTTTCAACATCGCACACAGGAGGGTAACTTTAAAGCCCTGTCCATTATGGATTGAATTTTAAAAGCTGAATCTTTCCAAGCTGTTGAGGAAGTATGTTTTCCCTTTTCACATAAGTATTATATTTATACCAAGACCAGGTCAAACTGGCTCACATTCCTATGGCCCTCTGTGGTGCAATCTTGAGTTGATTTATCTATTATTTGTCTCCTATTAGTCTTAAGCTGCACTACTGTGTAGGCTCTACCATGTGAAATGGTAACTTTTGGGTTTCAGAGTATTCTTTTACAAATAATAAGGCATGTTTTCATTATTTTTGAGGACCAGTGGTCTCAGTTAGCTATTGGTTGTGTTTATTTATATTTATATTTTTTATGTTATTAACTTACCTTGTTTCATTTTGTAATGTTATTGTAATATCTGGTGCACGCTGCATGCTAGTATTTATACCTTATTTAAGGTAATAACACTTTTGCATAATGGCATTTTGCAGTTATATTACAATGTTTGAGGATGAGTAATATATTATAATTTGAGCTTTCAATATGAGCAAAGCTGCCTCTCCCTATGTGACTTTGATTATGCCGTGTACTGTATTTTGTTTATCTTACAATAAACTTTGTGGTAAAAACAAAACGCAGACTTACCCATCTCCATCTTCTCTCAGTATATTATTCCTTAAAATTAATCTGTTTAGGAGAGCTTTTCATCTTTGGTGGTAGCTACTCTTTGTAGAATTCTGCTCTTTCTACAAGCTAGTATTTCCAAAGTCAACTTAACTCTCTTATTTTCCACTTGGTACTTGCATTCACTACATTTAACTTGACAACAAGACTTACACCCGTCAACCTTTCCTTCCCTCTGGCACTATGTACTTCCAATTATATTCCTTTACCTCACATCCAGCTAAAATGCAAACTCATTTGATCAACCTCCCCTTTCACCGCTTGTATGTGCCAGCATCATTTTGTTTGTCAATTACTTGCTGTTTATCCACACAATATAACTGCAAAAAGGTGCAGAATATGGTGTACTATATAAATACTAATAATGAAAATAATAATGATGTCTGCCACGTATAGGAGTGATTTGAAAATTTCTATAGCTTTTGTCAGGCATGGATAGAGATAGAATAATATGTAGTCTGTCCTCTGGAATGTAATAGTTTTAACAATATATATAAATCTGTATAGCTATAATTGGTAAGAATAAGTATAGAATGGAATTGCATTAGTTATATTTTTACTACATGTCTGTGACAAGCTCCAATTTACTGTTTTTAGGCTGCTTTGTGTCTAGGCATTTAACCCTTTGCATTATATGAGTACAGCAAAAATGTTACTATTTCAGTTCTTTTTTTGTTTGTTTACTGAGATTGAATCAAGATCATTTTATTGCAGTGTATTTTATTGTTCCTTGTATTTTCTATTAATCTCTTAGTTCCTTCCATAAAGCAAGAGGTGGCACTCTTTGTTGTACAGAAATCAAAAGTTCTTGATCAAGAAAATTGATTATAAATTCCCTGATCAGCAACTACAGGGAGTGCAGAATTATTAGGCAAGTTGTATTTTTGAGAATTAATTTTATTATTGAACAACCATGTTCTCAAGGAACCCAAAAAAACTCATTAATATCAAAGCTGAATATTTTTGGAAGTAGTTTTTAGTTTGTTTTTAGTTTTAGCTATTTTAGGAGGATATCTGTGTGTGCAGATGACTATTACTGTGCATAATTATTAGGCAACTTAACAAAAAACAAATATATACCCATTTCAATTATTTATTTTTACCAGTGAAACCAATATAACATCTCAACATTCACAAATATACATTTCTGACATTCAAAAACAAAACAAAAACAAATCAGTGACCAATATAGCCACCTTTCTTTGCAAGGACACTCAAAAGCCTGCCATCCATGGATTCTGTCAGTGTTTTGATCTGTTCACCATCAACATTGCGTGCAGAAGCAACCACAGCCTCCCAGACACTGTTCAGAGAGGTGTACTGTTTTCCCTCCTTGTAAATCTCACATTTGATGATGGACCACAGGTTCTCAATGGGGTTCTGATCAGGTGAACAAGGAGGCCATGTCATTCGATTTTCTTCTTTTATACCCTTTCTTGCCAGCCACGCTGTGGAGTACTTGGACGCGTGTGATGGAGCATTGTCCTGCATGAAAATCATGTTTTTCTTGAAGGATGCAGACTTCTTTCTGTACCACTGCTTGAAGAAGGTGTCTTCCAGAAACTGGCAGTAGGACTGGGAGTTGAGCTTGACTCCATCCTCAACCCAAAAAGGCCCCACAAGCTCATCTTTGATGATACCAGCCCAAACCAGTACTCCACCTCCACCTTGCTGGCGTCTGAGTCGTACTGGAGCTCTCTGCCCTTTACCAATCCAGCCACGGGCCCATCCATCTGGCCCATCAAGACTCACTCTCATTTCATCAGTCCATAAAACCTTAGAAAAATCAGTCTTGAGATATTTCTTGGCCCAGTCTTGACGTTTCAGCTTGTGTGTCTTGTTCAGTGGTGGTCGTCTTTCAGCCTCTCTTACCTTGGCCATGTCTCTGAGTATTGCACACCTTGTGCTTTTGGGCACTCCAGTGATGTGCAGCTCTGAAATATGGCCAAACTGGTGGCAAGTGGCATCTTGGCAGCTGCACGCTTGACTTTTCTCAGTTCATGGGCAACTATTTTGCGCCTTGGTTTTTCCACACGCTTCTTGCGACCCTATTGACTATTTTGAATGAAACGCTTGATTGTTCGATGATCAGAAGCTTTGCAATTTTAAGAGTGCTGCATCCCTCTGCAAGATATCTCACTATTTTTGACTTTTCTGAGCCTGTCAAGTCCTTCTTTTGACCCATTTTGCCAAAGGAAAGGAAGTTGCCTAATAATTATGCACACCTGATATAGGGTGTTGATGTCATTAGACCACACCCCTTCTCATTACAGAGATGCACATCACCTAATATGCTTAATTGGTAGTAGGCTTTCGAGCCTATACAGCTTGGAGTAAGACAACATGCATAAAGAGGATGATGTGGTCAAAATACTCATTTGCCTAATAATTCTGCACTGCCTGTATAGTTCTAACAACTATATGCTATCCTAATGGGTTATATCACCATTGTTTACAAGGTAAACTATAGTAATTATCAGACTTGGGCACGGCAGAAAATTCAGTTCGTCCAAATCAAATTATCAGTTCATCCAATAAAAAAAAAAAAATCAATTCCCCAAATCAGTCATTCGGACATTGTTTTCAGTTTAGGATTCCATTTCGATAAAAGGAATGCCGTGAACACCAGCAAATCTTTCACTGGTTTGATTTCCAAGTCATACACAAGTAACAATGTATTGAAATAAGTCCCTAAATTGCTACCCTTATGTGGAAAAGGTACAAAACTAGGGAGGCAGTTCCCTAATTTAGTTCTATTATTTCCTAATGTGGCAATCCCACTAGGGAGTGGACAAATCAAAACTAATAAAAGCCCGATTCTTAATTGTGGCCTTTGCACTGTTTAAAATATAATTTTCTAATATGGTACTGTTAAGTAGGATTGCCAACTTTAAGGATACCAAATTAGGAAGAGCTGTTTAGTTGATACTTTCCTTATGGTGTTTCCCAACTAAGGATATCAAATTAGGGGACCTTATATAAAGCAGCTGAAAGAACAAAATTAAGAAAATCCCTTCTTTTTACTATTGTTTTTTTTTAGCTATGTTTGCTATATAGCTCCCTAATCTGATGGTGTCAAATGTTATTTGGTTTATATCATAAAGGATGTAAAAATGTGATGGCCAATTATTACCTGCAATCTAAATAAGGTTTTTATAATTGGTTATTTTAATGTGTTATTAGAAGAAACTATTGTGTTGAACTGGTTGAATTGTAGGTTCTGCAGCAAGCGATTTACATATATATTGCCTTGGATATATTCAAACCATTTTGCCATATAAATATGGTGCACATCCTGTATAATGACTGCCATTGACATTTGCCTTTTTTCCATTCTTCCACAAATAAAGCCATTATCTTAGATACCATTTTAAATCAGTAAAACAGT
This sequence comes from Pelobates fuscus, assembly GCF_036172605.1. Classification (NCBI taxonomy): domain Eukaryota; kingdom Metazoa; phylum Chordata; class Amphibia; order Anura; family Pelobatidae; genus Pelobates; species Pelobates fuscus. Next base: position 80,686,713 of record NC_086325.1, on the reverse strand, counting down.
TGAATTGCAGCAGTTTATTTAATAAATATACCAACAAAAATATTTTTATCTTAGCCAATTTAAATACTCCAAATTTCAAATTGAAGCTTTGCAATAGTTATTATCATTTGTTTGTTACTTGGCATTTGTTTAACAACATGAGTTGGTTCAAAATTATTTTCATAAAAATTGTCATTGACACAATGAATGGTTAATGTTGTAAAGTAATCTCTACTGGTGGTGCCAGCTGTGTCTTTATAAAAATACAATAAATAAATATTTCTCTCTACGTACATACATGTAAATACCCAAATCCAAATGTGCTGTTTTGGGGACAGTAAGCCATTTATTTTAAACTGAAGTCACAATTATTTTCAGGCAATTGGCCTAAACAATTAACGCTATGTGGCATTGTGCATTATACTATAGAACGTATCCATCTTTTTTATAAATGTCTAGATAGGGGATGTTAAGGGCATCAAGTGATCAGCAATTAAATGTAGGTAGCACTTAAATAAAAGTAAAAATAAAGGGATCTGGTTTGAGATCATACTTTTTTTTTTATCAGTTTCACAGTTTTACTCAGCCACCTTTACACACATCTTCAAAAAAGCAACATGCACAAATAAAGGACCACTCTAGTGCCAGGAAAACAGACTCGTTTTCCTGGCACTAGAGTGCCCTGAGGGTGCCCCCACCCTCAGGGACCCACTCCCGCCCGGCTCTGGAAGGGGGAAAAGGGTTAAAACGTACCTTTTTCCAGCGCTGGGCGGGGAGCTCTCCTCATCCTCTCCGCCTCCTCTCCACCCCGTCGGCTGAATGCGCACGCGCGGCAAGAGCTGCGCGCGCATTCAGCCGGTCGCATAGGAAAGCATTTACAATGCTTTCCTATAGACGCTTGCGTGCTCTCACTGTGATTTTCACAGTGAGAATCACGCAAGCGCCTCTAGCGTCTGTCAATGAGACAGCCACTAGAGGCTTTGGGGGAAGGCTTAACCAATTTATAAACATAGCAGTTTCTCTGAAACTGCTATGTTTATACAAAATTGGGTTAACCCTAGCTGGACCTGGCACCCAGACCACTTCATTAAGCTGAAGTGGTCTGGGTGCCTAGAGTGGTCCTATAAGCATTTTTGTTGATACTACATTGTCTGGCCTATATGTGACAATTTTGACAGAGCAGTGAAGTAAATTCAATGAAAAAAGCCATTGCAGCAGGTGTCTTGAAAAAATACGATACTGTGATTTAAATGTTGACCCGTTCTCGTTTTAGTATGATGGATTCTGAAGTAGGAAAAAAAGAAATATCCATCTATAGTTGGATTAAGAAATTATAATCCTTATATTATGTATTTGATATATATATATATATATATATTATATATATATATATATAGTGTTTAAGTAGAGATTGTAGCCGTATTAGTCCAGTGATGTAAATATAAAAAAACAGATACAATTTGTATCTTGTAATCCTTTTTTATTAAAAAATGCTTAGTCCCATGAAAAAGGTATTACGAGATACAATTATATATATATATATATATATATATATATATATATATATATACATTTCATTGTAACAATAAAAAAGGAAATTTAACAATATTAAAAATAATACAAACTATTAACTAGTTTTATGCTACTGGTTTCTGCAATGTTATTCCATTTAGAATACTCTAAATAAAGATAGACAGAGATTTTGAGATAACTATAACAGAATGCATAATTTTATAATATAAGCCTAATACGCTTGCAAAGCACCTTTAGAGAAAACCTGCAAAATTTGAGTTAATGCTTATTCAACTCCAAAATGACGTCTGAATTCATACAGATTTTATAGAGTAAGGATACTTTGCCTTGGGCAAAATACATGATTTGTGAGCAATGAAACATATAGAAGCTAGCCTGCCAAATATTGCTGATTTGTAGAAGGGATTTAATTGATTGTTTTACTGGCATCCAATGCCAGTGTGTATACATGAAAAAAATAAATACAAAATAAATAAATAAATAAAACACTAAAGATTATTTATATTCTGTCAGTGAATATATGCTCAACAGCATAACTACGAGGATAAAACTGAATTGGATTCTATTTTTTTTATAAAAAATATGTCGCTTACATAAACTACCATCATTAATTTAATCTAGTCAAGTCTATAAAAATGCAATATGCACTTCTATTTCTATAATGTGGTTTCCTACTCTAGAATTACAAAAAAGCATATATTTACCTTTAAAAAAAGTCAAAATTTCCAATTCATTTCAGATCTTTTCAAACATTGTATAGAATCAAGCTATTATAAATAAATTAAAATCCTTGAAATGCATGCCATAACTACTTTGAGGAAATTAGGCTAGTTTGTAATTACAGAATAATTTTAAACCCATGCAAACCTATCTAATTTTACCTATGTATCAATTTTACCTATATATAAGCTAACAAAATAAAAATAACGTAGGTATTTTTGCACCACACAGACACAATAAAAAAGCTATGTTTCAGTACAATGATTTAATCATGAAAGCAGTCATAATTGTGGATATACACAGATTTGTTTTTATTGTATGGGTAGCAATTATAACTCTATCGTGCCAGTGAATTTTTATTTTGAAACCAAGCAACCCTTCCCAGTAACAATGTCAATGTCTGCATGTGTCACTATATGTGTGCATGTGTGTAACTCTGTGCATGTGTCTGACTGTGTTTTCTGACTTTCTGTGACTGGGTGAGTCACTGTGTGCATGTGACTTCGTCACAGTGTGTTTGTAATTGCAGTCCTGTGAATATATGTGCATGTGAGTGTGTGTGACTGTGTATGTCTGTGTGTATGTATGTGACTGAGTGTCTAAGTATCAGTGTTTATAATTGTGTAATTATGTATTTTGTGACTGTTTGTGATTGTGTGTCTGTGAATGTGACTGTGTGTATCCATACATGTATGAGTGCATGTATGATTGCATATCTCAGTACATATGCATGCATGCCACAGTATATTGAAAAAGGGGGTAAGCAAAAGAAAAACAGAAAATAAGTAATGGGATTAAGATATACACAAAACATAATGTGAGTTTAGAGACCCACAAGAAGTCGAACAGCGTTAAGAGACGCACAAAGTCAAAAGTGAGGATATAAAGAAATACACACTAAGAGTCTAGAGATACACAGAAAGAGATGAGTAAGTATGGAGCAAAACACAAAGGTTTTGAATTTTTTCCGCGATCGATTATCGATCCTGCACAGCGGTTTTCTTTTTCAGTATGACATAATGTGTATCAACATTGCAGATGGTTTTAGAATGTTGAAAATCCATGTAATAAAATGTTTAACTTGATATGGGGCTTCTCTATAGGCATTTAAGTTTTATTTATGCTTATCACCAGTGGTGTATCCTGGTTTTGTGCTGCCCTAGACAGGACAAAACTCAGGCGCCCCCCACCCCCCACCCAAGCCTTCCCCCCGCCCCGCCTTCTAAATACACACACACACACACACATAATTTGACAGATACGCATACATTAGCTAACAGACACACACACACTCACTAACAGACATATACACACACACTCACTAACAGACATATACACACACTAACAGACACACTCACTGACATACATACACACACTCACACACTAACAGTCACACTCACTGACATACACACACACACACTAACAGACACACTCATTGACATACACACACTCACACTAACAGACACACTCACTCACACACTAACAGACACTCACTGACATACATACACACACTCACACACTAACAGACACACTCACACTCACTGACATACATACACACACTCACACTAACAGACACACTCACACTCACTGACATACATACACACACTCACACACTAACAGACACACTCACACTCACTGACATACATACACACACTCACACACTAACAGACACACTCACTAACAGACTGACACACACACACACACTCACACACTAACAGACTGACACACACGCTAACACACACTCACTGACATACATACACACACTCACACACTAACAGACACACTCACTGACACACACACACACACACACTAACAGACACACTCATTGACATACACACACTCACACTAACAGACACACTCACTGACATACACACACTCACACACTAACAGACACACTCACTAACAGACATATACACACACACACTCACTAACAGACATATACACACACTAACAGACACACTCACTGACATACATACACACACTCACACACTAACAGTCACACTCACTGACATACACACACACACACACTAACAGACACACTCATTGACATACACACACTCACACTAACAGACACACTCACTCACACACTAACAGACACTCACTGACATACATACACACACACACTAACAGACACACTCACACTCACTGACATACATACACACACTCACACTAACAGACACACTCACACTCACTGACATACATACACACACTCACACACTAACAGACACACTCACACTCACTGACATACATACACACACTCACACACTAACAGACACACTCACTAACAGACTGACACACACACACACTCACACACTAACAGACTGACACACACGCTAACACACACTCACTGACATACATACACACACTCACACACTAACAGACACACTCACTGACACACACACACACACTAACAGACACACTCATTGACATACACACACTCACACTAACAGACACACTCACTGACATACACACACTCACACACTAACAGACACACTCACTAACAGACTGACACACACACACACTCACACACTAACAGACTGACACACACGCTAACACACACTCACTGACATACATACACACACTCACACACTAACAGACACACTCACTGACACACACACACAAACTAACAGACACACTCATTGACATACACACACTCACACTAACAGACACACTCACTGACATACACACACTCACACACTAACAGACACTCACACTCACTGACATACATACACACACACACTCACACACTAACAGACACTCACTAACAGACTGACACACACACACACTCACACACTAACAGGCTGACACACACACTAACACACACTCACTGACATACATACACACACTCACACACTAACAGGCTGACACACACACTAACACACACTCACTGACATACATACACACACTCACACACTAACAGGCTGACACACACTAACAGACAGACATACACACTTACATTAACATATATATATATATATATATATATTTTTAATTTAGCCCCCCCCCCTCATATTTGTTAAGCTAGCACCCGTTATGCTTATTATAAGTTTAGAAAAGATGCACTGTATAGAATGCTGCACTAATAGATTATGTTATGTTTATACATTATTGCTTAGTAATGGGAATACTAAACATGAGGATGAAACATATAACATGGGGCCAGTGACTAATATGGGAAAATACTCACTCCTCCCCCCCCCCGCCTCCTTACCATTGGGAATGCTGGGGGGGGGGTTCTCTATCTCCCTGTGGTCTAGTGGGGCTGCCGGTCGGGCTGCTGGGCGGGCGGCTGGCGAGGGAGCACTTCCTCTGAGCTGTCTGCTCAGCTCCCTCGCGCGCCGCACAGTGAGGCTGGGAGCCGGAATATGACGTCATATTCCGGCTCCGCCTCCGAGCCTCACTGTGCGGCGCGCGAGGGAGCTGAGCAGACAGGTCAGAGGAAGTGCTCCCTCGCCAGCCGCCCTCCCGCCAGTGCCGCCCAAACGCCCAGCAGCCTGCCTTGTCTGTTAGCCGCAAGGCTAACAAGGCATTTGCCCTGGGCATTTGGGGGCGGCTTTTTTGCCGCCCCCTGGAAAATGCCGCCCAAGGCAAATGCCTTGTTTGCCTCGTGGCTAATACGCCCCTGCTTATCACCATGGTGATGGATTCATCGGCACGGCATGGCATGGCATGACGTGACAGGGGGAGGTTTCAGAGAGCATGCAGACGTAGGGAGGAAGGAGGGACATTCACACACAGGTTATGGGGGTTTGGTAAGTTTGTTTTCTCTTATATATAACAATTTTGTTAATGTATGTGATATTATGTCCTGATGAAAGTTCTAATGTGAACTGAAACGTTGACCTTCTGTGGGATGTACAATTCAATAAAGAAAATCTTTTTTCACAAGACCTAGAGTGCTGGCTACCTTTATCTTTTTGGTGTATACAGTGCAGTCGAACACCGGGCTACAGGGCTGGGAAGCTAGAGTGCTAAACCTACAAACTGTATATATATATATATATATATATATATATATATATATATATATATATATTTCATGCTATTAAATATATATATATATAATAACATGAGCTAGACAAACTACTAGAAAATGTATGCATTCAATTATTTCCTTTTGTTTGTTCCTGATCTGTATCATAACACATATCACTAATCAGCACACAAGTAGCTGTTTTTGCTTTTATGTGACAATGTGAGCAACAAAACATCCTACCTATCACTTTTTTCGGGAAGCTATAGTGTATCTTCTACAAATACAAGTAGTCCTGGCAACCTACTAGAAAGCAGCCCAAGCTTGGCTCTGTATTTAGCAAAAAGTAAATGGACCACTGGAAAAGGTACATGATACAGGATACTCTCCACCACAGCTCCATAATGCAAACAGGAGACACTCAAATCCTGACCACCACTGAGTGGGAGATATGCATAATCGTACCAAGTCATAGAGGTAAAACCATTAATTTATTTAGTGCTTGTATAAGCAAATACACTTTTAAAAAGTATGTGAACAATCTGGCTAATTCAGATAAACTCTGGCATTTAAACCCTGAAACATAAAGCTGCTCATGGTTAATCAGCAAGTCACACTTGTTTCTTGTGATGACGCTCAAGACATGTTTTGCAAAACTTTGCTTCTTTCAAGTGAGATAACGTATTCCTGTCCTTTGGTCCTAATATATAAATAACAAGTTTTGCCCCAGCCCCCAGGGGTTAATAGGTAGATTGGTGGGGTGTAGGCAGTAGTGGGGGGGATTGATGATACCTTAGTGTCACACCCATGATTGAGTTATACCTGCACTTGGGCAGCACATTAACATCTACTTATGTCATAAAATTTATATAAATTTTTACAATGATAAGTTTAAGGCCGCAGGCCTGTATTTGTGGGAGGAGTTAAGCGTTCCTATAAAACGCCACTCCTCTCTACTTACCTTTGCCGTATCGTACGCTGTTCACCCCACCCACCGCACCCTCACATATTTACACATTACCTTTGGGAGGCCCTCTAATTTACAGGCCTACCCCCTACGTCGGTTCCGGCACACCTCACCGACTTTTAACTAAAATTAATAATATATCAGTCTATAATTAACCGACCACAAATTATATATTCATTGCCTTAGGAGATTTTATAAGTGTTAACATACACCTGTCATAACATGGTCACTTTAAACCCTAGAGTTGTTATTGAACTATAACTCCCCCCCTTCACCCCCCTTCCCCCTTCATTGTAAGATAGTATGATAGTCTGTGCTTAATTCAAAAACTGGCAGATGGTCGTAGGAGCTGTAGAGCTAAATGTTGTAAATGTGTTCCCTTAAAAAAAGAAATAGTGAAACATATATTTGAAACTAGGGATCAAATGCTACCATTCTACATTTTTGCTATTCAGAGATACCAAAGAAGTAAAATAATGCAAATTTAAATCATTTTTATTTTTCATTTATTCATTTCTCTTTTACAGATATCTTGAAGATAAAATAATTGAAAGATATAAGGAATGCCTTTTCTTGCAATTTTAAGAAAGAATGGGAAATATTAGCATAGACACAGAAATTCAATTTTTGCTACATACATTAAACTAAATAAAAATAAATACAAATGCGTCATTTACTCAGCTTATGTGTATTTATATAGAAATAGTTGGTATTTATGGCAGAGAAGCTTACACAAAAATGCTATTAGGATGTGAAAACAATATCTACAGTTTGGACATAATGTTCACATACGACAAGTAAAAGCAGGGCCGGTTCGGGGGTCGCTAGATTGGAGTCGCTCCCTCCTGCCAGGCACTCTGTGTAGGGTGGCTGAGCAGAGCAGTGTGCACCGCGGTACAGGAACTTATGTTTTCTGTACCCAGCCGGACTGAAAGGAAGTGTTCACTGAGAGAGCACTTCCTGTCAGTCCGGCCGGGTATTACCGCGGTCTGCTCTGCTCAGCGATGCTACAATAAAGGTAGGAGACTTACCATGGACCAAGGGGGGGAGAGAAAGCATTAAGGGATAGGGAAGGGATGGTAAGGAACACTATGGGACAGGGGAGGGGGTGAAAGAACACTATGGGAGAGGGGAGGGAGTGGTAAGGAACACTATGGGACAGGGAAGGGGGTGGTAAGGAACACTATGGGACAGGGGAAGGGGGTGGGAAGGAACACTATGGGACAGGGGAAGGGGGGTGGGTGTAAGGAACACTATAGGATAGGGGAGGGGGTTACAAGAACACTATGGGACAGTAGAGGGGGGATGGTAAGGAACACTATGGGACAGGGGAGGGAGATGGGTGGAAGAATACTATGGGACAGGGGAGGGGGTGGTAAGAAACACTGTGGGACAGAGGAAGGTGGTGGTAAGGAACACTATGGAACAGGGGGAGGGGTGGTAAGGAACACTATGGGACAGGGGAAGGGGGGTGGTAAGGAACACTATGGGACAGGGGAGCGGGTGGTAAGGAACACTATGGGGAAGGTGGTGGTAAGGAACACTATGGGACAGGGGAGGGATGGTAAGAAACACTATGGGACAAGGGAGGGGGTGGGTGGAAGAACACTATCAGACGGGGGTTGTTAAGGGACACTATGGGACCGGGGAAGGGGATGGTAAGAAACACTATGGGACAGGGGAAGGGGTGGGTGGAAGAACACTAAGGGACATGGGGGGGTGTTAAGGAACACTATGGGACGAGGGGTGAAAGAACACTATGGGATAGGGGAGGGGGTGGAAGAACACTATGGAGCGGGGGTTGTTAAGGAACACTATGGGACAGGGGAGGGGGGGTAGAAGAACACTATGGGATAGGGAAGGGGGGTTGTAAGGAACTATATGGGACAGGGGATGGGGGGTGGTAAGGGACACTATGGGACAGGGTAAGGGGATGGTAAGGAACACTATGGGACAGGGGAAGGGGTGGGTGGAAGAACACTAAGGGACATGGGGTGGTGTTAAGGAACACTATGGGACGAGGGGTGGAAGAACACTATGGGATAGGGAAGGGGTTGGAAGAACACTATGGGATAGGGGAGGAATGTGGTAAGGAACACTATGAGACAGGGGAAGGGGGTGGTAAGGAACACTATGGGACAGGGGAGGGGGGTTTCAAGAACCCTATGGGACAGGGGAGGGGGGTGGTAAGGAACACTATGCAGGGGAGGGGGGCTGTTAAGGAACACTATGGGAAAGGGGAGGGGGTGGAAAAACACTATGAAATAGGGGAGGGAGGTGTTAAGGAACACTATGGAAAAGGGGAAGGGGGCTGGTAAGGGACACTAGTCGACAGAAGAAGGGGGTGGTAAGGAACACGATTGGACAGGGGAAGGGGGTGGTAAGGAACACTATGGAACAGGGGAGGGGAGTTTCAAGAACCCTATGGGACAGGGGAGGGGGGTTGGTAAGGAACATTATGGGACAGGGGAGGGGAGTGGGTGGAAGAACACTATGGGACAGGGGAAGGGGTGGTTAGGAACACTGTGGGACAGGGGAAGGGGTTGGTAAGGAACACTATGGGATAGAGGGGAAGGGAGGTGGTAAGAAACATGATGGGACAGGGGAAGGGGTGGTAAGGAACACTATGGGACAGGGGAAGGGGGTGGTAAGAAACACTGTGGGACGGGGGAGGGGGTGGTAAGGAACACTATGGGATAGGGGGTAGGGGGTGGTAAGGAACACTATGGGACAGGGGAGGGGGATACAAGAACCCTATGGGACAGGAGAGTGGAGGAAATAACACTATGGGATGGTGGATGGGTGGAAGAACACTCTGGGACAGGGGAGGGGGTGGGTGGTAAGGAACGATATGGAACAGGGGAGGGGGGGTGGTAAGGAATACTATGGGACAGGGGAAGGGGCATGGAAGAACACTATGGGACAGGGGAAGGGGGGAAGAACACTATGGGATAGGTGAAGGGGGGAAAGGACATTATGGGACAGGGGAGGGAGGAAAAGAATGCTATGGGACAGGGAAGGACAGGGGGAAAGAACACTATGGGACGGGGAAAGAACACTATAGGACAAGGGAGGGGAAGAAGAACACTATGGGACAAGTGAAGGGAAAGAACACTATGAGGGAGAGGGGAAAGAACACTATGGGATGGGGCAAAGAAGACTCTGGGGGAAGAACACTAAAAAAAAGAGGGAGGGGAGAGGAACACTAGGGGTGAGAGAGAGGCACATTAAGGGGGGCACTAAGGTACAGGGGAGGAAAGGGAAAAGTAACACAGGTAGGGGGGTCCACTAAAAGAGAATGGAGAGGAACATTAAGGGAATTGGGGAGGCACTAAGAGACAGGTAAGGGGGGAGAGGAACACTAATGGACATGGATGGGAGGAGAGAGGAACAGAAGGGGAGTGGGGAGAAAGACACACAGATGGGCCTGGGGGTGAGAAACTTCACAGAGGGGCTGGGGTGAAAGACACAGAGGGGCTGGAAGAGGAAGAGGAAAAAGAGACACAGAGGGGCTGGTGGTGAAAGAGAAACACACAAAGGAGCTGGTAAGAGTAAAAAACACAAAGGGGCTGGGAGAGAAGGAGACACACAAAGGGGAGTTGTAAGAGATACACAAGAAAATAGGGGATAATATACACTAAAGGGGGTAAGACATTTTAAAAAGGGAACAAGAAACAAAAGGTGGGTTAAGAGGCACACAGGTGAAGATGCTTTTGGGTGGGTGGAGGGCGCCAAAAAATCCTGGCACGGGCCCTGAGTAAAAGTGCTTGTTTAAAACCAATACAAGGCAAAGGCACATTGCAGGATGTTTGAGGTCACTTTTGCTGCCTGCATGAAAGCCTTCAAGTGTGTCTAGAATTCTAACTCTTTCACATTGTCACTGCATCTTAAAAAGTGTCAATGTACTTTGACCTATTTAAGCTCTTGTAAATTAAAACATCATTTCAACCCCATTTGTGCATGGAATTAAGGCTGATCTCCTCTGCCCTATGGTGTTGAAGGATATGGTCTGTAGGACGTAATGTTGTGCTGCTTTGCATTATTTATGGAATGTACTATCTTTAATTCTGATTTCTGATTTTCCTAGCACAAAATGGAATGTATTCATAATGCATATCTGACTGTAATTGCTCTTATTTGACAATATTATAAGTAATAGCATTGGAATAAAAAAAACAGGATAGGATTTAAAAAAATAATAATAACTATCAGTATAATAAATTAACTTGTCTTTTCAATATCTAGCATTGCTCGCTTTGAGTGTTATGGGGAATGGTGGATGAATATTTAATGTATTCCCTCGATATATAGCAAAACAAAATAGAAAACCAAAAAAAAAAAAAAAATGCACCAAGCAGTATATTTTTCAGCATGTCTGTTGAAAGTGTACTGCAGAATTTCATTAAGGTTTTTTAATAAGTTTGAGCGGTTGATTGCAGTTGGCTTTCGTTTCATCAGGCCTAGAGCCCAGTTAAATATATTCGAAGTTCATGCCCTAAGGATTGAAACTACAGATGAATAAAGCATGCTTACATCTGAACATGCCTTTAACCATGTCACAGTTTAAAATGAATATGATACATTCATGAAAAAAAATCTATTTGCAGTCAGCCATTACAGGATTTGTTCTGCTAAGCATTGTATCAGATATTAGATGTGTATTTGAATGCTTGTTTTACTTTGCTACTGAAATTGACAGGTCAAATGGCTAGTTTTATTTTATTTTTTAAATAAAGGAGAGACAGAAACAAACAGAAAATATAGAGTTTTAATATATAACCTTGCTTTACTGTGTTGGTATCCATGAGCATATCATTTGTCTTTGTAAGGGACAAAATATATCAGTCATGATTTATAATGACGTATTTATTAACTACTTCTTTTCAAATACATTTTCATTAGTGCTAAAGGAACAAAATAAAATCACAATTTATGAAAAGATAAAAATAATGAAAACATGCCTACATTTATTTACGACTTTTTTTCATTAGGAGTACATCTATAAACTGCTTGCAAAAGCTGCAGATCTCTTGTCTGCAGCCTTTCCAAGCCCTCCCCTTTTTCCCCAGCTCAGACTGAAACACTCCAATTAAAAACGTCTTATTGGGCACACATGCCCATGCGTTTCCTGTGCTTCTTAATAAGCTGTAATATAGCTCATTGAAAATGGGGGAAGACAGGCTATCACAGCACCCATGCCACTTCCACTAGGTCTGTGGAGCTAACAGAAAAGGAAGAAACCCAATCAGATAGCCAGGGAGGTGTGTCTGCACTAATTATAAAAGTTCTTTTGAATTATGTCAGAAATGTGGCAAACTCCAGACACATAAAGAACTTCAGCAGGCTGATGCTTAGTTATTTTGGACACATACAGCAATACAAAGCAATGGATGTGATGGATATAGGACTTTTTTAGATGACAATGGATATATTTGTATATTGAATATTGAATCGTTAATTTGCACAATCACATTATCGTTAAAGAAAGCCTTGAGTGTAATAGTTTAACCCCTTCAGGACGGAGTCAATAGTACACGTTCTGATCAAAGCAAAACGTAAACAAAAACTGGAATTTGCGCTATATGTCTGTTCACCCGTAGTTCCCCTCTTTCATATTATATGCATCCACACTTATTATATATAATTTTGTTCAGGAGAAACAGGGCTTTAATTTCATATAAAATATTCATATATGAAACATAATTTATTATGAATAAAATTTAAAAAACTGTGAGAAATTTTAATTTTTTTTTAAATTTGTAGTTCCGCTTCACATTTTAGCTGTAAATGTCATAATACTGTTAAGTTTTACTGCAAAAAAATGCACATATTTGTAATCACCAATGTCTCACGAGTAGAACAGTACCCCCCATTAACAGGTTTTATGGTGTTTTGGAAAGTTACAGGGTCAAATATAGAACGTTCCATTTTCAAATTGAAATTTGCCAGATTAGTAATGTTACCTTTGAGACGGTGTGGTAGCCCAGCAATGAGAATTACCCCCATAATGGCATACCATTTGAAAAAGTAGACAACCCAAGGTATTGAACGTGGGGTATGTTTAGCCTTTTTTAGTAGTCACTTAGTCACAAACACTGGCCAAAGTTAGCGTTCATATTTGTTTTTGTGTGAAAAAAGCAAAAAACTAATATTTGGCCAGTGTTTGTGACTAAGTGGCTACTAAAAATTACTGGACATACCCCATTTGCAATACCTGGGTTGTCTACTTTTGCAAATGGTGTGCCATCATGGGGGTAATTATTATTCCTGGGCTACCATACGGTCTCAAAGGCAACATAACTAATCTGGCAAATTTCAATGACAAAAAATGAAATGCAAGCCTTATATGTGACTCTCTCACTTTCCAAAACACGATAAAACCTGTACATGGGGGGTACTGTTATTCTTGGGAGATTTCACTAAACACAAATATTAGTGTTTAAAAACAGTCAAATATATTACAACAATAATATAGTCCATAAAAGTGCAGTTTGTTTGTAAAAAATGCAAAAAACTTCACTTTTACTTAAAATATCATCGTTGTAATACAATTTACCAGTTTTAAACACTAATATTTGAGTTCAGCGAAGTCTCCCGAGTAAAACAGTACCCCCTATGTACAGGTTTTAGGGTGTCTTGGAGAGTTACAGGGTCAAATATAGTGCTTGTGAATTAAATTCTATGCACTTTCTCCCTGTGTTGTCAGGCATGTCAATCAAATTTTAATTAATCAAATGACATAATTATGTAAAAAAATTACTTAAATATACACGTAGAATTTTAATATATATGCATTTATAGGTATTTAAATTCTACGTGTATACTAATGTAATCTTTTATGTAATTATATGTATTTATCTCTATATATATATTTGCGGTTATTTGTATTTTATATATAGATAGCTATATATAGAATGTCATTCTAAGTGTATTCTGTTTCCAATATATATATATATATTAATAACAAAATACAGTTAGAATGAAATTACATATGAATATATAATTTATTTTAAATTTTGTTTCAATATTTTATTTATTTATTTAATTATTTTATTTATTTATTATTGTAATTATACGTATATATATAATATATATATATATGTAGATCTATTATATATAATATATATAAACATATTATATATATGTAACATCATTCTAAGTGTATTTTAATATTAATATATATACTTATATTAGTATTAAAATACATTACGTATGACGTTACATATATATAATATGTTTATATATATATTATATATATAATATATATACATATATTATATATATAAAAAGACATTTAATTTATTTTATAACATCTTAATTATTTTTTTTACACTACCTACCAGCAGGGGGACTGTCTAATATTTTAGACAGTCCCCCTGCTGGCAGATCCATAGCCAGCTATAGGGGGCCATGTGATCGCTCTTTGAGAGCGATCACATGGCCCCCGGGGGCCTCATTTGCCGGAGAGGGGCTGCCTGGGCTCTCAGGCAGCCCCCCAGAAGAGGATCGCGGCGGAGGTGAGTACCGCCGGACCTCCAGGGCTGCAAGCCGTTACTGCTCAGGGGTGGGGGTTGGGGGGAGGACAATAGCCCCCCCCGCTATTGGTATTTAGGGCCCCCACCCACCACTCAGGGGTGGGGGCCAGGGGGGAGGACAATAGGTCCTCCCCCCTTTTTTTACTTTAGGCCCCCCACCCGCTCAGTGAGGGGGGACCCTTTTTTTTTTTAACAGTGTTTAATAGACATGCCCCTACTCGCAATATTGCGAGTAGGGGCACAATTTACTAATACTAAGTAATTTTTACTTAGTATTAGTAAATTTGGCTGAAAGACCACAAAAAAAATAGGGGGCGGACCGAACATCGCATATGTTCACCGTCCGTGGCGAACACGAACACGCTATGTTCGCCAGGAACTATTCGCCGGCGAACCGTTCAGGACATCACTACTCTCAATTATCAAACGTCAAAGAACTTCCATATTGCATGGTCTAATTAGACCTGAGATTGATGGGCTTGTGTCAAACCGTGGGATGGTAGAATGTATTAGAGTTCTGCAAAGCTGTTGACTGATTCAAATTAAAGATGAGGGATAGGTGTCAAAAATATGAGGAGATATATGTTAGTGGGTTGAAGATGGAGGAGTGCTCATCAGTCAGTGTATTTGAACAAAATTATTATAAATGGAGTAGAGTAACAGTATAAAAATATTATCGAATTGCTCTAATAATAGTCTGTAGGCACAAAGCTATCAGACAGCCGAAAGATCAGAACAGATGAGTGTCTTGTTATATGTATAATACGCCTAAATTGAGAAGTACCATAGAGACTTTTCTAAGCAAAAGTTGTCTCAAATACTATTTTCCTCATAGGGTTACTTGGTGCCTAACCTCCTCCTCTAGAAAGCTGTGCATGAGTAATAATTTCCCCATATACTGTCGGCTGAATAGCGGTAACTCCAGCTAAACTATCCCTATAGCACCTTCATGGGTACCGGTGGATTAGATATTCCTATTGCTACAGCTGGGTCGCTATTGTCTACCTCCTCCATCTACTAAATATTCATTGGTACCCCTCTTACTTGTTAGAAATAATCATCCAGAACTAAAAGTGAAGTGAACAAATTAGAGCATAGTGCTAAGTGATCTAAATCCAAACAAATATCCTGACGCGTGTTTCAGTGCTATGAAAGCACCTTCGGCAGGGCTGAAATGGATATTTAGTAGATGGTTTGAGGAGGTAGATGATAGCGACCCAGATGTTACTCTATCATCATTTTGTTCCAATATACTGACTGATGTGCTTTCCTCCGTCTTCAACCGTCTAACATATATCTCCTCATATTTTTGAAACCTACCCCTCATCTTTTATTTGAATCAGTCAACAGCTTAGCAGAACTCTCCCTAATATTCTACCGTACCTCTGTTTGAAACAAGCCCCTCAATTTTAGGTCTAATTAGACCATGCAATATGAGAGTTCTTTTTACAAACGGATGTACGCACTAACGTTTAATAATTGAGATACCTTATGCTATCGACGGCCAAAATTAATATTTTTCATTTTATTACTTGACGGATGGTATGGCCTTTGGGTAATACATTTTAGGCAAAGATAATAAAGCCTGATAGTTTACCAACTTGATTTTTACTAGCCTATCCATTCTACATAGTATCCACCTCTTTGTTAATTGTTATACGTTGTATTTACTTTTATCAGCCAGTTTAACATTTTGTACCCCAAGAGGGATCTCTCCAAGGAGAGTTTCCCTATTTTTTTTTTATGTAACCTAAGATTACATTAGAAGGGATATCTTCAGCACTAATCAATATGTGGGATATCATATGGCTTGGAACGCTTTGATGATGCCAGGTAATGTTTCTCCCAAAGTAATAACAGAACATGGGAAATTGGAAGGAAGGCACGTGTAAAAATACATGGTGTTCCACTAAACATAGTTACAAAAATAATACAAGTATCTTCCTCTCACAATTTGTAAAATAAATTTGTAAAATAAAACACTATTGGGGAAAGAAAGATTTAAACCTCTGGTAAATATATTTGTCATAAATAAAACCAAGTGACAGATGTAGAGAAGCAGATGGACACTTTAAGCCTTATGTTTTTATCACTACCCAGAATTCCAAGCTGCAGAGTTAACATATACTTAGTGCATCCTTGGGAAAACATACTTGCTGACTTTTCTATGAAGTGAAGCTGTGCACAAAATTGTTCAACTTACCTTAAATTAATTCCTACTTGAAACATTCTTTAATTCAGTACGTCTTTTAAAAAATATTGTTTTTATTGATACACCAAGTAATGATCATGTGTTAATATAATGTATTAACACAAAATGCCAAAATTTGCTTGCATTTTCCAGTTTTGCACCTGATATGCTAAGATCAGGAAGAAGAGTGTCCTGTATCTAACACTTTGCCCACATATTTTCATTATTCTTTGAAGTATTCTTTTTTTCTGATGCTTGCCTTTTTTTGTGTTGGACGTTTTGTTGCTTTTTAATAACAACTTTTTTACTATAATTTCCTTTTTCAGTGTTTACCTTTAGAAGAAAAGAGTAACATCATTAAAATAAAACACAGGAACATATTTTCTAGATTCTATGGAATAATATTTTTGTTATGCAAATACAACATATTTCAAAGCTTGTGATTCATGTTAACGAGTGTGAATTATGTTGATCTAGAACAGGGGTAGGCAACCTACGGCACTAGTGCCATGCACGGCACTCAAGGTGCCTTTGCACGGCACTCAAGGCTGCTAGAGCCAAACAGGCTCTGGCCTATCAGGAGTCCCAGTAAAACAGGCTCTGGCCTATCAGGAGTCCCAGTAAAACTTCAGATATCTGCTAATCCGAAAAGGTGGTGAAGGACAATCCTCAATTTATGCATTGCAGCACGTAGAGGAAGTGATCTCAGATCACTTCCTCACAGCTCTTGTGAATGGGAATCTACACAGTAGTAGAGCAACACGCAGTTGCAGCTCCTGTCTTTGACATGTACCTGGCCGGCCTGGTCCCCACTGGAACCCAGGGAAGTCGCCCACACTGCTAGATATACACAGAAATGCAGAATAACCCTTCCCACCATACAAATAATATGGACAGCCCACACACAAACATACACACAATCCGAACAAACGCAACACCACTAACAATCCACATACATGAACACAACCCCACATGCAGCCTCTCACATGCAATATCCCAAACAGCCCCCACACACTACCAAACACACAATGTGACATATCCATCCACACACAAAATTCCACAAGCAGCCCCCATACACAGCTTACATTCATATGTATCATACACAATACCATAAACTACTCATGAACCTATACAATATAATAGCTCATATATGCAGGGCCGTCTTTAACACGGGGCAAACGGGGCAGCTGCACCGTGAGCCCCGCTGGCCTGAACTAGATCTCACCGCCCCGTCCGGTAATCCGCACACTAAGGAGGCCCACCGGCTGGCCCATGCACAAAGGGGCGCTTTAACAGCGCGAGTGGGCCCCTTGCTTTTCGGCAGCAGGCTGGAAGGAAGGGACGGCCGTGCATCACTTCCTCCCACAAAGAGAGGAGCGCGCGAGAAAGAAGAGTAGGCAGAGTGGAGGGGGGCTTGACGAGAGAGCCAGACCCCAACTCCCAACACCTTCAGCCACCAGCAGGAAAGGTAGGAAACTGGAGGGTGGGTTTTTAAAGTGTAAATTTTGTGTGTGTTAGTATGCTTGTGTGTGTGTGTGTGTGTGTGTGTGTGTGTGTGTGTGTGTGTGTCAGTATATCTATCTGTGTGTGTCAGTATTTGTGTGTCAGTATGTCTGTGTGTCTGTCTGTCAGTGTGTGTGTCAGTATATCTGTGTTTGTGTGTGTGTGTCAGCGTTGGGGTGGAGGACGTGATTGCACGCCTGGGAAGGGGGGACAAGGTCCAGGGGGCCCCAAGCAAATGCTTTGCCCAGGTCCAGTCAATATTAAAGACGGCCCTGCATATACGCACATAAACAAAGATAGAAAGCAATTACAGTAAAAATAACACAAGCAGAATACGGCAGCACACGCACCTCAATTAAAAAAAAATAGCACCGCACGCTTCGGGACATCACAATCCTATATCGGCACAGTGCTGCTAAAAGGTTGCCTACCCCTGATCTAGAAACTAACAGATTAGATGATTTCCTTTCTGGCTTCCTTGATTGTACAGGACTATTAGTGGCTATCTCCACAATAGGAATAATTCATGTCACCAAATTCTAGTGTAGTGAGTGATCTTCAAAGCAGCTGTTGAACATTTCAGATATGCCTTTCATGTGTACATAACACATCACCTTTCAGCACTACAATTCAGTCATTAGTTTATATAAAAGTGTTCCAAAGAGATGCAGTCACAACTGGCTATACTGTATCTCAGTAAATGTATATTTACTAAACAGCAAACTGTAGTGATGCAAGATATGGCTTTCAAATGTTAAGCCCAAAAATTGCATTCTAAGCTAGCTTCATTGGTGCTCAGTATGAGATTATTTTTTTTAAAGAAATTAACTTGGAATGCTAGATTCTAATGCCAGTTATTAAAGGGAAACTCCAGCGCCAGGAAAACAATCAGTTTTCCTGGCACTGGATGTACCCTCTCCCTCCCACCCACCAATCCCCAATTACTGAAGGGGTGAAAACGAATTTCAATGCTTTCCTATGGGGATTTGAGCAACGCTGGAGGTCCTCACACATCGTGAGGACATCCAGCGACGCTCTAGCACAGGTTTCCTGTGCTATAGAGCAGGAAGTGACCTCTAGTGGCTGTCTAATAGACAGCCACTAGAGGTGGAGTTAACCTTGCAAGGTAATTATTGCAGTTTATAAAAAACTGCAATAATTACACTTGCAGGGTTAAGGGTAGTGGGACCTGGCACCCAGACCACTCCAATGAGCAGAAGTAGTCTGGGTGCCTTGAGTGTCCCTTTACCTAAAGAGATGTAATATATTCATATGCACCTCAAAGTCATCTCACGAAACTCAGCTATTTTTATAATTCATGTCGATAAATTTTCATGATGATCACATTGTATCAATGTATCTTTCCTGGTAAAATATTTTATAAATAAATAAATAATAACATTGAAATTCAAATGTACCTTATATTGTCTGTTCCTAACTCTCATTACCTAGTAATATACTAAGCCCCACTCCTCTCAGTTGCTATAACCTACCATCTTTCTTTAGGGCTTCATGCTCTCCATTCCCCATTACACCAAAGAACTATGTAAAAACATATTTTATTTTGAAGTGCTCTGCATGTGAGGAATAACCTAACATAATTAATCAAATCACCCACATTCCCGCAGCATTTATAAATATATTTCTATCTCCAATAAAACGAAACCTGTAACAATTGATAATGGTTATTATGTTTTGTAATGATAAGGGCTAAATGGTGTTACCTTGCATCAAAATTGAATTGTTGGACCATCCCAGGGCACACATTAAAATAAAAGAAATCTTAATGTATTCTAGTGAAATAAAATTCCACTCACTCTTTATTGGGTACCATTGACTTGTTCTTGCTTGATCAATAGAACTTCTGAAGAAGATTTAGTTACACAGTTCATTAACGAACCAAAATTCATTTAAATTCATATTAAATGGTTGCAAGCTTCACCTAAGGTGAAATCCTACTATCACCTTTGAGACAAAAGGGATGATTTTTAATCAAAGTTAGATGTATTATATATTCGATATTTTAAGTTGTTATTGCCATCTCTTTAACCAACCAGATTTTTTTTTTTTTTTTTTTAAATATGGACTTAATTAACTTTCTCAAATGCTATTACTAACAATCATATGTTTAAACCAGAAATCCTTGTCATGCAGTAAAAATGAGATTTTGCAATAATTACTTATAGATGACTTCTTGTGAATGTCATTGAAATTGTCCTCATTTGCAACTGTTGTAAACAAATTAGATTACCCCTGTGTATTTTATATCCCTAAAATGATTTATCATACACTAAGTATTGTGACATTGTGAAACAATATCTGTGTAAGCAAGCGAACAGGTATAAATGTTGTTAGAATAAGTAATTGCTGCAATAAGAGGCAAATGGATAAGTGGCAACTGATAGGATCTAAATTGGAAAATAATTTACATATTATTTGCATATCGAGTAATTGGTTCAAACCTGATTTGTCCTTTTACTAACATGCTCAATCTGATACCCAAGATATTTCATGAACATTTTAAGTTGAGAAATCAACATTTGCACTTTCAATCTTTTGCTCTTTTGTTATTTATTATATTTTATTCTGAAGATTTTCAAGGTATAGATTCAGGAGAAAGAAAACCAGATATTGTGCAGCTCCAAAAGACGAATTAAGCAGACTTATTTATCTTTTCAGTAACTGACCTGCTTAATTCACCTAAAAGTACTGTAAAACATCCATTTTCTTTAAGGGAATTCATGGTGGAAATCTTATTTACACTTTTGTACTGTATTTAAAAAGAGAGATGAGCGAGATCCCAGTGGAAATTGGCAGAAGGATAGATTCACAGGTAGCTAGAGGTAGAAAGTTACAACATAAATGAAAAGGTTAGAGATACACAAGCTCAGTTTGTTGTTGTAAGCTTGGTTAAAAAGCTATGTTTTCAGAGCTCTTCTAAAAGTCCTCTGGTCTGGCATGGTTCTTAAAATTGTCAATAGCATATATTATTCATGCTTTTATTATTGACTTTGATAAAGACAGATTCCATAATTCTTGGTGGAAGGTACATAGAATAGTCTCTCATTGGGAATAACACAAAATAACATTGCTAGGAGCTTGAATAAGGGCACTCGGTGTAGATCCTTTAACTCTTTAGGTTAGGGTCCTGTTGTGGTGAAGGTAGAATGGAGAACAGAACATATGTCGATAAATAATTTTATTGCAAATTTGTAGGAAAATGGGGTTCAAGTGAGTTTAGATAATTTGATCTTTCTGACTGAATATGATACATAACAAATGATAGCATAGTAGCTATCAGAGACAGTGTCACATAGAACCCAGAACCTGTGATCAGATGGGACTTTACACTTCTTAAATAAATCAGATCAAGTAATAATTTTAAATGGTTGTTCAGAATGATGGTAATACCAATGAGCACAAAGCTAAGTTTGTTCTTTACAAAAACACATAGTACAGAATAAAGTCTTTGAAAGGGGTGGGAGAAGTATAAGAGATGCTTGAGCTGTATTGTTATCAAGTAGCTTGTTAACATACCTTATCCACTCTCTGTAGGTGACTTGTGTTATTTAATGATTGCCATTGTTTTTTATGATCAATTAAACTACATAACTGCTAATAGCTAATATTTAAAAAATATTCAGTCCATAAAGAACAATTTGCCTGTAATAAGGTGAAAAGCCATTTAAGCCTGAAAGAATATTTGTGATTTTTTTATACAGTTATAATTTTATGACTGTAGTTAATGGTTCATATGGGACATCTTTATCTCTACTGGTTACTTCAAATGTTGGAGACAAATTGAACAACAAATAATGGCCTGAGCACTAAAGGTCAATTAGTCACTGTCACTTGGTAATGTCAGCATGAATATTTCACATAGCCTAATTGCTTTTCTAGATTCATAATCAAAATATAATTGAAGCCCAGAGGCTCAGCTTGAATTGAATAAAATAAATAACAGAACATTCCAATCTGCATCAGTGACATACTAAAAAACAAAGATTTTTTTTGTCCATAGTTTAGTTGTGATACAACAATATGCTAAATCTGTAAAAGGTTAAAACAACTTTAATGCTGACATTAAAGTACAAATGATGAAATGTTGGTTCTTAAAGAGTATTATATCTGTCCAATATTTTTTTTCCCTTAATAGTAGTCTTTTCCCACTTTTATGTATTAGCAGATTTCCAAAATAAAAATGTAAAGAACTATTATGTAACCTTGTTGATATATTATATGATGTGGTCTTTAATAATAATTCGAATTGTGCACAGTGAAAAAAAATCGGTTTGGCCAAACTGTTTTTTCAAAAAGGACATTTAGTTTCGGACCTCTGACACTAGTTTGTATGGTGATTCAGCTTATCCAAATGTTGTCCATGAAAACTATTCGAAAAAACTATTCCGATGGAAAAAAAAGGTGCAGAAATATGCCAATTGGTGTGGTACAAAATATATACATTATACGATATTAAGTATTTATTTAGCAGTACACTGTTAGGTGCATTTCCCCACCATTTGGTTCACAGATCAAGTAAAAAAATGTAACCAAAAAGAAGCAGGAAAAAAAAATTCTATATTTATATATTATATATCTTTCTTAAATATATAATATATAAATATAGATTTTTTTTAAATGCTTCTAATTTTTTTTCTCTATTGCCCATTTTTCACTTGATCTGTGAAAATAAAATAAAATCATAATTTAGTGGCTGTTCTGTAGGCATCAATTATCTGTTCTCAAATCCATCATGTAATTTTGTTTCTGGCACCACGAGCAGACCTACAAATCCCAAAGAAAATTAGCATGCTCGTCTGTTGGGAATAATACACTTTGCCTATATTTACCCGGGGCTTAAGCTACAGATGACCGGCTAGCCAGTCTGTTTAAAATTGGTTAACATGTCAGCTATTTGAAATAATATACTTGATCTATATCCAATGCTTAGTGGATATACCCCTAGACAAGTGCTGTAGAACATCATGTAACAAGTAACAGGTGTTATATCCTGTATATTTCTGCTTGTCTGTCTTATTTCCTGTTTTTCTCCCTTTGATCATAACTGCATAGTAATGTGTAATTTAGAACTTAGTAGTAAATATCTTTAATTCGTAGTGTGCGTGCATATTAGTTTGAAGTGTGTAGTTATAGTGAAATTTAGCTTTGAGCAAGGCCCGAATATGAAGATACACCTGCAAGCATGCTATAGGTTAAGATGTTAAGATAAGATAGATGGTTAAGATTGGATAATGCTTGTAACACCACCCCTGTTCCCTGCTGTATAAAACCTGTTACACGGCTCATTAAAGGCTCAGAAGTCACTTTGAACCTTACCTTGTCTTGTATCATTCATTGGGGGCTCCTCGCCAGCTGGATTGGGGACAAGGAGAAATATAGAGAGTTGCAAATTGATACAAAAGACCATGGCAAGGGAAAATTCCTGACAGAGAAAATTCCTCACTTACATCGTCCATGCTCAGTTATATGCCTGTATGATGTATTGGAAATACAGGATTCACCTGAACCGCCATTCTGCCTATATGCAGATGAATGACAATTTGACCAAACCAAATGCACATGTCTAGTAATAAGTAAAGTGAATTCAGATATTTTACTCATCTTTCTAATGGACACAATAGGCATAAAGTTGGGCAGATCTTGCATAGCATAACATGAAGTGAAATACCTCCTTCATCTGAGAGCCAGGGGTAGACTAATATCTGTAGAGATGTTAGGGAATTACAACTTTAAGCTATTCTCACCAAGGTGATAAACTGTGGGGATACTATATATAAGATAACCTTTGAACTAATGCAAAGTTGTTAGGGTTCTATGAGTTTTTCTTTAAATTGGCATTATTAGTAAAACGTATATGTCATACAATTGTGAATGACAAATTTATATGCAGATAGTAATACATTTAATCTTCACATGCTGACAAACACCAGCATATATAAACGTACCTGAAGATTACTTCCTTTATTTACAAGATGGCAAACAGAAATATTGAGGTTACTGTGCTCCCGGCCATGAAATTACATATTGGCAGGCTGCAATTCATAATTTGGGAACTTGACATATGTATAATGGACTTTATGTGTGTTGTATATGTGTATTCTTTACAAATAACTTGCCTAGTAACAGTAAGGGCAAATAGACTAAATTAGACTTGTGCAAATGTTATTTGTTAAATTGCAAATCATCTGAATTTTGGTCAATTATTGGGTCATCTGAATTCTGTAACTCTAACTCTAATAAATGACTCATGCAATGGATGAACATGTTCCTTTGATTCATGATTCAGAGTGCCATCCTTGGTGCCAAAAAAAGAGACGATTGATGTTTAGGGGACAGCCACTAAATATTGATTTATTCACAGGTTAATAGAAAAATTACCAATTAAGGGGAAAAAAAGGAGGAGCACTAAAAAAAAAAATACACCTATTTTTATAAATTTAATGCAATTTATATATTTCTCTCTGTTGGTTTTTCCTTTTTCCCCTCTGATCTCTAAACAAAATGGTGTTAAAATGCACATATATGTGTATATATAAGTGTACTGAAAAATATATACATATATAAAAATATATATTTTTTACTGAAAAATATGTGTATATATATTTTAAGTACACTTATTGGCCTATATTAACACCATTCTAGTTTGTCCGAAAAGTTATCCTGTATGTATGGATGATATTTAGACGAGTTGAACCACGGACATCTATTAGATTTTCCAAACTACATTTTATTTTTAGACAAAGTGATTCACAAGTCTAGTAATATTTAAATAATACTTTATCTATGTAATTGTAGGACTTTTTTTTTTAATGGTTCTGATGTAAGTTTGCTTGTGAAATGAAATTTCCCTAAATAAAGAGAGGATTTGTTTATTGCACAATACATGCTGGTGTTCCAAACTTGAGCAATATGTATAAGTGTTGCAGAATAGAGCACTTGGCTATTTAAAAATACAGTTGGTCCTTAAGTGCAAAAATACTGTATTGTGTTTATAAATATATATGGCAAATATAGTTCCATGTGAATAGATTCTTGAATGTTAATTAGCTGATTGTTGAGTTGTTCCTACGTAAAAACACCTAACCACAAGACTTCACATAGTGCTGAACTTTGCTTCCATATGGTGACCACCTACTGTGTATGTCTCTCTGTGTGCTATGACTCAGCAACTCTAACTCTAGATTGCAGATGTATGACCTATTAAACATGAACTGATTATTGTATGTTTCTGTGAAAAGGACAATAACTAGTATAAATATATAAATGCTTGCATTAATATTTGATAATAAGGACTACAGCTAATTAATCCTTGGAGAAAGTAATGCTGATGTTACATGTTAATATTTTGAGTTTTACATTAAACATATAATAAGATGGGACATGTAATAATATGTGTTAGTATTATAGATTTACAAATCATTGTCCTAGTCATGTCTCATTGAAGAATATTGTAATAAAGAACAATTCTAAAGCAAAGTAATACAATTTGCTAATAGGAAAAAAATAAATTCCGTATCGTGTGATGGGTATACATTTCGGTCCATTTTTGCTATAAGCTAGCTCCTAATTAGAATAGTGAACCTTTACTTCTTTAGTACATATATCCATCAATTTAAACCAGAGGTAATTCCTCAGAATCACGACATTGGAAGTAAGCTAGGGGCTCGCTAGTCACGGCATTCATTTCTACTGCTTTTATTGTAATTTTGCCAAGAGGTCAAAATCTGACCACTACACTGCAATATCTATGGCCACAGCTTGAAGGAACTCTATATACAAAGTTGTATTCCTAACTCTCTATCCCCCTCTCCATTCTACTCCGCTCCCCTCTTTACCATCCCGCCCCTAGCCCCCCTCGTTCCCACCGTCAGTTTAACCCCTTAAGGACCAAACTTCTGGAATAAAAGGGAATCATGACATGTCACACATGTCATGTGTCCTTAAGGGGTTAAGGGATTAAAAAATTATTCTGTTACATGTCTGATTCTATCACTAATGTCCCTCTGTGCTGGATCGGGATATGTTTCTGCCAACATCAGACCCTAATGCACATGCGTGGAACATTAGGCCTTCCCCACAGGAAAGCATTAACTCAATGCTTTCCTAGGAGGTCTTTGAACATGAACTAATCAGTCTAGTTTATGCTTCTGCAATTTCACTGCTCAATTATCTGCTATTTCTTAGTTAAATCACTTTGGTTTCTGATATGCAGCCCTAGCCAATGCTCCCCTTGCTGTGACTGACACATTTTGTATTAAAAAAAAAAATTGTTTCATTTTCAATCAGATGTTAAACTTGCTTTAGGCGTTTTTATCTCCTGCTCTGTAAATTGAACTTTAATCACACACAGGAGGTTCCTGCAGAGTCTAGAAGGCTATTAGTAGAACGGGAGATAAGTTCTGAATTTAACAGAGTGTACGATAAAGGAAGTTTCAACATTAGATCTATCCTTATAGGAAGTGTTTAGGAAGGCTGTGTGAGTTACACACATGGGAGGTGTGGCTAGGGTTGCATAAACAATGTGATTTAATTCCTAGATGGCAGAAAATTGAGTAGTGAGACTGCAGAGGCATCATTTATACACCAAACTTGCTTTATTAAGCTAAAGATCGCTTTGTAAACTATTGTGTCCCTTTAATACAGTGCACACAAAACATACTGCATGTTGGATACCTAGAATATTACAGTAACATATTTTAATACATACATGACCAATAAATACTATATTGAGTCTCTGGATTAATTCTGTTAAAATATACAGATGAAATCATTTCTATTACCAGTAAAAATCCAGAAAGGATTTTATATACTCCCTATACACTGTCAAACTGGATCATTACAGTACAAGTACCTACTTGTGTAGCCAGCTAATAATGGCTATATATCTTATGACCTGAGGAATCTACTTCTCTAGCTATCTCTAGCTTCCACAGAGTCCTTCTTAAGATAGATTTCCATTATATACATAGACACCACTTTGAGTGAAAACTAAGTTTAGATAATAATCCTCTTAACTTACACACAGTGGAATAGTGCAGCGCTAGACAGAAGGCTTACCCTTACAGTGTAGGGCGTTGCTCATGTATAACCAGAAAAAAATAAACATAATAAACAGAGATTTCCATTATGTTTAACACTTCTTCAATCCATCAGTCAATAAATCTAACTGATGACTAATCTGACAAAGCCACATTTATCCTACTCTACCTTATTCAAAATCCATGATGCCCAGTCAACATGAATTGAATTAACTTTTCAATATTCACCTGTGCTCCACTACCAATTTTAATCTATCATTCAACAACTCAAGATTTTGCGGTCTATCTTCTTTCCAGACGTCTTGTTTCACAGAGAAACCTCCTCAAACATTGCAAATCAAAACACAGATAGGTAAAAGTTGTTTATTATATTCACCACAAGAAGCCAAACCCAGTAAGCATTACATAAATTAATACTGTCAATCATTTTAGCGCCTGTTTTATGCCATTACAAACAAAACTGGCTTAACAGCCCTTTTTCCTCTTTCCGAAACATGACATACATTTTTGAAACACTATCACTGACTTTGCTTTCCGCTTACCTATAGGAATAGTGGACATGAGTAAGTTGTTTGCCATTGAACACAAAAATATGTTTGAGAAATATGTTTGTCATTGAATAAAAAAAAAAGCCTTAGAATGATGGCCCTAGATGTGAGTAATTATATCCGCTCTAGCTATACCCTTATTTATAGTATGGTGTTGTATTTGGAGATCCGCATGTAGTTCTAATAGTCTAAGGTGGCAAATTATATATGTTATAAAGCATTAGAAGTCTATGGTATGTATCTTAGGCTTAATAGGAATGATATAAAAGGTACAATTTATGTGTTAACTCATAAATGGTAGATTATTCATAGATAACAAGTTACATAGTTACACAGGCTGAAAAGAGACGTGTCCATCATGTGCCTTTATCACATATGTTTTTTACTGTTGATCCAAATGAAGGAAACAAAAAGGAAAAACAGTTTCAACCACTTCCAGTTTTGCAACGAACTAGGGGAAAAAATCCTTTTTTTTTCCAATCAATTTTTTTTTATTAATCAAGATATTATAACATGTAATATTTTAAAGGTTACAATAGGTCAAGCAATATATCAAAGCATATTATCATGTTAATATGTATAACACAGAAACATACGTAAGTTTATATCTTAGGGACATATAGCAAATTATTTAATTTGTTTATATATGTCAGAAGAAATCGTATCCTTCTTTCATTTGTTCATATTTAGTCAGGAAATTACTGTAGTGAATCTCTCAAAATAAAAGAAGCCCTAAACTAAATACATTTCTCCTCAAAAAATCCTTGTTGACCCCAGAATTGCAGACATGTTTATCCTTCGATCGAGAAGCTGTTACCCCACAATTTAAAAATTATATATTTGAATATTATGTTTTTGCAAGTATTCATCCAGTTGCTTTTTAAACATCTGTACAGACTCTGATAAAACCACACAAAAGTCACACAAACATAAGGTATAAACTAGCTTTAGCTGAGCATATTCCATTGACCTGAGCCTTGGGTGTGGTGGTGGAGAGGGCTATTGCACAGGGCAGATTCAGAGGTGGGGTGTTTATAATAGGCAGTCCTTTAAAATGTAGTTTGGTAATGGACAGTGCATTGATAAATAATACCTATAAACAAGTATCTTTACAGTCCTTTGATAAACACCCCTATGATCAATCATGCTGATTTTCAAATGCCTTTATGAAGAACAAACCTTAGACCTTTTATTTGTTATTTTAAGTAAAGCTTTCAGTTTGGCCTTTTTTTCAGTATAATTCAAAAAAGAGGAACTATTTCAAAGTTATATAGAGAGCTAGACATATTTTTGCAAACCTGCATTGCTTTAGTATATTTTTTTTTTTTATATATTGTTGTTGGAATGGCTCAGATTTCTCTGAGAAATATGTAACAAAGACAGCACGGACCAATTTAGTACAGAAAGCAAACAAGAACTGTATAGCTGTTCATTTTTACTGTCTCATTTGCTTTCTATGTTGAACTCTGCCATAATTTTACAGTGTCACTATTTTGGTTGTAAACTGCTTGTAATTCATTTTCTTGGACTCGGTTCCCTAGTTT
Source organism: Pelobates fuscus (assembly GCF_036172605.1). Taxonomy (NCBI): domain Eukaryota; kingdom Metazoa; phylum Chordata; class Amphibia; order Anura; family Pelobatidae; genus Pelobates; species Pelobates fuscus. Next base: position 80,657,161 of record NC_086325.1, on the reverse strand, counting down.
TTCTTAATACTCGACATAACCCATAAAATGTTTCAATATCTGTACAGCTCATTCCTAGTATGACTACTGCATCACCAAACTACATATGTTAATTTTAGTCATCTCAAATATTACAATGAATATTAACAGATACAGCACGTTAAATACATTTATTTGTTTTCTGCTTGATAAAACTCCATTCTTTAGACTTCTTAAATGGGACTTCCCAGGGCATTTTATATTCATTTCCCTGGAGTTTTAATATTATGTTTAGCTATTTCTGTATTTAACTAATCTATTGTATTTATGAGGTGACTAATACAATTAAATGTACTAATCCACACCCCTGTTTTTCTTGCAAATGGGCTCTCCCTCACGGATCCTTGTCAATCACTTTTATAAGCTCTGTCCTTTGCGCATGGCAGACAATATAGAGAAATAAAAACATACAGAAAAGAGGAAAAGTTAAACAATGTTTTTATTTCGCTGCTTCTTTTGCAATGTTTGCCCTGCCTTTGAACTTGTCTGGACTGAATTATGATGTTATTTGCTACATTTAAAAAAGGAGCATCATATGCTAAAAAGGTTAACACTAGTATTAGGTAATTTCTAATGTTTTATTTAGCTGTGTAAATTCTACAGAAGTGACTTTTCTCCTCTAAAGTGGCGTTCAATGCCAGAGTTGATCCAGCAATCGAATGCATTATGCAAATAATATAATAAAAACATATGCAATTTTTTTAATTTTTTTTAAATAAAACAAATAGATTCTGTATGTTTTTATTTTTGGAGGGCCAATTACCATGATCAGCACTATTGCCAACATCCAGGAAGTGAATAAACAATTCCCCCAATCAGAGCTCTCCAATAAAAAGTATGATGGTGTCACAGTGCATGCTTGCACATAATGTGAAGTATATTGGACACCTGTGATTTTACATCCATGTTACACGTTACAGTATATGTACATGCATGCCTAAAACGTGGGGATGTGCAAAATGTCCTCTAACCCGTACACTGCAAATTCCATAGGCATTCTGTGGATTGTCAAATAGTTATATTAAATTTCCATATTAAACTGTTTTTTTAATATAAAAAAATACGCATTATTTATTTTATGTTTAACCATTGTTTTTCTTAAACTGTTTTTATATAGTGTTTTAGAAAAAATGGTAGCCATGTTTACTGTCTCCGGTTAACTGAATGGACACCTACAGTATATAATGCCTTTTATTCATTAATAATTAGAAAATTCTTAGTTCCTACCAGTCTTGGTAAATAGTTAAGAGATCAGGCAATATAACCCAAAAATAAGCACTGGTTAAGTGGTTCATAGCAGGTGTAGTGTGTTGCAAATTGTACTGCTAATTACAAGCTTTGTTTTACTAACATATAAACAAAGAACATAAAACCTTTATAAAACAAAATTAGTAATAAATAGAAATTAAACTAATCAGACTCTCAGACATTTCACAATGAGACATGTACAGGGACTTCAGGTTGGTACTTAGATTACTTTGTGATGAACACAGATTTGCATCTTCCTTTATTAAGCACAACACAGAGGCACAAAATCACTTTTATGAAGTCAGTCTGTTCATAATGTGCTGTTTGAAAGACTGCTGAGATACTGAGATGCCATTAGCAGCAAAAACTGTGACTGCCGTGGAGAGAAAGATTGAAGAGTTATAAAGGGTGAAAAGTAGAGACAGCGGAAATGCTGAATGCGTGCACATTTCTGCAAGAAAGAATTAACTATTGGCTGCCAATCAATTTAAACTATAGATTAAATCATGAATGCAAACATTTACAAAAATGGTTAAATGTTAACACCGGGGTTAAAATTTGAGTCAAAATAGAACAGTTTAAAAACTCTTCTACTCTGCTGAATTGTTAGTCATTAAAAAAAACTGTGGAGGTCAATATGAACCCCCATAGGAATATGAGAGTTTAACCCCTTAAGGACCAAACTTCTGGAATAAAAGGGAATCATGACATGTCACACGTCATGTGTCCTTAAGGGGTTAATGCCTCGCTTATGTTCAAAACCCACATGTTGCTGGTGGAGGCATGTCTACTAAACAGTCTACAGACAACAGCTACTTACTGTCATTAAAAACTACACTGAACAAATTTATAAATGTAGCACTTTTGTTTTTGCTCCCATTTTTCATGAGCTGAACTCAAAGATCTAAGACTTTTTCTATGTACGCAAAAGGCCTATTTCTCTAACATATTGTTCACAAATCTGTCTAAATCTGTGTCAGTGAGCACTTCTCCTTTGCCAAGAAAATCCATCCATCTCACAGGTGTGTCATATCACGATGCTGATTAGAGAGCATGATTATTACAAAGGTGTGCCTTAGGCTGGCCACAATAAAAGGCCACATTAGGTCAGTGTTCCGTGTAGTTATTGCTAATCAGTTGCTAACAGGGGGTAGCTGGCAAAGTTCTCCCCAAGTCCTCTACCAATGAGTATGAGGTGGGGGCACAAAATTAATGAATGGGGTAGACTAGTCACAGTGTACCATCCTGCCCCTACAAATGGACATTAGCTGGGAACGCTATTAAATGGGACTTTGATTGTATTAATGGGTGGCTAGTGTCCTCCTTCGGCTCCCACTCATGACCAACAGATGAAGGAAATTGATTTAACAAATAGGGTAAACTAGTTACTCCCCTGGCTTCCACCCATACCAATGACTTTCTTTATTTCCCTTAAAAATACAAACAGTAATACAAATAATAAATACAACTGCATTGGCAGACTTTGATGACCATCAGGAATTTTTATTTTACAGAACACGTTTTTGGTTTGATAAGGTCTAAAACAACAAACATGTTATAAAAAAAAATTAAGGAAAAAAAGGAAGAGAAGAGAAAAACAAAGAGGGGATCAAAGAAGAAATAAGGAAGGCTTATTGGATGGATTAGACTCTTGAAAGGCCCCTATTGTAGTGCAAAATGGGATTTAGTAGGGTATTGGCATGGAGTTCAAGTTATTGGCTACATACAAATATCATCATCCACAATTAATCGTGAATTCTAAATGTTAATTTAATATAGCCAAACCATTGTTTATAAATATATTTCTAAATAAATACCTATATTTACAAGTGAGAAACAATGCATATCCAACTAGGTTACTTTGGGCACAGAAAACGACTAAATGGCGTTTAAATCTATCCATTATTACCCACTATTCTTTATAAAAAAAACAACTTGTATGGTATTTTGTTTTCAAAGTGGTTTTCAATTTACACAGAATAAGAGATGATTCACAGTCTTAAGGTAGATATTGATGGGGTTGGCAAACATTATTATGCTGCAGAATATACGCTATTGGTGACCTTACAAACCAGTATGCAATGCGTGAACAAAATCCTGAACACAATTGGGATTAAATGCATGTTGAGAGTCTGCAGTGAGAAATTATTTTCCATGTAAGTACAATTCTAAGCTGAAAGTCATTGTATCCTACAATTAGAAGTGAACTATATTATGGATAATGGATATAAAATGTTAATCTTATTGACAGAATGTGCGTGTTATATATATGTATGGTTTCCCAGGTGAGATCCATTACAAGTTGAAACCATAGCTTTCAAGGAGAATTGTCAAATACATTTTGAACTTCCCTAAACTTCATGGATGATGAGTGTTGCTTGCTTTTTAAAAAAACTTTTTTAAACCAGTTACCTATATTACAAATAATACTCAAGGTGAAGAATTGTATCATGATACATTGTTTCTGGTATTCAAGGTGTATCAGGTGTATAAAAACAAGAGGAAAGAAATCTAATAAAGGAATTATCAGACACATATCAAATTTATAACACAAATTCCAAGTTCTCTACAAATCTGTATATAACAAACTCCTCACTAGCATACAGTAATTATTTACATATTATGAGGTCCATACATTGTGTTTTTTTATTGTTTTTTTACGTAGATGATATAACCATTCAATTTCTGACTGACATTTATTCAAAGATATTATTTTCTATTTTTATCCTCTATATTTTGCGTGATATACCCAGTAGGCATGTACCTTGTTTCTCTATTGCATTTCTACAAATAAAATTAACATACTCTATTTCTTTATATTTATGTATTATAAACAACATGGAATATTGCAATATATTTTAATATTTTAAGGCACAAATGAAAGGAAGGACATTAATAAATATTGTACTTTATTAAGCTGGATACTAAAATGTTGTCATAAAATGAACCAATATGCTTTATGCCATTGTATTATATACCATTAGTATTAGTCTACTCCTACATGATAATATAAAGAATGGATTCTGTTTAGGTTTGCATTCATGGCTTTACCATAGTCCATATTTTTTTCAGAGATGGAATTCTGTGAGACACCGCAAATCTTGTGCTCTGGCTACCAGACCAACCTACATGGCATTTCTCAGCATCCCTACCCACTTGAAATGGGTTCTGATGTAGATACAGAGACAGAAGGAGCTGTATCACCAGACCGTGCCCTGAGGATGTGGATGAGAGAGATGAAGTCAGAACATAGCTCATGCATGTCAAGTCGGGCCAACTCTGCACTATCCCTCACGGACACTGACCATGAAAGGAAGTCAGATGGGGAGAATGGTAATGCGGCATCCCATAAAATATATATATTTTTTAATATTAAAACAGAAACTGTATATATGATGTTAAAGCACACACATCATATTTTGCTTATAATTCCACTTCACAAAGCATACCAACGCAGCTAGAAACAATATCAGCATCTTTGTAGCAGCATTGAACAGGAATAAACAATATGTGTATGAGATGAAGAACAGTAAATACCTCTCTAATAGTTTAATTAAATGTAAAAAAATATTAATTGTTTTCTTGATAGATGTAATTTGACCCTTAATTTTACTTTATCTTATATGGTATCGATTTGCGGTATTGTCTTCTATAGGGATTGATGCTTTTATTAAGTGTTTTGCTACTGCAACACATGATTGCTATATACTGCCACTTGTGCGATAAATGCATCTTCTCTTTTCGTTTTTTTTTTTTTTATTAGCAGTAAGATTCTATAGCAAACTGTTTCTAGTGGTCATGGTTGCATGGAGTTTTCCTTTAAGACCTAAATGGATACCTGGCAAAATATGTGTGAAGAGCAACTCTCCGTTTACTGTATGAATTATTAACGTATACCTCTAAATGTTTAAAAATCACAGACATGTTTCAAATCCACCGTGAGATAATTTTAATATTGTTGACTATATTTTCAGTGCATAAGGTTATCTTTATGTATGTTCAACAGGCATCGGGTATTTGAAAAAAATGTCACAAGAAAAAAAATGTATAGACACTGCTCTTAAAACCAGATGTGTCTGTGCATCACCTACTCTTTTAATTTTTAGCACAATATATTTAGATTGTTGTCTAAATACCAATTTGGACTAAGTAACTGAAATATACAAATCCAGTATTGAATTATCTATTGCAAATAGATCTTCACACTTAGATCCTCTAGTGTGTTAATTCTTTTCAAATGTCAGATGATCCAAACTATTTAAAATACACTGTTGTAAATAAAAATCAATGAAACATCCTAGGGAAAGCTATAAATCATTTGCAGTGTTTATGGCTATTTAACTAGTTCTGGATTTAGCTACAGTATGCTATAGTATGCTGTTTTCTAGCAAACTGTTGCATAGTGAAAATGAATAGCAATGTGTCCCATCACATTCATCACAAATGTCTATCACTTCTGCAAATTATCCTGATTTATATATAAATGTAAAATATCAAATGCTGACACATGTAACTCATAGAACAAATACAGCTGGCAACATTAATAAACACCTCCGAGTATAATGAGTAAGGAACTTTGGTAGGGTAAATACCTGTAGTAGATCCATCAAGGACCAAACAAAGGCAAAACTTTGGTCAATAGATGTTTTTCTAAACTTCTTAGATACTGAAGGATACTGAAGAATGGCAGTTTCAATTGATTATAGTGAAAGTGAATTGAATAGAAATATGAGATATGTTACCAAATTCCTGATGATGTAATGGTTTGCTTCGTTCTGGTAAAACATATGCCCCATATGGTATTTTAATTCCATTCAATACCCAAAATGAGTATAAACAATAATTGTTTTCATGTATTTTGGAAGTAGGAATATTAGTCCATAAAGACTCACTCACCCTCATTTATACTCTAATTATGATTACCAGCCTGTAGGTGAGGACATTTCTCTACTAGAAACTAATATAATACCATGTAATACCAATAACAGTAAAGGAAACTTCAATTGGTTATATAATTTCTACAGAGGGGACGGGTGAATCATTTCTACCCTTTCACTGTCAGTATTACAATAGCAGTCCAGAAATTGCTAAAGATTGCTTTAGCAGTTTTAAATGCCTATTTTTTGAAATATATGATTTGAAGATGTTCTTTTTAAATTCTGTTCAAGGCATTTGGTCATTTTTATTAATATATTTTGTCATACCTACTGTATGTGCGAAAAAAATACATTATTGCTTTTTTACTAACATTTTAGACCCTGTGTGAAATATTGCAATATAAAGGGCATTGTATACTGTCTATAGCTTTTTATTTCCCATACTCTACAAATAATTAAAAAATACAAATTTTATATTTACATAATTTTAATTTTTAAGTTTGTCTGCAAAGCAATCTATACACAAAATTGCTGTTTTATATGTGTATATGTTAGAGATGCATCCCTTACTTCAAATAAATGTTATGCTAACATTTGTTCAATCCAAAAGTGCTCAGTATTGAAGGGGCCAATGATATAAAGAGCAAACTATTGCACATGTTATTGGTCTCCTTACTAAGTATTTTTAGCTAGTTTTCTCTATAATATCTATGCAAATATTTAAATAGTTGTAGGTTGCAGAGAAAGACTTTGGATGAATTTGTAATTGCTGCTTCCATTAACTGAGTAGAAAAGGCTTTAATCAAATATGTTTTGGGTTTTGTTCAATTTAAATTTTTCAGGTGCAAATTCCAATATGATAAACAGCATGACAAAATAGTCAAATATGTTTTTCTTTTTTTTTTTTTTTTACTTTTAACTATTTGAAAAGTTGAATTAGACATAACTATCTCTCTAGTTAATGGAACATTCACTGTAGAGTATGATCACAGGCATTGCTAGGGTGCCTTTGGTGGCTGAAGCTCTAGTTGTGGGCTCTTTGGCCCCAGATCTCAGATATCTACAGTAGGTTTAAGAGGTAGGAGGATTTTGTTTTTTATTTGTAATTTTGCATCAGGCTTCTTGAAGCAGCCACTTGTTATAAAGAGAAATATCAGTAATATAGTGCTACTTATGTGGCAGATATAGTGACTGTTGGCAGAGTGCATTGGAGAACAGGACTTTGCATGTATTAGGTAGTATGTTTGGATTGCTCTGTGGCATGTGCTTGTACCCATAAAGGTATGCTTTCACTCAATATAGAAGGCTGGCGAAGTTGTTGATTTACCATAAATGGGTAACAAAAAGGCAGGGTTTAAATAAAAAGCATTAAAACACTAAACATCCTATTGTTAACTAGAAAATATTTTCTCTGGAAATGCCTGTAATGCTGGCTTTAATGAATATGTTTGTTTTTTTTTGGCCTAGTTTACATTGTAAAATGTTTTATTTTTATTTTAATTTTACCATATACTGCCTTTTCTACTATAAATCTGTTTTGTAAACAATTTTTATAGAGCAAAGGTGGGAGCTTTAGATGTCAATAGACTATAATCCACAATTACCAATAATTGTTGTTGTACACCAATATTTATGTGATCTCGGTGCAATTACCCACACCCTTATTCTATGGTCAAATGTGTTTCCATATTCTAAGCAATATTTTTATTCTTCATGAAACATAAAATGAACTGAGAATCACCAAGTTAAACTATCTGAAATTATAATAAATCTGGTATGTTTGCTTTAAACATTACCTGTCATAATAATGACATCACTCAATCACTGGCCACCATAATTTAGCACATAAATAGCATTTAATAAGAACTCCATTAAATAGGCATTTTTATAACAATGCATGTAAAAATGATTTGAATTATAGTAGCATAGAGTAAAGTTTATTAACATGTAAAACGTGATTCAACCTTGTATTTTATTTAAGAATTAACAACAAGAAAAAAAAAAGTTTATTTCATGATGTCTTATGTATAAAAAAAATCAAATAACACAAATGATGTGAATGCTCATATATTCAGTTACTTTATCCAAAGAAACAAATGAATCCTTTTGTATATAATGATAAATATCTGAAGGTTGCGAACAAAAATGCTGAAGGCAATACTCTACCTGAGCTGGCTATCGTAACATAGAAGAATCTGTCATTGTGCTGTCTTATTTCATAGTCAGGCTTTTACTAGATTTCCCTGTCCTTCTGTGTGCTTTAATATTACCTGTTTTGCTAAGCACTTCTAAAAACATTGCTGAGTATGAAGGTTTATTATTTTCTTTGTCTGTGTAAGCTTGGAATGCATTTCGGAAACATCTGGACTAGTCATTCAGCATCACTATGTAGAAAACGGAGGGGCAGATGAGTGTGTTGTTGAGCAATATAGGGACAATATAGGGATTTTTGCAACATTTTCCTTAACCTACATGACACATTTTGAAAGTGACATTCTACTAAAAGATACAAAAGCATACTTCGATCCAGCTTGTGAATTGGTACACAGAAATATTGGAAATTAATTCATCTCGAATTTGTATTTTGTCTTTTTGACAATATCTTTTTCCAAAGACTCTTTCCAAAGAGAAAAGATCATAACCATAAGAAACATTTTTACAAAAAACAAAAATGCTAAGCACAAAACAAAAAATCAGAGAACACCAATTATTTACAAGTTAATGAAACTACGGAAGTGGTTTAGACAGTAACATAATTACTTAAGCTTCCATTTCCATCCAAAGTATGTAAGCTCTTAGACAATTGATTTATTTACTTTTAAAAGGACATTGGAAGCCAAATATGATGCAGATTTTTCCACCAGCACCATGGCGGGATAGAGCAATGCTCAGCCGGTATTCAATCACCACACATTAGCTGGGTGTGCCAATATGCCTTTGAGTCATATAGCCTTCTTGCAAGATTGAACTACAAGGGACATCTATAAAGTCATTAGATATCCATAGTTTGTATTTTTAAACAATTACAGGGATAAGGGATTATTAATGTAATACTTCAAAGTGCTTCTATATAATTTTAAAACTTCTAATCAATAATCTTGCATGACCTTGGTAAAGCACATAGTAGATTGAAGCAACCTCATACACCAATGTATGTCAAAAAGAGAAAATAAATGGCATGCCATTACTAAGATTAGCTACAGCTTTTAAACAATTACATAAATATATAAATAACTGCACTGATCAGCCCCAACATGAAAACCACCTGCCTAATACTATGTAGGTTCCCCTAGTCCTGCCTAAAAAGCTTTGAGGCAGTAACTCCAAAAGTCCTCTAAATGTGCCCTGTGGTATCTGGCACCAATACTTTAGCAGTAGATCCTTTAAACTCTGCAAGTTGTGAGTTGGGGCATCCATGGAGGGATTTGTTGTTCAAACACATACCACAGATGCTCAATTAGATTGAGAACTGAGGAATTTGGAGGACAAGGCGACAACTTTAACACTTTGTCATGTTCCTCAAACCATTCCTTAACATTTTTTTGTCAGGGTGCATTATCCAGCTGAATAAGGCCACTGCTATTAAAGAATATTATTGCCATGAAGGGGCGTACATGGTCTGCAACAATCTCTAGGTAGGTGGTACATGTCAAAGCAACATCCACATGAATGCTCTGACCCAAGATATAGCAGCAGAACATTTTCCATAGAATACCACTGGTCTGATCTAAAAGAAATGCATCTGAACAATCAACCTTTTTTAATTGTTCCATGGTCTAGATCGGATGCTCATGTCCCCATTAAAGTACCTTTGACAGTGGACAGGGGTTATCATGGGCATTCTGAACGGTCTGCAGCTATGCAGCTCTATAGGCTGCAAAATATGATGCACTGTGTGTTTTGACACCTTTCTATCATGGCAAGTTTTTCAGCAATTTGACATACAGTAACTCTTTTGTGGGATCAGACCAGAAGGGCAAGCCTTCACTCCCCACATGCATCAATGAGTGTTGGGCGCCCGTGGCCCTGTCACCAGTTCGCCAGTTGTCCTTCCTTTTCCTGCTTTTGGGAGGTATTAACCACTGCATACTGGGAACACTCCATTTTGGAGATCCCCAGATCGTCTACTCATCATTATTTGGCCCTTGTCAAAGTCACTCATATCTTTTTGTTTGTCAATTTTACCTGCACCCATTACATGAAATTCATGAACTGACTGTTGACCTGCTGCCTAATATATCCCACCCCTAGACAGATGCCATTTTGACAATATAATTAATGTTATTCATTGCCTGTCAGTGATGTTAATGTTATGGCTGATCAGTGTAATTTTTTGTGTGTATATATATATATATATATATATATATATATATATATACAGTATATATGTGTGTAAAAAACAGATAAAATATTTTACATCTACATCACTGGACTAGTAGAGCTACAAAGCTACAATATATATATATATATATATATATATATATATATATATATATATATTTATTAACTGCTACAAAGATAATAGGGTAATGAATTGTCTCAATGTCATGAACATCCAACCATCACTGTTAGCAAAGTAATCAGATTTAGAGAAGTATAGTTTTCCAATATGCAACATGAGTGTAATTAAGAAATACAAAACAAAGTATATATCATCCATCCCCATAATGTGTTCTAGATTAACTCCTTATGGACCGTGGACGTATGAGGTACGTACGACAAAAAAAGATCCTTAAGATCATGATCGCTTCCAGCTGCTCTATGGGTATTGCACAATGCCTCAATGTCGAGGCATTGTGAAATACCCCCCTCACTGCAGGGCACCTGAATGATTGCTGCCCCGGAGCGATGACTTCTGGGTTTCTGCAAGTGGCGCCCGGCAGTGCAGAGCATCGGAAGCCTGCTCTGTCTGTACTGAGTGCCTTGAGGGGTCGAGGCACTCAGTAAAATAAATAATAAAATAAAAAATAATTAATAAATTAATTAAATGAAAAAAATTAACCCCTACCCTCCCTCCCTCCCTCCGATAGCTGCCATTCCACTGTTGGCGATTGGTCTTCTTCTAAGGGGGACTGTCCCCCTTTGCAATTTAGGTGTCCACACTGAACTGCTGGTAAAAAAGTTTTAAAAAAGTTAAAAAAGGTAAATAAAAAGTTATTAATTAAAAAAAATATATATATATATATATGATATATATTTATATATTTATATATACATATATTATATCTATATATAATATGTATATATATATATTATATATAACGTCATAATAAGTGTATTTTTTATTAATATATACATATATTAATATAAAAATACACTTTGTGTAAAATAACACACGTGTGTATATATATATATATATATATATATATATATACATATATATATACACATAAAATAAATATATATAATAACTATATATATTTTTTTATAAAAAAAATAATTAAAAATAAAAACTGTACAAATATGTTTTTTAAATGAAAAATATTATATATATATATATATATATATATATATATATATATATATATATATATCCAAGATAAATAAGCAAGGCACTCTCCTCCAATCTTCTCAAAATAAGACTGTGTTGCCTAGGTGCAATCCCGCGTAGAAATATAAACAAACAAATGAAGGGAGCACACTAGGACTCTTCTCAGTGGAAATAAAAGGTATTTACTGTATCAAAAAGTTAATACATCTTCTGTGCAGAGTAAATAATCGACGTTTCGACCCTCCTTGGGTCTTTATCAAGATCACGAGATCTTGATAAAGACCCAAGGAGGGTCGAAACGTCGATTATTTACTCTGCACAGAAGATGTATTAACTTTTTGATACAGTAAATACCTTTTATTTCCACTGAGAAGAGTCCTAGTGTGCTCCCTTCATTTGTTTGTTTATATATATATATATATATGTAATTTTACTGTAAATTTTGATATTAATATATATATCATGGTCGGGGGAGGGGGGGGACTGCAGCAGCACCGGACAACTTGACCCTCACCATGATCACATCGCCGCAATAGGACTCTAGGAGCTGCCAGCAGGGGGAATGTCTTAGCTGTCAGGCAGTCTCCCAGGCTGCTAAAAAGTATATATATATATATATATATATATATATATATATATATATATATATTTATAATCCAAAAAATGAGAGCACTCACTGGATTTAGATAAATCTTATATTAAATAATAAGCAAACAAATCAATGTTTCGACCGTCAAGCGGTCTTTATCAAGATCTTGATGCTCTCATTTTTTGGATTATATATGTGCACAGAGAAGCACCTTGGTCTAATGTTGAATTACTTCAAATTGTTTTGGGGAAGAGTGCCAGAGATTTTGGACTTTCATATATATATATCTTTATATATATATATATATATATATATATATATATATATATATATATATATATATATATATATATATAATGCACACATATATCTCAAAATAAATGTATAATGATATCATATATAAGCATTATATATGCATAATATATTATAAAATGTTTTAATTATAATATATATACATATATAGGAAATAAAAGTGTGTGTGTGTGTATTTAACATACACACAAACACACACACATATGTATTATATACACACATATTATATGTATATGTGTGTGTGTATATATATATATATATATACATATATATATATATATATACATACATACACACACATATTATATGTGTGTGAGTTTGCGCATATATATATATATATATATATATATATATATATATATATATATATATATATATATATATATATAAATTGGGAATAAATTCGTAAAAAAAAAACATTTATAAAAAAGAAATAAAACCGCTAACTTTGGCCAGTGTTTGTGACTTAGTGGCTACTACAAAAGACTGGACATACCCCTTTGGTTTTTACATTTGAAAATGGTCTGCCATGATGGGGTTATTTCACATTCCTGGGCTACAATATGGTCTCAAAAGGCAACACAGACCCAGTAAACCAATCTGGCAAACTGAAAGGGGCAAGCCCTATATTGACCCTGTAACTTTCCAAAACACCATAAAACCTGTACATTGGGATATTGTTATACTCAGGAGACTTCGCTGAACACAAATATCAGTGTTTAAAACAGTAAAACATATTATAAAAATGTGTAAAAAAATGCAAAAAACTAATATAAAAAATGCTATGTTTGGCCAGGATTTGTGACTAAGTGGCTAATACAAAAGACTGGACATAACCCATTTTGAATACCGTGGGTTGTCTACTTTTACAAATGGTATGTCATGATGGGGTTAATTTTATTTCTGGGCTGCTATACGGTCTCAAAGGCAACTCAATCTGGCAAATTTCAATGTGCAAACACGGAAAAGGGGAAAAGCCCTACATTTGACCCCTGTAAGTTTGCAAAAACCCATAAAATCTGTACATTGGGGGCACTGTTGTACTCAGGAGATATGCCTAAAGTATAATGTGAGAGAAAAATAACACAAAAAAACAACTACCCAAAAGTTTGACAAAGACTGGTCGTAGAATTAGTGCATGGAAAGTGTTAAAATACCACCATTTGAAATACTCTAGGGTGTCTTCTTTTGAAAAATATATGGTTTGAAGGTGGTAAATTACATTGGCCAGCTTCGAAAATGTCCCAAATAGGACATGGGTGCAGGATGACCAGCTGTGAAAATTCCAAATTGGAAAACTGGAATGCGCTCTCTCCAAATAAGGTCTTTTAGCCCCCAGAGAACCTGACACACCTATACATTGGGGCTATAACTGTACTCAGGAGATGTTGCTGAACACATATTGGGGGTGTTCTATGGCAGTAACCCTTAATGTTCTCAGTACATGTATTCTTAAATTGCTATGTGTGTCAAAAAAAATCACCAATTATTTGCTTTTATTTAAATTAATTTTATTTGGCATAGATTGGCGGTAAAATGGTTGCATGAAAAGAGTCAAAATACCCCAAGTTTAATACCTTAGGTTGTCTTGTTTAAAAAAAATATATACATGTGAATGGTTATTCAGGGATTCCTGACAAATATCAGTGTTACAATGTAACTTGCTTTAATTTAGAAAAAAAATGGTTTAGAAATAGCAAAGTGCTACTTGTATTTATTGCCCTATAACTTTCCAAAAAATCTAAGAACATGTTAACATTGGGTATTTTTAAACTCAGGACAAAATTTAGAAACTATTTACCATGGGTGTTTTTTGGTGGTTGTAGATATGTAACAGATTATGGGGGTCAAATTTTGAAAAAGTGTATTTTTTTTTACATTTTTTCATCATATTTAATATTTTTTTTTTATAGCAAATTATATCTACGTCTTTAGAAAGAAAGTGTAATGGCGAGAAAAACGGTGTATAATATGTGTGGGTACAGTAAATGAGTAAGAGGAAAATTACAGCTAAAAACAAACACTGCAGAAATGTAAAAACAGCCCTGGTCCCAAAAGGTAAAAAAATTAAAAGTGGTCTGGTCACTAAGGGGTTAAATAACTTGTCAACTTGTCAAAAAGTATATAACGCAAATCCCTTTTCTTCATCTTGTCAGGCCACTTAAATCTGCATATCTAGAAGAACCATGTCCAACCAATATATGACAAGTCTAGCAATGAAGTCAGCATGTCATCCAATATCTTTGTATTTAATATAAAACTTTTCCGTGGACCTACATTTGTCCACTTGCTTTAACCTTGACAATCATCTATAGTTTTTTTTACAAACTATAGTTTTTTTCTTCTTTGAATATTTTTATGTCTATATATGTTCGCTGGGAGCAAATGTAGAATAAAAGATGTCTTTATTAGCAGTCATAAACATTTAATAAAAAAAGGTGGTAAAATAAAAAAGCATATCTTATGTTATCAACCATACAGTTATATTTTCAGATAAAATTATGCTTCCTAAAAAAATCTGTAGATGTCATACATTTGAGTACAGGTTATGTGGAAATGCAGAATTAGGCTTTATAACATTTTTTTTATAGCTTTTCGGTTTTGTGAGCACAGTATGCCTGTTACACTTTTAAGGGGTTTTAGTCAATAACATAAGATTTTATGAGGGTAAAGATTGAATCAATCTGCAGCACAATTATTTATGCTTTTAAAAAGCCACCAGTTCAGAACTTGATTAAATAAAATATCCAAGATTTTTCAACTGATCACAATCTTATAGCTCTGCATATTTCTGATTTATTTTACTCTTTTAATACATAATTTATAATCCTCTGAATCAAAGTATAATATTGTTTTAGGACCCGTAGCGTAAATAATATACATATGAATAAACACGCACATAATAAAACATTCATCCTGGAGAAAGTCTTAATTGAAAAATACAAATGATATAAAATTTCACAATAAAATTTGTGTAGCAAAAAAAAAGCAATAAAAAGTACTCTTGAAGTTTACTACTGTATAGTTCATGAAAGTTCAGAAATGTTCGTTTACTGATATCACCAGGAAGCAAAAATTGCAAATTTCAGTTCTGTGCTGTACTGTTCCAGATAGCTTTCAGTTCTTGCACACTGAAGCATAATTTTCAAGTGTTATGAGGTGTGCTGTTTCATATCCTCTTATTGATGTTGGTACCATTAATCTTCCTTTGGCTTTGCAGAAGTTTCAGGGTGAAAGGCTATTATTGAATGTTGCTTTGGGCTTTTTATGTATGCACTTACCATGTCTTTTGTTTTAGTACTTGCTTTGATAGTATCCTTGTAGATTTTCTAGATATGTGTTAGTTTACTTTTGTTTTGTTTTATTTCACACTATAACTGAATCAGGAGAAGAAGTGGAAGGCACATTGCTTGTTTTTATTCTTCCTAATAGATGCACATACGGTAAAATTCTTAAACAACATTTATAGATTTGCTTACAATTGAATGATTTCCCCTGTTTATATATATATATATATATATATATATATATATATATATATATATATTTGGGATCGGGACAATATTGCCACATTGGTTAGATAACATAATAATTAGCAATAAACATCTTAGTCAATAGAACTGGTCAGTTGTGGTGTGCCAGAACCGACGATGCAGTAGGCCTGTAATAAAGAGGGCAAAGAGAAGTGTACCATACTAATATGCCACGATATGCCTGACAAATCCCTAACCAGTTCTGGTATAGATAATGTATAAGAGGATGATTGCCAGCGTCCCATGCCCGCAGTTGCCGAGTCCGGACGTGATTTGTGTATTCCCGGCTCTAAGGGATGCCAGACTAACTGTGACTAACTATACTCTGCGAGATGGAGCACCAGACCTTGCAGAGGTGTTGGGTAGAGACAATCCCCAAGTGACTTGGGAACTCGAGGCATACAATTTATACAAAGCCACCATTAGTATGATCCTTATAACGTACCAGCAGGCTAGCTATTGCCAAATGGCAAAGAATTTAACTAATGAAGGTGACGGGTGAGGCCCTGCTAGTTGCCAAGTGGCTTGAGAGGCTCTATCTATGCGTTGGCCAGAGGGGAGGTAGAGGCCACTGAGACTCGGGAGTGACAGGTGAGGCCCTTCCTATGCAACAATGCAAGGTGAATAACTATGGCATCCTCCTCTGAGTATGAGGAGTACCTTCGAGCATGAGGATGGGTGTTGGCCTCGCTGGACCACTAGACTATGGCATAGAGGCCAGAAACCTATTATAGTGGGCACCTAGATCCCTAACAACCAATACTATCTGCTAATAGGGGACCTCAGCGTGGGCCAGATCATGGTAGAATGGTGTCCGAGAACATATGCCACTGCATGGCTGGATTGTGGATCCATTTAGAATAGTGACTGAGGTTGTATGCCTCTGCGAGGGCCCAATTGTGGACCCATGTAGAAAGGTAATTGAGAACATATGCTACAGCGTGGACCAGATCGCGGACTGGAATAAGTGAAAATGACCTACCCCCCTGACACAAGGCAAGAAAGGCAAACGCTGCCAGGAAGGATGAGCTTCTCAGCAGAACCATGGTTGGATAAAGCATGCCACCCAGAGAAACGACCCAAGCCTGAAACATAGAGGAGGGAAACAGAGGAGGGTATAGGATTATGGCCATAAAAAAACCCCCACAAAATAGTGACCAACCGGGAAACTACAATGGACAAGAACCAGCAGGCGACGCGGGAAGAAGGAACAGAGACCCGGTAACCAGAGCCCAGAACATGCGACCCTCACAAAGGCGCAATCGAGCAAGACAAAATGCAAAAAAATGCACAAAACGTGAACAGGGCAAAGGGAAAACCAGTCGAGCGGTAAGAGGCAAACACATGAGCAAAACACAAAGCAGAAGCACCATAGGCAAACACCCATTCAAAGCATACCCAGATACAACAAAACCCACAAAGCAGAGCCACACATCCACAACACCACGAAACCAACCAAGAGCACAGCAAACAAGAAGCTGCAGCAACTCAGCAATGCAAAAAACAGAGACAAACGACCGCCCAACTCTGCAATCCAAGCCCACCCAGAAAGAGCCACTATGAGAGCACCGAACACGGCATGAACAGCCTGCATGCCAGTGGAAGGCCGGGAAAACAGCCTAACGGCCTGCAACACATGCCCCAACCCCCCCCCCCCCCGGTAAAAAAAAACACAAGACCCACCCAACAGCACAGCAACCCACCCAGCCAAGCCTCCCAACTTCCCCCCTCCCCCACAGAGACAAACCGGGCAGTGAGAGGTGGGGAGTCTGTACCTAGAGACGCAGTATGGAAGCCAAGCACAACATCCAACCAGCAGCCCTGAACCAGACCATCAAATGCCCCACCAGAGGAGGGGGAGGGGAGCAGTTGCGGAGGTCAAGGAGGGAGAGGGTCAATGGACCTCATGGAACCAGCAGGCGCACAGCAGCAGCAGAGGCAGCAGGACCACCACGAAGTGAAAGCACAGGAAAACCCTTATAAGTGTAACAACTCGCCCGGCCAACCACGATAAAGTGGGAGAGGATTGGATGCCCTTGTAAAGGGGGCCCAAGCCCCTCCCACAACTACAGGCCCAGCCTTAAATATATATATATATATATATTTTTTTTTTAAATACACTGCTTTTTTTGTATAATAAAAGTTTGCCTGAGAGATAAGAACAACGTTCACATACCAGTACAGTTTTCTTTTTTAATGAAGTCCAAATATTCAGTATTGTTACCTCTGGAAGAAGAACACTGTCAGGCTCAAGCAAAAAGTATGAACTAGTTCAAATCAATCAAATAAGAAATTATCCTGTCAGTGCTGTGACCCTTTTAGTTAGACCATTGGTATAGAGACCATAGAAAACCCTGGGGGGACTTAATTTCATAACGAATTAGTACTATTACTAATTAGGAGTTTCTTAGTAGAATAGGCTGATTAAAGCTACATTACCCCATCTTTTAATATATTCAATAAAGGTTTTTCCACTGATATGTTTGCACTGTATTTATGTTGAAACATAATGTCTTCAAAGGCTAGGTAAAGAAGATAAGAAGCTCCTTTAAAACATGCCTTTAAAAGCTAGATGGAGAAGATAACGAAGTCCTTTAAAACATACTTTGTTCTTCTCATCAAATTCTTGTTTAAACAATAAAATGAAATAACATTATTTAAATTAGTATTTATTCATTGAAAAAAATATCAGCTTTTAAATCCAGCATTTTTTTTTTAAATCAAATTATGCACAATTCAATAACAGCTTAATAACAGTAGTAATGGTGATGCCATTGTGGGTTTATTTAAACATGATGATTATATAAAAATACTGACTGCCTATAGCCATTCAATGTGTTCCCAACACCACTGAGCCTATTTAATTTTTATTTTATGTATCCTGTAATTATTATCTGGCTCCTGTCCTAAGATATGGTTGTAAATAACACAGTAAAACAAATGCCAGCTACTAACAATCCACATCTCTCAGTTTAAGACACAGTTTCCTAAAGGTGTTAAACATTAGTGTAATCAAAATTGTGTCAAAGGAGAATGATGTGGTTTCTTGAGAAGTAATACTTCCTGGTCCATATCCTCTCATTACCTCAGAAGGGGATAGCACTTAACAGTTTGATTGCTCAATTGTCTCTTTCTAATATCTAACCAGAAATATGTTAGTGGGTACGACCGGAATTTTATTGCAAGGAATTTAGGCACATGCCAAGAAATATCTTAGCATTATGAGGCAACAAGAGTCTCGATCTGTATATTTTTTTATAAAACATGTAGATGTTCTCATTGCAGTCAGAGTGCCGCTGGCACTATATACCTGTGGGTTGAATAATTTTGTGATCTACATACAGTATTTTTTATTACCTAATGAGGAAAAATAAAGGTTGCTTATTTCAATATATGGATATAAGAAGATTTTTTTTTCTTTGAACTCCTGACTTTCTACGATAACAAAATACCAGCAATCTAAATGTAAAGACCTATTCACAAACTTCTCAAAAGTTGGGAAGTGTTACAGACCCACAACTACACCTAAAGTTAAATCAGCTGTGGAAACGAGATACAGTGGTGGTCTCATTTTGTGCTCAGATAAGAACATATCAAATGAAAATTCAATGAGGAAACATGAATACAGAACATAATACAGGGCAATTAATTGTTATTATTATTACTCACTAGTAGAGTTACATAGTAAGGTAGTAATCATGGTGGAAACAAGACTCAAGTACATCAAGTTGATCCGTCCAAACATCTGATTCTGCTATTGATCTAAAAGAAAGCAAAAAATGTATAGTTTGAAAACCTTTGTAGTTGTGCCACAAACAGGTAAATCCTCCTTGATTTTAAAATGGCAATTGGATAATTCCTTGGATCAATGCACTTCTAGCACTTAAATTAATTATTATGCCCTGTAATTATTTATTCTTCCAAATTAGCATAATCCTATTCTGTAGCAAACACTATCAACGTGTGTGTGTTTTTTTTGTAAAGCACAACTTTACAATATTAAATTACCTCTGTTGACTAAAAAACCTAGTAAGCGTTAGCATTTAAAAAAAAAAATTTCATTGTTCAACTTTCATTATTGACTGCCGTTATCAGCTTTTGTCTGTAAAAATGTAAAAGATAAAATCACATTGACATAAATGTAATTGTGTAGGAGAGAAATAATGGGAAACATTTGTTAATTTACATTAAATGCCCAATTTCAGGGAAATTTTTGATTTCTATCTAAATAAAGCATAAACAAAGTCATGTACAATAAGCAAATTATAGGTATTTATTGATGGATGAAAACAAATCTCAAAAGCTGATACTTTATAGTCTAAACTTCAGACTCAGGAGTGGTATCCAAGGATGGACTTCTTCAAAATATCTGCTTCTACAGCGAGTGAAAATGTGTATAAACAAAGGTATACATCCTATGCATACACTCAAGCTGATTACTAAAGGGAATTAAAAAAAACTAATCTATATTAATTTATACAGTTTTGTATCAGTTACAAAAAAAAAATGGAAAAAGGAAATTGGGAAGAAAATATAAACAGAAATGAGATATGGTAGCAATGTATATAGAAAGGCAAAAATAGAAAGGAATATATTGGCCAGAATATTCAAGAAAGGCTTGCAGTGTTGGGTATGAAAATTGGACTGTGTTAGGTCAGTTGGATGGACAAATATTGCAATCTTTTGGTGAAATAGACTGAACCATGCATGACCAAGGCTACCTGACCAGAAAATGTCAATTTCAGTGTAATAAATTTATATCAAAAGGACAGCTGAGCTTGACATCCCTTGTGCATGTTACCATTGGGACTTGGCTAGTTCCCGATACCTGGTACATGCTTGGCATATTAAACCATTTGGGTGCTAAGGTTTATTTGGTAATGTCTTTTTATTTAATGCTTTTATTATTCAGTTACAAAAAATTCAAATTAAATATCTCTTAATGATGACAAAATAATGAGCTATGACACAGTAACTATACAGCATTTCTTATAAACAAGAGATTAGTAGAGAAAATAGATACATGTTGTGCACAATTTTAGTAATAGCAGAATGAGTCTAGAACTGGTGAAAATAAATTAGATATTAAAATCCTTTATTAAGTGGCTGCAGATTCAATGTGTTGAATATAGATAATATTAATGAGGCATCCCCACTGTAAACCTCCATTATATCATTTATATTTCTTTAGGTTTTACATTTGATTATTGATCTTGCTTGAACTACTAATGTAGGATTTACTTTCAAAACCTGTTCAACTTAGGATCTGTTCATCTGTAAGTCTTCTTTCCATTTATACATTGTTTCTCCTTCCAATCAATACAAAATAATGCGGACAGGTACATTCATGTTTCCTACCATTGTTGTTCTTCAGACTTCAATGCATTTCTCATTACTCTGCCCAGCAGCAATTTTAGTCTTTCTATCTAGTTTTAGTATATATTCAGGTTTGATTAGTTCCTCCCAGAGCTCTGCTCCTGTGGTTTATTCTTTCTTTCACTCAGCTGCTCTGTTGCACAACACATATTACATCTGCTATTTTAATGTCTCCTAGAGTATTAGATCATGCTTACAATACTATTGATTTATGTTTTTTTTTTCTTTTTATAATTTCTCTGCTCCAGTTGACAAATTCCTACTGTGTATCTCTCTCTCGTGCGTTCTCTTTGATATATATTTTGTGTATATATATACACAGATAATATATATATATATATATATATATATATAAATATATAAATAACAAAGACAAAATTGTACTTTAGTTTGATCTGCATATATAATACGTTTGTAATAAAACTTGGCTTTTGTATAAATTTTGCATATTATATATTATTATTATTATTTATTTTTGCCATGCTATATAATTGTAAATGCTATCATTTGGGTAGGGAAATGATTTGTGATATGTTTTGTGACACATAATTTGGCTAGAGTGTAGATCACCTCACGTAACAAAAAAGTAATGTTGGTCCAGGCACTCAAGTTCAATCCAGTGGGCAGATTTATTGGAGCAAAATAAATCTTTTTGCTCCAATACATCTGCCAACTGGATTGAACTTGAGTGCCTGGACCATCATTACTTTTTTTTCAAATCACATTGTAAGGATTGGCCAACCTCAGGCTTGGTTGCACCCTGGGATCCAGGAAAGTGCGGTATCCATATTGATAAATATATTGATCACATAACAAATAGTCTGAATAGAGGGTCACTATTATGTACATCAAATAAAAATCAAAATTAAATGAACAGAGGGATTAATAGCAAGTGTGGATAGTATACGGCTGGGATATGTAAGCTGAGCAGGCTTTGTAATCCTTCCAAGTATTGGCCTCAAAGATGAACAGCTGAATCTTGCAGCCGGTTATATTGAAATAGATAAAATAATATCAAAACTCTGGTGATCCAGTTTAAAACATATTTATTCAGATGCAAAACACATATATACAACAATATAAAAAAATGGATAAAACACCTACTAAAGAAAACAGTAAATTTCTTCTTACAAAGACCACAGAACGCAGCAACACACTTTTTTGAGCAACTAACTCACTACCTACAATTAAGCACAAACATCTTATTAGACATCAAGAGAGAGAGAGTGATAGGATGTGTGGAGGTTTTTAACCCATGACATTGCTAAAAGTGTTGAGTAAGCCTAGGTTGCTATAACATCAAAGATAAGTAGTCTGACACAAGAGAATACATATCCTTGCTTATAATATACAGACACTCCTCACTTACCGACCGGGTTCCGTTCCCACGACCCGGTCATAGAACGAATTGGTCGGTAAGTGAGGAGTTAAGGGATTCCCTGCTCTGCTGCATTCTTCTATGTTCAGGGAAATATCCCCGAACATAGAAGAATGCAGCAGTGCAGGGAATCCCTCTAATTCCAACAACGGCTCGCACTTTCCACCCCACGAGAGAGCTGGTCGTAAGTGCCAGCTGTCGTAAAACAGGTAGGTTGCAAAACGAGGACCACCTGTAGCTACATTTGTGTAACATCCTGAACATGTATGGCAATTTAATATAAGATATTATCTGAATGAGGACATTTCGGTACATTTCATATTGCTATTCTGACACCTTTATTTATTTCTCACACACATACATATATATTTATAGATGTAAGATAACAGATGGAATTGGTATCTTGTAATACCTTTAATTTTGGACTGGAACCTTTGTAATTACAAGCTTTTCGGGAGAAGCCAATAGTGATATATACTTTCTCTTCATCTGCAAGAAAAGACAATAGTGACTATATAGTTATACAAAGTTGCATGAATTGAGGACATGTGCATGTGTAAAAGCTTCCAAATTTAAGCTTTCAAATTTTACGAGGACCATGACATTCATAAAATCCTTAGAAAATAATAATATTGCCTTTATTTGAATTTAACTGAAACTTACACTCAGTGAAACAATATTAAAAAATCAAAGTAGAGATGGTTTTGTCTTATGGGCAGAGCTGATGTTTCCAAAAGTTAACAAAGGTAGAATTTCTGCTGTCAACCTTTGTCATTTCACAGCAACCATCAATATCAAACACAGTGAGAAAAAAGATTTCATCATACATTGTGCAAAAAGTTCTATATACGTTCCCACAGTCTCCTATAAAGCTCTGCTACTCATATTCACATTAGTAGAACAGTGACACAGGTTTTTGGCTGAACAAGATAGTGGTACCCTGAAAGGAAAGCTACAGGTTAGTATATCTCCCTTTAGCTTCTTCTCCTTGTTGCAGCATTGGAAGTGAGTATGTGTAATACATTTGATGGAACTCAAATGTAGTAACATTTAAAGAAGTGATGTCTATTTAAGGAAAATATAAAAAAGAGAAACTTACATTGTTAAAGTCTTGCAGGAGACCATTTTTATTGCAAAAAAAAAATAACAAAACAACAGTTCTTTTCCTTTGTAATCCTTTTCCAAAAATATATTCAGTTAAGTAAAAATTATTCAAGCAGGATAATTACAGAAAGGTGGTTTTCCAAGTAAAATAAAAATAGCAAGCAGGAATACTGAGATTGCAGCAATAGGTGGTAAAGAGGAGACCGCTTCTTGCTTCAGGTAAATTGAGAGTAAATGCAATTAAGTAAAAAGAAAATACCTTGGTTTAACTTATCTCTTGGAATTTGAAAAAAGAGTAGTAACAAGTGCGGTCTGTAATCAGGGTTATAGAGGTCTGCAAAGTCAGTTTTCCATTGGCCAAGGTTCGGTACACAAGTGGTATTAGGGGAGCTCAGACGGCAAGTTTGTATCACTGGGAACAGCATAAAAAATTTTATTGAGCAATTCGAGATTACCTGCAGCTTCCTTTTAACACGTGTGGGTGACATCAGAAGCATAGGTGGAGGCTGATCGGTGAACCCGGAAGTGCTGCACAGTGTATCTGCCAATCAGTACTCATGACCGTATGCCCCATTGTCGGGTTAGTGGGGAAGGGACCTTGAAAGTGACAGTGCCTCTTCAAGGTAGTTTTTAATATATCACACAATTAAATTTTGACATTGATATAATATAAGAAGTATTTTATTAGGGTCATTTTGACACAAGTAATGTACTACTGATCCCAGCAAGGTATGGTGACTGAGTTAAGAAAAAAAAAATCGAATTTCACTAGAAGATTATTCCATCTTTGTATGCTTTGATTCCTATGAGTTCAAATTACCTTTTTCACATTCATATTTTCCATTAATTACAAAATGCACAAAAAAGAAAATAAAGGCATAAAACCAACTTAACCTTTAATTTTTCCACAACGCACAATGTTTCTTTTTTAGTACATTAAATGCAAAAGGCTTAAGTTATTGTAACTGCAGCATTGACTTTATGCGGCAACAGTATATTAATGAGATCATAATGCTTCTATTATTATATAACAGAAACCTTCAAAGAAATTATTATTCCTGTGGTTACTGTAATTTTTCGCTGAAAAACCCTTGAAGGAGTTTTTAAGTGAGAGCATAGTATTCAGTTCTGTACAAATTGTAAAATAACATTTACCCCAAAATTGGGACAAATATGTGAATTTGTCATTCTACAAAATCAATACAATTTTATGTAATGACTTATTATATTTTTAGTATGTATATATTTTATGTAATGCTTCATGAGTTTTAAAGTATGTATTGTGTAGTGCTGATTAATTCTATATAATGCCTCACAAAACCCACCAAACTAAGTATTGAATATAGTATAGACTATAGAGTTCCTATGCAATCTATACAATGCGTTAGCATCCACCAAACAAAGGTATTGTATGTATAATGCTGATATATTTTATAAAATACCTTTATAGATACTTCAAACTCAATATTGTATGCATAGTGTTATCATCTAAAATAGCTCAGAACATCCTTCAAACCAGGCATTGTATATACAGTGCTAATCCATACCATTCGGTGCCCCGTAACATCATCAATCTAGACCCGGAATAGGCAACCTTTGGCACTGCAGATGTTGTGAACTACATCTCCCTGATGCTTTGCCAGCATTATGACTAAGAGCATTATGGGTGATGCAGTCCACAACACCCAATGTTCAAGGATTTAGCTCAATCTCTGATTACTTCGAGCCTCTACTCATCCCTCAATCAAACAAGCTTCATTAGTGGATATATTTTAAAAACACTTATGGTTAGATTTATCAAAGTGTCTCAAACAGTTTTGGGCCTTTTTTGTGGTTGTTTTGTGAGGGTCAGTTTGCACAGGTTATTGCTACATTTCCACCCTAAACATTATTTTTGAATGTCTGCCATTTGTTCAGCGATGCAAGGGATTTATCAATCGTTCTGTCTCTTTTTCTGCCAGAAAAGTGTTTTCTTTCATTTATGCTTTTTCTTCCACACTTAACGTGGATGTCTTTTCTGAACTGGATATTTGTTTATTTAAAGTAGCAGAACTTGGGCAGGGAAGAAACAGCACTTTTTGGACCATTTTTAGAACAATTGAATCAATATTAAGAATAGATTATAGACAAAATTGAAATGACCCAATTCTGAACACTATTATAAATCTCCTCCTTGGTATCTACATATTTGCTCAAAAATTGCAGAGGCGCTCATGCATGCAGTTCTTAAAGGGCACTTGTCATGCCTGTAACAATTACTGATTCTACCTATACACTGTGCTAGTAGTAATTGTAATAGTGATGTATAGTTTATAGGCCTTTCTCCCAGCTGTCTATCAAATCTTTGAGATATACTCTATGCTGAAGGATTGACTGACAAGAGAGAGAAGAAAAGACCTCCAAGAGGTGGTCTTTTTGCTCACCAGCAATCACAGCACATATGATGTAGTTGCTATGGAAACTCTTTAGCCAATGCTGCGCTGGTTGGGGAATGATGGAATGGAGTGCAATGACATCACTCTATCCAGATGCTGGCAAGCTGGCAATTGCCAGCGGTTACAGAGGAGGCTTGCTCTGCTTGGTGAAGTGTCTTAAAGCAGGGCAAATTGCAGAAGAGACCTACAAAGCTGAAGAAATGGAGGTGCTGGAATGGAATTAAGATGGGTTATATCTAGACATTTTACAACGTTATGTATCTCTGTGATATAAGATGAATTTGATGTATTTGGAGGGAATTAATGCTAACTTTAATAATCCATGACAGATTTATTTTAACTCTAATATAAACCTATGCAGTAACATACAACTGTGAATTGCTTTACGTTTAATCTGAGAAAAAGTGTAAGATTATCATACATTCTATGCAATGCCTGATAACATACCCTAAACTTGGCATTATATATTCAGTGATTGTGAACTCTATATAATGCCAAGGAAAAGTGTAAAATAAAAATGGAGGAAATAGAATCTGAAGATTCTTACAGATGTATTTAAAGGAACACTTTAGTCACCTAAATTACTTTAGCTAAATAAAGCAGTTTTAGTGTATCGATCATTCCCCTGCAATTTCACTGCCCAATTCACTGTCATTTAGGAGTTAAATCACTTTGTTTCTGTTAATGCAGCCCTAGCCACACCTCCCCTGGCTATGATTGACAGAGCCTGCATGAAAACAAAACTGGTTTCACTTTCAAACAGATGTAATTTACCTTAAATAATTGTATCTTAATCTCTAAATTGAACTTTAATCACATACAGGAGGCTATTGCAGGGTCTAGCAAGCTATTAACATAGCAGGGGATAAGAAAATCTTAATTAAACAGAACTTGCAATAAAGAAAGCCCAAATAGGGCTCTCTTTACAGGAAGTGTTTATGGAAGGCTGTGCAAGTCACATGCAGGGAGGTGTGACTAGGGTTCATAACCAAAGGGATTTAACTCCTAAATGGCAGAGGATTGAGCAGTGAGGCTGCAGGGGCATGTTCTATACACCAAAACTGCTTCATTAAGCTAAAGTTGTTCAGGTGACTATAGTGTCCCTTTAAATGCTTGCAAAACACCTTTTTGTGTTTAAATTACTTTCAACTTCTTTCTCTATTTTATGTTAAAGCATTTAACCCCTTAAGGACCAAACTTCTGGAATAAAAAGGAATCATGACATGTCACACATGTCATGTGTCCTTAAGGGGTTAAAGGTATTACTCTTAATAAAATAATGTAGTTCTTTTTTCTTAAACATTAGGGATTGAACAAAAATGTTTAAATTCTCTAGTAACGAGTATACTTTAAATACATTGAAATCAGGCAAATTAGAGAATTTTTCCAATCCATTTAATCTTAGTTTTAAAATTTGTTTATTTTCTCAATACATCCCATATTTTAGTGAATAAACCTATCCCAAAACTACACGAATAGATGTGTATAATATATTCACAGTCATGAACTGTTATATTCACAATCATGAACTATCCACATGAGCAGTGTGCCAGTGACACTGAATATATGCCGTGAATTTATGAACATCAGACATTTTTATGTACAAATCATTCATCTAGAAAGGAAGATCACAATGACCAGCGAATCTTAGTATCAACTGAACGCACCATTGATTCTCTGAAGAACATTATTTTCTACATGCATCAGTCTCAATGCAGTGAGGGGAAAATATTTTTGATGAAAAATTCCTTCAACAATGAAGGTTTCATTCGGTTCCTTGATCCACAAGGACTAGATACTGCTCACTAATTATACCAACACTAGAACCACTTCTCACATCTGTTCTAGGAGAATTATAGGATATAGTTTATAAAAGTGTGCCAGGAATTCTTAAATGACATAGACAGATGAGAGGTAGTATGATTTTTTTGTGTGTGTGCATGAGATACTTCCATTTGTCCCATTTTTCCCCTCTCAAGGTCAGAGAATATCACATTTTATTTTATGCATTTTTAACCGAATGTAATTGCATTTGTTCACTCTGAAATCCTTGGATTGAAGATGAATGTGTGTTTAAGAAATGCAAAGACCCAAGATGGATGTGAAAATCAGATAGCTGTAGAAAGGTGGGCTGCTTCACAGTCATTGCTGTCAATCACAGCTGTGTCGCAACAGCTTTGAAAATGAAAGTGAGTTAAAGATAACAAAAAAATCTCAGTTCAATAAGATTATTTGATTAATGTTTAATACTTTATTGGAGCAATGCATGCAAAAGGTGATAGGATTTGATAAATCCTCATCTTTGAATTCCTTCCTTGACTTTAATCTTGGAGGTTAATTTATGACTTGTCTGTTCTTCTATAGAAACCCAAAGGATTATTTGGGCACTGGGTCACCTTCAGTGATGCAGACATATGATTTTTTTTGTGATCAATGGAAAGGTGTCAGCTTAAAACAAAAATAAAAATGAATTATCCTAGAACAGAGTTATCTTCAGAATAAAAGTGAATATCTATTAAATCAGATATATTGCAAAACCTTTCTTTTAAACATGAAAAAAAATCTCTTTAGATTTACTTCTCGAAATAAAAATGTCTTTGAAGATCTTTTTTGATATTTTCTTATTTTGTATATGTTCTGTTATTCTGAGTGAGATATATCCACACATAATACACAGTGACTTTTCACACACAGTAGTTTATTTGTTATAATGTAAACTTTGGTAAAGTCAAAACAGGAGTTGTTAATATAGGCATGTTGGCACAATATTTAAATGACTTTGTCAACCATAATTTCTTTGCTATGAAATTTTCCACTTCAATACCAAATGGACATGCCTATGTAAAATGTGCCTATTTCTGTGGACATAGCCATGTAAATATAATGTCAAACACCATTAAACTTAAGCATTATACGAATAAACTTTTATTAGACCAGTGGGGTCCTGAGGGGTACATCATTTTAGAAATTATATAAAATCCTTTTTTTTATATACAGAATCCTTCTTTTTTTCTTTGCAATATGTCAGACAAACACTGTTTTTATTATAGTTATAGTTATAGTTATAGTTTTTTTCACACAGTAGATGTTACCAAAACAAAAGATGATAAACATTTTAAATAATCCCCTTATGAGTATTTGTAAGGTACTTTATGACACCTTGAATAATACCAGTTAATAAAAATGACATAAGGTTATTAAAACAATATCCCAACATGGGTTCAATAAATACAGTATATGCATTTACTGGATAAAACCTATTTTTGTAGTGCAGGGAACTGCAGCCCTGTAGTATGCCGACTGTCCTAATTATCTTCTCTCCTGTCCATAGGTACAATAATTCAGCCAATCTATAATCCATCGTGCATGATAAAGAAGAAGGCAAACATTTCTGCTACACAAAGGGACTGAACAAAGCCCTGGTACAGAAATATTTTATCCTCATGACTGAGGCTATTGCTGGAGTGAATGAGTAGAAGTGGTGTAAGTGATCCCTAAAGGAACACTTCAAACAAAGTTTGCTGAAGTGATTTATGTGTGAACCTTGTTTCACCTCCCAGGTTATCAATCAGACAGTTCTTTTACTTCCTGGTATTTTAGTTCCATGGCGTTAAACTCAAGAGACACCTAGCCCCTAGAGCATCTGCCTTGCAAAAACTTTCCAGTGAGCTGTATTACATCTCTTTGAGAAGTATGTGATTGGACAACCACAAAAGGTCTGTGCTGAGAAGGCTTGCTGTACCTGCAGTTACTAGACCTGAAGCATTGTGAATATAAACATGCAAAACAAACTACATTTATACCTTCTCTTGATGTTTATCTACTATTTTCAATGAATAAATATGCTTTGTAAATATGAAGTTTAATAAGAATTTACATATGTTGGAGGGAACTGCTATCCTTAAATGAGCAATGGAAATAACAACTACAAAAAAGCATTACTATATAGTTCTCCATACATTGAATGCATTTTTAGATACATTATGTGTAAGATTTGTTTTTGGTTTTTAAAATACTATTCTTTAATAGTGTGTATACAAGAGCCGTGCTTTGACATTTTGGAGAATATCCTAAGGAAGTTCATTGTTTTCAATTACAGGCACTCGAGGGAAGCTAAGCACCCCTTTTTTACGTATGAGCAGTACTGGTACCATGGTGTTTGGGAATCCGCAGGCACAGTATCTAAGATTAGGCAATATGAATACCCACCTGGAAATAAATATAATTGGAGGGTCAGGTGAATAAAATGGGATGAGGAACATATTTTAGGTGGGAGCAATGAAGAAGAAGAACCATCTCCCAGTCCAGTGTCTAGATTACAATGACTCTCACCTTCTTCTCTGTTTAGGAATTGTTAGGATCTCTGTGCTGCATACCAGCCAATTATTTCATCACACTGTTGCAACACTGCATCAGGTGATGCCATGATGCTTCTGATCTATATATTAAGTCACCCCTTTTCAGTAGATGATGTGTGGGAAAAGAAGTACACTTCATTATGGTTCCTCTAGATAACAGGGTGTCCTATGGACAAGTTAATGTTTAAATTAATTTACCTCTACACCCACTATAAGCTCATTAATGCTAGTAGATTTGTTGGGGTTGAGAGAAATGCATTGCAGGCTGCAAGTTAATATCTAAACATGTTTTATTTTCCATTTGTTAACTTATTAGATGATCTTATTTAATTATCTTCTACTTGTTAATTTATTAGATCATATGATATGTAGGCAGTTTGTTTTAGTATGAATAGATCTTGCACAATTTGCTTTGTGTGTATTAGATGAGTCTGTCTTGACATGAATAATAATTTGTTCACCTTAACTGATTCATGTTTATGTATTTGTAATTAACTTTATATAACCTAATGGGACAGTAAAAGAATGAAATCAATGTATTGATTATCTTACAGACTGGACTAGACTATTAGACTGTGGAAGCTGTTCACCAAAAAGTAAGCTCTGTTTTCCACTTAATATTTTTTTCCTTTCTAATAAGCTGTCAATAACTAGTCAATACCACACCCTTCCCTTTCTAACCACTAATAAAAGATTATTTGCTTTTACATTATGTGTAAACAACTCATCATTATATTGTCTGTCTCTGTGTCATGAAACATATGTGGGAGAATGTCCAGTATATTGTAAATCATATTTGCTAACTCTCTTGGAATAATCTGGAACTCATAATGTTTCAGTAACGTGGAAAAACCATATACAATGTTCATACGGTATTTACTATTTCTATGAAATGACCCTTGTGTAATAACTTGATTCTGTTCAGAAGTGAGGCTAGCATTCATAAACGATGCATATTTATTGTGGAAGCATAATATAAATATTGGACTTGTGCAAAATATTTTTGAGCTAGTTTATCTGAATATTATTTTTGGTAGTCATCAAATTAATCTTCTCCAAATCGTGTTACCTGTGGTGTTATCTATACAGTTAAGATTGATTCAAAGATTTGAAAAAAATTTTGGAGGGGGAATGGGGGTAGGGAGTGGAGCTAGTAACACTTTAATTGATACATCTTCATAAAGAAGTGAGTTTTGAATGATTTTTTTGAACTGTTCTGTCCTAGAGAAGTCTTAAAGGTGAGCATCAGAGGTGGGAGTATGAGCAGAGGACAGACGTAGGTCTTCAGCAAAGCATAGGGGCCTAGATGGGACATAATTGTGTATTAGGGAGGATAGATAGGTAGGAGCAGCATTGTGTAGAGATTTGTAAGCAAGAACCAGAATTTTAAATTAAGCCCTCTATTTTACGGGAAGCCAATTCAGGGACTGACAGACAGGTATGGTGTGGGTGGACTGTATAGACTTATTGACTGTAACGGGGCAAGTTGGAAACATATAAGACCACTGAGAAGTGGATTGCAGTAGTCAAGGCGAGAGAGATTATAGATTAGGAGGGATTTTATTTGGAGGAATAACGCATAATATTTTTGTTGCACAAGTCTAGTAAATATATTATGTGCTTGATTATGCATGATTAACCCACAATCCTCTCTTGGTTTTCCACTTCTTTATTTAATGTACATGTGTAGTAAATTGTGGGAATGACAGTATGCATTATGGGTATTTATGTACATACCATTTTAACGAGTACTGTGTTGATGTACAGTTCAATTCTAATGCAAAAATAAAATCAAGGTTTGATCTATGCATGTGCAAACAATTTATGTAGCACAAATGTGTAGATCAAAGGATTTACTCGAAAACAATGTGAATTTTCACAAGAGTGTTTTTTAAGATATATATTTAATGGACCCATAATACACCTTGTTGTCAAACATTACTTGCAATAAACATTACTGTACCAATTTGCAAATCAAAATATTACCATAAAAACCCAGGAGAGTTGGGAACTATGATAAAATCTTCTTTAGTTTTCGGTCTGCCAACATAATGTTTTTATTGTCCTTGTAACATTTAATGTGCTTTTGTTTAATTCATCTAACATTTAATTCCATTGTATTTTTCTATTAATTCACAGATTTAGAATGCATTTGTGTTTGTTTCTGTTAACATTTGACAACAAATGTTAGTCTGGTTGTCCTGATTGCTTAATAGCATGTTGCCATTTTGCTGATGTGTCAGTTCAAAAATGCTCACCTTTTAATAAGTGTCACCTTGAAATTTGTCATTAAGAAAAAACGTACACCCACTAGAAAAAGTCTACATAATATTGCATTTCTAACTCATTGTGTCTCAATCTACATTTTTATAAACTATGACAAAATGAGAATTAAATAATATTTAAGTCTTTAATAAGATGGTTAGAATGTTTCTTTCTTAATTACATTACCCTTTTTTCGCAGTGAAAGTCTTTTATAATTTCATGACACTATATAATATAGTTTTACCTCGGACTTATGCCGCATTGGAAATACTAACCCTTATTCAGTGTTGCTATAATGTCATAATGTGTTGTCCATTGTGTATAGGTAACTCCAAAAAAAAACACTCAAAACTGTTGGGTTTAACATAACTATGTTTTCTCCACTGTAAAAGTAGGACAAGATCAATACAAAAGGCAAAACCATTCTTATCAAAGAATATGAATCTGGTAGAAATCTATAGATTTTTTTTCCTTTGATAAATTTAATGAAATTCTTTCCTACTGATTGTAACATAGGAAGAAAGGTAGTTTGAATCGATAGCTAAGGTCTTTATGCACTGTTCCTTTTATGATGTTATCATAAGAATTTCTTAGGGAAACCAAAAACGATACATATTACAACATCACCACTTTTAAAAGGTGCAGTTCCCTTTAACAATCATTGATGTGTGAAATTTGTAGAATCCTTATAAGTGATTTTGATTCTTAAAAGATAACTTGACATTTACTGTAACCTTAGAAAGAGCTTATACCTTTTTAATGTATCAGTGACTGTAGCCACTTAAAATAGGTTTGCTTTGATTATTGCATTCCTCTGCATGACCTATGCCTCCTACTGATTCCCCCTACTGTTTTGTTAAAACTAAGTTGCAACCAGTAACAGACAGGCGGCACTATTAAAGTTGCCTGTCACTGGTTCAATGTATAATTCTGACTTTTGTGTATTTGAATTAATTTCATAGAATGTTACAGAATTACCACCAGTGCCAGTGGCTGCCATCATTAAATATATTTAGAACAGGAAACTGAACAAGCTATATTTTCAATGTTATGACAACACAACAGACCGGTTTAAGGATACAGTAACATTATGTTGAATAGATCTTGTCAATCTCTTGCTTGATCTCTTCATTACAAAATACTTCTCTTATTATAAAAATAAAAAAATATATAAATGCTGTATTTCTGATCTTTGACAGGTATGCAAAAGTGCATTAAAACAGTAAATGAAAATGTCCTGATTATTGTTAAATAACCTATTAAGTCATTAATGATTTAACAAGCTACTTAATCAATAAATCTTTGGGCATGGTAAGTTGTTTACATTTTTCCCACACACATCTACTCAGTTTCTCTCATCCCCAAAATTACATGATCTTTGACTAAACTAGAACTTGTGGAAAATTAACAAAGAAAATTACAAATTTTATTAGAATTGGGGAAACATCTCAGCTATTTTATGTCCCTTTCTGTTTCTACACATCTCACAATGACAGTCCTTTTTATCACAGTGTACTACAACACAACACTCAGTTTACAGTGCTGAAGATAGACAGTATGTTAGCAAAAGTAGGCCTTTGAGTGGCCAGTCTTGACAAAAAATAGAATAGTTATAACAAGACAAGGTCAAGAAGATAGAGAGTCATTAATTGAGTAGACAAGCAAAAGTTCAGGGACAATAGAATGGAGAAAATTCAAGGTACAAGAATCAATTAAGCCAAGATACTATAACAAGATACATTTGCTCTCAGATCACCATAAAGGTAAAAACCACGACAGGGTACAGTACTAAGGTAAAAACAAGCTAATAGGAGGACTGTGATAATTCTGCTTTATTCACGTGATGCCAAAACATACAAGTGCACCATCATGGCATTGACACAATCTTGTAAGTAATGAGGGAGGAGAGGCTGAAGTCATATAAGGGCTCTGAAACACAATGGCCAGTGCTCAAAAGAACACCATGCAGATTAGAGCTGCCAAGGGGAAAGGACAGATGAAGAGTGGAATGCAGCAATGAATCCGGATTCACTATAACGTGACACATGGACATCGTGACACTTTTAGACAAGTCTTGTTAATTAGATAATATAACCACTTGCCTGTAACAACTCTCCCAGGACCTATTGCAAGAGAGATAACTCTTAAGGGGAACATAACAACTAGTATATGTTAAATAATTTAATAGTATGTCTTTACTGTTCTAGAAATGGAAAATCTGGCATTAGGTAGTAATAAAAAACAAAAAAAACCTTCTTGATGCTAAACTTATATTTATTTTGTAAATACATAAGATTTCGTAAGGTCATCAATCAAATTGTACTGCATGGTGAGAATAATCTAAGACAGAACCCTAAACTGAAGACAGCCCTGAGACATACACAGCCTACCTGAGAGTAGTGAGTATTACATTCAGTTTTAAGATGAGAAACACAATAATTCTGCTTTCCCAGATATTCTATCAGCATATCAAGAGAGCACTGAGTTAAGGACAACAGCTACTTATGAACTCCCACCAGCTTTGGGTAGACTGAAGCATGTTTTTTAATTAACTTCAGTCTTAGCCCTCGTCTAAAGCCTAACTGTAATTCCCATAATATTTCTAGGCTGAAATCAGTCAAATCTAAACTTAATTCTTTATTTCAATACATGTTATAGTAAAATATTAATTCTCATAAGCACTCTTGACCGGAATGAATCTAAAAGGATAGAGAAAGGTAGATGTACATCTGTTGTAAAGTTTGATGCCAATCCAGTCTTAAAACTGGCAGATAATTATTTAAGTTGAATTTTTTTCAATAGCTGAAGATCTACCTTTGGCCACTTCTCTATAGAACCACTGTGTAGTGGCGAAACTACTAAGGTTGTAACAGATGCTATAGCAACCTGACCCTGAAGTTCTGCATGTGAAGGGGATGGGGCACAGACTGGCAATTTGTTAAATAATGTTTACAGTTTGCAAGGAGGAACTGCTCCCTTGTGGCCAATGAGTCAGTATGTTGCTTCCAGATCGCTATGACAATGCTTTGACTCAGTGAATAAGTTCTGACTAGAAAGAGCTTGTTCTGTGGTCTATACCCCCTAGACATGCAGACCACATCCTCCTCCACTGGACCATAAGGGATCCTGCCAACAGTATCCCCAGGGATCCTGCCAGTACCTACTGGATCACCAAGGATCTTGACAGCCGCACCCAAAGGGTCCTACCTGCACCCACTAGGGCACCAGAGATTAAACTCTACTACCTGCATAAAGGTAGGCAGGAAGGAGGTTTAATATTAAACACGGTCACACTCCCACACAAAATCCCACTCAGGCTATCACACACAATAACACTTAGCCAACCATTCAATCACATTCAAATAAGCCCACACACAATCACACTCAATCAAATTCACATACAAACACACTTAACCATTCCACACACAGTCACACTTAGTCAGTCATCAATCATGATCTGCCAACCCCACACACTTACACCCAACCAACCACCACACAATCATATTCAGCCACACAAAGTAAAGGGATCATAAAGGAAAAGGGCTTCATTGATTCTTGAACTTGGGTTTCAAATTACATCCCTGCTGCTGGGGGTCTTTAAGGACTTGTTTAATGACTTTGAACTTGAAAATGTGTTTCTGATCTGTTGGTAAAATATGTATTGCTTGTGTCACATAGCCACAGATCTGCTACACAAAATCTGATTTTCCCAAATGATTTCCTCCTTTGGAGTTATACTAAATTGGCAAATCCATTTTTTATTCATAGCCAGTATTTCTTTGCTCTTCAGAACTACATATTTTACAGCAGATCTTAGGTAATTTATCTGCTTAGTGTGCACATCAATGGTAAGAAACATTTTGTACAAAAGTTATTTGTTTTATGGTCATTTATGCAAGATATTTTTTTGCTTTTATGATGTAATCCATTTAAGTGCTTTAATAGCTTTTCCTAGCACTGCTTGTTGTTTATTTAGATTACTTTAGACTAAAGATGAACATGATTTTCTGAGTAATGTCACTACATGTTTATTTCTTTTTTTTTTTACTTTGAATTACATTTTTTTGAAATAAAAAAATCAGGTGACTGAATCAAGTTGAAAAGATTTAGCATAATATTCCTATTTCTAATGCTTTCCTACCAATCATGCCTATTGTTTTCTTTTAGCATATCATTTATTTAAAATATGGAATGCCCAGGTAGCACTTTAAAGCCCCCCCCCAAAAAAAACCAACAGGTTTATATATAGATTGTTGTTCAGTAATTTTTTTTTTAGCCTTGACATGAAAAAAAAGAAGCCACACCTTGTTGTCCAAATTGCCTGC
Source organism: Pelobates fuscus (assembly GCF_036172605.1). Lineage (NCBI taxonomy): Eukaryota > Metazoa > Chordata > Amphibia > Anura > Pelobatidae > Pelobates > Pelobates fuscus. Next base: position 80,619,852 of record NC_086325.1, on the reverse strand, counting down.
CACAAAACTAAAGAGATTAAGCCCTCAACATCTGGGTAGAAGTGGCTAGCTCAAAACCAGACACAATGCATGTATTTATGTTTGTTATACCCTTTGCATTTTCACAAAGTTATTCAGGTTTCAAGAAACACTCTTTGAAGTGGTTGCTAAGGAATTTTTCTTTTAACATTCTTTCTTTTGAATGTGCAGAGAAACATTTGTCATTTATCGATGACAGTTGGTTGAACATAGTTAAGAAAAATACACGCATGTAAAACAAAACATGCAAAGATAGACCACTTTTTTTTGTGATAAGTACATGTTGCAGTCTGCATATACATGCCTTGTGTCTGCTTGCTAGTAATTAAGACATTCTAGACATTCAAGGAATTAGAACATATGTAGGAGTGAATGTAAAGCATGATATATGTTAGATAAGAAACAACCTAGACTCATAGAGTAACAATATAACATGCTCCCATTAGCCAGGAGGTTGTAATACCACTGGGTACTTGTCACTAAACAGTTGCAAGTAATTAAAACAGAGAAAACCCTGTTTTGTGGACAGTAGTAACTGTGATCAAGCAGGGGATAATTTTACTGGGAATTTATCCAACACCATGTACAGGCCACACGATATTAGCCTGGGTATGTTGCTGTCTCTTGCCACTATGCTGTACTTAGGAAGTAGCTGGGTTTCAGGCTTGCAAGCTGTTAGTTAGCCCCTGTGCCCATGTGCTTCACCCTTCACAGCCAAAGTCTGAAGTGGAGCCGTTACAGCAGGACCTTCCTTCTCCTCTTAGCAGGGGCTTGGGCTTGAGTGATCGCCAAAGGTCAGGAGACCTGTCGGGTGTGTGGGCGATGGGTGGGGATTACCTTCATGTGGGCCCCCAGTTCAGGTAGAGATTGGGGTTCCAACACAGCAGCACTAGGCACATGCTTTTGAAGCGGAGCAATAGTATGCGGTCTGCTAGAGATGCGCTCCCAAAACTCCTGTCAGATCCTATCAAAGTGCGATTCAAAGCGTTCTCTCTAGGTCAGGAAATCAGGGCACTCTTGGTGCTTTGAGTGTTGCAACACGGCGGCTATCTTGTGTATGCCATGTGGTCATCCATCCAGTGGGGAAATTTTCTGCGTGAGGTTCCCCAGTGGGGACCTGGATATCCCCCACCAGTCCAAAGAGGGGGGTTGCAGGGTTTCAGGGTAGTCTGCACGAGAATCAAGCTCCATGCCGGGAGATGGGACACCTCTCCTGGAGCCCAGGTAACAAGACATACTAGGTCACATAGCCAGACAACTTAAATTCTCAGTGCAATGGCACAACTCATGGATCAGTGTGTTCCCACATGGTACAGGTTGGTCCACAGTTCGTGTGGAGCTGCAGTCGGTGTGGTTTTGAGTGGCAACGGTTGATTTTGTGCATGATCTTGCCGGAGCTAGGATAGAACACGTCCAGCCATCCCGGCTTCCAAGTCCCACCCCCCTGCTAAGGACTTTTTAATGACTTAATAAAGAATATGTTTTAGGAGTTTCTTTGATTTTGAGCTAGACGCTTTTTTTCTTCTTGCATTTTAAATTGTGATGGTAAAAAACCTTGAGAGATTACATGATATCTCTTATCCAGTAAAATGTTAGATAGGAGCCATTGGTGTGATGAAAATTGGTTAACACTTATGAAATATACTGTCTATGTATGTTTGCAATAAAACTGATAATATTTTCAGTAATGCAACTTCCAAAGATACCACCAGAAAGTAATCTCTTTATATGATTACCTACTTTATGTATATTTATAGCGAGTATATGTGCAATACAAGGCAACACAGTCTTCAATTACAGCCTGCTAAGAAATCATCAGATCAGAGTGCTCAAAGCCCTCTGTAGTTGTAGTGCTTGGGGGGAGGTGTGTGCCTGCCACTAGCAGTTTCAATGACTGACAAAATAGATCACTGGTAGACAAATATGTTAGTACAAAATAGATCTGGATCAGAGAGAGAGAAAAGAAAGTTGACCTCTTAGTTTAATTGAATTTGTTTTGTAAAATAAAGGTTAACAATATACATATTACTGGGAGGAAAGTGGTTAAGTATGTTTGGTTAAAGCCATTATTTAGTATAATGTGTTCTACAAAGCTTTCAAAATGCATATAGAGGTGGGAGTAACATCTTGAAATGTCCAAATGATTTTGATCACATTTATTGGAGTCTTCTTGTGGCACTCAGTAAATAGCATGGAGTGGTACAATCATATATTGGTGGCTAGAGTTCTCTCCATGATAGTATGTAAGTAAGAATAGAAGCAAAACATGATGCACACTTACAGACACATACACATTTCTCCCAACACTTACAAATTATTATTTCTATTTTATTTTAAATCCACCCAGCCTCCCAGGGAGAGCTGGAGTGGATTGCTTACCTGTCCAGTGGTGCTGCTGGTTGGGCAGGCAGGGGGGCACATGCTGAGTTGGCGGCGCTTAGTGATGCCGGGAGACGGTCTGACGTCATATTCTGACTCCCGGCTTCATTAAGCAGCGCGGAGGGAGCAGAGCAGGAAGTGTTCCGGTGAGTATGCTCCCTCGCTGCCCACCGCCCACATTGGGGGGGACTCAAAAGTGGCCATCCGGCCAGCTCTTGAGCTGCCCAGGACGTGAGGCAAGCAAGGTATCTGCCTGGGCGTTTGGGGGACATCTTTTTTGCCGCCCCCTGCAAAGTGCCGCCCAAGGCAGATGCCTTGTTTGTCTCGCGGAAGACACGTCCCTGCCTCCTGCATCAACTTAAGATGAATCAAGAAATACATCACATACCCTTAAGTGGGAATTATACTGCTCAAGTGCACAGAAGTAGAGCTAACAGATAGCTTCTTACACGGTAACTGCATATCTCCTTCTATGCTCCTTTGTATTATACATACTACGCTATATACTCCTCCATTTCCCCTTACTTTTGTTCCATATTGCCTACATTTGAGGACATTTTAAGGTGCTACTCCCACCTCTACATGCATACATCCTTTATCTATAAGCTGCCTCCTCCACTTCCCCAGTACATGGCAAGTGCTAAACCTAGCATCCCTTTTTTTTTCTTTATATGCTTTCAAAATTTCTACATGTAAACAAAGTTGAACAAACATCCAAAAAGATGTGCCATGTTAAAATGGCTAGCACATGCTAAGAAACTCTTAGCATTGGTAAAATTTAAGAAATACTAGCTGTTCAAATGAAATTAACATGCAATGTATATTTACCAAGAGCCATAATATTAAATCCCATCAGTCGATGACCTCAGTTACTGGATTCTAAATAGAATGTTTAGTAAAATGCTCTGCGTTGAGCTGTACAACACAGGTGCAGTCAGAGTTTCTGTAAATTAAATGGAATGTCTGCTGCCAACTTACTTTTCTGTCTCTCCTTTGAATTGCAAATGTGCATCATTGGTAATAAATAGAGATGTCGCGAATTTCCACAAATGTTCGCGAACGGGCGAACCGGGTGAGCCGCCATAGACTTCAATAGGCAAGCGAATTTTAAAACTCACAGGGACTCTTTCTGGCCACAATAGTGATGGAAAATTTGTCTCAAGGGGACTAACACCTGGACTGTGGCATGCCGGAGGGGGATCCATGGCAAAACTCCCATAGAAAATTACATAGTTGATGCAGAGTCTGGTTTTAATCCATAAAGGGCATAAATCACCTAACATTCCTAAATTGTTTGGAATAACGTGCTTTAAAACATCAGGTATGATGTTGTATCGATCAGGTAGTGGAAGGGTTATGCCCGCTTCACAGTGACAGATCAAACTCCCCGTTTAACGCACCGCAAACAACCGCAAACAGTCCATTTGCACAACCGCAAACTCCCCATTTGCACAAGGTTGGATACCAAGCTAGCCATGTCCCATTCCTTGTCCTCACTGATGTCATTGAAGGTCTCTTCCTCCACCCAGCCACGTACAACACCAAGGGTCCCTGAAAGGTGACAACAAGCCCCCTGGGACGCCTGCTGTGTTTGGTCTTCCACCTCCTCAAAGCCACCTTCCTCCTCTGACTCCTCTTCTTCATTCTCCTCTCTCTGCGTTGCCTCTCTCTGTGTTATTATAAGGTGTGTTAAGTAGTACTATTCCTATCAGTTTAATCCCTGTTACGTCCCCTATCAGGGGACGTGTATATGGCATCGATTTTAGGAACCGGGAGATGGAAAAAGATGCTTGGTCGGTCCTCCTACTTCAAATTTGGGGCACTGCGCGTGCAATCTAATGTGCCACCAGATAGGAGTGGTGTGTTAAGTAGTACTATTCTTATCAGTTTAATCCCTGTTACGTCCCCTATCAGGGGACGTGTATATGGCATTGATTTTAGGAACCGGGAGATGGAAAAAGATGCTTGGTTGGTCCTCCTACTTCAAATTTGGGGCACTGCGCGTGTAATCTAATGTACCACCACATTATAGTTTAAACTTATCAGTTTAATCCCTGTTACGTCCCCCTCATCAGGCCTTTTTTAGTCGAATGTATCGCCCACTGTCAGTCCCTTCGGGATCCTTCCCTCATTCATCTTAATAAAGGTGAGGTAATCTAGACTTTTTTGACCTAGGCGACTTCTCTTCTCAGTGACAATACCTCCTGCTGCACTGAAGGTCCTTTCTGACAGGACACTTGAAGCGGGGCAGGCCAGAAGTTCTATCGAAAATTGGGATAGCTCAGGCCACAGGTCAAGCCTGCACACCCAGTAGTCAATGGGTTCATCACTCCTCAGAGTGTCGATATCTGCAGCTAAGGCGAGGTAGTCTGCTATCTGTCGGTCGAGTCGTTCTCTGAGGGTGGACCCCGAAGGGCTGTGGCGATGCGTAGGACTTAAAAAGCTCTGCATGCCCCCCATCAACAACACGTCTGTAAAGCGTCCTGTCCTTGCCGGCGTGGTCGTGGGAGGAGGAGGATTACTTTCACCTCTTCCCCTGTTAGATTCCCGTTGTGCTGTGACATCACCCTTATACGCTGTGTAAAGCATACTTTTTAATTTATTTTGGAACTGCTGCATCCTTTCCGACTTGCGGTAATTCGGTAACATTTCAGGCACTTTCTGCTTATACCGGGGGTCTAGTAGCGTGGACACCCAGTACAGGTCGTTCTCCTTCAGCCTTTTTATACGAGGGTCCCTCAACAGGCACGCCAGCATGAAAGACCCCATTTGCACAAGGTTGGATGCCGAGCTACTCATGTCCCGTTCCTTGTCCTCAGTGATCTCACTGAAGGTATGTTCTTCCCCCCAGCCACGTACAACACCATGGGTACCAGTTAGGTGACAACAAGCACCCTGGGATGCCTGTTGTGGTTGGTCTTCCTCCTCCTCCTCAAAGCCACATTCATCCTCCAAGCAATGCTGATAAGGCTGTTTCTGGTGGTGATGGTGACCACAACTCTTCCTCTTCCTCTTCACGCTCATGTACGGCCTGATCCAGCACTCTTCGCAGGGCACGCTCCAGGAAGAAAACAAATGGTATAATGTCGCTGATGGTGCCTTCGGTGCGACTGACTAGGTTTGTCACCGCCTCAAAAGGACGCATGAGCCTACAGGCATTGCGCATGAGCGTCCAGTAACGTGGCTAAAAAAATCCCAGCTCCGCAGAGGCTGTCCTAGCACCCCGGTCATACAAATAGTCGTTAACAGCTTTTTCTTGTTGGAGCAGGCGGTCGAACATTAGGAGTGTTGAATTCCAACATGTCGGGCTGTCGCAAATCAAGCGCCTCACTGGCATGTTGTTTCACCGCTGGATATCTGAAAAGTTTGCCATGGCCGTGTAGGAACGCCTGAAATGGCCACACACCTTCCTGGCCTGCTTCAGGATGTCCTGTAAGCCTAGGTACTTATGCACAAAGCGTTGTACGATCAGATTACACACATGTGCCATGCACGGCACATGTGTCAACTTGCCCAAATTCAATGCCGCCAACAAATTTCTTCCGTTGTCACAAACCACTTTGCCAATCTCCAGTTGGTGCGGAGTCAGCCACTGATCTACCTGTGCGTTCAGGGCGGACAGGAGTGCTGGTCCGGTGTGACTCTCTGCTTTCAGGCAAGTCAACCCCAAGTCGGCGTGACACTGCCGTATCCGGAATGTGGAATAGTACCTGGGGAGTTGGAGGGGTGCCGTTGATGTGGAGCAAGACGCAGCAACAGAAGAGGACTCAGCCGAGGAGGTTACGGAAGAGGATGGAGTAGGAGGAGTAGAGGAGGTGGCAGCAGGCCTGCCAGCAAGTCGTGGCGGTGTCACCAACTCCTCTGCAGAGGCACGCATTCCATGCTTGGCAGCCGTCAGCAGGTTTACCCAATGCGCAGTGTAGGTGATATACCTGCCATGACCATGCTTTGCAGACCAGGTATCAGTGGTTATATGGACCCTTCGCTCAACACTGTGTGCCAGGCATGCCATTACTTCCTTTTGCACAATCGAGTACAGGTTGGGGATTGCCTTTTGTGCAAAGAAATTTCGTCCGGGTACCTTCCACTGCAGTGTCCCAATAGCTACAAATTTTTGGAATGCCTCAGACTCCACCAGCTTGTATGGTAAAAGCTGTCGGGCTAAGAGTTCAGACAAGCCAGCTGTCAGATGCCGGGCAAGGGGGTGACTTTGTGACATTGGCTTCTTACGCTCAAACATGTCCTTGACAGACACCTGACTGTGGGCAGATGAGCAGGAACTACTCAAGGCGAGAGACGGAGTGGCGGATGGTTGAGAGGGGGCAAGGAGGACAGCAGTGGTTGACGTGGCTGAAGATGCTGGACCAGGAGGAGGATGGTGGCTTTGAGTTTGTGTGCTGCTTGTACTCATGTGTTGATCCCATAGGTGTTTGTGATGTGCGATCATGTGCCTTCGCAAAGCAGTTGTATCTAGGTGGGTGTTGGACTTCCCACGACTCTTTTGGCACAGGTTGCAAATGGCATCGCTGTTGTCAGAGGCAGACACACAAAAAAATATGCCACACTGCTGAGCTCTGCAATGACGGCATTCTGGTGGTGGTAACAGCATGCGTTGATTGGCGTGCTGTCTGGCTGACCACTTGTGCCAATGCATGCTGTCTGACTGTGCCACTAGCTCCTTGCGACGACCTCCCCCTGCTTCCAACTCGTCTCCTCCTCCTCTCTGTCTCCCCATCTGAACTTTCCCCCTGTTCTTCTTCTCTTCTAGCGGGCACCCACGTGACATCCATGGATGCATCGTCATCATCAACCACTTCACTTGTATCTAACAACTCAGCAAAGGAAGCAGCAGTGGGTACAACATCATCATCATCATCACACCGTACGTCCATGTGTGTAATGCTGACTGACTGAGACATATCCCTGTTATCTACATCCTCTGGCAATAATTTCTTCCAACTGATGTGTAAATAACTCCTCTGACAGATCAAGTGAAGCGGCTGTGGTGCTAGTGTTGGTGGTGGCGGCAGGCGGGCAAGTGGTAACTTGAGAGGTGCCCGAAGCTAAGCTGGAAGAGGATGGTGCGTCAAGGTTCCGAGCGGAAGCTGTAGAAGATTGGGTGTCCTGTGTTAGCCAGTCAACTATGTCCTCCGCACTTTTCGAGTTCAGGGTACAAGGCCTCTGAACACTGGGCATTTTTCTAGGGCCAAATGGAATCACAGCACCACGACCACGACAGTCCCTGCGGGGTGGCCTGCCTCTGCCTGTCATTTTTTTTTCGATTAGTGGTGCTATGCGTGCAAGCTACTGTGACAACAGATATGAGTGGCACTGCGCACTGGCAAAAGTTGGCAGAGTAGACGCTGTAGGCCTGACACACACGCTTGCTGACAACTAACTGCTATCTATTCAATCTATTACAGTCAAAATTTTTTATTTTTTTTTAAATGTACACTACTGTTACACCAGATATGAGTTGCACTGGTGTGACACTGTGTCCTGGCAGGCCCTGAAATGCACACGTGTGAAGGAAACTGACTGCTATTATTTCACAGTCAAATTTCAAGTTTTTTTTTTTTAATGTACACTACTGTTACACCAGATATGAGTTGCACTGGTGTGACACTGTGCCCTGGCAGGCCCTGAAATGCACATGCGTGAAGGAAACTCACTGCTATTATTTCACAGTCAAAAAAGTGTTGTTTTTTTTTAAATGTACACTACTGTTACACCAGATATGAGTTGCACTGGTGTGACACTGCGCCCTGGCAGGCCCTGAAATGCACACGTATGAAGGAAACTGACTGCTATTATTTCACAGTCAAATTTCTAGTTTTTTTTTTTTAATGTACACTACAGTTACACCAGATATGAGTTGCACTGGTGTGACACTGTGCCCTGGCAGGCCCTGAAATGCACACGTGTGAAGGAAACTGACTGCTATTATATTACAGTCAAAAAAGTTTTTTTTTTTTTTAAATGCAAGCTATTGTGACACCAGATATGAGTGGTGGCACTGGGCAAGTGGGCACAGTATACGCTGTGAGCCTGACACACACACTGGCAGGCAGGCAACTGCAATTAGATTACACAGAAAAAAAAAGCAGACTGATGTTCTAGCCCTAAAAATGGCTTTTTGGGGTGCTGTCCTTACAGCAGAGAACAGATAAGTCCTTCAGGACTGTAGTGGACACTGAATACACTAGCCTAGCTATCGATTTCCCTATTATATCAGCAGCAGCTACACTGTCCCTACTCTCACTAAGAAGGCAGTTTCCGGGGGGGGGGGGGGGGGCCTTGCAAGCATGGCAGACGGAAGTGCATGAAGTGAGCTCCCTGCATACAGCCTGCAAAGTGAGACCCACAGAGGGAATAATACCTTTGGAGGTTGCTCACTGAACACTTACCTGTTCCTGAACACCAGGGAGCTTACCCGATCAAGTTTGTAGCAGCCTCTGACTAGGCACTGTCCTGCGGCCTATCTGCTCTGGGGGTTCTGTGGCAGGGAGAAGCGGCCGATCTCCCGGCATGGAGCTCTCATCTTGTTTGCACCTCATATCTACAGGCCCGTTCCCCCCCCCTCTGGACCGGTGGGGGTTATCCCGGTCCCCACCAGGGAAAGGCTAAAGTAACCCACAAGGCCAAATGGCCACTACTCACCCTGACAAAACGAGCCATCGTGTCACAGCTGGCCGCCACTCCGACAGAGCAATCAAGCCCACACTGGGAAGCTAAGTTCCATGCAGCCTTTGATGCTCTCTGTGCAGCCTTCTGGAATCGGATTGAATCACAGCAGAGGGCTTTGCTACTCACCTCACCTAGGATGGAAGAGATCTCCAGAGGTGCCCCAGCATTGTGCTCTCCTTCGGAACAGAGAGCCAGGGAGGATGGCACGCCAACCAGCCGCCCACGACTGAACAGGACCGATCCCAGAACCTCACAGGTTACTTATACTGAAGCTGGAGGGCTGGGGGGCGACCAGGCATCTTCTTCCACAGTGGACTGGGCTTGGGGAGCAAGGGTGCTGATGCGCCGACCTGCTGACCCTCGTGGTCTGAGCGATCCTCTGGTGCACCCGGCAGGCGATGGAAGCACTGCTAAGCGGCACATGGATGCGAGTAGAGACGACCACTCTCTGAAGCATGTAAGAGGAATTGGCTAAAACATCTCTGCTGCTGAGAATCTAAAATGCCCTTGTTATGAGGTGTAGTCAGTTTTCTAGCATTTAACAGCACTCACTAAGAGGTTATTTAGTCTACTTAATTCTAGTTTTGATATTCTGATTCACACATGTTGATCTATAACTGGTGGTGTTAATCCCCTTACCCCTCTTCAGTTCAAGCATGTGTATTCAAACTTACGAACACTCTCAACATGTCTGACAATTTCCCTATGCCATGCTTTTCACTTATATCAAGACAAGTTTACCTAGCATGATTGTTTTATATTTTAAAAATGTGCAGTTCCTCTTGACATTTTGTTTCATAACTCTAAGTCTGTATTCCAACGTTTTGCATTGCACCATATGTCATTGTCACTACGTGTATGTTCACTGCACTTCAAAAATAAAGAATTTAAAAAAAAAGAATGCAGCTTCCGAATGAATCTAAAATGGATGCTGTCCAGGAGGTGGGAGAGTCTGGGAGGGAGGGTCTGCTGCTGATTGGCTGGAATGTGTCTGCTGACTGTGAGGTACAGGGTCAAAGTTTAATCAATGATGACGAATAGGGGGCGGACCGAACATCGCATATGTTCGCCCACCGTGGCGAACGCGAACAAGCTATGTTCGCCGGGAACTATTCGCCAGCGAACTATTCGGGACATCTCTAGTAATAAATATAAAAAAATAAAACAAATGTTTTCTTTAGAGACATTATCATTTCAGAGTTTATATAGATGAATCATCTATGAGTGATATATATGATCAGCTCCATAGCAATACATTTTAAAGAGCATTAAAGAGTATTGGAAACTGGCCACAGACTAAACAAAATAATAAATAATACATGTTTTTAAAATGTAAAACAATGTTTACCTAACATTTAAATAACTCAGTTGGAAAATAAAATGATAACATCTCACACCATAGAAATTAATCTCATTGAAGTGTTTATAGTGTCTGGAGTTGTCTGGCGTTGTCCTCTCAGTCAGTGTTAAACTATTTTAATGTTTTAATGCTAAACAAGAATCCAGAGCAGTTCACCTGGTAAACTGTACAACACAGGTGCCATCCATAGTTGTATTGTGGGCATGAGAAAATATTATCATATTACTAAAAGAAATAGGATCAAGCTATATTAAAACAATCTTTAACATCTTCTTGATAATTACTGGTTGAAATTTAGCTGACATTGAGCTTTCCCCCCTATATTCCTCACTCTCCATGTATGTTGGTAAACCTTAACTTTAAATTGCAAATTATATCCATGTCCATCACATTTTAGAAAATAAAACTTGTAATTGAGGCATTCCAACTTTAGTGTATAGAAGGGCATCCAGAGATTAACAGCAACATTATTTTCATAAAGCAATTATAAAAAACGGACTAACAAGAATGGCAAGAAAAAGGGTTACAATATGAAACAAATATACAGAAGCCAGGGATGCAAGTAGTCACATATCTGGAACATTCTCACCCAAAAATATACAGAAGCCAGTCTGATTAAAAAAACAAATGAACAAACAAACAAACAAACAAAAAAAAGAGTTCCCTTGATACAGTATTTTTGCAATCGAAAATAGTTCCACATGTGGTTTATGCAGTTTTTAAAAAGGGATGCACTTAGAATTCTGGAACATTCTCACCCGAATCACTGGTGGTAAAGGGTAAAGTAATTGCGTGGAGATATTCTGTGATTATTCTGTGTTGTGGTGGTATGGATTCTCGAATGCGGTGCGAATGATAGTGAGTGTGAAGTATAAGCATGGTAGCGTGTGATATCAACACTCGGGTATCTAAAATCAGATTTATATGCTCTAACAATGTGGAGAAGGGGCGAGGATCAGAACAAATAGCATGAGATCATAACTAATCACTTAGTTGGTGCACATGAAGTCCCTTTCCTTTTTTTCTATTATCCCTATTTTGAGGGCCTTTTCATTAAGTGATACTAGTATCTTACCTATCTTATATCAGGTAAAGCTATCAGAGTCGGGTAAATTGTAACTGGGAAAAAAAACATTATTACACTTGACAACTCTTATAGAATGTGCTTGAAGTTATAGTCTTCATTTTATCCTTTGGGTGAGAGAGTTTCCTAAAGAGAGATCCATTTGGCATTTGGTCTCCTGCTATCTTAGTAATTGTTTGCTGGTTGACTTGGTGGATGTGTGTGGTTCTTGTGAATTTTAGGTAGAGTATTGAAACCTGGAGTAATCACCTATTGGGTACACATGAAGTCCCTTTCCTTTTTTGCTTTTATCCCTCTTTCGAGGGCCTTTCCATTAAGTTATTCTAGTATCTTCTGAAGTCTGGGGGTAGGGTCCCTATCTATCATGATGTAGTTGGTTCTATCCTCCACTCGTCTCTCTCTGCAGATTTATAGTAGGCATTGATTACGATCCATATAAGCAAGATCCTCACCCTTGTCAGTGGGCTTAAAGATTATAGAATTGTCCCTCGCTAAGTTCTTGATAACAATATGTTCTTGAATAGTGAAATGAATGTGTTCCCCCAGAACCCCTTCTTTCTCGTATACCTGTTCTTTAATCTACAGAGATTTTAACCATGTTGCAGAGGATGTCAATGGATTGATTGGTCATTGTAGGGCTATATATAATCTTAGGTCTAAGGCCTGTGGAAAGTGATTGGAACTGTTCCTGTGGAGGAATGTAATTACCTGCTGGTTCTTCTGTCCTAGACGTATCTTCTCTGAGAATGGAACTAGTCAGGTCGCAAGTATCCCTTGTTCCCACCCCTTCATCTGAGGATGAAAAAAATGCTTTCAGCTTTAGCGTCCCATTAAATATTTACAAGTCAACCTTATAAATATATTAATTAATCTTAGGGGTGGGTACAAAAGGTAGGCCCTTGTTCAAAGTCTTAGTTTCTAGTTCTGTAAGTGTCTTACCTGAGATTTTATTGATCAGGTTCTCTGTCTGAACACCTGATTCGTTCTCTGTGCTCTGGTCCTGCCACTCCCTGATCTTGTAGTGACCCTTCTTGATTTTTCTCTCCTTGGGGGAACCTGATCTTAAAACGAAGATGATCCCACAGATGCAGAGGAGCCAAAAAAGAAAAAAAAGGATGTATTTTAAGTTTGCTATTGATTTCTAGGTAATTGTCTGCACATAGTTGGTTGTGAGCAAGGTACCCTACCTCTACTAGGTATATACTCTATTTTTTTTGTAGTCAGCTTCATCTCTGAGAATTTCTCATTTTGTTCCTTCAGCTGTTGTAGTTGATCAAGGGGGTTGTTTGTGCTAGCTCAGTTTCCAAAGCAGCTACCTCCTTAATCTGTTTCACTATTTTGTTTTGAAGTGTTTCAATTGTTAGTAGCATTAAATCAGTTGAACACTTATTCTGTGTTTTGTACCAGGTTATGCAAAGTTCAAGGTTGCTCTTCCCCAGAGGCGGCTCTAGACTTTATGAGGCCTTAGGCGAAACGCAAACATGAGGCCCCACTAACAAAAAAGTGTCACATATACACATTGATGCGCTGTCTACCTGTGTATGTGCCTGAGAGTGTGTCTGACAGAGAGTATCCTTGTGTGTCTGAATGTATGTCTCTGTGAGCATGTTTGCGTTTTTGTCTGAGACCCTATGTGTATGGGGTAGCTGCTTGAAGTGTGTTGTGTGTGTATAAGGGGGGGGGGGGTGATGGTGAGAGGGGGGTGATGGTGAGAGGGAGAAGGGGTGCGATGGTGAGAGGGAGAAGGGGTGCGATGGTGAGAGGGAGAGGGGGTGCGATGGTGAGAGGGGTCAGGGGGTGCGATGGTGAGAGGGAGAGGGGGTGAGAGGGAGCGGGGGTGCGATGGTGAGAGGGAGCGGGGGTGCGATGGTGAGAGGGAGCGGGGGTGATGGTAATGTGAGAGGGAGGGGGGTGATGGTAATGTGAGAGGGAGGGGGGTAATGGTAATGTGAGAGGGGGTAATGTGAGAGTGAGGGGGGGTAATGTGAGAGTGAGGGGGGGTAATGTGAGAGTGAGGGGGGGTAATGTGAGAGTGAGGGGGGTAAAGTGAGAGTGAGAGGGGGTAATGTGAGAGTGAGAGGGGGTAATGTGAGAGTGAGAGGGGGTAATGTGAGAGTGAGAGGGGGTAATGTGAGAGGGGGTGATGTGAGAAGGAGGGGGTGATGGTGAGTGGGGTGAGGCTGAGGGTGGTGACGGAGGGTTATGCTGAGGGTGGTGGGGGGTGATGCTGAGGGTGGTGAGGGGGTGATGCTGAGGGTGGCGGGGGGATGATGCTGAGGGTGGCGGGGGGATGATGCTGAGGGTGGCGGGGGGGTGATGCTGAGGGTGGCGGGGGGGTGATGCTGAGGGTGGTGGGGGTGATGCTGAGGGTGGTGGGGGGTGGTGAGGCTGAGGGGGGTGGTGAGGCTGAGGGGGGTGGTGAGGCTGAGGGGGGTGGTGAGGCTGAGGGTGGTGGGGGGTGGTGAGGCTGAGAGTGGTGGGTGGTGAGGCTGAGGGTGGTGGGGGGTGAGGCTGAGGGTGGTGAGGCTGAGGGGGGTGATGCTGAGGGTGGTGGGGGTGGTGAGGCTGAGGGTGGGGGGGTGAGGCTGAGGGTGGTGGGGGTGATGGTGAGGATAGGGGGGTGGGGCTGAGGGTGGTGGGGGGTGATGGTGAGGGTGGGGGGGGTGAGGCTGAGGGTGGTGGGGGTGATGGTGGTGGGGGTGGGGGTGGTGATGCTGAGGGTGGTGAGGGGTGATGGTTGGTGATGGGGTGCTGAGGCTGTGGGGGGTCAGGGTGAGGCTGGGGTTGGTGATGTTGGTGGGGGTGAGGCTGAGGGTGGTGGGGGGTGAGGCTGAGAGTGGTGGGGGTGATGCTGAGGGTGGTGGGGGGTGAGGCTGAGGGTGGGGGGGTGAGGCTGAGGGTGGTGGGGGGTGATGGTGAGGATGGGGGGGTGAGGGTGAGGGTGGGGGGGTAAGGCTGAGGGTGGTGGGGGGTGATGGTGAGTGAGGCTGAGGGGGGTGGGGGGGGTGAGGCTGAGGGTGGTGGGGGGTGATGGTGAGGGTAGGTGGGGTGAGGCTGAGGGTGGTGGGGGTGATGGTGAGGGTGGTGGGGGTGATGGTGAGTGAGGCCGAGGGTGGTGATGGTGAGGGGGGGGTGAGGCTGAGGGTGGTGGGGGTGATGGTGAGGGTGGAGGGCTGAGGCTGAGGGTGGGGGGGGTGAGGCGGAGGGTGGTGGGGGTGATGTTGAGTGAGGCTGAGGGTGCTGATGGTGGGGGGGTGAGGCTGAGGGTGGTGGGGGTGATGGTGAGGGTGGGGGGGTGAGGCTGAGGGTGGTGGGGTGTGAGGCTGAGAGTGGTGGGGGGTGATGCTGAGGGTGGGGGGGTGAGGCTGAGGGTGGTGGGGTGTGAGGCTGAGAGTGGTGGGGGGTGATGCTGAGGGTGGTGGGGGGTGAGGCTGAGGGTGGTGGGGGGTGAGGCTGAGGGTGGTGGGATGTGAGGCTGAGGGTGGTGGGGGGTGATGGTGAGGGTGGGGGGGTGAGGCTGAGGGTGGTGGGGGGTGATGGTGAGTGAGGCTGAGGGTGATGGTTGGTGATGGGGGTGGTGAGGCTGTGGGGGGTACGGCTGGGGGTGGTGATGGTGGTGGGGGGTGATGGGGAGGGAGAGCCTACCTTTCCCTGGTGGTCCAGTGGGCTCCCTGGTGGTCCGGTGGCCATTACTTCCGGTCTGCAGCTCCGCAGCGCTGCAGACCGTGTAATCTCGCGAGATTTCAGAGCGTTGCCGTGGTAACCCGCGGCAACGCTCTGATTGGCCAATTCTCGCGAGTCACATGGTCTGCAGCTCTGCACACTGCGGAGCTGCAGACCAGTGTCTGCGGTGGCTGGCCGGCAGCCAGGAGGGGCCTCGCACCCGGCGGCATACCGGGCAAGCCGCCGGGCCCCCTCCTGGTGTCAGGTCCTCGGTCACTGACCGAGGACCTGACACACTCTGCCAACAGGCGGTTTAGGCGGCCGCGAGGCCCTAGCCAGCGCGAGGCCTTAGGCGGCCGCCTAAACCGCCTAATTAGAGAGCCGCCTCTGCTCTTCCCTGTTGTAGGTTGTTAGCTGACCCTCTGGCCCTGGTCCTTTGCTTATAGCAAATATGCTATTTTTACATTTCTTTAATTTTGTTTATCATTAAGCTGAACAAAAGTATAATGAATGCTAAAGGTTCACTTCCTTGGCTAACTATGATAATAATTATATAATTTCCCAACATATTTATACATTTACATATTCTATAGTCTTTTATTCGATTTTATAGAAAAATTAAAGTTTAAAAGTTCAAAAACAAAATAACACGAAATGTAACCTTTTAAACAGTGAAAGTTCATCTGTGCAGAACAAGAGTTTTTATTGTGTTTGTTTTCTTATTTAAGTCTGAGGCTGTGTTTTTTTAATATCTAGCTCTGGCTTTCAGTGGGCACAATGACTTATTTTAAAGAAACTGCCAAAAATGACAGGTTACCCTTTTCATGGGGACTCTAAAGTCTTATGCTTTAAATTTCACTTTCTAAAGCTACATTTTTCATAGTCTGAAAATTCTGCCATTTCATTTTTATTATTACGGCTGACAGTAATTCCATACTTTCAAAATAATTTCATTGCATTTCAGAAAATGTTAGCTATCCTGCAAAGATTTTCTTTTGCCACCTGTCTTTTGAATGATCTGTAAAGTTTTCCACCAACTACTTAGTCATAGGCGTGCGCAGCCTATTGCATAAGGGTGTGCACCCTAAAGTACAAACACACACTCCTTAATACAGGAGGAATGTGTGAGGATGCTGTGTGTGGGTGTATGTGCACTGTGTATGTATGTGTATGTGTAAGGGTGCTGTGTGTGTAAGGGTGATGTATGTGTGAGGGTGCTGTTAGTGTGTGTGTGCTGTGTAAGGGTACTGTGTGTGGGTGCTGTTTTTGTGTATTGTGTGGGGGTGGGGGTACCGTTTAGTTAATGGCCCCCTCCCTTCTTACCTTTTGTAGGGAGGGGGGACCGTGCTGCTGCCATCTCTGGTGGCTCAGTGGTGAGTGAACTGTAGCCTGAGATCTGACCGTTGCCGTGGTAAGAGGAACCCGGCGGAGCTGCTGTCTAGAGCTGCCCGGGTCCTCTCCTGCCTCCCTCCCTGCCTGGGAGGCACATAGAGTGGGCTGTGGGGATTAGGGTGTTCCCAGGCACACCTGCCACACCCTGTGCGCACGCCTATGTACTTAGTTACTACATACCAAAAAGCTTTGTGAAAAAGACATAACACATCATGGAAAAAAAGAGAATTGAAAGTAAAAAAAAAAGACATCTTCAATATTTTATTATTACAGGGTTATCTTTTGACTACTTCTTAGTCTATATCAAAACTGTCATAATTCAAATATGATAATAGTGTGGGGGGGGGGGGAAATCAGCTACACATACTCTTTGTGCATAAATGGCTGCATAATATTTGTAGTCATGCCCTTTGAGTGGTGATGTAGAGGGTTGGTAGATATCAGCTAGAGTATGCCATATATTGCAAATCAATATGGGCCTCATAGTGACCCCACTGTTAAATATATGAAAAAGTAATAGTAAGGGGTGGATGGGCATAATGGAAGTTGGTGAAGCTGAGGAGATGTTGGTTAGTTGATCCCAGAGAAGGATTACGATCCCACAGGCCCTATGCAGTTTACCAGCTTGCCCTCCCCTTTCATTCTTTAAATTGTATTTAATAGATTTTTTACTTTTAAGATACGGAAATTCCAGCAAACAAACTTAAGCCATGTGAGGGTCTAGGGATACAATTTGCTGAAAAGTGACCATATAATCATTATAAAATATAACTTTATGAAAGTTGTATTTGAAAGTTAAAATCCTTAAAAACAATACAAAGAAACATTTAAAGTGTATACAAAATGTATGAAAGTTAAATAATAAAATACAAACAATCACTGTGCAGGTTCACTATACTACATCACATTAAAACCTTTTTTTAACTAAAATTTTAACTATTGTGAAATAATCAGGAAATTGAATAGTCTAAGCCAAGTATTAGAGAATTCTCCAATGTCACTTGTTAACTATTTGTAAATTTCCTTAGTCAATTTCTTCCATATAAGCATTAATTAAAAGAATAAACTTGCCTGTGTTTTGGTTTCTTCTTCTTCTTGTTAGTCAACTTCTTGCTACCTATCTTTATATATCAACCTTAGTTGCCAACTTAACTAGATACAGTTGACAATACAATACACATAGATTATGCTTTGGAAACAAATACAAATATTGCTCAGCCATTTGTATTTTATTTTTAAAGTAATTAGAGATTACACTATTGCATTTAGTTGATGACGAGATTGAGAACAAGTGAACTACATAGATTTTAATACAGGAGGAATAGGTTGGATGGAATCTGATTGCATTTGCAATCATTTAAAATGATAAAATAAATATTGGAATGGAGTCGGAGAGCTGCAGGTCATATGATTAACTGAGTTAATGAAGTAGTACAGAAGTAGACATAGTAGTACCATAAAGCATATATAATTAACAAAATGAAAAGAAGCAAAACTATTTTTAATAGACAAATTGAAAAGGAAAACAAGGTGCTATGAGACTCGAGAGGTGCCCCATTCTATTTGTGGTTGGATTCTTTACATAATAAAGTGCATACACCATATAATTTTTCCCTCCCACATGTTCTGTTATTTATTTTTGTTGAATCACCATGTATAACAAGAAAATATATCTTTTACATACAAGGCTTTACCTCTTTGGTTCTACCGTTGACTTGCCACTAAAGGGTCTTACTCATTTGCACTACTTTATTCATAGAACTGCATGTAATGTAATCTACTACGAGGGATTGAGATCTGTTCATGATGTCAAGGTCTACATAGTTATGATATATGGGCAGCTCAGGGAATGTTGTTGGCAATATAGAGAAGATTTGCTAGCAGATAGAAGATCAGACATGGTAAAGAGAATGTAGTTTGGAGAGAGTTGTAGATATTCAGAGTAAGCATATAGTTTTCTCTTAAGGGGATTTTCAGAGAACAGCAGCAAAAAAATATGTAACAGAAAAAAAAGGAGGAACAGCGCTACAGTACTGATCACAGGGGAGAATAGAGCTGCACACCTGAGGGGAAGGGTAACCCTCAAACCCTTCAAAGAATGGAGAGAACAAGATACAACAAATACAGGGTACGCTAAGTAGGACAATGAGAGATAATAAACAAAAATCAGCAATAATATAAAGAGTCTCTTAGAGTACAGCGAAGACCTGGAGTGTATATTCTTCAGTTCTTGCTTTGAATCCTCAGTGGTAAATAGGAAATACAAAAGCAGAAATAGAGACCAATAGTGCAAAACCGTTTTAGGAAAGCTGGATCACGAACAACATAGAAGTAGAGAAGTGCCAACTCACAATTTAAAGAGCTATGCCCAGCTCTAGGTAAAACAGCATACAGTGGTATTTATGTGTTTTTATAAGAATCCAATAAAAGTATTTTGCACACTTACTTTTATTTGTTGCTGTTTTATCATGTTGTGCTTTTGACCCTGAAGAAGGTCCCGAGCGGGGACCGAAACATTGGTCGTTATGGTCGTTATTTTTAAATTATATTAATACATTTTTGTTTTAAATCCGGAGAGCAACCTTATTTGGTGGATTTATATATATTTTATATATATATATATATATATATATATATATATATATATATATATATATATATAGTTGTTTTTTTCTACCATATTTGATAAGTTACAATGAGTTCTAATTGACAATTTACAGGGAAAGTCAGTTTTATATGCAGTTTCATGAGTACACTTTTATCCAGAGGGATATCCATTTATGAGCACTCCACACTGCTGGGTTTATGTTATCAATGTATTTTCTCCCTTTGCTTTTAGAATTCCAGTTTCTTAACCCCTTCAGGACTGGACTGTTGGGCCATGTTGTACATTAAAGACCAGGGCTGTTTGTGTTTAGCTGTACTTTTCTTCTCTCTCATTTACTGTTCTCATACAAATGATATATATTTTTTTCAGGACAAGAAGGGCTTTCTTTAGATACCATTATTTGTATCATGTCAATTTACTTTTAAAAAAAAATATATGTTAAAAAATTTCATGTTTTTTTACTTTTACTTGTAAAATATTTTACTTATCTACAAAAGCTAATGAAAAAAACTGCTAAATAAATTCAAAATTTTGTCCTGAGTTTAAAAACACCCAGTGTTTACATGCTTTTTTTTGTGCAATTTATAGGGCTACAAGTACAACTAGGACATTGCTGTTTCCAAATATATATTTTTAGAATTTGTCAATAGTGACATTGTAACACTGTTATCTGTCATACATCTCTGAATCACACCTCACATATTTTTAAAGTAGACAACCCAGGTTATTCAATATGGGTATGCCTAGTCTTTTTTAGTAGCCACTTAGTCACAAACACTGGCCAAAGTTAGCATTTATATTTGTGTGTTAAAAATGCAAAAAACAATTATGAACGCTAAATTTGGCCAGTGTTTGTGACTAAGTGTCTACTAAAAATTACTGAACATACTCCATTGGGTTGTCTTCTTTTGCAAATGGTATGCCATCATGGGGATAATTCTCATTCCTGGGCTACCATATGCTTTCAAAAGCAACATAACCAACAAGGCAATTTTCAATGTAAAAAGATTTGACCCTTATATTTGACCCTGTAACTTTCAAAAACACTATAAAACCTGTACATGGGGGGGGGGGGTACTGTTATACTTGGGAGACTTCGCTGAACACAAATATTAGTGTTTCAAAGCAGTAAAACGTATCACAACAATTATATCATCAGTGAAAGTGCCATTTGTGTGTGAAAACTGCAAAAAACTTCACTTTCACTGACAATATCATCGCTGTGATATGTTTTACTGTTTTGAAACACTAATATTTGTGTTCAGCGAAGTCTCCAGAGTAAAACGGTACCACCCATTACAAGTTTTAGGGTGTCATAGAAAGTTACAGGGTTAAATATAGTGCTAGCAAATTAAATTCACTGGACTTTTGGCCTGGGTTGTTAGGCAGGTCCCTCAAGTTGCAATCAATAACCGTACTTAATTATGTAAATATATTACATAAATATGCAGGTAGAATTTAAATATATATACATATTTATATATTTAAAGTCTACATGTATATTTATGAAATTATTTATGTAATTTTCTATATGTATATTTTATATTATTTTTATTTATGTATTTAGTTATTTATTTATTTATATATACATATATATATATATATATATATATATATATATATATATATAATTTCATTCTAAGTGTATTTTAATATATATATATACAGAATACAGAATTCTGTCCTGATGAAAGTTCCCCAAGTGGAACTGAAACGTTGACTGTTGGAATAAAGAAATAACATTTCATTTTGGATAAATCCTGGGAGTGCTGATTTTTCTTTGTCTGTATATATATATATATATATATGTATATATATATATATATATAATAATAATAATAATCTCAAAATACAGTTAGAATAAAATTACACATATATATATAAAATGTTTTTATTTATTTTTATTTACTTATTATTTGTATTTTGTTATTATAGATATTATATATATATATATACATAGGTAATTTAATTATGAGTGTATTTTTATATTAATATCAATATAATATATGTCTAGATATAATATATGTCTATATATCTTATATATACATATACACATACATAATTATATTTGTATTTATTTATTTAACAATTTTTTTATTGTTATTTTACACATTCAGGGAGACTCCCAGTCAGTTCAGGCAAGCCCCCTGCAGGCAGCACTATGGACGCGCTCTGTTAGAGCGATCACATGATTGCAGGGATTCCATTTTGGGATAAAGACCATAATTGGTTGAAACACGTTAGTGCATTTTGGGAGATTCCATTTTTATGCTATTCATATGCAAATAAAGCTTTTTTGTTCCTGCATTTTCCTATTTGATTTTTATGCAAACTACACAAGGGAATTTCTACAGTGAACAATCTGATTTGCTTCTTAGCATTTGGTCTCCAGGAATACTTTACAAGGCGCTTATAGTCTGAGCCACTTCAAACGGCTCAGCACCACGTGAGTGGGCAATTTTATACCTACATTTATTTGTATTATTATATACAGGCTATACTATGTTCTTTATTTTATGTTTTTAGGACATGATTGCAGGGGCCTAATTCATGAGGGGGGACTGTCTAGGCTGTTAAGCAGTCCCCCCAGAGTGGGAGCAATGCTGATCGCCAGCGGTATACAGCGGCGATCGGGTAAGTAAATATTACCGTTATGACAGTTCAGGACTGTCATCGGTTCTCAAGGGGATGTTTCCGATGACGCTCCTGAACCGTCAGCAGTCCTGAAGGGGTTAAAAAGAATATAAACAGAAAGTGTCTTTCATGTAATCGCTTACAAAATATTTAACAAATAACAGTCAATATGTGTATTTCTATCAGATGCAATTAAAATAAACTTTACAATTTGTTCACGTGCAAGGTCTAGTTATTTAATATAATGCAATTAACATGTTTTTATTGCAATTAAAACTGTGCAGCGATTTTATTCTGCATTCTTTTAGGAAAAAATATATTTATATTCAGAATTGCATCACACCTAGGTGCTTATCATATTATTTAGTTCCTTGGTTATCAATATTTTATTATTTGAATTATTATTATGCTCTTTTTCATGCTTTGAATGCATTGGTTCCATAGCAATTTTGTATTAGATTATTCAATTTCAAGCACAATTGTAACATAAAAAAACTGAGCAACATAAGACATTATTATTTTTTAAACAGTAAAATCTTAACAATATTATATTTAATCTAGACTTTTGTCTAAAAGAGTAACCATGAGAACATTTTTCCACTACATAATTTCATTTTTGATGATTTCAGTAGAATCCTTTATTCACCATATGTGATACATGTGGGTTCAGGGACAGCAACCTTACATGAATTTTAATCTATGCTTCACATTTGAAACTGGAACATTTTAATTTTTAATTCTTCAAATAATGGTGATGTCTCACTCAGAAAATGTATTTCTCGGGTAAACCACTAGACTGAGATTATGAGCTTATTCTTATTTAACCATAGACAAAGATGCGACTTAATTGTACCAGATGAGAAAAGGAAGTCAATGATTAAATACAATGTTTACTATTTTAAGTGTTTGTTTTTTATACAGAACTTATATGAATATTTAGAGTTGAGTCAAATTTTATTGTACTATAAGTTTATTGGAATAATTATACAAACCATTAAGATCAGCAATTAGATTGACTTAAAGAATGTTTAAATGAAACCTTGTCTGCCCCATTCTACAATTGTTATATTAGAATTTAAGAGGTTATATTAAAGAAATCAGAATTTGCTGAATGCACAAATTTTGAAAGTTGAAAAATTTACAGAACTTAATACTTAATTTAAATTGGATCACAGTTTTAAAATTGCTTATACTAACTTTGTCCTTATGTGTCTTGTATAGATCGTAATAGTATTGTATTCCCCAAACTCCAAATGGTAGCAAATTAAAATCTAAATGGTAAAATTGAGACTAAAATGTCTGTGCTGGAAAAATCATCCAACTATGCTAAAGGTATAACTTAGCTATCTGAGACTTAATTTTGCCATTCATATTTAAATTTAGAGTTTAGTGAGTACCTTTATCATTGCATGTATCTCTATGATATATGAAGTATTCAATGTATGGGGGTGAGTTTTGCAAACTTGGTATATTTGTGAGATGTTTACTTAAGTCTAGCAAACAGATGGAGGTCTGGGGTTGGACACTCTTGCACAACATTATTAGAAGTGTGTAAATATAATACATTTTAAAGCTTTATAAAATATTTTTATTTTAATAACAATATATTAAATGTAGTCTAGCTTTTATTTGTGATAGAGAGAACAATCGAATTAATCAGATATAAATGAGAACACTATGATCATGAAATATGAATATGTAATGTCTTCATTTTTAAATCAAAGGAAGAATACATATTGTATCAGTATTATTTATTTTTAAAGTGAAAGTAATTCTAAGTGTCCTGCTCTGCAGTTTAAACTTGTTATATGGTATAAAGCCATGCGTTTTGACAGGTGATAACATCTTAATGTTGGGGTGATGCATACAGATTAAATAGTTAAATGGTAAAATAGATTGAAAAAAAGGTTCAAGTTCATCAAGTTTAGACGTTCACACAACTTCTTTTCTATGACCCAAAAGAAGTTGTAAAAGCCAATTTGAAATTACTTTCATATATTTTACAAAAAATAAAAATATATATTTTTAACTTCAAAAAGGCAATACGATATCACCTTCAATCAACTGTTATTTTTCCAATATTAACTGCTATAACCTTGAATTCCTGTTTCTTAAAAAATAATCCAGAATTTACTTTCATTTGTTGTAGGTGATATTTCCTTTCTTCAGCTGTAAATGGGTGACTTCTAGTCCTTTATACATCATTCTGTCCCTCCTCATATTGTATTGTCAGAGAAATATGGTGGATGACACTGTACTATCTTTTGTATTTAAGAAGTGTTGTTATCCACATCTAAATGATTTATAACATGCTTGCTGTGAATGTTTTGTAGCAGACATATGACAACTGACAAATGACAACCAACAAATACCATGTTCCAAATAAAATGAAGGATACTTCATTTCAATTAGTTGTCATAATGGTTGCATATGAAAAATTTGATTGGCTAATGGAACAATATGTAGCTTCCTCACTCTATCCCTTTCAGAACTGAGCACAATCATCATTCATAGTCCTATAGGAATTATTTACAGTGTAGGGCTACTTCATCCCCACTTGTCAAGATTATGTCCATATCCAGCTTCTTTAATTGAAAATGTCTTCATTTAAACAATGTGTGAAAAAATCAATAGTTTTTTTTTTCAATAAGGCTGCTTTTACTTAGAAAATAAATTGTATTTTTAAAATTCATATATATTGTTTATTGGTTAATTTACTTAAATACAGGTCTAAATTAATACAGCATATAATATTATTAATTAGAAAATGACCAGTTACGAAAAAGATACCCAATTAAAAATAGATGCAATTATAATTTTAAATATCTGCTCAGTTTCCAAGTTACAAATAGAAATTTCAAAATAGAATCTCAGGTTGTAAACCTTCTTTAAACTCTATTTTCTGTAAGTTTAATTCTTTCTAGGCAATTAATTAATTAACTAAATTTGCATTGAAAATCTTTGAAAAAAAAGAGAACATAACAGAAAATTGTTACAATACTTACTATAATTTTCTTTTCCTGGCAAATATCCATGTCAGCATCACCTGTGGGTTAGCTCCTCCCTCTCAGCTGATAGGACATGAATCTAAATTTCAAATGATAGTATATAAGGAATCCACCTCTCCAGAATAAGCAATCTCACAACCAAGTCAGTCCAGAAAAAAGGGAGGGTTCGTTGATGCTGACATGGCTATTGGCCAGGAAAAGAAAATTACAGGAAGTATTGTAACAATTTTCTGTATTCCTGGCCAATCCATGTCAGCATCACCTGTGGGACTTCCCAATCAAAAGTAAAAGGTGGGTGATAAAAAAACAATTATACCATATCAATGTTATACCAAATTTAATCAAACATTAGTTGTGGAAGTAGGACATTTCTCCCAAATGATGAGGCAGAGGAGCCTGAAACGTCTAGGCGATAGTGCCTCACAAAAGTGTTGAAAGATGACCAGGCTACAGCCCTACAAACGTCTTCTGAAGAAGTAGCCACCAAAGAGGCTGAGACAGCCCTAGTTCGAGAGAGCTTTAACACCTTCCTGCACTGGTTTGTCAGTGACCCTGTAAGCATTCTGAATCACATAAGTAATCCATCTCCTGATAGTAGAAACAGAGGCAGTCACCATAGATATACATTTATGGTAACCAAAAAGGTACAATAAAAGTCTATTTGACTGCTTATGGGGAGGTGGATTCCTTATATATCATCATTTGAAATTTAGATTCCTGTCCTCTCAGCTGAGAGGGAGGAGCTAACCTACAGGTAATGCTGACATGGATTGGCCAGAAAATAATAATTATTACAACATGACATTGTACAAAGAGTACATCACACACAATAATCACCAGTTACATGTACACAAACCCAACAGAGATTAGCCTCCGTACAGTTATAGTTATTCTTTTTAAGCCCTATTGATATACAGTTTAGTTATATTCTATGTTGTATAGAAAGAAAATATAAGAAATAGAGAAATGACCAAGATGCTCAAGGAAATTAAGTGTACAATAGATAGATAAAAATATATTCTTCAAAAATGCTTTCTCGTGTTTGATGACAGAGTTAAATTAAACTGAAATTATAATTTTAAAAATGCATTATGTACTCTGATGAATTGCAATCTGTTCTTCAGAGTCATAGTAGTATGTTTACCAGACTTCTTTGTAGACATGAAATATGTAAAGTTTTTTTTTTAGATATAGAACATAGGAATGGTACTTTTTAATTGATTTTGAATTGATTTGGCTTTGCGTCCTATAAACATTTGCTTTGGCAAAAGCTATTTCTGTCAACATCCTTGCCAGAGAAAAAGAGTTTGAGGTTAATAAAATTGAAGTTAAATAAAGCATTAAGATCTTGGCTCCAACTAAGCGGTATAGCTTAATATAAACTATTACTAGATCAATCTTTAAAGCAGCTAACACATTGGAATGCCCTTTAAAATCAGCTTGACAGAGAGGCAAGTGTACTCTGAAAAGTTTTTATATTAGAAGGCATTGTATGATTGATCTGTTAATTGCTTAATGAGTGGAATCTCACAAATGACTAAGTAAGATAATGCATCTGTAAATAGTGTATATATGGTAGTGTTAAAGTCTAGAAGTCAATATTGTGGAGGTTCGATACATTTCCACAATATTGGAGCTAAACAACACATGTTCTATTTACCTGCTAGATTATTTTGGAAAAAAAATATTTAGAAGTTGTAGGCTAATTACTATGGTGCTATAGACTAAACAAAAAAAATCGTTATTAACATTGTTTTAAAATATTATAATTGCTTCTTTTTAATATATGGGCAATTTTTTTTGTTTATTAAAAATATTCTCATGATATATGAAATGTGGATCACATGTTATTACCAAATTTCAGCTCCCCTAAACCTATGCCAACCAAACTCAATGTTTTGGTGGTTGTGCCTCACTAACAGTTGAGAATTGTTCAGTTGGGTAACAGTTCTAAGACATGAACAAACCATCTCATATGGGATGAATTATCAAAAATTAGAGTTCTATTTGTGTGCATCCTCAGGACAAGTTAGCAAAAGGAAGCAAATTGCTATTATAAATTAATAAGTCTCAGGGCTAGAGCATGTTAAGATATCACCAATATAGGCAGTATTTTTATAGGATTTCATATTTATTATACCTCGGACGGGTTCTGAGAGCAAAACTCAACAACATTTTTTAATTTTTTTTTTATATTTTATAGATAGCTCTGCCATCAAAGCAAATTAAAGCAACAGTTATGTGACGAGAGCAATCTCGCCACATTGCATTGGAGAAGCCTGGCTGCCCGCCTGCTGCCTTTGGACTATGGCCCTGGGAGATTGGGCCCTTTAAAAACAGTATTCGGCCATACCAGAGTGTATGTCACTCATTCTGGCCCTTTAAATACAGTGGGGTCATTTGGTACTTGCCCTGTGTGAGCTGTGGTAACCCAGATAGCTATGCCATGGAGCCTATTCGTGTGATTAAAGACTTTGGCTCCATGGCGATTAAACTGTATTCGGTTGGTCTGAGTGCCATTCACCTAATAATGTGCACTCAGACCTGAGCTATCTGGGGATATGTGAAATATCTGTGTGTTATGTGTAAAATGTGACTTTATGTATTTTAAAGTGTTTTATGTCGTTTTGTATCCCCATGTGCTCAATGGAGTCTGTCTCTGTGCTGGGAGGTAATTGGATTACTTCTCCAGCACAGAGAAGGAAGCTGGAAAGCTAGGGGTTTTAAAAGATACTTTACTAACTTTTGAACCCCTGGTCTGATCCATGCCCCTGGTCTGATTTTTTAATATGTTGTTCCCCTGAATGGATTGATTGTGGATATGTATTTTTATGTGAATGTGATGTATGGTTTTAAAGTTATGAAAGTTGTGTAAAAGTATATTTTAAACTGTATGCATAATGGGATTATGTGTCACACTAAGGGGAGGGGATGTGTGGGAGGTAACATCTATGTCATTGGTTCTTTTATGCCTCCCCCTGGGTGTGGCCTGTATGTGTGAGTTGGAAATAAAAGCCAGATCCTGTTTGACCCTCAATACGGAGCTTCTGTCTCGTTATTGGGGGATTTCTTATTCACGCTTAGAGACTGTTTATGGGAAACTTATGCCGCTTGGTGGATATCGTGATTCGGTTATTAGCGGCAGTTCGTGGAGTTCGGTTCGGGAACCAGAGTGCATTCACGGATCCCGTTCGGGAGATTATCGCTTCCCCTGGTTATGGTTCGTGGATTATAAAGTATACGAACAGAGACTTAATACGGTGAGAGGGGAAGGTGAACTAAACGGCGATTTATGGATAGAGACAAAAGGTGTCTTAACAATTGGTGGCAAGCGGCGGGATCATTCCTGCAACCAGAGGGACAGCTACAGACATCACCATTCCTGGATTACAAATTGAGGGCAACGCTAGTACCCGTACAGCAACCCTATCTACAAAAGATTCAACTTCGGCAGAGCAAGCATGGCATATGACTACACTCAGGAGGAGTTTGACAGAGAGGTTAATGAGGTGCTGTCTGGCTTTGGACCCAACCCCCCGGAGAGAGCCGTGCAGCTCGCCAGGAAACTAGTAGGAGAGTACCTGCAATCCCTAGTAGATTTGGCCAAAAAGGAATCCCAGGGAGCTGAAGGTATAGTCCTTCCTCCCCAGTGGCAGTGTGTACCCCAGGGAGCTGATGGTGTCGTCCATCCTCCCCAGCGGCAGTGTGTGCCCCAGGGAGCCGAAGGTGCCGTCCTTCCTCCCCAGCGGCAGTGTGTACCCCCGGGAGCTGATGGTGTCGTCCATCC
The DNA here is from genome assembly GCF_036172605.1 of Pelobates fuscus. Taxonomy (NCBI): domain Eukaryota; kingdom Metazoa; phylum Chordata; class Amphibia; order Anura; family Pelobatidae; genus Pelobates; species Pelobates fuscus. The sequence goes on along the minus strand of NC_086325.1, from coordinate 80,591,232 downwards.
TCCCCAGCGGCAGTGTGTGTCCCAGGGAGCAGAAGGTGCAGTCCTTCCTCCCCAGCGGCAGTGTGTACCCCAGGGAGCTGATGGTGTCGTCCATCCTCCCCAGCAGCAGGCTGAGTTACAGGGGGCAGAGGTAGTTGTTCCTGCCCCCCAGCAGCAAAGTGATATGCCAAGAAGGCAGTGTGAACTGAAGGGAGTGGAGAGCAGCGTCCTCCCTCCCCAGCGGCAGTGTGTATCCCAGGGAGCAGAAGGTATCGTCCTTCCTCCCCAGCGGCAGTGTGTACCCCAGGGAGCTGATGGTGACTGTTTATGGGAAACTTATGCCTTAGAGACTGTTTATTGGAAACTTATGCCGCTTGGTGGATATCGTGATTCGGTTATTAGCGGCAGTTCGTGGAGTTCGGTTCGGGAACCAGAGTGCATTCACGGATTCCGTTCGGGAGATTATCGCTTCCCCTGGTTATGGTTCGTGGATTATAAAGTATACGAACAGAGACTTAATACGGTGAGAGGGGAAGGTGAACTAAGCGGCGATTTACGGATAGAGACAAAAGGTGTCTTAACAAGTTAATTAACTGTACCTTGTTTAAAATATGGAGAAACAAAGCCAGTTAAAATCAGTTTGCCTGGAGTCCCCATTATATTCAGTGGGGACCCTCTTGCCTATTAAACTCAGTGTATTCTTGCTGTAAACTTGTTTGTGGCATAGAATACATTGCTTTTTTGCTTTGTCTTGTTTGTTAGAATACATAGCCATTAAAAGATCGCTAACTGATTCTTTATAAAATAATCTGGAACAATTTTTCATCTCAGTTATACTCACAGCTTGACTATTTTAGCCTACATTTTGCAAATCACTTTTAAAATAACTACAATTTGGTGTATAGTGAAGAAACTGAGTATTTCAATCACTATTTTTTCAAAGATTAATCTTTTCTAGATTTAATTAAAACAAATAATAAAAAATGTGATATATTATCAATCTCTTTAATGTTTCTTGTGACATTATTTAATAATAAAGACTGATCTTATTGTCAGATAATGTTAGATTATAATCACATACATAAATGCATATTTTACAAAAAGAGCCAAAAGCAATGTTTCCTCCTTTACATGAATTAGAAGTTGGTATTCTGGTTATATAGCACAGATTATCTTTCAAACAATCAGTTCAGGCCTTGAAATACCATACACAGTTTAGTTCTTTGTGAGAGCAGTTTCTTGAACGTCTGTGTGAGATTAGTGCATTAAAATGCATATCTAATTTTTATGTGATTATTGTATAACTTGGCCTGTCTCTGAAGCAAAATAAATAAATAAATGAAAACAAACAAAAAAGAAAAACAGAACACATTGTTTTTTTCTATGCTTTCAGCAGTTGCTATTGCCATTGGCTTCAATTTAACTTACTAGTGTCAGGCTTTTCTTCACCCTGCAGCCAATGTATTATAAATATCTCTTCCACTGTGCCATCTCTTGTAATCAGGACGTTTTTAGACTTTTATATTTCGAGATGTTATCAGGAGCCTCTATGTGCTGAGCACAATATCTCAATATAAGAAGCCAAACGTTTTATTTTGGAAGTTTTCTGTCATGGGTTCACGTGTGGATTTGTTATACATTCAGTGTCGAATCAAAATTAATTTAAAATGTTGTGCCAATATAGCTAATTTGGAAAAATCCAAACTCCAATTCCAATTTCATTTCAGCTATTAATCTCTAAAATTACACAATTCACCTTTTAGCGAATGACCTTACATAACCAGTACATAACAGCACATATGATATCATATACTATTATTATCACAGCATAGAATAGAGAACACTCCACTTTTTATATGGATATATAACAAAAGTACAGGTATTAGCCATATATGAAAAAGTAATATTTATTTAGATAAAGCAGTAAATTCTAGAATCATAGGAATGAGAAAAGAAAAGAAAAAGAAAATAACAAAATCTACCAGTAGGTGTGTCTCTAGCTAAGATAGTTTTGAATTAGTGCCAAAGTTAAAACTTAACTTTTATATAATTTAATACAAAAGATACCATAAAATCAAATAAAGCAAGATGTTCAGTCCTTACTGTATATAATACTAGGCAGCATGGCAACAATCTAACAGTGAATATTACCAAAGTTAATAGTGAACAAACTAATATAATATTATTTACACACTGTTAAACTAGAGCCAGTCCCTCTGATGAGCTACTCTGGCGAAACACACATGTCAGAGGCTCAGGACGCCTACTCGGCATACCTTAGGTGTTAGTACTCACTGCCGCGATCCTCAGAACGGAAAAACTTTCACTCCCGGAATAGGCATCCTTTGACTGGACTGTCAGTCCTTGTTACAATCCTGTTATTCTGATTTTCCTACTTGTAGCAGTAGTGGGTGGCTTAGTGTCAGAGCAGGCATTTTTAAGGGGTGCCCACGGAGGCATATTACACTCACACTGAAATAGGAGCTAGTCTAGCAGAACCTCTCTTCTCCCTCTCTTTTTGCTACATGCAATAGCCTTAACTCTAGTTTAACAGCGTGTAAATAATATTATATTAGTTTGTTCACTATTAATTTTGGTAATATTCACTGTTACTTTGTTGCCACACTACCTAGTATTATTATTATTATTATTATGATATTTATAGAGCGCCGTCAAATTTTGCAGCGCTTTACAATGGGTGGACAAACAGACATGTAGTTGTAACCAGACAAGTTGGACACATAGGGACAGAGGGGTTGAGGGGCCTGCTCAATGAGCTTACATGCTAGAGGGAGTGGAGTAAAATGACACAAAAAGATAAGGATAGTATTAGACTAGTGAAAGTTGCAGAAGAGGAATCAGTTGGGAGCTATTAACAGTTTAATTGATACGCTTTTATGAAGAAGTGGGTTTTGAAAGATTTTTTGAAGGAGTGGAGACTTGGTGAGCATCTGACGGAGGAGGGAAGCTAGTTCCACATGAATGGTGCAGCCCTCAAGAAATCTTGAAGGCGAGCATCAGAGGTGGGAGTACGGACATAAGTCTTCAGCAGATCGTAAGGGCCAAGACGGGACATACTTGTGTATAAGGGAGGATAGATAGGTGGGAGCAGCATTATGTAGAGATTTGAAAGCAAGAACCAGAATTTTAAATTGAGCACTATATTTTATAGGAAGCCAATGTAGGGACTGACAGAAGGGTGAGGCATGGGAGGTGCGGGCGGACAGGAAGATGAGCCTCACCGCCGCATTCCTTATGGACTGTAACCGCGCAAGTTGGGAGCACGTAAGACCACTGAGAAGCGGATTACAGTAGTCAAGGCGAGAAAGGACAGTGGAATGGACCAACACCTTAGTCGCATCTGGCGTTAAGTAGGGGCGGATGCGCGCAATGTTTTTGAGATGGAAATGACAGGATTTGGCGATAAATTGAACATGAGGCTTGAAGGAGAGGTTGGAGTCAAAGAGAACACCGAGGCAGCAAGCCTGCGTGGTGGAGCTGATGGTAGCACCATTGACTTGGAGGGAGGGAGACACAGGAGTAACAACACTTAAGGGAGGAAAGACCAGAATTTCAGTTTTGGTCAAGTTTAGTTTAAGGAAGTGGGCAGCCATCCAGTTATAAACAGCAGAGAGGCTGTCAGAGACACTAGTCAAGAGGGACGGGGAGAGATCAGGAGAGGACAGGTAGATTTGCGTGTCATCTGCATAGAAATGATATTGGAAGCCAAAGGAGCTAATGAGTTTACCAAGGGAGGCAGTATAGGGGACGGTACAGTAGGGGACTGTAGAGATTACACTTACATTTTAAAAGTTTCTTACATAATGAATCTTGCTGTATATGATGGTGACACTGAATGTGAAGACCACCAAATTTCAAAGATCTTAAGTAGGAAGTCTTTCTAGCAGCTGTCAGTCTGTTTCTCAGAAATGGCAATCCTTTACATTGTCCGAGTCAGCCTCTATGTTACGATGTAGTGGATTTGTTGCTGAGAGTGTCTTTTTAATATTCTAAATGAGTTGGACATATTAAATTGTTTTAAATAAAATATATTTATAGTGGCCTAAGTGGTTTTATATTTCTAAACAAAATTGAATCAAAACATTCCATAAATTAACTGCAAAATGTATTTACATATATTGTCAACGAACAGCTATTGCGTTTTCCAGCTGCCTTGAAGTAAAGGACTGCTTATCCAAAAAATATGTCTGTAAACCCTGATTAAACCATGTCTTTTTTAAAATGGCTTTTCTGATTTGAAACAAATCTCTTCCATTTTAAACAGGGCAATCCTAGATCAAGCTGTCATCTTTCTTAACAAATAAATAAAAACAAATCTCTGGTTGCTATATTTAGTTAAAGAATTCTAATGTCAGAATTATTCGATACCTTGTAATTATTTTGATTTGAATCTTTGTTTGAAGCCTGAAAGTTGGCTGCTGGTTTTACGAATAAAGCATGCAAGCTTGGATCTATAAATGAATATATCTTTAGTCACTGAATATAAAATATTTACACCTTGCTTAGGTTTTGTTTATCTATGTATTATATGCAATACATTTCCATTATCAAAATAGGGTCTTGTGAAATAAGGTCAATCACAAAAATAAACTTTCAACTGTGATTAAACATTAAGTATTTACAAATATATAATTATTTACATGATGGGGGTTTAGGCTTGCCTTTGTAAGGTGTATTGCTCAAGTCGAATATAAGTGTAGCAGAGGATAGCATTTATTTATAACAAGAATCACTCTCATAGCATTCTGAATCTAAATGAATGAGAATTTCTGTACAGATAAAGATCTGCTCCTCTTATATATTTAAATATACCTGCATACTTGCTGAAAGCTTATCCATTTAAACTGAAGAAATGGCTACTTGAGCACTGAGATGGAAGTCCCAGAAGTATTGACCATCCTTTGACGATTGTCTGTTTAACTGTTGGTTAGATAGAAGGGCAGTAACACTTACTCTACCAAGCAGTTTGCCGAACCCTCCTCCCCCCATTACAGCTTGGCTTGAATTGACTCTTTTCTTTTCTCTTTCTATTGAAGATTTATTTATTCGTTATTTATATGCTGTGCTATGCTGACTTTGGATGTTTTCCATCTCTGATTACATTCTGTATGTTATGAACTTAGCATGGTTTTTGTGAGTGATGCTTAGTTTATCTTCAGCATATGAGAAGTTAAGTGCATAACTCTCTTATTCTAACTTGTAAAGCATAACTGCTCTGCAGTCTCATCCATTTTGTTTTTCTACACATTCATCAAAAGAGTACCTTTAAAACTTTTATCACAATCTAGAATCAACATTTCATTTTGAGAGATAATCTTGAATATACTGGCCAAATAACGAATGGATTTCTCTATTACACTTGTCATACATATAACAATGAAACCTAAACAAAAACATAATGTGATTAGATTCAATTGCCAAATGAATAGAGAATATAATAGATTCTTTCAAATACTTTGCGAATACATACAATCATATCTTGTTTTATTACTTGAAGCTATTTTATATGGCAGTAAAATTGTGATCAGAATGTATTTTGCTAAATATAATGAGTTTTCATTTTTTCGATGCATAATATATCCATTAGCCTCTCTTTAGCTTTGAAAACAATACACTTAGAAAGTTTAGATATGATAATTTAGAGGTGATAGCTCTGTGTGTCACTGGACAGAAAATGAAGTTCCAGTTTTTTCATTAAATCATAAATGCTTGTTCTTGAACCTTTGTGTAACTCAGATAACAGCAATGAACTTTCACAGAGAGTTTAAAGAATATTAGGAAATGATAAAATACCAATGCATTCCCTCATTGTTGGAATATGCATATTATTTTCCTATTGTGACCTAAGGAATAATTGACATACAAAAACATGACAAATTAGTAAAATATATACTTTGTTTCCAAGGGGGGATATGGGCAGCACAAAGGGAAGGGTTAATTGCAGTGGTATGCTAGGCATTCTGACTACAGACACCTTATATCCACAAAACTAACATTAAACATCATAGAACTTGCATAGAGTTAAACCTTCAGCCAAGGTCAGATTTACCATCTCTGCTGCGCCAAGGCAAGTTTCCAAAATCCTTCCCAAGGTTATTGTCTGAATGTGTATGTACATTTTGGTGATTGTATGCATGTATGTATATGGAGATGATTGTGTGTATGTCTGTATGTGCATATGGTAGTGATTGTCTCTATGTATGCATATATGGGGATGCTTACCTGCATGTATGTGCATACGGAGATGATTTTATGTATGTCTATATGGGAGCAGTTATATATCTTGACTGGTTAGAGCAGTGGTAACACTACCTTAGAACTGGGAAGCATAGGTTTGAGTCTTAATCAGACTAACTTACCAGTAAGTGTCATTGAACAAAATCATCAAATGAGCCTACGATCTTTAAGGAAGGTTGACATATACCATTAGCTATCTACCTAATGATATATATCCACCTTCCTAGTAGATTGAAGCCCTCCTTGTCCTCATATATCCCTTAACTATAATTGTAAATATGTTGGCACTATGTATGTAAAAATTAATTTGGACACTATACGGAACAGAAACAGGAAAAATCTGAATACAAAAATCAATAACAGGTTCACTTTAAAAAAATAGAAAAACTAATATGATTTAGTGTAGCATAAAGTCTATCTTGGGAATTTGTTTAAAGTCATTACAATATATCAAGTGTTTTTTTAAGATATTTCATATATGAAAATTCAGTCTGCATTGAACATTGGTATATTGGTGGTCCAATTGATAATTTATATATTTTTATTTCTTTTAGCTTCTTTTGCTCTTATTGCCTAACAAAGTTATACGATTATGAATATAATTTAATATTATTTAGTGTTTTATGATCAAAACATACTAGGTTCATGTAGATTGATTCTTGAAAAGAATGTTGAATTCATGAGTGGTCAACTAACGTAACTTGCATAAAATGATATCTTTATGCAGAGAAGCACACCCCTAACATACAGTGTTTCAGCCAAATGAGCTTAATAACTAATCCTACGATACACGATTAAGGCTGTTAAGCCAGACTTTGTGTGTCATAGGTTTATATGTCCAAATAAATATACAATTTTATACAACTCACATTGGCATCGCATTCATTTTGTTTTATGAACATGATAAGAAAAACTCCCTAAACGTGAATCTAGCTTGTATGTGGTTTTTCTACTTTGAGTTCTATTTAACTAATGTATTAAGATATTAAACACAGCTATTTTTAAAATTCCTTAAAGATATTATAGTGATTTATAGAATTTTTTTTTTTTTTTTAAAGTTCATATAGAATATAGCAAATGATTTATTCTACAGATTCAGCAGTATTGCTTCTAGGTGAGAAATCAGTTTTTGAAGCAAAGGAACAAAAATACAAAACCGGTTTTATGTAGAAATATTTTTCGGCAATATCTGAACATTTTTCGTACTACGAACATACATATCCCCATTAACATTGAATCTTCTACAGAATGTCTACAAAGCTTTATTACTTAATGGTTTAGCACATGTTAAGGACAGTAGTAGTTGGGGTCTCTTCTCAGTGCCATGCTAATGGATGGTTTATTATATCTGGCAAGATGCCGCCTTCAAATGCACTTGTTCAGTCCCTTGGGTGAGAGGTGAAAATAAGATATTTTCAAGCAGCTTATATCAAGCTGGGCCCAGGTGTTGCTAATTAACATTTGATAGCCCTATTACTGTAATACTGATACTAATGACTGGAAAAAAAGTAGAAAAACTTAGTGGTAGGTTTGCATATGCAGTGTATATTTGTGCTTTATATATTAGTGATATTAATCCAAAAATTGAATATAAATGATAATAATAATAATAAAACAACTATAGGCTTGTGCTTAAGGCAGGTAGATATCACAATACAGGGAGAATGCATTAGAAAACCAATAATGACTATATACTGCTATACCGTTTGTTGTCATCCATGTTCAAAATGGGTTAATTTGTCTTATTATCGTTATCATAGGTTATGCTATTATTAACTAAAACAATTACCTGTGCATTAAAAACAAAACCACCTGAACTCCAAAGAAATGAAAGCATGTCGCACTGTATAACCTAATACATTTTAATGAGGTTGACTATATCTGTGCATTGTATATATCTGCCGTAATAAAATAAGTAGGTAAAAGTGTGCATCATTATCTAATTCCTTTGGATTAAATTTGTACTAGGATTATTTTATTATGAATTGAACCTATAAACATATAAAGTAAGGATTTATCTAGATTTTCTGATCAACACACAAATAAACACTAATCAGACATAAAATCAGACATAAACACAAATCAGTTTAAATAATCACAAAGCATTACAACCCTCCAATTCTTGTTATAGTGTTAGAAATGTTGCAAAGGATTCATTTTTTAGGTATATTCTTTCATAGTGATACTGCTAAATACATCATTTTACTGTATTGGTTCTTTCATACGTTATTAAATGTAAACTTCAAATTGAAAGTGAAATTGAAAATTAGATATGATTCTTATTGATTAAAATGTAAAAAAAAAAAATGTTTCCTGAGATTGTATTGTATGCAAATGAATTCCAGAAACTTACTTTGAGATTAGTCTAGCTGAACTACTATAACAAGTTTGTTTTATCCAAAGTAATCAGATGTACTGATTTTTTTTATTATTAAATATGTCTGGTTCTTCTAAATTTAATTAATTAATTTCCTTCAATAAAATCTGAAGTGGCATGGAGCAGAGCTCTCCTGGAGTTTGGGACAGGAGTATTTTTAAAATTGAAGAGAGACCTGGCATAATGTTTCTTCCAACATTAGAATTAAAAGGGCATGCAGCAAGATCCTGCCCTATCATCTGGCTGTAAAATGGAGCATTTTAATTTGAAATGCCCAAGGACAGCAGGCAGCATCTCTTGCTCCCTAATCTCCTGTGCTGCAGAAGGAGTGAAATAACTTAAAATGTGAATACTTCATTCAGGATTCACCCCATGGCTAAAGCGACCTTGGTGCTCCCATAGAGGAAATGTTTCTGAGCTTAGAGGTGGTATATAGGCATATACCCTAGCAGCTAGTTTAACAATACATCACATTTATTATTTGTAAAATATTAAATGTATCCATGTGTTCATTTGAGCTGGGGTGTGAATAGCTTTTTGTTTCAGGGGTGTGAATAGCTTAATAAAACACAAGTAAGAATGTTTTAATGAATTAAACTAACTGTTGCATATGCAGTATATACTGTACATAATAGTTAATTACAAAGTGTGGAACTCTGCTTCAGGATGTTATAACCAGATCTTATATATACATATATAAAAAAGGCAAAATACTTTTTTTTAAGCAGGAGTTTCAAATATATAATAATTAATATGCAGGGTATTAAAGCTTATTTATCCAAGTACAAATCTGATTGCTACTTTGGTGTCATAAATTATTTTCTATTGTGGTATATTTGAAAATTATTGCAAATCAAATTTCTTACTTTCTTTTGGACTAACAGAACAAACAGGAATATGCAATAAATTAGATTTGGGTCAACTTATGTAACTATGTAACTATTTTTTCCTTCCTGCTCATATCAAAAGAAGATGCATGTAAACTTTAATACCCATTACATCTTATTATCTGAGAATCCAGGAATTATATATATATATATATATAATTTATAAAGCACCAACACATTCCACAGCACTATACAGGGGCACAATTGGTACAAGAAAAAAGACAAAGGCACAATACAAAATTTGACAAACAAATACAAAGTAGTAGAAGGCACTATTCCCATAGAGACATTCATTACTTAATTGTTGAGTAGTCTATGTTTTAATATAATTTAAAAAATAGTTAAATGTGTAATAGAATGTGTATGTAAATTACAAACAGTAATATCAACTGAATGTGATCATTTTCAAGTCAAAGCAAAGTTTACACACAAAAGTATTTACCAGCTGAGATATGGTGTCTCCTGTTGTTAAATTTATACTACTCTTCAGAATTAATAGCGTTTGTAAATGTTCAGTGTTCGACTCTTGGCTTTTCTGAAAATCAGATAAAGGAGCTGGATATATCACTATCTTCGGATGTTCTTTAAGTAATGGGATTCATGACTCCTAGCCTAAGTTTTAGTACTGACTGGGTGTAGAAAAGACAGTCCCTTAGATAACAAAATGCAACTTCTGAAGTGTCCTTGAATGCAAGGTTATCAATACGCTATCATGACAATTAAGTATCTCTTAAAGACAGAGGCAAGGCTATTTCATTTCTTTTTTGAAAGAGGGAGTAATGACAGAAGTCCATGTTTTCTGGTTTGTTGTTGGTGTCTGACAATCATCATGACGATAATGGCTGAGATTAATAAAGTCTGCAAGTGCCATCTGACAAGCTCTAAAAAATGGTGGCTTTGTTCTTTACTGAGTGTGACTTTGTAGCATTTCATAAATCAAGCTTCATATGTCTTGTTTTGAAAGCAGATCTTTCATCAGTGACAATGTGCTATTTAAGGACCAAAGCCATACAGACTATAAACAAAGCTAACAAAACCATAATTTAATTTCGATAGAATAGGTATAATTGAAAATGTATACTATTTAATAAGTAATTAATAAGGGTTTGGCTATTTGAAGTGAGATTTTCATTTATTTAATTTTCATTATTTGAATGGTCAACCTATACACATATTTATACTGAAGGTCACAGTAATGTATTTCGTCATCTGTATAAAAAAAGATATACATTTTATTTTATTACTTGTCTGATAAAGTAAATCTAAATGCATTGTTTCATATGTACAATATATCTGATATTTTGAAAGATTAACAGAACAGAGCAGCCGCAGTAAGAAATAAAACAGTACAAGCTGCTAATTGCTGACTTTTAATGGCATTGTTAAAATGTGCTGTGCTGTAATGGCGTTTATAGATTCCTTTTTACTGGTAAGTTTTGAGTTGTGATTTAGTTGTAGTGAAGATGTGAATTTAGATGTATTTTTTGTTTTACCTTAGAGACCTTGCGAAAGGTGTTCATACCATAACCAACACATATAAGTGAGGATTTTTTAAATAAACTACTCTTTAATTTTTCTAAATTTTAAGCCAGTAAAAGTCTATTTGCACAGTTATTATGGTCAGATGGCTCATAAATCAGAACTCATGGAAAATCTACTTTGCAATAACCCGAAACGATTTTCTTAAATGTGAGAGTAAGATACCTGAATCAAAGGAATGAGCTGTGAGGTTTAAGTATCACCACGTTATTGTAAAATGTGAAGGATTCAGATTCAGATTGTATAATATGCATATCCACCCTGAGATCTTAAAGTTCAGACACTAACTCATAATGTTCCTCCAAAAATATCTGTAGAGAAATATCACCAAATGTCTGATATATCCATCACTAGTAATTTAATAATTCTGTAACTCTATGCTTAGACTATAATTGTTTAAAAGTAAACAGTCACCTCAAAATTATATTTTTTATATCATAATCCTTTCATCAAGTTTTTTAAGAAACCATATTGTTTAAAATAAAGTAGAAAAACTAATCAGTACTTTTAGGTTATGATAAAGTCTTTCAGCCATATACATGGACCTTTAAAACCAACATTTAGTCTCCATGATCTTGTCTTTTTCTATAGCTGCACAGAAGCAGGGAAGACCATAGAGAATGATACTAAAGTAAAGACGATTTTTTCTCTGATTTTTTTGTTAACAAAGACTTCATTAAAAAATCTAAAAAAAAAATTAATAAAATAGGTTTGAGGTGATAGTTTTTCTTTAGAATATGTGCAGATTGCTCTGGAGTTGTAGGAGACACAGCTCTTTGCTTTCCATAATTTCATTTCTGAATAAAGTTTCACCCTTTTAAGCATGATGGATATTATGTGTAAAGTAATGGAAATCAGTTACATTGTTATTAAATCACACTGCATGCTTCAGTGGCTAAATCTCTGTGCAATTACTCTACTTAACAAATGTTTTAATTCTTAAAAAAATATTTGTAGCAAGTGTTACATATTACATAGTTACATGTTACATAGTCACAAAAATACTATACAGAGGGTGTTTCTCAATATTGGTACACTCACATTTAACTAAGCCCCACAGGATAGGCTCAGATAACTTGGGCAGATGTGTACTATGGTGACACTTCCCCTCTTCCTCTGTATATGGATATATATGGAATACAGAAAGTGGAGAAAACCTAGTGCAATATGCTAATATTCAAAAGTGCATATGTATAGGGTTGCAGAACTGCTCACCTTCTCAAAAGCCTATTTTACTTGGCTCTTAGTTTGTAGACTCTTGTGTATATAAGGGGGGCACAGAACCCTTCTTTCAAACAGGATCCAAGGTAGTAGAATAGAGTCTCCAGAAAGAATTAAAAATAGTATTATTACCACTTGTATAAAATCAAATATAAGTAAAACATTTAATCTTCACAATGGAGCTCCCGAGACATGTTTCACCGATTTAACGGCTTTCTCAATCAGTATAATTACCACCAAGTCCTGTCCTAACTTTAAATATCCTTCAATGTTCTCATTGGCCGAATCCAAAGATCATTATCCAATCGTCCATATTGTTGATGATATCATCTTCCAGAAGTAATTCATCTGTCCTGATGAAGACCTGATTCCTAATTCATCTGTCCTGATCAGACCTGATTCATCTGTCCCGGAAGTGACGCGACGACACCCATGTCGCGTCACTTCCGACTCCTGGTCCGCCATCTTGGAAGAGGGAAAGCTTCTGGAAACTGCAGTAAAGTCAGTCAAATGGAAGAGATATGACGGACCTCATGCCTCGCTCCCACCGCTTCCAATCTGTCCAATTTCATTGTCCATATAAGTCCCATATACAAATATACTCTCAAATAGATGCAGGGATATTGGATAAAAACTGAGAAATGGAAAAATGATTACACATGCATCCATAATTATTTACTTCTATCTATCTATCTATCAGGGCTCAATATTTCTTCTCACACACTAGTTATATAACCCTGCTTAGTAGAAATTCAACCCTAGTGATTGCGACAAGTGATGAGTAACTTTTGGGTCTGTCTAGTAGAGTAGACAAATAAAAAATGCTCAGGTTTTCACTGTGTTAAAGTATAAGCAGGATTTAATGGAACATCAAAGAAAGCTTGACAAAGAACTGGGTGCAGGTCGAAACGTTACTGTGCAGTTCATGTTCCATTAAATCCTGCTTATACTTTAACACAGTGAATGCCTGAGCATGTTTTCTTTGTGTACTATAGGGTTGTGCTGGCCCTAGCTCAGTTCAGCACCCTGTTGTTTTATGGTTGAGTGCAGTCCCTATCTTTTTCAAAATGTCTATTAGAGTAGGACTTGAAATATTTTTTGACCAAATATTTACATAAATGTATATTACATATATAACCCCTTCAATCAACCGTTTTGAGAAATCTACTCCCAATGTCTACTACACTTAGAAAGTGACAATATGGAATTAGTACTTATCCTATTCTCAGTCAGAGCAAGCAGGAGTTGCGTGTTAAACAGTAGGGTTCAACTGGGCTTGTTTGTTACGCAAGGATTTGTAGGGCATTGAGAAAGGAATTGCATTTTGGCAAAATAGCCAAGTTTGGAAAATAGCAGTTGGAGATATTTAAATATTGCAATTATTTTGTTAATTTTTCCACAACTATGTTAATTACTGAATAATTATTAAAATCCCTGGAAATGTAAGTATATCTTGCTTTTAAAACCAAGGAACAAAGAAAAGACTAGTTTTTTAACAAGCTGCCCAACCCCTCTAAAATTGTAACCAAATGCCTTTATGTATTATTGTGTTTTTCATACATGCACACAGATTTTATGAACATTTTGCCTTTCACCATCATATATTTACTAATGTGGTTTATGTGTGTATCACAGTAAAGCTGAGACACATTTATGGTTTAAAATATAGCAATGCCTTAATGATAGTTTTGCTTCAGTCATTGCTAACCTTTTTAATTATATTATTTTGTAAGCAAAATTTATATTGCTGTGTTGATTTAACTTAATTTACAAATTCAGAAGATATCTGATTAGCTCTATTCAATATAAAATGACATGTAGAATTTTAAAACCTCACTGGGCAAAATAGATGTTTCTGACACATAGTCAATAGCATTTTAGATGCAATAAAATGAAACAGTAATTTTAAATACATACTTTGTGAAGCATCCTAATCAAATATTGAATAATTTAATCAAGCTTAGTTGAGTCAAGCCTGTTTGTTACACAAAGTAGAGCCCATGGTGAAAGGGATTTTTTCTTTTATTTATTGTCTCTAACGTAGATTCATTGTCCAGCCCAGCAAGGAAATATAATGCAGGGAGCACTATTTCAGGGTCCTAGTGCCTGGCTTGTAGTGAGAGCAGGTCTAATATTGTGCTTACTCTACACTTTTTTGTAGACAGTTCCCTGGTTTCCTCAAAAGCAGGGCAGCAGGACACAAAGTTGGAATGGTGGGCCCTTAAAATTGGGACAGTCACACCAAAATTGGGAATGTTGAGAGTCCTTCTCCTTTTGCAAGAGTAAAAGGAGAAGGAAAATTCAGTGCTTGTATATTACTGCTATAGTTCAATATGGCAGATGGACAACAGGATCTGGAGGCTTTCTTATCTGGTGAAAGAACGTCAAATAAAACCAAAGAAGGAAGTCAAATAAAAGAGACGACTAGGTGTAGCACCTAGCTTGTCTTTAGTGGATATATAAAACAACAATAAAAATATACAGCAGCTGATAGTGTAGTACATTTGAGTATGTTGATAAGAAATAAAATGTAGTATGGTGTGCACTTACACTTATTGGGAGCTGTGACCCAGCTCTGGCTTTAGCGTCTAGGTGACATGATCCCTGCCTGGGGATATAGTGTGGCACCTGTGTGATTGAGAGTTTTTGTGACAGTAGAAGGTCTTGTGAATATGTAGAAGGAAAGCATAATAAAATAATATAGGGCAATAAATTTGAGCTTAAAATTCTAGAAGTAAGCAGTTATAAAAAAATTTACACTACCATATTACAGAGCCTAAATAATGGCTCTTGAGATATTGTGTAAAGTGGTATGAACCCCACTCAAGGATGTGTAGGTGATGTTGATCCTCTCCATATATGTAGAAAAGAGAATACAATACAAGAGTGCACAGCATCAAATTCGGAGTGTTAAAACAAATTAAAAATGTACTTACATTGAATGGAGCAAAACTCCTAGTAGTGTAGGTATCCATCCCCACCAAGGATATGCAGGTCAGGAGATAAGCAACAAGATAATAAGGTCCGTGATACAAAAATTTACTATATTAATAATAAAAAATAATACAATGAAAGTAAAAAAACAGGTAAAAGTAATAAAAAATAATTTGTACTACATTTAATGCATGTCACCAGCGGTTTGGCTTTATCAAAAGTGTTTACAGAGGCAGGGGATCTTAACTGCTCATATAGGTTTACAAAATCAAAAAATAACAGTCGTGATGTCACAGTCACATCACCTAACACTAATTTGCTTAATAATAACTGAAAACGTAATAATGTCTAATGGTATATGTAGAAGGTATAGAGGTGGGCTTAAGGTTTATTCTGTGTTATAAATGACCTGTTAATAAGCAAAAGGGCTAAACTTTTCTTATAACTAAGTGGAAAGGGGAAGACTTTGCAAGGGTAATTGCAAGGGTAAATTTTTTTTTTTTCAATGTTATTAAAAAAAATACATTTAAAAATGAATCTACTTCTGACAATATATAAAGCATGAACTGGTATTCTAGATCAGCACACATTTTGTTTGCTGTAATAAAAACATGTCATATTTTTTCTGAAATCTCGGGGCTCACTCTCAACACCCAACCTATCCAAATATTGTTATTCTCCTTATTAAATGGATCACAGATAGCTGCTGTTTAAAGCTATTGCACATATAGTTCTGTTTTAATTGGGCTCTTCTGGTTTATTGATTTGAATTAAACAACCAAAAGTCAGCTATCAGCTAGGTCAGTTTCAAGTACTTCAACACTGGTATCACCACGGTACTCAGAGCTTCTTTGTATTATTTAATAGTTTCCTATTTTTCTGTTCTACTAATTTATTGACTCTAGAACCAAATACTGCTCTCTCCTACAAAATAACTTGCAATTTGCAATGGCAGTTGTATGCTGTTGTCTTTGTGTGTATAAGATACTACATGTAGTGTGTGTGATTTCATAGTGTGTGTCACTAAAGATCATAACACTTAGTAATAGGGTATATTTAATGTACAACACTGTATAATTTGTTTATTATTATTATAAAGTAATTCTGTGCTGCACAGACCAGTAGCATCTGTGTTTCATAAAAAGTCTGTATATTACGATGTCATTGCTACATGATGTAAGCAAAGAGAAAGGATGCAGAGAGATAAGGATGCGCCTAATAAAAAAGGGAATATACCCAAATAGTAAATACAATGGCAGGTAAAATATAAAAATACTTTATAAAAATAAAAAGTCTATTTAGAGTCTTTTAAAAGGGGATGGCTCAGCTTGATTGTCTTGGATGTTCTCGATAAGATGATTCTTCTTAATCCAAGGTTACATGTAAGACATAAAAGAGGGAACTCCAATGGCACAGTATACAGATAAATATGTTGAGTAATAGTGGTATTAGTAGATACAGATAGTATATCACTCACATTTACCAGAGCTATGTCCTGCTCTGGTATATAAAGCGCGAAGTGGAATGATCCTCACTTCTAGGATATGTGAGGTAGATGATACTTCCAGATCTTCCCAATATATGGTAGTATTTCAGCGGAAAGAAGAAAAAAGGGGGGCTAGCAAATCTAGTGCTCACTGTATAAAAATAAGTTAAAAGTATGTATAAAAAAGACGTACTCACACTTTGACGAGCAGGCTTAACTGCTCGGTGAATAGGGCGCTGGTGGTATAATCCCCACCTAGGATTCTTTTGTTGTCACTTGGAATAGTACGATCAGGATGCCACTTATGCAGGATTAAAAAAGATAGTTTATTGTTATAAATATAAATAAAAAGAATCTAGAAGCCATTTCGCCTTGCAAGGCTTCTTCAAGTAGATAAAAATAAATAGAATAGTTACACTGGCATCATTGTGTTTATATAGGAAACAAATTAATTACATTTTGCGCCAAAATGACGTCATGTGGGTGGGTCGTATAACCACATGTTTTTATACAACATAATAATCATCTGTACATAAGTTAAATAAAACAACGTTATTATTATTACATGATAGTTTAGTTTTTTGGTAAAAACAAAGCTAATATATAGAGTTATATTATATTAAAATGTGTCACGTGACAATCGGTGATACTTCCGTGTCACATGACACATTGTATGACTTCTGTGTTCAGCGGGGAATTCATTGCACATGTGCGCTGACCTCCAGGGGTTGCGCATGTCAGCAGTAGAGGTGGGAGGAGAGTTTGGATAAGCCACACCATATTGTGTGTGGCATTATCCAATATCATGTGCAAACGAGTAAGTATAGCTTCCGCATCATGTGAGCGGAAATACAGAGGGAGGAGAGGTACAACACCCTCTCCTCTCTCTCAAAAGATGCAGCAAGAAAATCCTATGTAACTATATAGAGTGCTGATCCTTTTTGTGAATTCTATGATGTAAGCAAAGCCTTATGTAATTTGAAGATGCAGCCATTTTAAGATGATTATATTGGATTCAATATTTCATTATGCAGTCATTATTACCCATACAAAAGAAAAGTCCTGCGCTCACTCCCATCACTCTTGGGCAGCAGCAACGACCACAGTACACATCAGCCCCAATACATATAGTAAAGACCAAAGAAAAAAGTTACCTGCACTCTCTCCTTAATCCCTATGTATATTTAAACAAATGGAGGTCATTTAGTTACTCTGATGGCCACTGAAGGGAATGCCCACCTGCCAACATCAAGGCAGACCCCCCTAGACGGATCCTACTCTGACCCTTCACATTGCTTCCTTGAGCCTCTGGCAAATAAATCTCTAATGAGACAGAAAGGGGTATGTCTTATATACACCCCTATATACTTACTAACCCTTAATAAGGAACACATGGGATGGGCGGCTGAATTGTAACAAAGCTGTGTGATACAAAAGTGAATACAAATACAAAAATAAAAGTCCCGCACTCACTCCCATTATTACCCATGCAAGAAAATTACTTTTAAAAATGACATAGTGGTTTTTTTATGTCATCTTGACTAATTATATTATGGTTAAGTAATATCTATAGTTCATTTCATTTGCTTGCTTTTGAAAAAACATTTCAAGCTACAGAGAATTTTAATATAATGCATTTGACTTTTTCTTACAGACATTGAATTAGCAGTTGCACCTTCTTTCATTTTGCAGACTTTTTTTGTTAAAAGTTGAAAGTGAAGGCTCATTAAAATTATAGTTTCAACAAAAAAAATCACAACAAAGCGCTCCAAATTGTAAGTGTAAAATTGAAAGGAGCAAAAAAATCTGAACAGTATAACAAAAAGGATTTATTCTTATTATGAAAATGAAATAACAACTTTGATCCTTTTTAGTATTGTTATGTAGCTAAACTGAAGAGTAATATAAATAGTTTTCCTTGTCAATATGCACCTTTTTTTTAAGAATGAAGTAAAGAATATTTTTTAAAAATGATCACAATTTGTTTCTCAAGCTGATTAAGAGAAACAAGCAAAGGATTTGGGCTTTAAGAGTTCACTGAGCTGCAACTGGTTTTCATGTGCCAAAAAATTAGGCAAAATAAGAAGAGTTTCAAAAAAGTAAGCAATCTGAAGCTAATCGCTAACAAATACTTAAGAGGATTTTTATTTTTTATTTTTATATCTTATTTCATCAGATCCAAAACATTCTAAGAAAAACACACATATATATTAACAACATAATAATAATACAAAATGCACTTGAAAAACATTTGGTTCAGCCCACTCCCTTTCTCCCAAAAAAACAATTATTAAAATAATTTAGTTTGGATAGTCTGTTAGTCATCCATGATCCTGACAGGTACATTTTTCCACTATTGGGTTCACAGATCAAGTGAGAAAAGTAGCTGATAGAGGGAATGCAGAGGAGGACAAGTTAAAAAAAATAAATTATCTTTATATATTATGTGTGTTAAAAATCTAATATATAATTTTTGTTACTGTTCCTCATTTTTTCTCCTCTATTGTTCCATTCTCACTTGATCTACGAATAAAATCAACATTTACTGGCTGCCCCAACTATCAATCTACTTTTTTTTATATCAATCCTCTATTTTTTATTGAGACACAAATGTAACTCCTAATTATAAGAAAAATGAACATACTCATCCAATATATGAGTCATCTGTTTGGTTATACATCCATAAGGCACTTTAGAGTTACAGAATTTGGACGACCCACCAGTCTGCCCAAATTCGGATTAATTCCAGTTAGTTTAAAACCAAATTCAAAAGTCTACGGCTTACAGTAAATGCAGTTGCATGGTTAAAACTAGGCATGTGTACTATATACGGAAGATGTCATGCAATATGTTCAGAAATGTCTAGAATTCTGCATTATTATTGCGTCTTGTAACTTCGAGTACAGTGAGATAGAAAGTGCATATTTACAGCTCCCTATAATGCTAATAGTTTGACTATAGCATTTTCAAAGTAATTTATTTTAATATTTGTAACAGCAGATGATTTAGCTCTGTCTTTCTGCATACCCCTACTGAAATTACTGTAATGTTTATTATTTTTACCTTACAGTTTTTCTAAATTAATTGCAATATCTATTTTAAAGTAAACAATTGCATATAGTCAAGATTTAATTGATTACTGAATTATTAAACATTAAGGGACTCAGAGCAATATATTCTAAGATGAAAGCAAATCAGATTTTTTTTTCAAAACTACTTTTATTGAGTTTTAGGCAACAGACATGTTTATATGACAACACAAAATCAAAAACTGTGGGTGTCAAGATAACAATGCAAGAATATAAAAAGTGGATGGAAATAGGGAGAAGGGGGAAAGAGAAAGAGGAAACCAAAGAATATTGAAGGATAATAATTTTCTAGTGCATAACACATTCACAGGGGTCCATTCTATAGTTACAGGCACAGTAATTACATTTTATCAAAGGTAGGAAAGTTATCATGTACCCAACCATTCACAGATCATGTATAATCAAAGAGGGCAAATTGTTACCATCTAGATTCCGAGATATACTTGTATAGTAGAGGAAGAGTGACAAATGTAAATGTTTGTGAAAGATGGTACATTAGAAGTGTGGATGGAGTATTTGCTGTGTCAACATCCACCATTAAAATGTTTTTTATGTATTTTTTTTTTGTACACATATTCTTTGCCTACAAAGCACATTTGCATCTTTATCTCGTTTTCACACAATATACAGTATATAGAATATACTCTTATGTTATCATGTTGTCTTCTCGAGTCATCAGGCTATTGTCATTTGTATTTTATATAGATTATTGATGTTAGAAGCATCAAACTAGATGATTTCAGCACAGTTTTGTTAAAAATCTTGAGAGTTTTAAATTGAAAAATTGTGAGCAGTAGTTCAACTAAGGTAAAACAACTTTTAGAACAAGTTAAATGACAGATTTCAGTCTCAATGAGTCTCAATGAGTAGGAGTAACTAGTAGAATATATACTTTCTGTATTTTGTAGTAAATGGTAGATTTTGTTGCAAGATGTTCAAGTGAAGAAACATTTGGGGAATCATAATGATAAAATTAATTTGAAATATTTCCAGAACACATCATTGGTATGGGCATCATCAAAATTATGAATTTTCTAAAGACCAACTCAAAATTCTAAAGCTGCTTTGTTGGGATGAATTGTTCCCATAAAATTAAAATCAGAATATATGTGGGATATCTCTAAACTGACCTTACAAAATTGCATTTATTAACATAAACCATCTTTGAAAACCTGTAGGAAAAGAATTACACATAAAGCTTATAAAATGACAAAATAGACGTCAAATACAAAATGCATCCATGAGTTTTTGAAACTAAACCTTTATTTAAAAAATAAAATTTAAATAAATATATATATATATATATATATATATATATATATATATTGTAAAGAACAATATAATAATCCATATTATAATATTACTAATGATAATAACGTTTATTTTTATGATAAAATTAAAGACATTGGACAAACCCTTACCTTATCAACTGTGGACTCTTCAGATATGGGAAATAAGAAGAAAACTCATGCCTCCCTGAATTATATAAATAATAATCTAGTGGGCTTGGAAAGGCCCGAGCAAGAAGAAGCATATTCCTTAGAAGCAAAATTTTGACCAATTCATTGTCATTTTGAAACAGAATCGCTAGCAAAATCCTTCACAACCATATTATTTTTTTAAATCATAAAAACATCAAATCAAAGCAAAATAAATTGTTCACTGTGAATTAGTATAGTAGCCTTGCCATTTAACATCAACTTTGAAACATTAACTTACAGTTTGAGAGGGCTTATTTTTTGGGGGAAAAAAAGAGAGAGTACTAGCAACCCCAAATAAAACTTACCTTTTAATTCAATTGTTTAAAACCATAATGTCTATTAACCCCTTAACGCCGTTACGGCGTTCTATGCCGTCGCGGCTTTAAAGGGCTTTAAAGCCGTTGCGGCGGCATAGAACGCCGTAACGGCTTGCAGCCCCAGGAGCTAGGAGGTACTCACCTCCGCCGCGATCCTCTTCTGGGGGGCTGCCTGAGAGCCCAGGCAGCCCCCCTCCGGCAAATGAGGCCCCCGCTCAAAGAGCGATCACATGGTCCCCTATAGCTGGCTATGGATCTGCCAGCAGGGGGACTGTCTAAAATAGTAGACAGTCCCCCTGCTGGTAGGTAGTGTTAAAAAATAAATTAAAATGTTATAAAATAAATTAAATGCCTTTTTATATATATATAATATGTATATATATTATATATATAATATATATACATATTATATATATGTAACGTCATACGTAATGTATTTTAATATTAATATTAATATATATATAGTATTAAAATACACTTAGAATGACGTTACATATATATATAATATGTATATATATTATATATATAATAGATCTACATATATATATTATATATATATACATATAATTACAATAATAAATAAATAAAATAATTAAATAAATAAATAAAATATTGAAACAAAATATAAAATAAATTATATATTCATATGTAATTTCATTCTAACTGTATTTTGTTATTAATATATATATATATTGGAAACAGAATACACTTAGAATGACATTCTATATCTATCTATCTATCTATATATAAAATACAAATAACCGCAAATATATATATAGAGATAAATACATATAATTACATAAAAGATTACATTAGTATACACGTAGAATTTATATACCTATAAATGCATATATATTAAAATTCTACGTGTATATTTAAGTAATTTTTTAACATAATTATGTCATTTGATTAATTAAAATTTGATTGACATGCCTGACAACACAAGGAGAAAGTGCAGAGAATTTAATTCGCAAGCACTATATTTGACCCTGTAACTCTCCAAGACACCATAAAACCTGTATATAGGGGGTACTGTTTTACTCGGGAGACTTCGCTGAACTCAAATATTAGTGTTTAAAACTGGTAAATTGTATTACAACGATGATATTTTAAGTAAAAGTGAAGTTTTTTGCATTTTTTACAAACAAACGGCACTTTTATGGACTATATTATTGTTGTAATATGTTTTACTGTTTTAAAACACTAATATTTGTGTTTAGTGAAATCTCCCGAGAATAACAGTACCCCCCATGTACAGGTTTTATGGTGTTTTGGAAAGTTAGAGAGTCACATATAAGGCTTGCATTTAATTTTTTTGACATTGAAATTTGCCAGATTAGTTATGTTGCCTTTGAGACCGTATGGTAGCCCAGGAATAAGAATTACCCCCATGATGGCATACCATTTGCAAAAGTAGACAACCCAAGGTATTGCAAGTGGGGTATGTCCAGACATTTTTAGTAGCCACTTAGTCACAAACACTGGCCAAATATTAGTTTTTTGCTTTTTTCACACAAAAACAAATATGAACGCTAACTTTGGCCAGTGTTTGTGACTAAGTGGCTACTAAAAAAAAATAAACATACCCCACGTTCAATACCTTGGGTTGTCTACTTTTTCAAATGGTATGCCATTATGGGGGTAATTCTCATTCCTGGGCTACCACACCGTCTCAAATGTAACATTACTAATCTGGCAAATTTCAATTTGAAAATGGAACGTTCTATATTTGACCCTGTAACTTTCCAAAACACCATAAAACCTGTTAATGGGGTGTACTGTTGTACTCGTGAGACATCGCTGATTACAAATATGTGCATTTTGTTGCAGTAAAACCTAACAGTATTATGACATTTACAGCTAAAATGTGAGGCGGAACTACAAATTAAAAAAAAAAAAAAAAATTCTCACAGTTTTTTTTAATTTTATTTATAATAAATTGTTTCATATACAAATATTTTATATGAAATGAAAGCCCTGTTTCTCCTGAACAAAATGATATATAATAAGTGTGGGTGCATTTAATATGAAAGAGGGGAACTACAGGTGAACAGACATATAGCGCAAATTCCAGTTTTTGTTTACGTTTTGTTTTGATCAGAACGTGTACTATTGACTCCGTCCTGAAGGGGTTAATATCTACATAATGAAAAGGTTTGTGTTTACTACAATCAAACACTGTTGTGAATGTGTCCCTTAACATGCGTTAGAGGGCGGCTCAAGTAAACGACACTATATACCAAATATAACTATAAAATGTTAAGTCATATATAACAGTACTGCTAGTGGTCAGGTCACTAATACTTATAAAGTAGCTGAGCCAGTATAGGGAAGGTATGTGTTCACTACAATCAGTCACTGGAATGAATATGTTAGAGACTATAGCTAAATGTATCTGTCTTGGGCAGCTAATTAGAACCAAAATCTCACTTTATGTACTTATCACCAATATGACATAGTAATAGAAACATTGTAGCTATTGTCACAAAGTAGAAGGTGATATTGTCAGGAAAGTTGCTGAGAATATAACAAGAATGAGAAAAATCCTTCCCATTCTCCCCCTCATAATGCATTTGAGGGTACTTTAGCTTAACTTTGTTAGCAACTCCAGCCTTATCTACTAATCACTGAAAAATTCTAATGTAAAGAAAGTATAGTACAAAGGAAACAGGGACAGAATACAATAAAATAAAACAATTGTTTAAGCTTATGTGTAATGCTACTGCTAGGTCTGGTCATCCATAAGTATAAGGTAGCTGAGCCAGTTCAAATGTGAGCCCCTGCTTTTTTTTTTTTTTTAAGGACACCATAGGCACATTTTCCCTTCATTTCAGGGCTTCCCTGAAAATTGTTGTATCAACCCAAAGGATTTTGAACCAAATAGAAATTTTGAACTGAACTGAAAAATGTTTGACCAAAATTCTTCAGAATAGAAACATTTTAAAAATCAGAACTGTAACAATTCAGAAGAACCAAAAAATGTCATCATGCACATGTCTATTTGTTAGTTCCCGCATGTCCCTACAACATGAACTTTATAAATTTAATTAAAACTTGTATTTTCATATTATCTCCTCTATTCAGGATTACATAAAAAACATTTACACACCACACAGTGAATTCCATCCCTGGGCAGGGTCTTTATAATATCATTTTTCTATGCTTTTTGGCTTTTGAGCATACCTACAATCAACCATTGCTCTCTCCAAACATAGAAAACCATAGAGAAAATGTGCATAACTATTAGGGATGCTAGATGTGTACATGGCCAGTTCTCTAAACACCATATAGTCCACAGAACAAAAACATTAACCTTGCAAAAATGACTAACCCCTAGAACAGGGATAGGCAACCTTCGGCACTCCAGATGTTGTGGACTACATCCCCTTAATGCTCTTACACCCATACTACTGGCAAAGCATCATGGGAGGTGTAGTCCAAAACAAAGTCAACACATTTCATCTGATTGTTGAGACTTTCTCAGGGTTAAAGGTTCTCCAAAGATCAATGTCTATATATACCCATCCACAGGTAGGCTAAGACAATTTTTAACAATTAATTAATTAAAACCCCCTATAACTAATAAGTGTCCCAATAAGCTCTATAATAGGTAGCAAAAAAGATGATTGATAATTCGAGGGCAGCCAGTAAAGTTGATTTCATTCAAAACAGTTAATGACAATTGTCAGTGACAACTGACCTGAAGAGTGAAAAAAGGAGAGGCAACAAAACAATAAGCAGGAAGACAGACAAGCAGTGTGTGCATCCTTTTTGTGCCTGTTATTTTTGTTAACTGTTTAGTGAAAGAAAATCCTTCTGCAGGGTGTTCCGTAACAAAGAAAAAACTCCTCTTGCCTAGCCTGGGCCATTGATTCTAGTGATTCTCGATTAGCTTGCAGCTCTAGATAGCTAGAACTGCCAAGGAAGATAGGAGTTGGAGAGAGAAGATTGACATTTTTACATTGTTCCTAGTATGAGACTAGGCTACCTATATACAGTTGTTCAAAGTGATTTTTTCTAATTGTGTGTTGAGTCCAGTGTGTGCTGTGCAAGTGTGTGAACAGTGTTTTCTTAACATCAAACACAACAACATGACAGTAGAAAGACCCACCAATTCCAGTCAATTATGTGGTAAAAATTGCTAGGAGCCATTGTGATCTGTAATTAAATACTTTGCTAATAAAGGCAATATTTCTAAACAATGTTATTACCGCACATCTCAATTACGCAATCATAACTGAGTAGCAATTATAACAATTAATACTTAAGAACAAATAGAATAGGAAGTACAAGCGCTTATGTATATAGGTCAGTAATCTGGATAGTTCCAAAGTTATATATTGTTGTGAGCTGCTATGCCACCGTGCTTATCTTTCTATCAAAGATAGTGGAAGTGGAAGGGATATCCGGTGTAGCGCTCTAATAATAGTGGATATACAGAAATAATAGAAAGAAATCCTAACTGTACCTTAATAGATCATATACTTTTATGAGTAGTATCACTCTATTCAGGGTAACCTTAAACAAAAAACACAAATATACAGAACATAGTGCAACCTGTATACAAAGTGTAAATACAAAAAGGGAGTGCGTAGATAACTAACTCACACTTTCAAGAGCTATCACACTAGCTCAGGTATATGCGCCTTAGGGTCCGTAGAGGCGACCCTCACCCTCCTTTCAGTCCAAGTTTTCTCCAGGTGCAATGTCCTAGGTAATGGGTATAGGAGGGAACATATAGCGTAGTACAGTCTATGTATATAGGAGGTATAGTACGAGGTAATGTAGATATACTCACAAACCCGGAGCCAATATATCGGCTCGTTTCATAAGGTGTATGTGGTTAAGGACCACATTCCTTCTTTGTTAAAGCAGGTAGAAATAAAAGCCATAAGTATGAAAAATATATATATGTAATTTATTATAAAAAAATTATATAACATGTAACTTTAAAATAGTATGTAGATAAAATAACACTAGTGGCTTATAGTCCAAAAAGCAATTCTGTCTGCTCACTGTTCATCCAGGACGCGTTTCACCAAATTGGCTTCCTCAGCTGGAAAAAATATTCAGAAGATATTGTGGACTCCTTCCTGCTTATATACCTTTATTAATTGTGGGCTTCAGGCTTGTATTTCGCGGGCAATTTCCATGGGAACGGAGATGCCCTGCGTTTCAAGCCTCCTCTTCGTTTAGTTACTTCCGGGTATGATCACTTACGGTTTCGGCTCCATTAGCATCATGCGTTCCACAGTGCGTTCCACAGTGCGTTCCACCGTGCGTTCCACTTATATGGCCGTGTTTAGAACTGTCCTTTGCCATATTAGTGGATGTAGTCCTCGGAAAATTTATAAAATTGCATCAGAGAGAGTGGCAATTCATCCAATGTAAATACATTAGTTTATATATCCCTTGTGAGCCATATGTATATGTATATATATTTATCACATGCATGGCTATTTATTTGTGTAGTTAAAGAGGCAGGTAATGATCTAAGATTTTCAAAATTCTATAAATTGAGCTATTTAAAAACCCTAGTGATTATCACATTAGGTTAAAACTTACAGGGAATTTATAAAATCAAAAGAATATAATATGAAGAATGGGTGGGAGCAGCCCTATATGGAAAAAACTCCAAGGGCAATGGATGAACCCCAGAACAAATTGATTTCGAATTGGAGATATACTAGAGGTATAAATATATATATATATATACATATAAAAAACTTGTAATATCACAAAAAAAGGTGGCTAAGTAGGACCAATAAATACCATACACAACATGCTTACTAAATAAAAGGGAAATACTAAAAGGAGTAGATAAAATCAATCAGTTAAAAAATGGCACATTTCAAAATCTGAATTAAGACCGTACGGAATGAGACTATTTAATTTAAAAATCCATTCCATTTCTATTTTGCTGAGTTTTATCCGATTAAAGAATTTATAACATGCCATTCGAAAAACCTGATCTACCTCATGCAATGCCCATGTGGGCTAAAATATATAGGTAAAACCACAAGAGCTCTACACATAAGAATAGAAGAACACGGTCGAAATATAAGTAAAGGCTTCGAAAAACACAGCGTGTCATCACACTATAAAACTCATCATAATTGTGAGATAAAAGGTACAATCTTTCTGGGAATAAACAAAATATCTAAAGATTGGAGAGGAGGAAATTTTAATTTAAAACTCAGCAAAATAGAAATGGAATGGATTTTTAAATTAAATAGTCTCATTCCGTACGGTCTTAATTCAGACTTTGAAATGTGCCATTTTTTAACTGATTGATTTTATCTACTCCTTTTAGTATTTCCCTTTTATTTAGTAAGCATGATGTGTATGGTATTTATTGGTCCTACTTAGCCACCTTTTTTTGTGATATTACAAGTTTTTTATATGTATATATATATATATATGTATACCTCTAGTATATCTCCAATTCGAAATCAATTTGTTATGGGGTTCATCCATTGCCCTTGGAGTTTTTTCCATATAGGGCTGCTCCCACCCATTCTTCATATTATATTCTTTTGATTTTATAAATTCCCTGTAAGTTTTAACCTAATGTGATAATCACTAGGGTTTTTAAATAGCTCAATTTATAGAATTTTGATAATCTTAGATCATTACCTGTCTCTTTAACTACACAAATAAATAGCCATGCATGTGATAAATATATATACATATACATATGGCTCACAAGGGATATATAAACTAATGTATTTACATTGGATGAATTGCCACTCTCTCTGATGCAATTTTATAAATTTTCCGAGGACTACATCCACTAATATGGCAAAGGACAGTTTTAAACACGGCCATATAAGTGGAACGCACGGTGGAACGCACTGTGGAACGCACTGTGGAACGCATGATGCTAATGGAGCCGAAACCGGAAGTGATCATACCCGGAAGTAACTAAACGAAGAGGAGGCTTGAAACGCAGGGCATCTCCGTTCCCATGGAAATTGCCCGCGAAATACAAGCCTGAAGCCCACAATTAATAAAGGTATATAAGCAGGAAGGAGTCCACAATATCTTCTGAATATTTTTTCCAGCTGAGGAAGCCAATTTGGTGAAACGCATCCTGGATGAACAGTGAGCAGACAGAATTGCTTTTTGGACTATAAGCCACTAGTGTTATTTTATCTACATACTATTTTAAAGTTACATGTTATATAATTTTTTTATAATAAATTACATATATATATTTTTCATACTTATGGCTTTTATTTCTACCTGCTTTAACAAAGAAGGAATGTGGTCCTTAACCACATACACCTTATGAAACGAGCCGATATATTGGCTCCGGGTTTGTGAGTATATCTACATTACCTCGTACTATACCTCCTATATACATAGACTGTACTACGCTATATGTTCCCTCCTATACCCATTACCTAGGACATTGCACCTGGAGAAAACTTGGACTGAAAGGAGGGTGAGGGTCGCCTCTACGGACCCTAAGGCGCATATACCTGAGCTAGTGTGATAGCTCTTGAAAGTGTGAGTTAGTTATCTACGCACTCCCTTTTTGTATTTACACTTTGTATACAGGTTGCACTATGTTCTGTATATTTGTGTTTTTTGTTTAAGGTTACCCTGAATAGAGTGATACTACTCATAAAAGTATATGATCTATTAAGGTACAGTTAGGATTTCTTTCTATTATTTCTGTATATCCACTATTATTAGAGCGCTACACCGGATATCCCTTCCACATAACAATTAATACATACTTTTCCTTACAGTTACAGTTACTTTGTAATGTGATAGATCTGTGGTCTTTGGTTCCTGGCATATTTACAGCTCTGGATGGAGACATCTGGTTAGGTGTACATACAATATTTAAAAGCTGTTCCCTCTTTTCAAGCTTGCATTGATTTGGTTTAAAGCCTACACAGCTCCTGAATCACATACCTCTGTCTGTTACCATTACAAAAAGTCAGAGTCATTTTTTCTTGTCTTTCACAGGCCTTCAGTCCTATTGCCTTGCACAGGCTTGCCTCCAGAATCATATTAGCTATATGTTCTCATGCTTTTCAGTATGCTATTTTTTTTTAAAAAAAGATTCTGTGTAATACTCAGGTTGCCATAAATAAAAGCTGTATGGCAACAGTAGCAATGGCAAACCACAACTGCCAATTTTACTGTGCAATTTGTAAACATGAGCATTTATAAAATACCACTTAGTATATTTTGGTTATAATCAAATTGGTTTGCAACCATGCATACTCTTCCTATTCATCTTCATGACTATTTAAACATATTATATATCTGTTATCCTCTAGGGGAAATAGTCTATTCTCAATATCACATAATTAATATGGTTTTCCCACAATTCACTGTGAGTGTCTTAAATGCTGTAGAGTTATACATATAAAGTTCCAATTCTTACAACCAACTTGCACAGAAATATACATACGTATATGTTCATAAACTTGCTCTCTAAAACATATATGTACTTGTATATACTTATACATATGTCAGTATATAACATATGAGTATATAAAATACTGCATTCTTAATTAAAACTTTTAATTAGCGGGTAGGGGGGGGTGTGGCCGGCCGAGAAACTGACAAGACACAGTTCTGTGGGGCTCCGATACAGCCTTGTAAACCATAGCCTAAATCGAGCCAGAAAAGTGAACCTTCAGACGGAAAACTTACAATACCCCCAGAAGACAACATGGGGCACAAGGATAAACTGCACCCACGCCCAGAGACAACCAACTCGCCCAATATCAGACTCTCCTTTTTACCACCACTACCACCTAAGATGCCTGAGGCCCGTGGTAGCCCAGAGACATCGAAATACTCTAATGAAGACAGAGAGTCTCTCACTTCTCCCTTCCCAGATGGAATATACCAATCCTCTGAGTCTGATGGCGACTCCTCTCCCTCCAACAAAGGAGATATCAAAAGGCTGCTGGTGGACCTGCGACAAGTGTGGAAAGCTGACATCCAAAAGACCCAGGTCGAGATCAGCGATATACACAAGAAGGTGCAAGCGGTGGAGGAGAGGGAGGTCTCCTGACACCAACAAATCAGACAAACCAAACGTCAGCTGGAAGGACTCATAAACCCTTTCCATCAGCTAAAGAAGATGGTAATATCCCTGGAAACCCAACACTAGCACCGCAACATAAAAAGAAGAGGGGTGCCAGAAAAGGTAGGAGGAAGAGACCTACTCACTTTTAATTTGAGTTTTATTTTTTTGCATGGAAAAAGGATAAACATGTGGATACAGAAACAAAAAAGAGATATGCAGGAGGAAAATGTACAACATTTTACGTATAAATCATTGAACATATCGTAGATTTTACAATGCATTATGTGGTGAGTTGTACAATGCAGTAGCCCTCAATGTGCTTTGTTTCAAAGCAGTATAGTTTGGGGGTATAACATGAGGGATGATAAAGGGGGGGATAAGTAATTCATTGGGTAGGTAAATTGATTAGGTGAGGGGGAGGGTGTGGTATATTCCATAATTTTTTGTCATTAGTGGGTCGCACCTGACTTTTTTTTCCTGTGACCAGTGTCTTAACCAGGGGTCGCAAATACATAGGTATTTATTATGTTTCCCTTGGGTGAACCAATGCATATTTTCCATTTCCCTCATATCTTCTACCCTGTCAACCCACTGGGTCACTGTAGGTACCTCTGTCTTTTTTCAGTATACCGGGACAAAGCTGTTTGCTTCCCCTTGCAGTAACCATAGTATGAGTTGTTTTTGGGTGTCATGGAAGGAGTTAGGCCAACCCATCAGCACCTGTGAGGGGGTCAAGGTATGCGGGGGCTCTAATATGTAATCGATTTTTGATAGTACTTGTTTCCAGTATTCTCGTATGTTTGGACATGACCACCATATGTGTTCCCCACAGCTCCCTCACACCTCGAACAACTATCGCTAATTGCGGACCAATATTGGTGTAATACCTCCAGTGTCCAATACCACCTGGTTTTGCGCTTATAAGAAGACTCTCATCTAGAGAGGCTTATCGATGCTGCTGTCATTTTATTAAAAATGTGTGCCCAGTCTCAGGCTGACATATGTATGTGTAATTCTTCCATCAATTTCCTTTGAAAGGCATGTACCTCCTGTTTTCCCTGAACCAAATTCAATAAATGGTAGATTTGTGAGAGAGAGCGCTTTCGCTTACTCATCGGGTCGCATAGTTGTTCAAATGGGGTCAGTTCTCTAGGGTTGCAACAGGGGATAACTGAATGTGTCAGGTAGTGCTTCAGTTGTGAGCATCTCATGGCATCCATCAGCGATGCATGTGCATTATTGCCACGAAGTGGTGGATTTGCCATGCCAAGTATTTTGGTCAAAAGAGTTGCAACTCGACCTCCTAAGAGGTCTGGATTATTAGCCAAGAGGAGTAGTCGTGAGATACCTGGGGATAGACTCCATGATTTTTTGTGTGTTGCCAGTACCCTCTGTCTGCCACTTTTGCTACACTGTGTCTGTTCCTTTCCCCTACATTATCCACGAAAGTACTTCACCAGGCCATTTGTATGAACGAATGACCGACCACCCGGAATATGGAGTGTGCCGCCTATAAGCCGCACAGAAGCTGTGGTTTGCCTTGTTAAGCCTTTTAACCTCCAAATCACCAAACAAAAGGCCAAACAACTGACCACCCTGAATGAGGAGTGTGCCACTTATTAGCCACCCAGAATCTGCGGTTTGCGGTTAACCGCAGCTTAATTGACGAACGGCTGGGTGGTCGTCATTCGTATGAAAAAACACGTGTCAGCAGCCATCTTTAACTGCCGAACACCCAGCGGGGTTTTGTCATCAACCATATGGTACTGTTTTTGGACACTATTTTACACGAACCCTGCTGGGACCTACAGACTTTTATCCGTTCGTTTCCAATCATACAAACGCAGCGCCGTTCGGTACTTTCATGCTCCCAAAACTAGACCGCCCCTATGACTAAAAATTGTGGAACTAATGGGTTGAATTATGCCAAACGGCCATGGAAAAAACTTTAACCCCATGGCGATCCAACTGTATTTGTGAGATCTGAGCGCTTTTTCGGACATATTGAGCGCTCGGATCCGAGTTATCAAGGGATATGTTGAACACAGGGGTTAAGTATTGTATAATCTAAGTTATGTATTTTTATGTGAATTTTGTTACAGTTTCAACTAAAGAATATTTTCTGTACCTGGAGATAGTTAAGTTACTATGGTCACTTATGCCAATTATCTCCAGGATAGAGGGGAGGGTTCAGAAAGATGCACTTTATTCTGATTGGTATATGTTCGTTATGTCCCTGTGTTCCATCAGGTCCAGAGGGGTGTGCCCCTTGCCTGAAAATCTGTATAAAAGAAATGCCTTTGTGCTCAATAAACCAGATCTTGTTACCCTCAACTCGCAGCCTCGACTCGTGTTGTAGGGAAATGCTAATCACTAGCTCTGCTCAGAGCTCCAGGAATATTCTACACTTCCAGGAATATCAGTAGTTGCTGAATTTGGACTCTTCATTGCTCTCCAAGTTCAGGAACAAGGATATCCAGGTGGTCCAACTCTCAGCTAGCCTGGGGCAACCGTAACATTGTGTAATCTCCATTTTTGTAGGATATGCTGTATAAGGGGGTGGGGCATCTGCAATATTTTCTGTAAATAGCACATCTGCCAGGGGAGAGTGTACAATGGAACTGTGGAGAAACTTTGCTCCAACCCATACCATTAGTTTTTATGGTCCTTGTCTGTCCATTCCATTGTCTCTGTCTCTGTCTTATCCTGGTAAGGAGGACTTCAACATAATACTTATAGATAGGGGGAAGGCCCAGGCCCCCTCCACTCCTATTGCGTGTAAGGGTGTCGTATGCCAATCTTGATTTCCTGTGTCCCCATACATATGTCAGAAAGGCTCTCTTCAGGGCAAGGAAAAATTGGTTGTGCAATGCTATTGGCAGAGTTTGAAATAGGTTTGGCAGATAATGTTGATTCTGCCAAAGAGTGAAAAGTGAGGCTTGTCCCATTGTTTTAATTTGTGCTCAATGTCCGTTAACAGAGGGATATAGTTAAGTCGATAGAGGCCCCTAGTGGTGTTTGCGAGTTTAACGCCTAAATAGGTCAGCCCTGTCCATTTATATCTGTATGCCGTTTGGAGTCTAGTTGTTAGTCATGTGCCTATTTCCAGTCGCAGAATTTCACATTTGTTGGCATTGATTTTAAAATTGGAGCATTTACTAAACCTGGTGATTTCTGCGTTAATGTGTGGGAGTGACTGCTCTGGGTTGGTGAAGGTGAGGAGTACGTCATCCGCGTAGGCAGAGACCTTTATCTCCTTCCCCACTGTCCCATAACCATGGATGTTGTTGTTCTTCCTGATGGTGTTTAAAAAGATTCCATAGCCAGAACAAAGAGGAGGGGTGACAGAGGGCACCCCAGCCTCGTTCCATTTGGAACAATGGTGAGTTTTGTCCATTAACTTTAACAGTAGCTGTAGGTCCCCTATACAAAGTCTGCACCCAATTCCTGAAGTTAGTTCCCAGCCCTAGTGTCTCTAGAGTGGAAAACAGGAACTCCCAGTCTACTCGGTTGAACGCCTTTTCAGGGTCGATAAAGAGCAAGAGAGTCAGGGTTTTGGTGGTCACTGCTCCATGCATAATGTTCATGATCTGTGTAGTATTATCTCTGGCCTCTTGTACCGAGACAAACCCCGCCTGATCTGGGTGAATTAGTCTGGGTAGATGGGATTTAAGCCTATTGGCGAAAATCTTGAGGTCTATATTTATCAGGGATATGGGCCTAAAGCTGCTACAGTGGGTAGGGTCTTTACGTGGTTTGGGTAAAACTGCGATGGAGGCGTTTAGTATTGGGGTGGGAGACTGGTTTGTCGGAAGGATTGATAGTATCTAGCTCTCAGTCTGTCTG
Source organism: Pelobates fuscus (assembly GCF_036172605.1). Lineage (NCBI taxonomy): Eukaryota > Metazoa > Chordata > Amphibia > Anura > Pelobatidae > Pelobates > Pelobates fuscus. The sequence continues at coordinate 80,556,760 of NC_086325.1, read as the reverse complement.
GGCCTGTGCTTTTATCTTTTGGTAGGGTTGAGATTGCTGTCTGCAGTTCTTCTTCTGTGATTGGCATGTCCAGTTGCGTGATTTGGTCTGAGTTTAATGTTTCCTGTAGGTTTTTAGTGATATAGTCCTTTATCTGGAGGTGGGGAGCGGTCGGAGGGCCCAAATTATATAAGTCACTGTAAAAGTCGTAGAATGCTCTAGCTATGTCCTCTGTTGTATCGTGTAGTTTCCCATGCTATGTATTTTTTATGATGTTTGTCTTTTAGGGCTTTGGCCTGGAGCTTCCGCTTTTATTTCCATGTGCATAGTATGTTCCCCTACTCAAATGTACCGCTCTATGTGCTTTTAATGCAAGGAGATTGCGGAGCTCCATTCTAATCGCCATGAGGCGCTTGTAGGACCCTGGTGAGGGGCTGGATATATGCAACAGTTCCTCAGCATGAATGTCATTCCTAAGTGATTGGATCTGCACCATCCTCTCTTTTTTAATACGGCTCCCCATTTGATCAAGATCCCTCGGATTATTCCCTTGTATGCTTCCCAAACCCACGAGTATGCAGACTCCATATTTTTATTTTCCATGAAGTACAAGGGGAGGGAGTTATTTATGTCCTCTATTACCCTCTGGTCATCCAGCAAAGTCTTGTTTAAGCACCACAAGGTGCTGCTTTTACTGGTCTCTGATATGGATAGGGTGAGGAAAATTGGGGCATGGTCCGACCATGTAATGGGTCGAATCGAGGCATCTTTGAGCATTGGGAAGTGCCTATGTCCTAGGAAGAACATATCCAATCTAGAGTAGCTGTGTGCTTCTTGGGAATAATAGGTATAGTTCCTTCTCTGGGGATGTGTGATTCTCCAGCAGTTCACCAATTGGTTTGCATGGGGAGCCCTCTGGAATAGTGTCCTTTGGTGTGTTTGTATGTCCCTTCTGGATGCAGAACTGTCAGTGGAGTAGTCCATCACTATATTCCAGTCCCCTCCCATTACCACAACTCCCTCGACAAACCTTTCTAGTTTCTTTAGGCATGTGTTAATGAAGGAGACCTGTTGGGCATTGTGTGCATATTGTTGACTAGTGTTATGGAGATGCCACTCGTATTTCCCTTTAGGAATATATACCTTCCATGAGGGTCCAGTTTACTGTCTGTGTGTGTGAAAGCCAGTTGTGAGGAGAGCAGAATGGCAACCCCTCTGAATTTGCTCCCATGGTAATTGCTAATATAAATTTGACCAAAAATACAATATCCATCTTTTGCCAATATATTTCATGGGCCAAGATCGTACGTTTTTCGGGGGTGTTGGTGATCCGTAGAATTTCCCCCAGGTCTTAGCAGGCCGGAAGCATCCTAGAGACGGGTGCTCCCATGAGAGTCTAACTCATACCTCACTTTGTTGTTCTAACCACATGCGGAAATGTATACATTCAACAGGAGTTTATGTATGATGCAATGATCAGCCCAGACCAAATACAAAATGTATGTTACCATACCAGTTACAATGCATGCTGCCCACTTTCCTGTGTTATAATGATTACAACTAGAGTTAAAATGTTTGCTTATTCATACCAATACTCAGTGAATTGTTAACACTGTGTATATGAATTCCAGATGAATGCAAAGCTGTATACGTTGTGTATAAAAGCCAATAAAATACAAATTGGAAAAAAATAATAATAATTAGCTGTCATTATCCCAGGCTTGGAAGCCAGAAATTCTAAACCTGTTAGAGACTCAAATTTTTGTGGGACAGGTTTATATGAAATAATGTTTTAATGTGCATTTGGACAAATAAATCCATATTTGATACAGGAAGGAGGTCCTCTTCCCCAATCCACCATCAGCAGTAATGTCATGGCTTCTGAGAACCTTCTGAGAACCTTCATATGGCCTGCTGAATCCTCCATTCCCGCTATTCAAGATCCAGGAGACAATTTTCTTCCCATTTTCCAATTCTTTTCATGCTGCAATAACTTGTGTTGCATTTGGCATTACAGATCATTTTACTACAGCTAGTTCAAGTCCCTGTTCCCTCTTACAAAAGCAGTAGAGTCTACTTTGTGGGAGTGATCAGAACCTCTCTTTAGTGAGGACTTACAGCAGAGTACCAAATAGGTGTCACCAGTGTCTGTTGGTGGTGGCAGTGATGAATCTGATGACAATAGATTATGTTTCCCGCACCACTGCAGACATAGCATGTTTTCCTCTTGCTCAGGAGCTACTTGACTATGAGTATGATAAGCCAAATTAATTTGAAAGAGCAAAGTCTGAAAAGGACAGGCAGCAGTCCGTATTTTCTCCAGCAGCTAGTGTGCACTCACCTGCAATATCTCCACCTTCTCCAAGTCCATCTATATCTGCCATAGAATCACATTATTCAATTGAGACATTTGTGATATCAACTGCACCTGCTCTCACTTGCACAAATAGCTTATTTACATGAATCAACTCGTGTCACTAGTTTCACTCCCACTGATGCAAATGCATCAACTGTACATCTAAATAGAAAAAAGTAATCCATAGTGCTTACTATATAATGACAATTTATTAGAAACACAGGTTTGAAACAGTCACAGGACTGCAGCTTTAAGGGTGCTTGTCAGGGGATATATCACAGCTGTAGACACTGAAATCCCCTTAGTGAACGTCTTACTCTTTTGCCTGCACTGCTTGAGTGATTTAGCAAATAGGTCTGATCATTGCTCGATTATATGGTATAGTAGCAATGAGGCTATCTATCTAATCACTGTATCCAGAGACTACAGTTTGATATCATTCTGAATGGTTTAGATTCTGAGCTCTCAGTAATTTATTTATTTATAAATCTAATTATTATTACCCATTTTATATATACCAATTTGCATTTGATCCATGTATGTACTGCCACATTTTTTATGTTTTAATTTTTTCTTTTTCCATATTTTATTCTCGTGAACTAAATTTTGTCTACCTGATTTAGTTTTTTTCTGCCAATGTTTCTAAAGAAGTGTTTTTAAAGAACCAACAATTCTCACTCTGCACAAGATTAATATGCCCTTTTTTTTCATCAGTTCTGGCTAAATAGCCTTTCACAGTACTCAAACCTTACCATCTGCAATATTTCACTAAACAGAACACTTTTTTCCAGCTTCACACTACATGGGTGGTATATGATTAAGGGTCACCTGCAAGACATTCTACAGCACTTCGATGCCATGATGATATTGCGTCCTGGACTCTTCAGCAAGAGGTTCAATTAAATCTTTTATAGATTACATTACCATCAGCCAACAGGTTTCCCATTCTGACACACCTTACATCCACCAATGCTAAAATATGGGTGTGAAGGAAACAAAATAGAAAACAAACTAAAAAAAAAGAATTGTGAGGTACCTGAATAACAGGGACTGTCCTGGAATGTTTTACTATTACTAGAAAGCTATTCTTGCAGCAATAGTTATGACCAAGACCATGTTATGAAACAAGCACTGGCACAGTCCAGGAAACGGTTCATCCTATGTGAAAGGTTTTATGCTTGTTGGATGAGACAGGTTGTTTTAGGATTGTTACGCTTCAAACCTCATGTAGGCTTTTAAAATCTCAAACCACATTTACGTGTGGTTTATACATGGGTGCATTTAGGGTACTGGTATCGCTATGGTAAGAAGACTAAACGTAACTTAAGCCAATATTTCCTACAATTTTGTCTTGTCCATCTAGACTCTAGATGGATTATTCATTAATCTGTGAATTGTGGTGATTTGAAAATCAACAAGTGTGCAGTCTTGGGACTTTCTCAATATTCATGATGCTTTATTCAGCAATACAGCAACATATTGTAAGAGAGATCAATGTTTCAGTCCATAATGGTTCTTTTATTGAGATGTTCAGCACAACACAGTATACAGCTCAAATGAGCCAAGAATCTGAACACACAGAGGAAATTAGAATTAATTATATGACCTCCACCAAACATATGTCGCTTTATTTATATAAAATTGCTGCAAAATGTATATAGGGATATGTGGATATTATTTAATCTGTGACTCATTTTATGCATTAGGTAAATGGCCATTAAGTTATACATATATTCTTTTCTGTAGATTATATTTGGTGGTTCTGGGAAAATGTGTTACATGTCATATTTTCCATACAACATGGGTGCTATTCTTATTATTTAGACACTTTTTGTTCTGGAGACAAAAGTTCTATTTTAAAAGGAACATCAGTCAAAATCCCAAAAATAAAATATACAAAATCACATACAGCCATTTGAGTGACTGAAACAAATATTTTGTTCATGTAATAGTGATAAAATCCAAAGAAAGATGTTGCTTTATATAAAATGTCCAAGCAATGTGAGAAATATGGGCATCGAATAATTCCAGTTATTTTCTAGAAGTCAGTGTCGTTTTCATGGTCTCTATGAAACATGCCCTATTAATTCTCCATCTGTGCTATACTTAAACGTCTCCATGAAGTTAACCTAGTAATTACACACTGGGCTGTACAGCTGTACTTGCACTGTAATTAGGTCCAGACCAGTGTGACTTAAAATCGAGTTACTATGCCCAGATTATACATATACAATCTATCTCAACTGAATTCATTTTGAATTAAAGCATAAATGTTACAACAGTTGGAATCATGTTTAAATGATCATTTTCTATTCATGTCATCTAAACAACTGTTATCGGAAGTCGGTGATGAATTTTGTCAGTTTTACTGCTGGAGTAGAATGGTACATGCAATAAATTTTAGAATGTATCAAACAAGAACAGTTCTATAATATGAGCTTTATGATTTAAATATGATTAAGTCCACTAGATAAAATGGAGACAAAATAGGATATTGGTACATATCCATACGTGTCTGCAGTAAAGACAGTGCAGAAAAAATATTTTGTTTTTGTTTTATGGTGTTAAAGATCTGTATAAACCATTATGTCACTCAAGATGTTTTGTTTATAGCATATCAACTGGTGCAACTGAGATCCAGAAGGTAATGTGCCAACAATTGATAATACAGTTTAAAATTGTTTTAAACATATGCCCTACTTTTTTTCTACAGAACATATACAGATTAGAACAGTAATTGTTTTGTCTGGTTGACTTTTTTTGAAAGTTGGTAATCTGCGTGCAAATTCTCCCTTTAAACAACATAGTGGTTGCATAATTCCCTGTGCATGTTAGAAAAAGGGGATAACCACTCAACTACATATAGCTTGGTGGAGGTAGTAATGCAAAAAATACTAAATAAAGCTCAACCTTGATCAGGATTAACCAGTCCTGTGTGAAAAGAACAAATAGAGAGTTCACAAACAAATAGTGGTGTATCTAGGAGCTAATATTTAGAATGGAAATTGTAATTCAGATTAAAATCATAATGGTAGGTATGCACCATAGAATGGAAAAATACACAATATATACAAAATAAAAATGATATAATGTAGCATACAGGTGGGAGAACCTTATTAAAAGACAGTAATAAAATAAATTAATGGATGAAATCTCAGCCGGTGAAGAGAGGTAGGAAGTGTGGAGGACTCAAGTTGTTTTTTGTTTTTTTTTGTTTTTTTAAATCTATTTAAACAACAGGGGGAGACAGAAAGGAGCTCAAATAGGGAGGGAGGGAGGGCAAGGAGAGAGGGAGGGGGAGCTGACTTTACATCTGTCTGATGACATAAAATATACACAGAATTGGCATTTGGAGACCCGGAACAGAGTTCCGGGCTGCCAAAGTCACGTATGCTGGTGGTGTAACTAGCCAATGTCACAAAGTTTATATATCTTAGTATGTTTTTCAAGTAGAAACATTGCACATACAGACACCTACCACCACGACCACTTCAAATCACTGAAGTGGTCATGGAGGTTGGAGTAATCCTTTAACAACAGGTTACTACATTATATATATATATATATATACACAGAGGTTAGGGTCTAAATGCACCAATGCCTCGCTGCCTACCTCACTCCCTACATATAATTTTAAATTTCTTAGGCAGCACTAGCCTTTTCCACAGATGCAAATCTCTTTGGCATTATATAGCTAAATAATAATTAATTGGTAATGAGACAAAACAGCAAATCAAAAAAAGTAATGTTTAAATAATCCTACTCCCAGAATACAGCAGTTATACAAATGTAAAATAAAACAAAGCAAAAGCATTTTCTGTGTGATACTCAAGGAGTTGACAAGCATTTAAGTCAGTGCAAACAATGATTTCTTTTTAATTAGTAATAATTAACTTAATAAGCTTGAGTTTATTAAATATATGTTCAGATTTCACATTCTAAACGGTTTATGCTTCAGTTATTTAATTACAGGTCCTGATATTAAACTAATCATGCAGACATTCATACAAACCTGGCTTACCAACAGAGTAAAAATCATTAAACAATCATTACTATCAACTGACATTGGTCTGTAATTTTTACAGTTGATGGGGGAGTTGAAGCTTTATGAACAAACCAATTAAAATTGGCAACAAAAGACCTAAAATGTCAGCCAAATTGCTTTTTAATAGTCAATGCAGCCGTCACAAAACATAAACACAGAAATCCCACAAGAAACATTAAGCCGCTAAAACAATCACAGGAAATGAATAATTTTTTACGTCTGAGAGTTCTTGTAACACAGGAGCTATCATTAAAATTATTTTGAGCAGTAAGGCTATATATCACTAGTGTGATTATCGAAGAGAGCTCTACGTTTGGATGGGCCTTAGCATTTATAAGTATGTGTAGTTGACAAACTGGTGCACAAAACATGAAAGGTATTGGATAGGTTAACTGCAAAATATACAATGTGTTCAAGGAATTAATTAAAAAAAAAAAAAACATGTAAAGGATTATTTACTAAAGTGTGTATTTCTGGGAGTTCAAGGTTAAATCCTAGTAAATCCTAGTACAGGCATAGGCAACCTTCGGCACTCCAGATGTTTTGGACTACACCTCCCATGATGCTTTGCCAGCATTATGGGTGTAAGAGCATTATGGGAGATGCAGTCCAAAACATCTGGAGTGCCAAGGTTGCCTATCCCTGTCCTAGTAAATGGGAGATGATATTCACCAATGGATGGACTCAAGTACATACATAGACTTTCAATCCAAGGCAACCAAACCTCAAAACATAGCAAAAAAAAAAAAAAAAAAAGCCAGAGAGGGTTGGGGTCCAAGTGTAGTTTTATTGACACAAAACAGCAATATTTCAGCCCCTGAAAAAGTTTTCTATCAGACCATATCAGGCTGTTTCAGGTTGCAAAGAAGATCTGCACTGTGCCCAGGCTTCTCCCTCCCTTTCCTACTGTGATTTTGGAATTATGTCGCCGTGTATTATGCAGGGAATTGCCTTGAGCCCCGGCAGAGACATTTCTAAAAGAGAATGTTCAGAGTATTGATGCAGCATGTGGTAAATAGATTTAAGCTGTTCTTTTCTTAAAGAATTGGGTGGTGGCTTGTAAGGTGTCTTGCCAACAGACAATCCAGTATGTCTCCATATTTTTACCAATATGTTTATATTTATAGACATATATATTTATATTTATTATTAAAACAGGAATGCAGGTTTGAGATGAAAGTGAATTTGGATATATTTATTTTAAAAAGAGAGAAGCAAATAAGTGCATTTAAACCAATGAAATTGCATTGCTGCCTTGGAATTTTTTTCAGGGTTAGTAGGTAAGCTGGGAACTGCCAATCAACATGGTTGTTATTAAAATAAAACACACAAAAAAAAACCAGCAGGATGAAGTGTGTTACTTCAAAAGCACATAAATTAAAATTGTGAACCAGCAGCTTTACACACTCATGTGGGATACCCTCCTTCCCACACACCATACTAAACCAAATCACACAAGTGGTTCAAGTGGAAACCTATACCTTTGGCGGATTGCTAATATAATAATATAATCATCAGAGGTGTAGCTTACCCCTCACAATCTTGGTGTATAAAGTAGTACATGTCAAATACAAGAAAATAAAAGGAAAAGGACATAGTGCAGATGGTAGCTAAACACTGATAATGTTAATGTATTAATATATAAATCAGGTCACTCACGTAGCGGAGCCTATACGTATTGTCTAAGTAAATAGAACCTTTCTGCTCTTAGGGCAGCATCTCACCACTCCTCCACAATGATGGTTACTCTGATGGGGACAAGCAGAAAGAGAGAGGCGTCTAATGTGTAGTATATACAGTCAGAATATCATTGAAAATATCATGAGTTCCATACCTTCGTCGTATTATCAATGATATTCTATAATTTATACTTGTAAATATTGGACAAATATTCTGAAATGTAAATATTCAACAGTGAGATGAATTATAGTCTAGTTCACCCAATCAAATGCAATTTCTTTGATAGTGTAAGTGTAATAGGTCTGGAATACTTCTCTCATCTTTCAATTAAAAATAATTAATGTATAATTAATGTAATTTTTCTTCATTCATTATTTCAGGGAAGACTGTACATTTCTAAAAAGAAATAGTCAATAAGCTACTGAATATGTTTCATTAAGTTTGACCATTAAAGGAACACTATAGAATGAGGAATACCGAAAATAATATCCATTATGATTGGAGACAAGGGGATATACTGGGGGAAAGCCAACTTCCCATATTTTTTTTTTTTTAACATTTTTAATACAGCAGCTAACAAGATAATAATATTATCTTGAAACATTGGCCTATTATTGCTCAGGATAAAATAATGGAAATAGGAAATAAAAAGCCTAAAGTAGTATTGAGAGGTAATCAAATAAAAAAAATATATATAGTAGCGCCAAGTGTGGTTAAAAATACTTATAAATATAAACAGCATAATATAACTTTTCTCCTATTACTGAAAGGCATCTTGAGATATACTAGGAAAGCCTGTAGGGCTTGCCCACATGTCCATAGACAGAACCATTAGACAATTAGTTCTAATCATGCAAATCAAAACAATGTTTAAAATTTGAATATTTTATTACTTACAATTCTACTTATGTTGTTTATTTGCTGGAGTGCCCATGTGGGAAACAATATGTTGCACATATTTGTAGAAAGCTTGAAACCAAAATAAATGAACATTTATTAAAGATTAAGAGAAAATAAATCTAAAACCCGAGAGTCCCTTATATTTTCTGGAAACTCGTGGGGGGACTCCAGAGGGGCTTATGGTAAAAGGTTTAGAAGCAGTAGCCACCCACTCAGAGACAAGGAGATAGATTTAAAATAATTTGATGAAACTATTTATATATTTAAATGTTTTTTTTATATAATGTTATTTGTTATTGTAATCTGATGAATTTATATTGCAAACAGATATCAAATATGCTAAAAGAATTGTATTTATGAAATATCTAGCATACAAAATAGATGGTTTACATATTCATCCAATCATGAAATTTGCAACAATGTATAAACCTGGCTATAATGTAATATGTGCTACTTTTAGTTTGTATGTATTTATCTTCTTCCATAATATGTATGTAAGTCAGTAGCTCAGTTTAAGTGCAAAGGGGTGTTATTAACTAAGCTGCTGTTTCAGAATGAGTTGACCACTAGCTTTAGCGCATTTAAATAGTGTGGAGGATTGGTGATCGTTCTGTTACCCTGATGACGTAGGCACAGACCACGAAACGCATAGGATTAGCATGATCACCATCTTAGGGAACCCTGTCACACAACGTATCTTCGGAGGAGAGTGATAGTTAAATTGATGGCGTGCCTGGTGGAACCTTTTACCAGAGAAAGCTGGCACAGAGAATCTAAAGATTTTATTAATATGTTAATTTTTTGTTAATTTTTTACAATCTTTTTTATATATACTTTTAATTGTGAGGTTGGTGTATCAGAACGTTTAACTTATTATTATTTAGGATTTGTGGAGCACGGAGCATTAAAAATACTCTAAAAGGAATAGGGTACAGTAGTTTAGACAATCTGCTTCTCTCTATAGAAGTCATACAAATTTCCCTATTTAAATTCATGGGCCCTCCTAGATTTTTTTTTCTTAAAGGGAAAATAGGGTTTTACTCACCTTTTTCCTGTGCCAAGACTCACTCTATTCAGCTGCTTGCTCCACTCCTGTTACATCATGCAGACAGCCTCCTCTTTGTCTTCTCATCTAATCCAAAGCATTGGGGCAAAAAAAAATGCATGTGCAGCAAGCACCGCACTCATCTAAACAAATGCTTCTCATAAGGAAGCAATGAATTCAGTATTTCCATATGATCAGCAATTGAACACATTCAGCATTCTCATGCAATGTGTGAGGACATTGAATGTCACTTAACGGAGTATAACTCAACCATTGAAGTGAATGCACCCTCTAGTGGTGGCTAAGAAGAAGAACATTTTAGAAGGTGTTTAGCCCTGACTAAAAAGATGAGACCACTGCACCTAGACTTCTTCTTTGAGATTAAATGGCCTGATTATTTGCTTTCATAGAGAATGTTTTACAACTCAGAGAATTTCTAGAAGTTGAGATAGGAAATCACAACAGACTTTTTATAGTGAAATAATAAAATGTATACATTTGCAAATGAAATACTCAAAATAAATGTAGAAATTTGTTAAAATGTTATAGTAGTCACACGGCCGAACCAGTACTGTTCGAACAATACTGTTCAACCAAAATGTTATAGTACTGCGCCCGGCTGGTGTGACCGCATGTGTGCACCGAACAGCGGGGATACATTGAAGGTAATACACTTACATCCTGCCAGGTCTCCCTCCGCTCTGCACACTACATGGCCAGAAGCCACGCTAGCATTCCCATGAATGCCGTGCGCCTCCAAAGACCGCTTTAAAAGGCACAGCCTCTAATTTTTGTGCTAGTGAAGTGGATGTGCATGCATCATCACGTCACCGATGTGCACACACGTTTTGGTGTCACCAGGTCCCAGTTACCAATGGAAACCATACTTGGGCTATTTAAACTCACATGTCCATTTGTTTGATGCCCTGTCGTGGTTTCCATTTATTTAGTTAAATCCAAGAGCTTGTTTATATTCTTGTATTTCGGCATTTTGACCTTGGCTTATCTTTGACTATTCTCCCTTCTGATTGTCCTTGACCTTTGGCTTTTCCTAATGTTTATTCTGACTTTTGTGTCCCTGACCGCGGCTTGTCTTGTACTTTTCTTTTTGCGTTTAATCCGGCCATTCTAGGGTACGGTAATATGCTTTCTGCTCTTTGAGTATTTGCTTCCCTTATCTTTGCCTGTTGATCCTGTCTGTCCGTAACAAGTAAATGTATATAAATGAAACATTCCAAATAGAGTGAAGGAAGTAAAGAAGATGTACATTAATTGTAGAAAGCCATTTCCATATTACCTACAATTGAGAAAATAATTTAAGATTTGATAAACGATAACTTAGAGGAAGTTCATAAAATACATGAACTTTATTATTCTCAACAAGTAAGGAAATTAATGCTAAACTCAAACGCATATGTATTTCCCCAAATGTTGCCATTCCAAATAACATGGCTATGCTGTTATTGGCCTAAATCAGGGCTGCCAAACAGGTAGATCCACAGATGTTGTGGAACTACAACTCCCATGATGCTTTGCATGCGGTTAGAATGCATTTAGAATAACAAAGCATCATGGGAGTTGTAGTTCTACAAAATCTGGGGATCTACCTGTTGGGCAGCCCTTGCCTAAATTATAACTGATTTAGTATATTTCAAACATACAGTACAATAGATAATTGCAATATTATTATTACATGTTTGTTTTTTATTTTTAATTAAAGTTCTGTGCCATTTCTCATTGTCTAATGTTTTTAATTACATTATTTAAAGTTTCAATTTTAATCTATTTTTTTTTTAAATGATGTTACCTGGAAAATCAATTGAGTGCTATTCTTTATTATATATCAATTCATAGTGTTATATCACAAAATAGATCTCTGCCTTTGTTGGTGGGACCAGCTAGTGGAACCCCTCAACACTGGTAGAAGTGCACCTAGATTGGACACTCCAGAGGTGTCCTGGGGCTTAACCCCTATTGAGGAAACAAAGAAGGAAAATTACTAAGATCATCTGGATAAGGTACCCAGGTGTCTAAAGTAAAGACTGGAGTTTGCAAAATGGGATCTGCCAAATTAATGAATAATAATGAACGGAAAGAGTCAATTAGCAAATATAGCTTAATAGGTGGTCAAATACCATAGTTGGGTAGTAAATCAAGCCTTCAATGGCACACCTCAACATCCCTTAGTCAATACGGTACTAGTAAATTAGTCTCTAAAAAGCTACAGATATTAGACTTTGACCCACCATGATTAAAGTCTAATATCTGTAGCTTTTTAGAGACTAATTTACTAGTACCGTATTGACTAAGGGATGTTGAGGTGTGCCGCTTATGGCTTGATTTACTACCCAACTAGGGTATTTGACCACCTATTAAGCTATATTTGCTAATTGACTCTTTACGTTCATTATTATTAATTAATTTGGCAGATCCCATTTTGCAAACTCCAGTCTTTACTTTAGACACCTGGGTACCTTATCCAGATGATCTTAGTAATTTTCCTTCTTTATCAATTCATAGTGTCTTTGTGCTTGATTGCATTCTGTACATATGCCGGTGTAGGGAAAGAGTAAAAAAAACAAAAGAAAACAATGAAATGATCTGCAATGTTTCATCAGTCTAAAAATACTGTTCTCAGATTGTACAGCTTTCTCTATTGTACTGGATAGTGATGCAAAACCATTGTGATTATTGTAAGCTTGCTCGGGGATCTTTTGCCACAGGGAAATAAAGCAAGAATATCAAAGTAATGTAGACCATGTTGGCAAGGAATATTTTGCTGTAGATTTTATTGCAGACTAATTTTCCACATGGAGTGATTGTACTTTTTTACCAGCCTCAAAAAATAAAATGTTCATCGTTAGATCTAAAAAAAAAAAAAAGTCTTTTGAGGATTATATCATGCAGTTTAACATTTATTACCATAAAGTTCTTTTGAAAAAAATAAATAAACAAAAACACGTAAACAGCATTTATGATTGAGAAGCGGTGGGTTTATTTTTAATAGCTTGTTTAAAGAACACATTTCGAGACATAAAATATCAAAAGCAAAATGACTCATGAATATTAGTTCTATTAATGTTTATTAGATTGGGTTATTTATTTATTTATAAAATATTTTACCAGGAAAGATACATTGCGATTTCTCTTGTTTTCAAGTATGTCCTGGTTATCAATTCTCAGTGATAGTATGTTATTAGAGATGATAGTTTTAAATGTGTTAAAGTTTTGTATAGCTTATTTAGTTATTTTTTTTACTTAAAAGTTGTTGTTTTTTTGTAATATTGATGTTAAAATGTTCTGTAACTGATTTTGTAGTAAGTTTTTTTTTAAATGAGAATGCATAACTGAAGAATTGTAACATACAGTTTTATGGAATTTAAATTCAAATGCAAATATATACATGTTGTTTTTGATGCTTTATGGAATTAAAATACTTACAGGATTATTCACTAAAGTAAAAAAAATTCAAAGTGAATTATACATGAATTTCACATTTAGGTCAGAGTAGATTAATTGAAAGCACAACTGACTTGGATAAGGCTTAAGGTTCGGCCATTGTCACCTTAAAGTTGAAATTTACTTTGAATTCAACATAAATTCTCACTTTACTGAATATCCATGTTACTGATGAGATAACAATGAAAAATCATTGAAAAATAATAGTAAGTTAAATAAATATCTACAGCCAACAGCCAAATGCTGAACACAGAGGATCTTCTTTCGTAGAGAACGATTAAATGACCACTATAGGCACCCAGACCACTTCAGTTCAATGAAGTGGCCTAGGTGCCAGGTCCCCCTAGTTTTAACCCTGCAGCTGAAAACATAGCAGTTTCAGAGAAACTGCTATGTTTACACTGCAGGGTTAATTAAGCCTCTAGTGGCTGTCTCCCTGACAGCCACTCAAGGCGCTTCTGCGATTTACACTGAGTAAATCGCACTTTTTTGATGCTGGACATCCTCACAGAGTCCAGCATCAAAAAAGATCCCCATATGAAAGCATTTAGTAATACTTTCCTATGAGCGGGTTTAATTGCGCGTGTGCCTCTGGCCGTGCATGCGCATTCGGCTCCACTCGGGAGCTGACGTCGGTGGGGGAGGAGAGGTCACCAGTGTCGAGGTAGCCCGGCACTGGATTAAGGTAAGATAACCCCTTTAGTGCCGTGGGAGGGAGACCCCGAGGGAGGGGGGCATTCCAAGAGCCTATAGGATCCCTTTAACAATATTGATAAGTACATTGCTAGATCACCACTACACCTATACACAGATTGATTCCTAGATATCTTGTGTGTTATTGCGACAAACTTATGCAAATATACTATTTGTTAGCTTGCATATGTTAACTGTTGTGCTAGATGAAGTTGCGACTTTACATGTATAAGGAAGCAAGTCTTTGGTTAATATCTCATGCATAGTAGGGCCAGGTATAAGGTCCTACTAGCCATACTAACCAGATTATGCTCGCCATTTTAAAATAAACCTTTTCAGTGCTACAGAAGACAGTATTAAGATGTGCTGCTCTCTTTAGTAGTTCTAGATGAGCAAAATAAAATGTAAGAAATAAAAAATAAGACCAATGATGAATTGCAGGATCCACAGATCTTGAGCTTAAAACTATATGTTGCCTAATTACAAAATGTGTCTTAATCATGAGATCGTGAGACTGCCATCAATCAACAATTAGAATTTGAAACTATATATAAAACCTTCCCTGCCATAAATACAACCTTGCATTAATATACATGAAATTTCAAGAATATAATACCCATCTGTGTAAGGAAACTGGGGACACAGAAAAAACTGCTCGGAGCACAATGGGCACAAGGGTTCACTGAATATGGTTCATAGAGTGACTGTCTGCAGTGATCATGGTGCAGAGTTTGCCCCCCTATGTCATTTACACATTTGCATTTACAATGCCAAAGTTACCTTAGAATTTAAATGTGTCTTAGGTGGTGATTCACCTGTAAGAAAACACAAATAAAAAACAAAACATTTTTGTGGTTATATCATTTAGCTCATTTTTTTTTACAAATCATATGCAACTTTTATTTGATTATTACACATACATTATTATAATTATAAATACTATAAAGCCAATCATTATGATGATAATTACAGATTATATACTAGGAGTCAAAATGTGACTAAGTATCGATGCAGAAATAAATAAAAAATATTGATACATTTGATTGTTTCAAGATTTCTAAAACATTTGTCTAGTATTAGTTAATTAACAGCTTATTTTTCTCTTGTTTTTATATTTTAGAAATTCCTGGCAGCCCACGGAATCAGTTCACCTTCCGGCCCCTACCTCCACCACCACCTCCACCACATGCATGCACCTGCAGTCGACAGACTTCCCAAACACTGGACACTCTCCAGAGGAGCTCAATGACATCTCACAGCCAGCCAAGTCCAGCTGCATCAAACCCTCCTTCTAGTACTCAAGATTCTGTGCACCTGCACAACAGCTGGGTTCTAAACAGCAACATACCACTGGAGACCAGGTAGGATCCAAGTGAGAACAAAGCTTCTCTTTTTTTTTTATACAAGTAAGATGCTGTGTGCATCTATTCTGTCAAATCAACATTAGTTTCTGCAGTTTTACTTTATACAAGAGTAAAAAAAAAAAATAGGTACCCTTTAGAGTATATAAATCATGTTATTTGACTAATAGCTTCCCTGCTACTTCTTTTTGCATTACAAAGAGATGCCTATTATGTTATCTATAATACAGGTTCTAAAAATGCCAGTTGGCCATATAATTGTTTCACCTGCAACAATTCAACTGTGCCCAGTCATCAGGAACAACTCACAATATTATCTCATAAAAAAGAAACAAGCAGAAGGCAGCAGTCACAAGAATAACTGATCAACAATGGTAATTACTAAATTGAATAGTATATATGTCTTTAGTAGTATGAATAATTTAGCAGTTAGATGTCAAACCAATTAATATGCTTAGGTAAATATAGGTACTTAAGACATTTTAAGAAAGCGTGGTTACTGTGTGGTATATTAGTTATTACTAAAGTAACTCAAGAAATAAAATTGCTAAAATTATAGGAGAAAATATGGAAAAATATATTTGGAGGAAATTCCTATAATGCATTGTCTACCAAAATTGCTAAGCAGCTTCGGATTTTGTGTTTCTTTGAAAAGATTGGTATTGGAACAGAATGTCTAAAAAAACAAAAGCTCTAAATATCACAGAATTTATTCACCTTGGATTAGCTGGCTTCACAAGCATCAACACAGTGATCAAGATAGGGCATAAATGATGATCCCCTAATTTCTATATGCCAATGGTGGCAATGTTTGTTAATAAATTAAAGGGCCAGTCGAAACCCCTAATGCACTTTAGATTGCTTGCATGTTCTTTTTTCATTTTACCAAAAGTGCAGAATTCTGTAGAAATTGGTACTTTCATAAATTTTACTTGTTACATCCCACTGGCTGTTAATCAGCAAACATGTCTTTTAACTTCTTGGTAAAGTCAGTTAAGCTAAACTCTAGAGGCAAGCATGTTTTCATTGCGTGTATGTCTACTAAAAAGTTATTTATTTTGTATTGGGCAGTGGAATGCTCCTTTAATCAAGTAGTCAGAAAAGCTGTCATTCAATTCTTTCAAAGTGCAAAATATTAGAATTTGGTCTGTTTGTTAAATTCGTATAAAAGATACTCTATTGCTGAAGCAGGATTTCTAACAATTAAATCATTTGTGCAGTAAATAATAGATCTTTAAAAAAAATTATTGACTCGTCCTTCTCTTCTAACTACCATCCCATATCCTTGCTCCCTTTTTCCTAAAAGCTTCTGGAAAGACTTGTCTTTACCAGTCTGACTTGTTTCCTCAATTCAAGCTGTCTCCTTGACCCTCTTCAGTCTGGCTTCCACCCCCTCTACTCTACTGAGACTGCTCTAATTAAAGGGACACTATAGTCACCTGAACAACTTCAGCTTAATGAGGTTGTTCAGGTGAGTGCTACAGCTACCCGGAGCCTTTTTCTTGTAAGCACTGTATTTTCTGAGAAAATGCAGTGTTTACATTGGAAGCTTGGAACACCTCTTGTTGCAGTCAATCAGACGGCCACCAGAGGGACTTCCGAGTTCAGAGGCCCTAAAAAGGCCTCCCGTCCGATGCATTCTGGGTGAATGCATCAGACGGGCTATCAGCACACAAAGCACTGTGAACGCGCTTTGTGTGCTGACAGCCTGTCAGCACTGCTGTGGGCGTGGCTTCAGCTGACAGCTTCAGCTTCAGCTGACAGCTGAAGCCCGAACCCACAGGGACGATTACTGTCCACAATAGTGGTTGAAGGGGGGGGGGGGGGGAGACCTACTCTCCTTCCCCCCCCGGCCCCCACCGCTGTGCGGCGGGTGGGGGCCCTAAAATTATCAATAAGGGGGGGGACCTACTCTCCCCCCCCCGGCCCCCACCCCTGTGCGGCGGGTGGGGGCCCTAAAATTATCAATAAGGGGGGGACCTATTGTCCCCCCCCGGCCCCCACCCCTGAGCGGTGGGTGGGGGCCCTAAAATTATCAATAAGGGGGGGGACCTACTGTCCCCCCCCCCGGCCCCCACCCCTGTGCGGCGGGTGGGGGCCCTAAAATTATCCCCGGCCCCCACCCCTGTGCGGCGGGTGGGGGCCCTAAAATTATCAATAGGGGGGGACCTACTGTCCCCCCCCGGCCCCCACCCCTGTGCGGCGGGTGGGGGCCCTAAAATTATCAATAAGGGGGGGACCTACTGTCCCCCCCCGGCCCCCACCCCTGTGCGGCGGGTGGGGGCCCTAAAATTATCAATAAGGGGGGACCTACTGTCCCCCCCTGGCCCCCACCCCTGTGCGGCGGGTGGGGGCCCTAAAATTATCGATAAGGGGGGGGACCTACTGTCCCCCCCCGGCCCCCACCCCTGTGCGGCGGGTGGGGGCCCTAAAATTATCAATAAGGGGGGGACCTACTGTCCCCCCCCGGCCCCCACCCCTGTGCGACGGGTGGGGGCCCTAAAATGATCAATAAGGGGGGGACCTACTGTCCCCCCCGGCCCCCACCCCTGAGCGGCGGGTGGGGGCCCTAAAATTATCAATAAGGGGGGGACCTACTGTCCCCCCCCGGCCCCCACCCCTGTGCGGCGGGTGGGGGCCCTAAAATTATCAATAAGGGGGGGACCTACTGTCCCCCCCGGCCCCCACCCCTGAGCGGTGGGTGGGGGCCCTAAATACAAAGGGGGGGGACCCTAGTTAACCCTCCCCCCCCCAAAAAAAAATTATCTCCCTACCTACCCCCCTCACCCTAAAAATAATGAGGGGGGGAACATTAACTAAAAACCTGTAAAAAAATAAATAAATAAAAAGAGATAAAAAAAACTTACCATTCGATGTTTTCTTTCTTCTAAAATCTTCTTTCTTCAGCCCAAAAAAGGCCAAATAAAAATCCATAATAACCGACGCAATTAAAAAAAAAAAAAAAAAAAAAAAAAAAAAAACGAGCGCAAAAAAAATAATCCATCTTCACCCATGGAGGGCTCCGCGCAGACTGAGCTCCGCAGGGTGGGGAAGGCTTATAAAGCCTTGCCCCGCCCTGCAATTGGGCTAAGAACACTCTGATTGGTGGGTTTAAACCAATCAGAGTGCTCTTTGTCATTTTACAAGCGTGGGAAAGTTCTTTGGAATTTTCCCACGCTTGTAAAATGACACAGAGCACTGTGATTGGATGGATTTCAAGCCATCCAATCACAGTGCTCTGTGTCATTTTACAAGCGTGGGAAAGTTCTTTGGAATTTTCCCACGCTTGTAAAATGACACAGAGCACTGTGATTGGATGGCTTGAAACCCAACCAATCACAGTGCTCTGTGTCATTTTACAAGCGTGGGGAAATTCCAAAGAACTTTCCCACGCTTGTAAAATGACAAAGAGCACTGTGATTGGATGGCTTGAAATCCATCCAATCACAGTGCTCTGTGTCATTTTACAAGCGTGGGAAAATTCCAAAGAACTTTCCCACGCTTGTAAAATGACACAGAGCACTGTGATTGGATGGCTTGAAACCCATCCAATCACAGTGCTCTGTGTCATTTTACAAGCGTGGGGAAATTCCAAAGAACTTTCCCACGCTTGTAAAATGACAAAGAGCACTGTGATTGGATGGCTTGAAATCCATCCAATCACAGTGCTCTGTGTCATTTTACAAGCGTGGGAAAATTCCAAAGAACTTTCCCACGCTTGTAAAATGACACAGAGCACTGTGATTGGATGGCTTGAAACCCATCCAATCACAGTGCTCTGTGTCATTTTACAAGCGTGGGGAAATTCCAAAGAACTTTCCCACGCTTGTAAAATGACAAAGAGCACTGTGATTGGATGGCTTGAAATCCATCCAATCACAGTGCTCTGTGTCATTTTACAAGCGTGGGAAAATTCCAAAGAACTTTCCCACGCTTGTAAAATGACACAGAGCACTGTGATTGGATGGCTTGAAATCCATCCAATCACAGTGCTCTGTGTCATTTTACAAGCGTGGGAAAATTCCAAAGAACTTTCCCACGCTTGTAAAATGACAAAGAGCACTCTGATTGGCTCAAACCCACCAATCAGAGTGTTCTTAGCCTAATTGCAGGGCGGGGCAAGGCTTTATAAGCCTTCCCCACCCTGCGGAGCTCAGTCTGCGCGGAGCCCTCCATGGGTGAAGATGGATTATTTTTTTTTGCGCTCGTTTTTTTTTTTTTTTTTTTTAATTGCGTCGGTTATTATGGATTTTTATTTGGCCTTTTTTGGGGCTGAAGAAAGAAGATTTTAGAAGAAAGAAAACATCGAATGGTAAGTTGATTTTATCTCATTTTTTCTTTTTTACAGGTTTTTAGTTAATGGTCCCCCCTCATTATTTTTAGGGTGAGGGGGGTAGGTAGGGAGATATTTTTTTTTTGGGGGGGGGGGAGGGTTAACTAGGGCCCCCACCCACCGCTCAGGGGTGGGGGCCGGGGGGGGACAATAGGTCCCCCCCTTATTGATAATTGTAGGGCCCCCACCCGCCGCTCAGGGGTGGGGGCTGGGGGGGGACAATAGGTCCCCCCCCTTATTGATAATTGTAGGGCCCCCACCCGCCGCTCAGGGGTGGGGGCCGGGGGGGGGGACAGTAGGTCCCCCCCTCATTGATAATTTTAGGGGCCCCACCCGCCGCACAGGGGTGGGGGCCGGGGGGGGACAGTAGGTCCCCCCCTTATTGATAATTTTAGGGCCCCCACCCGCCGCACAGGGGTGGGGGCCGGGGGGGGGACAGTAGGTCCCCCCCCTTATTGATAATTTTAGGGCCCCCACCCGCCGCACAGGGGTGGGGGCCGGGGGGGGACAGTAGGTCCCCCCCTTATTGATAATTTTAGGGCCCCCACCCGCCGCACAGGGGTGGGGGCCGGGGGGGGACAGTAGGTCCCCCCCCTTATTGATAATTTTAGGGCCCCCACCCGCCGCTCAGGGGTGGGGGCCGGGGGGGGCAGTAGGTCCCCCCCCTCATTGATAATTTTCGGGCCCCCACCCGCCGCACAGGGGTGGGGGCCGGGGGGGGACAGTAGGTCCCCCCCTTATTGATAATTTTAGAAAGCGAGCTGAGCTGTCAGTCAGACAGCTCAGCTCGCGAACGCGCATTCCGCGCACATGCGCGGTAAAGCGCTCAGGTTCTTCATAGGGCGGCATTCAATGCCGCTCTATGAAGAACGCGATTGGTCCAGCGCGAAGCCGTCCCATTGGGCCCCGCGATTTCGTCATTTTGACGAAAAAGGGGGCGCGGCCTAGCGGGGAGCTCGGCGCTGGAACGGAGGTAAGTTTTTAATATAAAACCACCGAATTTTTTTTTTTAATCAATGAAAGTTCATATAAAAGCAAGAAGGAAGGCTGGGGGACCTGTCTTTCTTGCTTTTATATGGTGACTATAGAGTCCCTTTAAAGTTACTAATAACCTAATCATAGCTAAATCCAAAGGGCACAACACCAAACTAATTCTTCTAATTCTTCTTAACCTCTCTGCTGCCTTTGACACTGTTGACCATGTTCTCCTCCTCCAATCACTTTGTCTCTGTGACACTGTCCTCTCTTGGTTTTCCTCCTATCTCTCCCAATGCTCATTCAGTGTCTCCTTTTCAATGACCCCTCCTATCCTATAGGAGTCAATTCAAGGTTCTAATCCACACCTATAATGCACTGACCAATTCTATCCCCTCCTATATCTCTTCACTGTTTCACAGGTATGCCCCTTCTCGGTCTCTCTGCTCTTCCAATGACCTTCTCCTGTCCGCTGCTCGCACCCATATGGCCAACTCACGCTTGCAGGACTCGTGGGTGGTTCCTTTCCTTTGTAATAGCCTGCCTATGACCATTAAGCTAAACCCTAGTCTTTAATCATTTAAAAAGTTCCTCAAAACCCATCTCTTTAGGAAAGCTTATGGCCTCCCAGAGTAAACTCACATACCTGTCCCTTGCTTTCTCCTAAAGGGCAGAACTATATTATATCCTCCAGCTCTGCTTCACTCCCACCTAATTTGATTGCTACCTCCTGTCCTGTTGTGTTTTATACCCCACCTCCCATAGACTGTAAGCTTGTTTGTGCAGGGCCCTCTTCACCCTATTGTTCCTGTAAGTTTTTGTAATTGTCTCATTTATTGTTAAATCTCCCCCTCTGATAATATTGTAAAGTGATAAGGAATATGCTGGTGCCATATAATTACCAGTAATAATAATAATAATAATAATAAAAATATGTTTTTTTTCTCATCTGGAAAAGCATGTTATTAGAGTTTGACCTATAAACTTGTTACATTTTAAGCTCTATGTATTAATCATGTTTGCATTTTGTCCTGCCACAACTGCATTAACCCTTTTCAACATAGCAATGATAACATATACTGCAGCTATACCATGTCCTTCATTATAGACAACGCTGGCAAGAGAAGGAAAATGTGTTATTTTGTTGATACAGATATAAAGGGTACTGTTCTAAAGAAGTAGGATGTGGCTTTTCATCTCTGTCAGAAATTCTGTTTGTAAAAGCTGTTTGCGTGGAGGGCTATATGTCTTTCATTGCTCAATATCTGCAATATACTGACCCTGATAGTGTTGGAGTAATGATAGAGAACCATTGCTTCATTCTGATTGGCCCCAGAATAGAAGCTTGCTGAGATCTGAAGAGGAAATGACAGACTGATAGCAAAAAAAAAGTAGCTTGTTCGCAGAACCACAGAGGGAAAACAGGGCATTTTTTTGTTTAACCCCTTAAGGACCAAACTTCTGGAATAAAAGGGAATCATGACATGTCACACATGTCATGTGTCCTTAAGGGGTTAAATTTCCACAAAACCAGTTAAGCAACTGCAAAGTATTGATGAAAAAATAACACATATACATATAATATAAGGGGGGTGATCATAGTTAGCAAATATGTAAGAATGTCTTATTACCTTAAACCAAATACCATGAAAGTACCATTAATCCCCAAGTCATCGTTATACCTTGAAAAAAGAGATAAGCTTAGTCTCCTAGTACATCAACTTGTGGATGTTCTTATCAGACTAAGATATATATCATTTTTATGTAGCATAAAGGCTAACAAATGACATTCTATAAATATGGTGGAAGTACAGGTGCTTTACGCAATAAGCTTCTTGCAGGAAGCATGGTTACAAACAGGATGCATCTGGACATCTTAGACCCATCTGGACCCATCTTCTCATAATCTTAGTGGACTGCCATGGGGAATGCTATTATACAATTCTTACTGGAGCTAGAAACAAAGACATCATTACACATATTGTTTTCACTCTGTAGATCTAAATCCATGTTGTTTGTATGCCATGGATGATATATAAAGGAATCAATATCTGTTACAAATTCATGTTGAGTTGACAATTCACTTGCATAATTTAGGTCAACTTATAAGAGTTTGACTAAAATAGCTGTACCTTAGCCAAGTAGGATCCTATTTCCTTCTCTGTTATTTTGGTTTGTTTTTGCAAGTCAACAGTCATCTTTCCATTATGTGCTGTTTAAGGAACAGATTCCTGGGAGTTATATATTTTGAAAATCAAAAGCCAGAGTAATAGATAGAGATACAATGGTTCATACATGCATCTTATAGCCTTTTTTTTTGGAGTTAAAATTGATTATCTCTGTACATTCACTATAATCCTGTACTGCATGATATTACAATATATTTTATGAAAACCTAAAACAAAGCAGCAATATGTTAAGGTAAATGTCCACATACACTCAGAACTCTCCCTCTTCACTCTCTGGCTGTTAGATAATATTAAAGAAATTTGACTTACCAAAGTAGTTGCAGCGTGAGGTGGGATAACCCCATTTACAGTCATTCTGCAGAAATGAAAAATAGAGCCAGGTCAGGAAAACATAGTTCTCTGCAGGGTGAAAACCAGTGATGGTCATAGGGGTTATTAAGCAGGCAGTACAGACTAAAATCAAAGTGAAAGTTGTAGTGTGTATACATATATACATGTTACTGGGAGAGAAGGGGTTAATTTTTCCAATTACATTTCCCATCTGAAAATAAAAGTGATCTTTCTTTGAGGGCACTTAAAATAGTATAAGAGTAAAGCATATCAGTAGCTACCACACAAGTGTATTTCTTAACACAATGACATGCAAAATAAAACCATAAAATGTGTGACACAAGTCACCATCGGTCTACACAGTGGGGTGCTTAAAGAGTAAATACACTTTATGGGGTTATGGAACAATTTGATGCTATAATAGAACAAAACACATATAGTCTAATACAGTACAACAGGAAATAAAGTGTGAAATATATATTGGGCACACTCACATGGAATTAGAGTCAGATAGGACAGGCTCAATTCACACATGCATTTGTGTGCACTTGTGACACAGACCCTCTTCTTATCCTTTACTCAGATGTACTCATAAGGGAAGAAAAAAAAAGAGACAGAAGCAATCAAGCTTCTAATAAAAAGGGCTAAACAAGTATAATAAGGTGCGTAACACATAGATGGCTTATCACATAATAAAGATCCTAAAAACCGCAAAGGATTCTGGGTGGGCATATGCAAATTAGTTCAACATTTTTGCCTCATTATTCCATTTTAAACATGGATTCCTTGGAGGCTGTATACAACAACTTTGAAACACAACTTAGGAAAAGATGCAAAGCCAGTGAATCACTCATGGACGACAGCTGTTTCATTGTTAATGCAAATCATCAGCAGGTTGGTTACTGGCTTGCTTTTGAGGCTTGGCAGTGCTTGCGAAAAAAACAAAAAAGTTATGCTGGGGAAAAATTGTGATTGAAAACCTCTTCCAACTGAAGTCTGTGAATAGTCAATACAATGTTAAACAAAAATTTGCACACATGGGGGAGTGTTCAATCTGCCTGTTCAGTTATTCATAATCCACACCCTCATTAATTGTGTCACTCTCTATGTGCCAATGGTGAGTGTGAATCCATATGGGCATGTATCCCTGGCTGTCCCATATTGCGTGATCTTTGTAGACGCAATGGGACAAATGCAGTGTCACTTCTGCAACCTCGGGGCAGTGCTGTTGAAAGTGAGCAAGTCCTGTCAAATTAATTTAATGTATTGTTTAATGTTTTTATTTTACTTTGCAAATCCTTCTTAAAATGTAAATGATCATTTACATGTATTTATAATTGATTTACAATTATTTATTGTCTTTGTTATCATAATCATAGAATAGTATCATAAGCTAAAAATTATTCATAAAAAGGTCCAAGAAATGACAGATTATTCTTATTTTAATTTTTTTTTTTTAACCATAGTGCTAACCTATTATGCCCCTTGCATGTTTTCTAGAATTAATCATTTTTCTGCAGTATTTTTCTTAAATCTACCTAATACATTTAAGCAGATTGTATTCAGTTATTTTGAGCATTTTTAATGGGAAAGAAGATTTACAATGAGCGCAAGTGGATTTTCTGGACTTCAGCCAAAGAAGCACGGTCATGTTCTTTACTTTTGATTCAAATATATCACATTTAATCCTCTGACAGCAGCAGGTTAAATACAACCATCTGCAGAAGAGCACTGAGCATTGTGTTTATTAATTTATTTTTATAAGAAACTATGTTCCAAAAGTGCTCATTAATTGAGAATCAACAAAGAATATAAAAAAGTAAGCAATTCAGAAATACCTCACTTCAAGCTAGATCAGATGACTTGGGAATGGAATATATTACTAAAAGGAGAATAAAAGGGAGCAAATGTGTGAGGTGTAGTAATAGAGAGCGTGTTTGTTCAAGCAGCATATCTAAGCATAATTTACAGATTACTTATTAGGGAACTAAATATAACTGATCAAGGGCCAGAGGCATTAGATTAGATAGTGACATGATGGCCATGGGCGTCCGCAGGACTTTTCCGGGGGTGGGGGGGAGGCATAATTGTAATGACATCCATGCTTGGTCACTTTTTGACAGTGTCATTAAAGGGAAGGGGCATAGTCATTATCACATAAAGCCAGGGTGAATAGTGTTTTCACAACTATGGTGTCAGGAATACATTTGTATTCCTGACACTATAATGTTCCTTTAAGCAAATTAAAGGAACATTTTGGTCACCATAACAACTTCATCTAAATGAAAATGCTATGATGCCAGGAAACCCCTGGGTACTCTCTTTCCTTTAAGGGGTTAAACAGCTCTCAAATGGTTCACCAAAGGCTTCCCCCACCTCCAGATCTCCAGGTCGCTCAGTGGTATTCGGCTTCTGAAACAGAGTGTGAGGAAGTGTAGATTGACATTAGGCATGTGTGCCGCTGATTGGCTAGAGTTGTCAGCTGACGCTCTAAGCCAATCGCTAGTTCCCGGTTCATAAAATGTTTTACTTTTTAATGAATGGGGAGCTACTGATTGGCTTAGAGTGCCAGCTGTACGCTGTAGCCAAGCAGCAGCACCACTACCAAGCGGAACTCTGTGCTTCCTGACACACAGTAAATAAAAGTGAACACATTAACACTGATATTTTTTTTACCTGGGGAGATGAGAAGGTCCAAAGTTTCCCTACCAGGCCCAGATACCAAAGCCTGATGTGATGTCCAGAATAAAGTGGAGGGTTCACTTAATTTTTCCCTTCTGCTCCAATCTCCTTTTCTTCTCCTTCATTTGGCACAGTCTTGTTTTTCTGCTACTTTCTGCTTCTTTTGTGCCCTTCTGCTCCTTTCTCTTTCTGATCCCTTTCTGCTCCTTGCAGACCCTTTCTGCTCCTTCTCCTACTTTACCTTTGTGCTCATTGTGGCCCCATTCTGCACTTTCTGCTCATTGCTGTCCCTTCCTGTTCCTTTCTGCTCTTTCTCCTACCTTTGCACTCCTTTACCTTAGTGCTCCTTCTGCCCTTCCAGCTCCTTGCTACCCTTTTCTGATCCTTCTCCTAGTTTACCTTTGTGCTCCTTCTGTCCCTTCCTGCTCATTGTTGCTCCTTTCTGCTCCTTCCTGCCCCTTTCTGCTCATTGCAGACCATTCCTTTTCCTTGCAGACCCTTCCTCCTTCTTGCTGCCCCTTCCTGCTCCTTGCTGCCCCTTCCTGCTCATTTCTGCTCCTCATCCTACTTTACCTTTGTGCTCATGCTGCCCCTTCCAGCACATTGCTGACCCTTTCTGCTCCTTGATGTCCCTTCCTGCTCATTTCTGTTCCTTCTCCTTTCTGTTTCTTCTCTTACTTTACTTTCCTGCTCCTTACTGACCCTTCCTGTAGGCTGTCTCCCCCATCCCTCACTTACCTGATCTGTAGGCTGCCATCCCATCCCTCACCTACCGGATCTATAGGCTGTCCCCCCCATCCCTCACTTACCTGATCTGTAGGTGGATCCCCCATCTCTACATCATCTGTAGGCTGCCCCTATCTCTCACTTACCTGATCTGTAGGCTGTACCACCCCCCATCCATCACTTACCTGATCTATAGGCTGTCTCCCTCCCCCATCCCTCACTTACCTGATCTGTAGGTCGATACCCCATCTCTAACTTACCTAATCTGTAGGCTGCCCCCATCTCTCACTTACCTGATTTGTAGGCTGTCACTGCAGTCTGGGAGTTGCTGACTACACTCTGTGCTGCTCCCCTGCGGATTCAGTCACGATAGAGAAGCAGGGATAAGATGTAACTTCTTATCTCTGCCTCTCTCCACACACAGCGCCACCTACTGGCCAGTTTATTCTGAATCTCAAAAGAAAAATATCGTCCACAAGCTGAAAATTCCAGGGGGGTCAAGCGCCCCCACTTGCCCTCTTCCCCACTCCTCCCCCCGTGGACACCCATGATGATGGCAGAAGTACAGAAGATATAGGAGGGATGAAAGAAGAACAGGAAAGAGGCAGTTAAATAGGGAAATAGTAGGGATGCCTATGGTCAAAAGGCAAACTGAAGCAGGAAAGCTGCAGAACATAAAGTGATGGGAACACTATAAAGGGACATAAAAATGTGCTGGTGGTACTTGATGTTTAAATGTCTTGATGTTTAAATGTCAAGCATGCACTCATAGTACCAATAAAGGGAGGGTATTGGGACTCACCTGTAACATGTTTAGAAGAAAAGAGCTATAGGTTTCTCATTTTCACCCATAATGAGAACTTTGCAATGGTAAAAATGTTTATTTAAAAAAAAACAAATGCATATTTATTCTAAGTTTGCCATGTTAGACTTGATTTAATAATATTGTTTGGATCAAAATAAGGAATTGAATCTCTGCACAAACAAATCTAATCTCTGCGCTTAATCCCATGTAATAATGTAAAACATTTACTAAAAGCAGCCTTTCAAAAGGTGTGGGCAGCACAGCTAAAAAGTCAAAAGGAGAAAAAAAACTATGCTTAAGACTTGCAAACTTTTTTAATAATGTAAACAATTAAACAACACAAAAATACTAAAAAAAAATCAACATTCATTAAAATCACAATTAAAATAAAATAGATACAATGTGATAAATGTTCAGTACACTATTAGTTATGGCCTTTAAATAATACACAGACTTAGTTCTGGGAGCTCCCATAACACCCACTGTTTGTAAAATCCCCTTAAAACCCCCGTCACCAGACAAAGCGAAGCCAGCAAACTGTACACAATTTTCCAAAAGTGATCAATGCTCCAGCTCATGCTGTGAGATTTTGCAAGCTTTATTAAACTATGGTATAAAGTACTGGAACTATGGGGATATAAATATGCGCTGTGAACTTTTTTATATTTAAATCTCTAATTATCAACATAATGTGCAGTGTAGAAGAAAGAGTGATAGCATAATGGGGAACATTACCATGTCCTATATTGGCATTGAATATATTACTCCTCATTCTTTTGAAACAAATAAAAAATAGATTAAGAGAATTAGTATAATCCACCATTGGCGGAAAAAAAAGCTCAAATGAGAATATATCCTGTTCCAAGGCTGAATTGATAGATGTTTTTTTTTTTTTTTTTAAAAAGGATGTGTACGTTTCCAAACATATAAAGCTGTTCACCGGCACCAGCACTACTGAAATACTTATTGGGCTGCTTATACTATACACAATGAGACAATCATATCCATGACTAGATATCTTGCATGTGCAAATATAGATTATATATGAAACAAGTACAAAAAGGCTGTTCTTGAAGATAATATATTGAAAATGAATTAGCAAATGATATACTTTTTTTTTACAATTTTTATTTGAATGTATGTTTTATTAAATCTTTGTAACTGTAAGAGGGACATTTCATTAACCAGCTTATGTGAGTTGCGTGAGTGGCCCACCCTTTTAGCCCACCCACCAACACCCTGCTTCACCGGACGCTGTGGTGGTTGAGCAATGAAAGCAAAAGATTAGCATAGGTTATGTGTTTTCTTAAAAGCTGCATTCTGTGAGTTTCCCTCCAACACCACCACTACCAAATACATGACACTTGGGAGGTATGAATGTTTTATGTCAATACTGTTCTGTAAAAAGGCCTATCATTTTTTATCAGCCCCAGGTCCAATGTGTATGTATGTGTTTAGCAATATACTAATTATATGCTTCAAATGTAATTGTTTCATAATATTAATTACAATTAATTAATTATTCTTTAGGGCAGATTCCTAGAAGAAAGTGGTCAGCAGGTACTTGCTATAGAGGTCCGTCTAGTATGTGTAATCACAAAACGTCAGACAAGTTTCTCTGATTTGACTATAAATTAATTTTAATATACATAGCTTCTGATGATTGTGTGATAATCACAATGTGATACATGTTTTCTTGTGTATTTTATCTTCCATTGAAGATAGCATTTTGTCCCATTACAACAGGTCAACGATGAGGATTCAAGGATATCAGCTGACCACGCTGGAACCAGGAAAAAGGTTAGAAAAAATCCTCAGAGTGTTTTCTTTCTTTATTTTTATTTATAGAATGTCTAGGAGATTTTATTCATGCCTTAAATATCAAGTATTTTCCAGATTCTATTGTTGGCATCTACAATTACTTTATTATATTTATTACTTATTGTACATACCACTTTTTGAGCCCAACAAACATTGGCATGAGCCATAGACCACCAATTATTGAGGTTCTGAGCTTATGAGCTCTTGATTGAATGTATAATTTATTATATGTAAAAAAAATACATTTTATTTGAATTAATGCGTTTATTAAGCTTGTTACTTGTTATACAACATTGGAATATATGTATTTTCTGCTAGCTTACAATTCTTCAATTTTTCAAGTGTACATGGAAATTATCTAAAATGTGATGTATGTGAAAGAATATTTAATGCGTATATTTTAATGAGGGGCAATTTGTAAAAGATAAAATGCATAGTAAAATGTTTCATTCACTATTAGCCTCTGTCTTTGGCTTTATGTTGGTCATTGTGCTGATTATAATAATCCTACAATTTACAGTATATGAAATGGAAAGAGTCATGATCACACACTGGCTATAGTTCTCTGTTTTACTCATGTTCAGTTTCAAGTTAATCTTGATTTGGCGAGTCGCCTGAATTTCTGAATTCTATATTCCATATAACTAAATCACAAAACAAATTAAACTGGAACTGAACGGCCATTTTGTTTCGTGATTCTGCGTTTCATCCATGACACCAAACAAAAGAGGATATATGGGAAAAAAATACTGATTGATGGTTATGAGACAGTGACTAAATGTTGATTGTATTTACATATCAAGTAAGAAGCGACCTATAGAGGGAAAAAAGGAGAAGCAATGATAAAATGAATTTATAATTTTATATATTACATATATGACTACACAATTTTACTCCTCTTCCTTTTCCTTCCTCTATTGCTTACTTCTTCTCACTTGATCTGTGAACCAAATGGCTCAAAAATGCACCTATCCCTATTCTGGAAAATATATACATTAACAAATATATATTCATAACAAATGCTTGTGCAATATTTGGTGTTATTAAAATATGCCTGACAGTCTATTATAACTCAAATCCTTTATTTTGATCTAAGGGTTTTCCCCACCACATTCACTCTTCTTTTTGCTTTGTTTTACATGTGTATTGTTGTGTTTTTTGTCTTGTTTTTTTTTTTTTTTCTCGGTTTGGATTTGGTGGGACAATATATCTGTGAGACTATCTTGCATATGACAGGTTGTAAAGTATAATAATAGAGATTGTAATATGGCCTTCAATTTATCTATATTTCCTATTTTGCACCACAGAGGCTGCCATTTTATGGCTGGGCTTGTTTTGACTTTATAATATGAGTTAGGCCATGACATAGTTGCCATGATAATTATACACAAATATATATGTTCACCACATGTTTCTTTTGGAACCCTCTCCCCTCTTTATATCCCCATGCCACCATGTATTTTACATAGACTTAACTTGTTACTCATATTATTACACTTGTTACAGGCCTTTTGTGCAAGTATTTGTATATTTTTTTACACTTACTATTTTACACCACTAGAAGTGCACATTCTGATGTCACTAAGTCAGGCAGAAAACAAGAAGAATCTCCAAGCACTCATGGAATTCAGGGCACCGGCAGGTTTGAATCAGAAAGGCAAAGCAACGTTTCAACATGCTTTACCAAGCTCAGGTTTATTGATCTAATTAACCTGCCTGTGACTTGAATGCCTGGAGATTTCTCCTGTTTTCTGTTAGTATTCTGGATTTGCTGGTCCTGCTTCAGTGCACCCGGATTTGAGTGAACTTACTTTTTTTGCTTCACTAAAGTATCTATTTAAATCTTTGTTGTATGTTTATTTCTACATGATTAAGGCTTGAGGCCAAAACGTTGTATTTATTCTTTTGTTCTCTGATCCAGATAAATCTTTTCTTCAATATACCAAATCGTGATGCCTATGGATTGCTACATTTTTTGTTTTCCCAAAATTCATCAAATTCATCCAAACATAAATGCCACATAGACAAACTCCAAATCGAGAGAAACAACTTTGTTCCCCACCATACACAAGTCTATTCTCTGTTGGCTATTACTCTGTTTGGCTGTCATGAAAACTATAGCTTTTAAAAAAAAGTTGTGTCACTTCTTGGATCTTGGCTAAGATTACAACGTTTTTTTGAATCTGGGCTTAAATAATGAAAAGTTGTAATAACTGTATAACTATAATAATTTATTTATTTCTATTGAATTTCCATATTCAATAAGTCAATGCATGGAATCATATTTAGGTTGATTTCATTGGAATCCAATTGACAAACAAAATATGGCAATTTTTAAATGTGTTGTATTTTGGTCCACTTCTGTGGTGTAATGTGAGTGGTTAAGTAGATATACTTACCTGATACCTCCTCCTCCTGCAGTGATGCTTCCATTTAAAGGCCACAAGACCATCCACAGATTTTCTCGTGCATGCACAATAAGATGACATGACCATCTGCTGAGCATTGTGTGAGAAGATACATGTGTACATCAGACAGCTGATGTGAAATAGAAAGATGTGGTGACAGAAGCTGTGCCCACAAAACTCAATCTTACTTGAGGAAAAGTTGTCCCTAATTGTCCCTTTTATATTTTTTAATTATTTTTTAACTTAAAATCTTTCTATGTTTATAAAAAGCTCAAAGTAACAGTGACATTTTAAACCCATATTTTGAATAGACCAAAAGTCACGTCAGCATTAATATGCTCAGTAATGTTCAGTGGGAATTTTCAATGAAGAAAGGAAAGACTTGCAGTTATGTTTTAAAATGTTATGTACATCTGATAAAAGAATTCCTACTGTCTACAACAAAATACAGTCTCTACCATCTACTTTTGCATGGAATGTGGGGCAGACAGACACAAACAGGTTGGGGAGTTCTGAGAAAACCCAGAGCTGGCTTGACAGAGGTTCCAAGTGGACTTCTTCGGATATCTGCTAGTGACCAACTGCAGACAGTGGTGAGGGTCAGCCTTCAATCTTAGATCTTCATAAGAAATCATAGCAATCACATTGCCATTAGCTCTTAGATGTCATTGTGGCATTGTGATATTAGGTCCATTGTATCATTAAGGCAGCAGAACTAGTGTATTTAACTCTTTGAATAATACTGCAGTACTCTTTTGTGTGGTACTGAAAAAAAAGAGAGGGAACTTTTGGGTTAAACCACCCCAAAAGTAACAAGAATCAGGAATCTCCTGGTACCATAACAACCTTATTTTGATGAAGTTGTTTTGGTGTTCATAGTGTTCCTTTAATAGTATTTGCGTTTCATAGTTAAAAGATGCCCATTTATAAATTGTTTGAGTGTAAGTAATATTAAGAATGATCAAGAGGGATTTATTTCTTTATTATTTTAGGTTTAGCACAGACAAATAATAATTTCGAACCCTTTCAACCACTGAACTAAGTCATGTGCCTGCGTGACAGTGATGGAAATCACGACAGAGTCTATTTTAAGTTCTTTCCTGCTATTTTATTGGCATAAATAGGGATTTGTCTTAGATGATTTGACATCAAATGCTTCAAATTATTAACCTTTTCATAACATGGATTTTCAGATACTCAGCAATCAATAGTGTAATTAAAATGGTTCTAGCGTAAGGGAACTACAGCTTCAAATTAATTAAATATATTCTCATTTAATTTACTTACATTGAAACCTGACTTCCAAACTTCGCATTCTAACTAAAAACATCAGAGTGAAAAGTGCCAGATGGTATTACACTCAGCATTTATCCTTTATCCCAATGTTAGAGTGATAAGAGATATCACTCCACAAGGGTTTATTAACTAAAGTAAGCATTTTAAATGAATTAAAAGTGAATATCAAATCAAAGGTCAAAATAGCCGTACTGGGGGCGGAGCCTAACTGCCTAGCGGACTCAAAAAACGACAACTGCCAACCGCAACCTATATCACGCGACCGGGAAGAGGCTGCTGCACCGGACGGTGCCTTCCCAGACTTTATCGCTAACGGAACGAGGTTTGCGGCCTACACGAGGAAGAGACTCGGAGAGATGGCCGCTCTCCGAACTCACCAACCACAGCTGGACACCTCAGGAAGCACTTTCCCCCCCGCCCACTGGACCGACGGGGGTTATCTCGGTTCACACTAGATCACCCCACCTACGGTACAGCCGGCAGACGACTAAGCCTGTGTGTGCCTGCCGTCCAGCGAACCTTTACAAAATGGCGGACACATTCATTATAAGTGACATGCGGCAGTCCAAGCCAAAAGGAAGCGCCACGCTGGATGGTATACTACAGCGCATCGACA
Organism: Pelobates fuscus; assembly: GCF_036172605.1. Classification (NCBI taxonomy): domain Eukaryota; kingdom Metazoa; phylum Chordata; class Amphibia; order Anura; family Pelobatidae; genus Pelobates; species Pelobates fuscus. The sequence goes on along the minus strand of NC_086325.1, from coordinate 80,523,061 downwards.
AACTCTTTACACGATTCTTGGAGAAGCTGGAGGTACATGTGGTAGAAGCTAATGGGGAGAGGAGAAGCAAAGGCCTACAAGCGGAAGAGGGGTTAAGGGGGGCCCCACAGGGTATACAATCCCACCAAACCCCCACCTCAGATACCCATAACCCACCAAGGCAGGAAATCCCCTCGAACCCCCCACTACAGGGACAGAGGACAGGGACTTACATGAAGCGCATGACCACCCTGAGCCCCCTGTACATTACAGTGGACACTGACAATGGCCGTCCTAAAAGCCTTCCCAAGCCGAAGACCATCTGGAGTAAACCTCCTAGGCACCGACCACACCACCGACGAGTAGGCCGCCGCAGGCGGCGGTAGAACATTCAAGCTCCACACGGTGCCCGACAAAGGGACAACCCGGCCTCGCTGAGACACCGAGTTGGTGGATTGATGGTGCAGGCCTTCACAATGACCTGGGGCCGGCAGGCGTCCGCTACATACCCGTATCCTACTGCCCTAAGGGACGCTCTGCTAGCCGTGGGTGCCAACAGACCCCGAAGAGGCATCGGCTGACTTATATCTATTTGCCAAACAGACCGGACAAGACACTCCCAGTTGTAGGCCCTACGCACCCCACTGTGCGGCGGCACGCTTGACAAGCAGTGGGCTCTAACCAAACGGACAAACCTCAACTGTTACCTGATAACTGTAAATCTTAAGCGCACCACAACCACTGCCTAACACACCGGAGACTCAACCCAGTTTGTAAGGACTTCCTAACCGAGTAATGGAACTTAACATTGAGGCCTGCACATACTTACCACAAGCGGTTCCCGAGCCTGATACAGACACGGTGCGGCCTCAGCTCACGTGGTCATCTACACGTTCCCCACTCTCTGGACTTTCCCACGGATGGGTGACTCTCCTTAACTGCTTCAGATGTGCTGCTTTTACATGCTCACCCCGGGACTCAAGAGTCTATTTGCATGTTTTGATTTTAGATTTTTCTCATACTATAAGCATATTGGGTATAACATCGCACAAAAATTGATAGTTGATCACTTGCCTCTATGGAACTAATGCCCATCCAGTTAGGCCATGAGACACATCAGGAAGGGTATTTGTGCCCTAGACAGTGTGCTAGTTTATATGTTACTTAAAATACACGTTCATAGCCTGTACCGTAGGGCTGGAGCACGGATGCAGTAGACTCTCTGCACCTAGACATGTGCATCAGTTCAAAAGTAAAGACAAATAAGTCAATGGGACCTGATGGAATACACCCAAAGCTATTAAAAGAGCTTAGTGGTGTACTAGCAAAACCATTAACAGATTTATTTAACCAATCATTGTTAACAGGAGTAGTCCCAGAAGATTGGAAGTTAGCGAATGTTGTGCCCATTCACAAGAAAGGTAATAGGGAAGAGTCGGGCAACTATAGGCTAGTAAGCCTTACTTCAGTAGCGGGGAAAGTGATGGAAACCATGTTAAAGGATAGGATTGTTGAACATCTAAAAACACATGGATTTCAAGATCAGAGACAACATGGGTTTACTTCAGGGAGATCATGCCAAACTAATCTTATTGATTTTTTTGATTGGGTAACTAAAATTATAGATCAGGGTGGTGCAGTAGACATTGCTTACCTAGATTTCAGTAAGGCTTTTGACACTGTTGCACATAGAAGGCTTATCAATAAACTGCAATCTTTGAGTTTGGATTCCAATATTGTTGAATGGGTAAGGCAGTGGCTGAGTGACAGGCAACAGAGGGTTGTAGTCAATGGAGTATATTCGAAGCTTGGGCTTGTCACCAGTGGGGTACCTCAGGGATCTGTACTTGGACCCATTCTCTTTAATATTTTTATTAGTGATATTGCAGAAGGTCTTGATGGTAAGGTGTGTCTTTTTGCGGATGATACTAAGATATGTAACAGGGTTGATGTTCCAGGAGGCATAAGCCAAATGGCAAATGATTTAGGTAAACTAGAAAAATGGTCAGAGTTGTGGCAACTGACATTTAATGTGGATAAGTGCAAGATAATGCATCTTGGACGTAAAAACCCAAGGGCAGAGTACAGAATATTTGATAGAGTCCTAACCTCAACATCTGAGGAAAGGGATTTAGGGGTGATTATTTCTGAGGACTTAAAGGTAGGCAGACAATGTAATAGAGCAGCAGGAAATGCTAGCAGAATGCTTGGTTGTATAGGGAGAGGTATTAGCAGTAGAAAGAGGGAAGTGCTCATGCCATTGTATAGAACACTGGTGAGACCTCACTTGGAGTACTGTACACAGTACTGGAGACCATATCTTCAGAAGGATATTGATACCTTAGAGAGAGTTCAAAGAAGGGCTACTAAACTGGTTCATGGATTGCAGGATAAAACTTACCAGGAAAGGTTAAAGGATCTTAACATGTATAGCTTGGTGGAAAGACGAGACAGGGGGGATATGATAGAAACATTTAAATACATAAAGGGAATCAACACAGTAAAGGAGGAGACTATATTTAAAAGAAGAAAAACTACCACAACAAGAGGACATAGTCTTAAATTAGAGGGACAAAGGTTTAAAAATAATATCAGGAAGTATTAGTTTCCTGAGAGGGTAGTGGATGCATGGAATAGCCTTCCTGCTGAAGTGGTAGAGGTTAACACAGTAAAGGAGTTTAAGCATGCGTGGGATAGGCATAAGGCTATCCTAACTATAAGATAATGCCAGGGACTAATGAAAGTATTTAGAAAACTGGGCAGACTAGATGGGCCGAATGGTTCTTATCTGCCGTCACATTCTATGTTTCTATGTTTCTATCAGGGCTACTAGGTAGCCTACCTTATAATGTTATCTCCATATATAACGAGAGGCTGACCCACGCCTGAGTTTAAGCAATAAAAATGCCTAGTGTATAAGATGTTTTGTTATACCCACCTCCCGTTAAATACACAATTGAGACTACACAGCACTAGCTATAATGGAAAGATCACATTCGATTCTCTATGCCACTTTTCAGCTTGTTTATAAATTGTACTTGTTACATGACATACCAAAAACAAAAAATGAGGCATCAATATTCTGGAAATGTAAACAACATTGGTTTTCGTTGTACTGACCCTATTCTGTATACTACTCATGCATTTCCCTCTCTTTATTTTGTACCCATCACTTTTGCCTTTATAAAAGAAAGATTGACAAAAAAAAAATAGCCGTACTGGAAAAAAATCTCAGTCAGCTGTGCTTTCAATTCTGTTACTCTTTGAATTATTAATGAATTTAATTTATTAGTTAGTTATTAAATAACTGTTTTTTTCCAAACGTACTGATAATGTGTTTTTATCATCTGTATTTGAATTCGAAGACATGTAAAATATATTTATAGAAATTTTACTAAACACTCATATCTAGTGATGGAAAACTGGTTAATATACTTGGTCAACAATTTCAATTACATTTTTAAATTTAAAGGAAGCAAAATATGAACATAGAATAGAAAGAATATTAACTCACCAGAAATAAAAGTTGAATGGTACCAACCTTATGAGTCAATCAGGAATTTACTGCTTAATAAAATAGGAGGATACTGGCATCCAGAACAGATATACTCCACACATGTTTAATTTTTAAGTACAGAATTATAGTTCTTATAATTTGGATTTTATTTAAGAAAATAAGGTATCTGATAAGAACAGCACAGCAATCCTCATTTCTCAGCCTTGCGGCAAAGAGTCAATTCAAATTACCACTCTTTTCCAAGCTCCAGGAATTATTTCCATCACCGTTAAATAATAAGCTAGGATGGTGAATTAAAATCAGCTTAAGAAGTTAAAATACAATTCCACCTAACTAAGCAGGATTTCATATTTTTCACTATGTAATTGCTTTATGTTTGAAACAGAGGCAAAGAAATTAGAAATTAGGTTATTAATATAAGGCAGACAAGACTGTGTCTATTAAAGAATATTTATTAAAAATGTTTCTATGAAATGTTTGAGACTAACCTTTAGAGATCGTGATAGTATTAATTTTCCCAGATCTGAAATGTTTTCCTGGATAATTATCACAACAGCCTACAGGCAGAGTTACCTTAGATACAACAGCAATTTGAAGTATAGCAGGTATAATTACATAAATATGTGAAAGCCACCATATTTCTATAGATTGCTCTTCAAGGATGTCTAAAAATTCCCAGTGTAAACATTTTATCCATTTAAAAATTGTTTGAAAACTTACCTTAGATTCTCAGCTGACACTCTCAGTCTATGAGCCAGACATGCAGCTAATGAGCTAATAGAAGCTCCTTGCAGGACCTTCTGTTTGAAAAGAAGGTAGGGTATATTCTTACCCTATTTTTATAAAGCTATCTATCTGGTTCTTTACCATGTTTTCTATTTTTCAAAAAGTAAACCTTCCGTTCTATCCACCACCGTGAACAAACTCGATCTACAATGATTCTTTACTTTCTTCACTTCTTGTTAACTCCAGTGCAATCTTATCACACATTTGCTTTTCCTCCCGCTCCAATCTTCAACATTCAAAATATACATTTAAGTCTCATTCCTATCTTGTCACTCTCTTTCTTTAAGAAGCTTTGGATGTGTCCCCTGGACCTCTGCTGCCCACTCTACCCACAGTTCCATCAGGATAACTAAGAAAATCTTAAATATACCCTGTCTTTCTAATACATTCCATTAATTTTTGTTGTACCCTGTGGAATGCATGTTTAGTCTGTAACACTATGAAATCAATAACTCTAATATTATTATTTTCATTTATTAAGCAACAACAAATTCTGCAGTGCTGTACAATGGATGGACTAACAGACAAGTATTTTTAACCAGATGAGTTGTAAGCAAAGGAACATAGAGGGATGAGCACGCTGCTCAAATGAGGATACATGCTAGAGGGAGAGGGGTATGGTGACACAAAAGGCAAGGTCGGGTTGAAGAGTAGATTGCTATAATGGAAACAAAAGTTAGATACTCACTATAATAAAATGAAACAGTCAACAGTAACCCAAGTAAGGATTCCCAAGTCTTTCTACAGAATAAAATAGTGGAAAAAACACAAAATGGGATAACAGCGCCTATTGAGTACTAGATTAAGAAAATTTGACAACCCTTTGGTGCAATCTGTGAGATTAGACAATTGTTTTATGTGTGTATTCTACTCTCATATACTACACCAAAGGGCTGTCAAGTTATCTTTGTCCAGTACTTCAATAAGAGCAGTTATCCCATTTTAGGTTGCTAAAATAATTTTCGCTGAGGGCTTAGGGCATCTTTCATTTTTATTTTGGATGACAGTTGCAGAAGAGAAAGCAAGGTGCTGGTAGGGAAAGCTATTAACAGTTTGATTGATATGCTGTAATTAACCAATTAACCAATCTAATTAACCAATCTAACAACTCTAAATATCTATCTATTTATCTATCTATCTGTCTGTCGAGCTATGTATTTATCTCATCCTCCTTTGCCTATATCTTTGAACTGTTGTTATATTCTGTCAAATTACTTGTTGTAATATACCAATTCTATAATTGTAAAGCACCGCACAATACTTTGGTGGATAATAATACTAATAATTATAATAATAATAATTGTCAAACTGTTCAACAATTTACTTACACTGGTCAAGCACCAGGGACCTCTAGCACCATAGCCACTATAGTAGCTGTAGTGGGCATAGTGTGTGGAATGTTCCACTATCTAACCGTAACCGTAATCCATTGCACAAAATGTGTGGGTTCCTAGAGTGTCCCATTAATTCTGTCTTCATATTTATGCATCATTTTCTTGAGCATTTTAATTTAGTGAATCCTTATGTATATAATGCCTTATCAAAATGAAAATATGCATTATTATTTTTAAAGTTTTTAAAGTTACTTTGATGTCTTTTTTTCCCCTATAAATTAATTCCTTTTATATTTATCATTATTTACAGAAAATTATTGGTCAGTTCAGTGCATTTTTTATCATCTTTAACCACTACAACACTAGCTTTACCATAGGTGGCATGGTATTGTATGCTTATCACACACAATGTACCATTTTAGATCTTTTTAATTAGTTTTTATTCCTAGTAGTGTTTCTCAAAGACTTAACAGAAAAAGAGTTTCCGCCATGATACTTTAAATCTGCTCTTCTTTATGCTCTCAATTTATAAAATGCTGCTCACAGGAAAGGAAACTATAATTAGTTTATATAATTTAATCTTCTTTCATAAAATATAGCCTTTAAAGTGACTAAGACACCTGCAGTTGTCTATACAAAAATTGCTTGAAAAATAAATGGTACTACATTCATCAAACCAAGCTAGAGTAAATTTGGCTCTAAATATCATGTGAAGATCTGATACATTTTGGTGTTGAGGTGGCGAATAAGAAATTGCATCACAATGTTAAACCCTTGTTGATAATTAGTCGTCAAAAATTAAAAAGGCTGCTTTCACAATGGTGATTTGCCACAGAAAATTAATCACCACCCAACATTCTACTGAACATATAATAGAAAATGGATGCTTGCACAACCCGATGATTCTAAAAACATTTGTGACATCAGAAAATTGGAGCATAGAAAAAAAAATGCAATGACACTCATCAATCATTTGTCAATAGATCCAGATTCATATATGTAATTACTAAAGAGAAAACAAAAAAATCCCAAAACCTTTCACTCACAGAGGTTCAAATAACTATCTTTATAAAACTATCAGTTTCAGGAGCACACATGATTCAAGGGTAATCATTAGCATCAGCATCCTGAATGGTTGGTGATTCATTAAGAATGTTTGAAAAACACTATTCTCAAGTCATGTCAGGGAACCATAACTTAATCTCAATGAATTTCCTATGGAACCTGGAGATCATGGATACTATCTTCCTTAAGGAGTTAAACATTTATGAATTGTTTAACCCCAAAGTTTTCAGATGGCACCCATCAGCAACACCCCTCGCTGTCCTCATTGATCCTTTACTATAATGCAGAAGTCTTTGAATGAGTGCCATACATAAATGTTGAAAGCAATGTGGCCCATGCACTCAAGGTACAAAAAGGTAGCAGATTTATTTGGAATGTCAGAACATAAACGGCAACATTTCAACCTCCAACTAGGTCTTTATCAGCTTAATAAAAATCTCATTAGAGGCTGAAACATTGCTGTTTATGTTCTGACTCTCCAAATGTATCTGCTACCTTCTTGTACCTTGAGTGCATTGATCACATTGTTTCTACATTTATATATGGGGTTTGCCAGCCTCAGGTCCAGCTGTGCACCTGGTTTCATTTGTTAGATGAGTGTGGATTCTTACCTTCCTCATTACAACTTGGAATAAGTACCAGTGATATGCTGAGATGATCAGCTGACACTATAAAGCATATCACTAACTACATAAGAAAGGTAAGTACCTAAGTTTAGGCTGAACAGCAAATCCGATGATGGACTTACTGTTCATTTGAGGGACAATCTGATAATGTCCCTGATAGCAGGACACCAGAAAACAAACCCTGCAGGATTTCCTAATACTCATAAAATCCACAAAAAAGGATTTATTTAAAAACCTAATACTAACATTAAAATGAAAACAAATAACAAAATAAAGAAATATTGAATAGAATTAAATTTTTGGTATCTGATAGACTATATATAGATAACGGAATTCAAATGTCTTATTATCACGAATCACATAATTAGCTGTTTTCATATCACAGTTAATTTTCAACAGTCACCTAGAGACAAAAAGAAAAATTGAAAAAATAAAAACTGTTTATGTTTAAAGCAGTGTTTTTCCATAATTAGATTAATAGATTAGATAGAGGGGTCATCATAATGAGATGGGTCAGGATAAAAAACAACATTTTTAGAGAAATAAGTTTATCATATTAGTTGAAAATAGGTGTTTTGTGTTAAACTAATTATATGCCTGGAAGTGGTATATTTTGTAACATTCCATTATGATTAATGGAGGTGGTGCAGAGATCCTAGAGCCAAAAAGGTGAACTTTGTTATTACAATACTTCAGTGATAAGGACACATTAAAAGTAATAATGCACTTGCCTAAAAAACAATATTAGTCTGCTAGTAAAACAGATCTAAAAAAAGTTTAGAAATGTATAATTTCGCAGTGTTTCTGACTATGGGAACATTTATACCCATATTGTACTGTTTGTAGCGTCTGGTAGGATTGTTTATTTTAAGTTAATCCATGTGCATGCTTGATAACTGTGGAAAAGTCTTACAGGCTCCACATTTTTATAAATATGGCCCCAACATTTATAAAAGCCTGATTTGGCTACCTCTAAATGTGCAAAGATGATGAGAAACCTAAAATACTGGACCAGCCAATGATGAAGCAAAATTCCTCACTAAGGGGCTGGATTGCAATGAAACAAACAAACCAGGTCTAAAAAACTCCACTCATATTCTAACAGCACCATAGCTTCTACAATAAGATGTACTGGTGATAATTCTTAGGTGTCGTGTTTTGTTAATTCGAGTAACTGATGTTGTAAATCATGTTGGCTTTTGCTCCTGTACAATCAAGAGGTAGAAAAAAAGATGACGAAGAAGTAGAGTTCCACAAGTATCACAATGTAGGGTGAAGGAAAAAAATTGTTTATTGGAGATCAAAAGAGGACAAAAAAAGATACCATGTTTCAGCCTAGAGGCATTAGTCATGATAGAGGCCTCTCGACTGAAACGTTATATATTTTGTTGTCCTTTTTTTGATCTCCAATAAATCATTTTTTACCTTCACCCTACATTGTGACGCCTGTGGAACTCCAGCTCTTGTTGTTCCTGGTGGGCTGCGGACCCCCTCCACAGAGCTCCTATGTAAACTTACGTGTGGGCAGCACTCCTTTGACTATATGTGGAAAAAAGATGATTGATGGTTAGGACAGCTGCTAAATATTGATTTTATTCATAGATCAAGTGACAACTGACCAACAGAGTGAAAGAGGGAGACACTGTAAAACAAGTTATAAGTTCAAGCAGGATTCTTTCAGACACTTTGACTACAGTTATGAAGGTGACAGACCAATACTATGTGTTTTACCCTTGCTGTCCCTATGTGGAAATGGGAAATAGCCTGGGTCAGTGAATCTAGTGTGAAACAAGGTTTAGCTTGAGTGGGTACTTGAGCATAGGTATGTGAAACAACTTTGAGTGGGAGATAAGAAATTGTAATTTTGCCATTGATATAGTGGAGGGATCTGAGTGTCATATCCCTATCATGTCTATTGTTTTAACCAGGCAAATAAAAACACTGCCATTCTGCAGGACTGGCAATGTTTACATTAGAAGGTTTAATGCTTCTTGTGGTTGTCACTCTGACAGCCCCAGAGCCCCTTTCGTTGAAAGTCAATTTAAACTTGGCTTTTAATCAGATGTTCTCATAACCTCAGATGGTGTCCTGGTCTCCTATCGGAAAGTATTAGATTGCATGATGTCATCAAGATTGATGATCTCAGCCTAGGTGGCATGGTGACCACAGAGAGATCAATGCGTTGTTGGAGAAAAGGTAAGTAAACTACCATTTTAACTTTTGTATGGGGGGAGGTTGAGCAAGGCAGTCACCTAAATGTTCACTAGGATACTATAGTGTTAGGAATACACTTTTATACTCCTAATGATATAGTGTTCCTTTAAGTGTTAACATAAATAAAATCTCCATGAATCAACCAAGTGCTTGTATACAGGCTAATGTATACAGGCTAATACAGGCGACAGCTTTCACTGCCAAATGTTAGGCAAAGGATGGGGGCTAATGTTGCTCACCAATAAAGCAAAGTTTGGGATCACTTTTAGTGGTAGTGGTAGTAACAACTGCCTAGTACTTTCTTGTTCTGCTTCTTCCCCCATTAATACAAACTTGAGGTATCATTGCAGATGCTATTTCATCCCAGCACTAGTGGGGAGTAAAACCACTGACTATAAAGGAGAGAAAGTTACAAAAAACCTCAAGACCGTAACAGAATATGAAATAAAGGATCAGATTTCATGCTGCAGTAAAAAATTAGTATTTATATTAATTTGTCCTTGTGTGCTGCAGTATGTGGGGAGAATTACTAGACCATTGCAGAAAAGAATAGTGGAACATGTATATAATAGAAGAAAAGGATTAAGTAATCTTTTCCGTATTTAAATATTGGAGTTAGACATTTAGATGATCTGCCTCTTAATTGGAGTTACAATTTAGGAAAATAAATAAAAGTGTTTTCTTTTTAATTTTTATGTTTGTTATTATTCCAATTATTATTTTTCTTCTTATGTTTTAGTTTCAATAGTAGTGATTTCTTAAGGTTCTGGTTAGACTTTTAGTCGATCTGCCCCAGGATCATTAATTAAAAACTTTTTTTAGGGATATTTTTTTAATTTTTTAATTTTGAAAAGTAAAATATTTGCTCAGGGGATTACAACAATACTACATTTTAAGAAAAAGTTAACATTACATATAAAATTGGATACTCTTGTTTATGATTATTGTGCTCTGCTTGATTTTTAAATTTTTTAAAATTTTTTTATATTCTTTTCCTGTCTGTGTTTTCTTATGTTCTTATAAACTTTGTAATACATTTTGTTTCATACATAGAAGGTAACTATATGTTGTTTTTAATTGATATGATATTAAGCGAGGTCACACATGTGAATAGGATATGAATTGGGACTATGATAAATTGATTGGAAACATTTTAAGCATCTAATAGAAGGACTCCTGAAACAGAGGATATATGTGCCGTATACACTTGATAAAGCTCCAGAAGGAGGGGTGAAATGCACGTTGCAACCTGGAACGTACACAGGAACGGTAGGAGAAAGATTATACAACCAACTCCGGAGTTTGGTTTATTGTGGACAGATGATTGAGATCTGAAAATAATAACTTTAGTGTGTTTTGGAAATTTAAGTGGTGATATGTAAATGCCAACTTTGTGCACACAAATTGTCTGTTTTTAATAATTAAATATATGCAAGTTTTCTTTGGGTGTATATCTACTAAATAGTCAGGAGGTTTTGGGAAGGGGGCAGTGGAATGTCCCTTTTACTCTGTGGTGCACACATTTAAACACACTGTGCACTGTGTGTAGTGTAGTCAAATACAGTAACATAACAGAAATATTAACTCCACCAAGCAGCAACCTATATTTCAACACAAACCTGAAGCAGATGTTGCGCTTTTTAGAAAGGGGGAGCAAAAGCAGCAGCAGTACCTTTCTGAACTGCTACCATCCTCAAGCAGAGCAGTGAAGATTTTGAGGATAGAACCAGTTATTGACAAAGGCAGGTTGCAGAGAGTCAGATGAACTTGTCGTAATCCCAGGAAACTGTCCACCAGCCCAGAAAGCAATTGAAACAAGAGTTGTGCTTCAGAAATCATCAAAGTTGATCTGTCTGAACATTCTTTGTCTTTACTCGGATGAGGAGAAATGTGTGTGACCTGCTTTCTATCTGATTGCCTAGTTGGTTAATCCTGTTTTTCACTTTGATACTTGAGACATCATTATCTACTAGCTGAGATACAACTGACTACTCACCTCTTCCTTCAAAGGTGAACTTAAATTTGTAAAAGTATTTGAAAATCTGGCGTTGAATAAACATACTTTAAATTGCATTTCTCCTGCTGCTGCTGCTGCTGGAGAAATGCAAACACCTTTCATTGTAGTTGTTTTGGCTTGCCTGGACAAGTCTTGTGGTGTGACTCTGCATGTTACCTCTGTAGACAAATTTTGTAGATAATGATAGGACAAAGTTTTTTTTATTACGCTGAAGGACTGTCACTTCTGATATAGATTAGATGTTTGGGAAAGCTTTGTTGCCCTTGTGGTTTTAGAGATGAGTGGGTCATGAACTACCCACAAACCTCTTACTTACTTTTTCGAAAAGTCCCCTTTTTTCAAATCTTGCAGCTGCTGCTGTCCACCTTTTTCCAAATTCCTTTAATTGGAGTGTTTTCACCCTGCCTAGCTGAGTATTGCAGTGACGCTACCACAGACTACAGTGAGAGAAAAAAGTATTTCATCCCCTGCCGATTTTTAGCATTTGTCCACTGACAAAGAAATGATCAGTCTATAATTTTAATGGTAGGTGTATTTTAACAGTGAGAGACAGAATAACAACAACAACAACAAAAATCCAGAAAAACGCATGTCAGAAAAGTTATTAATTGATTTGCATGTCAATGAGTGAAATAAGTATTTGATCCCCTATCAATCAGCAAGATTTATTGTTCCTAGGTGTCTTTTATACAGGTAACAAGCTCTTAAAGGGAGTTCTCCTAATCTCAGCTCGTTACCTATATAAAAGACACCTGTCCACAGAAGCAGTCAATCAGATTCCAAACACTCCACCATGGAGAACAGAGAGCTGTCCAAGGATGTCAGAGACAAGATTGTAGACCTACACAAGGCTGTAATGGGCTACAAGACCATCTCCAAGCAGCTTGGTGAGAAGTTGGTGCGATTGGAAGAAACACAAAATAACTGTCAGTCTCCTTCGGTCTGGTGCTAACTACAAGATCTCACCTCAAGGAGTTTTAATGATCATGAGACTCATGAGATTGTGAGGAGGCAGCCAAGAACTACACAGGAGGATCTTGTTAATGAGCTCAGGCAGCTGGGACCATATTCACCAAGAAAACAATTGGTAACACACTACACCGTGAAGGACTGAAATCCTGCAGTGCCCCTGCTCAAGAAAGCACATGTGCAGACCTGTCTGAAGTTTGCCAATAAACATCTGAATGATTCAGAGGAGAACTGGGTGAGGGTCTTGTGGTCAGATGAGACCAAAATTGAGGTCTTTGGCATCAACTCAACTTGCCTGGAGGAGGAGGAATGCTGCAATTGACCCCAAGAACACCACCGTCAAACATGGAGGTGGAAACATGCTTTGGAGGTGTTTTTCTGCTAAGGGTACAGGACAACTGCACTGCATCAAAGGGATGATGGATGGGGCCATGTACTGTCAAATCTTGGGTGAGAACCTCCTTCCCTCAGCCAGGGCATTGAAAATGGGTTGTGGATGGGTAGACCAGCATGACAATGACCCAAAACACATAGCGAAGGCGACAAAGGAGTGGCTCAAGAAGAAGCACATTAAGGTCCTAGAGTGGCATAGCCAGTCTCCAGACCTTAATCCCATAGAAAATCTGTGGAGGGAGTTGAAGGTTCGAGTTGCCAAATGTCAGCCTCGGAATCTTAATGACTTGGAGACGATCTGCAAAGAGGAGTGGGACAAAATCCCTCCTGAGATGTGTGTGTACCTGGTGGCCAACTACAAGAAACGTCTGACCTCTGTGATTGACAACAACGGTTTTGCCACCAAGTACTAAGTCGAAGGGGTCAAATACTTATTTCACTCATTGATATGCAAATCAATTTACAACTTTTTTGACATGCGTTTTTCTTGATTTTTTGTTATTCTGTCTCTCAATGTTAAAATACACCTACTATTAAAATTATAGACTGATTATTTTTTTTGTCAGTGAGCAAACGTTCAAAATCAACAGGGGAACAAATAAGTTTTCCCCTCACTGTAGATGTGTGTGTGGGCTTTGTTTTGTTCTACTTCATGTGAAGAAGTCATTCAATTGTCCTTTATTTTGAACCTTATTAGATTCACTAGGTAAGGTATATTAATGACCATGTATTGTGTAAAGAAACAAAACTTTTTTCAACAAAAATAGGTGTTTGTGTTGCAAAATAGGTTATTGCTCGTGGATTTACTGCTTTAACTGCATTGTGTTAAAACTTAAAAAAGCTGCACAATCAGAAGCTAGCCTCAAACTAGGATCAATGACTCAGGCTAGACAATGAGATTTTTTTTCCAAACAGTTAACTTAAACAAAACTTTCAACTGCATATTGGAATGTTCCTAGTCTCATACTAGGAATTTCCTGATCTGTGCTAGGCAAGTAGATTGTTTTTCCATAGTTCTCAAAATAATGACTTTCTTTCCTACAAACAAAAATATATTAAAAAAAGTTAATAAAAAAAAACAACGTACTTTAACAACATTATAATTGGTAAAATAGTCTCACACTAGAATCAATGAAAAAGTTCCTGACAAGTGGTGATCTTTTCTCTCCCACTCAGTTATGTTTTAATGCTTCTGGCAGCACAGGTTGCTAGATACAGCATAAATCTAAACTTAGTCTCGCACTAGAATCAGTTTGGCCCAGTGAATCTAACACTCAAACACAGGTATAGCAAGAGTAAACACAAAGAATCAAAGCTGGTTTGTCTCCCTCAAGTCTCCATTTATTTATCACTTTGCTTAATCTGTGAATAAAATCATTAACTGGCTGTTTCCTAACCATAAGTTGTCTTTTTTTTTTTTGCTAACTTTATTGGACAGGAAGTGGACCCATAATTGGTCAGACCTCTTGTGTATCATGGACAGCCAACCTTTTTATCTCCCCTCACCAAAAACAGAGACAAACAAAAGAAAAAAAAGCCATTCCATCCACTTTTTTTTTCTGGTGTCAGGAATGGCAGTCCAATTCTTGAATGAAAACGATCATGTTAGGACTTGTGCAAGTTTGTTCTATCGATATACCGTATCGTGGTGGCTCAGAAATCAAAATTTCTTCTAATCCCCTAATCGTCCCAAACTCAGTCAAATTGAAATTTGGTGTGAAACGAATATGGAATGTTTTATAATTAGCTAAACCTTTAAAATACATGTAAAAGAAAATAGAGCATAATTTGAAAAAAAAAAAGGTTAACACGGGTTATAAATGATTTATAATGTTTTTCTCAGTAGCGCATTTTCCATTTTAGGGATTAACATTCAATTTACAAAATATCACAATGTGGTGAACTGAAAATTTGAGCTGCAAAGCTTAGGCAAAAGTATAGATTTTCTCTGTAACTTTGTTCATATCCAAGCTAGTCTATTTTAGCTTATATTTTGCAATTCAATTTTTACACTACAATTACACTACACTACAATTTGATGTTTAGCGGATTAACCCCCAAATAAATTCCCTTTCTTTCAACTGTTTTGTATTAATCAGAAGAATTTATGGTGGAGCTAAATCCCTTGACCAGTCTGCATTCCCATCCATTTGGCACCGAAATGGTTAAATCAACATTTTCATTCTTTTCTTTGAATGTGGGAACTGAAACAGATAATATTTTTATTTCATTTGTGTGTTAAAATCAGTCCCCTTGGCAGCCGCAGTAGCAAAGTTACATGGTGTTTCCTCCCCGCACAGAATATGTCTTTTAATGTGATTTTTTTTCATCTTCTATATTTTTTATTATATTTTATCATTGCCCATTGTGAACCTCCCACAGATACCATAATCCTATTTTGACAGCAGTGTGTATCTTTCTAAGTTTCATTTGTTACGTTCATTGTATTCTCTTGGCCAATTGTGTTGGGGGAGGGGGTTGATGATAGTTCTAGTGTGAGCTGTTATTTTATCTGTTTTTTATGACCTTATAATAGCTGTAATGTACTAATATAAAAGAAATTGCTAAAAAGGTTGGCAAGAAATTGTATAAGAATGCCGTAGAGCACAGCTATTTCAGAGGTTGAATTGGTACTAACTTTTTATTTCTGATTTCTGCTTTGGAAATTGAATACATAAGACTGTAACAAACTTCTTTTCCTGGGATCTTCTTATAGGCAGCTTTAATTGCCCGAGGCTTGGCCTGTGGGATTGCAAGACCTTGGCACCTCTTGCCTCTTCTCTATGTGCTACCCAAGCATGCAGTCTGAAATCTAATTTTTAAAGTAGTTTTAGCTATAATGTGCCAGTGGGCAACTCTGATCAAGAATTCTGCCTGAAATAATCCAAGTCAAGGTCAGCCTTGCAATTATATAGAATAGAATTGTTGAAATCAAAACTATGATCATTTTAATATGAAGACTTATAAGAATGTGCATAGAGATATTCATAAATGTTTGAATGCATGATGCCTAGTCTTTTCATATAAATACATGTTTTAGAGATCATTTATCACCTATACAGTTTTAAGGTATTGTTAAGCACCAAATTATGTATACATTTTACTATTAGAAAATGTGATTAAATCCCAAACATCTTATTCTGCAAATAAAGTATAGACAGATCAAGTAGAGGCACTACTAGTTTGCAAAAATAACTGTGGCTTCAGCTCAAAGCAATAAAAAAGAGCAGTGTTGTAGAATCGGGTTTTAAAACAGTGACTATGCCTCCAGTCCAGAGATGAGCAAACTCCAAAAAGTGATAATAAACAAAGAAATAAGTCTGGACACAGGTCTGAAATCCATGCAGAGTTAATGGATGAAGAGCGGCAACGTTTCGACTCCTGATAGTGTCTTTATCAAGGTTAATAAAGTCTCTGTTGAGAGCCAAAATATTGCTGCTCATCATCTATTAAATCTGCCTGGATTTTAGACCCATGCCGAGTCGTTTTTCTTTGTTTGTTATCAACTTAAAACAATGACCCAACCTCTAAAGCTCCATAGATTATATGATGTAAATATTGTATGTATAAAGCAATCCTACTTGGCGCCATCATTCCATTCAATGATAAACTGTTCATAATGGTTAACACTAGACGAGAGTTACCAGAAGACCATCCATCACTTCTGTGTTGCAAGGACTATGGAGGAAGCATTCACCTGAGTTTCAATGGGTGCAGGGATTTCCTGTAAGTCTCATGTGACTGTATCACACTCTTCCACTTCTGGTGTAATTTGCTATGGCTAAGGGTGGGCAGGAAACATCATTCAGTGTTAAACTACATAAAAATCAACAGTGAACTTTAGCCACTATGAGCAATTCAATGAGATGAAATAATTATAGTGCCTAAAGCATCTGTTTAACTCTTTCAGTGCTAAGGTATATGCATGGTCGGAATAATCCTAACCAGCTTCCATGATTTAACACAAACAAATAGTATTCTGTAGTAGTTAACTCTACACACCTGTGAGGTATCTCTTAACCTACACTTTAAAACATATATAACACAAAAGCATAAGGTGGAACTAATAATACTTCTGATAGATGGCAGGAATGGCACTTTTTCTGTATTCCTGCCATCCATCGTTTTTTGGGAGGTTATTGGATCACCCTTATATCATCTCAAGTTGGGCTTGGATCTCCCAGAATGGATCCTAAGGAGATTCACACTAGAGCCAGGTTCTGTATATGGCTCTATTCTTGTGAGTGTGCTTTATTGAGATCCTGCTATTGTAAGGATAATTTGCACTATTGTATACTCCTCTTTTTCTGTTTCAGCATTGTTGTGTTATGTTCACCTTATGTTTTTGTGTTATATAAGCTTCCATGACTTTACCTGAGTGTGGCTCATGCTCAGTTCCAATGTAAACATTTTTTTTCCCTAAATATCCCCAGCACTGAAATGGAATAAGTGAGGGTTGAACTACAAATCCTGTTCAAATTAGCCCTGCCTGTTAAAGTACAATAGGCAGAACATTTTATTCAAACATTGTTATATTTCAGTGGAAAAAAAATAGGACCCCCTTACCCCAAATTTTAATTGTACTTTGGAGACTTGGTGATCTAGTGGCTGGGTCTAGGTTATGTTACCAGAGGAATATTATTCCCTTCATTGCCAAAGTACAGAAAAGTAAAAGTTTGACAAGCAAAGATGCAGGGTTAATTACTAAACTATGAATTGTCACACATTCAATCTGAATGCTTTTGGAAACATTCTGCAGCTCAGTCATAGTCTCAACAATTTTACCATTTGGATTTAATTTGCAAAAATTCTGAATTTGTAAATAATTTTCTTTTACTAGAGGCTCTTCGAATGTAGCTATGATAAGCATGGTCTTCTGATGGTTTCTGTGTATAAGACATTTCTCACAATGAGTGTCCCATAGTATGTAATAGAGTTCTGTAAAGGTCAAGACAGGTAGTGAGTATCATCCATATAGGGCTATTCACTAAAGTGAGAATTCTAATTAAATTTCAAATGTAAAGGGTTACTCCAACATCCATGATCTGTCCTGCTTTTGAAATGATCATGGAGGAAGCCATCTGTATGGGCAGAATTTCAGCTTGAAACACTGTAAATCTAGAGATATCTATATTTTTGTGCCAGTCTATTCCAGACTGCCAAAACCTAGATTTTGTGCAAAATGTATGTTTGACATCAGTGCACATTGCACGATAGCTACAGACGTCTCTGCCTGCAAGAGGAAGCTTATGTCTCCCCTCCCTCCTTCACTGCGTACATCTTGCCTTTCCATACCCTCTGTTAATTTTATATTTTTGTGTTTAAGATCCCTTCCTCTTTGCCTCCCTCCCCACTCTATCCCTCCCTTTGCCAATTCAGAGTTTGAGCATGCTCTCTGAGACAGTTAAATCCTCTTGTCAAAGACTTATGTATCTCCTCTATTAGAAGCCTTTGATTGAACCTCGTGACGGCTGCCATGATATTAGACATTAGCACACTGAGCAGAGCTGGGAGCATCATGTAACTTATTGCTTATTTTATCAGTTTATTCTAGCATTTGGGGAGGCTAAAGAATAATGGCCAGTATTATTCATTTAAAAAAAAAGAAAAGAGTTAGAATAACCCTTTAAGATCAAAGTAGCTGAACTGGACGCATGGTTGACTTAGAGGATTTTTCCAGTTTGGCTATTTTGTCTATACATTTGAAATTCACTTTACATTCACTTCGAACAAACAGAAGCAGCAGCAAACAGGCTCCAGGAAGCACTATTAATGTCATGTTGTTTACTTCAATGCAGCAGAAGTGACCACAATCTTGTCAGTTAGGCAGAGTTAAATAGACTGAACAGCTACCAAGTGCAAATATTAAATAAACTGGCTACAGTTGACAAAGATCAAGCACAGCAGTTGGGAAAGGCAAGCTGGTGTTAAATCCATAAGAACTGGTGAACTGTCAATCATTCAAACAGCAAAATATAAGCATCAACAGTCAGTTTCAAAATATCTGTTTATTACAATAGTTACAAACATTTGACATAGAAAATAATGTTTTTAGTTGATCTTTGTCTGTCTATCCATTGCGATCTAATAAAACACCATGATGGCAGGATGATGGTGGAATCTTTGAGTCCTGTCTTTGTATACTATTTTTAGAATCTATGCTCCTCAAGATTTATTTATATCATAGCACAAGAAATGCAATTATTTTGTGGATAGCATTTTCCCTTTTCTAGGTGAAGTCATGCCTTTGTCTTTTATTATCTTTATGATAATACTTTAGCACTTCAAAGATTTACAGCAAACGTTCAATCTGCATTTAAAAATGGAAGCGTCAGTTCTCTTGAAATTCACAAACTAGGTAAAACATTAAAAATAACCTATAAGTTGGGTCACTCTTTTTTCACAAGATGCTCTGTTTTCTTTTAAATTTATATTAAATATTTAGCAAAAGACATCATAATCCAGTTCAGACAAAGGAAAACCACTGCAAACATTACAAACATAGAGGTGAAATAGAAACATTGTTTGATTCCTCTTCTCTTATCTCCATGCAAAGGACAGAACTTATAGCAATGAGTGACAGGGAGATGTAGGTGTCCAGTTACAGGAAAAAGAGTTGTGGATTTATTCATTTTATTTTGTTTTTCATACCGCTCAAATACACATTTGTTAGATATATTAATATGTAAATATAGTATTAAAATCCAGTCTGCTCATTAAGCCCAACACTGGTTACCATAATAACTATAATATTATCCCGGGGAATGTGTCCACAAAAATAATAGATTTGTATTGGTTTTTGTTCTACAGTAATCTTCTTTAAGTATGTTTTGCAGTCATTATCCTCATGCACGTTATGTCAATGGTTGCTGCAACGTTATACAAAAAAAAAAGTAATAGCAGGGTCAGGACATAATTGAGGTCATTGATTCTCAATGCATATGCAGAGCTTAACACCATTTCATGTGGAGAGATTGTGTTGTGGTTTAATTTATCCAATCAACTCAATGTTCACAATCAATAGTTGATAAAACAGTCTTTCATTTCACAACCATTTATTGATTTCTATTTTTTTAGCATAGACATTTTTAAGATCTTATTCAATTGCTTCCATACTAACTAAGACAAAGACAGGACTTGATTTAATATTGTTGGATAAGCTAAATGATTTACTCTTTTTGGATAAACTTTTAACATGATTTCATATAATGAAATATTTTGATACTTTTATTTTTTTATATATATATATATATATGATACATTTTGTTGAAGAAAATACTTTAAGAAAGCTTAGCCAACAATATTAAATGTTGGCCTTAGGTATATGTGCTTAATTTATGCATCTTTGTAATTTTGTTTTTTAATACATTTTGTGGTTGACATCCGGAAGACTTCTGATGCATGCAAATGGTTCCCTAAATAAAGCATTGTTGGAGAGTAAATGTGTTTTTTATAACAATACTTAAAACAAGACTAATGTTAAATGTGTCTGGATGTAATTCACAATTTTTATAATTTTGTGCAATTTTAAGCATGAAATTTCAAGATGACCTGCACAGTTCAAAGCATTGTTATCTAATGTTTAAGTTTCAGTTAGATAAGGAACAAATATAAAGTAGCACAATCAGATACCTCCCAAAAAAAAAAAAAAGAACTGTCACCCAAATGTTGGGTCATCGATGCACCTGTGGGCTTTCCATTTTACATTACCAAAGGTTTAAATTAACCTACTGAAATTTAGGTACATTTAGGTACATTGATGAGTGTAACACAAGATGGCCTCATGGTGTGACGTAGATATCATATTGTATGTATTATTTTTACTTTTGTTATTAATTAGCTTTTAAAGATATAAAACTGTTTAACTCTGCAAATTAGGTGTCAAATTGTCTATGCTGATTTATTCTTGTTTAATTTTCATAATCTTAAGCAAATTTTAAATGTTTTAAAGTATTTTGCATTTTTTTATTTAGTTTTTTACAGAAACGCATATAGTTTATCATAATTATTACTGTAATGTCTTTAACAGAAAATATATTTTTCCAAGAAGTTCCAGTGGAAATGGCATACTTGAGATTAAAAACAACTGTGTAAATGCAAAACAATAGGATGAAAGGTGCCTGTGTTTAAGACAAAAAACAAATAAATTAAAAAAAAGAAACATAAGTCTGATCGCTGGGGCTATGAAATAAGATTATTGGAGAAGTGAGTCTTTAACATATGTAAGCAAGGGAAGAGTGAATGAGTAATGAATTACACAGAGAGGGTGCAACAGTTGAGGATGTAATGATAAAATGCAACATATGGTGTGAGAGGAACACATGAGATACCCAAGTACATATTTAGTGATGAAGGCAAAGCTTAAACTGTTGTTTACATGGGTATATATTGGAATATAATCTGTATTTTGAATATCCATGAAACCTGTACATTGAATAGCAAGAACAAAAATGGAATATAATTCTTCGAACAATTCTGTATATTTGAGAGAACATGTATAATCCATAACTTTGTGAGGCAGGAGGCAACAAGTCCCATATTATTGTCTATCTGCTACATATATGTTTTGCAAGTCTGAAATCAGAGGTCTCCACTTTTACGCATAACCAACTACATGGTCTTGACTATACATTAATGCAAAAAAAATAGAATATATATATACATATATATATATATATATATATAAATAAAATTACTATCACCATTTATATAGCGCCAACAGATTCCGTAGAGCTTTACAATATTATTAGAGTGGGGATTTAACTATAAATAAAACAATTACAAGAAAACTTACAGAAACGATAGGTTGAAGAGGGCTCTGCTTAAACGAGCTTACAGTCTATAGGAGGTTGGGTATAAAACACATTAGGACAGGAAATAGCAATCAAATTAGGTGGGAGTAAAGCAGAGCTGGAGGAGAGAGTCGAGTGCTGCCCTTTAGGAGAGAGCAAGAGACAGGTATGTGATGTAGAGGTTAGTCTGGGAGGCCATAGGCTTTTCTAAAGAAATGGGTTTTAAGGCACTTCTTAAACGATTGAAGACTATGGGTGAGTCTGATGGCGGTAGGCAGGCTATTCCATAGGAAGGGAGCCACCTGCAAGAAGTCTTGCAAGCGCGAGTTGGCCGTACGGGTGCGTGCAGCGGATAGAAGAAGGTCACGGGCAGAGTGGAGAGACTGAGAAGGGGCATACCTATGGATCTGTGAGGAGATATAAGAGGGGCTAAGATTATTAGCACTTTGAATTGACTCCTGTAATACACAGGAAGCCAATGTAAAGACTGACAGAGGGGTGAGGTGTGAGAGGACTAGAGAGGAAAATCAGAATCAAAAGTAACACCAAGACAATGTGCTTGTAAGGATGGTGTTATATGGGTACCACCAATCTGAAGGGAGAGCGAGAGAGGAGGATTAATGTTAGGATGAGGAAAGACAAGAAGTTCTGTTTTGGAAAGATTTAGTTTCAGAAAGCAAGAGAACATCCAATCAGAGATAGAAGAAAGGCAAGATGTGACACGTTGCAGGACATCAGGGGAGAGTTCCGGGGAGGAGAGATATATCTGGGTGTCATCAGCGTACAGGTGGTATTGGAATCCAAATGAGGTAATAAGTTTGCCAAGAGAGGCAGTGTAAAGAGAAAATAGAAGGGGACCAAGGACAGAGCCTTGGGGCACTCTAACTGAGACAGGACGAATGGTGGGAGTATCATTAGAAAAGGAGACACTGAATGAGCATTGGGAGAGATAAGAGGAAAACCACAAGAGGACAGAGTCACAGAGACCAAGTGATTGAAGAGTTTGGAGAAGGAGAACATGATCAACGGTGTCAAAGACAGCACAGAGGTCAAGAAGAGTTAGTATGGAGTAGTGACCTTTGGATTTAGCTGTGATCATGTCATTAGTTACTTTGACAAGGGCAGTCTCAGTAGAATGGAGGGGGCGGAAGCCGGACTGAAGAGGGTCAAGTAGAGAGTTGGAGTTGAGGAAGCAGGCGAGATGGGTAAAGACTAGTCTTTAAAGAAGCCTTGAGGGAAAAGGGAGCAGGGATATAGGACGATAGTTAGAAGGGAAGGATGGGTCGAGACATGTTTTTTTTAAGATGGGTACTACAGTAGCATGTTTAAGGATAGCAGTGACAGTGCCAGAAGAAAGAGAGCAGTTGAAGATGTGTGTTAAGGAGGGCCCAAGACAAGAGGAGAGAGATCTGATAAGGTGAGACAAGACAGGATAAAGCGGGCAAGTGGTGGGGTGAGAGGAAAGGATAAGCGCAGCCACCTCTTGTTCAGTAGCCTGGGAGAAGGTCAGAAGGGTTGGAGAGGCATGATCCAGGTGTGGTTGAGAAAGTGAGGGGCAAGGTGGTGAGAATTCTTTCCTTAGCTGTTCAATCTAGTCAGAAAAGTAGCATGCAAAACTATCAGCTGTAAGGTTAGTTTGGGGGGTAGCAGCAACAGGGCAAAGAAGAGAGTGAAAGGTATCAAAGAGACGCCTGAGATCGTGAGAGCATGAGCTAATAAGAAGAAAAGTATGACTGTTTGGCAAGGGCAAGGGCTGTGCTGGAAATGTTGAAGTCTCCAAGAATTACTGGTAGAATGTTAGAGGAGAGGAAGTAAGGTAGCCACGCAGCAAAGTGGTCAAGAAAGAGAAGTGGGGAAGCAGTGGGACGATAGATAACAGCTATGTTAGCAGAGATATGTTTGAAAAAGCGGATTGAATGAATCTCAAATTATGAGAAAGAGAGGGAAGGGGGCGTGGGTAGAGGTTTGAAGGAGCAGTGAGGTGAGAGCAGAAACCCTACACCACCACCTTTATTTTCAGAGTTTCTTGGGTTGTGGGAAAATTGAAGACCACCAGAGAATAATGAGGCAGGGGTAGTGGTGTCAGAGGGAGAGAGCCATGTTTCAGTTAATGCTAGTAATTGTAGGGAACGAGAGATGAAAAGATCATGCACAGCTGTGGATTTAGTAACACTGCAAACAGAGCATGCATTCCAGAGGGCAGTGTGGAAGGAGGATTTTAAGGAAGTATAGCGTGAGATGGGTATGAGATTGGAGTGATTGTGGGAGTTAGCACAATATGGGTTTGCAAGTGTGGGACCAGGATTTGGAGAGACATCACCAGCTGCTAGGAGTAGAAGGATAGAAAGGAAGAAAAGATGGGAGCAGGATTTAAAGGTTTTGTGAGAGTGTTTTTATATATATATATATATATATATATATATATATATTTTTTTTTTTTTTTGCAAGAAACTACATAGTTATGATATGAGTTTATATACAATCAGAATATTTATAAAGAAGTTATTTTTTACTTGTATTAAGTGCAATGTTTCTTGTTGTTACAAAGAATATATTCAAATGTAACCATGATATACATGTAAACTACACTTCATAAAGGTTACCTTCATAATAATTACTGTTCTGACTTTTAATGCCTTTTTTAATTAAAACAAGAACCATAACCACTACAGCCTCCTAGTGCTAGGAATGCCCTTTAATCTGTCAGTTTTAGCACAGTTTGACACTTGCCCGAGCCCCATTGGGAATGGCCATGCTTCTGACTTTCTCTCAAAGATACAGAATCCAAATGCCAGCTTGTTTAATACAGGAACCAGGTGCAACATTTTGAGCTTGAGCCCAAAGCAAAGTTAGCTGACTTCTCCCCCAAGATCCCACCTTGGAGAGACCCAAACATCTCCTCCTGCAAACCTTTTTCTCCCCACCTCCTGTTCTTTTTCCCAGACTGAGAATCAAAAGGATAAAAACGACTGGAAACATTAGGCAGGTGGGAAGGAAACCAAGTCTGGCTCACTCAAAATCTTCTTTGCTAGATTGGTAAGTCTTTTCCCAGCCAACCATGAAAGTAAGACTCAGGGGTAGCAAACTGAACACTGGCAATATTGTACTTGATGCTTATCAGGATCCCATATTTGGGCTACTGTCAGGGCCAGCACATCTCAAACAATGCTCCTGACATGAACTAAATGGATTCAGTCATTGGCTTAGAGCACTCAGATGAATCTTCGAGCCAGTTGATTAATTTCTACATCAGCACCCAGTTTCTCCTGTTTGAGAATACTAGAAGTAGCACAGACTCCCAAGCAGGATCCAGGTATATGTCAATCCGGGCTGAAACGGCTTGACAGATTATACTATGACAGTGTCATGGCACTCCTGGAACCAGCAGAATGTAGTGGCTATGGTGCTTGGAATTTTCCTTTAACGATACATAAAATATAATGAAACTATTGCATTGTGGAGTTTGACACATTTCAAATCACAACTGTTAATTGCAAGACTATTAAAATCATTCCAATCATTATATAAAAAACAGCGTATATGACATGGTTAGATTAAAACATTTTATTTTAAAGAACAAGAAAGAGTGCACTTAATAGCAGGCTGTAATGTTTGTAGTACTTGCAGTGCTCATTTAAACGATCTGAAAGAAAGGTAAGAAATTATAACAACTCTAAAGAAATAGGAAAGGCTGTGAAAGCAGCTTATCCGTAAAATTAAGTCGGATGTTAAACTTTTCAGACACACATTAGCTATAAATGGCAATTCTCATGTATTATACGCTGAAAAATCTCTGAAAACACAATCTTTTTTTTTTCTTTAACAAATTGTGTAAGTAAATAAAGCAAGTATATATATTTTTCTTTTTAAATGCACCCAAGTCTGATAAATCAAAACAATTTTTCTTTTACTTTTTTTTTTCTTTTCTGACATTCTCGTCTAGGACCAACAATCACAACAATGAAAATTATTGCTGGATATCGATTATTACCTGTTCTTAATAACGCTGTACAGCTTTGTCAGCATTTCTTTGCTTTCAACAATACTCTTTTGGAAAGCCAGCTAGCACTACAGCTCATAATCAATATCCCACATGCAAGAATTTCCCATTAAGGAAGAAAAATCCAATAAATTTGCTTTTTAAAGCTGGATGGTGGATTAATTGTACGTGTTGGTTGGCATCTCATTAACCTTACTACATTTACAGAAATCTTTGCTACCAGAAGTTCACTAGACTGAAAGACTCTGGTTGTACATTAAGAGACCTGTGATTTTCTCTAGGTAAAATAACTGTCTAAGTTGGAGTTACTTTGATTTCATTTGAAATATACTTCAAATTTAATTTTCTCTTTTCGTTATTTTAGCCCTCTTACATGTTTTATTTGTCTTGCTTTGATATAGCTGATAAAAAACATCTAAAAAGATGTTATGTTTTTAGCAGCTGAAACTTTAATTAAAGGAACACCATAACATTGTATTCTTTCAGCTATAGTGTCCTAATAACTGTTTATATTATGCCCTTCAATTTTACCTGGTTACAACAATATTAGCACATATAAAGTCTTCTATTGACAACAGGTATTGGAGATGTCACTCAGAAGTTGGCACAATGGTACATATGTTGTTGTCTTGCTTCCAGGTCCCCATTTTTGATTCCACAATAACAGACATAACACTTGACCCATTAAGAATATTTTCAACAATATTCCATCGCAGAAGACAGACCTACTACTGAATCAGGTCACTGCAAGTTGTTTGTATTAGAATAGGGTGATCGACCAGCTCCAAGCAGGAAAATCTGCTAAAGAGACTTGCAAAATGTGGAACTAATTTCTAGACACCTCAGGTTAGACTTGGTGACACGTCCTATGCTCCAAGACACCCGATATTTTAAAGCACTTCATATTGTGTATTTCTACATTTCTGTCCATTTTATGCAACTGTGTAACACTTAGTTGATGTCAAATGCATTTACTTTTTTTTCTTGTCTGTAACAAGCAAGACTTCAATAAAGTCTCAAATTATAAAAACAAAATAATAATAATCCTTTTCTTCTTTTGAAGTTCACACTGTCCGCCTATTTAAACCCACTCCTTTAACCCCTTAAGGACAGACGACGGATATATTCCGTCATGATTCCCTTTTATTCCAGAAGTTGTGTCATTAAGGGGTTAAGAATTGCTATCATCTACCGCCCCCCTGGTCATCCTAGACTATTCATTGAGCACTTTTCTTCCTGGCTTCCCCTCTTCCTCTCATCTAGCACTCCTTCCCTTATACTTGGGGATTTCAATATCCCAATCAACAACCCTAACTGCACTGATGCCTCTTGTCTGCTCTCTGTAACCTCCTCCTCTGGCCTTATGCAAGGGTCCAATTTAGCAACCCATACAGCAGGAAACACTCTTGATTTTGTCTTCACTAATCTCTGTACGGCCCCAAAAATCTCCAATATTCCTTTACCTCTATCTGACCACCATCTGCTGACTTTTGACATCGGCATACCTAAGACCTAATTGACACCACCGTCTGAACATAAATCTCACAGAAACCTCCAATGTCTTGACCTAGAGCATTTTTCCACTAATCTCCAAATTCTCTTTTTACCTATCTCAAACCTCACCTGTCCTAGCTCTGCAACCTCCTTCTACAATTCCACCCTCTCCTCTCAACTAGACATCATGGCACCTCCTACATTTAAACGCAGTAAGCACCCGCAACAACAACCTTGGCACACCAAGCTGACTTGATACCTCCAAAAATGCTCCAGAACTGCTGAATGCTGTTGGAGAAAGTCTCACTGTACATCTGACTTTCTCCACTATAAATTTATGCTGCCCTCATACAGCTTGGCTCTTTCCTCTGCAAAAGTAAATTACTTCAATACCCTCATAACCACACTCTCCTGCAAACCCGAATGACTATTCCACACATTTAACTCTCTTCTTCGCCCTATTGTTCCTCCTCCACCTACTAACTTGACCGCCTCAGACTTTGCAACTCACTTCACTGACAAGATCTCTACAATCAGGGAAGAGATCTCTCATCTTTATTCTTCCCCTTACAATACTTCCCCTAACCTCACTCCCTCTGCTATTCTATGTCCATTCACACCCGCTACAGCGGAAGAGGTTTCTGCTCTGCTCTAGTCCTCCCGCCCCACCACATGCTCCCTAGATCCAATTCCCTTGCATCTCATCCATACTCTGTCTTCTTCTCTTTCTCTACCTCTCATATTCCTATCGCCCTTCAAACATGCAACTATAACCCCAATTCTAAAGAAGCCAAACCTTGACCCAAACTCCCCATGCAACTACTGTCCTATCTCGCTACTGCCTTTTGCATCCAAGATCCTTGAAAGAGTTGTGTATGCAAGATTGACAGACATCCTCGAGTCCAACTCTCTGCTGGACACACTTCGGTCCGGTCTCCGCGCTAAGCACTCTGTGGAAACGGCACTGAACAAAGTATCAAATGATCTACTTGCTTCAAAACCTCATGGTCACTACTCTATCCTAATTCTCCTTGACCCTTCTGTGGCTTTTGACACTGTTGATCATCAACAGCTTCTTCTCATCCTCCGCAATATCGGTCTACAAGATATTACTCTCTCCTGGTGCTCCTCCTACCTCTCCCAGTGCTCTTTCAGTGTTTCTTTATTTGGCTCTTCTTCTCCCCAACTCCTCTCTGTTGGTGTCCCTCAAGGTTCAGTGCTTGGTTCTCCATCTATACTGCCTCCTTTGGTAAACTCATTAGCTCCTTTGGCTTCCAATACAATTTCTATGTGGATGACAAACAAATCTATCTGTCCTCTCCTGATCTCTCCCCGCCCCTCTTAAATAGTGTCTCTGACTGCCTCTCTGCTATTTCTAACTCGATGGCTGTCTACTTCCGTAAAAACTCAACTACACCAAAACTGAAATTATGGTCTTTCCTCCCTGAAGTGTTGTTACTCCTGTGTCTGTCTCCCTCAACGGTGCTACCATCAGCTCCACCACGCAGGCTCGCTGCCTTGGTGTTCTCTTTGACTCCGACCTCTCCTTCACGCCTCATGTTCAGTCTATGTTCAGCCATATCCTGCCGCTTCCATCTCAAAAACATTGCGCGAATCCGACCCAACTTAACTGATGTGACTAAGGTGCTGATCCATTCCACTGTCCTTTCTCACCTTGACTATTGTAATCCGCTTTTCAGTGGTCTTACGTGTTCCCAACTTGTGCCGTTACAATCCATAATGAATGCGGCGGTGAGGCTCATCTTCCTGTCCGCCAACACCTCCCATGCCTCACCCTTCTGTCAGTCCCTACATTGGTTTCCTGTAAGATATAGGGCTCAATTTAAAAAATTCGGGTTCTTGCTTTCAAATCTCTACATAATGCTGTTCCCATCTATCTATCCTCCCTAATACACAAGTATGTCCCGTCTAGTCTATGCTCTGCTGATGACTTACGTCTATCTTTTGTCCGTACTCCCACCTCTGATGCTGGCCTTCAAGACTTCTCGAGGGTTGCACCGTTCCTGTGGAACTCACTTCCCTCCTCCGTTACATGCTCACCCAGTCTCCACTCCTTCAAAAAATCATTAAAAACCCACTTCTTCATAAAAGTGTATCAATTAAACTGTTAATAGCCCCCAACTGATTCCTCTCTTGCAACTGTCATCAGTCTAATACTATCCTTACCTTTCGTGTCAATTTACCCCACTCCCTCTAGCATGTAAGCTCATTGAGCAGGGACCTCAACCACTCTGTTCCTGTGCGTCCAACTTTTCTGGTTACAACTACACGTCTGTTTGTCCCCTCATTGTAAAGAGCTGCGGAATTTGCTGGCACTATATAAATAATAACATAATAATAATAATAATAATAATAATAATAACTTCCCCATAGCATAAGTAACTGTAACCTAACCTACACATTAATTTCACATATGTTATAGTGTAGTATATAGTGGAAACATATACTATAACATTATAGTGGAAATGTTTTACTTTTATCAATGTAATCCAGTGGAGGCTCATCAATAAGGGTAGCTATTTTTTTTTACCAGTTTTTGATGTGAGAAAAAAATAATGAATAGAAATAAATGTAAAAAAAGATTATGACATAGTAAGAATTCTAATACTAAGAATTTGCTGTTTTATTGTTTATCTTTATTACCCCCTCCTCACTCCTATTCATTGACCGTTTTGTAATATAACTCCCTCCCCTATTCTGTAGCTCAGTCTCATGCTTGAGAGTTAAAAATAACCCTCTGCTGTAGACAGTAGGGATCACTGCTTTACCTGTCTTAAATGACAGGTTTTTTTTACTGCTGTGCTCAGCTCAGCTGATCACCCTCTCCCACCCCTGAAAGCCATGTATATATAACTAATAATCCACACTCTGCAATTCCATAACTTTTATCCATTAATAACCCTTCAAATACTTTCCCAACCACATACGTTGAGTTGACAGGTTTATAATTTCCAGGTAAATATTTTGAATCCTTTTTGAATATAGGAACCACATCTGCCTCCCTTCGATCCTACGGTAACATTTCTGAAAGAAAAGAACGCATAAATATTAAAAATAGAGGTTCACTTATTTCTCCTTAAGTACTCATGGCTGTACACCATCAGGCCTCTGAGCTGCAGAACCATGTCTTCAGTCATCCAATCATATTATTTGCATATTTGCCACAAGTTCCTCTGTAACCTATACCATTGTTATTGGCATTGTTGTTTAAAATTTCTGACTTTTCCTGGTCTTCATAACAAACACACAAATTTCTCTTTTCAGTGTAACTATGCTTACATTTTTTGGTTATCGTTTCTCATTTTTAAGTTTAGCCCATCTAATCGCCCTATGTATACATTATTAGCTTCCGTATATCTTATATAGTATGCCTCTGATGTAAGTGTTTTACATGCCCTTTTCTTATTTTGAATTTCTTATTTTACATTATTAAACCACATTGATTTCAATTTGTTTCTTTACTATTTATTACCCAATACATACTGAGAATTGTACCTTTCAAATATGTGTTTGAAGATATTCCATTTATCCTCACTGTTTTTTTATCACTACAGAGTTTATGTCAGTCAATATGTTGTAAAGCTTCCCTAATCTTATTAAAATTAGCCTTTTTTACAATTATGTTTTAGAATTCTCAATGTGCATTTGCTTTTTTGAATTTATTTAAAAAGACATCATATTGTGATTACTATTCCCTAAGTGCTCCCTACTTAACTGTTTGTCAAAAGATCAACATTGTTTCTTATAACCAGATTCAGATCCAATCATCCTTTCTAGTTGATGCTTGTAGCAGTTGTGACATCAAGGTGTCATTTAACAGGTTTAACTGATTCTTCTTGCCGAACTAATAGCTCCTCTATCTCAATATGTCCGGGTAATTAAAATCTCCAATAATTAACATGTTACCCCGATTTGCAGCTTCCTCAATTTGCTCAGCTGTTTTTCCTTATCAATATCAACATATGGTGGTTTGTAACATATCTCTACTAATAATTGATTTCTCTTCTTTTGCCCCAAGCATATATCTACCCATAAAGCTTCATTTTCTATGTCACAATCCACTTGCTTAATATTTGGCTTTAACTCATGGTTAACATAGAAGCATACCCCACCACCTTTCCGGTGCTTCTATCCTTCCTAAATAATATGTAACCATTTAAGTTAATTGCCTAGTTATGTGTTTCATCCCACCATGTTTCAGTTATGCCTATAATGTCATATTTCTGAGTGTATGCTGTTGACTCTAGTTCCTCCATTTTGTTATTTAGGCTCCTTGCATTATTAAGCTTGTGTTTAATATTATCATGAGTACTTGTACTGTATGTGAACTTTATTATTATTATACCTTCTCTGTTCTGATCTTGCACCTCCCCACATCTCCACCTCCTTGTGCTAAGCTAAAACCTATCTCCTTTCTGTCCTCTCTTCATTATGCAGCTTTCTGTGTCCCTCTCCCTTACCACTAGTTTTAAGTCTCATTCAACCTTCTAGCCATCTTGTTCTGCAGCACAGCAGACCCTCTTCTGTTTAGGTTTAATACATCATGGCTATAAAAACTGTCCAAGAGGAAAATCAGCCCTAAAAAGCCAAAATCCCCCTTTCTACACCATGACTTTATCAGCACAGGTAACATTTCTGAAAATACTACATTGGAGGTACTTTTCTTTAGTTTAATTCCTAATTCCCTGAACTCCTCCTTTAGTGCCCTAAATATTCCTCTGACTTTGTCATTTGTACCAACATAGACCATGGCAGCCTGTTCATCCCCAGTCCTTTCCAATAATTCATCCACTCGGTCAGCATCATGAAGACCCGAGCATAGCAAACTTTCTGGTTGAGATGATCAGAGTTGGCAGATTACCTTATTTATTCTCTTAATAGTAGAGTCCCCTACCACCACAACCTGCCTAGCCTTCATTAAATTCTCAACACCACCCGTACTAGAGCAGCTGATCCCTCTGCTGTTAGAAGGAACAGCTTCTCTAAAACAAGCAACCCTTTCCTCTCCCCCCCCCCTGCTACCATGTGATAATGTTACCCAGAAATGTGCTGTCTTATCTTCTCCCACTCTACTAGAAGCCACCACTAAACTCTGCAGAGTGAGCAGCAGACTCCTTTCGAGATTGTTAATCTGTCTCAATGTTAAAATTTGCTTCTCCAGATTTCCAGTATGAGCTTCCAGAGAAGCCACTCGTTCACACATGCCACAGAGGTATGGACTCTGAATGTATGTATCCAGGCTTGCATACATGTAGCAAACTGTGCACCAAGACAAAATTGCAAGCTTGCTAACAGCCATTTCCACATTTACCAAAAACAACAAGTACAGGACAGTAAAACAATAATTAGCTTGTTGGTTTAAATCCCTGGTTTTGAACTCCTACTTTAAAGAGACTCAGTGGGTCAGCTGTGAGTATATATATGTATACAAAAATCCACACAGGTGGAAATTAAGCTCCCACTCACCTAATTAACTCAAAAGGAGCACACGGGGAAAACCAACATAAAACAAACAAAAAAATGCAGTTAAGCAGATTTACTGAATAAGAAAAAATATGAACGTCTGTCCACAATTTTGCAGTACTCCAAGATATCTCCTGGTTTTGAATTTGTTTGAACTACTTAAACATAGCCTAAGTTAAAGTTAGCCGACCTTAGCTTTTAAGCATCTCCAAGTGAGCTTCGTTTGCTCTTTGCATGGCACACTAGGTACATTTTGTGGACTGTAGGGGTTCAGTTACTACACTCCAAATTACAGTGAATTGAAATCAACACTGCACATTTAGGCGAAAATGTCTAACTCTGCTATAAAAACAGCTTGGCAATTTTAGCCAAAATGTAGCATTTCAGCTATGAATTTACTAAATGTTGTCAATTATGCAAATAAACCCATCTGCTTCCAGTATTAGCTAGTATTGTATGCAGAAAAGGAGCTGCGTCAAATTATGGCAATGGAGTCTAGTGTCCCACCACCTTAAATTGTATTCCTAATAATATTCTATTAAGCTAAATTTCTAATAATTAACTTTCATTATAGTTCGAAAAAGAGCCAACTTAGTGACAAAAGTCCCATATAAATATATACTTATTACTGACTACTGGAGGCATGTCAAAAGGTCAGAATAAAATATTACCATTACATCCAAAGTGATTGCAATAAGGACTTGGCCGATTTTTTTTCCAGGAACTACATTTTCTATGTATTTCCCCCACGGATGCTTTAGTACAAATGCACATCTTAATCACTGAAAGAACGTCCATGCATGTTCACATAGAGATTAGACGCAGAGAAAATGCCAGCATTAGTCTTGTTTATTCTGTTCCATGAAAATTGAAGGAAAAGCACAGCTGTTATTGTATATTCATAAACATCATGTTCCATATACATATCTGCTTGAATGAAGTAGAATGTGTGGGTTCAGCCAAATCTACACAAAAAAAATGAAATTTCTTATTAACTTCGTCTACACTTTTAAACTTTTCACTTCACCATATAGTTTAACAGCGCACTTCCTTTACCATTTGTAATATTTATGGTGCCGTGTCGTGGTTAAAAAATAAGAAAATAAGGGCATATAGCATATTTATTTAATAAAAGTGACAAATGACTCCTAAATTCCAGTTGCTTTACCTTAAAGGGACACTGTAGGGCCCATTTTATTTCACTGCATTGATTATAGTGCTTGGTATCCCTTCCATTTACTGTTAAATCAATTTAAAGCAGTTTAATTGTGAATTAGGGACCTGGCTGTCCACCTCTCAACCCCACCTGAGGCTATGGAGGCTATGGCAGAGAACACATTCTTCCTAATCAAACTAGTTTAGACAAGTAATGGCGGCTGTGCTAGGCTGAGATCAGTCAGCTGACACGCTCAGCCAATCACCACCACCCACTGCTGCTCGGGCTAATGCTTCCTCATTAGCTTGAGCTACCACTGTGGAGATGGGCAGTTGAGGACTCTAATTTAGCATTAAAATGGAATGCATTAATAGTGCAAGGGGACACACAGAGATAAAGCAATGCGTAGATTGTCCCTGTAATAAAAATTCTAGCAATATATTTATTGCATGTGACAGTGTTCATTTGTTTATGTAATTCACCTTCTTAGCTCATCTATTGTTGGCCATTATTGACAATTATAATATGTTCACCATGTTATTTCTTACCACTTAAATGTTGCATTGCAAAAGAAACACTTTATTTATTATTAATATCATGTTGAAATAGAACTTTTTTGAATTTTTAATTTTGAAAAAGAATAGGACTTCTTAGCGTACAATTTCCACTTCAGACTTCACTGTATAAGGTAATGATTAACAGCTATATATATGTATTATATTGTGAATGTGTTACTTCACACAGAGATGAATTCAGCATTTTGAGAGACAAGTTTTCTGGTTGAATTTAAAATTCATAGTGTAGTACAGATCTTACAGAACTTGTCATATAACAGTACATTATATTACATACATAATATTGCTAAGTACTGGATTTTTTTCCTACTATTATACTTACGTCAGTGCAATAAAAACTGCATAAAATATCTGCCAAAATATATAAAATGCTTAAAGGGCACTCTAAGCACCAAAACAATTTCATCTTAATTAAGTCATTTTCTAGCATAGCCACTGTCCCTTTTGTCTGACCATGACAATGATTTGCCTAAACAAAAACACATAGCATGATGAAG
Organism: Pelobates fuscus; assembly: GCF_036172605.1. NCBI lineage: Eukaryota > Metazoa > Chordata > Amphibia > Anura > Pelobatidae > Pelobates > Pelobates fuscus. The sequence continues at coordinate 80,488,163 of NC_086325.1, read as the reverse complement.
AGAAGCATTGGATTGGTGGAGCATGGTGATTGTCACGCAAAGTACCAATTTTAATGCCTATTTAAATCTGCACTTTTTGTAAAATTAAAAAAGAGGACATACTCTTCACACAAAAATAACTGCAACAAACTAAAGGGATTTAGGGTTCTGCAGTGTCCCTTAAAGGTGCACAATACCCCCTCGGAATGTAAACTTCTTTGAGCAAGGCTAGCAACACCTTCTGTTCATGTACGTCCAACTTGTCAAGTATACATCTTTTGTACAGAGTTGCAGAATGTGTGGTGAATTACATGTTGTTGTTGTTGTTCATAAACAATAATACATTTAAAACAAAAAAAAAATACTCAGGATATATTGCTACAAGAACTAATAACCGACATGACTTTTAATGAGACGCTGGACTGTTTGACATTTACATGTATTTTAAGGCTATATTATATAACTCAGTGCATATGTGTGTATATATATATATATATATATATATATATATATATATATATATATATATATATAAAACAGAGTTTTCAGTTGATTATTTTATATAATTATATATATATATACACTGTATATTTATCTGTCTGCTATCTATCTATCTATTTATCTATCAGTACTTTTTCCCCAGTTGTTATATATATTCTAGCACATGGCCGATCACTCCTGTGCTCCTGAGCTTCAGTGATACCACACTTAATAGGCAGAGGTCAATTTCATGTGTATTCTGTTGAAATTAAACTCTGAGCTTGCTTCGGCAAGTCAGATATTGGATAGTGCAGCTCGAGAGCACATTCATCCAGTCAATTTCTTACTATGTATTTTTTTTCTATTTTCTTTCTTCAGCGATAACAAAACATATTGTAATGCACAAAGACAATTGAAAGTTGTTCACATTAATATTTCCTTAAAATGTTGAGTCCTTTAATATTTTGCAGAAAATTAAGTACAATTGTAGTTATAACACTTTTTTATAGTTCTGTAATCATATTGCAGGGTTACCTCCACCTCTAGTGGCTTTCTACCAGACATTCACTAGAGGGGCTTCTGAGTCAATAGGTGACTTTTGGTTGCCTAACTGACGCTGCACATCCTCACGCTATGCATGAGGACATCCAGTATCAGCTAATACCCCATAGAAAAGCATTGAACCCATGCTTTTCTATGAAGTTTTCCTAATGTGATTGTGGCACTCGGCGTGCATGCACATTAGGTCCCAAATGTCGGAGGCAGGGGATCGGAGTCAGAGCCTGACCCAGTGCGGAGGGACATTGGCGCTGGTTATAGGTAAATTAATTAAGAGTTTTTAACCCTTTACTGCGCTCCTGGGACGGGGGGCAAGGGAGGGGGGGGGGCAAGGGAGAGGGGCACTATAAAGTGCTAGCCTATATTTTCCTTTTAAAGTACCTTTCTTCTATTATTCTTTTGCATAGGGTTGTCGTGTATAATATTGACTAACTCAAGCAATTTGGAAACCATAAAACATTAAAAAATTTACAATTCTGTGTATACTAACTCCAAAGTTAATGTTAGTACTAGAGAATACTATTGAAGGATTTATTAAAGGTATGTCGGGTAAGGAAATGCATAATGATAGTGTGCCTTTAATGTCCCATGAAATAGGCCAATTATCTTTGCTAATGAGAAATGTGTACATTATATGCATACTAATCGTTTGTTCAGTACTAATCAAGGGTTCTCATTAATTTTCACAGGCATTTTCTTTTCAAGCATGGATCTGGCTCTTCGCCTATCTTCAGTGCTGCAAGTCAGAACTACCCTTTAACGTCCAATACTGTTTACTCTCCACCTCCTCGACCACTGCCTCGAAGTACCTTCTCCAGACCAGCCTTTACATTTAACAAATCATACCGTTGCTGTAACTGGAAATGTACAGCATTAAGTGCTACGGCTATTACAGTAACTTTGGCCCTGTTGCTGGCATATGTTATAGGTAAGATTATTGTAAACTTCATTGATTATATGTCATAATTCCATTTAAAATAACAGTATAATGTTTTTGAACTTATTAAGTAAATCATAGAGTGAAATGCTGCTAATGAACTCATCTCCAACACATAACACAAACATTTCAAATGGCTGGAGAGGGACATATTCATTTTAGAGATCATGGATTGAACTGTGGTCAGGGACAGACAAATATAAAATAACTTCGGGGGGTTAGGAAACCAAAACTGGTAGTCAGATTCAAGTATCAACACAACAGTCCCCACACATATACATTTTGGGTCAGGTACCTTTGTCAATATTTTGGAGAAGCCAAGGCCTGAATTGTGTTCTTTATGGGAATCATATTCAAAAGGAACCAGAGTTTTCAGTTGATTATTTTTAATCCATAAAAATATGATATTTTTGTCCTTTAGAAGTTTATCAAAATCCTATATATATATATTTATTTTTGATTGCTTAAAATCAAAAGGGAAATGGCAGGGTGGAGTTTACACTTCTTTTTTTAATTTATTAAGTAAATACAGCTTTTGAAAAATGAGAAAATAGTAACTAAATATTAAAACATAAAGAATATTACCCTTTGAAATTGCTGTGGTTAGTGAGAATTCCCAGAATATGCAGCAAATATTTCACCCTGTATCCAAATGGTGTGGTTTCCCAGCCAATCAAGGGCTTATGAAGCTCTTATTAAACATATTATAAAGAAACATATTTATTTTCTGGAGCTTCATTTTAGCAAATAGCAATGTACAAAAACAACCTAATTCTTCATGTCCTGTCTTTGTGAGAAGATTACCATGCCATTGCAAACTACATTCTTAAAATGTTTGCAGTCTCATATTGACCATTTAATGTGGAAAGGCCAAATGCTTTGCATTGCTAATCGTAATATAAAAGCTTCAACACTTAGCACTGGATCACTAGAATTAGAATAATATAACATTTAACTAGCAAAAGTACTCTTAGCATTCACTTCTTTTCAGATACATCTTGGGGAAGCTACCTTGAAGGTCCCTTTTTGTTTTGTAGTCTCCTTTGTGTTATAATGTTATTAATGCATTTTTCGAGGGATTTTGCTAGCTTATACTTTATATTCTCTGCTATATTGTGCTAACATGTCCTAATTGTTGTGCTGAATGCTGCTCTTTAATGCTCTTAAGCAATAACTTGAGGACATTAAAGTTATATTTAAAAAAAATAAAATGTGCTTAAAATTAGCGATTTCACTCTTAACAAATATTATGCTTTTAAACACAAACCACTTAGGAGTTTGGTATAGCAGTTTGATGAGTTCCGTGATTAATCTTAACAGATCCAAGTTTGTTAAACTCAGTTTAGGTGAAGTCTTTAAACAGCTGCTGTCAGTTCAGATCTTTCTGAGTACAAGGTGGCAGCTTGCCACAGACTGGAGTGCATGTTGCTGCTTAACAGTTATTTACATGATAGTTGATATTATGTGTATAAGTAAATGAACATGTTTAAGGAATAGATCAAGGGTATTTATTTTATATATGAAGAAATGTGTTCTGATTTTCATTGTAAATAAGGGATTTTATAGGAAATGCAAACTACTGAATTCTTTACTTTAACTTGCACGATGTGTTTTTGAAAATGTCTCTGGCCAACAACAATATCTATTTATTCAACTTTGGCAAAATAATGAGACACGATATTTTTGGAGTTGTGGTCAGTTTTTATTAATCACTAACTCTTCAATATGCAAACTTGGTGAACCTAAGAAACCTGCAAGCGTGGAATGCTCGTTGTCTTTCAAAATCGCCAGACATGCTGAAGAGGGCATAGATATAAATATTTAGGTGTCTAAAACTTTTTTTCACCAAGCTGAATTAAGGAACCATCTCTGAAGTAGTAAACATTAATCTATTATCTTTTTCTATAATAAATAACTACACAGATTATCCTTGTTCATTACTTTGGAGATTCTCAAGAGTGCAATATATTCCAAATATTTTCATTCATCTGGACTTCAGAGACTACCTTTTGTTTCCATACAATGCAAAACACGTTGTCACCTGTTTATACACAGGAATGGTAGGATATGGGTTCAACCAGAATCCACTTACTAAATACTCAATTATTTCCTCTTGATAATACAAAATAGTATTAGAGTATGCTTTTCCCCCCTTAAAGTCAGTAAGCAGTTAAAGGACATTCACTTGCTATTATATTAGTCTTCATTGCCTAGTGATTAACTATTCTGAATCACTACATCCAATGTGCCTTGGGAGTTTTGTTCATCGAAATGTTGGGTTTCTTTAATCAAAGAATTCAGCATGAATCACGATTAGACACATGGTAGACCATTATACCTTTATACCTTCATCATGTGCTATAATTCACATGGACCCAAGAATGCAATGTCAAAGAGGATGGTAACATTACAAGCCAATTTGTCACGCAGAGCTGATTTAACCTCAGCATAAGAAGAGGATGCTAATTAGGTGTCTTTAGATCATTTTGATTAAAATCTCATCTACTTCATATTACACATACTGATTCTCTTGCTTCTCTAATTTCTGCTAGAATTACTGAAAGCCAGCAGGACTCTTTCAAATGGACTGTAAACAGGCTGCCCATGGCGATAAGCAGCTCTGAAGCTTAGACTCCCACTTATCAGAACTTCTTTTTAGTTATTTTTCTCTATACAAAATAATATCAGAACTATTCTAAATGGGAGCACAGTAGAGGAAAGAAATGTGTGACGGGCTGCTAAGATGCTGTAATTTGCAGTTGTTTAAGCATCTAATTATCCACCAGAAATTTTATTCAAAGAATCTGGCACATGTTCCTAATCTCATTTAGCACACTTTGGGTCCATATGAAGTAATGTATTTTTTTTGTGTTGTAGTTCAGAATGACTTGTTTGTATGCGTAGAAGGGTGTTCAGTACAGTCAGACAGTGCATTCAAATTCATATAAACTTAATAAAAAGATGTGTTTGAGATTCAAAAACTTAGTTTTATTGTTACACCTTAGAAAAATAAACATCATAATTATCATTAAACTAAAACATATATATTTCTATAGAAACAATTGGATACTGATCTTTTACTCTGGGCAAATTCAGGTCTAATACCACTGTAATGTTTCTAGAGGAAAAACGTGGCCAATGTGGGATTATTTATTAAAGTGAGTGTACATGATGGGCAATGGTTGTCTAACACCCCTACTATCTATTCCCTATTGCAGGTTATCTAAGTAAAGTATTAGCAGTTTTACATTTCATTTACAGACCAAATAAAACATGTTCGAAACATTAAAATGCATATTTATTCTAGTTAAGGAGAAGACCACTATTCATTTAACGTTACTTAAACATCACCTGCAGTAATTTTGTTTGACAGACTCATAATGCCTCCTTGATAACTTTAATTATGCATTCATATAATCCTAATAGGTGGCATCAGAAGTCATTTTGTTAATTCAGCATAGTCCACCTATCGCCTCATTCTATGCCCATACAATTCACTTAGGTTGGGTTATTATACACATAGTTAAGGTGATTGCTATCCCAAAACTTGTGATTTGTTTTCTCCCAAAGCAGAGTGTTTAATTAATCTACAACTCTCCTGTGTTCACTCAGGACCTCCATAAACTCTCCTGTGTTCACTCAGGACCTCCATAAAAAAAAGTTAACTAATGCAGTGCTATGTATGCACTTGATGAATAGTCTCCCTCTTTCTCCACCCGATGTGTGGGCATTGAAAATAATGGACTAACTCAATGAAGGCACAATGATAGATCTATAACACTATATATAGAGAGAGTTGGCTGTGAGATCACATAGCCTTCTAGAACATGATTTACTGGATCAGAAACTCTTGTCCTTATATCACTAGGGTTAGGGGTCCTAATATAAAGAACAACCCCACAGAGGATCGCTAAAGTCCAAGCTACCTACCACAGTAGTAACAACCTGGTTGCCACTATTTTAAAAATTGTCCGCCCATAGACAAGGTTATGTTATTCCCTGAAATGTGTATTTGGAAATTGTTTCTATGCTTATTGTTCAAAAAATAATAAGCTTATATTTTTTACTGTTTATAAAATAAAGCCCTACAGGATTTTATACCTTCCCAATATACGCCTCAAAATGATAACCCTAGTACCATAACTATGGTCCATTTGAACCCCTAGTCCATAGCATTCTTCTTGAGAAAGATGTTCATGTTTCTTCAGTTAAACTTATTTAGTATGAGTCTCTAATATCCCCATTAACACCTTATGAGACCAAACAACTGAGTGACATCACTACCAAACCCTTTATCTTGATTTGTCCAGAGTTGTCATGATGAACAGGAAGTGGAAAAGTATTTTGGGTCATGGCCCACCACTGTTCCCAAATATGTTAATGATATTATTTTAATTTGTATAAATTTGCTAATAAAGTCAAGCTTTCACATTGAATTGCTGATACAGTGAGAATAGTGATACAGCTTAATATTATATCAATTAATATTATATTACCAGTTTTACCGTTTTTAAAACCACTATAATGTTTCTTATTGTTAGATCTCTTTTGGAATATCCTCTTTTGAAAATGTTAAGAAAAGAGTGGCCATTAACAGAAATAGAGTTACATAAGAATAAGAATTCTGCTTAACAATAAAATAAATAAAACCCATTATTCTATCGAGAGCAAATGGAGAGCAGACTGCAGACATAGCAGTCTAATGACTGTCTTTAATTCTTTTTTTTGTATGTATTTTAATTGGTTTTGAAAAAAAATCTGTATTGTGTAATTCAGTCTGCTGACGTCATTAATCCTTTTATAAGATATTGTTGCAGCAGGCGCATTCACCATGCAGTCCTTTGACAATGCATGTCTTTGAGCATACAATGCAATCTTTCCATTAGTTAACATTTGTTATGCTTAATCTTCATTCCATTGTGCCAGGGATGTGAGGCCCTCAGGTGTACCTTACAAAATAGCCACAATTATTGGGGTTCACTAATTGATATGTATATTAGTAAAACACTAATTTATCACTTTACTATATACCAGAACACAGTTGCCATTGTGTAAGTACTTATATTGTTCAATTCTTTATGGAAACTCCCTTTTTTCCTTTTTGATTTTTGATTTTAATGTTTTTAATAACTTTTTGTCTCACGACTCTTATGGTGAACGGCTTTGAATAAAATAAATATTTTTTCCTTAACTCACCTCTCATGACTGAGTTTACTTGGCCATTGTAGAAGACCTCAAGGCACTGCTTACCTCTCTTCCTCTCACGATATCACATGGCCTACTACGCTGGTGTCACAAACCAATGCTCCTCACGTGCATGCATTCAAACTTCCTGGTAGGAAAACACTGAATCAATGCTTTTCTGTGGGACATGAAAGGGTTTACATGAAAGAGTTTTAGTTTGTTAGTGCCACTGAAGTGTTTCTAGAGACTGTCTGGAAGACAGCCTTTAGAGGTGTGTTTAATTCTCAATGTAAACATTGCAATTTTTACAAATCCCTGTACCCAGATCATTTTCTAGAGATTTAACTCCTGATTGGGCTAAGGTACTGCTATGTTTATACTGAGGGTTAATCCAGCCTCCAAAACCTCTAGTGGCTGCCTCATTGACAGCCGCTAGAGGCGCTTGCGTGCTTCTCACTGTGAAAATCACAGTGAGAGCACGCAAGCGTCCATAGGAAAACATTGTAAATGCTTTCCTATGCGACCGGCTGAATGCGAGCGCGGCTCCTGCCGTGCATGTGCATTCAGCCGATGACGTCGCAAGGAAGAAGGAGAGGAGGAGGAAAGCTCCCCGCCCGGCGCTGGAGAAAGAGGTAAGTTTAACCCCTTCCTCGCCCCAGAGCCCGGCGGGAGTGGGTCCCTGAGGGTGGGGGCACCCTCAGGGCACTCTAGTGCCAGGAAAACGAGTATGTTTTCCTGGCACTAGAGTGGTCCTTTAATGCCCTGATAAGCCTTGCCCCTACATTGACAGACAGGGGTCAAGTCCTGGGGAATAAAGTCTGGGAACTCACTCGAGTTCCACCCCCACCCCACCACCAAAAAAAAAACCAAACTTGTATGCATATATAAACACGTACACCCACACTTAGGTGCACACATACACTTACAGACACACACGTACACTCACAGACACACAAAGACACACACAAACAGACACACACACACAAATTCACAGATAGACACACACACACATTCACAGACACAGACTCAGAGACACACACATACACTCAGACACACACATACACTCCCAGACACATACACACACACACACCCAGACACACACACTCCCAGACACACACACTCCCAGACACACACACTCCCAGACACATACACTCCCAGACACATACACACTCACAGACACCAACACACAAATACACATACATACACACACTCCCAGACACACACACACACACACACTCCCAGACACACACACACACTCCCAGACACACACACACACACTCCCAGACACACAGACACACACATACATACACTCACAGACACACACACTCCCAGACACATACACACACACACATACATACACTCACAGACACACACACTCCCAGACACACTCACTCACAGACACATACATACACTCACAGACACACACTCACACACATACACTCACAGACACACACACTCCCAGACACATACACACACACACTCCCAGACACATACACACACACACACATACATACACTCACAGACACACACACTCACACTCCCAGACACATACACACACTCACAGACACATACACACATACACTCCCAGACACACACATATACACAAGAATTATTGCATATTTACAAATTCACAGATAGACACACACACACTCACAGACACAGACTCAGAGACACACACATACACACACATACACTCCCAGACACATACACACACACATCCAGACACACACACTCCCAGACACACACACTCCCAGACACACACACTCCCAGACACATACACTCCCAGACACATACACACTCACACACACTCCCAGACACACACACACAGTCCAAGACACATACACACACACACTCCCAGACACACACACACACACACACACACTCCCAGACACACACACACACACACTCCCAGACACACAGACACACACACATACATACACTCACAGACACACACACACACTCCCAGACACACACACACACACACACTCCCAGACACACAGACACACACATACATACACTCACAGACACACACACTCCCAGACACATACACACACACACACACATACATACACTCACAGACACACACACTCCCAGACACATACACATACATACACTCACAGACACACACACTCCCAGACACACTCACTCACAGACACATACATACACTCACAGACACACACTCACACACATACACTCACAGACACACACACTCCCAGACACATACACACACACACTCCCAGACACATACACACACACACACACATACATGCACTCACATACACACACACTCACACTCCCAGACACATACACACACTCACAGACACATACACACATACACTCCCAGACACACATATATACACAAGAATTATTGCATATTTTTTTTTAAATTAAAAATGTCCACCCAGCCTCCCTACCTGGAGAGCTGGCGTGGACCTGTCCCTGGGGTCCAGTGGGGCTTCAGTGCGGCCGGCTCTTGTCTCGCTGTCAGACGCGGCGAGGGAGCTGTGTTCTCTCTGCTCCCTCTCACCGCGCGGGCTTTCTACTGATGCCGGGAGTCGGAAATTACGTCATATTCCGGCTCCCAGCATCAGCAAATGGCGCGCGGCAAGAGGGAGCAGAGAGAACACAGCTCCCTCGCTCAGTGGCGTACACACAACCCATGGGGCCCCGGTGCGAAAACTGATCCGTGGGCCCCCCCCGTGCGCGCGCTTACTCTGCACAGGCTGGGGCCGCAACACATGGCGGCGGGCACCTGGTCGCAGGGCTGCGACCCCTGCGACCACGGTATGTACGCCAGTGCATGCATAAACACATACACTTAAAGGACCACTACAGACACCCAGATCACATCAGCTCAATGAAGTGGTCTGGGTGCCAGGTCTCTCTAGTTTTAACCCTGCAGCTGAAAACATAGCAGTGTCAGAGAAACTGCTATGTTTCACTGAGGGTTAATCCAGCCTCTAGAGGCTGTCTCATTGACAGCCGCTAGAGGATTTTCTGCGATTCTCACTGTGAAAATCACAGTGAGAAGACGCTGAACGTCCATAGGAAAGCATTGAGTAATGCTTTCCTATGGGCGGTTTGAATGCGCACGTGGCTCTTGCCACGAATGCGCATTCGGAGCTGAGAGGCGGATCGGGGCGGAGAGATCCTGAGCGCCAAGGGAGTCCGGCGCTGGAGAAAGGTAAGTGCTTAAGACACACACATTAACTGACAGACACACACTCAGTGACAAACATACATACACACTTACTAACAGACGCACACAGACACACACTCTACCACTAACACGCACACTCTAACACACATACTCTAATACTAACACACACACTCTAACACTAACACACACACACTCACTAACACACACACACACTCACTAACATACACTCACACTAAAACACACACACACTCACTAACATACACTCACACACACACTAACATACACTCACTAACACACTCACACACACACTAACACACTCACTCACACACACACTAACACACTCACACACACTCACTAACATACACTCACACACTCACTAACATACACTCACACTAAGATACATGCACACTAACACACACTCACTAACATACACTCACACTAACACACACTCACACTAACACACACTCACACACTCACTAACATACACTCACACTAAGATACAATCACACTAACACACACTCACTAACACACACTCACTAACATACACTAACACACTCACACACACACACACTAACACACACTAACACACACTCACACTAACACACACTCACACACTCACTAACATACACTCACACTAACACACACTCACTAACACACACTCACTAACACACTCACACACACACACACACACACACACACTAACACACACTCACTAACATACACTCACACTAACACACACTCACTAACATACACTCACACACACACACACGTTTATTTACTTTTTGTTTTTTTTATTTAATCCCCCCAGCCTCCTTACCTGTGGGAGAGCTGAGGGGATTCCCTGGGGTCCAGTGGTGTCACCCGGCTGGCTGGTCCTGCGGGCGCGCGAGGGAGCACACTCCCCTGGGTGCTCCCTCCCTCTTCAGCTCCCTCGCGCTCCACGTACTGATACCGGAGCCGGAAGATGACGTCATCTTCCGGCTCCGGTTTCAGTGCGGCGCGCGAGGGAGCTGAAGAGGGAGGGAGCACCCAGGGGAGAGTGCTCCCTCGCGCGCCCGCAGGACCAGCCAGCCGGGTGACAGCAGGGCCAGCCTCTGGGGGCCCTGAGGTGGCCGTCTCTTGGGCCCCCAGGAGAAGAGGCTGGCCCTGTGGGTACATACCTGGGTACATACCTGCGTCTGACAGTGAGACAAGAGCCGGGCCGGGGGGTCCTTCAGGTGGCCATTAAGCCACCTCTTGGGCCCCCCATGACAGAGGAAACACAGGGGCATTTGGGGGCAGCATTTTTTGCCGCCCCCTGAGTGCCTGCAGGACCACAAACGGGAACGGCGTTCCTGCTCTAAAAAAAGTGCAGGAACGCCGTTCCCACGCGTTCCTGCAGGACTCGAGCCCTGTTGACAGACATACACAAACAACTCAGTACAGTACAGTAGGTGTCAGCATTAGCATTTGAAAGCTATTTAGGTCTCCTTCCAGTCTTATCCTTCAGGTCTTTTTTCAATGCAATCTCAACTTCAGCAGCATTACACATTCTTTAATAATTTGTTCCGTTTAATATATTCCAAATTTTACTTAATTATTAAATTATTTATTTAATATAGAGCATGTAAAAATATGATCACTATTAGTGAAATAATCAAAAGGCTACTGTTTTCCAAAGGTCGGTGTATGGCCTCAAGGCTTGCCCTTAACACCAACAAGATGAGCACTAATAAATATAAAAGGTTTAACAGATCATATGATTTTATTGTTAAAGTAACTATCATTAGTGTTTAGTGGTGGCTATATTGAGACAATACAACATAAGATTTATGAATATGATTTTAGAACCATCGCTATTGGTAATCAATACGGCATTGTTTCAATATAATGCACACATGCACAGTTAAACACTGTGAGAGTTGGTAGAAAAAAGTCAATAAATAACTATATTGTTGAGTTTAGGAAATAATATATGATACTCATTTAAAGCAAATGAAATACTGGAATACTACAAGTGTTTATCAAAATGTAAATCATTGGGGTTGAGACAGTGTTCAATTTTTGCTTCACTTTAATTTGAGTATCACTTCGCTCATATCATATGATCAATAGCGTTGCTGTGTGTTCTGTTTGTTTATGTCTCTGCCCATGTTGACTTGAATAATAGATGTCTTTCATTTTCATAATGTGGAGTATGTCCTCGACTGCTTGTATGGCTCAGTAGTTTGTTCTACACCTGCAAGAACTCAATACCCAACCTTTCCTCTTTCTGAGGTCGATAAATGATGTCTATGAAGTTAGGTAACAAATTTTGAAACCAGAGGAAGTATTAGTAAAAAAAAAATACATATTTCCTACCAGGTTAAATATTTTATTATTCTTGTAATAAACTGCTAGACATCTTTTCAGTAATTAAAAAAATAAATGAACAATATCTTTGTAATTCTAAATAAATTCATGATTTTAGCATTGTTAACATAGCTTCAGCTGCCATTTTCTACTCATCTAAATTAATCAGAAAATAAAAAGAAAATACATAAAGGCTACTTTCTAACACAAAATGTAGCATTAGTCATAACTTGTTTCAAATGTAAATGCAAAGATTAATATTTTGGGTGTTTTGTTACATGATTCGTTTAGTCAACAACAGATTTTCAACCAGATTGTAAATTTCAATACAACTCTATGATTCACAGAAAGTCATATGTTTGACAATCAATCATACAAATCAACTAACCATCTTAGGCAAGTGTGATGGCACCTTTTTTCAGAATTCACCAGTTGTGCCTTAAATTTAGGACACACTATTTAATACCACTTGCCTTTAATAATTATAATTAGACATTAACAGAGTGAATAAAGAGGTATACCAGTGAGCAAATCTAGCATTTTTATGACTTCTAGGTAAAGTCCTTCACTACATTTTTGTACAGTTTAACCCCTTAAGGACCAAACTTCTAGAATAAAAGGGAATCATGACATGTCACACATGTCGTGTCCTTAAGGGGTTAAACCCAAAGTTCTCCCCCATTATCGATTCCTTAGTCCTCCACTGGCTGACACAATGATCATGAAGGTTTTGCCTTGGGCACCAGTGATAGTCTGAGAGCATCAGCTGATCACCAGCCAACAAGGCAAACTTTCCTAATCACTCTAATGACTGGAGGATGATACAATAGACAGATAGGAGCACCAGAGGACAACATTTGGGCTAAATCATTTGAAAACAGTAAAATGTTACCCAGTGACTTCAGCCCATATAATAACACAATTCAGAAAAAGTTTTTTATGGAATAGTGGAAGTTGTACAGAAGATTACAAAGGAAAATGTGAAGTTGATGGTTAGTTAGAGGGACACTATAGTCACCAGAAAACCTACAGCTTATTGTACTTGTCCTGGTGAGTAGAATCATTCCCTTCAGGCTTTCAGCTGTAAACACTGTATTTTCAGAGAAAATGCAGTGTTTACATTATAGCCTAGTGATAACTTCACTGGACACTCCTCAGATGACTACTAGAGGTGCTTCCTGCGGCTACGCTGCACCGTGATCAGCACTGTCAGTGTCTCCACCCGCTGGATGCAGACACTGAAATTTCCTAATAGAGGTGCATTGATTAAATTCATATCTATGAGGAGAAGCTGATTGTATTTGACTTGTGCTGGCTCTGCCCCTGATCTTCCTTCTTGACAGTCTCAGCCAATCCTTTGGGGAAGCATTGTGTTTGGCTCAGACCACCACTTCTGATTATGTCAACAGAATGACAGGTAGTTCAGGGGTAGAGACAGCAGTTGCAGACTTGAATACAAGTAAGATTTTACTATATTTAGGGAGGCAAGGGGGGGGGGGGCAAGGTGGCTAAATCGGGTTTCTAACACAATAGGGTCAGGAATACATGTGTCAAAACAACTAATGTGATCCAAAATGCAAAACTATGTAACATCTACATAGAATAGAAAAATAGACAGAATTAAACCAGTAAACCAGTCCTTAGAATGGCCGGATTAATAGGTTGGAAGACAGAGAATGGACAAGGGAAAGGCAAGGTCAAGGAAGCCAGAAATACACAATATCGATAAGAAAGCCAAGTCAGGGAAACCAGAGATCAGAATAGTCAGGAATAGCCAACGTCAGATTACCAGGAATATCAATAACAAGGACAAGAAAACGCACTTTCGGGAACCAGGAACGAAAACCATGACAGGACAATGAACTAGGGAAATTCAGGGGTTTGAATATTTCTCCTTGGGCTGTGATTGGTCAGAGCTTGGCCTCTGACCCCAAGACGTGCGTGTGTTGACGTGGTGATGTCACACGCACGTTCGCGTGACCTTTGGAGGCTGAGCTACAAGTGGCCACGACCTCGTGGTCGGCGCCATGTTGGATCCCGCATGTGAAGGGGATGGATGCTCCAGCAGGTCAGCTCCCAGCTTGCTGATGAACAAGTAAGCTCTTAAACCTGTCAGTGTGGTTGCACCGACCACTTGCAGCCGCGGCCCGGGGCCGTGACAACATGTTTGTGTTCCTGGCCCTATAGTGTTCCTTTAATTCATAGGACATCATAGAAAATTATGTGTGGGTTGTGAACAGTCAAAGAATTGTAAGGATCAGACATATGAAATATCAGAGCCTACAAAATAAAGTAAAGCAAGGGAGGAGTAGTTAACTAATAATAAATTAATAATAAGAGCAGATGATAATGAACCTTTAGACAGAGTAGTGAATGGTGGACTTCCAGTGAAGGTACTGCAAGTACTGAAGGTACTGTTGTTCTAAAAGGAACGGCAGCAGTGAATCTTTGCTTTTGAAAATGTGGAAGCGCACAGAACATGTCTTATAAAAATGAAATGCCATGTTTATTTTCTAGGACTAAGCCATAAATCTCTACGACCCCTGTTGACTTCTGCATAGCTCTGGTAGCTTCTTTCCACAAATATCTACAAAGAGCAGGGTTGCAGTAGAACCATTACAGGTTCAATACTAAACACAGAATAGTACTAAAAAATATTCAACTTCATATAAGGTTCAAACTCTGTAAACTCTATTGTCTGAAATTGGAACACACTTTATTTGCCATAAGGTTAACCTAATTTTCATTTGTATAATTATGTGCAAATATAATGAGTGCAATGGAGCTCATAACTATATTGCTAGTATCAAATTACCCTTGAATGCTTTGTTATGTTTTGATAATGTGAGATTATTTAACAATTATCATCCATTTGCAAGAAAACTACATGGAAATAGAGTAACCAATACATTATTAGTTTATACAACCAAAGGCCAAGTACCATCTATATTAACAGCATACTTTATATTTAGAGAAACACATTTTGTGTTCTTGAAACTGGCAGACATAGCTCTCGTAATATAACCTTTTAAGTGGAATTTTTAACATGTTGGTTTGATAGATCAATGCTGTGTTTCCTTTTAAAAATGTAAAAATAAATATTGGTGTCAGGTATTCTTGCGCAAGGCCAAAATGTAATTATGGGTCTGGTGTACAGTCCCCTTCCTCCTTCAACTGTATGCTAGAAACCCCTTACCTTTTCTCTACCCTCTGGATTCTGAATTGAAAATAGTAATAATGGTAGGTTCTTGTATGGCAGAAATACAAGAGAAAATATTTGCACAGTGTAAGCTCTTTTCATAAGGCATACAATCTAGCAGAACAGGACCAAAACTCGGAAAGGTGAACCAAACATAAGCGTCCAACTGGTTTTATCTGATGATGCAGTAATTGTAGTGATTTTAGTAAAAAATTGCCTTAGGCCATTTTAAGAATAGATTGGCAGCCATTATATTAAATGGTAGCATTCATGCTTAATAAGCTGCATTAATTATTTAACTTTTGAGTGCTGGAGATGTGCCCAGGGAATTGCCTTATATTTACATACATTTTGAGAATGTTTGGGCGCCACAACTAATGACTTGACCAAACTCCTATTAACATTAAACACAGCTCTGAGTAATTTGAGTCCAATATTGCAATATCATTAAACAGAAATATACATCAACTTAATGTGGATTTTATTCACAGATCAAGAGAGAAATGACCAAGAGAGGGGAAAAAGGAGAAGCAGTAAAAAAAAAAAAAATCTACATTTCTATTTTATATATTTAATAAATATATATAATATATATAAATATAGAAATTTTACTGCTCTTCCTTATTTTTTCTCTAATTGGTCACTTGATTTGTAAACTAAATGGTGGGAAAATGCACCTACACTGCAGTACAGTTCAGGGATTGTACCTTCCCACATATTCATTGGGATTATAGATTATTCATTTAAAGTTCCATTTTATTATTCATCGATGGGTTGCTCTCATTCCAGAGGGTAGACTTGGGAGGGCTATACTGCCTTCACCTCCATGTCTCCCTTTGGCTCTTTAGTCCACCTAGTCCATTCCTTTCTATAGGGGTTACACCCCACCTCAATGAGCAACCTGACAAGTCCTCCCTGCCTCAGTATAATTCAGAAGCTTCAACTGTCTAAGAGTTGTGCTAAGAGTTCTTTTTTACTGTTACAGGTAAGATTCATCTGTAGGAAAAGGTTACTGACTGCACAAGGTTTGATTTCCTGTTGGTAATTATAAGGCATTTGATTGGATTAGGTAGCTACTTGCTATTGATTGCTATTTAAATTAGCTATTGTTTGCTAATAAGCAGAGGCCTACCCAGGTGTTAAACATTCCTAGTGGGAGGTGATTTTAGGAGTATATAAGGGTAGTTGTCATTAGCTTGGCTAATAGAGCTTGGTTGCTTCATCTAAGTGTTGCTTCTAAGTGTGTGTGTGGTTGGAGATATTCTGGAGAGTTTTACAGAAGCTTCAACTGTCTAAGAGTTGTGCTAAGAGTTCTTTTTTACTGTTACAGGTAAGATTCATCTGTAGGAAAAGGTTACTGACTGCACAAGGTTTGATTTCCTGTTGGTAATTATAAGGCATTTGATTGGATTAGGTAGCTACTTGCTATTGATTGCTATTTAAATTAGCTATTGTTTGCTAATAAGCAGAGGCCTACCCAGGTGTTAAACATTCCTAGTGGGAGGTGATTTTAGGAGTATATAAGGGTAGTTGTCATTAGCTTGGCTAATAGAGCTTGGTTGCTTCATCTAAGTGTTGCTTCTAAGTGTGTGTGTGGTTGGAGATATTCTGGAGAGTTTTACAGAAGCTTCAACTGTCTAAGAGTTGTGCTAAGAGTTCTTTTTTACTGTTACAGGTAAGATTCATCTGTAGGAAAAGGTTACTGACTGCACAAGGTTTGATTTCCTGTTGGTAATTATAAGGCATTTGATTGGATTAGGTAGCTACTTGCTATTGATTGCTATTTAAATTAGCTATTGTTTGCTAATAAGCAGAGGCCTACCCAGGTGTTAAACATTCCTAGTGGGAGGTGATTTTAGGAGTATATAAGGGTAGTTGTCATTAGCTTGGCTAATAGAGCTTGGTTGCTTCATCTAAGTGTTGCTTCTAAGTGTGTGTGTGGTTGGAGATATTCTGGAGAGTTTTACAGAAGCTTCAACTGTCTAAGAGTTGTGCTAAGAGTTCTTTTTTACTGTTACAGGTAAGATTCATCTGTAGGAAAAGGTTACTGACTGCACAAGGTTTGATTTCCTGTTGGTAATTATAAGGCATTTGATTGGATTAGGTAGCTACTTGCTATTGATTGCTATTTAAATTAGCTATTGTTTGCTAATAAGCAGAGGCCTACCCAGGTGTTAAACATTCCTAGTGGGAGGTGATTTTAGGAGTATATAAGGGTAGTTGTCATTAGCTTGGCTAATAGAGCTTGGTTGCTTCATCTAAGTGTTGCTTCTAAGTGTGTGTGTGGTTGGAGATATTCTGGAGAGTTTTACAGAAGCTTCAACTGTCTAAGAGTTGTGCTAAGAGTTCTTTTTTACTGTTACAGGTAAGATTCATCTGTAGGAAAAGGTTACTGACTGCACAAGGTTTGATTTCCTGTTGGTAATTATAAGGCATTTGATTGGATTAGGTAGCTACTTGCTATTGATTGCTATTTAAATTAGCTATTGTTTGCTAATAAGCAGAGGCCTACCCAGGTGTTAAACATTCCTAGTGGGAGGTGATTTTAGGAGTATATAAGGGTAGTTGTCATTAGCTTGGCTAATAGAGCTTGGTTGCTTCATCTAAGTGTTGCTTCTAAGTGTGTGTGTGGTTGGAGATATTCTGGAGAGTTTTACAGAAGCTTCAACTGTCTAAGAGTTGTGCTAAGAGTTCTTTTTTACTGTTACAGGTAAGATTCATCTGTAGGAAAAGGTTACTGACTGCACAAGGTTTGATTTCCTGTTGGTAATTATAAGGCATTTGATTGGATTAGGTAGCTACTTGCTATTGATTGCTATTTAAATTAGCTATTGTTTGCTAATAAGCAGAGGCCTACCCAGGTGTTAAACATTCCTAGTGGGAGGTGATTTTAGGAGTATATAAGGGTAGTTGTCATTAGCTTGGCTAATAGAGCTTGGTTGCTTCATCTAAGTGTTGCTTCTAAGTGTGTGTGTGGTTGGAGATATTCTGGAGAGTGTTGCTTCTAAGTGTGTGTGTGGTTGGAGATATTCTGGAGATAAACTGGAGGTAATCTGAGGTATTCAGGAGGATAAATAAAAAGTTAAGGTTTGTTTGATTTAAATTATTCACCTCATTGGAATGGCAGACTTAGTTCAGTGTAATAGTTGCTTTGCATTTGTTTCACGTTCCACTTTTTGGAGGTTTGGTTGTTGTCTAATCTGTAGACAGTTCTCTATCTTGCGGCAGGAGATTGTATTTTTGAAGTCTGAGATTTGTAAATTATCTGGTAAACAAACTCAGACTGGAACTGCTGCAAAGCCACTGCCGCAGAGACATACTAGGAATGGCAGATGGATTACTGTAGGATCTGGTAGACTTGGAGTTGTGGATGAAAGGCATATTGCACAGTCTGTTGCTCTACATAATTCATTTTCTGCACTTTCAGAGTGTAGTGGTGTCGTGGAGAGAGGCACTGAGGCTAGTGGTGTTGTGCAGAGAGGCACTGAGGCTAGTGGTGTTGTGCAGAGAGGCACTGAGGCTAGTGGTGTTGTGCAGAGAGGCACTGAGGCTAGTGGTGTTGTGAAGAGAGGCACTGAGGCTAGTGGTGTTGTGCAGAGAGGCACTGAGGCTAGTGGTGTTGTGAAGAGAGGCACTGAGGCTTGTGGTGTTGTGCAGAGAGGCACTGAGGCTAGTGGTGTTGCGCAGAGAGGCACTGAGGCTAGTGGTGTTGTGAAGAGAGGCACTGAGGCTAGTGGTGTTGTGAAGAGGGGCACTGAGGCTAGTGGTGTTGTGAAGAGAGGCATTGAGGCTAGTGGTGTTGTGAAGAGAGGCATTGAGGCAAGTGGTGTTGTGAAGAGAGGCATTGAGGCTAGTGGTGTTGTGAAGAGAGGCATTGAGGCTAGTGGTGTTGTGCAGAGAGGCACAGAGGCTAGTGGTGTTGTGCAGAGAGGCACTGAGGCTAGTGGTGTTGTGAAGAGAGGCATTGAGGCTAGTGGTGTTGTGAAGAGAGGCATTGAGGCTAGTGGTGTTGTGGAGAGAGGCACAGAGGCTAGTGGTGTTGTGCAGAGAGGCACTGAGGCTAGTGGTGTTGTGCAGAGAGGCTTGAAGACTATGGTGAGGCCTAATAGAAAGCAGTTGTTGGTGGGGGATTCCATCATAAGATGTGTGGAGATGGACAATGGTGGTCTTGTGAGGTGTCTTCCCGGAGCTACTGCTCGCAGAGACAGGAGACGTATCTGTAATATTGTTAAGCAAGCAAAGCAGGAAGGGGAATTGGATGTACTTGTCCATTTAGGGACAAATGACTTGGCTTGCAATGAGGTTTCAGAGGTTAAGGAAGTTTTTAGTGTTTTTGCCAATGATATACGGCAGGTTGCTTCCACATTGTCATTCTCTGAAGTTCTGCCTGTGCATAACACTCAGAATGACAGGCGGATGCGTATTAGGGACTTTAACTTGTGGCTTGGTGAATGGTGTCGGGAGCAAGGATTTGGCTTTATTGCTCATGGTAGCTCTGTTTGGAATGGAAATAAACTGTACAAAAAAGATGGTTTGCATCTTTCTCAAAAGGGAACAAATGTTCTCAGTGAGCAGTTCAGAGGTTTTGCTAGGATGTATTTAAACTAAGAGGGGGGGGCAAAAGGGTGATAAAACATCAATCCAATTGTCCCCCAAAACAAGGACAGAAGGTGCCTGTAGCAAGTGTGTTAAAAAATGATAAGCTTAGAGTCATGTCTACAAATGCTCGCAGTTTAGGGAATAAGATCCATGAACTTGTGGCAATAATGGCAACTGATAGTGTAGATTTAGTCGCTGTTACTGAGACATGGTATAATGAGAAAAATGACTGGGACATAGCAATACCAGGGTACTCTTTATATAGAAAAGACAGGGAAGGCAAGAAAGGGGGAGGGGTGGCCCTGTATGTAAAGAATAGCATAAAATCTAGTCTAATAAAGGTTAGTGAGGCGAACATAGAGTCCGTTTGGGTTACGTTAGAATTTGGTAATCACACAGTAACTCGTGTAGGTGTGATTTATAGGCCCCCAGGACAAATTGAAGAGTTAGATAATCTACTAGTTGAAGAAATAGCTAAAATGACAATGAAGGGGGAAGTTATCATCATGGGTGACTTTAATCTTCCTGATGTAAATTGGAAAACAAAAATAGCTACTTGTGCCAGGAGCACACATATTCTAAACTCCCTACTGGGATTGTCTCTAAAACAAGTCGTTGAGGAGCCAACTCGTAAAGAGGCCATACTAGATTTAGTGTTAACAAATGGAGATTTGGTATCAGATATTACTGTAGGTGAAAGTT
This sequence comes from Pelobates fuscus, assembly GCF_036172605.1. Lineage (NCBI taxonomy): Eukaryota > Metazoa > Chordata > Amphibia > Anura > Pelobatidae > Pelobates > Pelobates fuscus. The sequence goes on along the minus strand of NC_086325.1, from coordinate 80,467,034 downwards.
TAGGATCCAGTGATCATCAGTCAGTGTGGTTTAATATAAGAACAGTGACAGAGTCACACCACACAAAAACAAAAGTTTTAGACTTTAGAAAAACAGACTTTTCCAAAATTAGAATATGTGTAAAGGAGTCATTATCAGACTGGAGCAATTTAAATGGAGTCCAAAAGAAATGGGATTATTTAAAAGTTGCACTACTGAAGGCAACAGAAAATTGCATTAGGCTTGTCAGTAAAAGCAAAAAATTCAAGAAACCACTGTGGTACTCCACAGATGTAGCCAAAATGGTAAAAAACAAAAAGTTAGCATTTAGTAATTATAAAAAAACCCAGAGTGAGGAAGACAGAATGACCTATAAGATTAGGCAGAAAGAGGCTAAGCAAGTTATAAGAGCTTCCAAATCACACACAGAAGAGAAAATAGCACAGTCAGTAAAAAAGGGGGACAAAACCTTTTTTAGATACATAAATGAGAAAAGAAAAGTAAAACAAGGATTAGTTAGATTAAAAACAAAAGAAGGAAGGTATGTAGATGAGGATAAAGGTCTAGCTGACTGCCTCAATGAATATTTTTGTTCGGTATTTACAGATGAAAATGAAGGAAAGGGACCTCAGTTAAGAAAAAGGATAAATGAGTCATTTATTACACGTGAGTTTACAGAGGAAGAGGTTCTATTTCAACTGTCAAAAGTAAAGACAAATAAGTCAATGGGACCTGATGGAATACACCCAAAGCTATTAAAAGAGCTTAGTGGTGTACTAGCAAAACCATTAACAGATTTATTTAACCAATCATTGATAACAGGAGTAGTCCCAGAAGATTGGAAGTTAGCGAATGTTGTGCCCATTCACAAGAAAGGTAATAGGGAGGAGTCGGGCAACTATAGGCCAGTAAGCCTAACTTCAGTAGTGGGGAAAGTGATGGAAACCATGTTAAAGGATAGGATTGTTGAACATCTAAAAACACATGGATTTCAAGATCAGAGACAACATGGGTTTACTTCAGGGAGATCATGCCAAACTAATCTTATTGATTTTTTTGATTGGGTAACTAAAATTATAGATCAGGGTGGTGCAGTGGACATTGCTTACCTCGATTTCAGTAAGGCTTTTGACACTGTTGCACATAGAAGGCTTATCAACAAACTACAATCTTTGAGTTTGGATTCCAATATTGTTGAATGGGTAAGGCAGTGGCTGAGTGACAGGCAACAGAGGGTTGTAGTCAATGGAGTATATTCGAAGCTTGGGCTTGTCACCAGTGGGGTACCTCAGGGATCTGTACTTGGACCCATTCTCTTTAATATTTTTATTAGTGATATTGCAGAAGGTCTTGATGGTAAGGTGTGTCTTTTTGCGGATGATACTAAGATATGTAACAGGGTTGATGTTCCAGGAGGGATAAGCCAAATGGAAAATGATTTAGGTAAACTAGAAAAATGGTCAGAGTTGTGGCAACTGACATTTAATGTGGATAAGTGCAAGATAATGCATCTTGGACGTAAAAACCCAAGGGCAGAGTACAGAATATTTGATAGAGTCCTAACCTCAACATCTGAGGAAAGGGATTTAGGGGTGATTATTTCTGATGACTTAAAGGTAGGCAGACAATGTAATAGAGCAGCAGGAAATGCTAGCAGAATGCTTGGTTGCATAGGGAGAGGTATTAGCAGTAGAAAGAGGGAAGTGCTCATGCCATTGTACAGAACACTGGTGAGACCTCACTTGGAGTACTGTACACAGTACTGGAGACCCTATCTTCAGAAGGATATTGATACCTTAGAGAGAGTTCAAAGAAGGGCTACTAAACTGGTTCATGGATTGCAGGATAAAACTTACCAGGAAAGGTTAAAGGATCTTAACATGTATAGCATGGAGGAAAGACGAGACAGGGGGGATATGATAGAAACATTTAAATACATAAAGGGAATCAACACAGTAAAGGAGGAGACTATATTTAAAAGAAGAAAAACTACCACAACAAGAGGACATAGTCTTAAATTAGAGGGACAAAGGTTTAAAAATAATATCAGGAAGTATTACTTTACTGAGAGGGTAGTGGATGCATGGAATAGCCTTCCAGCTGAAGTGGTAGAGGTTAACACAGTAAAGGAGTTTAAGCATGCGTGGGATAGGCATAAGGCTATCCTAACTATAAGATAAGGCCAGGGACTAATGAAAGTATTTAGAAAACTGGGCAGACTAGATGGGCCGAATGGTTCTTATCTGCCGTCACATTCTATGTTTCTATGTTTCTATGTTTCTATGTTTCTATAATTACACTTCAGGGATTGGCCCATTTTTGTGTTCATCTAATTTTTTTCCCAAATCTTTTTTATAATCGACATTAGTACAAGTCAAACTGGCAAATAAACAGGTGTCGGAGGTCTAAACTAACTTTTATTTTTTTCTATTTACACTGTGTGGGAGTTTTATTGTTTTTAGTCTCACCACAATCACCTAGAACCAAGCTATACACTCTCAGAAAGACTTCAATGTCTTGACTGAAACTGGTGCCATGCTGAAAAGGTCCTAAGGATTGAAACTGTGAAGTCCATGGCTGATTTATGGTCATTGATACTTTTGGATCACAACCTGAGTTTTGGATACAAAAATGCTGTGTTTGAAACAGCATCCATTACTAAGGTTACCTGCACAAATACACAGCAGTCATTTCTCTACTGATACTGTGAGACATTGTATTGGTTTTGGTCTTACCGCAACCTTTCTGGCACCCGGTATACACTCTCAGAGATTCTTCAACTTCCAGACCAAAACTGGCACCAAACTGATAACACCCTATAGCAGTATTCAGCAACCTATGGCAGGTGTGCCATGCATGCCACTCAAAGTGTCTTTGCACGCACTCAAAGCTGCCAGAGCCAAACAGGCTCTGGCCTATCCGGAGCCCCAGTTGGACTTCAGAAATCTGCTAGTTCAAATCTAGCTGTGATTGCAGGTGGTGAGGGACAATTCTCAACTTGCTAATACTCACTTTCATCCAGCACTTGTGAATGGGAATCTGCTCTAAAGTAAAGCAATCTGCAGCAGCTATCACAGCTCCTAAGCTTGATGTGTATCTAACCACCCACACTGCTTCTTTACACAGAGCAGCAAAAGAATCCTCCCCCTCATATGAATAATACAAACAGCTCAAACAAACAAACACGGACACAGTCACCACAAACACAACACCACTGACAATTTACATACACGCACACAACCCCACAAGCAGTCTTTCACATGCAATACCACAAGCAGCTCCATACATAATACACACCACAGAACAAACAATGTGGCATATCATCCACACACACAATTCCAGAAGCAGCTCCCATACACAGCTCCCATTTATAGGTATCATATATAAACATAAATATTTTACTGCTCTTCCTTATTTTTTCTCTAATTGGTCACTTGATTTGTAAACTAAGTGGTGGTAAAATGCACCTACACTGCAGTACAGTTCAGGGATTGTACCTTCCCACAAATTCATTGGGATTTTAGATTATTCATTAAAAGTTACGTTTTATTACTCATCCATAGGTTGCTACTAATGAGCATATTCAATATAACAGCTCACATATGCACAAAGTTATGCTACAAAGCAGCTGCAGCACCCATAAAGAACACACTTCAGATTAAAAAAAATAGAACCGGCACGCCAAGGGACTTCAATATTTTGTTTAGGCACAGTACTACTTAGAGCTTGCCTATCCCTGCCCTATAGACTAAAATTGTGCAGTCCATAGTTAGTTTCTGGTTACCAATCCTTTTGGATCACAACCCGTGTTTGCTCAAATAAACAAAACTGTGTTTAAAACATCATCCATTGCTAAGGGTGCCTTAGTGAAGTCTGAAACACATTACCTGTCTGCTCTGGGATAGTTGTGGAAACATGATTTCTCAAGTTTCTTTGCACAAGGAGTACTTTCAAGTCCAACTTGAGATACGCAGGTGAAGCACAACAGTGATTTCTCTATTGGCACTTTGGGATGTATTACTGTGTTTGGTGTTACCACAATATTTCCACAACCTTGCTATTCACTTTTTATATAAGTAGCTGTGAGACCAAACACAAAAAAGCTTGATGCAAATTCAACAATTATTGTTGTGCATCACTTGACCTATTGGGGCACACATTCATTCTGAAAAACTAAGTTTCCACATTTATCCCAGAATTCCCGGCTCAACGTGCAAATCAACATGGAAATTGGATTTGCAAATTTTAAGTCAAAATAGCTATTCTGGAACATATGCCGAGTTGACGAATGTTCATTATTTAGCTATTTTGGCTTAACTATGCAATGTTGTTTATCTACTATTATTATTGTTACTATTTGTGAATAACCCCGCGTCTCTGGGTTTTTTCTAAAAAACAAAAGCTAAATGCAGCCCCATATCTTACACAGATCAACTCAAGCTATGACCATATGAAAGTCACATTTACCTGAAGAAAGCAATGTTTTCTTTCTTATTTTATTACCTATTTTATTATAAGTAGTATCAAACAAGACTAAGTAAAATCAAGGAAATTTCATGCAGTGTAACTGCAGAGTAAAGTTGAAAAGACACACGTTCCCTCATTATTAAACAACAATGCATCTTAAACCTACACCGGCCATTTCACCAATTATATTGTTATAGAATGTTGCAAAGCTCTTGGGAGGACAGAAAGAAGAGAAAGTAGTTATAGGTAGGTTAAAAGAAAAGAAAAGAAGACTTTTTTTTATTAAAAAGTTTTTTAATTTATAAAATATTTATTATGCTTAAAAAAATTAAAAAAAAATAAAAAATCAATTCCTAAAACTAGACCAGACTGTTGGAAAAAAAAGTTGATTAATAAAAGTTTTTTTCTTTCGTGAAATAGTGATATTATAATGGCAGATGACCAAATGTGTTTGTCCTACCTAATAAAATAAAATTATACATGATTTTATAATTCCTAACTAAATTAAATAATGCAGCATTTGGCAGGATATAATTAACTATATTATCTCAAAGATAAAAGGCAGAAATATGTAAGACTACTTTGCATAATTTACCTTTGTCTACATTACAAAGATATGCGTTCAGTAACTCAGCATTTTAACTTCTGGTAACAATCTCATAGATAATTGCATATTCAAGGGTATAATATCTCTTTTTCGACAGAAAATTACCCTATTTTGTGCTATTTTGTGCTATTTTCTCATTTTAGCAGCAGAACTTTTATCATGACAACAGTACAGTAATTAATCTCTCCTCTGCTGGCCATTGAGAGTTTTGCAATTATGAGGTTGACTTAAGCAGTCTTAACACCATATCCGCTTCAGGTTTGAATCAGGACCTTGTTTTCCTTCTTTTTGTTCTGAAAGAAAGCCATAATGATATTTTAACTCTGAATGTCGGTCTTTCTATTTAAGAAAATTGTAGGCACTGTAGCAAATGAAGCATTTTCAAGTAGATTATATACCTCTTTAATGAATGCTTGCAAACTGTTCACTGGTTATTGTATCAGAGTTAGATAAACTATGTAAACTAGATGACAGAATGTGGACTACAATTCCCAACATCGTCAATCTTCATCTTCTGTAATCCAACAATACTTGAATAAAATGTTTGCTCCAATGATAATTAGAGATGTAGCGTTGTGCATTTGGAATTTGTCATGTTCAGTAATATTTGTTCAGTATATTCTATAGTCACCTTAAAGGAACAATATAGTCACCTAAATTACTTTAGCTAAATAAAGCAGTTTTAGTGTTTAGATCATTCCCCAGCAATTTCACTGCTCAATTCACTGTCATTTAGGAGTTAAATCACTTTCTGTTTATGCAGCCCTAGCCACACCTCCCCTGGCTATGATTGACAGAGCCTGCATGAAAACAAAACTGGTTTCACTTTCAAACAGATGTAATTTACCTTAAATAATTGTATCTCAATCTCTAAATTGCACTTTAATCACATACAGGAGGCTCTTGCAGGGTCTAGCAAGCTATTAACATAGCAGGGGATAAGAAAATCTTAATTAAACAGAACTTGCAATAAAGAAAGCCTAAATAGGGCTCTCTTTACAGGAAGTGTTTATGGAAGGCTGTGCAAGTCACATGCAGGGAGGTGTGACTAGGGTTCATAAACAAAGGGATTTAACTCCTAAATGGCAGAAGATTGAGCAGTGAGGCTGCAGGGGCATGTTCTATACACCAAAACTGTTTCATTAAGCTAAAGTTGTTCAGGTGACTATAGTGTCCCTTTAACCCCTTAAGGACCAAACTTCTGGAATAAAAGGGAATCATGACATGTCACACATGTCATGTGTCCTTAAGGGGTTAAGAAGACACTGTAAGCACAAAAACAACTTTAGTTTAATTAAGTAATTTTAGTGGATAGATCATGCCCCTGCAGTTTTTTTTATTCATTCCTCTGCCATCCAGGAGTTACTGCTACTACTACTGGTATTTATATAGCACCAGCATATTCCACAGCGCTATACAATATTATCAAAGGGCAGATATAACAACAAATTAGATAATTACACAAACTTACAGAAACAGTAGGTTGAAGACGACCCTGTTCAAACGAGCTTATAGTCTATAGGAGGTGGGGCACAAAACACAACAGGACAGGAGGTAGCAATCATACAAGGTGGAGTGAAGCAGAGCTGGAGGAGAGAATAGAGTGCTGCCTTATAGGAGAGAGCAAGGGACAGGTATGTGAGGCAGAGGTTACTCTGGGAAGCCATAAGCTTTCCTAAAGAGATGGGTTTTGAGGCACTTTTTAAATGATTAAAGACTAGGGGAAGTGCTGAAGTTCCGAAGTTGCCGAAGTTCCGAAGTCTTGAAGTGCCGAATTGCCGAAGTCCCGAATTGTGAAAATCCCGAATTTCGGAATGCCGAACCGAACCAAATTTTTTTCCCATGCACATGCCTAATATACAGATTTACCAAACTGCTAAGTGAATACAATCCCCTACAGGCAGATGTATATAATGGCAAAAATCAATAAAGCCATCAAGAAAAAGAATGGGTGGGAGGGGGCAGGGGGAAAAAACTAAATATAATATTTAGATTCTCTGTCAATTTATAATAAGAGAATAGTAGTTAAGCTGCAAAAGACAAAGAGAGTGGTAAATAATAAAACACAACTGGCAACATTAATAAAAGGAAACAGAGAAATACGAACAAAGAGGTATATAGGTAAATAAAAGGACCTTCATATCAACGGTTAAATAAAAGGGGCAAAATAAAAGCCCTCATTCAAACCTCGAGGTTGAAGTGTCTTAAGTTCATATATCCACCTAGACTCCCTCTGTCTTAGGATATTATCAAAGTCTCCACATCTTGGGTTCCTCCTCACCAATTCAAGTCCACAGAACCTAAGATTATTAGAATCACCATGATGACATTCTCTGAGGTGTCTTGAAATAGGTATCTCAAGACAGTTCCTAGGGGATCTTACATGTTCCATGATCCTGTCTTTAAAGGCCATAAAGGTTTTTCCCACATATTTTTGTCCACATGAACACGACAGCAGGTATACAAGGCCCTTCGTATTACAGTTAAAAAATGTAATCTTAATGGAGCCTTGTCCTGTACTGTTGCTAACAATTTTAGAGTCTTTGGAGATATATTTACAGGCTACACACCTACCACAGCCGTACGTGCCAAGTGGAGGGGTTCCCAACCAGGTGACACGCGGCTGTGGTTTAGTGGAAAAATGTCTCGGTACCAATAAGTCTTGAATATTCCGTCCACGTCTAGCCGTAATATTGACATGTGGACCCAAGGCCTCCTTAAGGTGTACATCATTTAATAGGATAGGCCAGAATCTCTCAAGTTACTTACGTACTTCTGACCACCCTACGTCAAATGTCGCAATCATGCGGATAGTTCCTACCTCCCTGTTAACTTTCTTTTTTGGGAGATCACACAGCAAATCACTCATCTCAGTTTGAAGTGCTCTTTTATACACCTTTTTCAGACAGCGATTCAGATAACCCTTCTCCTTGAAGTGTAACCGAAGCTGTTTCGCTTTCATTTTAAAGTCCTGAATGTCACTACAATTCCTCCGAAGGCAGAGATACTGGCCCACTGAAATACCCTCCTTGAGGGGTCGGGGATGGTAACTCGTCCAGTGTAAAAGAGAATTAGTTGCCGTGGGTTTCCTAAACAGAGTGGATTGAAATGTGCCATCTTCATTAATACTAATAGTCACATCTAGAAAGTTGATGGAGCGTCCTCCGAATTCAGATGTAAACCGAAGATTTTCATCATTATGGTTAAGTAATACCACCAGATAAGAGAATTCCTGGGGGGTGCCTTGCCAGACAATCAAAATGTCATCGATGTAGCGACCCCACAATAGGACCTTAGGTAAGTATTCTGTCAGAACATCTGAATTACGGATCTGATATTCCCACCATCCCAGGTGAAGGTTCGCATATGAGGGGGCACAAGCCGTCCCCATAGCAGTACCCCTCACCTGGTGGTAAACTTGATTATTAAACAGAAAATAGTTGTGTGACAAAATAAACTTGAGAAGGCGTAAGAGGAAGACTGTGTGTAAATCATCCCTTGGGCTTCTTTGGTCAAGAAAAAATCCCACATGTTCAATTCCTCTATCATGAGAGATGGAAGAATAAAGTGATTCAACATCAAGGCTACATAAATGAACAGTGGGAGAAAAATGTAAGATTTGAGAGTCTGTTTAGGGCTTGCTTTGTGTCCCTGATATAGGAGGGTAAGGTTTCCACAAGAGGTCTTAAAACTCTGTCAACATACAGGCTACCGTTTTGTGTGAGGTTATCAACCCCTGAGACAATTGGACGTCCCGGGGGTTCTTCCAGGTTCTTGTAAACTTTAGGCAGGCAGTAGAAGGTTGCTATCTTAGGGTGACAATTAAGAATAAATTCATACTCGTCACCTGACAGCAACCCCCCACTGCGGCCATCCTCAAGTATCTCCTTGCATTTGGACAAAAATCATTTGTGGGATCATGCTTAAGAACTGTGTAAGTCTCGGCATCTCTTAGAACTCGTTCAGCCATTCCAAGATATTTATCCACATCCATTGACACGATATTCCCCCCCTTATCAGCTGGTTTGATGATAATATCAGCATCATCCTGTAATGTTTTTAGAGCATGTTGTTCCCGTCTAAGGAGGTTATCCCTTGAATGGATCCGGAGAGATTTAAGATTGATTTTTTCAATCTCACTTTTGGCTGCCTTCCTGAAACTTGCAAAGGTAGGTGTGTAACGACTTTTAGGCTTTAGATCAGTGCGATTCTGAATGTAAGAAATTATGACCCTCTTACAAGGATATTCTTTTAGGGAATGTGTGACAAATAAGACACAAACACAAGTGTATAATAAAATGTATTGTTAATATTAATTTAAGGATACTGTTAGATTTTAAAAAGGATATACACATTACACATTATAACCATAGTCAGTCCAAAACCAAAAGATACATAATAAAAGGGCAATACTTAAACATTTCAATTGAGGTCTTCCCCTTGCGCCTTCATCTTGGGTAATCTGGGACAGACTATCAGTTCACCATGGCCCTTCTTGCTGTGCTGTCCTCTCCAAAGAGACAAAAAGAAGAGAGAGCCTTCCTTGGATGTTGTCCTTTTAAAGCCTGATTCTTGGAGTAATAAACTACAAGTCCCAGAATTCCTTTTCCCTCCCAAAAGTGGTTTATCCCGCCCTCTTTCTCCAGAGAGTTCTGTCTTTACACAAGTCTTTCCCTTTGATCTCTTGGTTTGATCTCTTGGTTTCTGGGTAGGTAAGACAGAATTGCTTGGGGAAAACACACACTTCCATGGTTACACCTAGATGTTAAAACAGGTTGGCAGGAGAACTGCTGGAGGGATGTAAGCTTTTGTTTTAGCTGGATGTTGAAGATGCAATTGAAAGCTTTGATCCTTATCACACTTTTATCATGTAAATGACCCCAACTTGTGAAACCAGTCACATACACAGAAAGTTAGATACAATATTGCAGTTTGGCATATCAATTTCTTACATGAATAGTGTTCAAATCGCTCTCATCCAAGAGGGCCAGCAGGGTAGTGAGGCATTGGTAATCTTTAGGTGCAAGTCCGAGGTCTCTAGCCTTTCTCTCATTCTAGACAGAGTGAAACTTATGTAAAGCCAGCTTCCTAACGAAAAGATGAAGGTCTTTAATCCAACTAAATTTGTCAAAAGGTGGTGTAGGTACAAATGAGAGGCCTTTCCCCAAAACAACATTTTGGTCAGAAGTTAATATTTGAGAGGACAAATTAATGACCTGGGACTTGCGTTCTAGTATCTGAATACTACCTAATACCTCCTCCTCCTCCTCCCCCTCCTCTTGGATTTCGAGTCTGGTATCTCGTCCGTTGACTCGGAAACTCTTCCTGATAGCCTGGAGCTAAAAAATTAACTCCTTTCTTAAGAATCCCTTTGGGATTAGAACTAGCTGTGGAGGGAGTAGGTTGTGGTTGTAATTCTGCTACATTAATTTGAGTTTGACTTCCTGAGTCTGTGTCTGAGGAGTCATAGTCCGAAGTTAAACCATTATCAGCAGTGCGTCGCATTCTGCGGTTGAAGGATTTATAGACATTCCCAGTCTGATAATCATGGGAATCCCTCAGGAATTTATCATGTTTCCTAAATTTCACTGATTCCTGAAATTTATCCAGATTCTGTTTCAACCTGGATTCAAGGAAAGTGAAGTTAGGATCATTCTGAAACTGTTTAATACCATTAATCTCTTCATCTAAACCTGCATTCACTGTTTTAAGCTGTTCTTGCTCAAATCTGCAAATAATTTGCATAAAGGTTTTTGACAAGTTCCAGCTGTCGCATCCCATTCTTTCATTAAATCAGCATTCTCAGAGTAAGATGAAGGAATGTTCCTCACTCTGAGGCCTCTCAGTATCATCTCCTCGCTCATGTAATTTTCTAAGGAGGAGATCTCCCAGCAGGTTTGAATCTGTTTTCTACATAGACTATGAAGTTTATTAAATGATTTGTTAATATCAGGAGTAGTAGCATTATAATCCAGTTTTGTATTAGAGAAGACATTTTCTGCATCTTTACACCAGACGCTACTTTCAATTTTATTAGATAAAAAGCCAGCCATGTTAAAATAGAAAATTAGAAGTAAACCACTCTGAATAACCCTGGTATTGAAACCTTAGAAAATATTATAGACAAAAGTACTTCCTAAATGAAAAATCTAACAGGAAGTACAGGAAAAGAGGGTTATAGGGGTTTGAAGTTTAAACATTAGGTCTAACTTTACATGGAATGTGTAGGGAGTCTGTGTAGATTACATGTATGGGTGACTAGGACAGCATAAACAAAGTGATTTAATTCCTACATAGCAACAATATTATCAGTTAGATTTTGGGGCATGATCTATACACCTAAACCACTTCCTTATGCTAAAATAGTTTTGTTGCTTATAGTGTCCTTTAAAGTTTTCTTTGTAAGTTAAAAAATATTAACCCTTAAATAGACAGTGACAAATATGTTTTAAAAAAAATCAGTCATCACAGATCAGAAACTTTAAATTGATAACATGAAAAAAATCCATGATGGAGTCATATGTAGTCAAGCATACAATTTGGCTGTGGTTTACTCAGATACCAAGCACCAATTTATAGTAGAGCATAATTAATGCAGTTAAATCTTGTTTATTAAAATATAATTGTCAATTTCATAATTTCTACAGAATCTTCAGCTGCTTCCACTCAACATTGGCTTTCCTGATGGTATTTCTGGGTTGTTGAGCACGATCTTCAGATCAATAATAAAGGGACAGATATCTAAAAAGGATGCAGCTTCAGCTCATGAATCTGCACCAACTGCTTGCCCTGGTACTGACAATCTATTGTTCATGATTACATAGCTTGCAACTGGTTGAGCAAGTCAGTCCCAATTTACGCTCCTGTCCTAACTTCTCAGGTTCGTTCCCTAGTGTCTCACATCTGGGGACACCATGGAAATGTCCTCAATCAGGCAAGCACAAGCATATCATTAGGCACACTCACAATGTGCATGAGTACCCTGAAGCCTCTCTGAGCTCTGAGTATTGTCCGCCCTGATTGGTACTGACCTGAATGCATAGTATGCATATTGGGTAGACTGCACCTTGTTGCCACCTCCCTTCTAAAGTCATTAGATGTTAAGGATGTAGGCAGGCATAAATGTTTTTTATCATTATTTTTTAAGAATCTGAAGGAGGGGGTTAGTGGAAAGAATACATTTACCACTACTTAGTTCTCTGTAGTAGTTACAGTGCTTAGAGTGCTCGCTGAAGTGTTTTATATGTGAAAAGAGTGCCCTATGTTTTCATTTTACAAACAGGGCAGATCTGAACAGAAATTAACACATTTATAAATAAACCTTGTACATTCCTTGGCTGTCAGTCAGACAATAGGTCCTGTTAATTCCTTGTTAGATAGCATAGTGGAGTTTAACTCAAGAGACAGGCAATTGACCAGAGCACGTTACTTCCAAAGACTTCTGAGTGGCATTGGGTAGTCTTTTGACAGTCACAGAAAGTCTGGGAAGAGGAAGAGGGCTTGCAAAGACTACTGACAAGATATGAAGCTTGAAGCTTTATAGTTAGAATGCAAAATTATATAAACCCCATTGAAAATGATGTGTTTTGCCAAAATGTACAGACTGTTTGCAATGAACAAACAAACAAAAGCAATTGAAATAGCTCAACACAACGAATGCTTCAAGTGGTTTCCCCAAATTTAACTGAATATGCAACTTATAAAGACTTCTCCAGTCTCAAAATGATTCAACCACTTCATGGCAAGCGTCTTTAGTACTCACACCTCGATAAGTTGCATCAGGTGTGCTGTTTTGCATATTTGTGCTGTTGTGAGCGATTTTATTCAAGGGTTTAAATAATTTTGACACTGGAGAAGTTATTATAAGTTGTATTTTCAGTTGAATTTGAGTAAACTACTTAAAGCTTTAGTTGTGTTGAGATATTGCAATTGTTTTTTTTTTTATTATTTGTTCGTTGCAAACAGCTGAAAGTCTGTAAATCTTTGTAAATAAACCTGATTTTCAATGTGGGTTGAATAATTTTAATTACAACTGTACCTCTAATGAAAAAATGATGATTACATGCATGAATGTTTTAATTGATGTATATCTATTAAATAGTGATGTTTTATTTATTCTTTTTTTTTTTTATTGGGACACTGGCATGTCCTTTTCCGGAATCCTTTGTTAGAAACCAAGCTTTTCTCAATGCCTAGCGACCACCCCCATCTCCACTTTACTGACAATACAGGCTTGACACTAATTCTTATTAAACAAGGGGGTGTTGTAAGGTGACTGGTGACCCGTAGTTGTTATGTTGCTTAGGGTGCCCCTTTAGCCCCTTAAGGACACATGACATGTGTGACATGTCCTTATTCCCTTTTATTCCAGAAGTTTGGTCCTTAAGGGAAGGACACATGACATGTGTGACATGTCTTGATTCCCTTTTGTTTCCAGAAGTTTGGTCCTTAAGGGGTTAAAGGTATATTCTAAGCACTACTAATTACTACAGCCCGTTGTTGTGATTATGATGCCAGGAGTTCAGTAAAACCCTCCAAAAGTAAGTAGTCAAACCATTTAATTACATTTGATAGTCTTTTCCTTCAGGCTTATATGGATAGAAATGTAAAACGTTTTTACAAACTGATAATAAATGCCAAAAATCCTGCAAACTTTGTTGCTCGCTGTTCTGCCAAACAACATAATCAAATCTATACTAAAAAGTCTTAAACACTTTGTTAATTTTAAAATCCCTAATCCACAAATAGCTGTAGGAATTTCCTATTAATAAGAGCTCCGCTGTGCTAGTATTCAACTTTATTCCTTGTATTGGGGAAAAAAAAACACATTTCTGTATGGAACTTTCTTGTGCATTTGTGGAACAGAGCATGTTCGAATGGTATAATAATGCTGCCCACAAGAAATAGTTTTTGTCCTGCTTTTGTCCACTTACCACTAGTAATGATTTTTCTGTGTGTTTAATTTTACATTTGAATTACAATTTATATTTTTCATACATCCAAACTTAAGTATGCAGTTACTTGTAATGCACTCAAATATTAATAGAGAGGTGAGATCCCTAAGCTGAGGTAGGTAATAAACAGTAGATGGAAAAAATTATCTCCAGTGAATTAATACTTCGATTTTATTCAACAGTCTATTCATCTGCTTGATATTGATATTCAATTAAATAACATAAAGTGTGGTTCGATAGAGAGAAATCTCTTCATCTCCTTGCCAAGCACTAATACTCCTCCTTTAAACGCACAGCAAGGTAGAAACACAGGCTAAGCATATTGCATTAGATTGTGAACCCAGAGAGAATTATCATCTAAATTTTACTTAAAAAATATATGCATTTTGGTTGTTGTAATAAAAAGTTGTATGCAAAGATTTCTGTTTCAAGCTAACCCAAACTCACTCAAAAGTAACCAAAGATAGGGCACCCTAAGCACTGTAACTACTACAGAGAACTTAGTAGTGGGAAGGGAGAGAGCAATATAGCCTTGTGTGAGGGTAGGCCTACCTGGAACATCTATTGGCACAGTGATGTGCTGCTCACATGTTTGCCATGAAACGAAAAGTCCTCAAAAAACAGAGAAGGATTAAAAACCTTCTGGGTCCTAGGTAGCTTACCAGTTTTGGCCCTACCCTTCATTTTTCACATAGGGATGTCTAATGGGACCAAGGAAATATATGGTCCGTCTTGCCCCTGGACCCTAGACGGCTGCCTAGGTTCATCTAATGGTCAGTCATGCTCTGCCAGAAAGACGTACAGAGAACATCACATAGCATACAATTCTCCTTCTCTACTAGGTGAGAGAACATTTCAATATAGTGTTTCAGGAAATCTATAAATACAGCTAATAGATAGTTAGAGAAAAGTTTTATCTCACAAATGTAACAAGGTCAGGCCTCTTTTTTTGTTGTAATGATTTTTCAACTCTCAGTGTGGAATTTTGATAACTTTACTATTATAATAGCTTTCAGCATTATTAGTATGTGTCCTTCCGTTTCGCAGAAGGGGTCTGACATATTTGTGTTACTAACCAATTGTTCCTACAGGCTTTTGCAAGTAGATATTTTAAATAAACCAAACCTTGAAAATAACATTAAAAAAAAAATACATGAAAGCTTAGATAGTGTTCTTTCATTATCACTTTAGAATACATTTCTCAGTGTTCAGGTAGACATAAATAGTATATTACTGATTATGGGTAGCTAAAATGCTTTTCAAATATGTTTTAAAATTTTAGCTATATTATCTTCCCACGTTCAGAAAGTAGTATGATGTAAAAAAAACCAATATATACTTCCCGTAGCTTCCTCAACCATGTGCCCCCTTTTTTAGCCATATACCCATACCTAAAATGTCTTCCATATACTCTCCATAATATTATATTCTCACAGTAACACAATTAACATTTAAATATTATATTGTCTATTTTAAATATTATATTTTTTTCTGAGAGGGAAATATGATCTATTTTATATTTTTTATTTTGATTTCCATGTTACAGTTTGCTGCAAGTTTGTATCTAATTAGGATGTAGATAGGACTATAACTGTTTGCACAAATTCTGCATAATAGCATCTATGATAAAGCAATTTATTTGTGTAGGAGGTCTTTTCCTATCTATGCGCTTTCACTCATGGTTTCAGCCAACTTCCTTTTAGACTTCAGTATCTTCTTCAGTTGTCAATCAGGTGTGCATTTCTACATCCACTGCTGAAATCTGTTTGCTGTCCTCCTGACCTGTGCTTTTGTCTGACATGGGTTTTTAGATTACCACAACTGTTTTAATGTTTGGACCTTGTGCTGCATCTCTTTAACATGACCTTACCTTTATTTCTTGCAATCACCTGCATATTAAATCTTTTCATCCTAAGCACATGATAGAAAAAAAGGACTTTATTATAATGTAATTATTAGAGTTGGTCATTCAGTATGAAACAAATTGCAATTAGTCTGAATTTTAGGCAATTAGCGATTTTTCTGAATTCTGCAACTCTGAAAAGATAAAAGGAAGAATTGTGAAACAAACAAAACCATTAAAGGTCAAGCCATTTCATTTGTTTTGTAATTTGAAGTTCCGTCCATGGCATGAAAAAAAGAGGTGACTGCTGGTTAGAGGACAGTCACTAAAAAAAAAAAGCCTAAAAAAAACCTAAAAAAATAAATAATAAACCAAATTATGCAAAAATACCCCTATCACTGTACTGCAAAATATATTTTGCAATACACTAAAGGGCACAATAAGGAATTCTGATATATATATATATATATATATATATATATACGTCCCAGGTCCCAGCACTCAATGCTCCCGGTCTTTTAATGCTCCGGTGCTGAAACGTCGACTGGAACGTTGTGTGAATTTGTAATTGCTCAATAAATCAACAGATTAAATTTACCTTGAAAGACTCCTGAGTGCTCTCTACTGGTATCATATATATATATATATATATATATATATATATATATATATATATATATATACATATATATATATTATTCATTAGTAATTCTTATTTATTCTTGTCTTTGATTTTTTTTTCTCTTTGTAATATATTTTATATTTTGTCATAAAATAAAAACAAAACTCTTTTTTTTTCATGTTTTGGGATTAATTAATGTTCTTATTTATAGCAGTTCATTTGTTTGGCTTAACTTGGCAACTCCAACCTGTGGAAAGTCAGCTTTATGAGAATGGGGTCAGTAAAGGAAGCCGTGGTGAGGAATCCACAGACACTACCTATTCACCACTTGGAGGAAAGATTGCTGATAAAGCAGAGAAAAAAGGTAAGAATGGCATTTTTAGTAATCTATTATAAAAGCTAGACAGTGGCATAGGAACATTTTCAATAATCCAAGTCATTTTCACATTCGATTTTTTTATTTTTTTAGAATTCAGTAAACCTAGATATTCCTTGTTAAAGAAAAACTTTTCATTTTCTATGTTTTAAATAGAAAATATGCAACTGCCATTATTATTTTCTCCTCACCTAGAAGCTTATCTTATTTCCCCTAATCTCTGTTTTCTCTGTCTTTCTTTCTAAGTACTAGACATGTGCACCAGTGAATTTTTCGTTTTGTACGAATTATTTCGTACTAAATTAAAATTTAATTCATTAACCCGAATTTGTTTTTAAAAAAAATAATTTGTTTAGTCTATTAGGATGAAAACAGCACTGCGCATGTGCTAAAAAAGCAAGAAAGGAGCCAGCAGCGCTACAAGCTCCCTCCTTGTAATAAATAACTATTTATACTCCCCTGCATTAAAACCTATGGGGGTCACTATAACCCCCATATTAATAAAAGGGAGGTTAAATCCTCCCACATGCCCCTACTCACGGTATGCCGTGAGTAGGGGCATGTCGTCTAAACAGCGAGCAGCCACTGGCTGCTCACTGTCATTTAAAACTAAATATAAATCAGTATGTGGGTCACTCTGACCCCCATATTGATAAAAGGGTGGTTAAATATGCCCGGATGCCAGGAGTAGGGGCATGTCGCCTAAACAAATTTAAAAGTACTAGTGACTGGGCAGCAATAAGGGGGGACCTGGCACAGGTTAAATCCTGCCGCATGCCCCTACCTGTATCAGGTTCCCCCCGTGTAGTAGGGGCATGTTGCCTAAACAGTCAGTTACCAATCACAGTGTTCCAGAGAACTTTTCCATGCTGTGTCAAATGACACAGAGCACACTGATTGGTTGGTTTCAAGCCAACCAATCAGAGTCCTGTGACAGGTAAATGTAGAGACTTATTTGTCAGTCTCTTCATTTACCTGTCAGAGCACGCTGATTGGTTGGCTTAAACCAACCAATCAGACCGCTCTGAACCTAATTGCAGGACGTGGGAAGGTTTTATAAGCCTTTCCCTGCCCTGCAGAGCTCATTCTGCACTGTGCCCTCGCTGGGTGAAGATGGATTATTTTTTCACCATCAGGGTTTTGGGGAGGGGGAGGGGGGGCGTGTTTTTTTTTTCGGCGCTCGTTTTTTATTTTATTTTAACAGTTGCAACGCGTATTATAGATTTTAATTTGGCCTTTTTTGGGGCTGAAGAAAGAAAAGAAGAAAGAAGGCATCAAATGGTAAGTATGACATTTTCTTTTGCAGGGTTAGTTTATTGCCCGCCCCTCACTATTATGAGGGTGAGGGGGTAAGTAGGGTAATTTTATTGGGGCTTGGGGACCCCTAGTCACGTTATTATTTGTGGTCACCACCCACCGGTCATGGGTGGGGACCTGGGGGGAACATATGGTCCCACCCATTATTTATTTATTTAGGGTCCCCACCTGCCGCTCATGGGTGGGGATAATGGGAACATTAGGTCCCCCCTTTAATTAATTAGGGTCCCCACCCGTCAGTCATGGGTGGGGACCTGGTGTTAATTGTTTACCTAAAGAGGTTGTGTTATCAGATTCAACAGATATTTTTTTTTAAAAGCCTAGATTATTTTTTGCAAAAGTAGAACATTTAACAATGTAAATAATATGTAGGTGAACAGGCTGTTGGTCCAAGATGAAATCATATTTTATCCTTATAGCATCAAGAAGGATATTTTTCCCTTTTGTGTGGCGTAATTGGATATGGCTACAACTGTTATATATATAATATATATATATACCTTTTGGATTGCCTGATTTTATTCCCTCATTAGGTTTTCAGCATCAAAAATCTCCAGGGCCAAATCAGCATTTGGCCTAAATTGGACCTCCTGATACATTTTCTAATTTTGCGAAAAATTGAGAACATATCTAAAATGTAATGATGCACAAGTTAAAATAAACGTTTACTGCTTAATTTAAGAAAATCTCTGGTTTCATTGGTTTGAGCATATGATCCTATTGTGTCTTCCATAATATATTTCTGAATAAGGACATACTTGCTCCTATGATCAAACAAGTGGTTTTATTTAATATATTTGTTTAAGTAAAATTGTCCTGAAATCCTGTCCTGAAATCCTAATTAAGCTTATAAAATCTGACTGTACATGGTAACTGACATATTTGAAATGTCATTTTTTTTAAAGATGCATCTGGCATTGTACAAATGTGTAAATCAATGCAGTATTTAACCATTTGGAAATGATTAATGTCATACATAGCATATTCTATTAACGTCTGCAGAGTTACACTTCCCTGGCTGTGAATGTTCAATTCAACTGATAACTATTAATCATAACGCAGCTTCTGCAACTATAACAATATTCTACGGTAGAAAAGAGAGACAGACAGGAGTTTAGTGAAACAAACATGCATATGGATACATTTATTATGTAATAAGACTGGAGTAAATATTCCAGAAACCAACCATATGTCAAACAACATACAATTATGTTGGATGTGCTGCGGATGCTTGAGAATTTGCCAGAAGGTGGGTGTTGGCAGGTTTTAGCATTCTAAAAATATTTTGTACAAACATAGACTACAACATAAATTATGGTTAACATTTATCTCTAGCCAGAATCACCTTTTGGGTCTCAGTGGATATCGCTACAGAATCTGACCAGCTCTTACTGTGAAATATCTTTGTGTCAAGCATTGCAAGCTGTGTCTTGGGCAAAGATACTGCCACATTTGTTTGTGTATGTGTGGGTGCTAGTGTGTGTATGTGGGCATATGCCTGTGTGTACGTATGTCTGTTCATGTGTGCCTGCTAGTCTGAATGCCTGTCTATATGAGTACTATTATGTGTCTGTATGGATTCTAAATATATATATATATAAAATAGTGTCCGTTTTTTTTTTTTTGTCAGTATATGTCTATGTATGTGTGTTAATGTAAGGCTGATTAGATTTGTTTATGTGGCTATTTATGAATACGTATATGTGCATGTGGCTAATTAGAAGAATTTGATTCTACAATACTGCATGCATGTGTTGCTAATTACATGTTTGTAAGCATCTAGTTTAGTGTATGTGCTTATCATTTATGTGCTTATTTTGTAAACATCTCAATGGCTCTAATGGAATGCCTGTGAGACATGTTAGGAGCTATCACCAAATCCCATTACAGAAAGGATCATGCTCCATGAATTGCAACAGATGGCAAAATATGAAGATGTTTTAACGTCTTGTGGTTAAATTGTTAGAATGTATTAGCATAGTTCTCCACACAATTTTGGCATTTGCTGCCCTTATACAGCCCCAAGACACCAAATAGATGGCGATTTATGTTAATAAGCCAACTAGCATGTTACCAGGAAAGCTGAAAATCTTGTTTTAGTCAATATCAAATATGAAAACATACGCTAGGCATCACTTTTCACCACTGCTTTGCTAATATATATGGTAAATTTCTTAATTATATCATGACTTCTTCAAAGTCAGTGCTCCTGAAATGGCTGTCATAGTGGTCTTTAATGGTCTTTTCAATATATATATATATATATATATATATATATATATATATATATATATATATATACATAGTATATCCCACATTATATGTATATATCCCACATTGCAATACAAACGTTTTTAAATTCATCATGCAGAATGATCAACATTTTGAACCAAACAGGGTACTTTCTTAAATTATTTCAATAAATTATTAAACGTGGTTATATCAGGGTACCTTTTGTTACCCAGGCATTGGCACAACCTGGGGACATCCAGCATACAAAGTGGAACCTTTCCCATTAAAAAGCTATATTATAAACAGGTGGTAAAGGCTTAGGTCCTTGCCCTGTTGTGGTTCTATATTTGGTTCCTAAAAGCACGTAATATTTTCTTTTCAAATAGTTTTTATTAGGTATTTAATATTATAATAAAATTAAAATGGCAATAATTCAATGAACAATAATAAAAATTCTGATTTTTATGGATGATAATAAAATAATTATAATATATCTATGTAAAACACATAAAAATTCGGATTTTTATGGATGATAATAAAATAATTATAATATATCTATGTAAAACACATAAAAATTCGGATTTTTATGGATGATAATAAAATAATTATAATATATCTATGTAAAACACATAAACAAGTTTGTCCTACTAATAATTTACAGTTTGAATATCTTGAATTATAAATGATAAGGTTTTTAACCTTGTTTTTCCACTCAGTCCAGAAGTAATGAAACTGATCCCATAATAAAGATGGCTGTCTAATAGCCATCTCATACGATTTGTTTTCTAACTTTAGTACATCAACTACAGAGGCCATAGCTGGGGATTTCCAATATCTGGGTAAGGAGGATGTGGCAGCTATAAGAATATGTTCTATGACTACTCTGTCTACTTTACTAACAGATTCTTGAATTTTTTTTAAAGAACCCGAACCATCCGATGTAAAGATGGTAATATTTGGGTCAACAGTCTTAATAAGCTTATGAATATCACTCCAGAATCGAGCGAATTTAGGGCAATACCACCAAATGTGTGACATGGTACCCATCTCATCACACTCCCTCCAACATCTGTCTTTAGAGGACTTTAGGTTTTATTTTGTGAATGTGTGATGGAACCAGGTACCAACAATGGAGAATTTTTAAATGATTCTCATGATGACTAGCACACTGCGTGATACCTCTCAAGGCGAGCATAAAATGTATCCAATTCTCCAGTTCATATTGAACTCCCAAATCTCTTTCCCATTATTCCATAAACGATCATTTAGATGTGGGCCTAGGAGAAATATGGGAATAGCAAAATACGATTACGATTTGCATTAAGGAGATACATTTTTTCTAAATTTTACATTTTTAATGATTTATTTCCTTTACCCAATTCTAATATTTCAACATTTTCTTTCAAGTTGTCTGTTATTAGAGTATATTTTGGTAATATAGAATTTCCAAATCAAAATTTTCTTTAAATTGATCAAATTTTAAAAGGGAATTCCCTGAAAAGAAAGTATCCAAATTATATATAGAATGGGAGTGCCAAAAAGTCAGATCTAGAGGGGGAAAGTAATGATTTAGAATTGATAATGGCATTGCTCGTGTTAAACTGGAGGATGGTCTAACACTACTAAAAAGAATATTCCACGCCTTGAGGGTAATCTTGGTTGAAGGAAACATGTGTTCAGCCTTGGGGCATCCATTTAAAGGCAGCCATAACAGTTCTTTAATAGAATATGGTTGAATCTTTTCTGTTTCCATTTCTAGCCACCTTGGCCTGTGTATTTATATTCTCTCTTTATATTTCTAGTATTTTGATCTCAACTATTCTCCTTTCTATACTCTTTTACTAGGCTTTTGTACCTCACTATTTCTGATTTCTGACTTCCCAGACTCTGGCTTGTTCCTGACCATTCTCTGTCTCTTTAAAGGAAAGCCCAGCCACTCTAAGATTCAGTTTCCATTCATTCTTAGTAGTCTATTACACACTGAGTGTTGGGTCTCTTAGTAACCTTGACAGGTTGCATTTTCAAATTGCTGTGTTTTTAAAAGCCAAGCCTGTTCTGAATTCCAGTCCCGGCAGTCACCTTCTGTGTTGCATGGTACCTTTAAGAAAGAAACAATACAAACCTAATGATATATTTACTAGAATTGCATGTTTATGCCAGAGTACACTAATACATTCTACTTTCATAGTGCGGCTAACATGGAAATTAAACTTAATTACAGGAAAAGACAGATACATATTTTAAAATGCTATGGAGTGTACTAAATAACCCTACCCATTAGTTTAATCAATAACTTAATTGGTTTGTTAATGAATTCAGTAACGGAGATCTTAAAGAGAACATATTAACTTTCACTGGAAAGCCAAGGAAGCTAACATAAGATCAGATGAACGCTTGGTGGACATGTCTGCAATGTAACAAATTACTGACTGAAAAGAATCACAGATAGTCATTTTTACATTGTCAGCTCCCCTGATTCTGCAGAGATTATTTCAGTGCAGTGTTCAATTCCATTATTAGAAAATCCATTATTAGAAAATCTTAATGAAACAAATTTTTCTGCAATAATTCTTGATTTACATGAAAGACATTAGAATGATACTGAAACAAAAAAAAACATTTTGGTTAATGTCCCTTGTAACAATGTGTAATCTATATCTAGGTATTTAATTACAAAATAGATATAGGAAACCTCTAAGTGAGCTATCAAAAAAGTATTGCTTTTGCTAATAAAGGCAAAATAAAATTGTAATAGATCTCTCCAACCACAACAAACCTGCACTGTCCTAGATTTGTAATTAGAAATGTTCAGACATCGTTCTAGAAACCAACCATCTCAGTGGATGTGCTATTTGTAGCATAATGATCTACATCAGGGGAGCCCAAATGGTGATCTACTGATGTTGAACTACAACTCCCATGATGCCCATGATACCAACATTTAGAATGACAAAGTATCATGCAAGTTGTAGTTCTAAAACCACTGGAGATATACCATATACTCACCTGTGATATAAGTGAAAGCATTAAAGAACCATTTCCTTCACATAGGACTGTAAGACCACCACCTATTTAGATTTTTTTCATGTTTGTTTTGTACTTTATTTATTTTTGTAAGACACAAAATTTAAAATTCTAGCAAGCATTGCTTGAAATTTCTGCCCATTAATACGTATAATTCATTGCTTAACTTTCATAATTCATCTTTCATAAGTTCATCTTGCTTAAAGGTTCACTTTAGCTTAATGAAGCGGTTGTGGTGTATAGATCATGCGCCTGCAGTCTCACTGCACAATTCTCTGCCGTTTAGGAGTTAAATCATTTTGTTTATGCAGCCCTAGTCAAACCTTTGCTGCATGTGATTTACCTAGCCTTCGTAAACACTGCCTGTAAAGAGTCATCTAATGTTTGTCAGGACTTACCTGTCAGATCCTCCGCAATTCCGATTCTGCCACTTCCGGGTAGACGGACAAACACCACGCCCCCTTCTCTGACGCGGCTTCCTCATGCATTATAGGGAAGCTGTGCCAGTTTCAAAACGCTTGGTAATTATTGAGGTTTCGTCAAAGAACTTCTGACCAGCTACATAACTTGCTCTAGAACTTCTTTCTATGTGTACCGAACCTGGACTGTTTTACTGCTGATCTCCTTTCTCCTTACCTTGACCACAGATTGTTTAAAGTTCTCCTATTGCTTCTGAGCAACGAACAGGAATTATTTTCCCACAGATTTCACATTATAGGAAGCTGCAATCAGAATTGGAACTCGTTCCCAAGAAACCTTAAGTATTACGTCACTTCACATTCAGCAGTATTTAATTGGATTGTGTAAACCTTCTTTGTAATTCCAATACATTGTTGCTACATTTCTGTTACTGTCTCTGCTTTCAGCAACTAAATACCTATTTGGAGTTTACTAATATATTGGACTGTTTTTGTCTTAACCAGTTTAATTAACTGCTGCAACTACTACTCTGCTTGAAACACTTCCTGCTATTATTTATCTAACTGGAATTTCCTTAAAGCTACAGGACTTGTTCTAAATGTATCCAAATATATATTTCTGTTCCTTCATCTCAGGAAATCCATTGTTTAAATCATTCTACAGTTGCGTTCCACTTCAGATCTAACCTTTAGCATAACCATGTTTACACTTCCTGTATTGCAAATTCTGTTTAAATTAGAATTTCTTATCTTATGGACTGTTAATAGCCTGCTAGACCCAGTAAGAGCCTCCTGCGTATAATTAAAGTTAACATTACAGAGAAGGAGATACAAACTTTTAAAGTAAATTACATCTGGTTGAAAATTAAACCATCTTTTTACATGCAGGCTGTGTCAGTCACAGCCAGGGGAGGTGTGGTTAATGCTGCATAAACAGAAAATAACTCCTAATGAAAGTGAATTGAGCAGTGAAACTGCAGAGGCATGATCTATACACAAAAACTACAAAACTGCTTCATGAAACTAAATCTGTTTTGGTGACTAGTGTCCTGTTAAGTATTTCTACTTTGAACTGAGGTACTTGACTGAGGTAACAAGAAAAGGTAAACAATTGGAAATGGATACCTTTTTATATAATAATCATGACTCTATTCTTGAGTTCTGCACTCTCCTTGATAGTAAGGCTTGCAGTTTATTGCATGTCCCGACTTCCAGACAAGTGAGCAGTCAAACTCATAGTGTGCAGTACATAGTAAATAGTCCATAGTACACAGTATATGGTATAGCATTCACAGGAGAGTTTCCACCACAACTCGAACAATCTTTATTTTGTTGTATAAATCTAGTCAACACAATTACGTAAAATCAGGTCACATCATAGTGTCACCATGGCAGTTTATTTGACTGAGGTAGCCTTAGATTAAGGGTAGGCAACCTTCTGTATCCTGTGGACTACATCTGCTGGCAAAGCATTATGGGAGATGTGGTTACAAAATCTATATATATATAATGTATATGAAATCCCACACAAAAACCTGATGAGCTAGATAAAGTACAGACAATAGATAGAGGTTGAACAAACTTAATAGATGCACTGAGCCTTGCAAATCACTGCTGCTACAATTAACAGAAAATATATATCATATTATAGGTTGAAAAAAAGAGCTCGATCTATCAAATTCTGCATTTTCACAACCTTTCACAGAATGAAGGAACATTGGGAACAAATAGCTTTATACATCATAACCTGTGCAAGAAACACAAATAGTTATGATGCATCTTTGATAACTGGAGTCATGCAGGATT
This sequence comes from Pelobates fuscus, assembly GCF_036172605.1. NCBI lineage: Eukaryota > Metazoa > Chordata > Amphibia > Anura > Pelobatidae > Pelobates > Pelobates fuscus. The sequence continues at coordinate 80,441,388 of NC_086325.1, read as the reverse complement.
AAAAGATGCCGGTTACCTACATCAGTAATGGACATTTGCGATTGCTTCCAGGGAAGCCATATATATTCATCATAACCTGACATCCTGGTCAGCTCATATGCTGCAGTATACTATGAAATATCCCAGTGAGCCTATCCAAATCTCAAATCCTGCTTCCCCCACCTAGGCACAAATCCAAGCACTGCTTGGGTAGCAAGGATATTGTACATTTCCTTCAGTACTCTGCTAGCAGGCATTCCAATGTACCTCCTTTTGTTTTTTAATCAGCAGTAGAGTAATGCTGTGAAGCTGTAGCCTACAACCCCCTCGCCACCCTTGCCAGCCCTCTTAAGGTTGAGACACTTGGATAATTTCAGAGAATATTACTTTATTAAAATAAGTAAACAGTCATGTAAGTCATCACAAGTACACATTCCTTATTTTAAAACTTCCTTTTTAATCCATAGGGAAAGTTTTTTATACCACAAATTATTTCTACTGATTCATCACATCAAAAAGATTATTATTATTATTATTATTATTATGTTATTATTTACATAGCGCCAACAAATTCCGCAGCGCTTTACAGTGGGTGGACGAACAAACATGTAGTTGTAACCAGACAAGTTGGACACACAGGAACAGAGGGGTTGAGGACCCTGCTCAATGAGCTTACATGCTAGAGGGAGTGGGGTAAAGTGACATAAAAGCTAAGGATAGTATACTACACCTTTAATGTGTATAGGAAATGCTAACATTTTCTGTTCCTTAAAAGGTTAAATATTTTGGATTTATTTTGCAATATTTTTAATAATAACAGATTAGAGCAGTAAAGTTTATGACAGAACAAAAAGACATCAGAATCACACAAGGAGTCAAAAATCGATGTGAAAATAAGTGGAATTTTTATTAAGCATTTTATAAGTTCATATGAGAATACCCTAAGAAACCGCAATAAAAGAGCTACATTCTTGCAGAGAAACCATTTTATGAGCTTTCTTTAGCAGAACATTGCAAAGGAAAAAAACTAAAAACCAGATGAATAGATAGATACAATAAAGTACAAATACAATGCATTAAATAAGATACAAAAGTATACATAAGGTTGCTTAAATTACATTTCCAAAATATTTATTTTAATGACACAGCCTATTTGAGACATTCAAATAATAAAGTTTGCTTTACTAATGGTTAAACTTAATCACAACATAAAACATTAATGCATAATCTGTATAAAGTCTGACATTAATGACACTATGGATTATAGAGCCTGTATGCTCATTCATTGCAAAGCTCAGCAAGACATTGACTGATTCCTTAATATTTAATACAAAACAGATTAAAAACACTCCATCGCTTACTCGCTTGCTTCACACAATCCTTTCAAAATTGTTCTTTGTAAAATCACTGCAGATATGAATTGTTCCAAGCACTGGGGTATAGATAAGTACATGAATTATGTCATTGTACAGTCTCTCACCTAGGGTTGACTTTTATATCTTGATATGTAAGTGTTAAATCCCTGCTCCAGATGTTGTATTTTGACCAGTGTGTAGATTCAACAAGTCTAGCAAAGTATGAGGGGTAATCGTTAAACAGATTAGTTTTGGGCACATATATATATATATATATAGCTCTAGGCACGAAGTGTACACTGGGTTAAAAGAGAGGAGCAGTAAAATATCTGTATATTTCCAAGCAGGATTCCTCCAGACACCTTGACTTCAATTCTTGAGGGAGACAAACCAGTGATTGCGTATTTTATCATTGCTGTGCATGTGTGGGACTTGGTTATAGCCTGTATCATAGTGTGAGATAGCTTCGGCTTAGGTTGCTGCTGTACCTGCCTTGCTTCTGCCAGTGTTATATACACTAATTTTGAGTCATTGATTGTATTATGAGACTGCCTAGGTGCCAGTGGCACAGTACCTACAGTGCCACTTAGACAAACTTTGGTTTGTAGATAGAAAGACAGATAGATCTATGAAATAATTCCTTAATTGATCCTAGTTTGAGAATGCTGGTTACTGATTACTGCTGTTCCTAACCACTGCTACTTACAGCAAATTTAATTCATTGATGTTGAGTTTGACAGCTCTTTTACTGTTAACTGTTTGTAGAAAGAAAGTAATTTTTTTAGGAATGTGTTCAGTCCAGTTTGTGCTGTGCAATTGTGCAAGCACTGTGTTCAGAGCACTGTGTACTGTGCTGTGTGCAGTGTAGTCTTTTTAAAAGTCAAGGACAACAACAACATTACAGTACTGGCAAATCCACCTAGCAGCAACTCTTTTTTTTTAAAACAATCATTGAAGTTCTGTCTACAAGAGCTGGTTCGAGTCTCAGACTTTCTTTTAGATCCTCAAGAAGTAACTAAAGTTGAGCTCAGCATAGCATACTTTGTGGCCTCTACCACAGCCACTTTTTACTGAAGAGGTGTAGTAGAGTACCAAAGTAGTGTCCACAATGTCAGGTCTTGGTGATGCTGGTGGTAATATATCTGATAATGATGACATTGGTTTGGTTTCACCCTGTCTTGTAGAGTCTTGCAGTGTGGCCATCTGCTACCTCCACAGATGCAGTTGGTATAAGCAAATAGACTGTTTTTTTTTTTTTTTTTCAAACATGGAAACATGAACACTCACACTACAGACTGAAAGCTTTGTTTTTCTGCACATGCTTCTTTGGCATGTGATCTTTTCAAGGATAATGACGCCTTTGTATTTCAACTGGATTCAGATCCTTGTCATGTTGCTGCTGCATTCAAAAAGTGATTTCAGGAAAATTATATTGCACAACTAAAATGGCTAGGTAACAGCCCTGACATGGATCCAACAGAAAATCAGAGGAGCTAATTAAAGAAACAAGTTAGCCAGAACTGCAACCAAGAAATACAACAACAATTAATAGAAGCAAACTTACAATCTTGGTTTTGCATTATGACACGGTTTACCCCATGAGAGTGCTTACAGAAATAGTGAGAAGTTATGAAATACGCTTTGTTTCCATGGTTTTCTTCAGTTTATCACAGTTCTCTCTTTATTTCTTCTGTTAACATGCTTTAAGAAAAAGTGTTTTTAATTACAATCTGCAGCATTAAATTATCTTTCTAAATGATATTATGAGCCATTATGCCTCAGAAAGTTTTCAAAATGTTTTACAAATTGTGGTCTAATTAAAAACTCAAAATTGGCATTATAAAAAATGCCTGATATTGTTCAGTCAGCAGGCTAGGCAATGTTGTAGCTGGTTATTCTTGAATATTTGAATGTTTCGGAAATCTTTTTCCATGGATGATGTCTGGCTGGGCTGAGCCGGGCCTAACTGTCATATGGATGACATCATGAACAAAATGTAAATTTAATTAAAAATTGTCCTTCCGAACCAAACAATTTGCACCATGCTAATGTCTAATGATTTTTCAGTAACATCAGTGTCATGGACCATATAAGAGTCTGAGGTCAAAAAGGTTAGCGTCCATTTTAAATAAAAAAAAAAAAAAAACATAAAACTTTGTCAAAATGTAGAGGTCTACTGTGAATGGAAATCTCTGTAATTTACTTATCAATATGTAAGCTTTAAGCACTTGAAATATGCATGGTCTTATGAATCACCGCATTAAGGGTAAATTAGTCAGGCCACTATGGAGTATTAAAAACATGACAGTGCATTTCTAACATACCTGTAAAATTAAAACCACGTAATAGCAAAAATAATGTTGTGATAACAGTTATGGTGTGCCCTGCCATTTACAAAGTGACATGGTCTGGTGGCCATATTGATATATATCATGATGCAAATTCTCCAATAAAATTTAAAATGGAGATCTTTGTACTTTACTTATGCAATATCTATGCATGCACTACACTCATGTTTTTTATGTTTGGCCACCTCTATTGGATAATCAGTCATGTTTAGCAGCCATTTACAAATATGTAAATTAACTATTACAATGACCACAATATGAAAACAGCTTAATAGAAGCTTTTTACAATTGTTGTGATGATAAAGTTTGAGTTTGTTCTGTCATCTTTAATATGAACCCCATAGGTAATGTGGTCTGGCAGCCATATTGGATTACATGACAAATTTTAAAAAGTCTTCAAATAAGGGGGTGTGATTTAGTCATTAAGCAGGATGGCCACGTGAGCCATTTATAGCAAACCAAAGAGTGATTAATATTGCAAAACACTCCAATTACAGTTACTGGAGATGTCCCACAGCAAACAGAAGAAGCAAGACACAAGGGTATCTTGTTCATGGTTTGGCAGAGCACCCTAATGGCAGAGCATGTGGAGAAAGACTACCAAGTCTGTGAAGCTGACAGTTTGAGAGAATAGACTGCAGATACTTCACCTCCCCTCACTACAGAGAATATAAGACTCCTTATTCAACAAACTGCTGTTGAAGTTTCTGAGTTCCATACAGGATATCACTAAAGAAATCCAAGAGGTAGATGCATGAACCACTCACATGGAGACTAAGATGGATGAATACACAGAAGCCCAAACTTAGCATTCAAAGTCCAATTGATGGAGCAGCAACTGAGAGAATGTGAGTCCAAGCTTACTGACCTGGAGGACTGCTTCAGACAAAACAGTCTTCGGATGCCCGGTATCCCGGAATCGTTACCTACTCTGATCTGTCAGCCTTTGTAACAGGCCAGTTTAAAGCAATTACTCTGGACATACCACAGGATCTGTTTTTTTGCTGGACAAGTTACACAGAGTGGGCAAAGACATAATTGCCGCAACACCGAGAGATGTCCCGGTTAGGGTGCAAAATATCATGAATCCTAGCTGGGCAGGCAATGGGAATGCATCTGAATATGCATCCATCCAAATGTAAAGTTTCCTATCGAAAAAACTACAATGCGGAAATGTAGAGCATTCAAACTGGTATCCAAGGCTCTTCCTAACCACAGCATGAAAAACAGATGGGGTTCCCCAATTGCCTACAGATCATATGGAACAGATCAACAAATACTGTCCTATGTGTGGATATGGGCAGATAAATACTTTTCAAATGATCTTATAACCAGCACTCCACTCATATTATCCCCGGAGTGTAAAAGAGCAAAGAATGCAAATTACTTCTGGATCACCAGGAATGGAATGCTGTTCTTGCTTGTGCTATAATATGACAAACAACAGATAGGTTCTAGATTTTGAAATCATACATGCAAGTATAACTAAACAAATTGCGAATACACAATATATTTGTTTTCACTATTTTTTGGCTACTATGCGCAAATTGTTGTACACAAATACTATGTACAAGGTCAAGACCAAGGTCATATTAGGTCAAGACCATTTAAATACAAATGTTTTAAATATATATGATGCAATGATGAAAAACGACCCTAAGTAAAACACTACCCTAAGTGACAAATAATAGAGGACCTACTAAGATGGCCCTGCCATTTGCAAGGGCAAATTGGTACAGTCACTCACAGTCCTACTGGACACGAAGTTCTATATAAAAAAAAAATTCCAACCCCCCCAACACCTTTCTGGTGTTAGAAATGTTAGACCCCCAACCAGATCAGGGAATGTGTGCCTCAACCCAACATGGCAAACAAAACAGTTGGTAGGACTACTTTATGTTTAAGATAATTTCATTTTTGTTATTGTTTATGTAGTTTACTTAGTTAATCCAGTGCAAGCTGTCCAACAAGCATATATTTGATTCCACAAGTGAAGTACTGACTTGTTTATCTTCTGGGAGTAGGGTAGAAAAGTCGAGAGATGATAAGTAACTATATGACATGGCAGGCAGAATTGGCCATTACACAACATATTTCCAATTAAACAACATGAAAAATTTATTTTACAATGTCCAAGGCTATCTGGCCTCCTTAGGGAAGCAAAAAGACAATGGATCAATATGCTATGCTTACACTTTTCCTGTTCCCAATTACTTAGATTTCAACCTAAAGATTTCCCATGTGATTGTGCCAGAGCAAATATTAAATCCAAAGGGGGATCAATACTGCTTAGTAAATATCTGGCATTTACCCTCCTCAGGAGTGTATATGACCCAAAAGGGAGGTACTTGTTTTGGTTTGTAAGATTAATGAAGTGTTATATATAGTCACAAATCTTTATTTTCCTAATACCAATCAATAAGATTTCCTAGACAAAATGTTAAATAAACTGTCAGAGATTCGACAGGGTGCAGACATCATGTGTGGTGATTTCATCTTTATAACTGACCCCCAAATGAATGCCTCCGATCCTGACATTATACAGTGAAACCCCAATATCTGAAACTCCAAAGATTGCTGGAAAGCTATAAGTTATATGATATATGGAGAACTTTAAATCTGAGGTCCAAGGAATTTACACTAATTCAATGGTTCACAACACAAGAATAAATAGGTTTTACGTAAACGGGATCTTTATGTCTCAAGTGGAAAAATGTGTAATTGGTGGAAAAACCTGGTCTGATCAGGCTCAGACTATACGGCAGGTTAAAGAGTCTATTGAGTTTAACCCCTTAAGGACCAAAATTCTGGAATAAAAGGGAATCATGACATGTCACACATGTCATGTGTCCTTAAGGGGTTAAAGGTGTGGCTACTAAATGAAAATGTATTACAGAATAACACCTACATGGAGGAGTTAAGTGGAGAGATCTCTAGATATTTTACAACAACTCCACCCCATGTCATCCATTTGGTAGGTGGAGAAATTAGTGGTTAGAGGCTTGCTTATTAAGCAACCATCCGTTTTGAAAATGAAATGCCAAAAACAGATGATGGCATGACTGACAACCGTTCAGGATTAGAGATGTCCCGAACAGTTCGCCGAGAACTGTTCGCCGGCGAACATAGCTTGTTCGCGGTCGCCACAGCGGGCGAACATATGCGATGTTCGGTCCGCCCCCTATTCGTCCTGGAGGTGGGAGGGTCTGGGAGGGAGGGTCTGCTGCTGATTCGCTGGAATGTGTCTGCTGACTGGGAGGTACAGGGTCAAGGTTTACTCAATGATGACGAATAGGGGGCGGACCGAACATCGCATATGTTCGCCCGCCGCGGCGACCGCGAACAAGCTATGTTCGCCGGCGAACTGTTCGGGACATCTCTATTCAGGATCTAACAAATCGCATTAAATTAAATTCTAGAAATTAATATGCAAAAAAACTCAAGCTTTTAAAAACCAGATTGACAAAATGAATATGGAAACAAACAGGTTACTATTTGGAGAAACTACAGGCTTCTCAATACATCCAAGATAATAAGGCAGGGAAATTATTAGCATATATATTGAGAAAAAGAGACAGGTGCAAACCTATATCCCATATCTACTGGAAACATGCATTATTAAAAGAAGTATATTATAAGCAACAATGCTAACATACACCAACCCTCTGACCAAGAAATTGGTAAGAATTTGCCAAATATCGATCTACCTGGTCTGACAGAGGAGCACCAAGAATTTCTTGCAGCTCCTATAACAACCAAAGAGATAGCAGACATTGTGTCATCTCCCATTAGGTAAATCACCTGGTTCCAATGGGTTTTTCAATACTTCTGAAAAAAATTCATATAACAACTACTGTCACACATAGGATGTCTCTTTGAGTCTGCGATTGCTTCAGAAATGTTGACCGCCTATAGCAGTGTGGGAAAGAGACCTTGGACCACCGGGGGATCCCGGAGACTGGGCAGACATCTGGGAAGCAACAAACACACTGACAGTATGTTTTACACATAAAGAGCAAGCATATAAAACCCTATTCCGCTGGTACATGACACCACACAAACTCCACAAAATGGAAAAATTGCCCAACGACCAGTGCTGGAAACTATGCGGGGAAACCAGGTCCTACATCCACAACGACTCATAGAACAAATCATCGACAAACCACTCGAAGCACAACCCTGGACAATGCTACTGAATAAACCAGTGGACTCCCTCACAAGGAGCACGAACAAACTGGTGGCCCGTATAACATTAGCAGCAAGAAAAGCAATTGCAGAACTATGGGCAGACCAATGCATTCCCAAGCTCTCCACCATCATACGCAAAATCAAAGAGACACAATACCTGGACGAACTGACAGCACAGATACACGACACATACAAAGCATTTCATAGGACCTGGGACCTCTGCAACTCTAACTACCCAAGACTAGACACAAACACTTCATGAGCCAAGCGACCCATCAATCACTTCAATGCTCAGAACATGAGCAATCATAAGAGACACCCAACCTTACCACCTTGACAAAAATAGATGCCACACTGCAGACTCCCACTCTAACACAAGCTAAATTAGCAAGACAATTCAGGGGAAGAACACCTATGGGGCATAACACCATACAACAGCCCGGACGGGCATACAAAAACGCACTCCCCATGCACCCTAGCCCCTCCCCCGCACCTTGCACCAACCACCAGCCCCCTACCACTGCCCCACCCACCTCTCCCTCTCCCCCTTCCCACTCCCCAATGAACCCTGCGGGTGGGCCCAGCTGGCCGGGACATGGGGGTGCGAAGAGGCATGAAAGGAACCCAGACACTCATGACCACACCCCACCCACAGATGAGATGGCCCAAGGCGACCCCAGACAGAAAAGAGCTGAAACAACACTACAACCCCACACCAATTACACTAGCTAAGCCCCCAGCAACACCCACCCCATCAACCTAGGGGACAGACAGCCCAAATGAAGGCCTCAACGCATAGTACTCTCCTCGATGTGTAACACCCCCTACTTTTTCTTTTCTGTACCCCCCTGTTCACATCGAAATATGATGAAAAGCTCTAAACAAAGAATGTTTAAAAATAAAAAGAAATGTTGACTGCCCACATTGTCACACTCCTGAAGTCTGGTAAACATACAAAATTCTTAGATTATTTTTTTCTTTTGAATTCAGATGCAAAGATATATGCTAAACTTTTATCAAATCAGTTAAAAAAGCTTTGGGCAGGGGGCGGGGCCGGACCGCCATGCTAACCGGTCGCATGAAGGAGAGGCTCCGGAGACACCGGGCCTCTAAAGACATTTAATGCGGATTCCCGCACACAAAACAAGCCTACGAGATACCCACGACTGTGGGAGAGGTAGCAGATCCCGAGACCGGGAGTTCCGATCCCCAAGAGGAAGCACGGAGCTTCGGGGGCTGCGGCCTACTCGGGAGGGGAGCGAGGTGGACGGCCGCCGCCACGTCTCCCTTTACCTGCTACCACACGCTGACTGCCTGATTCGCTTGCCGGCCCCGTTCCCCCCCCCCTTTGGACCGGGGGGGTCATCCCGGTCCCCACTGGAGTGAGCTGGATCGAATGGAGATCGAGGCACATAAAACCCGCAAGGCCCCCCTCGCAAGATGGCGGCGGCTCGCGGCCCTGTGCCACCTGCTCCTACACCAAGGAGCCTCTATGAGACGCAGCTGCATCACCTGCCATGCCGGAGGGCTTTGGGTAAAACCTAACTGCTGGAAACTACAGATCACTGCTGTCTGGAAGAGAGAGACACTTACTGCCCACAACGGCTGTCCCACGGCGGGGCCGGGAGCAGGAGGCGAGGGATGAACTCAGCGAGTAACGGCCACGTGGACTCCCATACACAGAACAAGCGCTGGACTCACCTGACCACCACCGAGCCTGGCAGGGGGAATTCCACCACACATGGATGAGTACCTGTGACTACCAACTCAGTGAAGCACAAAGTCTCTTACAACCCCACAGACTCAACAGGGTGCAACAGCCACTCGTGTACCACTTGCCATGCTCTGCTATACACCCCAGCCATGTTATGATGCCTAACATTAATACCTAATATTGCAGGAGCCGGCTCAGCTCCGGTGGCTGCTTGCTTGTCCGTCTGTTTGTTTAGTTTAGCTGTCGAAGTGAGGTATTTAAACACAACTCTGCTACCCTTGTAAGCCCACATTCACTTACTTCTGCAGAAATAAATGTTTAACGCCGCAAGCTTGTAAACCCCAACGTGACCCGCCACATTAGACATGCTGACCCAGTATACACTCAGTCTAATACTTTACATAATTGTCTTACCTGATTAGCCCATAACTACTTGGCTACGATTATTGTAACTGTCTAGGCTGGGTTAATGTGCCTCAACTTGCTTAGTTTAACTAACCTGATCCTGTTTTTTACTCTTATTTGTATTAATATTCAGTTTGGATATAACTCTGTGTCAAGCGATAATACCCTAAAAAAAAAAAATGTGCAAAGTTTTCACCAATGCCTGACTATTGCAAATCGTTGTTTGATTCTGCATTCTCTTGCTGTTGTGGCATGGTATGCTATATGTGATTTTACATGCACCAATAAAATAAAGAATTAAAAAAAAAAAAAAAGCTTTGGGCAGAGGGGTCAGCAGGTGGCTGACAACACCATAAAATTTATAAACATTGTACATAGTTGATACAAATTATGCTTGGAAGGCTTGTTGACTTCCCTTGACGACGAGATGGCATTCGTCCATCTCCACTAGGGTTTCCTGGAGGTGTTCTCATGAAATTTTGATTTCCCTCAGACATTCATATCATACATGAACTCTATATAGATGCTCTACAGCACTGGTCCTCACATTAGGTTTTCTTGTAAGACCCTTTTCCATTGTCAAATGGGACAATGTTTATCATTGATTTGTTACATTATATCATCAATGTAAAATTGTGATATGCTGAGGAATATGTTAGCTTACTACTAATAATAATGAGATAAACTGTGGGAATATCAGGTTCTGATTAATATACAGTAGCTTTTTTTGTCAGGGTTGCAGACATTATAATATCATAATAATTATTTTAAAATCACTGATATTTTTAACTAATTAATTCATAAATATTAATTTGTATGTGTGCAACCACCACATGTGGATACTCATTTTCTTTCAAACAGTGAAAGTGTTTAACCCTTCCAAACCTTGTCTATTTCATTCTTATTGTATATTGATTGTATTGAAATTACTGCCGCCTATTTCTTTGTTCAGACAGTGCCATTTTAGGTGATGTAAATTTATTTTATTGGAGAACAATACAGTGACAGTACAATAACTTTATTTAAACAGTGTATCAAAGAGGAAGAGCGGTAGACTCCGGAGAAGTCGATATTGGAAAACAAATCATGCAGACAATCCCACCAGGTTTATTCTGGCGTTTCCAAATTACAATCCACCACCCGCTGTATTTGAAATTTAATGTTTCTTTGGCTAAAGACTCTTTGCTTGGGATTTATGGAAGAAGAAACATACCACCAACTCATACACAGGTAATTAATATGGAATGATTATAAATTGTAGGCTAAAATAATATTTAGCCTTGAACAGATATATCATTATTTTTTTTTTAACATGGAATAATGAGCTAGATGCTTTGTTGTTTTAGCATAATCTTATCTGGTTGAAAAGTGACACATCTGATTTTAGCAAAAGTAATTAATTCAGTGAGAACCCAACTCATTATTTAAATTTGAATGTCATGAAATTTGAATGTTAGTATTGTAGCATGTGGTATCTCGTTATTGTTCATAAAATATACAGAGTTATTCACTAAAGTCTGAATCCAAAATGAATTTCAAATTTAAAGACAAATTTGCTGAACTGAAAGCACAGCTAAATAAGAGATTTTTTTTCTGGTTCGAATATTTTGACATTAAATTTGAAATTCACTTTGTATTCTCACTTTAGTCACATCTGGAAGTCCATTACTAATTCAAGCTTTTGGGCCTGTAAAGTTTATTGATTAAGCACCAAACTGAAATGAATTGAAAACAGAAATCCAAAAATGAAAATAGCTGTGACTATAATCAACTTGGAACATTTTTTCAAATGTCTTCTTTTTGCATTATTTTTACAATTCATTTTATTGAATAAACCTATCGCCACCAAATAAAGCCAGTGAGACAATACAAGTTGTATTACTAAATAATTCATGAAAATATTAAATAAAGAATACAATAAATAATGCAATATATCACATATTATTTTCAAATATTTTTTATTGAAATTATTATTATTTTTTATCTATAGATTTTACAGCACGTATTTAGTGTTATAAAATGAAATTTAAAAAGATTTAAGTAAAATACACATCTGGTTGAATTATACAAAAGTAATAACAATTATTAATAAGAATTACATCATTGCATCATTATCTTATTTGTATCAGCAATATATTCAGCAGTATATAATGAATTCAAAATACAGTTAAATATATATCAGTCTACATAACCAAACAGTTGCAGCATACAATAATTACCACAGTACAATTACTTCATTATAATATTATCTTATTCAGATATAATACTGAAAAAAAAAATTTCGGTGGAGGAGAGGAGGGGGAGAGAAAAAAGGAGTTTTGAATGAATCAATATTAAAGAAAGAAAAGAAAAGAAAGGATTGGGAAGGAGGAGGGAGGAAGGTTGGGGAGGGGAGTTGTATTAAAACCTTTATAGTTACGTAATGATGTGCAAATGTATATGGATGAGAAAATACATTCCTATTCTTAGGTATTCTTATTACATAAAGAATGTTATAGCATCATAACACAGCTTCATTTTTCTTGTCTTGTACTTAGCCACACAAGCAATTTTGACATGTGTGCTGAGTGTGCTTAAACACAATTTAAAATGTTCACATTTATTGCATCCACACATATTGCAAACAGAATTTTTAAAAGACAAAAGGGCATACACATATAACAAACAAATGTGAATGAATTTTTTTTTTTGTCACAGTTTTGGCAATGTTAATGTGTTCATAATTAGTGCAGCTTAAGAAAAATGTATTTAAAATAAATTATTTTATGTGTCCTGATATACAGAGCACATAATATGTCTTGAATTTCAGTTTATTTTTGGTAATTACGGGTCACAACATACATGGAGTAAAATACAATTTCAATGGGGATTTAGTATGTATTTTAGCTTTTAGAGATAGCATTTGCAGATAGCAGGTTGACTCAATACCCCACAAACACATGCAATTTTCAAAAGTAGGTACCACAGGGTATGCCATATGGTATATTCCGAGCCTTATTGTACAGTTATCTTTGCATCAATTGCAATTTTTTTACATGAGCAATTTAATGTTTTTTTTATGTAAACATGATTTGTGCTACTGTAATACAAATGACTAAATTTTGCTCAGCTATATCTCTTGATTACAGAATGACCCCTTTAACATACACGTGTCAAGTATTTTTGAAAATACAGGGCTGTAGCAATATATTAAGATGGGCCTATGGTGCATTTTGGTGCATTTCAGTAACTGACATATTCTAATTGCTTATCAAGTGATATATGATATATTTTTAGCTTTATTGAGGAGCCATTTTTTTTAGGTTTGTGGTATTAATATGTATTTTATAAAATTTACACATACAGTATACAGTATTTTTTGCTGCTTAACTTTTAAATGTCATGTTTGCCACTGTAATAATATTCCACAAACAGCAATCAGCAACATCTCCTGAGTAAAACAACACCCCTTATGTAAACCACTGAAAAGTATCAATCCTAATTCTAATCTTAAACCAGAGGGACCTGATCAGTATTTCCTCAGTACCTATGGGTTTACCCTTGCTGGAGGGAATCTCCAGTGACATAAAAAATAATGTCACAGGGACGGTGGCTGAATAATTTCTCAGGCTGGTGACAGCATTTAAAGGAAGCAGCAGAAGTATTCTATCTTAATTGCAAATCTTAATTACTGTTTCTTAAAATAATAACTGTGTCTTAAATGTTTGTATTGTTATTTTTAAAAGTACAGTGACTAGGCATTTTATTAGATTGCCTAATAAAGATGTAATTTTTCTATAATCGCAGTTTGATTTTGTAAAGCTAATGGATGGAAAGCACTCGATGAAGCAAGAACCAAAAAATGCAGAAAATCCCCAGCATGCACCACGTAGTCTAATTTTGGCATCTTTACAAGAAACTGGTTTTATTGAATATATGGATCAAGGTGCTTGGCATTTAGCCTTTTACAATGATGGAAAGAAAATGGAGCAAGTATTTGTACTTACAACAGCAATTGGTGAGAATTCTCCTTATGTTCCTTATCAGACATGCAATGTATGTTTGCAGGGGAGGTATATTATATTTGTATTTCATCAATTTTTTCAAAAGAAGTAAGATGACTGGTAAATTTCACGACCACAACAATTGATTCCCAAAAATGTGTTTGAACATAACTTTATAGGTAATAACTAAGAGTCTGAAAATGGATTGTATTCTGCAACAATAGCTGGGTTATTCACTGAAGTGGCAATAATTCAAAGGTTTTTAAAGTGAATTGGAAACTTTACACCACAATAACTCGATTTGAAATGCCCTCGCTCTCAAAAATCAATTATGCTTTCAATTTAATTATTGTGGCCTAAAATTTGGGATGTGGTTAGGGCTAAATCCCACCAAACATTGAATGCACTGCTTAGAGATCCAACATTGTTTCTCAATTGAGCTGGCAAACCATTTTAAAAACCTAATGTAACTCTACGTTTTTTACATGTCCAGTTTATAGATTATTTGAAGATTTTTTCACCTTCATTCTCCCTTTACATAATCTTATAAAAGGAAATAGTTGTATTCATTCAGAAGAGCTAAACAATCAATACTGTGTCTAATCAGAATAATTAATAGCGTAAGGCCAATTTTTGCTGCACATTAGTCCCGAGTAAAGTGTTATAACGTTATAAGCATTTACTACTAAATCTGTTACTAATGGTAGTTATCTGTTTCATAATTACTCATTAGGTTTATGTACGAAAAATTATTTGGTTGGAATGCATTTGGATTTTTGTTGTCTCACAGTTGAATAACTAAAATATTTGGCAAATTTAACAAATGTCCTTAAATGTCAACCACAGACATCTATAATGACATCAATTTCACTGCAATTTAATGTGCCCAAGAAAGAAAGTATATGAACCTTTTTGTCCTGTCATTCAGATTTTCAAGGCATCAGAATAAAAGCTTGTAGGAATCCATTTTTGTGTAAAAAAGAAATTTGATGCAATTTACCTGCAATTGAGTCACTCGCAGCATATTACATTTAAAGATGAATTCAAAATGTAACTCTATTCAATATTCATCCTATTTTGTTCACTCACAGAAATGATGGATGATTGTTCTACCAACTGCAATGGCAACGGAGAATGCATATCCGGTCATTGCCATTGCTTTCCGGGATTCCTGGGTCCAGACTGTTCTAGAGGTACAAGTCACTGATCCCACATGTCTTTAATATATCCAAGTGATTTAGATGAATCATTCTCTATCCCATTTTAAAACTTGTTTCAGGGAATACAATGAGGGTTCTGATTTTAACTTTCATAGTATTTTGATCAAAATTATCACAATGACTATTGGTAATTTAAAAAAAAATAATTGTCAAATCCAAAATTATTTCCAATTAGAATGGAAACTAAAATGTATGTTGTACTGCTGTGCTTCACATATCTTTAGACTGTTTAATATTGAGTTTGGTGAGTCTTCTTATAAGAAATATAATCTTTGAACATAATCTGCAAAAAAAAAACAGATAGAAGAGGAACACCAATTTGTAGGCCACAGAGTTTGTAGTCACATTCTACCCCACCTTGAATCAACTTTTTAACACAGGTTATCATTCATTATATGTGGAACTGATCTAAAATCCTTTTGAACCTGTATACAGTGAGGTGTACTGTCTAGGCTGGATATATATATATATATATATATATATATATATATATATATATATATATACAACTATCAGTGCAAGTGTTAGGCATCATACCTTTTAACTATGACCATTCCAGTGCAAGTATGAAGAACAGCATTTAAATTTAAGTTTAGGCAACCGATCAATTAATATTTTTATAAAGATCACCATGGTGATCATATCCAAGGTAACCACTTTTGCAGATAAAAATAAAAAAATGCATTACTTAATTACTAATTCTCTACTCACAGAACATGGAGTCCCTCTTCCTGGAAGAAAACTGTGGTTTACCACCATCTAGTTGGCACAGTGTTTATAAGTAATAATGTAATTATCAGTGTACTTAGTGATGATAAAGGTTAATTCCTTAAGTGTAAAGCTTCAATATGTCCTGATTTATTTACCAACATTAAAAAGTAATTTAGCAATGCTTAGTTCACAATGTAAATAGTGTGGACTTCACCCTTGCTGTACTCATTACTGTGTTCTAGGTCAGAGAGAGAGTACAGTTCGTACAAAAAGACAAAGTGAAAATCCATTATGCTAATTATATACAGAATATGCATCACTAATACATCATACTAATTATGCTAACACTGGGATGTCATCCTAGGTGAAGTCATCTTCTCCTGGCTGCCAGGAGGTTAACAGTGTTGCAGTGTGGGTAAATGTTTTGCCCCATGCTGAAAACACTGCTTTGTATGAATGTCCTCAATTTACAAGCTAAACAAACTAAATAAAAATAGTCTTTTTATTTTTTTCACTCTTATTTTCTTTAAAATCTATTATAATAATTTCATATGTTTTTAGGCCTAAATATATTCCTTAAAGGGACACATTATTATCTAAGATCCAGACCTGAAATGAAGTGATGGACACTCTGATGTTCTGCTCCCAAGCTTCATTCAGTATCTGTGTGACTCCAGTTTTAGAACACAATAAGCACCATAACAACTTTAGCTTGACAAACCCGTTTTAGTGTATAGATCATGTGCCCCACAGTCTCCCATCTCAACTCCTTGATGCTCAACTCCTTAAGATGTTTTTTATCTCCTGTTCTGTTAATTGAATCGTAATGAAACAGGGGAGACTCCTTAAAGGCTCTAGCAGGCTATTAACAGAGCAGGAGATAAGAAATTTCAAATTAAACTAATTGATTATTATATTTTTTCAGGAGCTATACTTAATTCATATCTATAGGCTAGTTCCTACTCTTACTATGCAAATCTGTCACAACATTTATTGTTAACTAGTGTTTCAAATAAAATAAAGCACACAGTAAAGCAATCTCTGTAGACAAACATATTCAACAGAATGGTTGCTACTTGCAGCAGCACCATAGTGCCAATCCCTATATAGAATATCCCCCATTTACCATAAAGTAAATGATTTACTCATCTTTTCAGAGGCTCCCTCAGTGCTACTCACCACCCCTGCTCCCACTATACCATCATGGAGGCATTGCTTCCTCCACCGATGGCCAATCTAATGCTGCTCATAGCATTCAGGACATGATGCACATGTGAGGCAGGCACCAAGCGTGTGTCCAATACTTCTCATGAGAATGCATTAAATCCTATGAATTTCTATGAGCTGCAGCATAACTCGGTCAGTGCAGCTAAAGTAAAGTTAGCATGAAAGTCATTAAAGGGGAGATCACACCAGGCATAAGGTAAGAAGGTAATACATATTTAATATATTGAAATCTACCCCCCCACACACACAATCCCAAACATATTCACACACACACACACACTAACAGCACCCTCTCACACACAC
Organism: Pelobates fuscus; assembly: GCF_036172605.1. Classification (NCBI taxonomy): domain Eukaryota; kingdom Metazoa; phylum Chordata; class Amphibia; order Anura; family Pelobatidae; genus Pelobates; species Pelobates fuscus. The sequence goes on along the minus strand of NC_086325.1, from coordinate 80,423,955 downwards.
ACACAGCACACTCACACTAACAGCACCCTCAGACACACACAGCACCCTCAGACAAACAGCACCCTCCCAAACACAGCACCCTCCCAAACACAGCACCCTCCCAAACACAGCACCTTCAGACACACACAGCACCCTCACAAACACAGCACACTCAGACACACACAGCACCCTCGCACACACACACAGCACCCTCACACACACACACAGCACCCTCACACACACACACACACAGCACCTTCACACATACACAGCTCCCTCACACACACACACACACACACACACACACACACACACACAGAACCCTCACACACACAGCACCCTCACACACACACATATATAATATATCGAATAACCCTCAGTGAGTTAACAGACAAAGAAAATTAGAAACAAAGCAATACACAATACCACACCACAATCAGCTCACTCTACACACACACAATCCCAGAAGCAGGCTCCAAACACATGCACGATACACTTTCCTGGACCTTTTGTCCTCTGGTATCCCATTTATGGAGACACCAGAGACAAGTTACAAGCAAACACAGTGCAAGCATGTTATTAAATTTGCTTGCGCTGTGCAGAACAAATACAGGGCCTTTTTCTCATGCTAGAGCTCTTCAGCGGGGCTCTGCACATTGAACCATCATGCTCACTTTGAGAGGGGGCATGCTTGTCATTAGTGATGACAAAACACACCCTCTCTGGTCCCGCCCCCTTCTCAGCGGGCCACTGTGATTGAAAAATGCCCAGGCTGAATTTTTTTCCCAGTCCGGCCCTGCATATAGGTCTAGGCAGGCCGGTGCATGTATGACCCAATGTGTCAGTGTCAGTCACACCATGCAATGGTATTTTATTTCACAGTGTGGAATAGCAATGAACTTGTAAATATATATTTTATATATTCAATACATGCAAATTAGTTCAACATGGATTGACGTTCATGCTTGCTATATACAACAGCTTTGAAACACAACTGAGGAAGAGATGCATAGCCAGTGAACCACTCAAGGGCAGATGTTTCGTTGGTAATGCAACTCATCAGCATGAGGTTGGCTACTGCCTTGCTATTGAGGCTTGTTTACTATATTATGCACATATGATATAGTGCATATGTAATATTTACAAACATATAAAGCTGTGTTTCAGATATTGCAATAAATACATTCTTTTTAGGTCTAATTCTGTTTCTTCATTGTATTTCTAGATTCATGTCCGGTACTTTGTAGTGGTAATGGGGAATACGAGAAAGGACACTGTGTATGTCGAAATGGATGGAAAGGTGCTGAATGTGATGTTCCAGAGGAGCAATGTATTGATCCTACCTGCTCTGGTCATGGTACATGTAAAATGGGGGTCTGTAACTGTGTACCTGGATACAAAGGAGAAATATGTGAAGAAGGTTTGTTTCTATTATATTCTTTTCCTGTTTGAAGTCCTATTTCTGAGTTTACTTAATAAAGTCTAGCAAAATAAACCGATGCATTTCCCGAACATAGCGAATGAGACAGAATCTAATAAAAAGTGTTCTTTTGGTAGTATGGACCCTGATTGTATAGGACTTTCACTAAAGTGAAAATTCCAAGTGAATTTAAGATTTTTTTTTATTAATTGGTTCATTTTTTTCCAAGGTTAGTTAGAGATACAGAAATCAGAAATATGAAAGCATTTGAATAACATTGGTATGGTACATAAATTCGAGAAGGTATATCCCTCAAATAGCTTCCACTTTGCCATATGTACATAATGTTTTTTGGGTCACAGTGTAAATTTATCTTGTTCTCTGGGTCCTACTGCGCTGCCTTTGGAAGGTAGCTGAAGTATAGCGGTATTATCCCATAGTAGTGATAAGGTGCTTGGTCCTCTCATTCCAAGGTTTCCCTTGTTATTTCTCCATGTATGCTTCTTTCATTTACTGGGATTCCCAGAGCTGTGAATTTAAAAATTAATGTAAACATAGCCAAACTTGAAACATTATCTAACCCAGCTATGGTTCAAGTTTAGGTACTTTGGCCTTAAATTCACATTCACTTTTAATTCTCACTTAAGTAAATAAACCAGTGTCATCAAACCAATCCTAATATGGGTTCTAATGGTATAGAAACAGTGAGATTGGACAATAAACAACATTGAATGACACAGGGCAGAAGGATGTTAAAAAAAAAAAAAAACAGAAATATACATCCATACCTTTAGTATATGGCAGGATCCTTCAGCCATATACATTCACTTTTGATTGGATAGTGTTTAGAAACCAACAGTTAATCCCCATGATCTTGCAAAAAGAAAGAAAGGTTGAAGAGGACAAACCACCCCATGCTATAGGTTGGGGGTGGTTTGTCCTCCTCAACCTTTCTTTTGCATGGTTTGAGGTGGGTGAGAGAGGTACCCATTAGAGCAGGGGTAGGCAACCTTCAGGACTCCTGGTGTTTTGGACTACATCTCCCATAATGTTTTTACAGCCATAATGCTGACAAAGCATCAAGGGAAATGTAGTTCAAAACATCTGGAGTGCCGAAGGTTGCCTACCCCAGCATTATAGTGTAGTAGTAGAGGTGGTTTTAAGTATTGTGATACAAATAACTAAGTTCCTTACTAACACACGGGAACTTCTGTGATTGTATAGTATTTTAGACCCATGACCTTCCCTGCTTTCAAACACTGTCTGTCTCACTGTGCATGCATATGGTTGAATGACCCTGTCATATAATAAAGGTAGAAATTAGTTCTCATTTTTTTACATATACTTCGATTTAAAAATATATATTTTCTTTCAAAACTTGATGAAAGCATTTTTATATTAAATAATTATTTTGATAGGACAGTTGTCCTTTAAGTTATGTTGGTTACCACCAAAGTGTTCATATGTTGACCAGAGAGGGCTGCATTAATTATGGTGCTTAACTGCCCCTTCAAGAATTGTGTCATCCAAACCACATTGGTTTTTGTAAGTTGAAATGCAGTGGTTAGTGGTGTCAAATGAAATGGAAAGATCTATAAAATGTAAAATGAAGTCATCTGGCCATCATATAAGGAGAGCTAAGACTGCTGAACATGCAGTAGAGAGATTGATCAACTAATACTGAATGAATACTCTATTCCTAATGCTAGATTGTTATACTAGCTAGTTAGAGTCAGGGTACCCTGGAATAATAAAATAAAGAATTTGTTTGCATTGTAGGGACAGTCTTTTTGCCCCAGAATTCAGGTGCCTAGACTGTCCTTTTGAGGTTTCACAAAATATAGAATTTTGATTGTCAAAGGATTAATCCCTGCTGCCAGATAAAGGAGCTCTTAAAACATTTCTAATATACTGGTGTGTGAGATTTTATTGAGCATCTTTGCAATCATATGTCCTGCAAAGAATATCACATTGTGAGTATCTCTTGTTCTTTTTTTTTTTTCAATGTGACATTTTTTAATTTTCATAAAGACAAAAAAAAATGGGGTACAGAAGAGAAAGGGAAGCTTCATTTGAGCATAATGGGGTTGTACAATCTTTGATATACATTTCATGACAAATTATTTAAGCAGGGGGGTACAGAAGGGAAGAGGGGGTTTACACGTCTTTTACACACCTATTACCTCTACACTTTCATTGTGTATTCTACGCTGAAAGTGTAGAGGTGATAGGTGTGTAAAAGATGTGGTGTTGCTGTGGGTGGTGTATATGGAAGGAGCTCCCCGTGGTCGGGGCGTCCGCTCACTTCTACGTGTGGAGGTAGCATCATGATCAGATTGGTCAGGGTGATAACGCTACGTTATGTTATGACTTCAGGGAAGGGGGGGGGGACAAGGAGGCTTTAGTGAACTGGTGGGGAGGGTGGGAGGGAGGTGGAGGGGGTTTTAGCTTTGGTACCGGGCTGCGGCTGTCGGTGGGTCCCAAAGTCATGACTCCTATGGTTTGGGTTAATCTGGTAAGGTGTGTTGGGAGATTGGTGCTGGGTTGTAGGGTGTTTTCCCTATTGCGGCTTTAAGTGGGTTCACCTATGGGCCTAGGAAGGTCTGCGTTGGTGTGCGTGAATTGTTGGCTATAGTTTCGCCACATCATGGCGGTGTGGGGGCTTAGTTTCCCTATTTTTGCTTGGTTCCACATGGTGAGTTCGTACTCCAGTACTGATGTCACTTCTGTTTCAATTTCTCGGACGGAGGGCAAGTCCGTCGTCTTCCATTTTCTAGCTATTAATATGGATACTGTGCCGAGAATGAGGTACATCATTTTCTTGATCAGTTTCGGAGCTTCGTCTGGTAACAATCGTAGTAGTATTGTTTTAGGGTCAAGTGCTAGTTGGAAATTTGTGACTTTGTGAATTTGTAGGTGTTTTCTATTGCTACCCATTGGGGTGTGTATGTGGTCGAGTGAGCACTGATCACATTCGTAAGAATGACGGACGGGCAATACGCTTTGATGTTGGGGAAGCCCATACCACCATGTTTCACATTCCTCAACAGCAGCGATTTGGGGACTCGAGGGTGTTTGCCGCCCCAGCTAAATCTGAGGAGAGTTGCCTGTAATTTCGTGATATAGCTTTGCGGGATTTTGATTTGTAGTGTCCGGAAGAGGTAGAGAATTTTAGGGAGAATTGTCATTTTCAGCACCGCTATTCTTCCAACCCATGACAGGTATAGGTTCTTCCATGCTTGTAGTTGGGTGTCTATATATTTTAGCCGTTTTGTGTAGTTAATGGGGAATAGCTAATTTTCTTTGTGAGTTATCTTGACACCTAGTACACCAGGTAGTCTTCACTCCAGTCTCAGCTATGGCTGGACTTCAGGATTGTTTCCATGTGTTTTGGTGTGTTGAGGCACATTGCTTGTGTTTTGGCGATGTTGAGCTTATAGTAAGACTGTTGGCTGTATGCCTGTAATTCTTTGTGTAAGGAGAGGAGTGTTATGAGTGGTTGCATGAGTGTGAGGAGTATGTCATCGGCAAATAAGCTTAGTTTGTAGTCTTTTTGGCTGACTGGTACACCATGGATGGAATCGTTAGTTCGAATTGCTATTGCCAGAGGCTCCAAGGCTAATACATAAAGGAGAGGGGAGAGTGGGCACCCTTGGCGGGTTCCGTTCGTGATGGGGAAAGCTTCTGAGCTAAATCCCGAGGTGAGTACTGTTGCTGTAGGGACACTGTACAGGGCTCGAAATGCGGAAAGGAAGGGGGCTGGGAAGCCGTAAGCCCGCAAGTTTTCTTGAAGGAATTGCCAGTTCAGGCGGTCAAATGCCTTCTCAGCGTCTAGGGATAGCAGAACACTTGGTAATTTGGTGTTCTTCAGTATTTTGTATAGGTCCAGTACTATCCTGGTGTTGTCTGGTCCTTGTCTGCCTGCCACAAATCCCATCTGGTCTGTATGAACCAGTGTTGGCAATAGGGTCTTGAGTCGCTCTGCATATATTTTGGCATAGAGTTTCGCATCTGCATTTAGGAGGGATATTGGTCTGAAGTTTTGGCATGTGGTCGGGGGTTTCCCTGGTTTAGGAATCGTGATGATGTGTGCCGATAAGAACTCGGCGGGGAAGGTTCCCAGTCGGGTGGCTTCGTTAAAGAAACGTGTAAGGCCTGGGGCAATTTCAGCCTTGAAGGTAGCGTAGTAAGTGTTGGTGTATCCGTTCAACTTTATTATGCGGCATTTTGCCTATTTGGTCGAGCACCTTGTTTGTGGTGATCGGTGCTGATAGGCATGTTGTGTGTTGTGCTAGGAGTTTGGGGAGGGCAATCTTTTCTAGATAGTTACGAATAGATGTGGGTGTGGGTTGGGCCTGGGCGCTTTGGTCTTTTAGGTTGTACAAGGTGGAGTAGTAGTGTGCGAATTCGTTGCAGATTTGTGCTGGTTGCATTATCTTGCACCCGGTGTGTGAGTTTATGAATGGGATGCGTGCCTGTGCCTGTGCCTGTGTTGCCCGGAGCCTTTGTGCCAGTACTTTTGTTGCTTTGTTCCCCATGGAGTAGGAAGTTGCTTTAAGTTTTTTCAATGCGATGCTGGCTTTTTTGAGATGGATTGATTTAACTTAGTCTTGCGCTGTTTGCAATTGTTGTTGAAGGTTTTTGGAGGGGTTTGTCTGACATTGTGAGTATCTCTTGTTCTTAATATTGAGAATCTCTGTTTTCTTTTCTATTTTAGAATTAGTTATTTCACAGTCAGTGAAAGGTTGATATAGCTTTGGAAGAACTATATGAATTACTTTTTATTTGCTTTGCCACTTCTCTTTTGTAAGTTACTTTAAGGATATAAAGCACTTTTATGATGTCTGATAAATGAAGAATAAGCTGGTATAATATAAAAAGAAGCATGTAATTCATAGTTGCATTGTTTAAAGGACTTTATAACTAGCTACAGAGCCAAAGTGTTTCAGCTCACAGAGCCTTTGTCAAGGTTGTATAGACCTACATGACATTTACATTGAAAGAGTTAAAAGGAACAGGTTCAAGACTTGGGTTAGTTGGTTATATTTGTTGCTTATATCATTCAGGCTCTGTTGGTTATGTTTGTTGCTTATATCATTTGGGTTCTGTTAGTGGAATGCAAGTACATTTTTCAAATGGAGGTAAGTCACGTACTAATAGTAGATTACAGGAAAAGATGAAGCTTGATGTTACAAATTAAAAATACTTCCTTCGGTATGTGCAAGATATTCGTGGTATAAGTAGGTAGTAAAACAATTGGTGTGGTCATTTGAGATGTGTATATACAGTATGTATATGATGTGTTCTTAAGAGTATATTAATAATAAAGACAATTCAATGTATTTGCATCAGAATTTTCAGATTCTTTTGACTGAAACCCTATTTTTCAACGAAAACCTCATTCTCCAGGATAAAACAACCCTCTATTCAAATGTCTACCTTCTGTTATCTGTTACAACTGAGCTTATCCAGGTATGGAGTAGGTTTAGATGAAGCCACATATATCTAATGCATATAATAAGACATTTTACATTGGCCATAGGACGAGAGAGGTAGTTTTCAGTAGCATGCTAACAGTGAATTTGAAATCTAAATTGATTATAACCACTCATACCATAGGTGATCTTTTACAAGATAATTAGAATTGCTTTTAACATCATAAAATTGTATTTCCTGGAAGTAATATTTATAGCAGTATTGGATTTAATTTCTTCTTTAGAGAACTGCCTTGATCCAATGTGTTCTGATCATGGAGTATGTGTTCAAGGAGAGTGCCATTGTACTGCTGGTTGGGGAGGAGTGGACTGTGAAAACGCACTGGCACTGTGCCAGGAGCAGTGTTCCGGCCATGGGACCTTCCTCCTAGATAGTGGTGTATGCAGCTGTGAGCCACTCTGGACTGGTGCAGATTGTTCTACAGGTAAACACACATACATCTCTTTTGTTATTGTATTTAAAATATTGGTAATTTTAAATTAAAAATAGCAATATCTAATAAGAATGCCTAAGCTGTGTGTGAAACTACCTTCGCTATATAAGAATTGCTCATATCATGTACTGTTTTAGTGTCCAAGCTTTATATTTGTGGTTTCCAAAGTTTGTTACTCACATAAAAAAAGGTTCGATAACACTGGATGAACAATTTCTAATTATATATTAAATAAATGATGCAAGCAGTGGTGGAACTAAACAATGGCCAAAAGGTAGATCCCCATCTTAAAACTCCTACAATGCCACGCCTGCTGGGGAACTATTCAATTTTGCCATGCCATTATCGATAAGTTGTCTACAGAAAAGTTTCAAAAGAAGCATATTGATCAGAATAAAAGTTGAATGTGAGAGAACCATGACTAGGTGAAAAATTAATAGAATACATACGTTTACCTTCTAGGCATGTACATGAGAGAAGTAGTATTTACTATTCTAGTTTCTTGTGAATTTTTATTTACAATTGTTGTTCCCTCTTCAATATGTATGCTTAGAGTAGTTGAATCTATTAACTTAGTAAAAAACTGAAATTCTAAAACAGGCAAAGGCCTCTTTGTTGACATATTATCCTCTATGGCTGGCACTACTTTAAGACAGCACAAGTGGTTAGAGTACACGGGCCTAAGGACACAGTACTTAATGACCGGTGGAGGGTGTACACACCAAGCTCCTGCCACTGACTCTGCAGCATGGCCTCATGGACTAGGAAGAGGGGGATGTATAAGATACAGACAATGGGGGGGTTGTAAGATACACTAAAGATGGATATAATACAAACGCACATCACAGATACAGCAGAATACCTACTTTCGACTGTTGAAAAGTCTTTAGCACATCTGGCTTGTGATTGACACAAGTGGGATCAATTCAGATGGATGTGACGTAATGCGTGAGTGAGGTGCGAGAGAGGGAACTTTCACCCAATTTGCCCCAGGAGGAGAAAAATGCTTGTTTCCTTCTTCATCTTCTATGGAAGATTATTTTATTTAATTTTTTTACTTATGTCAGCTGCTGTGCACACTGACTGTCACTTAAGAGCAGCAGCTTTGCAGGTTTATTCACATAAATGTGAATTGTGGTTTATTAGCCAGGGACAAAAGGCTAGGGGAGCTTTCGAGGAAGCTATTTTAGACTTCCCTCTTAACAATTCACCTCAATTTAGTAAATAAACCCATATTTTTTTTTTTTTTACAATAATTAGTTTTTTGTTTTGCTTTGTTTATTAGAGTTGATGATAGTTTAACAAAAACAAAAAACTGCTTGCATTTTTGAAACATCTGGTATATTGTTTTCCTTCTAAGAAAGACAAAAAAAACTCAACCAAAAAACAAAAACCCAGTTAATTAATTGAGACAGTTTTGTGAAGTGTTTTTAAAAAAACAAAACAAAAAAATAAACATTCAGTTTCCCAGTTTCCAGGTTTAATAGTGGTGTTGGCACTGCTTGGAATCTTTAGCCAACCTCTCTATAACATATATGTTTAAACAACAAAAATAACCTTTTAGTCTCTTTCAGTAATTAAAAACTTAGTCATATACTAAGTTAAATAGATAATTGAATTTAGAAAAAGCAAACTCACAAGCATTGTCATTTTAGTAAATAGTTTTCAAGATATTCTTTTATTAAAGAAGGTTTTCATCTTTCTTGCAAACCTTTCGTCTCGAATGGAATTTTTCAATTACAATCGAAAACCACCTAAAATGGAATAGGTAAATATCTACCTATTTCTGTAATATTACACATGGGATGAATATGGCAGAATGAGAATGTCTACTCTGTAGAGATTGAAAATAAATCAGTTCAATCTCCAAACTTTGACCTTGAACCAAGAGGTTTATTCATTTCTTCATAAAATCACTGTGTTGAAGAAAGCACTCAAAAATTATATTTATTTTAAGACTCAATTGAAGAGTTAAAGTCAGTAGAAACTGTCCTTGTGAGCTTTTTGCATTGGGTCATCTACACCGGATGTTCCTTCATGTCTGTACATGTTAGGCTCCAAAATATTAGTGCATTTTGTAATTCTGGTTTTAGAACACTCTTGACCTTCTTAGTGTATTACAATTAGTTATATTTGAGTGATCAATATCCTTTGACTACACATGATACACTGGGAACATATTGCCTCTGTCATAGTTACATTTTTTTTACATAGTGAAAGGATACAAAATGACAATTTGTGTTTTATGGTAAAAATAATAGTTATTGAGGGTACTGAAGATATTGTAATAAAGAGACCATAACTTTAAGGAAATCATGTAAGATACATATAGCAGATGCGTGCATATAGAGAGAATAATGCCATCTTGGGTTTATGTCTTGTGATCATGGTATATTTTGTTACCTCTAGAACCCATCAATACATTCTCACAATAATTAATGGCATATAGCTACCAACACAAAGATCCTGTTTTTTTTTCCAATTCCCACTCATTCATCCTTTAAAAACAATGGCTAATTTTAGACATGCAAATGTTCTGGCTGAGCTTACTGGGAAATGTTTTTTGTTTGTTTCTTTCACAAACATATGTGCTCCTAAAGGTTAGCCATGACTGTGACACCCCATAAACCATTTAATTACTCTTCTTTTGTAAACCTCATTATGATAATGATTATTAAAGTTACCAGTGTGGTCCGTCTGGCCTATCTGCCATCAGTGATTAGTACTTTGGCATCTTTTTGGTATTTTAGTCTTTAGTAAAAAGCATTATATTTTACCAATTATTGCATGAGTAAACAGAATATCCACAATGAGAACCCTACAGGAGTAAAAAGAAGAACCAATAAGCACAAAATACCATCATTCAAAGATTCAGACACCTGCACATTTAAGATGTATAAAGATATAATGCACTTTTTTAAAGTTTAAAATCAGTGGTGGTTTGTTATCTGGAAGATGCTACGATCTTCGTGTGCAATGTTAAAAAGAGAAAACATGCTAGATAGTAATTAGCAGTTTGTTGAATAAAAAAAGAGCTAGCTTTTTGACAGCTTGACAAGTTTGCAAAAGCTTGTGATTATATAAGTGCACACTCAGCAAGTTTAAACTCTGTGATTTCAAGTCTAATAAAGAATTTCAGTAATTTTTGAAAGCTGAGACATATCTTGAGCTGACAAAGTAATGAATTCATTGCAGGGAAAAGTTGTGATCCTGTATTAACAACATGGTATATCCATTGGTTATTTCTGTCTAAAATATATATTCTATTAAATGTTAGTTTTCATCATTTGCTATTCTGTTCATAATGGATAGATTTATTAACAATGTGTGTACCAATTATGTAAATGTGAGTAACAATAAACCAGTCATTAAATATTCTATCTCAGAATGGAATATACAACTAATTTAACAAATCCAGAGCAGAACAGAGTTGCAAATGAAAAAGGATATTTTGTATTAGCAAAGGGTCTTACGGACCAGGTTGTGATCCTCAAGGGGTTAAATAATTTATTTGCCAAGAGATCACTTTAATAAAAAAAGATGTGTTATTTATTTTTGTATTTAAAACAGACACTTTATCTATTATTCATCAGTCTAACATAAAACTGACTCCATTTTGGGTGTCTAGCCAATGGCTTTGAAACTGTTAGAGAGATTCACTGGTTGGATATACCACATATGTGGTTGAATGTGTTATTATTTCCAGGCCTTCCAGAGAATTAATAATTAATTTAAAATTAACATAACTCATTTTTTTAAATATGTATGCAGACAAAGCATCACGGGAGATGCTGTTTCTCAACAGCTGGAGAGCAAGCTGTTTACCAACCGTTGTCTACAGGCATTGGTGATCGTCCACTAACCTGGTTTCGATTGTATGTTTCAGACCGATTGCAATATGTGGCCATTTCTGACTGCGCTGCCCTCCCTCTTCTAGTCACGTCTGGTGTTCCCAAGGCTCCATACTCAGCCCCCTGCTATTCACATTATTTATAAATGATCTGCCTAACGTCTGCAAATGCTCAACTGTACACATGTATACAGACGACACTGTAATCTACGCTAGTAACCCCAAGCTACCGCAGCTTAAACCTTTGCCCCTCAAATTTAAGACTATGTCTGATTGTTGTGGTAGTTTCTTTTAAATATGCTCTCCTACTTTACTGTGTTTATTCCCTTTATGTATTTAAATGTATTTATATATTAAAATGTATAATTACGTGAAGAGTGCTTCTTCCTCACAAACCCAAATAGAGATTACAGGATTCCAAAGTGTGGGACAGATGCACATGCAGTGATGCATACATACTAAAATCATGTCAAGTGTATAGCTTTGATTGGTACCATTGACTACTTGGAATTATGAGAATTATTGGTTACAGTCAACAGCACATTGAATACATTAACCCCCCAAACCCTACATCCACCTACTTGTATTCTAGGTTCTACTAAAATCCTCCCTAGACCTAACTTTACTTTACAGTTGAGAAGAACTTAAAAAATATTTTTTTATTTTTTATATATATATATATAGATGTAAAAAACAGATAACATTTGTATCTTGTAACAGAATAATTAGCATGTCCGCTATTCATGGAGTTATGACTTGCATAATCAAACCAGATAAATTGCATTTCTGGTTAGATGCCCCCAATGTTCTGACATGAACAACACACCAGAGAATATCATTACAATTAAAGAAATAGTAAAGGCTTGAAGGACTGCTAACTTCAGCAAACCACTTCATCTCAATTGGGTTCATGATTTTGGACCTATTGGTGATTATCCAAAATTTGGATGGATCACAATTTATTTGAAAGCAAATGCACAAACAGTATATTGAGTAATATAATGGGGTATTTGGTGCTATTAATGTATGTCCCCTTAAATTCCAATAGAATATAATGTTTACTTCAAGTAGGATCAGATGAGAAACCCTCTGGCTGCTAATATTGTGTGAAGTGGTCATTAATGACCATTACATTGACAGCAGCAATATGCTACCCTTAATGTGCTTTCATACTGTGTAGTTTAGGGCTAAAGTAGCAAGAAGACTCACATTAAAAAAAGGAAAAATATTTCTTCTCAAATGCATTAACGATCTAATGGAGTGTTTCATGAGCTTTAGTCTTATTTGCATATTGATATAGAGAATATTAGTGCAAAATATGGCTACATAACAACACAATTTATATGTAAACAGTCTTTTAGGTACATTAAAAGTTAATGTTAAGCATGATGTACTGACACATTAGTCCAATTATTCAACATATGACAAGACTGGCAGTCTACAGGAAGAAAGGGGAAGCTAATTGACTAAAAATGTTTTGTGTTCCAAACTCTGCTTTTACAGTGACTTTAAGATCTTTTATAACATTAGACATGTTTTTCTTAAAATTATGTATTAAGCTTCAGATCAGAGTTATTTAGAGTTTAGAGTAGTCTGTAGGTAGAGCATATCCTAATCATTGTATTGTGGACCTACATATATATGGATAAAGTATTGTAATACTTTAGACGTTATCCGAATGATGTACGTTTAAAGAGTAACATCGTTACCGATCTAAAGTAGGAAATAGATTGAGGATATTATCTATATCTTTTAGACTGTAGTTGATGTGAAAACTGGGTTTTCTAATTTAGTTAGCATGAAAATCCTTGCCTATGGTAATTATGTTTTTGATACTGATAAAAGGGAGATCATCCTAGATATTATCTAAACAATAAATGTGAATTTTCTCAAATTTATTTTTACTTTCTTAAAATTATTTTTGCTATTATAGTACCATTGCAAAAAAAATGTACATTTTAAGCTGCTGTAGATGCAATACATTTTGTGCAGCTAGTCCTGCCTAGACATGGAAGTGATCATATAGTCAGAATACTGCGATAGTATCTGGAAAGGTTTTCTGTTTTGACCTTAAAATCCCTGTAAATTCCACGTATTGGCTATAGGTTTACTAAAGTCATTAGTTGAACTACAAATCCCCAAAAACGTTACTGTTTCCTGAAGAAATGGACAAATGTGTTGTTGGAAAAACACTCTGGTTTAGGTGAGAAGATAAAAAGGAACATGTCGCATTACATCCCCTCACTATACCAGCAGGAAGGGAACATTTTAGAACCAGAGAAATTGTAGAATACTGTAAAATATGCATTTATTTATTAATTTGTTTATTTATTTTGAAAAAAATATTTAAATATACAAAATCAAAAAATCAAAAATATGGGCTTTAGTAATTGAAAAAACACAAAAATGCAAGTTGTATTTGTGCCTGGAATGTTCCTTTCAATTGGAACAGTTCATTATTCCCTCAGCCGTTATTGAAGGTATAACAGTGTGCATAATGCAACAATATTAGTATTATTAACTTTATACAAGTTAAAGGCACCATCCAGGCACCTAAGGCACTTCAACTTTTTTTCAATAGAAATTATAGAAATTGACATGTTTATAAACTAACCTTGTTACATCCACAGACTTTTAAGAAGACAACAGGTCATGTTACTTCTTGGTTTGTTTAGCTCAATGGAGCTAAACACAAAGCAGGCAATTGCTCAGACCACCTGCCTTGCAAAGGCTTTTCATTGTGTTGCATTTGGAAGTCAGTGATTGGACAGCCACATAGAGGACTTGCAAAGGCTTCAGACAAGAGATCGGTAGCTTTGTTTAGATGGTTTTAGATACACCCCAATTAAAAAAATGTATAAATGCAGACATGTTTCCATTTGCGGTCTATCTACTAAAGAGTGATTTTTATTTGTTGATTATTTGTGCAGCAGAGTTTACCTTTAATCAAAAAAACAAAAAAAAAAACCACTTACTTTCACTTACTTTAATTTCCAGTTGCTGCCATTTTGTTCTCCTTGCACCATGATGTTTGCAGTTTCCCCTTTTGGGGGATTTTTTTTAATTATAGAGTGTTGGAAAATTAGTTTAGCAACTGAAATGTAATTTTGCTTGAGCTCTACTTTTTCTTATGTATAACTACAAAAACTGAATTTTCAAAAAAATAAAACAAGGAGAAATAGACAAAAAAATAAAAAAAAAGAAGAATTTAAGAACAAAACTGCAAAGTAACAGTGCTGCTTTAACTATCTATTGGTCTATTAAACAACCGTTACTTACTACGTGCAACAGTGCTGCATATTTTCGCAGACCATTTAAGCGTGTGAATGTTAATATTTAAGACTTATTTTGAACACAAAGTACATTTTAAGAAACTAAGTAGGTCTGTTCGTTTAAATTATTAAACAGTCTCTATTTAGGAAACAATATATTTAGGACATTGCCCATAGAAAAACTAAAAGAGTTGTCACAATATATCAGATCCTCTAGTGTTTGATAAGCATCGCAAATCAGTTATGGAACTTTCTTTTACAACTTTTTTTTTTTTTTTACCAGGATAGTAATGTTAAATAAAAATAAAGCCTGAATTAGATATTACAGAGTTTTTGTGAGGTAATTTGTTTTTTATATTTGTGCTTATGGCTTATAGCTGCAGAACTTTTTATAAAAGGTGGTGTATACAGTGGTGTATCCTGGTTTTGTGCTGCCCTAACACCTGGACTGTGGCATGGCGGAGGGGGGTCCATGGAAAAACTTCCATGGAAAATTACATAGTTGATGCAGAGTCTGGTTTTAATCCATAAAGGACACAAATCACCTAACATTCCTAAATTGTTTGGAATAACGTGCTTTAAAACATCAGGTATGATGTTGTATCAATCAGGTAGTGTAAGGGTTATGCCCGCTTCACAGTGACAGACCAAACTCCCCGTTTAACGCACCGCAAACAACCGCAAACAGTCCATTTGCACAACCACAAACTCCCCATTTGCACAAGGTTGGATACCAAGCTAGCCATGTCCAGTTCCTTGTCCTCACTGATGTCATTGAAGGTCTCTTCCTCCACCCAGCCACGTACAACACCAAGGGTCCCCTAAAGGTGACAACAAGCCCCCTGGGACGCCTGCTGTGTTTGGTCTTCCACCTCCTCAAAGCCACCTTCCTCCTCTGACTCCTCTTCTTCAGACTCCTCTCTCTGCATTGCCTCTCTCTGCGTTATTATAAGGTGTGTTAAGTAGTACTATTCCTATCAGTTTAATCCCTGTTACGTCCCCTATCAGGGGACATGTATATGGCATCGATTTTAGGAACCGGGAGATGGAAAAAGATGCTTGGTTGGTCCTCCTACTTCAAATTTGGGGCACTGCACGTGTAATCTAATGTGCCACCAGATAGGAGTGGTGTGTTAAGTAGTACTATTCTTATAAGTTTAATTCCTGTTACTTCCCCCTCATTAGGCCTTTTTGTCAGGATCGGGACAGGGATCCAACACGCAGAGTACAAACAGGTACAGGGTACGTATACCGGACCTTAGAATGGCCGGACTAACGTAAGTAGTAAGTAAAGAATGGTCTAGAGACAAGCCGAGGTCGAGGGAACGAGAGAGCAGGTAAGCGAGAGACAAGCCGAGTCAAAGGGTAATAGAGGTAAACGAGGTAGAACAGACAAACCGGGTCAAAACCAAAGAAACTAACAGAATACAAGAGCACTGAGTGACTAGACAAGCTAGAACCACGACAGGGCAATGAACAAATGTAGAAAGCCCTATTATATACCCTGGTTCCAAACAGGTAATCACGCCCCCGACGAATCCTCATTCGTGCTTGGGGCTTGATTGACAGATCGGGTTGGGTTGTCGTCATGACGTCGGCTACTGAACGCCGCGTCATAAAAGGAAGTGGATCCCTCGCGGTTCCCTCGGTCGTTTACACGCCGGCCGCGAGGGATCCACTTCCTTTTATGAACGAGTGATTCAACCCTTTTGCGAGGAAGAACGTCCAAGTGTCTCACCTCCACAGAGGTAGAGACAACAGGTACCCTGACAGTACCCCCCCCCCCCTCAGAAACGCCCACCGGGCGGAAGGAACCGGGACGAGATGGAAAACGGGAGTGAAAAGCCCTGCGGAGGCGAGGCGCATGCACATCCTCCTGAGGTATCCAAGACCTCTCCTCAGGACCATATCCCTTCCAATCAACCAGATATTGTAACTTCCCCCGGGAGATACGAGAATCGATGATGGAATTGATTTCATACTCCTCTTGTCCCTCAACCTGAACAGAGCGAGGAGAGGATGCAGTGGTGGAAAACTTGTTACATATTAGGGGTTTTAACAAGGAAACATGAAAGGAGTTAGGAATGCGTAAGGCAGATGGAAGAGCCAGACGATACGCAACTGGGTTAATTCGAGTCAGGACCTTGTAAGGTCCAATGTAACGAGGAGCGAATTTCATAGAAGGAACCTTCAAGCGAATGTTTTTGGTACTCAACCATACCCTGTCCCCTGGAACAAAGACTGGAGCCGCCCTTCTATGTTTATCAGCGTGTTTCTTGAACAACATGGAATTATGCAGAAGAATTTGTCGAGTCTGATCCCACAACTTCCTCAAATTGGCAACATGAACATCAACCGACGGTACTCCTTGGGAAGGAGAAACCGAGGGAAGAATGGAGGGATGAAAGCCATAATTCATGAAAAAGGGGCTAGAACGAGTAGAATCACAAACGAGATTGTTGTGTGCGAACTCTGCCCAAGGAATCAGACCAGCCCAATCGTCCGGGTGTTCGGAAACGAAACAACGCAAATATTGTTCGATCTTTTGATTAGTGCGTTCAGCAGCTCCGTTAGACTGGGGATGATAGGCAGAAGAGAAATTCAATTTGATACCCATTTGAGAGCAGAATGACTTCCAAAAACGGGAAACAAATTGGGAACCTCTATCAGAAACAATTTCGGAAGGTATCCCATGTAAACGAAATATCTCTTTAGCGAATATCTCAGCCAATTCAGGAGAAGATGGAAGTTTAGGTAAGGGCACGAAATGAGCCATCTTAGTAAACCTGTCAACCACCGTGAGAATCACAGTCTGTTTTTTAGAAACAGGTAAATCGACAATGAAGTCCATAGCCAAACAGGTCCATGGTTTCTCGGGAATTTCCAAGGGATGCAAAAGCCCACATGGAAGCGTCTGAGGTCGTTTAGTCTTCATACAGACCTCACATGCTTCGACGAAATCCCTAATATCTTTACGTAAGGAGGGCCACCAGAAATCTTTGGCTATTAAGGAGCATGTCTTACGAATGCCAGGATGCCCAGCCACCTTACTATTGTGAAAGCATTGTAGCAATTCTAGTTGGAGTTCAGCAGGAACAAAATACTGTGACTCAGGACTCTGTCTAGGAGCCAGATGTTGTAGCTTCATAATCTCGGCAAGCAACGGAGAATGAATCCTGAGGCTAGTGTTGGCGATAATATTGCACTTGGGAACTATAGAAGACAAAACCGTCTCAGATATAGTAGAAGGTTCATGTTGGCGAGACAAAGCATCGGCCTTAGAGTTCTTAGAACCAGGTCTATAAGTGAGTACGTAATTGAAATGGGTGAGGAACAAGGACCAACGAGCTTGTCTGGCGGATAAGCGCTTGGCCTCCCCAATATAAGACAAGTTCTTGTGATCCGTCAGAATAGTAACAGGATGCAAGGTCCCCTCCAATAAATGTCTCCACTCCTTTAAAGCCATGATAACAGCTAGTAGTTCCCTGTCACCAATATCATATCTGCTTTCAGTCCCAGATAGTTTCTTGGAAAAAAAACCACATGGATGTAATGGTTTATCCACGCCTAACCTTTGAGACAAGATGGCACCTATACCTGTCTCTGAGGCGTCTACCTCGAGTAGGAAAGGTAAAGTTGTATCGGGGTGAACTAAAATTGGTGCAGAAGCAAAAAGTTCCTTAAGTGTCTTGAAGGCAACGAGAGCTTCAGTAGACCAAGTCTTAGTGTCAGCCCCCTGTCTGGTCATATTGGTAATAGGAGCAATAATGGAAGAGTATCCTTTAATGAAGCGCCTATAATAATTGGAGAATCCAATAAACCTCTGAATGGCCTTGAGACCCCTGGGTAATGGCCAATCTAAAATAGACTGGAGTTTATCCGGATCCATTTTAAAGCCTTCCCCAGAAATCACGTAACCAAGAAAGTTTATCTGAGATTGGTCAAAACTACATTTCTCCAATTTGCAGTACAACCCATGTTGTAGGAGTTTGCGCAATACCCTTCTGACTTGTCTGTGGTGGGTCTCAATTTCTCTAGAGTGTATTAGTATATCATCCAAATATACAATAACACAATCCTGTTGAAATTCCCTAAGAACTTCATTGATCAGATCCTGAAATACTGCCAGTGCATTACAGAGCCCAAAAGGCATTACCGTGTACTCATAGTGCCCATATCGAGTATTGAACGCTGTTTTCCACTCGTCTCCCTGCTGAATTCTCACCAAGTTATACGCCCCTCTGAGATCTAACTTGGTGAAAATCTTGGAACCCTTTAAACGATCAAAGAGCTCAGTAATCAAAGGGATTGGGTATGCATTTCTGATAGTTATTTTATTCAAACCTCGGTAATCAATGCAAGGCCTTAACGTGCCATCCTTCTTATTCACAAAAAAAAAAACGGCCCCGGCAGGCGAGGATGATCTCCTAATGAATCCCTTGTCTAGATTCTCACGGATATACTCCTCTAAGACTAAGTTCTCCTTAGTGGATAAAGGATATACATTGCCCCTCGGAGGCATAGTACCAGGTAGAAGATTAATCTTGCAATCAAAGGACCTGTGTGGAGGTAAAGTATCAGCATTCTTCTTGTCAAAGACTGCCTTTAGATCTATATACCGAGACGGTATTTGTAAGTCTGTAGACTGGGTGGAGTTAACCGGTGTATTACCTACGCAAAGTGGTGAGACTTTCTGTAAACACCTGTCCTGGCAACCCTGACCCCATGAAGTTATCTCCCCTAGCTCCCAATCAATAATAGGGTTATGTTTCTTTAACCATGGATACCCCAGAACTATAGGAACAGAAGGGGAAGAGATAAGCATAAGGGATATACCCTCCTCGTGTAAGATACCAACAGTCAAAATAACAGGTATAGTCTCATGAGAAATCACAGGTTCAGATAATGGTCTACCATCTATGGCCTCAACGGCCAAGGGGGTGTCTCTTAGCTGAGATGGGATAGAGTGTTTAGAAACAAAAATTTGGTCAATAAAGCTCTCAGCAGCTCCGGAGTCTATCAATGCCATAGTCTTTATTACTCCCTTCTCCCATGCTAAAGAAACAGGTAGCAAAAGCCTGTGATCTTTATAGTTGTGTATAGAGGACAAAATAGAAACACCCAAGGCCTGTCCTCTAGAGAAACTTAGGTGCGAGCGTTTCCCGGACGATTAGGACAATTTAGGGGAAGGTGCCCTCTTACTCCACAATACATACACAACCCCTCCTTTCTCCTGTACTGTCTCTCTTCTTCTGAGAGGCGAGTATTGCCTATCTGCATAGGTTCAGAAAAAACTGGGATCGTGGTTTGAGGACTTTGAAATAAAGGAGCTAGTTTAAAGGAAGGTCTACGAATATTATCTCGAGTGTTCTGTCTCTCTTTTAAACGTTCGTCAATACGAGAAATAAAAGAAATTAAATCCTCCAAATTTTCAGGGAGCTCTCTAGTAGCCACCTCGTCTAGAATTACATCAGATAATCCGTTTACAAATACGTCTATATAGGCCTGTTCATTCCACTTAACTTCTGCCGCCAAAGACCTGAACTCTAGTGCATAATCCACAAGGGTTTGGTTATCTTGTCTAAGGCGCAATAGTAATCTAGCTGCATTGACCTTTCTACCTGGAGGGTCAAAAGTTCTTCTAAAAGCAGCGACAAACGGGTTATCTAAAAGCAGCGACTAACGGGTTATCATTCTCCCACAGAGGATTGGCCCATCTCAGAGCCTTATCAATGAGGAGTGTGATAATGAATCCAACCTTTGCCCTATCTGTAGGGTAAGAGCGAGGTTGTAATTCAAAATGAATACCAATTTGGTTTAAGAAACCACGGCACTTCTCCGGAGAACCACCATAACGTACAGGAGGTGTAATACGGGAAGAAGCACCTACAGTGGCTACTTCTAGACCTGAACTTACAGAGGAGATGGACGTGGCTCGCATCTCTTCCGGTGGATTACTAGATCGAGATAATAAAGCTTGCAGCGCTAGAGCCATCTGGTCCATTCTGTGATCCATGGCATCAAATCTAGAATCGGAAGGACCAACCTGAGTGTTTGTACCTGCAGGATCCATTGGCCCTGTCGTAATGTCAGGATCGGGACAGGGATCCAACACGCAGAGTACAAACAGGTACAGGGTACGTATACCCGACCTTAGAATGGCCGGACTAACGTAAGTAGTAAGTAAAGAATGGTCTAGAGACAAGCCGAGGTCGAGGGAACGTGAGAGCAGGTAAGCGAGAGACAAGCCGAGTCAAAGGGTAATAGAGGTAAACGAGGTAGAACAGACAAACCGGGTCAAAACCAAAGAAACTAACAGAATACAAGAGCACTGAGTGACTAGACAAGCTAGAACCACGACAGGGCAATGAACAAATGTAGAAAGCCCTATTATATACCCTGGTTCCAAACAGGTAATCACGCCCCCGACGAATCCTCATTCATGCTTGGGGCTTGATTGACAGATCGGGTTGGGTTGTCGTCATGACGTCGGCTACTGAACGCCGCGTCATAAAAGGAAGTGGATCCCTCGCGGCCGGCGTGTAAACGACCGAGGGAACCGCGAGGAACGAGTGATTCAACCCTTTTGCGAGGAAGAACGTCCAAGTGTCTCACCTCCACAGAGGTAGAGACAACAGGTACCCTGACACTTTTTTAGTCGAATGTATCGCCCACTGTCAGTCCCTTCGGGATCCATCCCTCATTCATCTTAATAAAGGTGAGGTAATGTAGACTTTTTTGACCTAGGCGACTTCTCTTCTCAGTGACAATACCTCCTGCTGCACTGAAGGTCCTTTCTGACAGGACACTTGAAGCGGGGCAGGCCAGAAGTTCTATCGAAAATTGGGATAGCTCAGGCCACAGGTCAAGCCTGCACACCCAGTAGTCAAGGGGTTCATCGCTCCTCAGAGTGTCGATATCTGCAGTTAAGGCGAGGTAGTCTGCTACCTGTCGGTCGAGTCGTTCTCTGAGGGTGGACCCCGAAGGGCTGTGGCGATGCGTAGGACTTAAAAAGCTCTGCATGTCCTCCATCAACAACACGTCTGTAAAGCGTCCTGTCCTTTCCGGCGTGGTCGTGGGAGGAGGAGGATTACTTTCACCTCTTCCCCTGTTACATTCCCGTTGTGCTGTGACATCACCCTTATACGCTGTGTAAAGCATACTTTTTACATTTTTTTTGGAACTGCTGCATCCTTTCCAACTTGCGGTAATTCGGTAACATTTAAGGCACTTTCTGCTACCGGGGTATACCGGGGGTCTAGTAGCGTGGACACCCAGTACAGGTCGTTCTCCTTCAGCCTTTTTATACAAGGGTCCCTCAACAGGCACGACAGCATGAAAGACCCCATTTGCACAAGGTTGGATGCCGAGCTACTCATGTCCCGTTCCTCGTCCTCAGTGATCTCACTGAAGGTATGTTCTTCCCCCCAGCCACGTACAACACCACGGGTACCAGATAGGTGACAACGAGCACCCTGGGATGCCTGTTGTGGTTGGTCTTCCTCCTCCTCCTCAAAGCCACATTCCTCCTCTGACTCCTCTTCCTCACAATCCTCTTCCAGCGTTGCCGCAGGTCCAGCAAGCGATGCTGATAAGGCTGTTTCTCGTGGTGATGGTGACCACAACTCTTCCTCTTCCTCTTCACGCTCATCTACGGCCTGATCCAGCATTCTTCACAGGGCACGCTCCAGGAAGAAAACAAATGGTATGATGTCGCTGACGGTGCCTTCGGTGCGACTGACTAGGTTTGTCACCTCCTCAAAAGGACACATGAGCCTACAGGCATTGCTCATGACGTCCAGTAACGTGGCAAAAAAATTCCCAGCTCCGCAGAGGCTGTCCTAGCACTCTGGTCATACAAATAGTCGTTAATGTCTTTTTCTTGTTGGAGCAGGCGGTCGAACATTAGGAGTGTTGAATTCCAACGTGTCAGGCTGTCGCAAATCAAGCGCCTCACTGGCATGTTGTTTCGCCGCTGGATATCTGAAAAGTGCGCCATGGTCATGTAGGAACGCCTGAAATGGCCACACACCTTCCTGGCCTGCTTCAGGACATCCTGTAAGCCTGGGTACTTATGCACAAAGCGTTGTACGATCAGATTACACACATGTGCCATGCACGGCACATGTGTCAACTTGCCCAAATTCAATGCCGCCAACAAATTTCTTCCGTTGTCACAAACCACTTTGCCGATCTCCAGTTGGTGCGGAGTCAGCCACTGATCCAGCTGTGCGTTCAGGGCGGACAGGAGTGCTGGTCCGGTGTGACTCTCTGCTTTCAGGCAAGTCAACCCCAAGACGGCGTGACACTGCCGTATCCGGGATGTGGAATAGTACCTGGGGAGCTGGGGGGGTGCCGTTGATGTGGAGCATGACGCAGCAGCAGAAGAGGACTCAGCCAAGGAGGTTATGGAAGAGGATGGAGTAGGAGGAGTAGAGGAGGTGGCAGCAGGCCTGCATGCAAGTCGTGGCGGTGTCACCAACTCCTCTGCAGAGCCACGCATTGGCTTCCAGTTATAGAGATTGTAACACTCTGTGCTGTCCCATATAATCTAGGGCCTGTGTTGTAAGTTGAAGGGGTCACTTACCATCTGGCTACTAACAGCTATCATAAAGGAAATACCTTGCAGGAGGAGCAGGGACAGCACTGAGCTGTTCACATGTACAGCTCCTGTGGTACTACTAAATTTCATTGGAGAGCATACCTCCTAAGGGCTGATTCTCGGTGGGTGCAAAGCAGTGGATCGACAAGGTGAGTCGGAACTTCAAAACAAGAGAGAGGGAGGGAAAATTACGTGAATGATGACAGGAATCTTGAACAATAAGCTAATTCCTGACACTGGGAGCCCTATAGATGTATAAGTGATTGTGGTGGCAGTCCAGGCACTGGGAGCCCTATAGATGTGTAAGTTGTTGTGGTGGCAGTCTGGGCACTGGGAGACTTATAGATATAAGCAGGGTGGCAGATGGGCAAGGGGCTCCTAGTGCCACTACAACCACTTACACATATGTAGGGCTCCGAGTGCCTGGACTGCTACAACAACCACTTACACATCAAAATGGCTCCGGCCTCACAGTGCCAGAACTGCCACCACAACCACTTACACATCTGTAGGGCTCCCATAGTTCCAAATTGCACTCAAAGCCTAAATCTAAAACCAAAGGCCCAATCCTAGGTTTAATTCCTCTTAAAAATTAAACAAACCATGTATCCCAATACTAAATTTAACCCCACTGTAATCTTAAACCTAATAATTCTAAACAACCCTTATACCAATACTATAACCCCTCACAAGCTTTTCATAATCACTAAATACAAGACACCCTATGTAATCTAATTTGGATGTTAATCTCTCTCTAAGCGTACCCCTTCCCCCCTTCACCCTAACCACTTCTAACATTATCTGTAACCATGCATGCATTTACAAACCTGCATACACTCACTATACTGACCGGTTCAAACACAAAACATTACAAGGAGAAATAACTGCAAAGCACTTTCAAAATAAGATCTGACATTCATAGCATTGATCCCAATGATACACAATAACACCAGAGTAGGGAGCATGGAATTTGCAGATCTATAATATTAATTTGGATATAGAGTAATTTTGGAGTAGAGAACCCTACTGTTCATCTTACTACAATACAGATAGAATGTTCCCTTGCACCAGAAGCTTTGAAAGTAGTGTTATTTTAACATACTTTGCTCTCAGAACTCATAGAGCCTTTTATTCTATAATAATGTACAGTACTATTCTAAAATTATTAATAAAAACATTGTGAAAATGGTTGCTTTTGTGCATCTATACACTGTAATAGAATGGAAGCTATTTATAAATGTTATTTATTATACATCCTTTCTTTCTCGCTTTCTATTGACTGCTTATTTGTACAAAACATTTTACAGAGACGTGCTATATTTTGTTTCCTTTAGTACCCTCACAAAGAAATGAATCATCTAACTGTCATTTGAAACCAGAGTTACCATAAAAATGCATTTATAGCCTTTTGTTTTTCAGTTTAGCTTTTATTTTTTTTAATTTAAATTCAGTACATCACATAGAGAAGTTACGGCTTAATGACCCTGCTTTAGGAGCCAACGAAAGAGTCCAACTTTTAAGAACAAAGAGTAATCTGAATTAAAAGTAAACTGTGAAAAACTGCATGCAAAAAAAGAATGTTTGCTAAAACAAAATGAAATTCATAAACATTGTAAAGAAATCATCAACTATACTAGAAAATGTAATGTTTCTCAGTACATTATAAATTAAAATGCCAGTCATCTGAGTTGTCTGTAAAGGTCATTGATGTAAAGAAAAAAAATAATAATTTGCATCTCTTAAAGGAACACTCAAGGAACACACAAGCTTCAGCTGTCATTCAGACTGTTAGCATTGTTACTACCTGGTGGTCTAGCTTTGTGGAGCTAAATTCAAGAGACAAACAATGCCCAGAGAACCTGCAAATAATAATACATGTCATTGGCAAGTCTATGATTGGACAGTTACAGAACTATGTGCAGGTGAAGAAGTAAAGAGCTTGTAGTAGCTGTCGATACTAGATCAGCAGCTATTATAAGCCAAGATTTCACATACCTCTAAAGCAGGCTTCCCCAAACTCCGGCCCTCCAGATGTTGCTGAACTACAACTCCCATGGTTGTATGAATGAAATAGATAGGCTGAGAATCATGGGAGTTGTAGTTCAGCAACATCTGGAGGGCTGGAGTTTGGGGAAGCCTGCTCTAAAGGAAACATTAAAAACTAATTATATGCATTTTGCCACTTGACATCTGTCATATTATTCTTTTTTATTCCTTCATACTGCTTCTACTTTATTTCACCCAATACATAGTTTCATGCTTTACATTAACAATTATTAACGGCAATAATATATATAATCTTATCAATGAAGCTGCATTGCTTCTGATTGCATGCGCACTAGCCTCTCAATGCTTTCCAATGGAAAACATTATTGTTTTGGCTTAGATCATCAATCTCGTTGATCTCAGCCAAAGAGGCAAAGCAGATACCAGAGACCAGTGCTGCAAGAGAGAAATTTTAACCATGGCAGTGGGGGCCAGTTCATCTAAATGATGACTGGGGCACTATAGAGTTAGGAATACACATTTATAATACATATTATATATTGTTATATAGACTTAGGAATTCAACACTATAGTGTTCCTTTAAGCAGACATCCTTTTCTACGCTCCTTATATGTGTGTGTGTGCGCAAGGGGATGCAGTGTGTGTTTGTGCTTGAGTTCAGTATATCTATGTGTGTGCTGGGGATGAAGTGTGGGTCTGTGTGTGCAGAGAATGTAGTATGTATGTGTGAGTGCTGGGGATGCAGTGTGTATTTGTGCTTGAGTGCAGTATGCCTATGTATGTGCAGGGAATTAAGTGTGTGTATGTGTGTGTGCTGAGGATGGAGTGTGTCTGTGTTTGCTGAGAATGAAGTGTGTGTCTGTGTTTGTGCTCGGGATGGAGTTTGTGTGTGTACTGGAAAGGCAGTGTGTGCACAGACACACACTGCATATGTGTGCTGGGAATGGGGTGTGTCTGTGCTGGTGAGATAGTGTGTATCTGTGTGTGCCTGTGTGTGCTGGGGATGCAATGTGCCCATGTGTCTGCTGGGGATGTAGTGTGTCTGGATGTGCTGGGAATTGGCTTCTTATGTGCAACCAATCATGACACTTACCCTTGCTGTATTCACGGCGCTGTGGTTCTGGTTGGAGTGGAATCTGGACTGACTTCTAGCAGCTCTGCTCCTCATCCTCACCGCTGTTTGTCCAGTCCTGACTTCTGACAACTCCAGCAAGGAGTTCTGTACACCTGACTTCTGTTCTGCCCTTGTCCTCTGTGCCTGGCCACTTGACACTCCATCCTGGAAGACAGCTCTGTCAGTCCACAGCCCTGATGCAAAGTATGTAAGTCAAATATCCACTGTAGTTCTGACACATACTGTGTAATGTCAGTGCACCAGAACTTCAATGATAAAGTGTCCCCGGACAACTCTTGTTCAGTGTCCCCTCTGGAGACCCTGATTTTTTTAACATTTTGTTCAGCCTCCCATCCTGCCTCAGCAGAGAGGTTGATCGGGGAAGGTGAGAAACTAAAATGCCGCCTCTGCCAAAGTGCTGCGTAGAGCCATGGTCCCTCCAGGACCTATGGATGGGCAAGTCCTGCCCATAGTAGGGCTAGGCAATGGGATTTAAATCAATGAAGTGAATATATAATTTAATGTATAACAAAACTGAATTATTATAAAATGAAAAACATGACATAAGATAACTCTGGCAAAGAAATATGCTTAGTTAGAGTAACACAATTTTAAGTATTTGAGGTCTTAAAAAGTGTCAGTACCACTTTAAATAGCTAATCATGGGGCATTGAGCTGCAATACTTGGTGCATAGTGCATGGAGTTTCTTTTCAACAATACCTGCCATGGTGTACAGGGCAAAGACAAGCTTAACACTGCTTTGTCAGAACTCAAATATTTTATCATTTATCAGATCATTCACCATAGAGACACACAGTAAATGAAACACTTGGCCTGTGTAATCTTCCAATTTCACCACTCTTGTAAAGGTCAGCTAGGGTAGCTACGTTACATAAATTATATAAAACACATCACATCTTACCATTAAATATGGTCTACTAATATAAACGCAGTCATGAGAGCAAAAGCGAGAAAGAGCGAGGGAGAGATTAAAATGGCCGTGCATTTATTTGGGGAAAATAATGCCATTAATGTTAAAGTATTCTGCTCTGCTGCATGGTCCATACGTTTATATTTTTACATTACAACCTACACAGATGTGCTGGTAACAATCTTGCAAAACGTCCCTGACTTATATTACAACCTACACAGATGTGCTGGTAACAATCTTGCAAAACGTCCCTGACTTATATTTATTCATTTTTATGTAGTTTTAGATTTTTATACTCTATCACTTTGAAAGCCCTGATATAGGCGCCTTTTTTCTAATAAATTTTGAATTATTTTTAAACTTCATTTGGAATTCATTGGATTTTATTGATTTTTAACCATTTATATGAAATATAGTCATCTTCATCATATTTCCACCAAATAATATATCCGTACTTCTAAATACACCACTTGGTATATATTCTGTCCACTTATAGATCATAAATTTAAAGACACACACACCATATATTATTGTGTCACTACGTATCAGTGTTACACTGATTTATTATATCACAGGAAACAGTTTCCTATACTGGAAGGTGATTTTAATTTCCTGTTTGTTTAAAGTATAGTATTTGGCGTGCACCTAATTTTATCTCATTTGAGACAGATTTAAAGGTATACACACCATATATACAAATTCCATGTTTTCATCCTGAATTTTAACAAAGCCTTTTTAAGTGAACCAGCTCCTGGATTCATTACACGGGACTTACAGTGTTAATTACAATACTTCGTATTTCAGACAGTTTTAGGTGAAATTTCTGTCTATATCCAGTTTTTGAGCTCTTCACTTCAAGTCAGACTCCCTCATCCCTGTGTGTTGCATTAGGCATACCAGACCCATTTGACTATATTTTTACATTGATTCACTGGAGCTTTTTTTCATTATATTGTCATAAAAAAATAACGTGTGTGCACATCAAATTCATATACACACACACAAAGATAAAAGAGAAGAAACACTGACATATCACAAGTGTGTAACACACACATTTGGCCACTGGAAGAAACTTTCACTTCTCAAACTTCTCTCTGTACATTATTACTACTGATATTGGAGTAAAATTGTATTGTGTGGAGGAGAAAGAAAAAAGGACATTCTAACCGCCATTATTCACCATATGACGTAATCTTAATGAATTAGAGTATGTATTTTATAGAGATTAAGTCATTGCTGTAATTTAATTTTAATTGTTTAAATAGATCAGCCAAATAACAGAAAGAATACATCATACTGTGATTTAAAAAATCCTAAAACATTAAGAAAGGTGCAGATGTAAATGCACAACAATGTATATGGCCCAGCTGCTTAATGCTGATGTAGCCAAATGACCATTTACCTCTCCTGCTAATCCTACAATTTTTTGAATCTACATTGGGTATCTGACTATTTATATTTGTTCTTTTCCAAACCCACTGCAGGTGGACAAAATAGTGCATAAACAATGTAGATATACTTCATCCATTCTAAAATATTACAAGATAAGGCATAATATGCCATTTCTGATATGTAGTCTGCCATAATGCCTGTCAAGGATGTATAAGTACACACTCATTATCAAGAAGTTTGCACGTTCACAACCAGTGATTCTAAAATAAAAAAAATGTGTGTCTCTTTTTTTCTTCAACAATCCTCCCAACTTGGTTTTGGCCTGACAGTCTTGATTTTTGGGTCCCGTCTTGCCAACTCACCTTTCTTCCCTGGTGTCCCAGTTTTGGGGACATGAGGGAACCAAAAAACAAGTGCATTATTAGACATGCATGTGCTACACTCAGGACATTAGTACACCACAGAGAGCACTTAGTAGGGCTCCCTGCAACTCATGCCCTCAGTGCAATCACACCAGGCTGAAATGCCAATCCAAATTATTGAATATACCCCTCGATATCGATCGGTATAATAGTGGTGTTGATGAAGTACTAAATACATAGAACACAGAAAGTGCTCTGTAGTTAAAGGGTTACATAGGCTTATACATTTCTTTTATGTCTGTTAGATTATGAACAGAATTCTGTACTGGTTATTATAGCTAGAACATCCATTCTACCTCATTTTGCTTTGAAGAAAATGGAAGTCATACATTTAGGACATTAATCTAAAGATGTTTACATTTTAGAACACCCACTACAAGAGCAATAAGTGTTCATAAATATACTTTTATACATCAAGGAATGTAGGGTCTTCTTGAAAGGCACAATCTAGCTAATGGATGTCACAATCAGTAGTACAGATAGAACTATCTTAACAGATAAAGTATTTTTATCTGCTTGTTGAAAAAGTATGCAAACTATGTGCCTTCTCTTGCAAAATAAAATGAGTTGAATGTCAAGTGATGCAATTATGCTCTCTGTGCCATGTGTTGTAATAACAATCCTGGCTCTGGTGCTCTGTGTAGAAATTAGAGATGGAGATAGGAAGTGACATCACATTCCGTGCTCTTTCACTGCACACATAGAGTGCATTACTGATGTTTGTGTAAATCGCAATGAGGTAAAGCAATAGCCTTGCAGAGAAATAGGATCACCGCCATCTACAGTTGCTTAAAATGGCAGTAGGTAGAATGCAAGATTATTAGATATACAGGATTGTGATGGAAAGATGTGGGTGTGATAATTAGATATACCTCAGTTTAGAAATATACATGTGAGGGGATCATGAGACAAAATGTTGGATGATGAGGAGAAATGTAGAAAAACTGTAAAAAAAAATGTTAGGGAGGAGAAGAGAAACATATGACGGTGAAGGGCAGTATCATAGGGATAATGCAAAGAAGTGGAGGGTGATGGGGTGAAATTGAAAGTCAAAATAAAGGTATGGGAGTTTAAAAGAAAAAAAAGAAAGTATTCAAAATCAAAACCACTTGCAAAACTGTAACAAAGTGGACCTTGTTGGATGAAACACCAGCCAAGTAAGTATTTTCTCTAGTTCCTTTATTCTGTACCCAGTGCACGCTTTCTTCTGTTTATGGCAGGTCCTCTCTACAACTATTGTGAGCCTGGTGTGCCACTGGGAATGTTACCATGGTAAGCCATGGAAAGGTTTTGATGGCCGGGGGGCTCATAAAAGTTGGAGAGAGCAGCTCAAGACAACTTATACTGGGTTCGACCGCCACTCGAGTTATCGGCAATACATCACACGTCCATATGCAAATAAACCCCTGTATTTTACCCTCGTTGGAAAAAATATATACTTTAAGATTCACACATTTCAACATTCCACACATATACGGTTTTGACACATATTAATATGCAGTTACATGCAAATCCAAAATTGCTTTCACATACCGGTACATGAATTACACAAAATGAATCATTACACTCAAATACATCCTGCCATTCACACATTCTAACTCTGTACACGACTGTACATATGCATTTACACTGGCACTATATTAAAAAAGCACATGAATTCACAGAAACACACAGGTGCCTTCAGACTAATCTGATGTAATACAGCGCTGCACTTGTATGTGTAAATTCTGCCGATTTCCTGTAATTTTGTGTCCCATACTCCATACTTTCCATCGGAAGTCCATCACAAAACCTTTTACTTTAAATGTTGTTAAACTTTCATTGTGGGTAAGTTATTGTAGCCTTTTTAGTATAAAGAACATGGAATTCAAATTCAGGTAGGAAATAAAAATGAACAGAAATGATTGCATGCATAGTTATAGTTAAAGTAGTAAATGCTAGCATCTCTATTATTTTGCAAATGTTTGCAGTGTAATCCATGCAATCAGGTAGAACAAATATAACATAAATATAAGATTTTAAACAGGACAGAAGAAAGAATTGATTCTTAGTTTTTGCCTACTTTGAGTGACAGCCGAGTTGCCTAGAGTCCCTACATGTCATATATATATATATATATATATATATATATATATATATATATATATATATATATATATATATTTATATATATATGATTTTGATGATTATATTCATTTGCTACAATAGTATGATGCATATATCTTTATTTTTTTGTGAGTCAGTACTTTATTTAAAGTATAAACACAGCATGCCTATCTTTACTTGCTATGTTTCAAACAAGCATAATCCTGCATTATTGTTTGCCTATATCGCCCATTTATTTACAGAGGTATAAACTCCACAAAACTCTTTATCATCTTTTATAGAATATCCATATTTGTTACTTTACACATCTCCATGAGTTGATAAACAGATCTGATACCCTGAGGAGAATGAGTAATACTTTTATGTAGCATCAATTTCCATGGTTTTGCCCAATGAAATGAAATATATGTCCTCACGTTTACATTCACCAGCTCAGCCTTGTAAAGTTGTATTGATTTTGGTTTTCCACAGTGAAAATTGAGTTTTTCAACCACAGAGGAATCAACTCAAATTGGGTATTACATGTCTATCGCATCTAAGTCATTTACTATTGGCACTTTTTGTATCATGTATAGCTATTGATTCTATTTAGTATAATTGCATTTTGTGTTTCTTAAAAATTACTGTTATAACGATAATAATATATTATTTACACAGATTGGCAGTCTATAAATTAGATGTGCTTCCAACTAAGAGCAATCATTTGAGTTTATTTGAACCTCTAATAGTCAAAAAGGTTTAGACTTTGCTCGGTATGAGGTGTAAAACAAGTGGATACATATATTTCAGAAATTTATTTTGCACATTTCATATTTTATGTTTTAAAGGTTTAAAATACAACAAAATACAGTTATAAAAAACCTTGGAACTTAGAACTATTCAGTATTGTGAAACCAAGAGGGATTAAATAAATGTGTTTAACTTATGTTTATATTTAAAAATTCTACATATATTCAGTGCAAGATTAGGAACTGTTAGCTGTATGGCTGCTGATTTGTTGAGAACTTCAGCTGATGGGCAGCAGGAGGTAAATAAAAGCCTAAAACTGTTATAGTCCTCTTCGTTCAATAGCTGCCCTGTGTCTGTGATTATGCATTGTCGCTAAAAAAATTAACATATTACCTTATCCTTCCAACATTTCCTGCATAACAATGTATTAATAACCCAATATGATTCTAAGTGACAAGACAGTTAATAGTTTTCTAGTTATAATAAATCAAGCAGTAATATAATATTAATGCAGAATTCTCTTATTTTTAATTTTGTTTACATAAATTAAAATAGTTCAGCATGCAAGATGTTGTTTTTTGTTTTGTTTTGTTTTTTGCCAACTGGCCATTTCAATCCTTTACAGATGTTCGTAAATGGAACCTTGCAACCTTGCAAAACAAACTGTGACAGTAACATAATATGTGATACATGGCTCTCATAAACTAAAAAGAGAAGTAAGGTATTGAAATCCCCCTGCTATAGAGAAATATAAAATAAAGCATCCGAGTTAACAGTTTCACAGATCCTGTTTTTGACCCAGTTTTCAGTTTTCCTGCTATTAGATGTATATATATACATCTAATAGCAGGATATATATTATCTTGTTTTTATCTCTCTCTCTAGATTTTATATATATATATATATATATATATATATATAATACATATATATATATATATATATATATATATATATATATATATATATATATATATATTGCACAGAACCTAGAAAAACTAATTAAATGGAACTGATCTAAAAATACAGAGGCAATAATTCTAAGCTTAATTCAGTCATATCCTTTCATATATTAAAAAAAAAGCACATTACATAAATATAAAAAGTTCCTCTGGCATAAAAGCATTACAGTGAATCCTTCAGGGGTTAATAATCATAATCTTCCTTACAGGCATAACATATTGTTAGGTGCCAAGGGATTGGCAAGAGGCTTTTCAAAGAAATGCATTTTAGACTTGAAACGTGTAAGTGCTATGACAAGAAACTAGTTTTTGTTATAATATGAATAAGAAATGTGAGCTGCATGGGATGGGAGTCTTACAAAACTTGGAAGACTCTGGAGATTCGGAAAAACATTACGTTTTCCTTTTTTCTCTTTCTTCTTTTGTGCTAACAATGAAATCATGTTAGTAGCCATTTATTTATATTTTCTTCATTACGTGATCAAAAACACGTCTTTATAGCTGAAGCTTTCTTTGTGAGCAGTTATTTCTCCTGAAAAATGGGAACAATATATTGGTAATCAGCCTCTCTTGTTCCCATAGCATTAATAAAACTAAGAAGAATAATGTGTTTTATATGTTTCTCAGTCAAATTATTTAAATAATTGCACTTGGTTCTGCACTTTGCATGAGTAAGCTGGCTGGTCACAGCACTAGATATTATGCATATAGCCCCCATTCAACATGAAAGAACATCAGGTGTATGCTAAAACATAAAACGAACAATAGCTATAAATGGAACTCTCTCTTTTTACTTAAAAAGTTTGGAAAAAGAAATGCTGGCTCAAAGTGTATATGTCACGTGGAAATCATGTTGCGGCATATTCTAGACATAGAATAGGCAACCCTAGTGTGAACTACATCTCCCATAATGCTACTACAGTCATAATGTTAGCAGGGCATCATGGGAGATGTAGTCCACAACATCTGGAGTGCCAAACGTTGTTTACTCCTGTTATAGACAATTACATGAAATTTATGCATTGTGCTAGTCAAATAACTAGAAAAAATACTGCTAAAATGTATTACAATATTGAAGTTAATATTAAAGAGATACTTCAAGAACCACAACCACTTCAGTGTTTTAAGGTGGTCATGCTGCAAGGACCTTGTATACGCAACTTTTCAGTATGAAATGCTGCGCATACTGGGATATAGTAACATGCTGCCAGAGGTGTTACTCCACCTCCGATAGCTTTCATTATCTAGCTCTGTGAGTGCTTTGACTGATTAATGTTAATTCTGTGCTTCAGACTTGGACGGACATGTATTCATTGACTGAAAGTGCTCAGCTGATGCTCACAGGCAGCAAATGAATGGCAGGATATGCTTATTGTGGCTCCGCTCCCATTGTTTGGGCTGAGCCCCTAGCAGATCCCAGGTAAATGGGATCCCAGGTAAATGGCAAAAACAATTGTAAAGCAGTTTTCCCTGGCATCAAAACCACCACACTAGGCTTAGAGTAACTGTTTAAAGGGATAGTTATCAAAGCAAGATAAGTGATTTTCTTGGGTAAGACATTCTACTGGTTTCTACGGTGTATTATATTTAATTTAACTCTTTGTACCTGAATAGCTGTATTTGCATTGGTAAATCTTCAGCCATACGTCAGTTTAATTAGCACAGGACTTTGCATTACAGCAATGTCATGAACACCTGTCTGCCTCCATAATGCTCATAGCTCATTTTCAGGTTTTCAGTTTAGACTCTGCTACATATATTTCAGAAACATTGTGTATAAATATCATATTTTATGTTTTAAAGGTTTAAAATACATCAAAATAGTTTTGTTCTTCGGTTATGAAAAGCATAAAGCTATTCAGTATCGTGCAACTGAGAGGACTTTGCATGTTTGCTAGCAACTGAGAGGGAACTGCATTTAACAAAGTAAAGGAAATTAGGGATAAAGAAAAGAAAACAAACAGGTAGGATAGAAGGAAAGAAAATGAAACAAGTTAAATGGTGTTGATGAATCACAGGTAGCTAAAGCATTGTTCCTAGATATCCAGGTGTTTTAAACGGGTAGATATTTCATTGCATCCCTGACAAATGTACCCACAGAATAATATTTTAATATATCTCTCTGATATTTGCAGCGAGTGTATGTCACCTTGGAAAGCACTCAGAGAGTGAACCTCAAAACATAACCGATAAGTCGTGTAGTGCTGCAGCAGGGTGACCAATGGCATCTAAGCAACGCAGCATGATAGGGCATGAGCGAACAAGTCATGCATGTGCAATTTCACTTTTCACGATTCCTAGGGACAGGATACTGATTGGTTACGTCAAAGTCCCTTCTGTGCGGCGGAGTCAAAAATGCAAGCAAGAAGAAGCAAGTAAAAACAAAGAATAATCCTACATACATGTGTTTTCTGCCTTCAGAATGAAACAACAAGAGAGATCCAAACAAAATAACATAGAGATTACAGATAATTATAGAACAAAGCTGGTGCTTTTGAATAGGGAAATTGGTAGAGCTATATATTTATTGAAAATATAATTCTCTAGAATTTATTACCATATGGCGTGATGCATTTCAAGCATTCCATATGGCAATTATAATAACGTGCCTCACAGCACTTTTTCATTTCCTTACAAAACTATCTAAACCATATATATCAAAGGCACTAAGCACAATTAATTATTTTGATGCATGTTCTGTCATTTTTAGAAATGTGATATATACATTGTATAACTTCTACATTATTGGAGAAGTCAACCAGTCTGGGGCGTTCTACTATTGTCCTCAGTTTCTTTAGACTATTGCATATTTCATAAGCATCACATCTGCTTCTTGCACTGCTAAAATGTCAAGGTTAAAAGAACACTCCAAGCACCATAAGCACTTCAACATGTTGTGACATGGCACCATCCCACGGTAAGATGTCATTTTAGCATACTTTGACAACACTTACTGGTGTTTTCCCTGCATCCTTCACTCCCTAGTAGGAGAATTTGGATTTCTTTATAGATCAAGCAGAGCTAAGGTTTGCTAGTGAAATCTCTCTTTCGTATAGCTGCTACAGCTTTTGTGACCAGAGTTCTAATATGGAAAAGATAAAAACAGTCAACGTGCATTAACACTTCAGTTCTTTAGATCTTGCCATAAATATAGGCGTCACAAAATATTATCATCCAATAAGGCACAAACTATATCCTGTCTCTTTATTAAAGCAACATATTCCCAAATAGTGTGTTAAATACCAATACTGCATTATCGGAATGTA
The DNA here is from genome assembly GCF_036172605.1 of Pelobates fuscus. Lineage (NCBI taxonomy): Eukaryota > Metazoa > Chordata > Amphibia > Anura > Pelobatidae > Pelobates > Pelobates fuscus. The sequence goes on along the minus strand of NC_086325.1, from coordinate 80,387,973 downwards.
ATTGTGATCTGGTTTTATGTTTTAGTAAATTATAGGAAACTTGCCAGGAATGGGTTCATTTATACAAGAGATATTTGAAGTTGAATAATACAGTTTTAGTTTTTTTAATAATTTATTGGGACTATAATTATCCTAGAGTGCTTGATTTACCACCTAACGGGCATGTGTTACTTTGCTTTATGTAAAAGGGACAATATTTAGTATCTCAGTTTATGATTTATGCCAGTGGTGTATCCTGGTTTTGTGCTGCCCTTCCAGAGGAAGTGCTCCCTCGCCAGCCTGCCAGCCCAGCATGTCAATTAGCCACAAGGCTAACAAGGCATTTGCCCTTGGCATTTCGGGGCGGCGTTTTTTGCCGCCCCCTGGAAAATGCCACCCAAGGCAAATGCCTTGTTTGCCTCGCAGCTAAAACGTCCCTGATTTATGCAGGGTTCGAGTCCTGCACTTTTTCCACAGCAGGAACGCATCCCATTAGTAGTCCTGCAGGACCTGCCCTTTGGAACAAAGACACAATAATGTGCTTGTGAAAGGGGAGGTAAGAGTGATCATCACACCAGCAGGGCTCTCGGGGAAGGAAAGGGGGGCTGCTGGCTTCATGCATATTGTTTAAATGTCTTATTTAAACTCATTTGGGACATTCATTTGCATGGTGTGTACCTCAGGATTCAATGAATTCTCTGTCTGTCTAATCTGTATATGTTCACAGATAGGAGACCAGGATCTTGTAAAAACAAAACCCAGACAAAGAGACAGTGGGTTTCAGAGACATATTGATACATTCTTATTGCCATTCGAATTCTATCTAAATGCTACAAAGACCTCACCTGAAGTCCTCACAATGCGCAGGCTGGCTGTCCAACAGCTGCTTAACAGGGGGCAATGTGAATGACTTCAGCAATATGTCCTTCTAACGCTCATACAGAGATTTCATATTGTCTGCCTTGTCCTTTGCAGTGTGGCAGGTAGTAAAATTGGTGATCCTGACCAACTGCTGCAGGACCTCTTTATGAGGGGGAGGGGATGACTTTTAGTGAGTTAATTCTGAAACTGGATCTGTAATCCATATTTTAACTCCCATTTTGGGCCCACAAAAGGTTAATTAGAGGCTGTATTCACTAGACACTGGGTTTATGGGTTATACTGTGACTCGTGGAGAATGGTCTGAAGTCTGAATTGCTAAATTCCTGAATTCTTTTTATAAATATAAATCTAGCTACAGACACATTTTAGTGTAAATCGTTATACCATTCAGATTTTAGCATTCTTATTTTAGCGAATAAGTCTCATGGTGAATTGAGGTGGAACCAAACTTCAAAATGAAGTACATAATTTGAAAAAAAATTCAACTTTTCAGCTATAGTCAGAGGTTTTCATAAAAAAATATTTGCAATTTGAATAAATTAAAATTCATTGTTTTATTCCCAGTAGGCATACTGAAAATACAGCTTATAATACTTTTTTTTCTTAAATTTAGCTATTTGAAATTTGCTTTTATTTCAGTTTGAATTCCTGTTAAGTCAAACTTTAGTAAACATGTTTGACTCTCTATGACCCATTCCTTGTTCTGGTGTGTGATACCAAGACTGCTTACTTGAATATTTGTTTCTTTCCTGGTATTCTTTCTAATGTATATTTCTCAACACTTTTAGCTCATCACAATTATGTCCATATATTTGTTGCACGGGTAAAATTGTCAGCATTTGTAATGATTAAATATTATACATACCTGAAATACTTACTGAATCGAGAGGCTACACTTTTCGGTATTAGCTAAAGTATATTTGTATCTTTTGACACATTTGATACGCTGTCACCACGTTTCCTTTTACTGCGGGGAATCATTATTTACCGTGGGATGTATTTTCGGAGAAATATATATGCATACAAGCGTATTACTTTTTTTTTTTGGGGGGGGGGGGGGGGGATCTTGGGTGAGTTCCCACATTTTTTACCCAGGACTTGACCTCTGGTTCAATCAAGTTCATAGTAAACTGTCAGCCAGACCTGGCACCCATCCTCTGATGTGAGTTTAAGGATTCTCTGAAACTGCAAAGCTTTCTTTTTCTAATAAAAAAAAATGAGCTGCCAGTCGTATTTACTAAAGTGAGAATTTAAAGTGAATTCCAAATATAAGATCAAAATAGACAAGTAAGACAAAATCTCTGTCAGTTAGGCTTTCAGTTTAGCTCCTCTGGCCTAAAATTTCTAATTTACTGGGCATTCACTTTGAATTATTATTTTAGAAAAGAACCTTATAAGTGTTTATAGATGTTTCAACAGAGTATTTTTTGGAATAATTAATTATTGTGAATGTTGTAAGTTAGACTTAGAGGTTGCTTTGTGGGCATCAAGCCAACAAGTTAAGCAGACCCAGTTTTAGAAGAAGACTTAAAAGGTAAGAAACATTGCCAGATCTTTATAGTGACTGGTTAAAAGCAAAACATTGCTGAGAATATTCCTTTCTTTTAAAACTGGAAACTGAGTGATGGAGATCTCACGATGACACGCACCTGGATGAAGCGTCGATCAGACAAAGCAGATAGAAAGAGAATTTTTTTTAAAAAAAAGCAGTCTGGACATCAATTAGATCTTAGAGTCTCAAATGTATTTGAATTAATCATCACTGAATTCCGTGAGCTTTAGTTCTCTGCTCTCTCAGCTGCTGCCAAAAAGTCATGAAGACCTAGGTTAAACAGAATTCCAACTCAATTTTGCAAATCTGTGCTACATGTAGTAATTATGATCTGCAGTATATTAACTTTTTTTCTAGAGGCAAGAGAAATAGTTATTTTTTACCATTATTCAATTATTCACATTGGTAGCATTAATCACAGTCATACAGTGAGTACCTGTTTGATGTAGTTTGCCCACTGTTTGTGTATTATATAGGCAGGTTCCAAACCCAAATCTAAAAAATAAGTGATTAGGTAGAATAAATGCTCAAACACCAACACCTGGCTCTACCCCTCATCTGCCTCCTTTGCAGACATCATCAGAAGTGATGATCTCAGCCAATAAAAATGTTTTCCCACAGGAAAGCTTTGGAATGGCTTAGATTGTCAATTTTGATTATCTCAGCTAAGCAAGCAGCATGGGGGGCAGAGCCAAACAGTGCCCTGGCCAGCCAGCATCTCCTCATAGGGATGCATTGAATCATTGCATTTCTAAGAGGAATGTCTAGTGTCTCCATGCAGAGGATGTACACTGTGGAGCACTGCCCAAGGAAGCACCTATAGTGGCCATCTGAAGAGTGGCAAGTGGAAGTCTCCCTAGAATGTAATATAAACATTGCCTTTTCACTAAAAATACAGTGTTTATTACAAAGAGTCTGCAGGGACTGACTATACACAGCAGAATAACTACACAAATTTGTAGTTGTTCTGGTGACTATTGTGCCCCATTAACTGAACAGTAATTTTCCCATGAACTCCAATGGAGGAATTGCTATGTAGTAAACAAAGTAAACTCTTACTCCGTTAGGAGAATACAGCCCTTACATACAAAGTTCCAAGGTGTTCCCTACAAAAAGAGATATAAATATACAAATATTGTAACATCTTCCTCTTTATTACTAACCTATTTCAAAGTTTAAGAATCTATTAAAGGAACAAATTTCAAAGCACTACAGCTTGCTAAAGTGATTTATTTGTAAAGAGTGTGCCCTTTTTTTTCTTTAATTTTATTAAAGTGCCAATAGAAAATTGATTTTTTATAAATAAACAATGTTGCACCTCTCTGGCTGTCCTCTTGTTTCCTGGTAGTTTGGTTATGCTGAGTTGAACTCAAGAGGCAGCCAATTGACCAAACCACTTGCCTTGCACAGACTTCTCAATGAGCTGTAAAACAATTTGCGATTGGGCAGCCACAGAGAGTGTGTCTTGGTGAAAAATGGGAGGGTTTTCAGTAGCTGCAGATACTAGATAGCAACAGTTGCTAGAAAATATCCCACATTCTAAGGTACATGTATATTTAATTTAGGGTATATCTGCTAAATTCTAATTTTTGTCCAGATCCTCTTTTGATAGTGTGTTTATTTTGTACATTATTGTATAAGGAAACAAGGAGAGGCCATGATTTGAATCTCAGTAACTCTAAGTACAAATATTAAAGGGACACTCCAGGCACCCAGACCATATCTGCCCATTGGAGTGGTCTGGGTGCCAACTCCCACTACTCTTAACTCTGCAAGTGTATTTATTGCAGTTTTTTTATAAACTGCAATAATTACCTTGCAGGGTTAACTCCACCTCTAGTGGCTGTCTACTAGCCACTAGAGGACACTTCCTGGTTTCTAGCACAGGAAACCTGTGCTAGAGCGTCGCTGGACGTCCTCACGCTGTGTGAGGACCTCCAGCGTCGCTCATTTCCCCGTAGGAAAGCATTGAAATGCATTTTCAATGCTTTCCTATGGGGAGCGCTAATGCGCATGCGCGGCATTGCCGCGCATGCGCATTAAATCTCCCCGGCGGGTGGGCGGGATCAGTCTCGCCCAAAGGCCGAATCAATCAGAGGGAGGAGCGGCGGGGAGGAAGAAGCAGCGATTTGGGACATCGTCGCTGCCTCAGGTAAGTTACTGAAGGGGTTTTATGGTATTATGGGGGGTGGGAGGGAGAGGGGACCTGCAGTGCCAGGAAAACAGATTGTTTTCCTGGCACTGGAGTTTCCCTTTAAGGTTAATCTTGCTTGGACCAGATCAGGGTCATTGTATACCTGAAATAGGTGATGTATTGTTATTTGCACTTCATTGAGTAAGTAAATTACTGACCCTTCTAAAAAGCATTTGTATTGTATACTGAATGATAATTGTACTTAAAAGTATTTTTTCCACGCTGTAAAATATTTAGTGAATCATTTGAAACTGTCAAATTACACTTTTAATTTTTACATCTTCAAACTAACTAATAGAGTAGCAATTTAAAATTAAAGTAAAAAAGTACAATTTAACTAAAACAAAATACCAAATATATGATGTTAATTCCGCAACATCTCCAAAAAGAATGTGCCAATAAAGAACAAATGAACACTTTGAGATAAAAGAGACAAAACATCCTGAGTGATCCCTTGTGGAAGAGGTGAACAGATGAACAGTTCCCTAGCTCTTTTTGGATAATGTTTCCTGTAATCTTCTTTACTAACCAGGTGTTTGATGAATAACATAGAAAACGAGGTCCAAAAACAGCTGGATAGTTTTAAGGATTGGTGTTACTGGTTTGGCAGAATATAAAGACAATCTGTTGATACTTTGGCGTTTTTAGAGCCTCATGTGTTGCTGTTTGAATCAGGTATTATCCATATAATTATAGGGAGAGAGCATTATAAAACTCTCACTTTCTTTATGGTTTGAACTTCTTAGACATTTTTTTTTTTTTTTTACCTACAACTGGAAATTCATTAATACCGAAAGAAAACGTATAATATGTGTTAAGGTCTTTTTCTCTAAATATATAACATATATTATGTATGTTAATGATGTATTATCTATTTCACTCGCATATCAAAGAGACTCTATTGAGCACAAAGTTATAAACGTTGTTGATAACATTGTCCATTGTTTCACCATCATAGCCAATCCAGCTTCTCTACTCAAAATGATATCAACAAACTGCAGTGCAATTTTATAACAATTCATGTATTTCATAAAAACGTGGGTGAACAATCCTCATAATGTATTGACTGTATTAAAGATCAAGGATGGATTGCTATCTCCTACCAGGCATAGGCAACCTTTGGCACTCCAGATGTTTTGAATGACACCTCCCATGATGCAATGCCAGCATTATGGGTGTAAGAGTATTGTGGGGGATGTAGTCCACAACATCTGGAGTGCCGAAGATTGCCTACCCTTGTGACCTAGTCAGTTCCTTGTTTACCACAGACATCTCTGGTGTTATTTTGAACCACGAGTAGACCTTCATAAACAAGCATTACCTGTATTTATTTACATTAAATGCACATTTATGATTTATTATGTTTATGTTAAGTCCCTTATTTACTGATTTATGTGTTAAAAAATTATTATGTTCCAGCACTGGTTTTAACCCCTGCCCCCATTACACACCACAAAGAAAAATACAATATTCAGGGCAAAGGTCCCAATGATGAGGGGCACAGTTGGTTTATATGGTAGTTAGTCACTCTAGAGAACATTGTTACTAAAATAATACTTGTTTTTTGCCTTGAACAATTTTCAGGGCTGTTTTTAGCAAAAAGAAATTGGTATTATGGGACAGAGTGCTTATTAAGGACCAATCACCAAGGAAACTAATAAAATGCCTCAGCATATATAACACCTTGCATCCAGAATAGCAACTGTCCAACTAACATTTGTTAGTGTATATTTCCCTTTAAAGATTATTTTTTGTCTTGTCTCAAACGAATGAGGTTGTATATTTTGCACGTACATCTGATGATCACACACACTTATTGAAACACGCACACATTATGTTGCCTTTCAGGGTCAGCTTTGTCTTTTATTCTGGAAATGAATAATAAAAAGGAGTTACATTGAATAGAAGCTCTCAGAAGTCTGCTTGACTAAATGAGAAATGACACTGTAGTTTCTGGACTTGTAAATTGCCCAGCTGCTAACAGTTTGTTTTCATTTCCGTTCTCTTTGTCTGAACATCGTGTAACAAGATTGTTATTGATGGGAATTTTAAATTAAACTTTTTAACATGTTCATTACCAAGCCTGTGGAGATACTATATTCCTAAATCTCACTCATTATTGATCCAAATTCAACAGTATTAAATATAATATATGCTATTCATGGAACTTGTTTTTTTCTCTAACTAGGACTCACAATCAAAGGTGCAGTAGGGGGGCGGGGGGTACAGACAGGTAAAATAACAATAAGACAGGCAGGGTAGTTCCTCCATCCATCTTAGACTAGAGACTGCCAACACTCCTGCTGGTAACAAGCGAGCTTAGGACCAACAGGTATGACCAAAAATAAAATAGCGTTTCAGATTTAACAATACTCACAAACATCATGCAAAGCTTCTAGACGGTACCAGAATGAATCAATCTGATAAATAAGACTCCTTAGGTCAGGGGTTCTTAATCTAGTCCTCAAGGACCCCCTACCAGTCCAGGATTTAGGGATTACCTAGGTGTGTCTAAGGTGTTTAGAGAAAAAAATAAACACCTTAGACACATCCAGGCAATTCCTAAATCCTGGACTGGTAGGGGGTCCTTGAGGACTAGGTTGAGAACCCCTGTCTTAGGTAATCCTGGATGGATCAATTAATTTGGGCATAGATTTAAAGTTGAATTCTTTGTACCAACTTGAAAGAATTTGTGCAGTAAAGTCCAGTATCTTTGAAGATAGTAAATGCATGTTGTTGTTTTTTTTTACAGCAGCTTTGTCACCTACAGTGGTCTTTGCATATATTGCAAAAAAAACCCTCTAATGTTGGCATCTCTGCTAGATGTGCTGTGGGCGAAAAGCTCTCCCAATCTTCTTTAGATCATGGTGCTTAATCTAAAGACGTCTGTGGGGAATCCCACAATTTGCAAGTGCCTGCTGTGGTAATTGACAAAACTTGATGCTGGAAGCTCCACCATTTGTCAAGTTTTGTCAACTGAAGGCATGTCCATGAAACACAGTAGTCCCTATTTTGTATTAACTGTAGTTAAGTTGAGTAGTTCATGTAGATTTTCTTAGTACGACACATTCAGAAATTATATTGTCTTGACAGATAAACTTTAAGATGTTAATTTATTTATTTAGATGACTTGTGATTGAACATATTTATATTTTAATGTTTTTGCTTCGACTCTTGACTATTTTATATCTTACCATTTTATAAAAATATCAGCCTGTTACTAATAGTATAGAAGTACCACTGATATAACAATTTATCCCCTTGTGATTAATTTATATATATTATATTCTTCATTAAAGGAACACTAACAAATACAAACATGTTTTCCTAACACTATAGTGTTAAACTAACTGTTTAAGTGCCCGTCCCCACTCCTGTGAAGTTCAAAGTTGAGTTTACTTACCTTTTCTCCCTCATCGTGCTGGTCTCACTGTGACTAGTCCCTGCCTCCATGGCTGAGATCATTAATTTTGAAGATCTCAGCCAATCCAAGGCTTACTCACAGAAAAGCATCGGGGGGCTATTGAGCATGCATGGCAAAACGCCTTGCTGCACCAATCAACATCCTCATAGAGATGCATTGAATCTAGTTTTTTTAATGTGGGCATTTCAGACTTAAAACGTAAATACATAAGCTGCTTTTAAAAGATTCATTGCCTGCATACTGTGTTTGTATGCTGATATGTACTATACATAATCAAGAAAAGAAGCATAACTGCATGACAGGAAATGTTATCTTCTCATAAAATGAGATTGTGAACATTTATACTAAATATTTTATTTAAAATATCTTGAAATCTGCTGAACAGTTTACAAAAAAAATAACACGTTGTTCAACTTTTGTGATCATTGCTGAGTAATTTTCAGGTTGACAGAGCCACTTCAAGTTGTTATGTAATCATTTCACCGATGGAAGACACATTGCATTGGTGCCTTTCTAAAACCAAGTTAATATTGTGAAAAAGAACACTCTCACAGCTAACATTCTCAACCAAGCACAAATTTGCATTACAATTTGTTTTCATAAAGATGAGAAGAGGTTGCAGTAAAAGTGTTGCTGCTAATTGAATTTGCTTCTACAAGTCTGTACTGCTTTGTCATACCGTGATACTCTTAATTAGAATTTGCATACTTTTAAGTACATCGGTGTGCTGTAATTGAAGTCTTCCCTGACATAAAAAAAAATCATTCTGCCTTATTATTGCTGTTCCAGAGTTGTGTGCGGTGGACTGTGGAAGTCACGGAGTTTGCACAGGGGGAGTTTGTCAATGTGAAGATGGCTGGGGAGGAGCCAGCTGTGATGAACGCACATGCCACCCAATCTGTGCTGAACACGGTCAATGTAGAGATGGAAAATGCGAATGCAGCCCTGGTTGGGAGGGTGAGCACTGTACAATTGGTGAGTGCGATATCCCTTTGCAATCACACTAATTCTCTCATTTCAAATTCCATACTGTAATTTTCCCATTGTGCTATAAAATGGCTCTATTGATCACCGACTCTGTGATGATGCATATATTTTACAGAAAATAAACCCACAGGTAATCCAGATTCTCCCAGCCGTATAATCTTAGACTGCAAAAATAAAGAAACTGCAGGGAAGCAAAATAATTTCTATCCCAATGGGATATTTGGCTTAGATGCACATGGTTAATTATGCTTTGCTCGGAAATGCACCATATCAGCATCAAAGATTCTAGAAGAACTGTCAGAAGTAAGGAGTGTGTTATTGATCATTATTACACACTAGGCACACATTGCCTGGCACTCAGTATGGAACTTGCATTGGTAACAATTTAAAATTCAAGAGAAGGAGCAGCGAATATAAATAACAATACAAATTTACAACACGGCATGCTGCTCCCAAATTTAAATACCTTCAGTGTCCTATCAATTATACACAAAAGTGTACCATCAAGAAAATTTGGAGAAAAGCAGAGGTTCATGTAATGAAAATGACTAGTTAAAAAATATATTTTCTTACATGTTTTTACTTACATATTGCATTGACTGTGCTTTTAGCTATCATAAGCCCTTTTGTACAAATGGGATTTAAAGCATCACTCAAAAGCAGCTACTAAGATCAGTCAGTTTTATACACATTTATAATTAAGTTATTATGACTCTTATTTAATATTTTTTGATTTTCGATATATATATTGGTATATTTTACTTTACATTTTTTAATATTCTGAAAAAAAATCTTTTTAAAAGTTGAATAAAAATCATTAAAAAAAATATTCATTTGACAAGTTTATCTAAATATATTAAATAAAGGGCCTATATACGTTTACATTATATTCTCCTTTTTTTTTTTAAGTGCGCATATCCTAACATATTTGTAAAATACTGGGTCATCTGGTATATATATATATATATATATATATATATATATATACATATATATATATATATATACCAGATTATGTCTGAAAACCAGATGCTTTGTAGAGCAAAAGAAGGACGTATAGCAAGGAGAAGAAAGCAAGCGTTAAAGGAATGCCATAGACACCAAAATAACTTTAGCTTAATAAAGCAGTGTTGGTGTACAGACCATGCCCCTGCAGTCTCACTACTCAACTCTTTGCAATTTAGGTGTTTAATAATTTTGTTTATGCAGCCCTAGCCACACCTCCCTGCATGTGACTTGCACAGCCTTCCTAAACACATCCTGATATTCCACAGTCTTTTTAAATATAGAATGTCTTATCTCCTGCTCTGATAGCCATTTAGAGCCTGCAGGAGTCTCCTGTGTGTGCTTCAAGTTCCATTTATAGAGTTGGGGGTAAAAAATTCTAAAGCAAGTTAACATTTAATTGAAAATGAATCCATGTTTTTTTTCGTGAATGTTATGTGAGTCACTGCCAGGGGACATGTGGCTAGGGTTGCATAAAGAGAAACAAAAGTGATTTAATTGAGCAGTGAGACTGCAGGGACATGATCTTTACACAAAAACTGCTTCATTAAGCTAAAGTTGTTTTGATGCCTGTTGTATTCCTTTAACAGTAATATGGGGGTGAAAAATATAAAAATGGATTGTAGTAGAGGGTAAGAAGTAAGCATACATGGGTTGAGAGGGTAGTGCAGAGTTTTGGAGAGGTAGTGGGTTGACATTTTTAACTATTTCATTATTCAAATCAATTTTTTCATGGTGTGAGGACAACCATTTAACCAACCATCTGCATCTTCATGTCAATAAAGCATTTGAAATTGCCCTTTTACATCACTCAAAAAGCTGGCTATATTTTTTTTAATTCTGAGCAATAACAGGGTTGTTTACAAATGTAGCATTAAAACCCATCAATGTATATATAATTTGTTTTACATGAGACTTATTTCATGCTTTGTACATCTCAATGAACACTTCATAGTAAATGGAGGTTTAATGTTGTATTTTAGGCACAATTCTCAACATCATGCCAAACTCAGGGCAAGGTGAACAGGCCCATGATGCCAAGAGGCACAGGGCATCAGTCAGCTGTCACTGATTTTTAGATTAATTAGATTTCACTGAGATTTTAATTTGCTTTTGTGAAAGTGGTTCTCAATTAGAGTAGGACTGACAATAATTTGCCTTCCTTTTCCCAGTCATAACCTTGAATCCTTATGGAGGAACATGTCATGGGGCAACAGATTACATTTCTATTAAATCTCTGGCAATGTAGTAAACAATGCATGACCTGACAACCTTATAATTACTCATCTCAATTTCATCTGATTCTAAGGCCCTTAAAACTGAATAATTAGATAGAGAACATGAATACTATTGAGAGGGTGGGCATGGCATTCCACCACTGCACCAGGTACTTTCGTTTTCCAAGGTCCTGAGTGCCAGATTTAAAAGTGCACCAGCAAGCAACATAGAGTAATGTTTAATAAAATGACTTTCCTTTATGCAAAATAAATAAATAACCTGTAAAATGGCAGCTGCTTATTGAAGCCCAAATTCAGTGACTATAGCTCCCTATCTCTTTCGAACACAACACCTACTGCAATAAAACCATAGCACTTGCCATGGTAAGAGATGTAAGGGTCAATTCCATACTTGTAATTATCAGTTCTTATCAAGACAGTCAACGCTAACATTGTACACCAGGCCGTTTATACAGAATTTGACTATTAGCAACTGATGACTAGCGGCTGCCCTTAAAGATTGATAGGAGATGAGGAATGCTAACACCGGGTTTCCACCCACTGCAGAATGGTGTAACGAGAAAGACGACAAGGTAGTAGTACAAACTCCCAACACATACTTAAGAAAAACATACATTAATTCTATATTTAAGTTCAATCAAGCAGTGAAGTCTGTTTATAAGCATGGTGTGTGTAGTTTTCTGTGCGTGAAATGTAGCAAGTCAGGTGTTTTTTTGCAGCTTATTCAATAAGCAGCAAAGTGTAAATTAAGAACCTAAAATTATATTTAAACGGAAATAGCCACATTGTTTCTCAGCAATGTAGCCTAACTTTACAATACAGTTTTCAAATCACTACACTTCCCTTTTTTTTAAGTAAAACAAACATTAAAGTGACTTCCAAAGCATTGGAAACTTAAAATAAAATCACAGAAAATTAAGAAAGAAATGTGTCATTTACTCTTATTACTGACTAGTTATATACCCTAGTGCCAGCTCACTCTCTGATGAATCTACTTTACTTTTTATGAGTTATACCAACAGATGGTATCTAAATCAGGTGCCCCTGCCAGTATAATAAATATAAGTAAACAATATAACATTACTTTACATAATAGCTCATCAGCAAAGAGCCCTCTTCTAGCCTTTATTTTCTTAGATTATATCTTTCCCTCTCACTGACCACCCACCCCTTGTTTGTGGTGAGAATAAAAGGGATAGCTTGTATATATTGGACACTAGGACTCCTACTAGATTGATCACAACTAATAGCTTTAGTTTGCTTCTGTTAACAATTAAATTGATGGTTCCATCAGTAGTCTACCTTCTCTAGTGGTGCCTTACTAAAAGGAAATTAAGCTGATCTGAAACCATTAAGTGCCTCCCTAGTGCACCCACTTAATTGTGACTCAAGTCCATTATTTCCAGAATACAATAAACATTTCTAAGAGATATGATATTCAGTGTCTGAATATCCCACTTTTGCTAATGACAACTACAAAGATTTTATAACACTTGCAGCTTAGAATTCTTTATGTTGCTGCATTTTGTAATAAAGCCCATTTGCACATAGCAAATTCAACAAAATAAAAATATACAGATGCTGTATTTATACCATATCAGGAAACATGAAAGGACCAGTTTGGCCACCATAAAAACTGAAGCAAAATGAAGTTGTTATGGTTGTAAGAGTTTCCTGGTGCTGGCTCACCTGTAGGGGTCAAACTGTTCACAAACTGTCTAACCACAACGTTTCTGTCCCAGCACTGGATCTCTCTGCACCCTTACGCTTCCATTTGTTGAAAAGCTTCAAAAATAGGATATTGTGGCTGCCACAGGCAGGAGCACCGCTGATTTGCTTAGAGCAGTCAGCTGAGGCACTCAACCAGTCATTGATTCCCCATTCACAAAATCCCTTGAGAAACACACATATAGGCAGGCTTAGAGATCCAGTGCGGGACTTTGGGTTCGTGAACAGTTTAACACTTAAAGGTGACCTAGCGCCAGAGATCTCCTGGCATCATAACATTTCATTATCGATTAAGATGTTATTGGGCCAGGAGTATGCAGATGTTGCCCTATGGAGATGCATAATAATCTAAATCATTATTTTATTTTTCAGCACACTACTTGGATGCTGTAAGAGGTATGTTTAAAAAAACAATGCTAATAACTATATGTGATTATGTTGACTAGTTATATTATTTAATTCTTTGACAGCCTTAACTGCATTGACAAACTACAAATAGTTAATTACCAAGACTGGTAATACTGTTTTCTATAGATGACATCAGTTATATAGTAGATAATTCTTACTGTTGAATAAATATTAGAAGAATCAAAAAAGTTTCAATTGTTATATATTAACTTTCTGTATTTGAGTCTGAAAGAAATTGTAGACACCTGACAAAATAATTAGATATTTTAGACCAAAAAACTAAACCAGAAAAAATACTTTTCTAGCTGATTATTTTTCACCTCAGTTATTTTGGCTTTTTTGGCCAATTTCCTTGTCAATTTCTACTTCAATGAATAGTTATCAATTGTTAGAATTGCTAGCGGCATATTGTATATTAAGCAGTACACTGATTCTGAAATTTTTTGTTAGTCTAAATCAATTTTTCCAAAGCAATCACATGGATGAAAGTTGTCTGAACTTAAATGGGCATATGGATGAAACCGGAATTATCTGAAACAAAATTAGTTTTTTGATGAATCAATGTGGACACACTCAATTTTTTTTACCATGCACAAATCAAATATTTTCCTCCTTCTCGAACATCTATCCAAAGGGGACAGAAAATAAAATAACTGAGTTTGGGAGTAGATGACACCAATTCTCAAATACCAGAACATTAAGCAACATATAGTTAGAAATGATGAGATATCAATGGTCTGTCGAAAGGCATGTGAAGTATGTGCAAACAAGTAGTCCACTGTTCTGTTCTATGTTCACTTCCATAATTTTGTATCCCCTTATACCTTAAATTATACAGATGGATGCCCAGGCCTATGCTATGGAAATGGTAGATGTACCCTTGACCAGAATGGATGGCATTGTGTATGCCATATAGGCTGGAGTGGAACTGGGTGTAATGTTATCATGGAAATGGCATGTGCTGACAACATTGATAATGATGAAGGTAGGTTGTATCTCTACAAACATAGGTATTGTCCTAGATCTACTTCAAAAATTGCCAGGTTAAAAGAGCTAAAATGTAAATTTTTTATCTATCTATCTATCCATCTGTCTGTCTGTCTGTCTGTCCCTCCATCAGTCTGCTTACACGTCTGTCTATCTGTCTCTCTGTCTGTCCAGACATCTTTATGTCTCACTGCCTATAAAACCTCAATGCTATCTTCTATATAGCTGTGGATAGATGATACTCAACATTCTGATCTCCTAGCAGCTCATTGTCAAAGAGAGACATATAATGCTACAAATCCTCACAATCACAAGATATGTTGATATTTTCCTTTTGTGCAGAAAAAGCTTGGAAGCCTTTTATAGCCTTACACACAGTATACATTATTATTACAGCAAAGTTGTCAAGTGTAAAGATGTTAGACTCAGAGATTTGTTTTGGTCTGAACTGAAATTTATCCAGATTTTGACTGATCAGGTAATCAATCAAATTTCTAAACTGCAAGTTATTTCTGCATCTATATATTTATTTTGCTTTCATGAAAATTATTTAGATTATTTTTCTACTAGTGCATGTAGATAACCCTTTTATGTTTCTAAGCTTGGTGGTATATTGTGTATAAACACATACCTGCCAGAGACAAGTTTAAAGAAAGCCCCAGGTAATTGGATTTGCACCCAAGAATTATTAGAACCTGCTAATTTGTATTAAGAGGTAGGCAACCTTCGGCACTCCAGATGTTGTGGACTACATCTCCCCTGATGCTTTGTCAGCATTGTGTCTATAAGAGCATTCTGGGAGATGTAGTCCACAACATCTAGAGTGTTGAAGGTTGCCTACCCCTGATAGACTATAGTAAATAAACAATTTACTGAACAATTACTATTAAGTGTGTGCCCCACATATTGTAATATGTGGCAGTTCAGCGCAGTGGGGGTAAAGGTTTTTGAGCCTTGAGTGTCAAATCTGCAAAAAACAAGAAACGGGTCTAAAATAGCAAGACACTACTTTTGTTAATCTGTTTTATATCATCCTATTCTAACTTTTTTTTCTCTTTGGGTTGTGCTGTTTGGGATCCAATCCCACAATTTTTGCTTGCACTTTTCATCCCAGACCCTCATGAAAATTGTTGTTGTTCTATCTCTTTTATTTTACCTCTATAACACATCATATTATTTTATTACTATAATTGTAGATTATGCTAGCTTTAGTGTACCTACAATCTTAATTTTATTAATGACAGGAGGCGAGTATTTGATTAAGTCTCTCTTTACTAGAACTCCACAGCAGCACAGAAAAACAACCAATCAGAAAAAAGTTAGGTACTATAAAACTCCCCTCCCCATGCATCATTTCCTTTTTCAAGCTGCGACAAAACAGAATAGAAGGCAGAAAACATAATGGGAAAGAAACTAGATACGATGAATACAACGATGTCCACCATCTGAGAAGAACTGCCAAACCAGATAGTGATGATGGACTGTAAACTGAAACGAGAGAAAAACAGAATCGAACAGGTTAATTATCCAATGAAAAGTACTCTGAATAAACATGTGTGCACCCAATGTAGCAACCAAAATTACCTTAAAATGTAGATATCCCAACCCTACTTATGAAAAAATAGACATAAGAACAGGTGACAGGTAGCAGAGACAACAAGCAGAGTTGCATATGTACCTGATTAAACCAAACTATTAACATAAAACAAGGAAGGGATAAGAATGGGTGGGAAATACTCGCCTCCTGTCATTAATAAAATTAAGATTATAGGTACACTAAAGCTAGCATAATCTACAATGTTATAACATGACAGGAGGCTTCGTATTTGCTGTTTTAACGCTCAGTCAACAAATCCAACGCTGTTTGTTTCACTGGTACCTATTCTCGAAGCTACCCGAGCAATCCTAAATGGACTTTCGAACTGCGATAGATGACAATACACTGACCGATGGAGATGCCAGTTGATGAAGTTTCCCAAAAACAGAAAAAACATCCTCCGCTGATAGATCCAATGTACATGGGGTCGCGACCTGTTACCTACCAGCTGGTCCATGAGCTGGCAAACTGACCTATTAGCCATTTCCCTGCAGTTATAAAATGTCGGAGGTCATTTGCGGACTTAGGGCCTCGATAAGACACTGCCACCATGTCTCAACTCTTGATGTATAAGGTTGCTCCACCGATCGTGCCAGGGTCACCCGGCAATGTGGCCTTGCAGGTAGATCTTCAATCTCAAGGAATGCATCTAAGTCCACCACCAAATCACAATAGAACTGAGTAGGATCTTTCTTTCCCTCCTGGCCTACCCGGTGAGATGTCTCCTCCGAGAATAAATTTATAATGCAGGCAAGAGTGTGGTCAAACTAGCCGTATCCTAAGTGATTCCAATATTCCAAGTGAACTGTGTAATACTCGGGCGCGGTAGAGGAAAGACTCCAAAAGGAGGTCCATTCAGGGTTCCGAACTGAACTTGTGTGGAGGGACGGTGGTCGACTATTCTGGGAGTAGCGAATTGCAGGAATATTCAAAGGGATGGGAAGTGCCAACCAGAGTGCAGATTTCCATCCAGACATGTCCTCGTCTAAGAGTGAAAGATGTCTGCGTAGGAGTCGGGGCACACCAGGTACCCCCACAAAGTCTTGTAGGTCTCCATGACGGTAGTTGAAAAGTAGGTTAGCGCGAATCCAGAACAAAACGGCTCCCGTGAGGGATAAATAGAGTATAGACGGAGGACCCCCATCTCCGAACCCTGTTCACCAGGTATGCGTTCCGAGGAGATGGGGCAGTCCTGCCATCTTATCTCAAGATCGTAATGACCAGGGAACCCAATACAACCGGGGTCACCGTTCTTACATTGTGATCCATGCGAACGGTATACCTTCAGACCGGGTAATAGGCCTTCCTTAATCTTTTTACTCGAGCAAGGCAGTGCCCGTTTGCTCCATGAAGGTCTCCGTATCTCCTGTCACCTAAATATGGGAGAAACTGTCTGCGCAGTTGTTCGCAATGGTCTGGATATACAAAAACAGAAAGCAATCCTCTGTTTTATATGGTGCACAATATACCAAAACCTGCACTCACGTAATACCTGAGGTCCATCCATTAGCCGTACCATCTCCAGGAGTGTGTGTAAATAAGTGGGAGTCTCCCCCCGTTATACCTCTGTGAGAATGTCTTGCGTGTGTTAGAGCGGTCCGGATCCAGTAGATCCATTACAGGAGATAGAATAGAGGGATCCAGTCTAAATATGTATATCTTGCATGATAAGGCAGTCCTCTATAACGAAATCAGTAGCACGGACGTCAGATCTAATTGAATGCAGGAGGGACGCCCCTCCATGTAGTCATTGATGTCTTGCACAGGTACAAGCCTGTGTGATGAACAAATGGTCAGCACTGTAGAGCGTTGAGTGTATGGGAGAGCCGCGCTCTCTACTAATGTGATCGAATCTCGTGATAGCGTCCGGCTGATAGCCTGAGCAGGCCGCACCCGTAAATAACCAAACAGTAGAGTCTACATCCGTGACCGGTCCTCTCTATGAGAATGTGTCCTCCAAACATGTCCCCTGTATCCAGCTCAGTCTCTGGCTGAGGTTGAGGGAGGGCTGCGCCCTCTAATAACAAATCAGTGTCCGGTTCCGTATCTGAGAGGGGTTCGCTCCCTGTTCCTGAAGATAAAATATTCTCGGATCGAAGTGATGGAGGGCCGCACCCTCCTGTGATCCAAACTAGAGTCCCTAGAGACTCAGGGTGACCAACTGCAGGGTACACCAAATAGTAGTATCAGCATAAGGCTGAGGGCAATCTTCGGAATAACGATGGAAAAACTATCAACTGACCGTCCGGATCCCGTGCACACGCGCGGGGTCCAGGCTGACCGTTGGTAGTCTGAGGAAAGCTGGAGACGTTCTCCGCAATCCACGAGCGCCAGGGAGGTCGGAAGAGGTCAAGACAGGCCTCTCGACGACCCGAGCGAAAGGAAAAGGAAATCACAAAAAAAAAAAAAAAAAACAATAACGTAGATAAGAGTAAAAAATCAAATTCTATCTCAGCTAGAAGGCAAACAGCAGGCCGGAAAGTAAGACAAGTAAGCCCCAATGAACAGGGCAAGGAGCTAACCTTACGCAGAAAATAACTACTGATACCTATATGGATACCGGGAGGCAGATACGGAGTTAGTTGTTAAAGACAAGGAAAACACTGCGTTCTCCTGTAGGTGTCTGAACACCAGTCCTTGCCTGTGTGAAGTTCTCCTTGGAGATGTGTGTCCGGGCCGGGGTCTTCATAAGAAACCCTACCCTTCAGGCATGAGGTTTAGGGCCTTCACCCTTCCCACCATATTCAGATGGCCGTACACTGGTGTCCTCTTGGATAGTATGGCAATGGTGCTTGTCTGGACACCTGCCTATTTCCATGTCACTGGTGGGTACTGGCTTTTCCTCAGTGATAGTCCCCTAGGCCTGCGGCCAAAAGGGGTTCGGCACCAATAGAGCAGGTCCGTCAGAAGGGCACAGGCCCAGCAGGCCAAACGAATGGACACAGAATAGTGGCCAAGCAAATAGGCACGGACATAGCAGGCCATTCAAGTAGGCACCGACATAATAGGCCAATAAATGGGGCACAGACATAGCAGGCCAATCAATGGGGCACAGACATAGCAGGCCGTTTAAATGGGCACAGACATGGCAGGCCGTTTTAATGGGTACAGACATAGCAGGCCATTCTAATGGGCACAGACATAGCAGGCCGTTCTAATGGACACAGACATAGCAGGCCATTCTAATGGGCACAAACATAGCAGGCCAATCAATGGGGCACAGACATAGCAGGCCAATCCTGGGTTGTATATTATATCATATGATTATACGTTATTTATATAGCGCCTTCCAATTCCGCAGCGCTTTACCATGGGCCTTGAATGAGTAATGGGGACCTCTGAGCTTGGGTAGAGTTCCCCCCAAAAATTGTAGATCCTCAGAGCACCCTGACATAGGGCCCCCAGACATCAACCCTTTTAGACAGCGTAATGCCGTGTGAATAACTTGAACCGGGACTGGCAGTCCCTAAATTCCCAGCAGGCAAATAGCGGTATCCCAGCTGTATTGGGTATAAGCAGAAGTTGTTTCAAAAGTAAGATACATTGAGCGATACTCTCCTTAAACTGTGAATTGGTATGCACATGCTCACACAGATCTGTTTGATGTTTTAATCATTAATATAGATACCATCATCATATCTGAAAATATTGTATAGTATCAGTGTAGACTGGTCTCCCATACCAGTTTGAGCCAGATCCAGGTCTGTTAACTTTATATATATGCCATGGACAGTGAATTCATACCAGAGTAGTCTCCTCTGAGACCCCATAGCTGGACCCGAAAAAATATATACTGTGAAGCACATGAATCCTAGTTCATAATACCTGTAACTCACAGGAATCCGTGATATACACTGTCAGCAAAACTCACAGTATCCTGAGATATACACAGTCAGCCAAACTCACAGCAATCTGTGATATACACTGTCAGTAAAACTCACAGTATCCTGTGATATACACTGTCAGCAAAACTCAAAGCAAACTGTGATATACACCATCAGCAAACTCACAGCAAACTGTGATATACACTGTCAGTAAAACACATAGCAATCTGTGATACACTGTCAGTAAAACACACAGCAATCCGTGATATACACTGACAGTAAAACACACAGCAATCTGTGATATACACCGTCAGCAAACTCACAGCAATCTGTGATCTACACTGTCAGCAAACTGTGATATACACTGACAGTAAAACACACAGCAAGCTAAATAAAAACTGTCATAGAAACTCAGAAGTCTGACATGAAAAGAAATCTGTATTTATAAAATGCCATAAAGCTCACAGCAAGCTGTGAGATATACACTGATAGAAAACTATAGTCATATCTGTAGAAAACTGTGGTAAACCTGCTGAGATCCGCCGGGGAATCCCAGCAGGGCAACAAACGCCGAGATCCGACCGTGGAAGGAGGAGGGGCCGCAAGCAGGCGCCCCTTCTCTAGCCGGTCGGATGCACGTGGCTGAAAAAAACGGCCACGGCGAGGCGGCCACGTGCGTGAGCAGACCCGGTCGCAGGGTACTCGCGTCTGACTGCGAGAAACCCCGGTCGCTGGCAGGCTCATGCTGGAGCTCGGGTAGTCCGAGGAGGCAGCCAAACGGCTAGTCTCCTGACACCCGAACGTGCGCCTGTAGCCCGCAGGGCTAATAGAAGGGCACTAGGTAGTGGTATGGGGGGGAGGGGGTAAGTAAACAGAAGGGAATCCCAAGGGACCCCCCGAAAACCACCACATGTCAGGAAAAACATCCCCAAAGACACAGGGGAAACAAGCAAAAAATAGGAAGAAATCCCGAAGCAAAAATAATAAATAAATAAATAACGAAAAATAATATAAATAATCTGCAAATAAACATATGAAAAGGATAAAAGGCTATAACAAAAAATCATAGCATAAAATATATACAAGCAATATATATAATCAATATAATATGATATCAAAATAATAATTATGACTAAATACAATATACATAATATAGATACGTAGCCTCCTGTCATGTTATAAAATTCATAGAGACATCCTTATATTTTCCCCTTTTCCAATCTCATTGTCTACTATTTGTTTCTAGTTCTTTTGACTTGATTCACTCTCTACTACCTGTATTTCAGTCTCTCTTTTCCACTTTCTGTGTTTGTACTTTTTCCCTACCCCCATATCAAGGGATTAATTCCTTTTATATCATTTTCTCAGCTATAATACTAGCCCACTCTACTCTATTTCCTTTATATAATTAGCCACTTCACAACCAGGTTATTTTGTTTTAATAATAACATCATACATGTTATTTCAAATATGAGATGCATAGGTTGTACATAAATATTTGACAACACGGTAATTGCTTGTATAGATTACTTTTTCTGGGCACCTAAAAAGTAATATACATTTATATAACTAGCTTTTTTTTGAAGATATTGGGGCAGTACAATTGTTTAAGAGATTCTATGTTATACTTAATCCAGCAATTATTTCAAACAGGTCTGGAATATTAGCACACGCTCAGAAACACAATGCAGCAGATATAACAAAAATAGATAGATAAAAATAGTCAAATATCCTGCATATTTCTAAGTAACTTGTTGACATTTCTTGGAAAGCAACTAACGAAAAAATGCCATCAGAACATAAAAATAATGTCTCTGTTTAGGCATAGTGCCCTTATAAGTAAGTACATACACCATGCAGTGTTACCAGGCACAGAAGAATTAATTTGTATATCACAACGAATCATTATGATGGGCTTTGTTTGATGAGGATTTACTTTCTCCTTCTCCAATCTCTACTTAGTAGAATAAAGCCATGAAAACTATGTAGGTGCAAAGGGGTTATAGGTTATGGGTTATGTTGTGTTTTGTAATTCTTGTCCATACAAAATGAAAGACAGCACATATGTACATGTTAGGAGGGAAAGAGCTACAGCTCCTCATCTTAATGATATTTATCTTCTTTTTTGCTTCTTTCATCAATCCTTTAGCTGTATTACTTGTGATCCTTATTAATGAATAATTAATGAATTTGTGTCTGCTGCCTGTTCTGTATACTCATGTTGGCACTAACTGTGGCTTGACAATATTATCACAACGCATCAAACTCCCACATTTTATAAGGTCTACAGAACTAGTGGGTATTCCATGGGTAGACACTTAGTGCTACTTCAAAGGTTCCAAAGATACACCATTATTGGTTGAGCGTTTATTATTTACTGTTGTCTTGGCCAGTTTTGTGTGTATTATTGTGTTGGATTTATTTGTCTAACACTTAAATTTCTCATGCCTAATCATCTTCTATGTCTCAATGATATGGAGACCCTCCATGTAAATTCCATAAAAGTAGGAAAAAAACATGATGTTTGTTTATTATTTGTTATCAAATTGTAGTCTTTTTCCTGGACAATGTTTTGTTTTAATGATAATTTTGTAGGTTTTATTTATTTTAAAGACATTTCAGACATTTGTATAATTTTTTTACACATTAAACTTAGGGTAAAAGGATTACTGTCACTTCTACAAACAACAATTTTTGCCTGTTGATGCATTTTACATTAAACATCACTTTGCATACGTATGCTCTATTTTTTTTTTATAAGGGATTTATAACAGGTCATGATATTGTTGATATTTCAATGACAGATTTTGGTGCTCGAGTACAGAAAATCCTGAGTTTAAGATTACTTTAGTACTTTGCTATACTAAATGCTTATAAATCATGTTAGGCCTGTCGGTTTTCAGCCAGATGGTGTGATTCAGTAAGGCTTAGAAATTTGCTGAACAGTAGTTCAGCATTTTAATGTATTTTAGCCCTTTTCTGGTTCATGCATCAAAACAGTCATTTGATATTTACATATATATAATGGCATAGTTCACAGTGTTCTTAAAGGAGACCATCGGTTCTGTATGATTGATGATAGCAGAAACTACTTCTGTAAAATAGCTGATAAAAGAGAGCTTGCACGAAAATTCTTAATTGTTGAACTCATACTATGCTCTTAAAAAAGGGTCAGAGGATCATATCATTCATATTGTGTCAATAGTATGAAAGAAAAGTAGTTACTTCATATGACTTGAAATATGACCTGCATTACAACGCAGATCAAACTTTTATTTGTTTTTATTTTTAGGTTGTGTTATAGACATTATTTATTAAAGTATAATATCTTAAATGCATACCTGGGAATATACTTTATTTCAACTGTAGGTTCTAGCTGGTTTGCTGGTGATCCAACTCTGTTCTAGACATGAACATTTTATGTAAATAAGGAAGCACCCTTAATAACGACGAGTAGAAAATATAAATATCCTGGCACACCTGAGGTTTATTTGAGGCTTATTTTTTTATTTGTTTAAAGGCAGTCTTTTATTAGGAACAAAAAAGTGGAGAGAACTTTTGGCTTCTCTCTGAGCCTTTATCAAGACTTGATAAAGGCTCAGAGAGGAGCCGAAACGTTGTCTCCACTTTTTGGTTCCTATTAAAAGACTGCCTTTTAGAGGAAATCTCAGGCGTGCCTGGATATTTATATTTTCTTCAATTTTATGTCTTTAGGGATTGACCCTCCCTTTCTGAAGCACCCTGCAGGATGTATTTCTCCTTTTAGTGGGTGAATTATACTGTTGTTTTCTTGCAAACAACCTTAGTAAGGACTGATGAACAACTTGTTGCTGCTCCTATGTAAGTGACATGACAAACTAAACATCCTATAAGGGATATTCCTTTGTCCTGGAGTTTTTTGCTATTATTTTATGTTATGCAAATGTGTTCAACCACTACTTGTCTTCATTCCCAAACTGAGATTCTGCTCATATTATGGAAAGTGCTGCTTCATTTTGATTGGTTAAACCTCTTCTTTGGTGATGCAAGACCTTCCCTCTGTGCATATTTTAACCTAGTCTCGTCAAAGGGGGCAGAAATAGTTCATACATCATACATACCTCTATTTTATAATGTGAGATACACAGCTATGACATTTGCAACTTGACTGCAACATTCAAAATACAGATAATGTCCGATCACCAAAGCTTCTAAATAACAAATGCAATAGTTTAATTTATTGAGTTAATATGTTATCCATTATCAAAATTATTGTATTATCATATCTACATTCTATGTGTTTTTTTATTATTCATCATCTGACGAGATATTTTATATTTTACAGATGTTTTCTAAGTTTAACATCAGGTGAAATTAACTTTTGACCCCTTGTTCTGACATTTCTTATCATTCCATCCTCATTTATTATCATGAGATAGTTAAAATCTCCATGGTAATTTCTTCCACTGCAGATGGACTGACAGATTGTGTGGATCCTGATTGCTGCCAGCAAACCAATTGCTTCTCTAGCCCTCTCTGTCAAGGTTCACCTGACCCTCTGGATCTTATCCAACAAAGTCAGCCACCATTCTCCCAGCATCCCCCAAGGCTTTTTTATGACCGCATCAGATTCCTTATTGGGAAGGAAAGCACTCATGTAATTCCCGGAGACGTTACTCTTGATAGCAGGTAGGTGCTGTTCTCTTATTTGCTTTCCACCAACAAAATTGTACTGTGGATAAACAATTAATGATTTTTATTTGTTCCTTGATTTTTTGTAAGCAGGACATCTAAAGTATATTTCAAGCATGTCATGTCATGAAAATGTATTGAGATAGAGTCTAAATATTCTGACATTCTGTTTAACATGGCACATTCTGTCCACAATTGTTTTTGCTATTTTTAGTTTGTTTCTTTTGCTTTGTTTTGTTTTTCTTAGTAAACATGCTTAGTACATGATTGCACTACAAACAAACTAATACAAAAAAAATAATAATTTCACATAGCATTATTAGAGTAGTGTTTTTGCATTGTGTTGAAATGCTATGACTCCACCATACTCCTTGGGTTTGGAGTGTTGCATTTGATTGCAAGCTCCCACCTTTTGCCTGATTTATTTCCTGGTCCCTGCCTTTCTCTCACTCTATGTGTAATGGGTAAGGAATAAAAAAAAAGGAGGAACTTTGGACAGTTGTTTAAAAAAATATATATTTTGAGACAACTGTTTTTATAGTATACAGTATATAAAAGGTTCTCTTTTATTCACAAATTCTAGATAAACTTGTATCTCAGTATCAAGGCAAGGCTGCTTAAGCAGTAGAAGGAAAACACAAAACTGGATAAGTGCTAAGGAAACAACTGACTAGACTTAGGCAGCAAACACTGGATATAGGGGATACTCTTAAACCCTAAAAATAGACAGCATAAAAAAAAATAAAAAAACAGGTTGCGCCAAAAAGTGTAAAATGATAGAATAATATAATAATAAAAATGTTTAAAAAGTACAAATATTCACAGTCCAGATATCACAATCCCAGTTGTTTCTGGATTTTTGGGGAATGTTGGTTCTTGGTTAAGGTGCTTGCAAATATATGTAGGGAGACACAAAGTGACAAATAACAGTGCAGACTGTTTTGGCAGAAAAATAGAACTCACAACAGTAGTATATGAAGTAGCACTCACATTATGGAGCTTAAACTAGCTCTAAGTTAGATTGCTTGCAGCGATACCATCCCTGACTGATGGATATAACTTATGAGGTGGATATCTTGATGTGCAGGTAGGTAAAAAAAGAAAATATCCCATAGTGCTCTCTGTAAACATAAATATGTGATGCAGTACAAAAATATGTTATACTCACATTTGATAGAGCGTTAAGTCAATATTGTAACATTTATGTTTTATTTCTTTTAAACATTAAAGTATATTTGATTTTAAATCACTTTGTTGTGATAGACCATTTATCACACGTTGTATGCAATTTTAAATGGTATTTGTTCAGATCTGGACAACTATTTACCAACATATCCCTCGTGGGGTTATACCACTCATGCATAGATATTTGAGCAACTTAATGCTTTATCACATGTGAGTATAAATCATATAATACACTCAATCAACCCTCCTCCCGCAGCACAGTATGCATTTGTGCTTGTACAAAACATGGTTTTGATTAAAGCCCTCTCTCAAATGTTCTAATTAACATAAAATCCCAAAAGATTTTTCTGGATTTCTACGAGGAAAGGGGATTACCAGTGTTATTTTAAATCCACATGTACATACAAAAATAGATATAACTACAATATTTTGTTATACTACTGTACACATAGTGAGAAATTGCAATTGCCCAGTTTACATACAATTGTCAGTAGACAGAAATGTAAATCATTAATTGGCTTAACAAAATTGATATCAAAGTGCTCTATATAGTAAAACTTTGAACATATTTCCATCAGAAGTAGACTTTTACTAACCTAGAAAATAGACTATTGGAATTTTCTCTTCTTGTGTTAAACCTTTCTTATACAATTTTAATGCACGTTAATATTTATACCTATCCAGCCAAAAACTGACGAACTCCGATAAAGCAAGAACTTTAAAAAAAATATTCCAGTACTAAAAAACAATATCTGAGTGACTTTCCCATTGTTAAATCTAGCAAAAACTAAGTAAAAATTCAATGTAATAGTTAAAGTCAGATAGTTCGCGTCAGATTTTTTTAGTGCTGTGTCTTTGCTCTGTATAGTTTAAGATTTGCTCCATAAATTAGCACTCTGTTCTATTTTACTTTGCAAAAATAGAGACAAATAAGAACGAGAGAAAGTACCGCTGGAAGAAATGCAAACAAATACATTTATTGTGCAATAGATTGAAGGACAGTTTAATGCAAATGCGCACAGAAGAAGAAGAAAATTCACAGTTCCTATAAATGTTGTAATTCACTATGGGGTATAAAATATGAGATCCAAAGGCAAATCTGTGTTCACAAGGTATGAATGATGAGAAATAGAATAAATGCATCATGGAGCTTCAAGATAAGGCAAAGAATGATGATGGCTGAGATGGATTTATCACAGGAACCTGAGGTTTGCATGATATGTGGAATATTAAACAGCGAGACCGAAAGTCAGTTCAAAATACGGAGCGAAATAAATGAGCCAGGCAAGAGATAATGGTTGGATTATTCTACCTGTTCACAGTAAATTCTCTACTGTTTCTCATTGATAATGTTTTGTGGAATATGAATATATTATAATAGTGCCAAGCATCAATATAGTCATTTGTGAAAGAAAGTAAAGGGTAATATTTCGAAAAACCCATCAAGCCTATTATTTCTTTTCGTCCCAGTGGTACTTTCAGTTATGAGGTCTCGGAATCAATAAAAATCTATTTTAATATACGTAACAAAACATTTTGGTCTAAAACACATATGAGAAGGTTTTAGGTTCAGTGAACTGGACATTTGGATGGTTGTTAAATTCTACTTTAAGAAAATCAGTGATGTATAGAGGTATTATCTTTTTGCATCTTAGTGATAATGGTAGATTCATTATATCCCACAGCTACGTAATCCAATGCATGGTTTCCTCACTATTGTTAGAGCATGGTACAAAATAACTTGATGAAATGTACATGTATACATTATTACTTTATTTAAGGTCCATTTGTAGATTTTCAAAAAAGCATATGATTAAATATCAGACTCCTATTGGTCCCAAGAATCAGTTTGCGATGTGTGTACTGACTACATCTAATAAAGTTTGTATGAGCCGACTATTGAATTGCAATATGTGGGTTTTGGGGATTGGCACCAATTCATGGTTGTTAAAATGTAGAATGCCTTTTCCTGATATGTCATTTATGGAAAATGCACATTTGGTAGGTGAATATAGATCTTGCATAATGCTCTGAAGTAGTATTTTATGAGCGAATGTAAAAGGTCTCTGGTCTATGGGAGCACTTATTTTGACTTGCATTAACTGATATCTCTAGGTAGAATGCTACTTGACTTACTTATTTTTTCAGTTGAGTTTGGAAATGTTATCTTTAAAAAAGTATAAATTATTGTAATGTGGGATGAGAAAACAAAAAAGAGAAGGGAAAAGATGGATACCCATCTAATCTATTTCCTTTCAACCCCTACCATGCTCTGCCAATCTTAATGCTTAACAAAATCTACATAGAAGATTTAGAACAAATCAAATGGGTGTAACGAAGATATACCCCAACACGCAGGATTCAGCTAAACAGAAGACAACACAGAGGGAAGATACGTCTACCGGACCTTAGAGTGGCCGGACTCGACGTGTATAGGAGAAGTACAGAGTCAGGAACGATCCGAGGTCAAAGGGCACAAAGAGACAACGAAAACTAGGACTAGCCGGGGTCTGGTACACAGTAAACAGCAAGCCGGCAAACAAAACAGATAAGGATAAAGAGATAACGTAGTCAGAAAACAAAGCCAAGGTCAAGTACGAAGTAACACAACTGACCACAACAAGCACTAAAGGGAACTGAAACAGAAACCATGATAGGGCAAGGAACCAAGGGAAAAAGGTGAGTTTAAATAGTAAAACAACTATTTTGATTGGTGCCTGTCATCTCCACGCCCCCAAAAGGTAAGTGTATGGGGAGTGTGGCATGATAGGGACCAATGGGAGGCCTTTTCGAATTTAGGGTAAGTACCACTACAGTACCCCCCCCTGAGGACACGCCATCCGGGCGGGGAGGGCCAGGCCTGGCAGGAAAACGAGAATGGAAAGAACGCACAAGGCGAGGAGCGTGAACAGCATCAGCGGAAATCCAACTGCGTTCCTCGGGCCCATAGCCCTTCCAATGCACCAGGTACTGAAGTCGACCTCTAAGGAAACAAGAGTCAAGAACAGCAGAAACTTCAAACTCCTCATGAGCCTCCACAGAGACAGGAGGGGGAGGAGGAGTATGCCGGGTATAGCGGTTGCGTACGTAAGGCTTCAACAACGAGGTATGAAAGACATTAGGAATACGCAGATTCTTAGGAAGACCTAGGGCATACGAAACGGGATTAACCTTATGCAAAATACAATAAGGATCAATAAAGCGGGGAGCCAAGTTCATAGAAGGCACCTGGAGGCGAATATTCCGCGTGGAAAGCAAAACCCTGTCCCCCACGACATAAGAAGGAGCCGCCCTGCGACGCTTGTCAGCCTACACCTTCTGGCGAGCAGCGGAATCCACCAAAGAACGCTGAACCTGCTCCCAAGTATTACGTAAACCAGCCAAATGCTCATCCAGAACTGGCATGCCCTGTGAGGAGAAAGCAGCTGGAAGAACAACGGGATGCTGGCCATAGACAACGTAAAAAGGACTCTTGCCAGAAGAATCATGAATAGCGTTATTACGAGCAAATTCAGCCCAAGGAAGAAGGTCAGACCAATTGTTCTGATGGTGGGATATGAAACAACAAAGGTACTGCTCCAGAGATTGATTGGCACGTTCAGCAGCTCCATTAGACTGCGGGTGGTAGGCGGAAGAAAATGAGAGAGTAATACCCATTTCCGAACAAAAGGCTTTCCAGAACCTGGAAATAAATTGGCTACCCCTATCGGACACAATAGATACTGGAATGCCATGCAACCTAAACACCTCTCTAGCAAATATAAATGCCAGTTCCCTAGACGTGGGCAGCTTGCGAAGAGACACAAAATGGCTCATCTTGGAAAACCGATCTACTATCATTAGGATAACAGTGTTACCATTCGAAGGGGGTAGTTCAACAATAAAATCCATGGACAGGTTAGACCAAGGTCTCTCGGGAACGGGTAACGGATGCAACAGCCCACAAGGTACTCTACGAGAAGATTTCATACAGGCACAAGTAGTACAAGCACCATTATAGTCGGTGACATGTTTGCGCAAGGAATCCCACCAAAAATACAGAGAAACAGCTGACACCGTTTTGGAAATACCAGGATGTCCAGCAGTCTTAGTGTCATGATACAACGACAGTATATCCCGTCTCTCGGGAACATCAACAAATAGTTTATCCGTAGGCCTCTCTCTAGGTGCCATGCTTTGTTTCGCTTGTATGGTCTGCAAGAGGGACGAGGAAATAGACAAAATAGTAGTAGCTATTATCCTGTATGGGGGAATGACAGGAGTAACATCAATCTCCTGTTTGTCAGCAGTTTCGAACTGTCTGGACAGAGTATCTGCTTTAGTGTTGCGATCACCTGGCCTATAGGTGATAATATAATTGAAATGGGACAAAAACAGTGACCACCTAGCCTGCCTAAAAGACAATCTTTTAGCCTCACTAAGGTAGGATAAGTTCTTGTGATCCGTAAATATGAGGATGGGATCCTTAGTTCCTTCTAACAAATGTCTCCATTCTTTCAGTGCTAAAATAATAGCAAGGAGTTTGCGATTACCCACATCATAATTCTTTTCTGCTTTGGACATTTGTTTGGAAAAGAAGCCACAAGGATGCAATGGCTTTTCAGGCGACTCTCTTTGGGATAAGACAGCACTTACCCCGATATCGGAAGCATCAACTTCAAGAATATAGGGCAGTTAGGGGACAGGATGCTGTAAAATAGGTGCAGAGGCGAACGTAGTTTTAAGAAATTCAAAAGCCTGAAGTGCCTCCGGAGACCAGACACGAGTATTGCCATCCTTATTTGTCATACGGGTGGTAGGCGCTACAATAGAGGAAAAACCTTTAATAAAGCGTCTATAATAGTTAGAGAAACGAAGAAAATGCTGAATGGCTTTCAAACCTTGTGATAGAGGCCATTCTATGACAGCAGAAAGTTTCTGGGGATCCATACGAAAACCTTTAGCGGAAATCAAATACCCCAAAAACTGGACTTCGGATTGGTCAAATAGACATTTTTTCCAGTTTACAATAAAGACCATTAGCAAGAAGGGTCTTCAGAACTGTTGTGACATGTCTGTGATGAGTGTGTAAATCTCTAGAGTATATTAATATGTCGTCCAAGTACACAATTACAAATGTGTGAATAAAGTCTCTTAAGACGTCATTAATAAATTCTTGAAATACTGCTGGGGCATTACATAGACCAAATGGCATAACAGTATACTCGTAATGGCCAGATCTAGTGTTTAATGCCATCTTCCATTCATAGTCTTTCTTAATACGTATTAAATTGTATGCACCTCTAAGATCCAATTTAGTGAATACAGTAGCATGTTTGAGCCTGTCAAATAATACCTTGATTAAAGGTATAGGATAAGCATTTTTGATGGTGATTTTATTTAGACCTCTATAATCGATACACGGTCTTAAATCACCTTCTTTCTTCGATACGAAGAAGAACCCCGCTCCAGCCGGAGAAGAGGATCTCCTAATAAACCCCTTTTCTAGTGACTCCTTAATATACTCCCCCATGACACAGTTTTCTTGAACAGATAAAGGGTACACCCTGCCCTTTGGAGGTATAGTGCCAGGCAATAAATCAATAGCACAATCGTAGGGTCTGTGAGGCGGTAATTTGTCAGCCTCCCTTTTATCGAAGACAGTCTTGAGAAATAAGTACTGAGGGGGTATAACAGTAGATAAAGGAGGAGTAGTAGGAACATTAATAGAATTCAAAGGGGTGACTTCAATAGTACAAGACTCGTGGCAGGCTTTGCTCCATGATTTGATTTGCCCTGACTCCCAGTCAAAAATTATTATGGACATTTTCACTTAGGACTTTTTTTCATTTGGACTGGTATTTTTGAAGGAATTGTATCTAAATTTGTTATATATTTTAATTTCTGCTATTAGCTAAAGAAAAATTCTTAACAAAATATCAGAACAATGGTGTGTATATTATTTATCAGATG
The DNA here is from genome assembly GCF_036172605.1 of Pelobates fuscus. NCBI lineage: Eukaryota > Metazoa > Chordata > Amphibia > Anura > Pelobatidae > Pelobates > Pelobates fuscus. The sequence continues at coordinate 80,356,360 of NC_086325.1, read as the reverse complement.
GTGCTATATAAATTATAAAATAATAATAATTCTGTGTACAGTGTTCTTCCTAATTCTGCGTGAGTCTATGTGTCAATATACTGTTTTCCAACATAATTATGGAATGTTTTTTTTTTTTTTTTTACATAAAACCAATAAAGAAGAATGTGTTTAATGGATTAACAACAGTATGAGCATCTGATTTCAGAAATTGTATCTATACTTTAAATAGTGAACACAGGAGTGGAAAATCTCAGTACACTAAGCTCCAAATTTACCTGGATTTGGTCTGGATTTCAGTTGGACTATTTGCTTGTTGGCAGCATTGGATAAACTTTTAAAAGGATTTTTTTCAAAACAAAAATATATCAAAAATCTATTATATTTAAAATATTTTATTTGAACAAATATCAAAATATTAGAATATTTTTCAAAATATTAAATCCTTTAAAAGTGTATACAAAAATATTGAATCATTAAAAAAGCTGAGAATAAAGAAGCATATTTAGAAATGTTATTCTTCAAGCCATTTTCACTACGTACCACATTTGTTACCAAGCATATATCATCATTTTGTTTGTAGATGTATATTTTATGAAATCAGTGTTTTATTTATGAAAAGATAAATATGATTTAGTTGAACAAACACTCTTTGATTTTATTTGTTTAAATGACTTGGCAATGAAATAATGTTTGGGATAATTCAAGAAAGGCTGTCAGAATGATGATGTCTATCAATCATAGTGACTGTATGCAAACATCAAAGTCACTTCCCAGGACCATGCAAGCAACTCAATCAAATATCTGCCAGCCTAGCACTCCAACAGAACCTTTCAAAACAACTTTTGTTATCTATCAATTTGTGAAGTACAGCAAGACATGCTCCAAAACTTGTATTGATTAAACATGATAAAACCAAGAAACCAACACATTTTGCATTATAAAGATAAACATTTTGCAACTGACTATTCAAAAGATGTTAAGGAGTACCCTGTGAATTTGTCTAAAAATAGCATGATTATGATTGCAAGGGTTTTTAATTATAAAATACCGATTAATTTTATGTAAAACAAAAAAAAATGTAATCTCCTATCTGACTAAATGTGGTAGAAATATGACAGGATACAACTAGTTTTATAGTAATCTAGGTTAAAAAAAAGAGATTCAAGTACACCAAGTACAATCTCTCACATATATTTTTATGCTGATCCAAAAGAACATGGAAAACACATTTTAAAGCAATTTTCAATTGCGCCACATTAATGGGAAAATCTATCCTGATGACTTAGTGACAATCAGTCAAGCTCCTTCGATCAACAAACTGTTCCCATGTATATTCATAATATTCTTAAATACATTGTTTTGCAAATATCAACAGAATCTGCTAAAACAAGCTATTTGGGCAGAGAATGCACATATTTACTGTTCTTATGTTCTAAAGAACACTCTTCCCTGCTGTAGGCAAAATCCCCTTTCTTCAAGTCAGAAAGGATGACCTTTTATCTGTTGGGTATTCCTGCTAATACTCATATTACCAGATAGCTGTTTGCACTGGCTCTGAACAAATATCTATGGTAGTATCATCATCCCATGGAGACACTTTTTTTTCTTAGTAAAACAAATGCAATTTTTCTAGCCTTTCTTCATAACTAAAATATTCTATTCCCATTATATCCCTCTGCACATTTTGCAGTTCTATGATATCTTTCTTTAAAGAAAGTGACCAAACAAGTGCATGATATATTACTACTCATCTATACAAAGGCAAAATTACATTTTCCTCCCATGAAATAATACCTAGTTTTATGTATAACATTACCTTACTTGCCTTTATAATGGCAGTCTAGGTTTGCACATTGTTGCCTAGTCCGTTGTCTATAATTCTTCCCAAATGCTCCTTATTTAATGTTATCCCCAACTCAACCTCCCTTAAGGTACATGTTACATGTGTGTTCCTTATCCCAAACTGCATGGCCTGGCATTAATCTATATTGAATCTCAACTGCCACTTCCCCTAATATATACAAAATACTCTATATAGAAGTAATAATTTGTTCAAGCTATATTATCGTACCTAATTTTATGTCATCTTTAAACAATGAATTACAACTATCAGCACCAATTTCAAGATCATAAATAGATAGATTAAAGAGAAGCGGACACAGAACAGAACCCTGGGGTTCTCCTATTATCACTTTTCTACAAGACAATTTCCATAGTCAATGTGTTATCCACGAAAAAAAAAATATTATCTTACCTAATTTTCTTCAATTACAATTAGAGGTTTTTTTTTATAGGGCCAACATATTTTGCAGTTCTGTACAATAGGATTTAGTTTGTATAGTACTGTCTTGTGTGGAACTGTATGAAACGCTTAAGCAAAATCCAAGTAGACCTCATTCATTGCAACACCTGATAAATATCAGGTATTTCTTGAAAGAATGCAATTCTTTTTTAAAACAAAAAGGTTAGTTTTACATGGTCTGTCATAAATCTGTGTTAAGTCCTACTGGAAATTGTTGTTCCATATAAAATATGGAATATTATTGACAGCCCTTTAAATAATTTTCCAGCCATAGATGTTAAGCTTACAGGTCTGTAATTTAGAGTTTTTTTTTATTTAAGGTGCCACATGTGATTTTTCTCAAATCTTTTTATATGTTACTGAAAGAAGAGAACCCATGAAGATTACAAACATTAGTACTTGTAGGTAAATATTGTGGCTTTGTTTATATTAACTTTAGTTGTTTAAGCTGTGTGAACCAATCAATTGTTTCCTGTAAGGTTTTTGAATATATGGAATTTGCAGACCTACAGCTATAGGTTTTTCTTTGAAGGAAACAAAAATATTTCTAATTTTTAACTTGTCCTTATCCTCATTTACTAACTCACCCATCAGATTGCAATAGTTTAACATGTCATTTCTTAACTATTTTACATTAAATGGACTCTATAAGCACCCAGACCACTTAATTCCAATGAAGTCGTCTGAGTGCCTTGTCCCCACATTTGAACCCTGCTGCTGAAAACATTGCCATTCTGTAGGGACCTGCCCTTAGAGTTGCTTCCTTTAAATATTGTAGTAAAACACCACTATCTCAATCAGATGGTATCAGAGAGTTCATCTAATTGAGTGCTGTTTTGATGCACATGCCTCCCAACGCTTTCCTAGGGGAAAGAATTACATTTGCTGAGATCATCAGTCTTCATAACCTCAGGCACGGAGGCATGACAACAGTGCAGAGATGAACACAAAGAAGGAGAAAAGGTAAGTAAAACCACCTGTTTCCTTTACAGAGTGGCAAACGAATAGAAACTAACTAGTTAAAAGGGCACTATAGCATTAGGAATACACTTTTGTATTCCTAACACAATAGGTTTCCTTTAATGCACTTTAAAATGTTATCTGGATTTGTTCTTATTTTGTTTGGCTTGGAGCTTTTCTAGTTTATCCAATCTAATTTCTATTTTGCAAGTCCTATAAACATACTTTTATTTTAAATGTGATGCTGTTGGCTCTTCTTTCTTAAACGTGTTTGATGCCTTTTTCTTATTTTTAATTTATTGACTAAGGCTTCAATTTAATAATCTTTGATACGTTTTTCAAATGATTTAATATTTTTGGATAAACATTTAAAATGATCTAATATTTTGAAAAAATTGTTAAATTGTTATTTTTTTCATATATTATGATTTATTTTATATACAGTATATGATATATTTTGGATATTTCCATTTCCAAAAATATTAAATGGAAGACTAAGCTCCATTGGTTCCCAATGATGCCAGGTTGTCAGAGAATAGTATCTATTTGTAAAAGTGTCCTTTTCCATTTAGCTTTTTTAAATCAAGTGTTTTTGCAATCTTCATATAAATTACTATATTATGGTCACTAGTTCTCAAGGGCCACCATACTTGAACATTTAATATACAAAATACATTATTAGTTTTACTTATTATTATTACCATCATCATCATTATTCCTTTTTACAAAATCTAGTGCTTCTACAGACAGAGACAGAGAAAGTGCCATGATCTAAAACGTGTTTTTCCCTTAACTGAACTAATGTTCCCTCAGTCCCAGTCAATGTCTGGATAATTAAAATTTCCAATGATTAAATACTTACACAGATGTGCAGCCATATTAAATTGGAATAACAATTGGGCTTCATCATCAGTTTTCATGTTTTCGAGTTTGTAGAATTTTGCTGAATGAATGCACGTTTTTATCAATAAGGCTTCCACTTTCTTACCTATACCATTAAATACCCCGTGCTCAAGTTCCACCATATATTTCTTGCTCTTTGGAAATATTAACGTTTTTGTCACTTGCTCTAGCTTTCTCTTGTTTTTATTACATTCTGATAATGATGTCATTACACTTATTTTAATTTCTTTATATCCTTAGAATTTCATGAGTCCCCATATGGAATGCAATAAGTTTTAAATGAAAATTGTGTTTCTGTGGATTTTCAATTATTGTATTCTATACCTACATGGCTCTTAATGCCTCTTATGATCCTGTGTCTGGGATCAATTCTTAGATGATGTGACCATATATTTCCCATTATTTTGTTCTTATTTAGATCAATTTACTTTTTTATGTTTTTGAAGCATTACTTACCTGATCTGTGTGCCTCCACATGAGCCACGCATGGCTCGATCACTCCTCCTTCTGAATGGTCATGCGGCCGCATCATATAGTTTAGAGTACTGCTCACATCACAAGTACACTCTTAAAGGGACAATGGAAACCCCAGGTAAATTCCAGCTCCCATTGGTCCACGTCATTCTGCCCCCCAATCATGTACGTTTTGGGGGCACAGACATGACGTGGACTAATCAAACATGACCTAAAGGTATTTAAACTTCCCTAGCCCTATACACTGTGTCCTATTGTGGTTCCTGTCCCAGTACCTTTGAGGTGGTTCCTTGTTATCTTTTATATTATTATTCTGGTATTGAACTTGGCTTTGATACTGACTCTCATTTATTGTTAACCCTTTCCTGTGTTGTTTGCCTTTCTGACTGATTACTGTGGACCTGACACTGGCTAGTTCTCATTTTCGCTGTCTCTAATAGTCAAATGGTCAAATAGTGCAATTTAACTGAGGAGAAGAAGAGCTCACTAATGACATCAAAACATTTGTATTACAATATGTAAAATGTATCCATTGTGCCATAATTTTGAATAGGAATTGAAAAGAATGATTTTCTTATTACTTTAAATCCTCCTTAGTGAGGACTACTATCTCTAACTGGATTTTCTTTCTGAAATAGGATTACACTCGTGGGGAGAATTAGAACATATAATAAGATTAGTGTTGTTAGGTAGGCTGAATGTGGATTGTTGTCAGCTTAATTAGGCCATTATTGCTGTAGGAGATCTGCTTAAAATTGTTTTAAGAGGATATCCTACATTATGTTGCTTAAAAATCCAACATCCTCCATTGTACATTTGTTTGTATGTTTTTTATGCTGTCTGAAATATTATCGGAGTTCTACCTCCATACATCATTTCATCATCCACTTAAAAGAGTTAGTTAAACTCAGTAGGCAACAATCAATGCCACCTACAATGATATTTCAAGTAGAGACCTAGTTAACTTTTCACAATTGTGATATTTTTATTCTGATCTCACTATTGAGTAATCTACATGGATCCTATGATAAGAAATTATTTTAATGATTTATGATAGAGTGGTAAGCAACTTACCAAAACTGAAAGAGAAAAAAAAACACTCAGAAACAGCAATTTTTGTTTTAAAAAATATATATTTTTTCAAAATACAATTATCACTTTTATACTGAAATTGATAACTCCTAAGTGAAATTGTATTAATTAATGATTAAAGAGAGTGCATTACATTAATTAACAATCAAAATATAACAAGCTGGTGAATCAAATTTCCACCAGTGCAAATGTCTAACTGATAAGGTGAAAGGAAGAGTTAAATTAAAATGTCTAACTGTGTACAACATTTATCAGAAATGTGGATTGTACACAAAACCCTCCTTCCTTCCTCCCCCGTTCTTGCTACTAGAAGGCAGCCATAAAGTTTGACCTACAATTGTTACTGTAGAGTATTTGATAAGTGAGCCATTTACAATAAATTTGCAGAGATGCAGAGGGAATAATAAATACCGTGACAGAGAAACTGGTTTATCTGTGCGGTGAATAATCAGTAATATATCAAAGTGGAAGGTAAGTGGCATGTTATAGACTAAATATTATCTCGCATTGATTTGCAGTATAAAACCAAAGTAAATGTAATTATACATATTTTTTGGGAAGGAAGAGGTTAAAGAGGTGTTAGTTCTAGGGAGCACCCTTATGAAAAGAAAAACAGAGACTAAAGATATATTACCAAGCCTTCAGTCATGATATCAGATAACATGCAACTGAGTTTGTTAGGGAGAGATAGTATAGCATTATTATTAAGACATTGACAATTCACATTTATGTTAGAGTTTAGCTGACTGTACTTAGAACTAACGGGACTATGATTAAATCTAGATCCTCTCTAATTTCTATTTTATTAGAGAGGTTAGATGATTAAGGTTGTAAAACACTTTATATAAATGTGCCTTGACTGACCCTTTGTTGCTTTGCTGATCTATTTTTTTGCTTACAGTCGCTCCTGTGTTGTACGGGGTCAGGTTGTAGCAGTTGATGGCACACCACTAGTAGGAGTCAATGTCAGCTTTGCACACCACATTGATTATGGCTACACAATCAGTCGGCATGATGGAAGGTACAGTTATTTGCTTTTATTATATCTATTTCATATGTTTTCATTACTTTGTAGAATCATAATTTTAAACCTAAATTTACAAAAAAGATTTAAAAAAAAATGAGAGTGCTTGTAATACAAAAATAAGTAATCTGGCTCTAAGATAGAGGGAGTAAAAGTATGGGTATAATATCAATAGTAGATAAAACCACAATTAGTTAAATGTCAAATAGATAGCACTTAAACTAGAAGGGGGTGGGGGCTGCAGCAGGCAGACAGATCACATGACTTTCCGTTCTATTTGGAATTTTGCCCAGAAGTGCCCACCATTAAAATATTGGATTCTATATATGGACTTATTCAGGACTTATTATCAAATTCCTTTCTGAGTGTATATGAATTTCATTCACTTTTGTGCTCGTTTTGAGATATATTGTATTTCTATTTTATTTTATTTTATTTTAGCTCCTGGAAACCTTTCATCTTATTCTTTATAAGTGATATTGATATACATTTCTATACAAATACTGTTAATATAAGTGAATGTCATAGAATTCCAAAAACACCAGTATAACCCCTATTCTTTAAACTATGAACATGGTTTATTAGACTTGTGCATGGCGAGAAAATTTAGCTTGGCCAAAGCATTTTTCCCAAAACTTTACATTTTGTGGGGACACCTGAATTTCAGTTCTAAAAACTAAACTTAATGAGCAATCCAAAAGGGTGCAAAAATGTGCAAACAAGTGTACTGTAAAAATATATCACTAAAATACATATTCTGTATAAATTTTGTAGTACACTGATAAGAGCATTTTTCCACCTTTTGTTTCACAGATCAAGTAGACGAAAAAGTTTTATTTGTACTCTATAGCTTATTTCTCTTTTGACCTGTGATTAAAATCAACATTATGTGAATCTTCCTCAGCCATAAATCATCTCTTTTTCCACAATCACATCTTTTTTTGGCGCAATGGGTGGAATCTATTCATAAAAGCAAAAAAAAACATGCTCGGTCATAGTGTGTTTCAGTTGGTTCGCGATTTGGAGTTTGATGATTCGACCGATCAACTGAGTGGCCCAGATTTGAATGAATTGCAGTTTGGACCAAAATTAATCTATAAGTCTATTGGAAAGTGTTTTCCTGTGGACTTTAATATTGAAGTTCAGCAGCTCTAGTATAACCCTTGAGTTCTAGAGAATGCTCAGTGGTTTAAAAAAAAGTCCTTCTCTGGCACTTACAGTGTTTATATGTTTTCATGTACCTTGTCATCAATACACGTCTTAGCAAAAGTGCCATTATCATTTGTTCTAAAATGTTTCTTTGTTCTTATATTTCCTTTAGTTTTGATCTTGTTACAATTGGTGGAATCTCTGTTACGCTCCTTTTTGAGAGATCACCTTTTTTTCCTGTAAAGAGGACACTGTGGTTGCCATGGAATAAATTCATTGTGGTGGATAAAGTGGTAATGCAGAGAGAACAGATCGAGACTCTGTTATGTGACATGAGTAGTTTTATGAGTCCCAATCCAATTGTCCTTCCTTCACCATTAACGACCTTTGCTGGTTCCTGTGCAGAACGAGGCTCTGTTATTCCAGAACTACAGGTAATGATGAAAAAAAAATAAAAAATAAAAATTCTCCACAAACATATAACATGTCTGTTCATTTAAATTTACAAAATGTAGTAGTACTATACTTACATGTTTTACAAAAATATTAGAGGGAATTTTATTTGAGTGCCTGAGGACTGATATAGACCAGGTATTAAAAAGTTAATTGAATGGGAATTTTGAAAAATGAAATATAAGTATAAAACTTAACTGTTGGGGTGGTTTTCCTTGTTAAACAAGGTAGTAAATGCAATATGTTATTGTAAGTGTAATATCATTCCTGATACATTATAGGTAAAGTATACATGTATATATAAAGGCATAAATCTTTTTTATTTCACATGTAGTGGTCTATTAGATACATTATTAAAATCATGTTTCAAACAGCTCTAACTATTAGTATTCTCTATTTAAAGCGTCACTTTCCTGTCCAAATAAAAAAACTAATAAATTATTTAGTATATATATATATATATCCCCATGAAACCATGCATTAATTATGCATTATTTTTTTCATTGGTGGATATCTTTAAAACAGCTTGCAAAAGCAGCAGATCTCTTGTCTTAAATCGTTGTAAGCCAGCCCCCTTTTCCCCAGCCCAGGCTTCCTGTGGTTGTCCAATCACTTACTTCCTAATGCAGTTCAGTGATAAGTCTTGGCAAGGCTCTTCTGAGCTAGACTACCAGGAAGTACCGTATTTATCGGCGTATAACACGCCCCGGCGTATAACACGCACCTCATTTTAAGAAGGAAATTTCCCCCCCTCCCATAGTATCCCCCCCTCCCATAGTGTTCCCCCACCCTCATCCCATAGTGTTCCCCCCCTTTCCATAGTATTCTCCCCCCCCGTAGTATTTTCCACCCCCTCCCATAGTGTTCCCCCCCTCATCCCATAGTGTTCTCCCCCCTTCCCATAGTGCCCCCCCTTCCCTTGTCCCATAGTGCACTTTGCCTCCCCTTGTCCCATAATTACTTACCTGTCTTGAAGCGTGGACCGGCTTCACAGCGCGCACCGCTGTACAGGAACTTAAATTTCAGGTTCTGGTTTCCGGCGGGACTGAAAGGAAGTGTGCACACTTAGTGCGCACTTCCTTTCAGTCCCGCCAGAAACCGGAACCTGAAATTGAAGTTCCAGTACTGCGGTGCGCGCTGAACACTGGCCCACACTTCAAGACAGGTAAGTAAACCTTCACATTCGCTCCATAAGACGCACAGACATTTCCCCTCACTTTTGAGGGGAAAAAAAGTCCATCTTATGGAGCGAAAAATATGTATATCGGCGTATAACATGCACACATCATTTGCCCCCTATTTCCAGTGAGAAAAAGTGCGTGTTATACGCCAATAAATACGGTAATGGAATTGGTTGTCTGAATGACAACAAGGGGGTGTAACAAGGTTAATGTACAAAAGTGCCAATTTCTATTGATATCTGCACTTTCTGTTAAATGAAAAAAAGAGGGGACACTTTAAAGCACATCAGCACGCTAAAACACTTTAGGTGTTTGGACCGTCACTTTACGTTTCAGCCTATATCTAACTAACTTTAAAGAAATGTAACTCTATATAACATATCCTTGTATATAAATTTTATATTTCTCATTTAAATATGTTTCTTGGGGGGTGTAGCCTTCCAGTTTTAGATGAGTTTTCGGTTACATATTAAATATGCTATTTAAGGTTTTATGTTGGTCAGTGTTCTCACAAATGCTATCTTACACACAATTTGTATATATAACCTATTTATTCTTAACTATATCCTAATTTCTGATGTCTAATTCCAGTGTTCCACATTAATATTTTAACAACACTGTACAGAATGTGTAGACAGTCTTTGCATATTTGATTTATTATATACAGTATGTCACTTGATATTGCATGATAACATAATTTATACAAGATTTATTACTTGTTTTACTGGTTCAATAAAATGTCCCATAAGCTTATTGGACCATTTTGAGTCCTCAATAAAACGTGACACCTCTCTGTTAGTGAAATGTGCTAGTTTTAAAGTTGACCCTAATATTTACTTTAATTGAGAAGGCTGCACTCTGGGTTACGTTTTAAAATGACAGATTGTAAAATACCAGGATATCGATTGGATTATTGTGATCTCCAGTTCAGCTAATGGAAATAGGTGCATGAACTTGTTCAATCAGCTTCAGTTAGTAATAGTACCTACAACATTACATAATTCACTAGATATATATGGTGATATAGTATTACATTTTTATAGAAAGATAAAAGTAAAGCAACACATTTATATGAATAAAGAAATACAGCATAACTCCACTAGTCAGTCATATTCCCATTACATTAACACTGGAACTAAATGTTGAAAAAAAAATTTAAAGCGATATATCCATCAGGAAATTAAAAAAAAAAGATAACTATATATATATTTATTGTTTTAAAAATGTCCATAATAAATAAATATATATATATATATATATATATATATATATATATATAAATATATATATATATATATATATAAATTTATTTAGTTATCGTTTTAAAAATTTCCTGATGGATATACAGCTTTAAATTATTTTTTCAACATTATATATATATATTATGGAAAATTGTTTCATACTTACCATAATTTTATTTTCCTGATCATTATTCATGGCAGCATTTACTCATGGGTTAGCTCCTCCCCTCACAGCAGAAAGGACAGCAAATAGAAGTTGGTATAAATAGATCCTCCCCCTTCCGATCAGGCAGTCTTTGTAATTAGCTTCACAATGCTTATAGTAGATGGGTGGGAATGTAATGCTGACATGAATAATGATCAGGAAAAGAAAATGACGGTAAGTATGAAATCATTTTCCATATCAATAATGGCAGCTTTTACTCATAGGGAATACTCAAGCAGTGTATATATATATATATATAGGGAAGGGCAGAGTTCAAATACAGCTAAAGGTTATAAAAAATCATCATTGAGCTGCATAAACCTTAGAAGACTTAAAAAAGCCAAAGAGTAGTCAATATTTTCATAAAATATGTTCAGACAATTAAATTTACCCTAGGAGCTGCTAGGTCAGTAACCCCATGGTATTCACGTGTCAGAAATATCCTGGAGAAATATAGATAGGCATTAAGGTCATGATAACCAAACCCATTGAAGAAACAAGGTTAGAAGGTTGGACAAATACAAGACAAACTACTGTAAGAAAAAGACACCCGTCCTGTTATGGATAAAAAAAAGTTTGATAAACTCCATAAAACCAAGACACAGTCTAGAATTATAGACCTTTAATGTCCTTCCAAAATATAAAATAAAATACCAAATGGATGGTGGTATCAAACAGAACCTTGACAAAGGCGTAACTTCCAGAAATCAGACTGGAACAATCCATGACATTTTAGAAAGTGTTGGATGAAAACAGTCACCCCCTGTTTTATAGCAGGGTGAGCTTTAAACTGAAAATACTGCTATTTTCTGGGTGTATTTATTGGAGACAGTGCACACCGCTTTGTTATGCTTAGTGAACTACTTACCTGGAAACAAAATAATACCAGGAAACAAAATAATATCTACCTATAAGAGAAAGGCAGAGCCTAGTAGAGAAATAAGAGAGTCTGTTATTAAAACACAGCAATAGTGATTATATATTGCAAAAATCAGACTCTCAACAGTGCCTCCCACTGTGAATGAATTGTTTGATACAGTAATGAACAGTTACAGGAAACGTAGAAACCTATAACACAAGTAGATATTACTAGGCAAAGTCATGACGAATCACATCATTCAGATCAGTTAAATATCAGTATGATATTTATATCAATATATCAGTATGAACCATATAAATTGTGTCAACTACTAAATTATAAGTAGGTAATGTAGGCCAACAACGTCAGGACCTACATGCAAAGTAAAAAATATTGTAAATAGTACTAATTATTTCAAACAGTAGAATCAAATTGATTAGAGACTGTTGTGCAATGTCAGTAGGAGTTAGGCAGTAGGCAGGACACCGATTAAAAGTTGGTAACCAACGGCACAGTATCCCTTGTGGCAACAGACATGTAATATGCAGGATAGTAGAAGATATTCAGTTGTCCTTGTGAGAACAAACAACTGCATACTTACACTGACCTTCTGCAGTTTGTTTTATCTGCAAATATATCAACACCTGTCCAAGCATATAATCCACAAGAATTATAATAATGCAATGTTAGGAATGACCATCACATATACGGATCTAAGTACAGAGACCATGTGAAACATATCAGCCAAATGTTTGTCACAAACAAGCTACAATATTATATTATGCAGGATGACCCAACAGCTTAAAGCCATACATTGGCTGTGAAGTCCAGATAGTAGTACGCCCAAATTAATCTCCATGAGTATCAGAACAGAGGTCAGTAATGGAACTTCACGTTCAGCTATTTTCCTTATTGTTCTGGTAGCAGGTAAATTTTACCTGAAATAGTAAACCTAGTAGACTGAATAGTAAACCTGGTGACTGAAGGACCTTCCAATGTCATTATAAATACTTGCTATAACCAGTATCAAAGTTACATGGAGTTATTAGCCCAAAATAATACCCTTTATTGCAGAAAATAAATTATAATCCCTTCACAACAGGGGAATCAGTGGGAAAGTCTGATCCTTAACCCCTTAAGAGCCAAACAAATGCCAACACTGACATTACATGGATTGCCAAACTCAAGGTTCCCAAGGGATAAAATAGCAGAATACTGAATATAGTGCACATCCAAACAGCAGGGTCTACTAAGCTGTGCATCTTAAGTTAGGAATACATAGTTACATAGTTACATAGCTGAAAAGAGACTTATCAAAAGAGACCATCAAGTTCAGCCTTCCTCACATATGTCTTTTCTGTTGATCCAAAAGAAGGCAAAAAAAACTAGTCTGAAGTGCTTCCAATTTTGCAACAAACTAGGAAAAAAATCCTTCTTGACCCCAAAATAGCAGTCAGATATCTCATTGAATCAAGCAGCTATTACCCCAGTAATTAGAAATTATATCCCTGTATGTTATGTTTTTGCACGTATTTATCCAATTGCTCTTTAAACATCTGTATGGACTCTAATAATACATATTAAGGTTAAACACGGTCACAAAACATAAAAACATTCAGTATCCTGATCAGTGGTACCTGGCAAGAGAAATACTTTGGTAACACCATATCTCATGTATATGCATAGGTGTGCACACATAAAGCACTATTAACTGTTATTGAACATTACCAGCCTCCATTTTGGAAATCTGGACTGCTTCTATCAAGTGGGAGGGATACTCAGACAACTGCAGTAAAACTAAAGTTATTGATTACTACTCCTGAAACACATGTGTGGGAGGAGAACACTTATACAAAAGCAAAAAGCAGCATGTTTCTCTTATCTCCTTCATTTAGAAAACTGAAGTAGAGAACCCACAGTTTGTAATTATTATTATTGTTATCATTATTGGTATTTATAAAGCACCAGCTTATTCTGCAGTGCTTTACAATAAGAGGGGAAGTTACCAAATGAGACAATAACAAAATGTAACAGGAACAATAGGTAGTTGAGGACCTTGCTCAAATGAGCTTAAAGTCTAGAGAAGGTGGGTATAAAAACACAATAGAAAGGGTATTGAACGAGACCACAAGTAGACATGGTGGGAAAGTAGCAGAACTGGAGGTGAGAGCGGAATGATGCCCTTTAGGAAAAGAGCAAGAGGAAGGTTTGAGAGATAGAAGTTACTAGTTGGATGCCATATGCAGTCCTGAAAAGATGAGTTTTGAAGGACATCTTAAAGGATTGAAGACTAGGGGAGAGTCTTACAGGGGTAGGTAGGCTGTTCCAAAGGAAATGAACTGCCTGTGAGAAGTCTTGCAGGCATGAATTTGCAGTAAGGGTGCGAGCAGCAGAAAGGAGAAGGTCATGAGTAGATTGGAGAGACCGATAGTGGGCATACCTATGAATCAGTGAAGAAATGCAAGAGGGGCTAGAGCTTTATAGGTAAGGGTTAGTATATTAATATTATGGGGTACAGGAAGCCAGTGTAAGGATCGACAGAGGGGTGAACTGTGAGAGGATTGTAGGGGGGCAGTACAGCTTCTGGGGAGACCAATTAGGAGAGAATTACAGTAAACCATGCAAGAGATTACTAGAGCATGAGCAAGCTCCTTGGCAGCATCTTGCGTGAGAAATTGGCATTGTTTTTAGGCTGAAATCGACAGGTTTGGCAACAGACCGGACAAGAGGCGTAAAGGTGAGACCATGATCAAAAATGACACCAAGACAGCTAGCTTGAAAGGATGGGGTGAGGCAGGTATCGTCAACCTGCAGGGAGAGTGAAGGAGGAGGATCAGTGTTATGAGGAGGAAATTGAAGAAACTCAGTTTTATAGAGATTACGTTTCAGAACGCAGGAGGACATCCAACCAGAGATAGAAGAGAGGCAATTGGTGACATGTTGTAGGACAGCAGTGGAGAGGTCAGGGAAGGAGAGTAGAGATGTCGCAAACATAACATTTTCCGTTCGCGAACGGCGAACGCGAATTTCCGCAAATGTTCGCGAACGGGCGAACCGGGCGAACCGCCATAGACTTCAATAGGCAGGCGAATTTTAAAACCCACAGGGACTCTTTCTGGCCACAATAGTGATGGAAAAGTTGTTTCAAGGGGACTAACACCTGGACTGTGGCATGCCGGAGGGGGATCCATGGCAAAACTCCCATGGAAAATTACATAGTTGATGCAGAGTCTGGTTTTAATCCATAAAGGGCATAAATCACCTAACATTCCTAAATTGTTTGGAATAACGTACTTTAAAACATCAGGTATGATGTTGTATCGATCAGGTAGTGTAAGGGTTACGCCCGCTTCACAGTGACAGACCAAACTCCCTGTTTAACGCACTGCAAACAACCGCAAACAGTCCAATTGCACAACCGCAAACTCCCCATTTGCACAAGGTTGGATACCAAGCTAGCCATGTCCCGTTCCTTGTCCTCACTGATGTCATTGAAGGTCTCTTCCTCCACCCAGCCACGTACAACACCAAGGGTCCACGAAAGGTGACAACAAGCCCCCTGGGACGCCTGCTGTGTTTGGTCTTCCACCTCCTCAAAGCCACCTTCCTCCTCTGACTCCTCTTCTTCAGACTCCTCTCTCTGCGTTGCCTCTCTCTGCATTATTATAAGGTGTGTTAAGTAGTACTATTCCTATCAGTTTAATCCCTGTTACGTCCCCTATCAGGGGACGTGTATATGGCATCGATTTTAGGAACCAGGAGATGGAAAAAGATGCTTGGTCGGTCCTCCTACTTCAAATTTGGGGCACTGCGCGTGCAATTTAATGTGCCACCAGATAGTAGGGGTGTGTTAAGTAGTACTATTCTTATCAGTTTAATCCCTGTTACGTCCCCTATCAGGTAACGTGTATATGACATCGATTTTAGGAACCGGGAGATGGAAAAAGATGCTTGGTTGGTCATCCTACTTCAAATTTGGGGCACTGTGCGTGTAATCTAATGTGCCACCAGATAGGAGTGGTGTGTTAAGTAGTACTATTCTTATGAGTTTAATCCCTGTTACGTGCCCTATGAGGGGACGTGTATATGGCATCGATTTTAGGAACCGGGAGATGGAAAAAGATGCTTGGTTGGTCCTCCTACTTCAAATTTGGGGCACTGCACGTGTAATCTAATGTGCCACCGGATAGGAGTGGTGTGTTAAGTAGTACTATTCTTATCAGTTTAATCCCTGTTACGTCCCCTATCAGGGGACGTGTATATGGCATAAATTTTAGGAACCGGGAGATGGAAAAAGATGCTTGGTCGGTCCACCTACTTCAAATTTGGGGCACTGCGCGTGCAATCTAATGTGCCACCAGATAGGAGTGGTGTGTTAAGTAGTACTATTCTTATCAGTTTAATCCCTGTTACGTCCCCCTCATCAGGCCTTTTTTAGTCGAATGTATCGCCCACTGTCAGTCCCTTTGGGATCCATCCCTCATTCATCTGAATAAAGGTGAGGTAATCTAGACTTTTTTGACCTAGGCGACTTCTCTTCTCAGTGACAATACCTCCTGCTGCACTGAAGGTCCTTTCTGACAGAACACTTGAAGCGGGGCAGGCCAGAAGTTCTATCGCAAATTGGGATAGCTCAGGCCACAGGTCAAGCCTGCACACCCAGTAGTCAAGGGGTTCATCGCTCCTCAGAGTGTCGATATCTGCAGTTAAGACGAGGTAGTATGCTACCTGTCGGTCGAGTCGTTCTCTGAGGGTGGACCCCGAAGGGCTGTGGCGATGCGTAGGACTTAAAAAGCTCTGCATGTCCTCATCAACAACATGTCTGTAAAGTGTCCTGTACTTGCCGGCATGGTCGTGGGAGGAGGAGGATTACTTTCACCTCTTCCCCTGTTAGATTCCCGTTGTGCTCTGACATCACCCTTATACGCTGTGTAAAGCATACATTTTAATTGATTTTGGTACTGCTGCATCCTTTCCGACTTGCGGTAATTCGGTATCATTTCAGGCACTTTTTGCTTATACCGGACACCCAGTACAGGTCGTTCTCTTTCAGCCTTTTTATACGAGGGTCCCTCAACAGGCACGACAGCATGAAAGACCCCATTTGCACAAGGTTGGATGCCGAGCTACTCATGTCCCACTCCTCATCCTCAGTGATCTCACTGAAGGTATGTTCTTCCCCCCCAGCCACGTACAACACCACGGGTACCAGATAGGTGACAACGAGCACCCTGGGATGCCTGTTGTGGTTGGTCTTCCTCCTCCTCCTCAAATACACATTCCTCCTCTGACTCCTCTTCCTCACAATCCTCTTCCAGCATTGCCGCAGGTCCAGCAAGCGATGCTGATAAGGCTGTTTCTGGTGGTGATGGTGACCACAACTCTTCCTCTTCCTCTTCACGCCCATCTACGGCCTGATCCAGCACTCTTTGCAGGGCACGCTCCAGGAAGAAAACAAATGGTATGATGTCGCTGATGGTGCCTTCGGTGCAACTGACTAGGTTTGTCACCTCCTCAAAAGGACACATGAGCCTACAGGCATTGCACATGAGCGTCCAGTAACGTAGCAAAAAAATTCCCAGCTCCGCAGAGGCTCTCCTAGCACCCCGGTCATACAAATAGTCGTTAACGGCTTTCTTTGTTGGAGCAGGCGGTCGAACATTAGGAGTGTTGAATTTCAACGTGTCGGGCTGTTGCAAATCAAGCGCCTCACTGGCATGTTGTTTCGCCGCTGGATATCTGAAAAGTGCGCCATGGCCGTGTAGGAATGCCTGAAATGGCCACACACCTTCCTGGCCTGTTTCAGGACGTCCTGTAAGCCCGGGTACTTATACACAAAGCGTTGTACGATCAGATTAACACATGGGCCATGCACGGCACATGTGTCAACTTGCCCAAATTCAATGCCGACAACAAATTTCTTTTGTTGTCACAAACCACTTTGCCGATCTCCAGTTGCTGCGGAGTCAGCCACTGATCCAGCTGTGTGTTTAGGGCGGACAGGTGTGCTGGTCCAGTGTGCTGCTTTCAGTCAAGTCAACCCCAAGACAGCGTGACACTGGGGGGGTGCCGTTGATGTGGAGCAAGACGCAGCAGAAGAAGAGGACTCAGCTGAGGAGGTTATGGAAGAGGATGGAGTAGGAGGAGTAGAGGAGGTGGCAGCAGGCCTGCCTGCAAGTAGTGGCGGTGTCACCAACTCCTCTGCAGTGGTCAGATGGACCCTTACCCCAACACTGTCTGCCAGACATGCCATTACTTCCTTTTGCACAATCGAGTACAGGTTGGGGATTGCCTTTTGTGCAAATTTCGTCCGGGTACCTTCCACTGCGGTGTCCCAATAGCTACAAATTTTTGGAACGCCTCAGACTCCACCAGCTTGTATGGTAAAAGCTGGTGGGCTAAGAGTTCAGACAAGCCAGCTGTCAGATGCCGGGCAAGGGGGTAACTTTGTGACATTGGCTTCTTACGCTCAAACATGTCCTTGACAGACACCTGACTGTGGGCAGATTAGCAGGAACTGCTCAAGGCGAGAGATGGAGTGGCGGATGGTTGAGAGGGGGCAAGGAGGACAGCAGTGGTTGACGTGGCTGAAGATGCTGGACCAGGAGGAGGATGGCAGCTTTGAGTTTGTGTGCTGCTTGTACTCATGTGTTGATCCCATAGGCGTTTGTGATGTGCGATCATGTGCCTTCGCAATGCAGTTGCACCTAGGTGGGTGTTGGACTTCCCACGACTCAGTTTCTTTTGGCACAGGTTGCAAATGGCATCGCTCTTGTCAGAGGCAGACACACAAAAAAAATGCCACACTGCTGAGCTTTGCAATGGCGGCATTCTGGTGGTGGCAACAGCATGCGTTGATTGGTGTGCTGTCTGGCTGACCCCGGGTGCCGATGCATGCTGTCTGACTGTGCCACTAGCTACTTGCGACGACCTCCCCATGCTTCCAACTCGTCTCCTCCTCCTCTCTGTCTCCCCATCTGAACTTTCCCCCTGTTCTTCTTCTCTTCTAGCGGGCAACCACGTGACATCCACGGATGCATCGTCATCATCAACCGCTTCACTTGTATCTGACAACTCAGCAAAGGAAGCAGCAGCGGGTACAACATCATCATCATCATCACACCGTACGTCCATGTGTGCAATGCTGCCTGACTGAGACATATCCCTGTTATCTACATCCTCTGGCAATAATGGTTGCGCATCACTCATTTCTTCCAACTGATGTGTAAATAACTCCTCTGACAGATCAAGTAAAGCGGCTGTGGTGCTAGTGTTGGTGTTGGCAGCAGGCGGGCGAGTGGTAACTTGAGAGGTGCCCGAAGCTAAGCTGGAGGAGGATGGTGCGTCAAGGTTCCGAGCGGAAGCTGTAGAAGATTGGGTGTCCTGTCTTAGCCAGTCAACTATGTCCTCAGAACTTTTCGAGTTCAGGGTACGTGGCCTCTGAACACTGGGCATTATTCTAGGGCCAAATGGAATCACAGCACCATGACCATGACGGCCCCTGCGGGGTGGCCTGCCTCTGCCTGTCATTTTTTTTTCGATTAGTGGTACTATGCGTGCAAGCTTCTGTGACAACAGATATGAGTGGCACTGTGCACTGGCAGAAGTTGGCAGAGTAGACGCTGTAGGCCTGACACACACGCTTGCAGACAACTAACTGCTATTCAATCAATTACAGTCAAAATTTTATTTTTTTTAAAATGTACACTACTTTTACACCAGATATGAGTTGCACTGGTGTGACACTGTGCCCTGGCAGGCCCTGAAGCGCACACGTGTGAAGGAAACTGACTGCTATTATTTCACAGTCAAATTTATAGTTTTTTTTTTCAATGTACACTACTGTTACACCAGATATGAGTGCACTGGTGTGACACTGTGCCCTGGCAGGCCCTGAAACGAACACGCGTGAAGGAAACTGACTGCTATTATTCCACAGTCAAAAAAGTGTTGTTTTTTTAAAATGTACTCTACTGTTACACCAGATACTAGTTGCACTGGTGTGACACTGTGCCCTGGCAGGCCTTGAAACGCACACATGTAAAGGAAACTGACTGCTATTATTTCAGTCAAATTTCTAGTTTTTTTTTAATACAAACTACTGTTACACCAGATATGAGTTGCACTGGTGTGACACTGTGCCCTGGCAGGCCCTGAAACGCACATGTGTGAGGGGAACTGACTGCTATTATTTCACAGTCAAAAAAGTGTTGTTTTTTAAAAATGTACACTACTGTTACACTAGATATGAGTTGCACTGGTGTGACACCGTGCCCTGGCAGGCCCTGAAACGCACACGTGTGAAGGAAACTGACTGCTATTATATCACAGTCAAAAAAGTGTTGTTTTTTTTAAATGTACACTACTGTTACACCAGATATGAGTTGCACTGGTGTGACACTGTGCCCTGGCAGGCCCTGAAACGCACACGTGTGAAGGAAACTGACTGCTATTATTCCACAGTCAAAAAAGTGTTGTTTTTTTTAAAATGTACTCTACTGTTACACCAGATATGAGTTGCACTGGTGTGACACTGTGCCCTGGCAGGCCCTGAAACGCACACGTGTGAAGGAAACTGACTGCTATTATTTCACAGTCAAATTTATAGTTTTTTTTTTCAATGTACACTACTGTTACACCAGATATGAGTGCACTGGTGTGACACTGTGCCCTGGCAGGCCCTGAAACGAACACGCGTGAAGGAAACTGACTGCTATTATTCCACAGTCAAAAAAGTGTTGTTTTTTTAAAATGTACTCTACTGTTACACCAGATACTAGTTGCACTGGTGTGACACTGTGCCCTGGCAGGCCTTGAAACGCACACATGTGAAGGAAACTGACTGCTATTATTTCAGTCAAATTTCTAGTTTTTTTTTAATACAAACTACTGTTACACCAGATATGAGTTGCACTGGTGTGACACTGTGCCCTGGCAGGCCCTGAAACGCACATGTGTGAGGGGAACTGACTGCTATTATTTCACAGTCAAAAAAGTGTTGTTTTTTAAAAATGTACACTACTGTTACACTAGATATGAGTTGCACTGGTGTGACACCGTGCCCTGGCAGGCCCTGAAACGCACACGTGTGAAGGAAACTGACTGCTATTATATCACAGTCAAAAAAGTGTTGTTTTTTTTAAATGTACACTACTGTTACACCAGATATGAGTTGCACTGGTGTGACACTGTGCCCTGGCAGGCCCTGAAACGCACACGTGTGAAGGAAACTGACTGCTATTATTCCACAGTCAAAAAAGTGTTGTTTTTTTTAAAATGTACTCTACTGTTACACCAGATATGAGTTGCACTGGTGTGACACTGTGCCCTGGCAGGCCCTGAAACGCACACGTGTGAAGGAAACTGACTGCTATTATTTCACAGTCAAATTTATAGTTTTTTTTTTCAATGTACACTACTGTTACACCAGATATGAGTGCACTGGTGTGACACTGTGCCCTGGCAGGCCCTGAAACGAACACGCGTGAAGGAAACTGACTGCTATTATTCCACAGTCAAAAAAGTGTTGTTTTTTTAAAATGTACTCTACTGTTACACCAGATACTAGTTGCACTGGTGTGACACTGTGCCCTGGCAGGCCTTGAAACGCACACATGTGAAGGAAACTGACTGCTATTATTTCAGTCAAATTTCTAGTTTTTTTTTAATACAAACTACTGTTACACCAGATATGAGTTGCACTGGTGTGACACTGTGCCCTGGCAGGCCCTGAAACGCACATGTGTGAGGGGAACTGACTGCTATTATTTCACAGTCAAAAAAGTGTTGTTTTTTAAAAATGTACACTACTGTTACACTAGATATGAGTTGCACTGGTGTGACACCGTGCCCTGGCAGGCCCTGAAACGCACACGTGTGAAGGAAACTGACTGCTATTATATCACAGTCAAAAAAGTGTTGTTTTTTTTAAATGTACACTACTGTTACACCAGATATGAGTTGCACTGGTGTGACACTGTGCCCTGGCAGGCCCTGAAACGCACACGTGTGAAGGAAACTGACTGCTATTATTCCACAGTCAAAAAAGTGTTGTTTTTTTTAAAATGTACTCTACTGTTACACCAGATATGAGTTGCACTGGTGTGACACTGTGCCCTGGCAGGCCCTGAAACGCACACGTGTGAAGGAAACTGACTGCTATTATTTCACAGTCAAATTTATAGTTTTTTTTTTCAATGTACACTACTGTTACACCAGATATGAGTGCACTGGTGTGACACTGTGCCCTGGCAGGCCCTGAAACGAACACGCGTGAAGGAAACTGACTGCTATTATTCCACAGTCAAAAAAGTGTTGTTTTTTTAAAATGTACTCTACTGTTACACCAGATACTAGTTGCACTGGTGTGACACTGTGCCCTGGCATGCCTTGAAACGCACACATGTGAAGGAAACTGACTGCTATTATTTCAGTCAAATTTCTAGTTTTTTTTTAATACAAACTACTGTTACACCAGATATGAGTTGCACTGGTGTGACACTGTGCCCTGGCAGGCCCTGAAACGCACATGTGTGAGGGGAACTGACTGCTATTATTTCACAGTCAAAAAAGTGTTGTTTTTTAAAAATGTACACTACTGTTACACTAGATATGAGTTGCACTGGTGTGACACCGTGCCCTGGCAGGCCCTGAAACGCACACGTGTGAAGGAAACTGACTGCTATTATATCACAGTCAAAAAAGTGTTGTTTTTTTTAAATGTACACTACTGTTACACCAGATATGAGTTGCACTGGTGTGACACTGTGCCCTGGCAGGCCCTGAAACGCACACGTGTGAAGGAAACTGACTGCTATTATTCCACAGTCAAAAAAGTGTTGTTTTTTTTAAAATGTACTCTACTGTTACACCAGATATGAGTTGCACTGGTGTGACACTGTGCCCTGGCAGGCCCTGAAACGCACACATGTGAAGGAAACTGACTGCCATTATTTCAGTCAAATTTCTAGTGTTTTTTTTAATACAAACTACTGTTACACCAGATATGAGTTGCACTGGTGTGACACTGTGCCCTGGCAGGCCCTGAAACGCACACGTGTGAAGGAAACTGACTGCTATTATTTCACAGTCAAAAAAGTTTTTTTTTTTTTTTTTTTTAAACGTACAATACTGTTACACCAGATATGAGTTGCACTGGTGTGACACTGTGCTCTGGCAGGCCCTGAAGCGCACACGTGTGAAGGAAACTGACTGCTATTATTTCACAGTCAAATTTCTAGTTGTTTTTTATGTACACTACTGTTACACCAGATATGAGTTGCACTGGTGTGACACTGTGCCCTGGCAGGCCCTGAAACGCACACGTGTGAAGGAAACTGACTGCTATTATTTCACAGTCAAATTTATAGTTTTTTTTTTCAATGTACACTACTGTTACACCAGATATGAGTGCACTGGTGTGACACTGTGCCCTGGCAGGCCCTGAAACGAACACGCGTGAAGGAAACTGACTGCTATTATTCCACAGTCAAAAAAGTGTTGTTTTTTTAAAATGTACTCTACTGTTACACCAGATACTAGTTGCACTGGTGTGACACTGTGCCCTGGCAGGCCTTGAAACGCACACATGTGAAGGAAACTGACTGCTATTATTTCAGTCAAATTTCTAGTTTTTTTTTAATACAAACTACTGTTACACCAGATATGAGTTGCACTGGTGTGACACTGTGCCCTGGCAGGCCCTGAAACGCACATGTGTGAGGGGAACTGACTGCTATTATTTCACAGTCAAAAAAGTGTTGTTTTTTAAAAATGTACACTACTGTTACACTAGATATGAGTTGCACTGGTGTGACACCGTGCCCTGGCAGGCCCTGAAACGCACACGTGTGAAGGAAACTGACTGCTATTATATCACAGTCAAAAAAGTGTTGTTTTTTTTAAATGTACACTACTGTTACACCAGATATGAGTTGCACTGGTGTGACACTGTGCCCTGGCAGGCCCTGAAACGCACACGTGTGAAGGAAACTGACTGCTATTATTCCACAGTCAAAAAAGTGTTGTTTTTTTTAAAATGTACTCTACTGTTACACCAGATATGAGTTGCACTGGTGTGACACTGTGCCCTGGCAGGCCCTGAAACGCACACGTGTGAAGGAAACTGACTGCTATTATTTCACAGTCAAATTTATAGTTTTTTTTTTCAATGTACACTACTGTTACACCAGATATGAGTGCACTGGTGTGACACTGTGCCCTGGCAGGCCCTGAAACGAACACGCGTGAAGGAAACTGACTGCTATTATTCCACAGTCAAAAAAGTGTTGTTTTTTTAAAATGTACTCTACTGTTACACCAGATACTAGTTGCACTGGTGTGACACTGTGCCCTGGCAGGCCTTGAAACGCACACATGTGAAGGAAACTGACTGCTATTATTTCAGTCAAATTTCTAGTTTTTTTTTAATACAAACTACTGTTACACCAGATATGAGTTGCACTGGTGTGACACTGTGCCCTGGCAGGTCCTGAAACGCACATGTGTGAGGGGAACTGACTGCTATTATTTCACAGTCAAAAAAGTGTTGTTTTTTAAAAATGTACACTACTGTTACACTAGATATGAGTTGCACTGGTGTGACACCGTGCCCTGGCAGGCCCTGAAACGCACACGTGTGAAGGAAACTGACTGCTATTATATCACAGTCAAAAAAGTGTTGTTTTTTTTAAATGTACACTACTGTTACACCAGATATGAGTTGCACTGGTGTGACACTGTGCCCTGGCAGGCCCTGAAACGCACACGTGTGAAGGAAACTGACTGCTATTATTCCACAGTCAAAAAAGTGTTGTTTTTTTTAAAATGTACTCTACTGTTACACCAGATATGAGTTGCACTGGTGTGACACTGTGCCCTGGCAGGCCCTGAAACGCACACATGTGAAGGAAACTGACTGCCATTATTTCAGTCAAATTTCTAGTGTTTTTTTTAATACAAACTACTGTTACACCAGATATGAGTTGCACTGGTGTGACACTGTGCCCTGGCAGGCCCTGAAACGCACACGTGTGAAGGAAACTGACTGCTATTATTTCACAGTCAAAAAAGTTTTTTTTTTTTTTTTTTTTAAACGTACAATACTGTTACACCAGATATGAGTTGCACTGGTGTGACACTGTGCTCTGGCAGGCCCTGAAGCGCACACGTGTGAAGGAAACTGACTGCTATTATTTCACAGTCAAATTTCTAGTTGTTTTTTATGTACACTACTGTTACACCAGATATGAGTTGCACTGGTGTGACACTGTGCCCTGGCAGGCCCTGAAACGCACACGTGTGAAGGAAACTGACTGCTATTATTTCACAGTCAAATTTCTAGTTTTTTTTTCAATGTACACTACTGTTACACCAGATATGAGTGCACTGGTGTGACACTGTGCCCTGGCAGGCCCTGAAACGAACACGCGTGAAGGAAACTGACTGCTATTATTTCACAGTCAAAAAAGTGTTGTTTTTTTTAAAATGTACACTACTGTTACACCAGATATGAGTTGCACTGGTGTGACACTGTGCCCTGGCAGGCCCTGAAACGCACACGTGTGAAGGAAATTGACTGCTATTATATTACAATCAAAAAAGTTGTTGTTTTTTTAAATGCAAGCTATTGTGACACCAGATATGAGTGGTGGCACTGGGCAAGTGGGCACAGTATACGCTGTGAGCCTGGCACACACGCTGGCAGGCACACATCTGCAATTAGATTACACAGGAAAAAAAAAAAAGCAGACTGATGTTCTAGCCCTAAAGGTATATCTGGGTGTCATTGGCTTACAGATGGTAGTGGAATCCAAATTAACTAATGAGTTTGCTAAGAGAAGAAGTATAGACAGAGAACAAAAGGGGACCAAGAACTAAACCTTGAGGGACTCCGACTGAGATAGGACGAGGAGAGGAGGTGTTGTTGGAAAAAGAGACACTGAAGGAGCGTTGGGAGAGATAGGGGGAGGACCATGAGAGGGCTGTGTCACAGAGACCAAGAGATGGATGAGTTAGGAGAAGGAGGCCATGGTGTCAGGGTACCTGTAGTCTCTACCCCTGAGACGGGTAGAGACTTAGACGTTTTTCCATCCAGACGGCATGATTCTCCCGTTCCTCGCGGTCCCCTCGCGCATGTAAACGCCGGCCGCGAGAGAACTATGCCTTTTTGTAATGTGACGCTCAATAGTCGACGTCATGATGCTATTCTAGCCCGACCTGTCAGTCAAATCCCGGACACGAATCAGGTCTCGGCGGAGGCGTGATTAGTCTCTAGAACCAGGGTATTTAAGGGAACTCTCAGCATTTGCTCATTGCCCTGTCGTGGTTCTAGCCAGCCTAGTCACACAGTGCTCTTGTATTCTCTTGTCTTTTGGTTCTGACCCGGCTTTGTTATTACTTACCTGTCTTCTCTGTTTTCCTTGACCCGGCTTGTCTCTCGCTTACCTGTCTTCTCGTTCCCTCGACCTCGGCTTGTCCCTGACCATTCTATACGTAGTATTACGTTAAGTCCGGCCATTCTAAGGTCCGGTATACGTATCTGCTACTCTTTGTACTCTGCGTGTTTGATCCCTGTCCCGATCCTGACATTACGACAGGGCCAATGGATCCTGCAGGTACAAACTGTCAGCTTGGTTCTCCTGATCCTAGGTTTGACGCCATGGATCATAGAATGGATCAGATGGCACTGGCACTACAGGCGTTACTATCACGTCCTAATAATCCACCTGAGGAGATGCGTAATACTTCTATTCCTCCTGTGAGTTCAGGGCTAGAGGTAGCCACTGTAGGTGCTTCTTCCCGAGTTACCCCACCTGTATGTTATGCTGGTTCTCCTGAAAGGTGTCGTGGCTTTTTGAACCAGATCAGTATCCATTTCGAGCTACAACCCCGTTCCTACCCTACTGATAGGGCAAAGGTGGGATTTATTATCACCTTACTCATTGAGAAGGCTCTGAGATGGGCTAATCCCTTGTGGGAGAATGATAATCCATTAGTCTATAACTATAATGCCTTTGTAGCTGCTTTTAGAAGAACTTTTGACCCCCCTGGCAGAAAGGTCAATGCAGCTAGATTACTGTTGCGCCTTAGACAAGAGAACCGAACACTTGTGGATTACGCACTAGAGTTCAGGTCTTTGGCGGCAGAGGTTAAGTGGAATGAACAGGCTTATATAGACGTATTTTTAAACGGATTATCCGATGTAATACTTGACGAGGTAGCGACGAGAGAGCTTCCCGAGAATTTGGAGGACTTAATTTCCTTTATCTCTCGCATTGACGAACGTCTAAGAGAGAGGCAGAACACTCGAGATAGAACCGGTAGACCTTCCTTTAGACTAGCTCCTTCATTTCAAAGTCCTGAAACCAAAACTCCACAGTTTCCAGAACCTATGCAGATAGGCCTTACTCGCCTCTCAGAAGAGGAGAGACAGTACAGGAGAAGGGAGGGACTGTGTATGTATTGTGGAGTCAGAGGTCACTTACGTTTGAATTGTCCCAATCGCCCGGGAAACGCTCGCACCTAAGTTTCTCTAGAGGACAGGCCTTGGGTGTTTCTATTTTGTCCTCTACTCATAACTACAAAGAACACAGGCTTCTATTACCCGTCTCTTTAACTTGGGAGAGGGGAACTTTAGAGACTGTGGCATTGATAGACTCCGGAGCTGCTGAGAGCTTTATCGACCAAGTTTTTCTCACCAAACACGCCATCCCATCCCAGTTAAGGAAGACACCTTTGGCTGTTGAGGCCATAGATGGTAGACCTTTAGTTGAGCCTGTGATTTTCCGGGAGACCACACCTCTTAACTTAACTACTGGTATTCTACACAAGGAGGAGATATCTCTACTACTCATTTCATCTCCTTCTGTTCCCATAGTCCTGGGATACTCCTGGCTGAAGAGACATAACCCCATTATAGATTGGAAATCAGGGGAAATAGTCTCGTGGGGTCAGGGTTGTCAAGAGAGATGTTTAAAGAGAGTGTCACCCCTTTGTATTGTTAACACACTTAATAACTCTACCGACTCTACTAAAGTACAGATACCGTCCTTGTATCTAGATTTAAAGGCGGTATTTGACAAAGGAAAGGCTGATACCTTACCACCACACAGGCCTTTTGATTGCAAAATTTATTTACTTCCTGGTACTATGCCTCCCAGGGGCCATGTATACCCTTTGTCTACGAATGAGAACTTAGTCTTAGAGGAGTATATTCGTGAGAACCTAGACAAAGGGTTCATTAGGAGATCCTCCTCCCCTGCTGGGGCTGGATTTTTTTTTTGTTAAAAAGAAGGATGGTTCTTTAAGACCTTGCATTGACTACCGAGGTTTGAACAAGATAACCATTAGAAATGCCTATCCGATCCCCTTGATCACCGAGCTTTTTGATCGATTAAAGGGTTCCAAGATTTTCACTAAGTTAGACCTTAGAGGTGCTTATAACTTGGTGAGAATTCAGCAGGGACACGAGTGGAAGACTGCGTTCAATACTCGTTATGGGCACTATGAGTATACTGTAATGCCTTTTGGTCTCTGTAATGCCCCGGCGGTATTTCAGGATCTTATTAATGAAGTTCTTAGGGAGTTTCAGCATGACTGTGTTTTTGTATACCTCGATGATATACTTATACATTCCAGGGATATTGAGACTCACCACGGACAGGTCAGAAGGGTTTTGCACAAACTTCTTCAACATGGCTTGTACTGCAAATTAGAGAAATGTAGCTTTGACCAATCCCAGACTACCTTTCTTGGTTACGTGATTTCTGGAGAGGGGTTTGAAATGGATCCGGAGAAACTCCAATCCATTTTAGATTGGCCTTTACCTAAGGGTCTCAAGGCCATTCAGAGATTTATTGGTTTCTCTAATTATTACAGACGTTTCATTAAGGGTTACTCCTCTATTATTGCTCCTATCACCAATATGACCAGACAAGGGGCAGACACTAAGAATTGGTCTACTGAAGCACTTCTGGCTTTTAAGACTCTCAAGGAGCTGTTTGCTTCCGCACCAATTTTAGTTCACCCTGATACTACTCTACCTTTCCTACTCGAAGTTGACGCTTCTGAGACGGGTATAGGTGCCATCCTGTCCCAAAGGTTGGGTGTGGATAAACCATTACATCCATGTGGGTATTTTTCCAAAAAATTATCGGGTACTGAGAGCAGATATGACATTGGTGACAGGGAACTCCTAGCGGTTATCATGGCTTTAAAGGAGTGGAGACATCTATTGGAGGGGACTTTGCATCCTGTTACCATTTTGACGGATCATAAAAACTTATCCTATATTGGGGAGGCTAAACGATTATCATCAAGACAGGCCCGTTGGTCTATATTCCTCACTCACTTCAATTACATACTCACATATAGGCCTGGTTCTAAGAATTCTAAAGCTGATGCCTTGTCTCGCCAACATGAACCTTCTGCCATATCTGAGCCGGTTTTATCCTCTATAGTACCTAAGTGTAATATCATCGCTAACACAACTCTCAAAATCCATTCTCTGCTTCTGGATCAGATCAGGAGCTTGCAGCATCTGGCACCTCGACTGACTCCTGCATCTAGACACTTCGTTCCTCCTGAACTCCAACTGGAGCTCTTACAGTGTCTTCACGAGAGTAAGGTGGCTGGTCATCCGGGCGTTCGCAAAACATATTCCTTGATCTCTAAGGATTTCTGGTGGCCTTCTTTACGGAGGGATATTAAGGATTTTATCGGAGCCTGTGAGGTCTGTACTAAGACTAAACTACCTCATTCGCTTCCTTGTGGTCTCTTACATCCCCTGGAAGTTCCAGAAAAACCTTGGTCCTGTTTGGCGATGGATTTTATTGTGGATTTGCCTGTTTCGAAAAAGCACACTGTTATTCTCACAGTGGTGGATAGGTTTACCAAGATGGCTCATTTCGTGCCTTTACCTAAACTTCCGACTTCACCTGAATTAGCGGAGATTTTTGCTAAAGAGATCTTTCGCTTACATGGGATACCTTCCGAGATTACTTCTGATAGAGGTTCCCAGTTTGTTTCACGTTTCTGGAGATCATTCTGTTCTCAACTAGGCATTAAATAGAATTTTTCTTCTGCTTATCACCCTCAGTCTAACGGAGCCGCTGAACGTACCAATCAAAAGATTGAACAATATCTGCGTTGTTTTGTTTCTGAACACCAGGACGATTGGGTCGGTCTGATTCCTTGGGCAGAGTTCGCACACAATAATCTTGTTTGCGATTCAACTCGCTCTAGCCCCTTTTTCATGAATTATGGTTTTCATCCTTCCATTCTTCCGTCGGTTCCTTCTTCCCAGGGGGTACCGTCGGTTGATACTCATGTTGCCAATCTGAAGAAGTTGTGGGATCAGACTCGACAAATTCTCCTACATAATTCTATACTGTATAAAAAACGCGCTGACAAACGCAGAAGGCCGGCTCCTAGTTTTGTCCCTGGTGATAGGGTATGGTTGAGTACTAGAAACATTCGTTTGAAAGTACCGTCTATGAAATTCGCTCCTCGCTACATTGGACCCTATAGGATCCTGAATCGAATTAATCCTGTTGCGCATCGCCTAGCGCTCCCCTCTGCCTTACGTATTCCTAATTCCTTTCATGTTTCCTTGCTAAAACCCCTGATCTGTAACAGATTCTCCTCCAGGGTCTCCTCTCCTCACTCTGTTCAGGTTGAGGGTCAGGAGGAGTACGAAATCAACTCCATCATCGATTCTCGAATCTCCCGGGGGAAAATCCAATACCTGGTTGACTGGAAGGGATATGGTCCAGAAGAGAGGACCTGGGTACCACAGGAGGATGTCCATGCTCCTCGTCTTCGCAGGGCTTTTCATTCCCGCTTTCCATCTCGTCCCAGTTCCTTCCGCCCGGTGGGCGTTTCTGAGAGGGGGGTACTGTCAGGGTACCTGTAGTCTCTACCCCTGAGACGGGTAGAGACTTAGACGTTTTTCCATCCAGACGGCATGATTCTCCCGTTCCTCGCGGTCCCCTCGCGCATGTAAACGCCGGCCGCGAGAGAACTATGCCTTTTTGTAACGTGACGCTCAATAGTCGACGTCATGACGCTATTCTAGCCCGACCTGTCAGTCAAATCCCGGACACGAATCAGGTCTCGGCGGAGGCGTGATTAGTCTCTAGAACCAGGGTATTTAAGGGAACTCTCAGCATTTGCTCATTGCCCTGTCGTGGTTCTAGCCAGCCTAGTCACACAGTGCTCTTGTATTCTCTTGTCTTTTGGTTCTGACCCGCCTTTGTTATTACTTACCTGTCTTCTCTGTTATCCTTGACCCGGCTTGTCTCTCGCTTACCTGTCTTCTCGTTCCCTCGACCTCGGCTTGTCCCTGACCATTCTATACGTAGTATTACGTTAAGTCCGGCCATTCTAAGGTCCGGTATACGTATCTGCTACTCTTTGTACTCTGCGTGTTGGATCCCTGTCCCGATCCTGACACATGGTCAACAGTGTCAAAGGCACCGCTATTAAGCATGTCGGGTCGGTCAGGTAGGAGCAACACCCCTTCTGGGGTGAAATTCGCTTGTTGATTAATGCTTAAAGTGAGATATTGAGGGAGCTCACACGAAGTGAGTCTTTCCTCCATGACAGCTAGGCCCCGTCCCTTGGAAGCTGCATTCTTAGTGAGAGGAGGGACAGTGTAGCTGCTGCTGATTTAATAGGGAAATCGATAGCTAGGCTAGTGTATTCAGTGTCCACTACAGTCCTGAAGGACTCGTCTGATCTCTGCTGTAAGGACAGCACCCCAACTACAGAACAATCCCTATATGTAATGAAAAATAGAGATATTTGATCACTTTATGTGGTCATTTAGTACAAAGTCCACCACTGCATTAGAGTGTCATATTAGCACATATTTTAAACTATGTTCCTTATTTTGGAATCACCTGGTGTCGGATTTAGGTAAGTAAAACTTACTTATAAAATACTCCTTGTGCATTATTTTAGGGGTAGCATATAGAATGATACCAAAAGAGCATTTTTCTATGTCTTACCAAAACGATTGGAAAAAACTTTTTTAAGGTAACACTATGCATATTAATAATTTTATGTACAACTGAATGCATAATTAGGCTCCCTGGATTTAGCACACCACCCCATCAAACACAGGTTCCCCATTTCAAGTGCCTTTTGAACTTCAACAATGTAGCAAGGTCTTAACCTGTTAAATAGTAAATGGATACTTTGTATATGTTACAGAGAGGCACAAACAATCTCTGGAAGGCATTAACATGGAATGCATATAAAAAAAAAATTAAAAAAAAAGTATGTGTCACTTTATTATTATACTAAGTAGAATGAGTTTTTTTTTTTTCATTATGGCTTCTATAAGGAAAAAAATATTTGTTGCTTAGTGTCTGTAATTTATATGTATATGATTGTAAAGAAAAATAAAAGCATTGATTTGTGGCTTCGACCCTGAAATATTTTTCAGTGTGGTTAACAGAGAAAACTCTTTAATAGAATTTAAAAATGTATAGTGTGGGCATACAAAGATGGAAAAAATAGAGTGAGTGTTTAAAAAGGTCAGTACTGTTTGCCTTAAATTGGGGTTATGAGGACAATTCCAAAATACTAATGTTTTTCTGTATTCAGTCTAGCAAGATAAAGAAACTAAGCTTTGCTATAGTGAAATGAAATGAGGTCAGCTGAAGCTCTATACACTCTCCGTGCAACTTACATTGTTCAAAAACACAAAGCAAATTTTGCTCTGTAATAAACAAAGAACACTTTTTTTGTGCTGGGTATATCCTTTGTTGTGTTGCATCCCGCATGATACCCCACAAATACAGATTTGAGGATATTACTACTGAGAGTAAATACAAAGTCAAACTATTTAATTTCACTGCTAGATGACAAAAGAGAACTATGATTATGTTTTTTTGTTTCCTTCCGTGTGTGATTCAGTATAGGGACATAAAGCTCTGTCTTGTGTGCTAGTGTCTTTCTTTCTACAACATGTAATATGTTATTTCTTTATCTAGGTAGTCCAAGAGGAGATTCCCATTCCATCCAGTTTTGTGAAGCTCAGTTATCTGAGCAGTCGAACATTTGGGTACAAGAGTCTTGTAAATATTATTCTGACTCATGCCACGATCCCAATTGGATTGAGTAAAGTACATCTGGTTGTCACTGTAGAGGGACGACTTACACAAAAATGGTTTCCTGCCGCCTCCAATCTATTTTACACATTTGCCTGGAATAAAACAGATATTTATGGTCAAAAGGTTTTGGGACTGACGGAAGCACTAGGTAAGTTTACGTATTTATCACATATGCACATTATTCAGAATTAGGATCACTTAAACAGATGATATTGTTAAAAATATGTGTTCTCTTTAAATTTACTTTGCATAGGAAACTAAAATAATTATTAGTTTTGTAATATTTAATATGTCCTAAGCTCTCTTCATTGCTCCGACTTCTCTTTCTGAAGCTGATAGGATCTATAAGGGTTTAACTTTATCAGAAAGCATAATTAGATCAAAGAGAGTTTAGGGAGTTTAATAGGATAGCATGAGATATGTATGATGACAAGAGTACCAAGGCCTGAACCACAGAAGTATCAGTAAAACTATACAAGGCAGGTACACATCTGAAATCTGAAAAAAAATAAAAAAAAATAAAAAAAAATTATAAATAGGAACAACTCAATGTTGTTAAGATATTTTAGATGGTCTTTTGTTTAAACCTAGCTTTCTATTACCCAGCTGTATTTTTCATTTCTATTCTTTTAGCTATTTTACACTTGACATGAGACCTGTCAGACATCTATTTAAAACAGACATGTTACTTAAGATCTGCACTTAGCAAAAGACATTATTCTTTCCCTTTACCATATGTAATGTTGGTATCTGGCATGTTTATTACCTCCGCATACTGCTTATTCCTTTAATCACTTATGTTTTTATAAGTTTTTTAATGAACAGCAATTGAAGGTTGAATATATTAAAAAAGACCCTAACTGTTTCTTCTTAATATATTCATGTAGGCTTCTGTTTAAGAATAAATTTAACTTTAATTATATTGCATGTCAACAAGCTTCAGAATTGTGATGAGTACTTGATAAGCAGTATGTTTTTATTAGGAATGTTATGTCTATAGCATTATGAAACTCATTAACTTGCTCAGCTATCTATAAACTTGATTGCAGTGAATGTTTTCAGTACTGGTCTGGAATAAGTCAGTCACACTTCAAAGAAAAAACATTTTAAAGGAAATTAACCTACTTTTGTCTCATTAGAGAGCTTGCTTTTAAGTTGAAGCAGCTATGGTACACTCCTCACATTTTTGTAAATATTTTATTAGATCTTTTCATGTGACAACACTGAAGAAATGACACTCCGCTACAATGTAAAGTAGTAAGTGCACAGCCTGTATAACTGTGTAAATTTGCTGTCCCCTCAAAATAACTCAACACTCAGCCATTAATGTCTATACCGTTGGCAACAAAAGTGAGTATACCAAGTGGAAATGTCCAAATTGGGCCCAATTAGCCATTTTCCCTCCCCGGTGTCGTGTGACTCGTTAGTGTTACAAGGTTTCATTTCTTCAGTGTTGTCACATGAAAATATATAATAAAATGTTCACAAAAATGTAAGTGATGTACTCACTTTAGTGAGATACTTCAAGTGCAAGACTCAACTTGATGTTTGCCTTGATGTTGGTAGGTGAGCTTCAACTCTAATGGACATTATGTTTAAAAGTGCTTGTTTGGGTTTGAGAAAGAGCACAGTTAACTCCTTTTGCGTTGTTTAATCAAGAATTTCTACAACTCCACAGATATCCATTAGGATGCATTGAGTGAAGTGGATGTGCTTACTTAACACGTCTGACTGTACAAAAGCATCCAAATCATAGACTTGAATAACTTAAAGGAACATCACAGCATTAGGAATACAAATGTGAATTTTTTATGTTACAGTTCTCAGGTGGCAATTCGGGTTACCGGCCCCCACCTGCATGGAGAAAAAAAATAAGTAATTTCCCTTACCTTTTTATCCCTTTCAGCATGACTGGTCCAACTTCCTTGGCTGAGATCTTCGAGATTCATAATCTCAGCCAATCCAATGCTTTTCCATCTGATAGAAATAGCAGAGTTTTCATTGCAGGGATTAAATGCTTCTTGTGGCTGTCACTCAGGTAGCCATTAGAGGCATTTAAACCCTGCAATGAAAATATTGCCGTTCAGCAGAAAGGAGGACATGGAGTTGAGATGAAGTTGTTTGGGTGTCTATAGTGTCCCTTTAACAATAATTTTGTGTCCCACAAGGACTTGAAAAATGATGAAGTCTTGCTTTAAAGGGACACCATAGGTACCCAGACCACTTCAGCTTATTGAAGTGGTTTGGGTGTATATTCTTAGGTCCCATAACCCAGCAAAGGTAATTATTGCAGTTATTAATTAACTGTAATAATTACCTTTATGGGTTAACTCCACCTCTAGTGGCTATCTACCAGACATTGGCCATTGACGCGCATGAGCATTAGCTTGAGCTTTAATGACATCGGCGGAGGAGGAGCAGAGGCAAAGCCTAGCCAGCACCAAGGGGCACTGGTGCTGGACTCAGATAAGTGACAGAAGGAGTGTTTAACCCTTTCTGCATCTCGGGGAGGGATGGGACAGTATAGGAAACTATAGTGCCAGGAAAATAACTGTTTTTCTGGCACTATAGTTTCCCTTTAAATGCCTTATGGAGGACTTGCTTCATCCTATCAGTAGAGAGATCTCTTTAATGAAATTAGCAAATGCAGTACATGGAATCATAATATATGTGTATCTCTACTGAGAGTAGCAGAATATAAAAGAATAAATCAGGCCAGGTGTCAGCAATAATCTCTCCAAAAGCTTGATGGTACAGGGAACACTACCTAGCTCTGTATCTGTCAGAGTGCATTAACCATTTATGCAAGAATCACCTTAATTTAAAAAAGGATGTCTAGGTTCTATGAGAAAATAGATATGTTATTGTTTATAAAGGCTAGCATATTCTGCATATCAGGGCAGAATGAGTAAAATGTTGTCTTTTTAGCTCCTTTGGGGGACTCAAGAGGTACACCATGCAGTTTTAGACTATAAAACACACAAGAAGATAGGAAATTGTGAACGCAATTTTAAATGTGAGCACGATTACAAATAAAAACATTTGTCACCTCAGACTAAATAATGTTCCCACAAGAGCCAGACACTAGGTAAGCCTGTGCTTTTGGCTTACTATAAATACAAATATAACTTGTTTAACTGGGGCACAAGACCTGAACAGCAAACTGTTTACTTGACAAAACGCTGAAAAGGCTGGTACACTTTTGAGAGCAATGAAGGCGCCTGTCCTTTTCTGATAAATGCATAATCGCTCTTCTTATACACCACAAAATGAATTGATGGGATATGAAATCTGAAAATGAATGCTACTTGTGTTATTAATAGAGAATTTGGAAAGAAGCCATGAGAATAATCAATACTTGCTTAGTTTAAAAAAAGAAAAAAAAAATTACTTGTGGTGCCTTTACTTAGAGAGAACAGTTTGATTCCATACTGAGGCTTTGCTTCTGTCACCTCCTGAGCTTTGCCGCAGTACGATTTCAGGTTGATTTTAATGTTAATAGTTTATAAAGATTTTATTTGCGAAGCTATGTTTAAAAAAGCTTTCGTGAACAAAGGCAGAGGGGGAGAAAACAATTTAAAAGGAAGGGAATATATTTTATCCCGTTCCTATGGCTCCACAAATTTATCTCAATTAGTTATTCACTAAAAGCTGAATCTTGGTAAAACAAATCGAAATAGAAGAACTGAGGCCAAAATATCCAAGTTGTGACTACTGCACAGCTAGATCATTTTTCCATATCTGCTATTTTTTGCCCTAATTTTTCTAATTGGATTTAATTTGCGAGCAAGCCAGATTTTAGCTAAAACCTTTTAGTTTAGTGAAAAACTTCAGTAAATCAAATACACGCTACAGAATCAGACGTGGCTAAAAGGCAATATAATATTAAACAATATAGAGGATATATAGCATTATATATAGCATCATTTCATGTAAAGCATGTCTGCAAAATATATAACATCTACATAAATTATCAGGATGTTTCAAAATATATACCATGTAAATATATTATGAACCTTTATGATTATCTTTAATGATATAATGTATTAAAGGACTATTATATATTCAACCCTTTAAGAACCAAATACATTTTTCACCAATATCACAACATCTAGACCCTGGGAAGTACTTGTAAACTAGCAATAAGCTAAATGCACCTTTTCTTGCTTTACACTTCAATGTTGTTATTATTATTATTACTGATGTGTTGATGAGGTAGAGCATTACCAGTTGCCAAGTAGCTACATTTAGAGAAATAACGCCAAGATGCACATTACTTGAACATCCCGTTAAAGAGGCACTAAAAGTTCCACTACAGCTAATTGTAGTGATTATTGTGCAAAGATCCTGTGGGTACATGTGTGAGTGATACCTACAGCCTTGACAGTCACCTACAGCAGTGCCCCTCAACCCGCTCCTCAAGGCAGACCTAACAGTCCAGGATTTAGGGGGGGGGGGAAGGCCATGTCAACAATAGCTTTTAGCTGTAGTATATATTAAGAGATTATGAATATATATAGGGCCCTGATGGGGGACACTGAAGGTGTGAATTTAACTTTGCTACTCACCTAGCTTGACTCTTTGACAGTGTGCAGTATTGACACAAAAAATAGGAATTGTCTTTTATGGCCTGTGAAATTGTAATACCGTTTTATAAACCACAAATGGTATAGCTATAGTTTCCAATGGGATAATTTT
The DNA here is from genome assembly GCF_036172605.1 of Pelobates fuscus. NCBI lineage: Eukaryota > Metazoa > Chordata > Amphibia > Anura > Pelobatidae > Pelobates > Pelobates fuscus. The sequence continues at coordinate 80,318,718 of NC_086325.1, read as the reverse complement.
GATTTGGTAAAAATGTAACTATTTGGCATCACAACAAAGTTAGACTTACTAGCAAACTTATTTTTTATTGAAAATGCTATTGAAAAGTCTGTGATTGGTGTGAGGTTAATTCAGAAGGTTTCTCACTGAAAAGCCCCCAATTGGGCCTTCTCTGACCGTGATAAGGAAGGCTGAGCGGGGGAAAAAGGAGGGGTGCAATTACTGTTGCTGCACATTCTAGAATTCATTCACCCAAATAAAACATGTATAAATAAATGCATGTTTTGAGTAGATATATCTAATAAATGTAAATAAAAAAAATCCAATTGGAGTGTACCTTTAAGAGATTTCGAAGAATTGAAAACCATTATGAAAATCATGTTCCTTGAATTGTGTATAACATTTCTCTATATGTATCAACCAAAGTTTGAACAACATTTTCTTCAAAACTGTCATTTGTAAGTACAATAACATGTATGGCAACAACCATATAATTACTGAAATGCTCACATATTGCTACTGTGCTCTGAAGCATCAATTACTGCCAAGTGTGAGCCTTTGATTGTAAGAAATGCATTGTTCCTCCTTTCTTTTGTCTGTTCAGAATCTCCATACATTGAAATATGTTTTCTTGTATGCTTTATTCAAACACTTATAGAGGTAGTAAAATGATGTTTCTTTTTTGTTTGAAGATAGCATGTCAGATGGCTTGAAAAGTAAAATATTGGAACTTCTTCATAAAGATACAAAACCACTATGATTTATGCATACAATACACATCTGTCTACAGCAGGTGTCAGACCTAGGCTGTGAATGATCTATTTGCTTCTGCATCAAATAAAACTGTATGAAATAAACAAATGCACTGGCTACAGAATATGCATTTAAATATCTCATTTTTATTTTTATATGGCAGTATCAGTTGGATATGAATATGAATCATGCCCAGACCTTGTACTATGGGAGAAAAGGACAGTCACGTTGCAAGGTTTTGAGATGGATGCTTCAAATCTTGGTGGGTGGTCCTTCAACAAACATCACATTTTAAACCCTCAAAATGGTAAGATACTATCTTGGATGTCTATAAGATTAATGTATTGAGTTTTAAGTTCACAGAACTAAAAAGGTAAGGGTTTTAGCAGGACACTGGGCAGGAAAAAAGATAGAGAGAGAGAGAGAGCGATAAAGCGATAATAGATAGATAGATAGATAGATAGATAGATGATAAATAGATAGAGTAACTCCCACTAATCAAGAAACATATGTTCCAGTTCTGCTCTGAACAAAAATACTTTCTAGTGACTGAGTGACAATTTTTTTTTCACAAAATACAATGTTATTTTCTTTTAATATCAAAACCACTATATTAGGATGGGAAGTGTTCGATTTTTAGAGTTTCCCTGTACGTGACTGGCTTTAATGAATGTAATAGTTAAGATATTGTGCAGGAAACTATTTAACCAACAATCAAGTAATAGGAGGTTCCAGTGCCTGGACAGAATACTTATGATTTGATCATATTTTACATTATATTGTGTCATAAAATCCAGCCCCACCCCCTGAGCAATCTTAATACTTCCACGGATCTTAAATGACCTTTTCGTTCTTTCGAAACCAGTTGTAATCATCCTCCAGACAATTCATGAATAATGAATAGAGATTATATGATACTAAGAAATGCAGGAAGATGAGACTCAATACTAAACTAAAATTATCTATTGTCTGGAGCCAAGCCATGTAGTAGTGTGTTTATTTCCTGTGTGCTTTTTGTTTGTTAGATGCATGTAGTGATTGCTGAATGGTGGTTCAATATATATCTTTAACAGTGGTGTGAACATGAATACCTGTACCTTGTATTTGGTGTCTCCCTTAGTATTCAAGTTTGTCCATTGCCATTTTGACCTTTTTGGTTAACTGTGAGATTACTGTAGACACATGCATCTTGGGTTATTGGTGCATGTAAAAGCCAGCAAATGTAAGAAAAAGATTTATGCTTGTATTTTCTTTAAAAGATCTACAGAATTTACTAGCCTGACTGTATGGGAAGGTATTGTAAATGTACAGCTCCAACCTCCAATTTCTTTGCATAAAACTTTGAAAGTAGCAGCATTACATACACCAGACCAGTCCTGTGTGCATCAAAGGGATTCCAACAATCCACTATTGCTACTTTACCCAAATCAATATATCACATGACTTATCAATTAGTCAGTGTGGAGGTCTAGCTGGTATGTAGTTTGGAGGTCTAGCTAGTAGGTAGTGACAAGTATGCAGATACTAATCCACATACAGTTAGGTCTGGAAATATTTGGACACTGACATTTTCATAATTGTGGTTCTGTACGCCATTACAGGGAATTTGAAATGAAACAACTGAGAAGAAATTGAAGTGCAGACTTTCAGCTTTAATTAACCCCTTCAGGACGGAGTCAATAGTACACGTTCTGATCAAAACAAAACGTAAACAAAAACTGGAATTTGCGCTATATGTCTGTTCAATCGTAATTCACCTCTTTCATTTTAAATGCACCCACACTTATTATATATCATTTTTTTCAGGAGAAACAGGGCTTTCATTTCATATACAATATTTATATATGAAACAATTTATTATAAATAAAATTAAAAAAAAACTGTGAGAATTTTTTTTTTTTTTTTAATTTGTAGTTCCGCCTCACATTTTAGCTGTAAATGTCATAATACTGTTAGGTTTTACTGCAACAAAATGCACATATTTGTAATCAGCGATGTCTCACGAGTACAACAGTACCCCACATTAACAGGTTTTATGGTGTTTTGGAAAGTTACAGGGTCAAATATAGAACGTTCCATTTTCAAATTGAAATTTGCCAGATTAGTAATGTTACATTTGAGACGGTGTGGTAGCCCAGGAATGAGAATTACCCCCATAATGGCATACCATTTGAAAAAGTAGACAACCCAAGGTATTGAACGTGGGGTATGTTTAGTCTTTTTTAGTAGCCACTTAGTCACAAACACTGGCCAAAGTTAGCGTTCATATTTGTTTTTGTGTGAAAAAAGCAAAAAACTAATATTTGGCCAGTGTTTGTGACTAAGTGGCTACTAAAAATGACTGGACATACCCCATTTGCAATACCTTGGGTTGTCTACTTTTGCAAATGGTATGCCATCATGGGGGTAATTCTTATTCCTGGGCTACCATACGGTCTCAAAGGCAACATAACTAATCTGGCAAATTTCAATGTCAAAAAAATGAAATGCAAGCCTTATATGTGACTCTCTAACTTTCCAAAACACCATAAAACCTGTACATGGGGGGTACTGTTATTCTCGGGAGATTTCACTAAACACAAATATTAGTGTTTTAAAACAGTAAAACATATTACAACAATAATATAGTCCATAAAAGTGCCGTTTGTTTGTAAAAAATGCAAAAAACGTCACTTTTACTTAAAATATCATCGTTGTAATACAATTTACCAGTTTTAAACACTAATATTTGAGTTCAGCAAAGTCTCCCGAGTAAAACAGTACCCCCCATGTACAGGTTTTATGATGTCTTGGAGAGTTACAGGGTCAAATATAGTGCTTGCGAATATAATTCTCTGCACTTTCTCCCTGTGTTGTCAGGCATGCCAATCAAATTTTAATTAATCAAATGACATAATTATGTTAAAAAATTACTTAAATATACACGTAGAATTTGTAGATTATGTTAACGTAGTGTACGTATAATCTTAATTTTAATAATGACAGGAGGCGAGTATTTTGCATAACTTTCTTTACTTATGCCTCCAGCAGCACAAGTCAATCAATCAAAAACTTTTAACCAATCCTAGGCCAACATAGCCTGTATATAAGTCTTTGGTGGGCGTGTCTATTCCTCTTTCTTTGATGTGTGAAATCCTGTAACGTCAGGTTGTGGAGTGTCCTTTAAACTGGAACTCTGTAACTTTAAACGAATGTAGCTTGGAGTGAAGCTTGAGAGGAGTTGTCGCCCGGTATGCGAATCATCTTATGCTGGAAAAAACAGAAATAGGTGAAAGGTGTGGAAATGGACTATTGTCCGCATGCAATACCTATATATCCAATTTAGTTAATTAATATATCTAAAGTCTGATAATTACATTAACAAGTCTATTGAGTTGTTAGCTACAGTTATATCTATGCTGAAACTGTGTATGTGAGATTTCATACAGTATGAAGATATCGGTCTGAAGGTCGTCATAACTGTCTGTTAAATGCTGAATGGCGAGTATTGGGTGGGAATAAAACCAATGTCTACGGGGGGGAAAATACTCGCCTCCTGTCATTATTAAAATTAAGATTATACGTACACTACGTTAACATAATCTACAAATTTTATTACATGACAGGAGGCTTCCTATTTTGCATTTTTAACGCTGTGGTAACAACGAAAAAGATGCGTGAGATGTCTGTCGAAAGTAGAAAACTCTGAAGGTGTTTTCTCTAGTCCAGTCTGCCGAGCGCAAGATGTCCGTAAGAGATGCTCCCGCCGAATATGCACGCGAAGCCGCCGCCCCGCGTACCGAGTGGGCCCCGAAATTCGGTTCTACACCTGCCAGGGATAAGAGCCATCGGACCCATCTAGCCAACGTAGTGGTAGTTACGGGTTTGTACGGTTTAGTGTAAGATACCAGTAGTTGACCCGATCGGTGAAAACGGAGCGTTTCGGTAACCTCTACGTACCGCAGTAGGGTGTTCACGACGCATAGCCGCGGAACCGTCGGAAAAAAAGGGTAAGATACGGATGTGGAGTCCGTCTTAGTCCTGCGAGACACCGTGAAGGTAACCCCTTCTGGTGTTACAGTGAAACCGTTTACGTCAAAAGCCCTAACGTCCGCGACTCTGCGAAAAGAAACTAAACATAGAAGGAGAGTCAATTTGGCTGATAGTTGTCTCAGAGACAGGGCCTCGTTGTCCGGCCAGTTCCTCAGGAATTGGATAACTACATCTACATCCCAGAGAGTGTTATATTTCGGGGCCGGAGGTCTGGCTAGTCTGATGCCCCTAAGCAGACGGCATATTAGGGTGTTTTGACCCACTGGTGTACCATCTATTGGGGTGTGGGCCGCCGAAATGGCGGATCTGGTGATATTAATTGAGCGGTATGCTCGTCCTTCTGAGAAAAGGTTTGACAGGAAATTTAGAATGTAGGGAATAGGTGCTGTAAAGGGATCGAGGTCCCTTTCCATGCACCAGCGATTCCATGTGTTCCATGCGGATAGGTAGCTGCGTCTAGTGCCAGGTGCCCAGGAGTCCCATAATAGGTTTCTAGTCGTTTGCGATAGGCCTGAGACATTCCAGGATCCCCGGAAAGATTCCAGACCACCAGTTCCAATCGGTCTTGTGTAATCAACGGATGAGGTTCCCCGTCCGGGTTCACTAGGAGGAATGGGAACACTGGTAGGAGTAGCGGATGGTCTTGAGACAGAGCTAGAAGGTCCGGGAACCATGCTTGGCTCTTCCACAATGGTGTGATCAAGATTAGAGAAGTCCTTGCTCTGCGTAGGTGGTGGAGGACTCTCGCCAACATTGAAAACGGTGGGAACGCGTAAGCTCCCGTTTGTGGCCATTGTTGGAGGAATGCGTCGACTGCTTCGCTTTGAGGGTCCGGAAGCCAGCTGTAATACCTCGGTAGCTGAGTGTTCGTCCGTGATGCGAAGAGGTCTATGTGTAGCGGACCTCTTACTTGTCTTATCCTGTGGAAGGTAGTGGTGTCCAGGCGCCAATCGCTGCTGTCTCTCCAATGTCGGGAGAACCAGTCCGCCGTGAGGTTGTTGACTCCCGGTAGGTATTCTGCCTTGATCGTGATGTTGCGGGGTAGGCAGAAACGATAGATGTCCCTCGTCGCTTCTGTCAAGGCCCGTGATCTGGCTCCGCCCAGGTGGTTTATGTACCGGACTGCCGAAAAATTGTCCATGCGCAAGAGAATGCAGCAGTTGGACATGTTCTTGGCCAGGCTCCGGATTGCGAAGGAGCCCGCTATCAACTCCAGGCAGTTGATGTGTAGGAGTTTCTCTTCCTCCGACCATGGTCCTCCGGTGGACGCCTGTGCACAGTGGGCTCCCCAGCCCCATAGGCTGGCGTCCGACTCCAGGACGAAGTCCGGGTTCGGACCGAATATGGCTCTGCCGTTCCAGGCCTCCATGTGGAGGAGCCACCATCGGAGTTCTGTCCGAATTTCTGTTGACACTGGGATCCAGTGGTCGTAGGTCTGTCCTTGCCTCAGGTGATGGGCCTTTGCCCGTTGCATGGCCCGGTAGTGTAGCGGTCCTGGGAAGATCGCTTGTATGGAAGATGACAAAAGGCCTATGATTCTGGCCAGGAGGCGAAGCGGAATTGAGTCTCTTCGAAGCACCCTGCGTATCTCTTTCCGTATTGTTGCAATCTTTGAAGTGGGTAACCGGAGAGTACACGTTCTCGAATCTATTTCGAATCCCAGGAATTGAACCACCTTGGCTGGTTGGAGTGAAGATTTTTCTCTGTTGATGATGAAACCCAAAGACTCTAGCAAGAGCACTATGGATCTCGTTTGAGATTGAAGCCTGGGTGCTGATTCGCAGAATATCAAAATATCGTCCAGGTATATTAGGCAGCGGATGCCCTTCTCTCTTAGGTAAGCCATTACCGGCTTCATTAGTTTCGTAAAGCACCATGGTGCTGAGCTGAGGCCGAATGGGAGACAGGTGAATTGGTAGGAGAGATGTTTCCATGTGAAGCGAAGGAAAGGACGGCTGACGCGAGCTATTGATACCGATAGGTAGGCGTCCTTTAGGTCTAGTCGGGTGAACCAGTCGTGTTGCGACAATAGGTCTCTTAGAAGGTGGATTCCTTCCATTTTGAAATGTCTGTAGGTGACAAAAACGTTCAGTTGCCGTAGGTTGATGACTGGTCTGTAGTCTCCGGTTTTCTTTTGGACTACGAAGATGTTGCTGAAGAAACCCGTATCGTCTGGGGCGGGTTCCACCGCCCCCTTGTCGAACAGGGTTTGGATCTCCGTATCTATGATTTCGGTGTGTAAGGCCGACGCTCTTATTGGTGGTGGGCGTCGGTCCTGTACCGGGGTGTCTGAGAATTCGATCTCGTAACCGGCTACTGTATTGAGGATCCAGCTGTCCGAGGATATCTTTTCCCATTCCTGTGAAAAAAGAGACAGTCTGCCTGCAGTCATGTGCGAATATAGAAAAGGTATGTCGGGAATGCTCACCTGCATTGAAGCGTCCGCGTCCACGGGTGCGGGTGCCTCTTGAACGGAAGGATCCTCGCTGGAAGTTGGATCTCGAGGTTGGAAAGAATGCTTGAGATGATTGGTGTCTGGGGCCTGTAGGCCAGAATCGGCTGGTGGCTCGGCCCCTTTGGCGACCAGCCCTGGCAAAAACTCCCCTGCGTGGTGCGGTGTTACGAAATACTTGCTTGATGGAGGTCTGAGCCTTATTCAGAGTGGTGAAGATGCTCACATGTTTCTTGAGCTCAGTTATGAATGAGTCACCAAATAGCTGACCGTTCGCTAGCGGTCCCATCTCTTTCTTGCCCAGCTCCATCAGTTTCGGGTCCATTTTCAATAATGCAGTTCTGCGGCGTTCTGCGCACATTGCTGCATTGGTGTTGCCCAGCATACAAATAGCCCGTTGTGCCCATTCGCGTATAGTGTGGGCATCCAGTGTAGTGCCTTGGGAAAGGGCTAGGTCAGCCAGGTATAGCATTTTCGCTAGAGGACCCAGGATGTCAAGGAGCTTGTCTTGGGATTCCCTAAGGCCTTTTTCTATCCCTTTCCGCGGGTCTCGGCCCGCGCGGGACATGAACAGGGATACAGTAGAATCGAATTCTGGGGTCACTGCGATTTTGTCTGGTAGAGTTGGTCTTGGGCATTCTGCCCGAAGCCTTGCCCTGACTTCCTTGTCCATTGGCTTCCTCAGCCAGAAGTGGATGAACTGAGCCAGGTGATCTGGCAACCCCCATTCTGTCGATCTTGGGTGTCGGATCGTGCGGGGGTCGAACATGGCCGTCCCCTGGGGGTCTATGAAGGTGCCCTCTTCTTGATCAAGGTATGTGTCTTGATCGCATTCCTTGTCTTCTCCTTGGACATCTAGCCAGTCTTCATCATCCGAGTGTGAAGCCTCCGCCTTCCATTCGTCCATGATGTCGAGCGATGGAGGGGGATTGCGATCGTCGTCCTCTGAGGACGGAGAGTATGGAGGGGAAGGTTCTCTCCTCGCTGCCTGGCGGCTCTTTTTCACTGGAGCTTTGCCTCTATGTCTCTGGGTGTCCGATACGGTGCCCTTCCGTTGCCGTTTTATGGCGTGGAGGTCTCCGGGGAGGACATCTTCCATTACTTCCGTGGGTAGATCAGTAGCTGTATCGGGTTTTGGGTTCTGCATGAGCAGTCTGCCAATAGCTTTCTCCACGGAGGCGGCTACCGCTGAGTTAATAATAGTTTGCCAATCTGATGGTGGTAACTGTGGTGAGTCACTCATCTTGTGTTGTATGTTGGGTCTGTCTGTGGAAGACAGAAGAGTGTTAGGTTCCGAAATATGTGAAAAGCCGTAAGATACAGCTTTCACTATTAATGTGGTGTCATATATAGAGTCACATATATAATGGTATAGCAGGGGATGAGCCTGCTAGTATTGAGTCACTTAGTTTTAAAACAGGGGTGAGACTGTTTGTACTAAGACACTTGATTTATAGCAGGGGATGAGCCTGCTAGCAGTGAGTCACTTGCATACATACAACACTTATGTATTTAGCAGGGAAGAAACCTGCTGGCACTGTATCATTTGATTTGAAACAGGGTATGAGCCTGCTGGCACTGGCACTTGTATTATAGCAGAGGATGAGTCTGCTAGTATAGTGACTCTTTGTGTGTAGCAGGGGATGAGCCTGCTTGCACTAGTGACTCTGGATGGAAAGCAAGGGATGAGCCTGCTTGTATTGTGACTTTGATAAGTACAGTAGGGGATGAGCCTAACTGTATTGTGCCTTTAAGATGTACAGCAGGGGATGAGCCTGGCAGTACTGTGCCTTTAAGATGTACAGCAGGGGGTGAGCCTGCGTGAACTGTGCCTTTAAGAAGTTCAGCAGGGGATGAGCCTGCATGAACTGTGCCTTTAAATATGTGCAGCAGGGGATGAGCCTGCAGGCACTGTGCCCTTAATAGGATTGTATGTGACAAAGGTATATATACACAGTATGGAAAAAACGAGTATTAGAAACTAAGGATGGGTCGTTTGAATAACGACCGTAGGAAACGCTAATGGCCGTCGTGGGTCTCGCGAGCGCGAGATCCAAGATGGCCGCCGTTCGCGCCAAAACGCTAATGCGGTCCGCGATATGATCGCGGTCCGCCGTCCGTTACAAAGGTCGCCCTGAACGGAATAGTCCCTCCAACCCCACACCCTTCTCCTGAATAGTCTCTGTATTACCTCCCTAACACAAAAAAACGAACGCGGTCGCGTAAAAACGCCGCGGAAAGATGACAGGGAGAAAGGGAGACAGTGGTGAGGAGAAGTAGGGCAAGAGGGAACAGTACAGAATAAATAAATGAACTATATTACTGACAGTATTAAATAGAAGAAACCAATGAATTTCTAACAGTATAAAAGTCAATAAAAGTCAATAAATCATTTCAGAAGTAGTACTCTGACCTGTGCCTTCCGGAAGCAGCAAAGAAAGAGGAATAGACACGCCCACCAAAGACTTATATACAGGCTATGTTGGCCTAGGATTGGTTAAAAGTTTTTGATTGATTGACTTGTGCTGCTGGAGGCATAAGTAAAGAAAGTTATGCAAAATAGGAAGCCTCCTGTCATGTAATAAAATTTTAATATATATGCATTTATAGGTATATAAATTCTACTAATGTAATCTTTTATGTAATTATATGTATTTATCTCTATATATATATTTGCGGTTATTTGTATTTTATATATAGATAGATATATATAGAATGTCATTCTAAGTGTATTCTGTTTCCAATATATATATATTAATAACAAAATACAGTTAGAATGAAATTACATATGAATATATAATTTATTTAAAATTTTGTTTCAATATTTTATTTATTTATTGAATTATTTTATTTATTTATTATTGTAATTATACGTATATATATATAATATATATGTATATATCTATTATATATATAATATATATACATATTATATATATGTAACGTCATTCTAAGTGTATTTTAATACTAATATATATACTAATATTAATATTAAAATACATTATGTATGACGTTACATATATAATATGTATATATATTATATATATAATATATATACATATATTATATATATATAAATACTTTTATTTTATTTTAACATGTGTATTTAATTTTGTTTTATACTTTCCTACCAGCAAGAAGACTGTCTAATATTTTAGACAGTCCCCCTGCTGGCAGATCCATAGCCAGCTATAGGGGGCCATGTGATCGCTCTTTGAGAGCGATCACATGGCCCCCGGGGGCCTCATTTGCCGGAGGGGGGCTGCCTGGGCTCTCAGGCAGCCCCCCAGAAGAGGATCGCGGCGGAGGTGAGTACACCTCTGCTCCTGGGGCTGCAAGCCGTTACGGCGTTCTATGCCGCCGCAACGGCTTTAAAGCCCTTTAAAGCCGCGACGGCATAGAACGCCGTAACGGCGTTAAGGGGTTAAAGAGGTTGAACAAAAATATCATATGAAATGTTTATGAATTGCAACCATTTTCATATTTCAAGGGTGCAACTGTAACTGGACAAATTTACACAATTATAAATAAAATGTTTATTTCTAATACTTTGTCAAGAATAATTTGCAGGGAATAAGTTCTTGAAGTCTGAAACACATGGACATCACCAAACGCTGGGTTTGCTCCTTTGTAATGCTTTGCCAGGCCTAAACTTCAGCTGTCTTCAGTTGTGGTTTCTTTGTGGGTGTTTCAGACTTAAGTTTTGTCTTCAGCAAGTGAAATACATGTTCAATCAGGTTGAAATCAGGTGATTGACTCGGCCATAGCGGAGTATTCCACTTCTTTATCTTAAAAAAAACTTATGGGTTGCTTTCACAGTATGTTTTGGGTCATTGTGCATATGTAACATGAAGCGCTGTCAAATCAACTTTGTTGAATTTGGCTGAATCTGAGCAGACAATATATCATCAGTCACATCATCAGTAAACTCTGATGACCCAGTGACATTGAAAGCCGTGAATGCCCATGTCATCACACTGCCTCCATTGTGTTTTACAAATTATGTGGTATACTTCAGATCATGAGCCATTCCAAGGCTTCTCCAGACTTTTTTCTTCCCATCATTCTGGTACATGTTGATCTTAGTATTATCTGTCCAAAGAATGCTGTTCCAGAACTGGGCTGGCTTTTTAGATGGTTTTTCGCAAAGTATCATCTGGCCTTTCTATTCTTAAAGCTTATAGATGGTTTACAACTTGTGGTCAACGATCTGTATTTGCTTTAGTGAAGTCTTATCTTCACGTTAGACTTGGATAATGATATGCCTACATTTCCTTCACTTGGCTGGATGTTGTGAAGGGGTTTTTCCTTACCATGGAAAAGATCCTATGACCATCCACCACTCTTGTTTTCAGTGGACTTCCAGGCATTTTTGTGTTGCATTTTTTCTCAGAATGTACGTATGATTTGGCAAATGTTCCTGCTATCCAAGGATGGCCTGTTTCACTTGCATTGAGAGCTCCTTTGGCCCCCTGTTGTGGATCCACAGTAACAATTTCCAAATGCGAATGCCACACTTGGAATCAACTGCAGACCTTTTACCAGCTTAATGAACCAAAATAACAAACAACCAAAATAACAAAAATTTGTATCAGTGTCCAAATATTTCTGCACCTAGCTGTATATCTATAAGATAAGTACAATAAAGGGAATCACAATAGTGCAGTATGTTAATTCAATAACCTTTAAAACCATATATACTTTCTGTAGAGGAAGTACCTACCCGATTGGAACCTTCATTTTGGGCACTCATTATTTAGCTCAATAAAAAACAGTCCAGCCTCTTGCAAAAAGTTACTACCACCACCTCCAGATTTCTCTGTATAATGCTGTCGGCTACACGTACTAATAGAATATGAGAGAATTTCTCAGTATGTGTTTTTGAGTCTGAGACAAGACCTTGTGCGCTAATGCAGAGAGGGCAAACCACACCTTGTTATCCCAGAATAGTCTGCAGATGGGTGAAAAGGATGTTTGCCAAGGTACACGTTTGTCATTTCCGAGGTACTACCCTCCTTTCTTGAAGGGGATTCAATGGATTCCACTAGTATCTCTGAGTTGCTTCACTCATTTGTTTTTTTGACTCTTCTGTTGCTTTTGCTTGGAGTTGCTATTGTTAATATATGGCTCATGCTGCTGCACTTCTGCCTCAACCAGCAAGCTCCACTTTCATTGAACTTCCCTCAAATTGTGAATCAGTTGTCAGGCATCCTTACAACATCCAACATCCTTAGGACTGCCGCTTACTGGCAAATTATTATTCACTCTTGTTGCCTAGCATTCTCCTGATCTCAACGAAATGATCAAATGTCATCGGTGACAGATGTCCTCGGCTCCAAAATCAATCCCAGCACCTCCATATAGCAGTTCCATCTCAGAGGCCTGTAGTGGTTGTGGTGCTTAGAGTATTCCTTTAATGAATGTTCCATTCAGTCAGACCTAAAGCAAGTAAGAACTGGATATCTAACCACAAATAATTTTAAAAATCTAACCTAAATTATATAAAATGCTCATACCATGCAAAACTAATGAACATTATTTACTGAACATGGTGATATAGAGACAGAACGACGGGTCTGCTAAATTTTCCTTCTTGCAATTACCATAATTATTTTAATTTTATCTTTAGCATTTCCAGTTATATTGGAACATATGAGAAAAGATAAGAAGCCTGAAAAATTAAACATATAAAAATGAAATATTGTTCAAGCAGCATAGGGGTGGTTTCAATTAATTAAAGTTGAATTTAATTCCAGCAGATGCTATACATAAATTTAGAATACATACTATAGATTAATTATAGTTATTTTGTCTTGTAATAAAGTCAAAGCCATATTTAATTTTCCTGTAGAATAATCCCAGTGGTAGATATTATCTGGCTTGCTTCAGGTCCTGTTTAACAATAGAAAAAAGTGACTCTTCTTTTTCTCTAAGGAAAAAAAACACAAAACACAAAACATGAAATGAACTTTGCAGAGGTTAAATTTTGTGATTATTCATCATATTGCTGGGATGCCTAAGAAACCCAACTATGTTATGTTACATACAGTCATGTCTGTCAGGATCCCGCGGGCGGCTGCGAGTGGAGGCTGCAGTCCGCTCGCGGCACTCACCCTCCAGCCATCCGCGGTCCCCTTCTCGTCGTACGCTCGGCGAGCTGCATCCTCCCAGCCTCGGATACCGCCCGTGTCTTCCTCTTCGTCCCCCAGCGGCAGCATGCATGACGCTGCATGCTGGGAAACTGCCCATTTTTGTAAACGCCGGGGTCCGCCACCTGACCCAGTGTTAAAGGCACAGTGCCTCAATCACAGTGGGAGGTATAGATATCTCCCACGTGTGATTGTTAATTCTGATTGGAAATTATCCAATCAGAATTAATCAATGGGTTTAAATACTTACCTTTCCTGTCTCTCTCTGCCCTGTTGTGGTCTTTGCTTTCTAGTATTGCTGTTCTACTTGTGTTTCTCTCTGGTTACGTACTCTCTGGCTTGTTTATCCGACCTTGCGACTTTCTCCTACCCTTTGACCTTGGCTTGTCTCTCGTTATTCTGCCTTCTGGTTCCCCTTACTCGGCTTGTCTCCTGACTATTCTTTGTGTGCTTAGCCCGGCCACTCTAAGGTCCGGTACTGCACCTTTTCTGTGTGTGTGTTAGTGTGTGACGTTCCCAGAATCGTGACAATGTCTGGCGGGAATTATTCATTGTCTATTGCAAAAAGATTGTCAATTAATGTAGTGTGCATTGTTTCATTGTCAAAATATGGTTAACTAAAGTGATGTGTGTAGTAGATACATGAAATGCTTAATGAATAGAGTTTGCATGGTTTATTGAATCAAATGAGACTTAAGTTGGATGCCCTTTAACTAAGCCCTATGAGGTGAACTGTGTCTGTGAAGCAATGGGTTACATCTTATTGGTTTCTGGAGGATTCCTGAAATGGTGAAGCAAATAAGGCATGTTTTAGTTTCCTGTCTATAAATTAAACAATGTACAGGAAGTAATTACTGGTACTGAAGTCCAGTGATCTTTATGATTACTAGAGCCTTAGCCCATAAGTTATCAGAATTGAAAGACAACATAACACTTACAAAATATATTGTAAGTTCAATGAAGGGGCACTCTTATGAAGGTTTGGAAGTGATTTGAGATGTTATTTTGGTTTTGGAACATTATGTATGAAATATATAATAAATGTATTTAAGATATCCTCTTAAGAGTATAAGCAGGTCAGGTTTTGCCTTAATTCAGTTCCTTATATGTAAAAGAGAGCGAGACAGAGATAAATAATAGATCGTAGAGTAGTATATGGATAAAATCAATTTATTAAATAAATGTAAACATTTTTAAATATTTTTTTTTAAATAAAATAAATAGAATTTACTCTCCCACTAGGTGCAAGTAGTATTTTAATTGAGCAGTCCATGGGTGCTGCTCCCCCTGTCTTTGGTACATCAATCTAGTTTGGCTCCTAGAGATTGCTGTTAGAAAAGCGTTGTTATTCAGGATCCTCTGGCTGTTCAGTAACTGTTATGCAGTCCCCAGTGTTGTGGAATTTAATCACCAAAAGCATTTTGCCAGGATTCCGGCTTTATCAATGATACATTTCTACTGAAATTCACCTCCTAGTAATACGCCGCTTACCTTGATTGAGTGCTAATTGTTCAAAATATAACAGGTACTAATATGGTATAATTCACATTTTTGTAGGGTACTAAATAAAACCTTCCTCTTAGTCTAAAAGTATAGGAATCTTAGACATTTTCAGAATTTCAAAAAACTGGTTGCCATGGAAACACAGGCTATTTATATTTTCTTTAAGCTATCGGCTGATACTATATTTTATCTATTTGGGCAATCTGATATGTTCCAATGGTTCCATTGTCTTCACAAATGTCTTATTCATGGTTTTTATTCTGTCTGGGGAGATTATTTATCAAGCATATGAAAGGGAAACAGGTCATCATGCAAACCTGATATGATTTGAGTAGTCTGATGAAAAAGGGTTATAAGCATAATATATTAATGACCTGGAGAAGAGAATATATGGTATACAATTCTATGAGATGAATTAACATTTCTTTAGGGCAAAGATGGGTTACCATAGTAAGCCAATTTTGTTTGTATTCGTTAATGCAAATGTAAACATGAATTTGGTAATGTGAATGAGGTATAAGTTCTACATATTTGGTCTGGAAAAATGGGGGGAAGAGACTGAAGCTCTAATGTCCATAATTTAAAGAATGAATACGGATATATAGCACAATGTGCATTTTCTGCCAGGTTTATAATATATTAATTGCCGCTCAAAAAAATTAGATTTCTTTTCCTCCAAAGGCCCTTCATTTGAAGGGCCTGCCTAGAACGTAAGAAGAGGAGAAAAAATGTATGTAAATAATTTTGTAGTATATTTTGTATTTGTATGCACTGTGACTATTTTTGTTCATAATAAATGTTGCTTTATTAATTCTGCCTTTGTCTGGTATAAAAATCACATTATTAACAGATTTATAGAATAGTACTGGGATTTGATAGGCATTTCTGCATAGTGATTTTTGATCTAGTGCGGACAAATGGCGATTTTTAACCCTTTCTCCCACTCCCAGTTCTGCTCAAAAGTTTGCATACCCTTGGAGAATTGGTAATACATGTACCGTTTTTAAAGAAAACATGAACAGGCTAAACAAATATATTTTATTTCTTATGGGATACATATTCAACTGTAGGTTATAACAGAATGGCACAATCATAAAACAAAACATGGCAACAAAGAAAAAATTAAATGATCCCTGTTCTGCATACCCTTACTTCTTAATACTGTTTATTGCCCCTTTAGCATCAATGTCAGCATGCAAACTTTTGTAATAGTTGTCTATGAGGCTCCTAATTCTTGCAGATAGTATAGCTGCTCATTCATCTTGGCAAATTGCCTCCAGGCCATGCACAGACTTTGGTCATCTTGCATGAACCGCACGTCTGAGATCTCTCCAGAGGGGTTCAATGATATTAAGGTCAGGAGACTGTGATGGCCACTCCAGAACCTACACTTTTTTTCTGCTGTAACCACTGGACAGTCAACTTGGCCTTGTGCTTAGGGTCATTGTCATGCTGGAAAGTCCAAGAGTGCCCCATGCGCAGCCTTCATGCAGAAGAATGCAAATTGTCTGCCAGTATTTTCTGGTAAAATACTGCATTCATCTTGCCATCAATTTTCACAAGATTTCCTATGCCTTTAGAGCTCACACCCCTCCCCCGCCCCCAAAACATTAGTGAGCCACCACCATGCTTCACAGTGGGGATGGTATTCTTTTCACTATAGGCTTGTTGACCCGTCTCCAAACATATTGCTTATGGTTGTGACCATAAAGCTGTATTTTGGTCTCATCACTCCAAAGTTTGCCAGAAGCTGTGAGGTGTGTCAAGGGGTTGTTGGGCATATTGTAACCAGGCTTTTTTGTGGCATTGGCGCAGTAAAGGCTTCTTTCTGGCAACTTGACCATGCAGCTAATTTTTGTTCAAGTTTCATCGTATTGTGCTTTTTGAAAGAACAACACTGTCTTTTTCCAGAGCAGTTTCTATTTCTCCTGTGGTTACCTGTGGGTTCTTCTTTGTATCCCGAACAGTTATCCTGGCAGTTGTGGCTGAAATCTTCTTGGTCTACCTGACCTTGGCTTGATATCAAGAAATCCCTTAATTTGCCTCTTCTTAATAAGTGATTGAACAGTACTGACTGGCATTTTCAAGGCTTTGGATATCTTTATATATCCTTTTCCATATTTATAAAGGTCCATTACCTTGTTATGCAGGTCCTTTGACAGTTCTTTTCTGCTCCCCATGGCTGAGTATCTAGTCTGCACAGTGCATCCATGTGAGAGCTAACAAACTCATTGACTACTTATTGCAATTTTAAAAAGCCACAGGTGTGGGAAATGAACCTTTAATTGCCATTTTAACTTGTGTGTGTCACCTTGTGTGTCTGTAACAAGGCCAAACATTCAAGGGTATGTAAACTTTTGATCAGGGCCATTTGGATCATTTCTGTTATCATTATGATTTTAAAAAGGAGCCAGACAACTATGTGATATTTAATGGCTTAATTTAATCACCATCCTTCAATAAAATAATATTTTTTTCATGATCAGTCATATTTTCAAAATCAATGCCAAAATATCACAATGTTTGCCAGGGTATGCAAACTTTTGAGCACAACTGTACTTCTAATAATCGAGGGTGTAGTAGTGGTGATGGTGGTTGAGACAGCAGATGTGGAGGTATCAGCAGACTGCATGGCCAAGGCTGAGGTGCTCTTAGAAGAAATTGCACTATTTCTGATGGAGATCAGTACACCTTTCCCTACCCTACCTTAATTTCAGCTTGAAATTATTATGTGACATTGATAATGGCATGTTTGTTTTTCTTATTAAAATAAATTAGATAAGTTATATGAATGACTGTGAGCTGTGTAAAGTAATAAAACCTTAGCAAAAATAGTTGTATTGCTAATGAGTTGGTGTTTAATGGATTTATTGGTAACATTGTGTGTGACAATATTCTATCTAGAATCATGCTAGGAAAGAGGAATGGTTCTTTTTTTTTTGTTAATGAACACCACAGCCCTCAAAAATATGTATTTTCTTTCCTCCAAACAGTTAACAAAAAAAAAAAGCTTTTGACAATTGAATATTGGTAACCTAGCCTCACACTAGTATAAATAACAAAACGCCCTCCAATGTCTTATATCTAGTGGTGTCCCGAACGGTTCGCTGGCGAATAGTTCCTGGCGAACATAGCTTGTTCGCGTTCGCCACGGTGGGCGAACATATGCGATGTTCGGTCCGCCCCCTATTCATCATCATTGAGTAAACTTTGACCCTGTACCTCACAGTCAGCAGACACATTCCAGCCAATCAGCAGCAGACCCTCCCTCCCAGACCCTCCCACCTCCTAGACAGCATACAATTTAGATTAATTCTGAAGCTGCATTCATTTATTTTTTTGTGTTTGTGTTTATTATACATTATCCTCCATAGCCAGTAACCTGTGTTTATTATACATTATCCTCCCTGATAATGCAACACTTACAACAATCAAGTAGCATACATTCATATAAAATGTAAGTTACTTAGCCAGTCAGTGTAATGACAGGAATGAATAAGTAGATAACTCCCTAATTCCCACGGTATGAGGGAGCTATCTACTAAAAGGCTGAAAGACCTAAATTGGTCTTTCAGCCAAATTTACTAATACTAAGTAAAGATTACTTAGTATTAGTAAATTATGCTCCTACTCGCTATACCGCGAGTAGGGGCATGTCTATTAAACAGTGAGCAGCCTGTGGCTGCTCACTGTTATAAAAAACAAAAAAAATAAAAGGGTCCCCCTCCCTGAGCGGGTGGCGGCCCTAAAGTAAAAAAGGGGGGAAGACCTATTGTCCTCCCCACCGGCCCCCACCCCTGAGCGGCGGGTGGGGGCCCTAAAGTAAAAAAGGGGGGAGGACCTATTGTCCTCCCCACCGGCCCCCATCCCTGAGCGGTGGGTGGGGGCCCTAAATAAAAATTGGGGGGACCTAATGTCCTCCCCCTTGGCCCCCACCCCTGAGTGGTGGGTGGGTGCCCTAAACAAGAATAAAGGGGGGGACCTAATGTCCTCCCTGCTGGCCCCCACCCCTGAGCGGTGGGTGGGGGCCCTAAATACAATTTGGGGGGGACCTAATGTCCTCCCCCCTGGCCCCCACCGCTGAGCGGTGGGTGGGGGCCCTAAACACAAATTGGGGGGACCTAATGTCCTCCCCCCTGGCCCCCACCCCTGAGCGGTGGGTGGGGGCCCTAAATACAAATTGGGGGGGAGGACCTAAAGTCCTCCCCCCTGGGCCCCACCCCTGAGCGCTGGGTGGGGGCCCTAAACACAAATTGGGGGGGACCTAATGTCCTCCCCCCTGGCCACCACCCCTGAGCGGTGGGTGGGGGCCCTAAACACAAATTGGGGGGGACCTAATGTCCTCCCCCCTGGCCCCCACCCCTGAGCGGTGGGTGGGGGCCCTAAATACAAATTGGGGGGGAGGACCTAATGTCCTCCCCCCTGGCCCCCACCCCTGAGCGCTGGGTGGGGGCCCTAAACACAAATTGGGGGGGACCTAATGTCCTCCCCCCTGGTCCCCACCCCTGAGCGGTGGGTGGGGGCCCTAAATACAAATTGGGGGGAGGAACCGGCGAGGGCTCCGCGCAGACTGAGGTCTGCAGGGCGGGGAAAGGCTTATAAAGCCTTGCCACGCTCTGCAATTAGGCTCAGAGCACTCTGATTGGTGGGTTTAAGCCATCCAATCAGAATGCTCTGACAGGTAAATGAAGAGACTGACAGTTAAGTCTCTCCATTTACCTGTCACAGCACTCTGATTGGTTGGTTTGGAATCCACCAATCAGAGTGCTCTGTGTCTTTTACACAGCGTGGGAAAGTTATTTTTTCCCACGCTGTGTAATTTGACTCATAACTCTCTGATTGGTTACTTAATCCACCAATCGGTGAGTTATGAGTTAAATTACACAGCGTGGGAATGGGTGAAGATGGATTTTTTTAGTTTTTTTTATTGCGTCGGTTATTATGGAAATTTATTTGCCCTTTTTTGGGGCTGAAAAAAGAAGATTTTAGAAGAAAGAAAACATTGAATGGTAAGTTTATTTTTATTTATTTTTACAGGTATTTAGTTA
Organism: Pelobates fuscus; assembly: GCF_036172605.1. Lineage (NCBI taxonomy): Eukaryota > Metazoa > Chordata > Amphibia > Anura > Pelobatidae > Pelobates > Pelobates fuscus. Next base: position 80,298,802 of record NC_086325.1, on the reverse strand, counting down.
ACGGTCCCCCCTCATTATTTTTAGTGTGAGGGGGGTAGGTAGGAGTTAATTTTTGGGGGGAGGGGGTGACTAGGGGTTTGGGGACCCTTAGTAACCTTGGGGGGAGGGGGGTTAAATTTTAATTTAGGGCCCCCACCCACCGCTCAGGGGTGGGGGCCAGTGGGGAGGACATTAGGTCCCACCCCTTATTCTTGTTTAGGGCCCCCACCCACCGGTCAGGGGTGGTGGCCAGGGGGGAGGACAATAGGTCCCCCCATTTGTATTTAGGGCCCCCACCCACCGCTCAGGGGTGGAGGCAAGGGGGGAGAACAATAGGACCCCCATTTGTATTTAGGGCCCCCACCCACCGCTCAGGGGTGGGAGACAGGGAGGAGGACAACAGGTCCTCCCCCCTTATTTTTGTTTAGGGCCCCCACCCACCGCTCAGGGGTGAGGGCCAGGGGGGAGGACATTAGGTCCCCCTCTTATTCTTGTTTAGGGCCCCCACCCACCGCTCAGGGGTGGGGGCCAGGGGGGAGGACAATAGGCCCCCCCATTTGTATTTAGGGCCCCTTCCCTCTGCTCAGGGGTGGGGGCCAGGGGGGAGGACAATAGGCCCCCCCTTTACTTTTGTTTAGGGCCCCCAACCACCGCTCAGGGGTGGGGGCCAGGGGGGAGGACAATAGGTCCCCCCCAGTTTGTATTTAGTGCCCCCACCCACCGCTCAAGGGTGGGGGCCAGGGGGAGGATATTAGGTGTGTCCTCCCTTATTCTTGTTTAGGGCCCCCACCCACCGCTCAGGGGGAGTTTTGCCATGGATCCCCCTCCGGCATGCCACAGCAGTTCAGGTGTTAGTCCCTTTGAAACAACTTTCCCATCACTATTGTGGCCAGAAAGAGTCCCTGTGGGTTTTAAAACTTACCTGCCTATTGAAGTTTATGGCGGTTTGCCCGGTTCGCCCGTTCGCGAATATTTGCCGAAGTTCACGTTCGCTGTTCGCGAACCGACAATTTTATGTTCGCGACATCACTACCTATCTCCATCTAAAAGTTTTTTCAAGTACACCAGGCAGTAGCAAGCCAGACACAGCGCAAAGCTAAACATATTAAATTCAATAAATCAGGCTATCTCTCACTCTGTTTATTGGACTGGAGATCCAGCCCACATTATTAGGCATAAACGTTGTTCATCTTGACAAACTAAACTGCTTATTGGCCCCAACAACAAAAACAGCCTTCATTCCTTTCCCCTTTTTTATGCCAGCAATTGCACTGAACTGAACATGTTTGAGCTCAGGCAGGTCAGTTCCCCCATGATTCAAGAATGTGGTGGCTTGGAAATTGGAAATTCAGCCAATTACCTACTTAACTCAAATTCAGCAGAATTACAGTTTGTTCCAAAGCAAAGTGTACTTACTAAGAAAATTATACATTACCAGAATCCCTGCCATCATTGTAAGTAAAATATTAAATGCAATATTTTGTGGATATGTTAAACAACCCAGCCTGTACACCGGACTGCTTATTTGCAAGTCTAATATAAACGTCCATCTATAGTTTTTTTACTTATGATCGGAGGATTGATTTAAGTAATGTATGCAGTATTCTCAGTCACATTTAAATCTTTTTGAAAAACACATTGGAGTTATTAAATAACCTGGGGATTGATGAGAATGCAATGTCTTAAAGAGCCAAGCTAGAAATATACAGATATATGTTAGAATCTTTCCAAATATTACAGCCTAAAATGTGTAAACCCTTTTGCCATTACTCTACAACTAGCCTCTAGCTAGAAATCACGCTAAAGAAAGACATAAATCACCCTAAAGAAAGACATATACTTTGCTATCACTTAATGTTTTGTTTAGGTATAAAGGCATGTGAAAATACAAATTTCTCAGACCGAATAAATATGGGAACAAGTGCACCATTTCCTTTAAAACCGAAGTCTATTTACTTGCATTGCAATTTGTTGTGCACCGCTAAACATTTTCTGTTCATATACTTTTTTTACTTTATATTTCCTGTGTTGATATTTCCTTTGTAGATATTTAAAGATTAATTTACAACTATCTGCGCTGCTCCTTAACAATTTTATTACAATATATTGTATTCACAAAAAGGAGGAAAAGAAAATGACCTTCAACATTCTACCCCATAGTACCATCTATACACCAGAGTGCAACAATTTTAAAGATTTAGACATACTCCGTATAGTGATGAAATACAAGTTGTCTGTTGTTTCATTTTCTAAGAATGCTTTATGCTGCTTGTGATCATATAAATTAATATGGTAGTTGTAGGTCTTCCACATGGGGTTTCATCATAATTTACTATTAGTTATGTGCCAGTTAATTGACACTTAAAGTGTTACTGCAATTTACGCTATGAGCTCATTGATACATCAGCCATTTCATTCATTCACTTCATGTGCCCGGTTTCAGATTTTATATTTGCAGTGCAGATAATTTCTCAAACTCGTTTATGAAAAGATAATAAATGAAGATACTTGGGTTATATGCCCTTCTATGTATTCTTTTCATGGTCACAATTCCAAAGGACAGGAAGCGTATATATTCTGTTCTTGTACTGCGCCATTAAAACAAAAGAGAACTATCTATACGACAAATTAGATATTAGGATATATGTATCACAAAGAAACAAGTATTTTTATATTATTTTATAATCTATCATAAATGTATTCACTCAACTGTCACCTACTGTGTGCAAAACCCTGGTTGGGAGATTAGTTCCTGAAATAATGATTTCTGTTTTATCCTTTATCATTCACCAAATGAGTTAAATAAAAAAGGAAAAAGCACATACCAGGTTAACAGGCAGCATAACGTGTAGAAGTCTTTTCATGCCAACTATGCAGAATATCCAGGACAAACGTAAGAGTTTCCAATTATAAAGTTTCTTTGCTGATTTCCTGCATCAGATGCTGATAATTAACCTTCAAAATCTGTATGGAGTAAATCTTAAAGCAATTCTTTACATCTAACTATTGAAATATTTATTTTGATACTAAGCAGTAGTTGACACCCTTGTGCATGTAAAAGTTAATAGTTGCACAGGTGTTTAGTAGTTCTTGGTACATTGTAGTTATCATACATTGGCCACTTAATGCAGATAATACATAATGGTGGTCAAAAAATATACCAACAACAATAAAACAATGGGGGGTGGTATTATCTAATGAAATATAAATATACATCTCTCACGTAGTATTAAACACTGTAGAACGTGCAAAAATAAACTTGTATATAATTAAATAATCTTAAATTCTTTAAAGCTTAAAAAATAGAAATAAACTTGTATGGTTTTTTAAAGGTCTGTAGTTACTGGTATCTTTATACTAATAAAGTTTTCCCTGAGGAAGTCTAGCAGATGAAATTAATAGGAGGCAATTTGGGAAATAGTCAGCTATTTGGTGGCTAACTAAGGTGTTTAATCCCTGGGAATCACACAGGATGATCCATACGGCAAACACAGTAGTGTCTAGACCTACAGGAGCCGTTCAAAATTTTCAGCTTTATTAGTCCATTGCCTGGGAGCCAGAAGAGGCCATCAAGCCCTTATAGCGCTATCTTTTATTACATAGCGTCTTTTTTTGTTTCTAAGTGTGTTATTTGGATTCATGGATTTGTGGTTTTAATATACTACAAAATGAACATGTATATCTCTTTTTTTAAGCTATTAAAGAATCAAATATTATATTATTATATATGTATATATAAGTCTACGCTGGTATGTTCTCTACACAGGAAGGTCCCCCAAGCCCCTCTTCCCCTACCTTAAGATGAGCCGCCCATCTTCCAGTTCCAGCCCTGCTCTTCTCTGCTCAAGCAGGCCAGACACTCCTTTGGCACTGCGAGCAGAAGTGAAGGTTAGTGGCTGGCCACAACACAAAGTGGCCCCAGGGCATGTGGGCTGCAAATATATCCATTGTGGGCCGCAAGTTTGACATGTTGGTTCTACAGCATTTCACACTTAAGTGATACTAAGTTACGAGAGACATATATTTTATTTCATTAGATAATACCACCCCCATTGTTTTTTTATTTTTTATAGGTTTTATTTTTATTTTTTGGAGTTATACCCTAGGTGTTTGTGATAGTTTGAATATAAAAAGACCAAACCATTTTACATTTCTTTATGTGCTTCTAAATATACCAGCAATGCAGACTCTTAGAGGTAATTGTATATGCAGGATGTGACCAGTGTCTAGATCACAAAACAAAATCCTCTTGGTCAATGAGATTGTGTCTTAGTTCATATAATTAAATATTAAAAACCATCATAACTAAAGATACTTAAGGACCAGTGTCTAAGTTTGGCCTAAAGTAGGACCTCTATGATATGCTATTTATTAAACTCGAAATAATATAGTAAGAAAATAGAAATCACTTAAAGAGACACACTAGACACTGTAAATAGTTCATCTCACTGAAACAATTATAGAATCTAGGGTCTCCTTGCAACATCCCTCCATTCAGTGTTAAACCATTTTTGAATGCTTTAACACTAAAACAGAGACCACAGCAGCTCTGTCACTCTGTGCTACTTTGCCTAATAAGAAAGCTTTAGTCTGAGTACCAATAGGTGGTGATAACGGGCTTAAAGTGTCAGCTGAACACTCTCAGCCTATCACAGCCAACCATTGCTGGCATGAATTGATATGGACAAGGAAGAATGTAATCTTTGCCTTAGCCAAACCTCTAGTGGATGCTGGGCTGTAAAGAGCCATACACCCTCGGTTTTGTTTTAAAACATTTTAAAACAGTTTAGCACTTAATGTAGAAACACCTCTAGGGGTCTCAAGGCACTATAATCACTTCAGTAGGATTAAATGATTATAGCACCTACAGTGTCCCTTTAAATTATTCAAGAAGGAGAACAACATTATTTTCGTGTTTTATCACCACAAAGTGGTCTATGATATCGCTTTAAAAGCTATTTTCTAGATGGGTGACTGTACTAAAAACTGAAATATTAAAAAGTGAAAATCCAAATGTTATTTGATAGAGGTAGACTTCAAATCATAACGTTAGACATCACCTGTTAGTAGCTCTACAACCAAAGGAACTTTAAAACAGGAAGATTCATGTTTCAGCTAGAATAATTATGTTATTTTAAGCCAAACAACCACAGGATAAAGTCACCTGCAGTGACAGTGTGGTAATCTGATTTTATGTAGGTCATCCTAGTGCTAATAGTAAGAAGCGTAGTTTAAAAATAATTTGTTTTGCTCTGTAAAATGTGGTCAAATGATTATGACTTTGTATTTATCTATTGCTAGCTAACAGGTGCATTAACACTCTATAGGTCATATAATAATAGTGAGGAAGTACAGTAAGAGCAGAAGTTCTTTATAAATTATAATATATTCTATAATGCAGATCGATAGGAGGCCTCTTCCATGTGGATCTTACAATGTATTCATACAATGAGGATAAGGGAACATTTAGCAGTTGCTTATGAATAAGAAATTAATATCTTGGTGAAAGGGGTTTTGTAGAAGTAAACATGTATTTTATTTTATAAAGCATGTATGAAAGCAATCTGAATCAGTAGGACTCTTGTAGGCTATTTGATTACATTTGAAATCGCTCAGAAATGCTGAAGTCAAAAATGTGTATTTGACCTATTTTTTTAAAAAAAGCATAAACATTCCATTACTGTAACTATTGTGGTTTCTTCAAAACTCTACTAAATGTATGTTAATATGTGTAGTGTTTGCAAAGTGTGACATGCAACAATATGTTCTAATTTCCTTTGAAAGCTAGAGAGAGGTTTTTTTTTCCAGTCACTATCACAGTGTCTATCACTATGTCCCTTAAATGAACAATCCGAGCACCCTAAAGCACAATGTAGTGGTTATAGTGCCAGGAGTGACTTGGTTCCCCCATTGTACGTTGTCAAACCTTTTCTAATGGTTTGACTTCTTTCTTGGCATCCTGTGGGAATTTAAGAGTGCAAGAAGACTGTGCCTCTGTTAAGCCCAGCGATACAGAGCTTAGATCATTGGTGGTTCTGGACTTGAGGGATTAGCAGACAATAACGAACAGAAGCTTCTAGCAGGTTCTTCTGGCTATCAGATTGGAAGGGAATAAGGAGCAGAGCTTAACAGACACCAAGTTAAAATGTCTAACTATTCTAAAATTGTTTGACTACTTACAGTAGAAGGTGGCACCTGAACATTCCTGGACTTATTTTTGTGCAATAACTATAAAGATTTGAATATGCAAAAAATACAGAATATTAAAGAGGTCAAACCATATAAAATGCATTAAAGTTGTATAGGTGATCGTAGTGTTCCTTTAAAGGGACACTATAGGCACCCAGACCACTTCATCTCATTTAAGTGGTCTTGGTGCAGTGCCCCTGTCCCACTTAGTGCTGCAAAGTAAATCATTGCAGTTTTTGAGAAACTGCATTAATTACATTGCTGGACTAATACTGCCTCTATGGCTGTCAGTCAGACAGCCACTAGAGGCACTTCCTGGTTGCTAGCAGACTTTTTTTTTCCTAACTGATGCTGGACTTACTCACAGTCTGAATGAGGACATCCAGCGTTAGTTAAATCCCCATAGGAAAGCATGAAAGCAGTGCTTTCGTTGAGGAGGGCAAAATGCACTCACAATACTTGCAGCACATGAGCATTAGCACCCCTGTCGGATGACGTTAGAGGAGGCGGAAGCGTCAATCCAGCGCAGAGGGATATCAGCACTGGAATCGGGTAGATGACTAAAAGTTTTTTTAAATCCTTTATCTGCCGGGGGCGCAAGGGAGGGGGACCAAAGTGCTCTGCAGTGTTAGGAATACAGATTTGTATTCCTAACACTATAAAACTCATTTAAGTCCTTGGTCATATATTGGTCATATAGGTTTTGACTTCATTAATACGTATTTGTCTGCATGCTTAAATCTTTTTAGTATTTGCACACAAAAAAATTCTAAATCTAAATTTTGTAGAATTCGGTGACATAAACCTTCATCCAGAAAAATACCTCCTTTTCAGATATATGTATACACTGACAGCACTAACAGCAATGAGTGATCTGACCTACTAAGCAGCCAGCATTAGAAGGACAGGACACCCAGGAAGACACATAGTAAGGGTATCACTATCTGTTTGTCTGTAGTTTACCTGACAGTCTACAGCAGGGTTGTGAAGTAAAAGCAGCTAACTCGCTGCTGTTAGGGACTGAGCTTTGTGTATCCACTGATAAGGAAGTCTTGCCTGCTGACCAACCTGACCCCCATTTTTAGCTTAACTTTATTCATCTTTAACCTGCTGTCCCATAGCATGGTTAACAAAGGGCTTATTGTGCAGTTAATTTTATTTGTGTGTGTGTGTGATAACTAAAGATTTAAATCTGCAAAAATACAGAATATTAATGAGGTCAAATCCTATAAAATGCATTAAAAATCGTATTGGTGACTGGAGTGCTATTTTAAGTCCTTGGCCATATCTGTCTGGTTGGTTAAGTTGCCCCAACACTTACTATTTGTTAGACCAGCAAAGGAATTATCAGCCCAGCCATTAATGTTCACAAACAATATGTGAATATTGCCATTTCAATAATCAGTCCAAGTGTTTGTCACATGTGCACCCCTGTACAGTAAGATATATACATATATATATATATATATATATATATATATATATATATCAATAATATACATGCATACCTATAATAGAGAAGAGGTCCAGCCAATCCAATAGCTTCAGGCACATTTATTAGAACAAAAGGAAGATTGCAACGTTTCGACCCAATATTGGGTCTTTATCAAAATGTTGCAGTGTTCCTTTTGTTCAAATAGTGGCCTGAAGCAATTTGAGTGCCTAAATCTAATTTCTATGCCGGTATTTGCGTTTGTTGGGATTGTGCTGGACCATGGTCCAGTTTAGCAACCTTGGCTAATGTGGATTGAGTTTGGTTCCTATTGGTATTTTGTAATATACCTGCATAGCAGGAAAAGACTTAAGTTATTTTATTCCCCTAGTTTTAAACAAGTCTACCAGGCCCTTTATGCAAACTTTGTCAAACACATGTCCCATGTCCCTTATAATGATAACTTTAATAGAATGATTAGTGTATATGTGTGTAAATGTTAATACATGGCATAATACATAATCAAGTATTTGACTGATGATGTGTAAAACTGCAAATGTTTTTGTGGTTGTAGTGGATGTATGATGGGTTTATGCATGCATCTTGTGTGTGGCTGATAAGTGTATGTATCTATGTAATGATTATGTGTTGTATATAGAGATGATTGATGGGATAATTGATAATTAATGATTAGGGGACAGCCACTAAATGTTGATATTATTACGCATAGTGTCCAAAAGAGGGAAAGCAAGGAGAAGCAGTAAAAAAAATAAAATCTATATTTATATAACATATATTTAATAAATATACAATATATAAATATCGATTTATTTATTTTTCTGCTGCTGCTCCTCCTTTTTTCCCCTATATTGGTAAAAATGCAACTATTGGTGTACTGGAAAATAATACATCATAATATTTATGTTTTGGGCCAATTTTATGCCTTTTTGGCACAGACAATTAATTTTCCTGAATATTGCATGGACAATATTTGGTCATCCCGAACCGCCACATGAACGACTATCAGATTACCTGAACTTTTCTTTTTTTTAGACAAAGTGGATTCATCTGAATTGAATTTTTCTACCATGCGCATGTCTAATAATACATTATCTGCATTTCTGTTAATAGCTAAACATGTCACATGTTTTATCTCTATGAGTATTTTATTGTTAGGATAACTGCTGATAAATAGCTCAGAAAAGCTTCCTGAATTATTTTATTAATTTCTGTGTGGCTGACACCAAAAAAAAAAAAATATATATATATAATTTTTCAACTTCCATTTCTATGTGGCTGGCATAAAAAAAAAAATACTTTTCCAACCTTCTGTGTGGGAAGAACAGTGCCCTATCAGTTTCTCCCAACTGTGGAAGCAACAGGCGTTGTCACACCTCAAGATTCAGCCAGGCAGGCATCATAAAACCACTACAATGACAGGGATTTGAAACATTGCAAAAAAAATTCTTCAAAGAATTAAAAAAAACAAAAACGCCTCCATTGAATGAGCTGTTGAACATTTTCTTCTCCTGGTGTAGAAATTGAATTACCAATTGCCAATTAGCAATTTGAAAATCACTTTTTTTTCCTTGAATTTTCATTTTGGTGAATAAATCTGTTTGTTTCTTTTAGCTGTAAACAGTGACAGTGTAAGTAGTAGTCAGGTTTGATTAGTACCATTCTTTTGTTTTGCTATTTATCAGATGAAGATATTTGTTATTCACCTGCATTTGTTTCTTAAGATTGATCAAGAAAATCATTTTGATCTTTTGATTTTGTCTCTTCTGTAGAGTATTTCTTGCTTACCTGTATATAAAATAAATAACCCCATATTTTCTCTAAATCTAATTTGTTAGTTGAATATTTGTAAAGTCTGTTGTTTACCTATATTGCTTAATGCCTGTGCTCACGTATGTGCATGTCCAACTGCACTGATGAGTGTCTAGTTGATTAACGCACTAGCTGTTGGACTTGCTCAATCTTTAAGTTTGAAGGTTCTGTTCCCAAGAGGGTCAACTCTGAGTTTCATCATTCATATTGAGATGGACAATAGTGACATCTCTTTATTAGCTGCCCATTCAGTTACAATCTAGAGAATGTGCTTACCTCTTTGAATACATTTTGACGGTAAAAATGCTGTGTAAGTAGTTAATTAAAATTACCCTGCAATACTGTAGTGACAGAGAGCACAGATTTGTGCTTAGAGAATAATTGTTAGCTTAGAGTAAATTTAGGAATGAAACTTGAGGCATGTGTCACATTCAATATATACAATTTAAGTATTTTCACTTGTATGATGCAAAGGTTAAATTTGAGCAGTTGACAGGAATGGAAGTTATCATTTACACATTTTTTTTGAATGGCAGATACCATGAAATATTCATCAACAATAAAGCAAATTAAGATATAATGAAATTATTTTTTTATTGTTAAAAAATTTTTTTCTATAATATTTTTTTTTTTTCTTGACAGGAATATTGCATAAAGGAGATGGAGAAAATATATTCATATCTCAGCAGCCTCCTGTGATCTCCACTCTGATGGGAAACGGTCAACAGAGAAGCCTTTCCTGTTCCAGTTGCAATGGACCAATATATAACAACAAACTATTTGCTCCAGTTGCTATGGCAACTGGGCCGGACGGTAGCATATATATTGGGGATTTTAACTTCATAAGACGGATACAGCCATCCGGAAATGTCATCAGTATTTTAGAGCTTAGGTAAGATACATTCTCTCTCAGGCATTTTTAAAGTCATGCCAGATCATTTTGGATAGAATATTACTTTAATGCAATTTTTTGCACATACTATATCATTAAATCTTGGGTTTACAATTTTTATATTTTGTTTAGAAATGCAAGTAATACTATGGTTATACTGTAATTCAATTTATTTTGTGTTAGTATTCTTAATTTTTATAAAAAAGAAACATGACTTTATCCTACTTTTTTACATGTATGTATATATGTATGTGTGCAGTGTATATCTGTGTGTCTGCATGCATGTAAGTAAGCAGTAACTGTTTTAGTTTAATAAGGAATATGCTGACTTTTCTTGGTTGAAAATATTCCAATAACAGCCAAGGAAGGGCTAAGAGATTGTATTCTTTATTACATGCAGTAAGAAGGAAATCCTGTAATTATTTAAAACGCCTACACCTTGTTAAATCCTTGGGTTTTCCATTCTCTAAATTGAAAATACACCTCCACTTAATCGCTTCACAAACATTATTTATTTATGTAAATATCTAAATAAGGAAGTCTGTTTAAAGCTGAAGGGCATAAATAGAAAAATTAGTTTTTAAATGCGTTTTAAAGTCCCGTTTCCAACATATTTTATAATGAAAGGCTGAGTTTTATGTGTAATTTAGACATGTCACATGTTTAATTAGGCTGATTTACTTGTACAGTAGCCGATGAAAATGTTGGGGTCTAACTGTGGAATCATATATATAAGAAACACTAAAACAGTGATCCCTCCCTAGTGTTTTTAATTATTTGAACTAATTACATTTTGGACCAATGCCCTGCCAACCTGGGTTATTTTTACAATATACTGATTTTCAGGTACACCGGTGAAAATCACTTTTGTCCTTCAGGAATCAGTGTATAAGGTGGGGGATAGGTAGGGTATTTTTATTGGGGGGTGGAGTGACTCGGAACTTGGGGACCTGTCATGGGTGGGGACCTGGGGGGACTTAAGGTCCCCCCCATTATTTAACTTTTTAAGGTCCCCACCCACCGGTCATGAGTGGGGACCTGGGGGGGGTCATTAGGTCCCCCCCATTATTTAATTATTTAGGATCTACACCTGCCTCTCATGGGTGGGGACCTGGGGAGGATACTAGGTCCCCCATTATTTATTTTAGGATGCCCACCCACCGCTCATGGGTGGGGACCTGGGGGGACATTAGGTCCCCTCATTATTTATTTCATTAGGGTCATAGGTGGGGACCAGGGGGGACATTAGTTTCCCCCTTTAATTTATTAGGGTCCCCACCTGCAGCTCATGGGTGGGACATCAGGTCCCCCTTTAGTTTATTAGGGTCCCCACCCACCACTCATGGGTGGGGACTAGGGGGGACATTAGGTCCCTCGTTTATATTAATAGCCCCCACCCGTGACCCGCACTATGTCCCCCCCCGTTTGAGTTATGTGTGTTCCCTACCATGGGGGAATGGGGACCTGTTTCAGGTCCCCCTTATTTTACTAGCAACTGGGCAGCAATAGCTGTCCAGTCACTAGTAGGTTTAAATGACAGCGGGCAGCCAATGCTCACTGTTTAGATGGCATGCCCCTACTGATGGCATACCGTGAGTAGGTGCATGCAGGAGGATTTAACCTCCCTTCCAGCAATATGGGGGTCATAGTGACCCCCATAGGTTTTAATGCAGGGATGGGGGTTATTTATTACATGGAGGGAACTGGTAATGCTCCCGGCTCACTCATTTATTTTTTTCGCACATATGCACTGTTATTTCTCCGTGCTGTGGGGGTCAATTCCCCTGCAGCACGGAGTCTATTAAATGAACGAAATGAAAAGGTAATGCATTCGGCATTTCCCCTTTCGTTTTGTTTATATTTCGTTTGTAGGGTTTTTGTTTACGTTTTAGTAAACGAATACGAAAAGAAAACGGATGTTCAGACAAAATCGTATTCGTACAAAAACAAACACACATGTCTAATTCTTACCATCCTTGGCTACTCTCCTCATTTTTTACTTTTTTTTATTCATCCTTTCTGTTCATTTGTTTATGATTTTCTGTAATTAACAAAATATTCTATTAATCAAAACAAATACCTTTTCAGAGCAGGAGGGACACTTAAGAGCTTCATATTTTAAGCATACACATACATCACATACATCTTTATTATTATTATTATTTTATTTATATAGTGTCATCAGATTCCGTAGCGCTGTACAAAGGGTGGACTAACAGACATTTCACTGTAACCAGACAACTTGACATACAGGAATAGAGAGGTGGAGGGCCCTGCTCAATGAGCTTACATTCTTGTACAAATGTTAAGTCTCTTGCATCTCTCCTTACAAGCCACATAGCTATCATCCCTCTTTCTTAGTAATCACAAAATCTGAAATCCTTTTTCCTCAGGACTGGTTTGTCTAGTCCTCTCCTTCAATTCTTACTAACAGGCATAAGCTAGCATATGAAATGTGACATAGGACAGAGAGAGGAAAATGTGACAGAGGAAGAGGACATGCCACATTACCACACACTCTCAATAGAAGCTGGGCTATTAAAAAAAAAAAGAGACAAGGAGCAGCACTTGCACAGTGCACAAAGGCAACTTTAAGTTAACTATTTTGTTGTCAGGCAGCCCACAATATGGCTTCATGATCATATATGTAGGATTACAGTTTCAGAATAAGGATGATTCATGATTCTGTGGGTACAGTTAAACATGATTGAGCTTATGTCCATTGCTGCAGGTTTATGTAGGCAACAGAACATGCATAATGGAAAATACTAAACAAGTTTTACAAGTGAGGAAAAGAAGAATGAGTATTAAATTTAAATGAGTGTATGAATGATCTGCACAAAATAAATAAATTTATAATGTAGGCTCCTTTCTGATGTTTTTCAATATAGATCTAAATGTCATGATTAAGTTCCAACAACATGATTGTGAGCAAAACCACTCGCTATAATTGAAATGACATTGATAGTCAAAATTAATCTATGTTTACATGTTCTTGACATGATATTATGTAGAAATTAATTGTAAATGATCATTTAATTATAATTGATCATATATGGTGATATGTTATATAGTATTTATATGCACTCCATGCAGTGACTAGATTATACCATGTCTTAAACATTAAATAGCAGGATAAACTTCATGTAATCTGTCTAGGAAGAGGATCGCCATCTAGAATGTGGAAATGAATTCAGTTTGAGGATACAATTTTACTCATTTTTGTTGTCACTCTACTCACAGTAAAAATACTGTTATACCGATGGCAACACACGATTTAAAAAGTGGATAGACACTGTCCTTGAGTATTATAGGTATGGTCGGATTATTTTGCCTATTCCAACCAAATAGACAGTATCTGCAGCAAGAATATTCAAAATATCCAAGTCAATTGATAATTTACAACATTCAGAAAACTTGAATCTGAATAATATTAATAATAAATCTAAATACCGATTGTGTGCCTGGCATTCAGCATATATGCATTATTCATATTTCAGAAGGAGTAGTTCAAAAATCTCATTGTGCAAGTTAATATTTCGTATTTATCTGTTAATGCACGAGTGGTTTGTTTAGGGCATTAGCATTTTACAGTACCTAATTCTACGTGTGTATTGTTTATCCAGCTCAATCAAATTTACAATACCTTTGGTGATATAGAACTTTAATAAACATTTGTGTGAATGCACGGCACTTTTCAACCAGAACAAATAGCAACATGAGATTAAATTTCATGCAGCCTTGAGACTTGGAATTGTTTCTGTATAAATAAGTAAATGAATATGATCTTGTACTAAGCAATACAATTATTGTTAATGATGAGACACAGTTAAGGTTGCTGTAACACTAATTTCAAATGATCCACTGTGCACCTTTCGAAACAAGATGTTAAAGTCTGAAAAGTATATCCTGAGGCTAAGTGTCAAAATAAGTAACATTAGCATTTATAACAGTGTACATAACAGAATGAATAGTAATCAGCCTATTGTCAAATGATTTTCTACGTATTGGTAATGTTAATGAAACACCAGTTTCAACAGGAAAGTGAATCCTGCATTACCTGTTTAAATTAAAGTTAATACTACATTTATTTGTATTCACTGTTCGCTCTCAATGCAAAATGCTCATTCATTTGTAATATATGGTACTGACAATGCATATATTTTACTTAAATATTACCATACAGTGGGCATTAAATGTGATTCTATCTCATTCAATTCTAAGTGATTTTATGTTTAATAATAATTCACATATATCAAGATATTTATATCAAGATTTTTCATATTGATTATATGTATTTGTTATTATAAAAGTGAGCTATCACCCAAAATAGCACCGATAATTTTTTTTATACAGCAATAATTCTATAGATTGCATTAGTAAAAAAAATAATTCATATTTAGAAATTCATATAGGTGAAGTCCACCCTAGGTGCCCAGATATTTCTAAATTACTTTTTAGAAAACACACATTTAAGACACCACGATGAGCCCCCATTGTTCTAGATCAAGAGTAAAAATAGGTTTAATAAATATAGGGTTCTTATTAAACAAGGAATGATAGGGAATTAACAAGGCACCTAATATCTGAGCTGGAAAAATATAATATGAGGATTATTACAATATGGTTATACTTGTCTATAATTTAGTTTTATTCCCCAGGCCTACTAATTTCTGGGTTAAGTGTGTCCACCCTGGTAGTTTGTCCAAAATACGCCTCTGTGTAAGTTAAGAAAGGTATTTGCCTAAGTTCTAAATGCTCTTTTATCCTTGCATCAGATATATGCTTTTTTTTTCAAATTTCCTTGTGAAGTTAATGCTCAAAAAGATTTAATTAAGTAATACTGTAATGCAAAATGATGAGCAGAGGTCAGTAAATGTGTCTTAGATGTGTATATACAGTACCTGTAATACTTTGACATTTAAAAGCAGAGTAATTAAAAAAGACTAATAACAATTTGTTTTTGAGGAATGCTAATCAGAGTTTTAGGTAAACATGTGGCTAACATATTCTGTGAACTAGACTTCAGACTATCTCAATTGACAAAAAGGGTTACCTCTATTTCTCAATGTACATATATGGACACTGTTAGAACATTCAAGCACTGTCTCACATTTGAGACCTGGTGGTAATAGAACAGAAATATGTCAGCACGTCAATTCTATTTTCGTGACTTTTTCGATACATATCAAAAAATTTAAGTCACGAACTGCAAAATAAATAACAGTAGACTACATTTTTTTTAAAGTAATCGATGATAACTTGCTAGGTTATATTGCTTCCTTTTAAGAGAACTTTATTTAAAGCTTTTATCATGAGTTGTAAAGTTCCATTGATTGATGTTTGTCTTCTGTTTTCCTTCTGCTGCACCAAACCTGATTTATTATATCAGAAACAGGGATACAAGGCACAGGTAAGCAGATCACTGTCACATTTATTTACAGCGTTATTGATTTTGTGTAGCCATATAACAGAAGAAAATATTTTACACATCTGAACAATTTAAGAAAAGCTTAAATAAACAGCATGCTATACTCAAGTGGGTGCTCATCTAATTCATTTTATTGCTTTGCTCTAAATAGGATATTAAATGGCTAAAAAAAAATCCATTAATCAATCACTTAAATTTATAATGGATCTGTATTGCAGGAATCTTGTTACTGAAGTTTTAATATACAGTACATGAGGATCAGATAGCATGATAGGCTAGCTTGACCTATTTGGATAGGAAGCATATTGAAGAAAGAATCGGAATCATGCTTAGAACATAATATCCATTGTTATCTTCCTACTATGGCTTCTTCAGTGAGCAGGCATCTAACTCTCTAGTACAGGGGTAGTACAGGGGTAGGCTAGTACAGGGTAGTACAGGGTAGGCATTTCCCTGGACCAGCCCTGACAGTAGGAGCATTATGGGATATGTAGTCCACAACACCTGGACCAGCATTATGGCAGTAAGAGCATTATGGGAGATGTAGTCCACAACATCTGGGGTGCTGAATGTTGCCTTAACATATCGTAGTGTCCTAGCAATAACTACACCTGCACTGGTTAACCAGATGTTTTGTAAAATCCTTGACAGCTATGCAATGTGACATGCAACTGCTTAATATTCACTTTAGTTCTCCGTCTCTTATAACACTTCCTAAAAGTGAGAATGCATTTTTATTGTATTAAATGTGTGCTTGTGCTTAATGTCATTACTAAATCAAATAGTAGTAGAGAAATTATAGGTGGAGCAGTTAAGTATCTGCCATCTCACTTTTATCACGCACAGTTAATTTAATAAAATAAAATCTTAAATTTTTTTAACATTAAGAAAAATCTTTTTTACCAGTCATACATAAATTATGCATGTTTTTCACCAACACGTGCAAAGAGCTGTACACAGAAGTCACAAAATCGTAAATCATACTAAAGACTTAGTGGTAATGAAACAGAAAATAAATGTCTGCTCATCAATTCTATTTTTTTTTTTTTTTACTTTTTTTGATACATATCACAACATTTAAGAACTGCAAACTAAATAACAGTAGACCACATTTCTGTAGGTAACTGCTGATAACTTGCTAGGTTATATTGCTGTCTATATTTGGAACGCACATTGCGTTCCACTTCACAGATATCTGATGCTTTGTGCGTTCCATTTCATAGAAAGTCCTTTCTCATTATCCATGTTAATATTACACATTACACATACAATTATACATCCATATTATTTTTTAAGGAAAATAATATGGAGATATAATTTTATGTGACTATAATATTAACAAAAATATGGGCTCATTCATGCAGTTACATATCACCAATTAGAAGAGAAATAAGGATTTTACAAAATGATCCTACTGTGCTGATCCACTAGAGCCAGGTGTACAAAGTGGCTCAAAGTTTGTAAGTGTCCCTAATATAGACAGACATATTTGCACTTTGCATTTTGTCTCTTTTCCTTTGTTCCTATTTTTAGGATTTAATTTATCTACACCAAAGAGGTATAGGCTCACAAAGTGGTCCACCTACTGTATATATTTGATTTGTTCATTTGATTTACTTGACTTTTATTCTGCCATGTTTCAAATTTAAAGGCTAGAAAAAAAAGCTTTAAACCAATTTCCTTTTTTTTTTTTTATGTATTTAGAAATTCATACTCAGGGAATGTACAAATGCCAATCAGCTAATAACCCCCAGTGCTTTAATATTAAGCACCAGTACCGTAGTTCAGAAAGATTAAAATGGCTGTTGGCAACTGAGTAAAATGAATAATTACTGGCAAGAAATATTACTGGCAATGTCAATCAGCGTTCTTCAACAAAAAATCCAAGCAACAGTATTTTCCTAATAAACATAATACACATGATGGATCAATATTACTCTAGAACAGAAATGGAATTATTATAATTATTGTCATGTCTATGAACTATTAAAAATGTCAGAAAGATCACAATCCCACCATTCCATACTTTTGATACCACTTTTATCCTTTTCACATCAGTAAAAACGGCTGCATACCTTACATTACACATGTAAAGAAGCATTCCTGATAGTTAATGGAACTATCAGACACTTGGTGAATTCAACACTTAAAAAAAGTCACTGAAAACACTTTGCTAACAATTAACAAATTCACTGAAATATATAAAGTGTTTTTGCATGAGTAAAATTAATTCCACAAACAGCCTCCTACGTTGATGATGTGTGCAACTTTCACAGAAACCAGGGACCCTAATTCAAATAACCAATTGAGAGTTAGTGTCAGCTCGACTTTTGCATGGTGGGAAAATATGGTTCTGCTGAATCCACGTAGCCACAAAAATTGAATGATCATATTTCATTGATACAGCATTTTATCTTGTCCAAATTTTGGCCATGCAAGCCAATCAGGGAAAACAAGTCAGACAAATTAGATGAAGGGAGTGAAAATGAGCCCTGTATATGTATTTTTCAGTACAGTGATAGTCTAATGTTTGCAACCTTTTACTGAAGCTAATTCAACTCAGAATTAGGTATTTCTTAATCATCTTTTTTATGGTGGTGTGGTGAATCATGAAACAAGTGAACCAGCTCACCCTATTGTCTATTTTGGTTGCTTCATGATTCAGTTCTATGGACACCTTAGCTTTACAGTGAAGGGCTGTGGTAGAGTAGGGCGGGGTAGGCAATGACAACAAAATAGTGGGAGGGCCCTGGTAGGCAACAAACAGAATAATAAAATACACAAGCCATGTCAAGGAGAAGTATAAACAATAAACAATAAAACTAGCCAAGACCAAAGAATGGAGAAATCATAGGAATAAATTAAACACTCTTTAGTAAAAAAAGACCAGCAGTAAAATGTTGCACACTAGTAACACCAGAGCTCTGTGGTAGAGGTGCACTAACCTCCAAAATACATAAAAAAGTAAAGAGCCATAGGCTGCACAGTGCATGGTGCATACTCAGATAGGTTTATTGTGGATTCAAGTACAAAACAGAAATGCAACTGTTTTGTCCATGGTTCCACAATAAACCTATCTCAGTATTCACCCTGAGCTCTTCCCTTTTGGACACGTAAGTAAATATTTTTGAATGAGTGCAATGTGCAGCATCAAAAATATGACAGAATGATGCATGACAAGACCATGCATGGAAGACACAGAGGCGGTCCCTGTCTGCATAACAACGAGTAACTTTAACAAATGATTCATTCTGTGCATAATACATGTAGTATATATATATATTTTCAGCTTCATAGTAGCACATCCACTGCAATGTTCGTATGAAACATAATGGGCTAGTTACACATGTAATGTAATATTTTAGCATCATTATAACACTTGGTTGTTTTCAACTTTTAATCTGTGATGTAATCAAAGAGCCCTCAAAAGTGACAGTTCTCTATCATTAAATGTGCAATATCAACCTATCAAGTTCCCCATCATGAGATACAGTAAATGACTAAATCACGAGTAAGGCCTGGTTTTAGGTTGATAATTTCTGACTTCAGCAGTGTTACCTGCAGTAATATATCAATGAATGTAAACATTTATTTTGGACTGTGCATTGGTTACAAATGTTCAATTACATTTTGGTAATTTACCCTCATGTTGCATGTACATTTGGTGTTGAAAATCTTTACTAAAACCATATGTTGGTATGCTAACTGGTGAATTTTAAAGTTGAAAATCTTAGCAGAAGAATATGAGAGGGAATATATAAATAGTACAAGTGCAACACAATAGTGACCGTGGTGCAGTCATTGCCACTAAAAGCAAGAAACAGAAAGGTACAAAGTGTCTAGTTAAAGGGACTCTATAGTCACCATATAAAAGCAAGAAAGACAGGTCCCCCAGCCTTCCTTCTTGCTTTTATATGAACTTTCATTCATTAAAAAAAAAAAATCGGTGTTTTTATATTAAAAACTTACCTCCGTTCCAGCGCCGAGCTCCCCGCTAGGCCGCGCCCCCTTTTTCGTCAAAATGACGAAATCGCGGGGCCCAATGGGACGGCTTTGTGCTGGACCAATCGCGTTCTTCATAGAGCGGCATTGAATGCCGCCCTATGAAGAACCTGAGCGCTTTACCGCGCATGTGCGCGGAATGCGCGTTCGCGAGCTGAGCTGTCTGACTGACAGCTCAGCTCGCTTTCTAAAGTTATCAATAATAATTTAGGGCCCCCACCCGCCCTGTGCGGCGGGTGGGGGCCCTAAAATTATCAATGAGGGGGGGACCTACTGTCCCCCCCCGGCCCCCACCCCTGTGCGGCGGGTGGGGGCCCTAAAATTATTAATGAGGGGGGGGGACCTACTGTCCCCCCCCCGGCCCCCACCCCTGTGCGGCGGGTGGGGGCCCTAAAATTATCAATGAGGGGGGGACCTACTGTCCCCCCCACGGCCCCCACCCCTGAGCGGCGGGTGGGGGCCCTACAATTATCAATGAGGGGGGGGACCTACTGCCCCCCCCCGGCCCCCACCCCTGAGCGGCGGGTGGGGGCCCTAAAATGATCAGTAAGGGGGGGGGACCTACTGTCCCCCCCCCGGCCCCCACCCCTGTGCGGCGGGTGGGGGCCCTAAAATGATCAATAAGGGGGGGGACCTACTGTCCCCCCCCCCGGCCCCCACCCCTGAGCGGCGGGTGGGGGCCCTAAAATGATCAATAAGGGGGGGGACCTACTGTCCCCCCCCCGGCCCCCACCCCTGTGCGGCGGGTGGGGGCCCTAAAATTATCAATAAGGGGGGGGACCTACTGTCCCCCCCCCCCGGCACCCTCCCCTGAGCGGCGGGTGGGGGCCCTAAAATTATCAATAAGGGGGGGGACCTACTGTCCCCCCCCCGGCCCCCACCCCTGAGCGGCGGGTGGGGGCCCTAAAATTATCAATAAGGGGGGGGGACCTATTGTCCCCCCCCGGCCCCCACCCCTGAGCGGTGGGTGGGGGCCCTAAATACAAAGGGGGGGGGGGACCCTAGTTAACCCTCCCCCCCCCAAAAAAAAATATCTCCCTACCTACCCCCCTCACCCTAAAAATAATGAGGGGGGACCATTAACTAAAAACCTGTAAAAAAATGAGATAAAATCAACTTACCATTCGATGTTTTCTTTCTTCTAAAATCTTCTTTCTTCAGCCCCAAAAAAGGCCAAATAAAAATCCATAATAACCGACGCAATTAAGAAAAAAAAAAAAAAAAACGAGCGCAAAAAAAAATAATCCATCTTCACCCATGGAGGGCTCCGCGCAGACTGAGCTCCGCAGGGCGGGGGAAGGCTTATAAAGCCTTGCCCCGCCCTGCAATTAGGCTAAGAACACTCTGATTGGTGGGTTTAAGCCAATCAGAGTGCTCTTTGTCATTTTACAAGCGTGGGAAAGTTCTTTGGAATTTTCCCACGCTTGTAAAATGACACAGAGCACTGTGATTGGATGGATTTCAAGCCATCCAATCACAGTGCTCTGTGTCATTTTACAAGCGTGGGAAAGTTCTTTGGAATTTTCCCACGCTTGTAAAATGACAAAGAGCACTGTGATTGGATGGATTTCAAGCCATTTTACAAGTTTTTATATTAAAAACTTACCTCCGTTCCAGCGCCGAGCTCCCCGCTAGGCCGCGCCCCCTTTTTCGTCAAAATGACGAAATCGCGGGGCCCAATGGGACGGCTTCGCGCTGGACCAATCGCGTTCTTCATAGAGCGGCATTGAATGCCGCCCTATGAAGAACCTGAGCGCTTTACCGCGCATGTGCGCGGAATGCGCGTTCGCGAGCTGAGCTGTCTGTTTGACAGCTCAGCTCGCTTTCTAAAATTATCAATAATAATTTAGGGCCCCCACCCGCCCTGTGCGGCGGGTGGGGGCCCTAAAATTATCAATGAGGGGGGGGACCTACTGTCCCCCCCCCGGCCCCCACCCCTGTGCGGCGGGTGGGGGCCCTAAAATTATCAATGAGGGGGGGACCTACTGCCCCCCCCCCGGCCCCCACCCCTGTGCGGCGGGTGGGGGCCCTAAAATTATCAATGAGGGGGGGACCTACTGTCCCCCCCCGGCCCCCACCCCTGAGCGGCGGGTGGGGGCCCTACAATTATCAATGAGGGGGGGGACCTACTGCCCCCCCCCCGGCCCCCACCCCTGAGCGGCGGGTGGGGGCCCTAAAATGATCAGTAAGGGGGGGGGACCTACTGTCCCCCCCCCGGCCCCCACCCCTGTGCGGCGGGTGGGGGCCCTAAAATGATCAATAAGGGGGGGGACCTACTGTCCCCCCCCCCGGCCCCCACCCCTGAGCGGGGGGTGGGGGCCCTAAAATGATCAATAAGGGGGGGGACCTACTGTCCCCCCCCCGGCCCCCACCCCTGTGCGGCGGGTGGGGGCCCTAAAATTATCAATAAGGGGGGGGGACCTACTGTCCCCCCCCCCGGCCCCCACCCCTGAGCGGCGGGTGGGGGCCCTAAAATTATCAATAAGGGGGGGGACCTACTGTCCCCCCCCCGGCCCCCACCCCTGAGCGGCGGGTGGGGGCCCTAAAATTATCAATAAGGGGGGGGACCTATTGTCCCCCCCCGGCCCCCACCCCTGAGCGGTGGGTGGGGGCCCTAAATACAAAGGGGGGGGGGCCCTAGTTAACCCTCCCCCCCCCAAAAAAAAATATCTCCCTACCTACCCCCCTCACCCTAAAAATAATGAGGGGGGACCATTAACTAAAAACCTGTAAAAAAATGAGATAAAATCAACTTACCATTCGATGTTTTCTTTCTTCTAAAATCTTCTTTCTTCAGCCCCAAAAAAGGCCAAATAAAAATCCATAATAACCGACGCAATTAAAAAAAAAAAAAAAAAAAACGAGCGCAAAAAAAAATAATCCATCTTCACCCATGGAGGGCTCCGCGCAGACTGAGCTCCGCAGGGCGGGGGAAGGCTTATAAAGCCTTGCCCCGCCCTGCAATTAGGCTAAGAACACTCTGATTGGTGGGTTTAAGCCAATCAGAGTGCTCTTTGTCATTTTACAAGCGTGGGAAAGTTCTTTGGAATTTTCCCACGCTTGTAAAATGACACAGAGCACTGTGATTGGATGGATTTCAAGCCATCCAATCACAGTGCTCTGTGTCATTTTACAAGCGTGGGAAAGTTCTTTGGAATTTTCCCACGCTTGTAAAATGACAAAGAGCACTGTGATTGGATGGATTTCAAGCCATCCAATCACCGTGCTCTGTGTCATTTTACAAGCGTGGGAAAGTTCTTTGGAATTTTCCCACGCTTGTAAAATGACAAAGAGCACTGTGATTGGATGGATTTCAAGCCATCCAATCACAGTGCTCTTTGTCATTTTACAAGCGTGGGAAAGTTCTTTGGAATTTTCCCACGCTTGTAAAATGACACAGAGCAATGTGATTGGATGGCTTGAAATCCATCCAATCACAGTGCTCTGTGTCATTTTACAAGCGTGGGAAAATTCCAAAGAACTTTCCCACGCTTGTAAAATGACAAAGAGCACTGTGATTGGATGGATTTCAAGCCATCCAATCACATTGCTCTGTGTCATTTTACAAGCGTGGGAAAATTCCAAAGAACTTTCCCACGCTTGTAAAATGACAAAGAGCACTCTGATTGGCTTAAACCCACCAATCAGAGTGTTCTTAGCCTAATTGCAGGGCGGGGCAAGGCTTTATAAGCCTTCCCCCGCCCTGCGGAGCTCAGTCTGCGCGGAGCCCTCCATGGGTGAAGATGGATTATTTTTTTTGCGCTCGGGTTTTTTTTTTTTTTTTTTTATTGCGTCGGTTATTATGGATTTTTATTTGGCCTTTTTTGGGGCTGAAGAAAGAAGATTTTAGAAGAAAGAAAACATCGAATGGTAAGTTGTTTTTATCTTATTTTTTTTTTCTTTACAGGTTTTTAGTTAAAGGGTCCCCCCTCATTATTTTTAGGGTGAGGGGGTAGGTAGGGAGATAAGTTTTTTTTTTTTGGGGGGGGGGGGAGAGGGTTAACTAGGGTCCCCACCCCCTTTGTATTTAGGGCCCCCACCCACCGCTCAGGGGTGGGGGCCGGGTGGGGACAATAGGTCCCCCCCTATTGATAATTTTAGGGCCCCCACCCACCGCTCAGGGGTGGGGGCCGGGGGGGGGCAGTAGGTCCCCCCCCTTATTGTGAATTTTAGGGCCCCCACCCGCCGCACAGGGGTGGGGGCCGGGGGGGGACAGTAGGTCCCCCCCCTATTGTGAATTTTAGGGCCCCCACCCACCGCTCAGGGGTGGGGGCTGGGGGGGGGCAGTAGGTCCCCCCCCTTATTGTGAATTTTAGGGCCCCCACCCACCGCTCAGGGGTGGGGGCCGGGGGGGGGGCAGTAGGCCCCCCCCCTTATTGTGAATTTTAGGGCCCCCACCCGCCGCACAGGGGTGGGGGCCGGGGGGGGGCAGTATGTCCCCCCCTTATTTTTTATTTTAAGGCCCCCACCCACCGCACAGGGGTGGGGGCCGGGGGGGGACAATAGGTCCCCCCTTATTGATAATTTTAGTGCCCCCACCCGCCGCACAGGGGTGGGGGCCGGGGGGGCAGTATGTGCCACCCTTATTTTTAGGGCCCCCACTCACCGCTCAGGGGTGGGGGCCGGGGGGGGGGAGGAGAGTAGGTCCGTCCCCCCCCTCCCTTCAACCACTATTGTGGCCAGACAGCATCCCTGTGGGTTCGGGCTTCAGCTGTCAGCTGAAGCCACGCCCACAGCAGTGCTGACAGGCTGTCAGCACACAAAGCGCGTTCACAGTGCTTTGTGTGCTGATAGCCCGTCTGATGCATTCACCCAGAATGCATCGGACGAGAGGCCTTTTTAGGGCCTCTGAACTCGGAAGTCCCTCTGGTGGCCGTCTGATTGACTGCAACAAGAGGTGTTCCAAGCTTCCAATGTAAACACTGCATTTTCTCAGAAAATACAGTGCTTACAAGAAAAAGGCTCCGGGTAGCTGTAGCACTCACCTAAACAACCTCATTAAGCTGAAGTTGTTCAGGTGACTATAGTGTCCCTTTAAGAGTGATCATCCAACAAAATAAGAAAAATACTAAAAAATTATTCTATGAGCCAAAGTTTAGCCCTCGGGAACTACACTGTTGATTTTAACACAGTAAACACGCAATACAACAAAATAACATATAAATGTTAAAACTGCACGCAAATGCAATATGCATACAAAAAGTTTTATGTATATTATTAAAATGCATTTGTTATTTAATTCACTTGAGACATCATATTATACAAATGCTAGAATGTATTTTGCCCTTTGCAATATGTCCTTTGACAAAGTGTCCTTTGTTTGTATACACAAACTAATAAATATACATAGAGGGAATCTCCTATAGTTAAC
This sequence comes from Pelobates fuscus, assembly GCF_036172605.1. Taxonomy (NCBI): domain Eukaryota; kingdom Metazoa; phylum Chordata; class Amphibia; order Anura; family Pelobatidae; genus Pelobates; species Pelobates fuscus. The sequence goes on along the minus strand of NC_086325.1, from coordinate 80,273,676 downwards.
TTCATTCGTTGTTTTGCTTTTTTTGTTTTTAGTACTAGTCCAGCTCACAAGTATTATTTGGCTGTCGACCCAGCCTCCGAAGCTCTTTACCTGTCAGACACTAATTCCAGAAAGGTCTACAGAGTGAAATCTATTAATGACGTGAAGGAATTGACAAAGAACTTTGAAGTCGTGGCAGGAACCGGAGATCAATGCCTTCCATTTGATCAGAGTCATTGTGGCGATGGTGGAAGAGCAAATGAAGCTAGTCTCAACAGCCCAAGAGGTAAAGAATAATTAAATGGATATATTATTAGTACATTATGATACATTAGGAAAATTGTTCAACAATGCATATTAATTGAATAAGCAGTGCACTGGCCTTTAATTAACGTAGATTTTGATAAAGAAATATAGACAGATAGACAGACTCGCACCATAGTTCTATATAGAATATTATTAGACAATTTAAAAATTGTTAAGGGCTTCATTCTGTTAGATCTGTGTGTGGTATTTTTTTTTCATAGAATTGAATAAGAAGACTGTTATTTAATTACTAGAGTTAACATTTTCCTATGTAATAAACTCTAACCCTAGATACGTGAACTGAAATAGATACATAATCACAGCGCTAGACTATTTTCTAAATTATAAACTTAACTCTGGCATCTGAATTGCAGTTATCTTACTGCAACTAGACTTGGGCATTTGGTTTCAAATGAACTGCAATTTATCAGAAGTTTGGGAAATCTGCAATTCATCTATAATTTTAACTACAAAACTTTATATAGACAAATAATGGCAAATGCACAAAACAGTTTTTTTTATTCATGATTTGGAATTTCATACATGGCACCAGAAAAAAAAAGAAAAAAGATGATTGACAGGATAAAAGATGACTGGTGATTAAGGGACAGCCACTAAATGTTAATTGTAACCACAGATCAAGTAATAGAGAAGAAAAAAAGGATAGAGTAGTAAAAGTATATATATATGTTTTACTTTTTTTTTCTTTTTTCACCTCTATTGTTTACTTCTTCTTCTGGGATCTGTGAACTGTATGGAGCACAAATGAGTGTACATAGCGACATTCTGCACATACAGACTCCAGGCACTGTGATCACTTTTATTGGTGTAAAAATCTAAAAGTGCTAGTTTACTGTGTATTGCCACATCTATCACCAATGCAGTCTTGAGTTCCTTGTCTACCACCCTAATGTTGTGTTGGTTGACCAGTAATTGTTAGTCTATCTGGATCTGGAAGTCCCTCAGAATCCTAACTCTATAATTCTTAACTACCCTTTGTGGCATAACCCCATATCATTCTTCCAATATTTTCATGCTGTGATAAACTATAAGAATTTATAATACTTTGGATGCTTATTTAATTAATTTCCTGTTTAATGTCCTTTTACTAAAATAGATTGAGAATGAGTTATTGTCCATTATCAGTAGTGATTTAATATCCATCCTCCACACTATTTTGAAAATAGGTCACTCTGAATATTTCATGTTTTTAAAAAGTACGTAAGATATTTCATACATCAGACCTATGCTTCTTTTCTATCCCTAGGCTATTAACACTAGGCTTGGCATTCTAGAAGTGGAAATATTATTTTAGACACCTTAAGAACAGAATTCTTTAAGTGCATTAGAAAGGTGAAATCTCAAATTTTAAAAACAACAAGAGATGATTAAGCAGTTCCCCAAGCCATTACACATTTTCTAGGATAATATAGTTTGAGGAACTAAATACAGTGTCACAGGTGACAAATCCAAAAGACAGTTTCTTGTTCCTAGCTCTTAATTATGTACATCATAATTAGCTCTGAAAGAAAATGCTTAGTTATGTCCTGAAACCTGAAGAATATTTTTTTGTAACAGTCTTAAGGAGTCATGAGTTTATTATGTATTATTTTTATTTATAAAATATTTTACCAGGAAAGATAAATTGAGATTTTTCTTGTTTTCAAGTTTGTCCTGGGTCCATAAAACATTGCATTGATGCAATAGGGTACAATAAAATACAAAAAACAATATTAATACACAATATATACAAAATTTAACATAGAACAGGTAGGAAATATATAGTCAACCATAACACGTGCATTCTGTTTTGAGGTATGTAGAGAGGGATCTCTTAAAGGACTAAAGTGTGCGGGAGGTTGTCCCATAATTCCGGTGCTCTGTAGGGAAAGGAGGATCGGGCTGCTTTTTTTTTTGTATTGGGGTAGACTAAATGAAGTGCTGGTACTGGATCGGAGGTTATAGGAGGTGGGAGCAGCTGGGGAGAGCATTCTGCTCAGGTAGAGTGGGAGCTCCCCAGAAAAGTTGCAGTTATGTGTTGCAAAGAATTACTAAATTGAAGGCAGATGTATTGGTTGTTTAAGTGAAAGAAATATGAACATTATTTGGCACACTTCAAGCAGTACACCACTTCATTGTATTTTTTATTAATGACATTTGGAGTGTGAGGTTTCTAACCATAGCAAAGAATTCATGACCCTTGGCAAGGTTTTTATAGGTTAACGCTACTCACTATTCTAATTCCACGTTTTTAGATTTATTAAAAAAAGACATAAATATTATAGAAATCATTAAAGTAAAAGCAAGGGGTTTCTCTATCTGAAATCCTAGATAAGTGTTTTTCGTGCACCCAAGTGTACCAAGCAAGAGTTGTTATAAACCTTTGCCTATGTGATGCAGCATTTGAAACAATTTCTACATTTGATTCCCTACCCTGACCTTTTCCTCTGGCCTGCTTTTTAATCATTCGTCTGGCCTATGTTTCTCATTTTTTTAACTCTCTCTCTCTCTCTCTCTCAGTTCTTTTAGTATTTTTGGGGAATGTAAATGGACTTGTATATTTTCTTTTCAACTGCATTGACAGCACATAATTGAAGTTATAGCTTTTCATATACACTTTGAAAAATTGAAATACTTTTGCATACAGTTTGTAACATTATTCCAAGGATGACAATGACTGTAATTTTAGTAACACTGGAGAATAAGTGTATATAAATTTAAAAAGAGTAGTCAGCTCTAAAAATTAACATGACTGCAATAGTGCAGTTTAGAAACTATTATTTTATGCTTTGTTTTGCAAGAGACAATTTTGTTACAGAACAACAGCACTGCCAATTGTCATTTCCCCTTGCACCTCTCTATTACACTAAATAGAAATCAACAAATCACAGTAAATGGTGTAACTGCTCCCTAATCCCCAATTTTCTCAAAAATATCTACAGCAGTAAGAGACACCTTTTCATTTAAGGCAAAGATAGTCCTCTGGAGGAAAGAAACCCATCCTGAACCTCACCGATTAAAACTTATAGGGCAGGCAATGCACAGACAATAGGAGAAGTGATGGCTCTGCTGGGGAGGGTTTAATGTAAAATAGAACATCATTTTAGCTAAAGGGATCAATCTTAGTCACACCCGAGGGACCATGGGACCAATATGAGCCACTTCAAGATTTATCATAGCTCAGAACATGCATATCAATGTAGAAAAACAAATCAAATAGCTTTTTCTTAGCTTACTGCAGACTGTATTTTTACATTTCAGTTCCTAACACCCTTGCAAACTTGTACTTATATTAAGCGTGTTATAACCATTTTATTCTTACAGTAGGAATTTGTATTTTAGTATACATTTTCTGAAATTCTGAATACCCCTATCCCAAAGATTGTGCAAATAACAAAAGCATATTTTTCTTTAATTAATACTTTTAAAACTAGCTATTTCACAAATGTTAAAGTACCATTCTCAATAAGTGGACAATTTTTGGGAAAATTAAATATAGTATGGTTTGGTGTATCGCAGTGATTGAAAGTGCCTCTTCTTGGACTGGACAATAGAAACATCTCTTTCTTCTCAAAGTTTGCATTCATTGTACACTACACTGGTTGTGTCATTCTGTATACCTAAGGAGAACTTGTATGAATTAAGTTGGTTCCGTTTGACTTTGAACTTTAGCATACACGCTGGGTGTGACAAGCAAGAGGCTGTAATTGAATGTTTGTAGCACTTCACAACAGGCTACTCAGTCTTACACCATGGGATACTAGATTATAACATGATTCCAGAAGATGGGTGATAACCCTTTAGTTCCTGTTGTTTTCATATTGGGGTTTGTAATTAGAGTCTTCAATCTGCCTGTTTTGGCTGCAATGAGGAATAGATTTTTTGCCATTTAATTCCCTTTTAACATCTACTTTTCCAACAAAGAACAGGTTTCGAAAGACTTGTGATTACATGTCTCCTGGTGTCTGGTTATATTGCTGCTTCATCAAAATCGCCTCTTAACTATTAGAATGTAAATGTTGAACAGGTGGCAGAAAGCAGATGTAAGTCTCAAGGACAATTAAAACTGACACTATCTCTAGGAGAAATACTAGTATCAAAGTCCCTCCACCCCATGTACTTTGGCATTGAAGTCAATAGAAATAATCAGTCAGCAAAAGAGTTTGCCTTTAGAATGATAGACTCTCAGAGGATTTCACATCAAGAATCAAGACTGAGATATATAACTTGTATTCATGTTTTGTAAAATTGGACTGGACAAACATGGTGATATTAATGGAGACTAACATAACATTAAAGAGTTTCAATGTCTGACTGATATGACCACTGTTCCATGAAAAATATTGATTCGCTATATTGTTTAACTGACTATTTAGGGTCACGGCCCCCCTTAGATCGCTGGTCTCACCATGGCTGGCTCTGCCTCCATGGTGGTGATCTCAGCCAATCCAATGCTTTCCACACAAAAGAAAAAAAAAATGTTGCTTTACCAATCAGCATCTCCTCATAGAGATGCTTTGAATCAATGCATCTCTATAGGAATCATACAGCTCTTCCATGCAGAGTGTGGACACGCTGAACACCTTCTGAGTTACTGCCTACTGGAGGTGTTACTAGGCACCAATGTAAACACTGTCTTTTCTCTGAAAAGACAGTGTTTACAAAAAGAAGCACGTGAGGGCATGCTGTAGACATCAGAACCACTACATTCATATGTATTGTTTCTAATGACTAAAGTGTCCCTTAAATTGGTTTTGTGCTTCAAACTTAAAATATGTTTAGAACAAATACTAGCCATGATGTGATTTAAATGGAATTGTCAGACATATTGAAATACTTTTCCTAACTTAGTCCTCAAGGCACTACAGTATTTAGGCATTTCTGTACCCCTGGTGTTTCCTGAGGACTGGATTGAAAACCACTCGGTTATATTGTAGTGACCCTTGTACCTTTTGTATATATAAACAGTTACAAGAAAACAAGTTGTGACTAGATAAAACAACAAAGTATGAAAGACATCTATAAAAGCAACAGATGAACCAGTATAAATATAAAAACAACAGACAAACCAGGGTAAAATATAAAATAAATAGTAAAAGCACATCATGGTTCAACAGCAATAAAGGCTTTACCAAGTGGTAATTGAGAAAGCTTTTATCTGGTGAAACGTGTTGTAGAGGGGAGGAGCAGTGAGCAGCCATCGGGCTTGGTTTGCACTCTCTGAGAGCTCCAATCGCTGCACCCAGTAAAGCTTATCTGTAGCCAGTTCAGGTGCCTATTCCATGACCTGTTGGTTGATTTCCCTTCCTGACAACATGAGGAAGAAGATGGAGGCCCCTCCACAGAGAAAGTCTTTCAGTAGATAACTCCCAAATTTGCTATCCTTATTAAAATGAATAGATCTGTAACAATTTGTTTTGATTCATTATAGATTTGTTAATTTTCACTTTCTTTATCTGTTCATTCAGAATAAAAAAAATGGTTGCTATGAATTGCCAAATTCGAAGGAAATTAGATTCATTTAAAAATGCACATTTCTATTATTTTCAATGTGTGTTTGTCTAATTTTGAATAATTTAGAAGAATTGAGCAATGTTAGCCTGTCCTTTCAGTAATGTAAAGCAGAGCCATTAGGCAGCTGCATATGGTGCAGTCTCAAACAAGGCTTCAGCATGCCTTATCTACATCGGGAACTCCAGCTCTGGCTCTGAGGGGGCCCTCTTTAAACCAGCAGAGAGAGCAAAAGATCACCCTGCTTGGTCATAAGCCAAACTAGTGTTCTGATCGTTGACAAATCCCCAGAAACATTAGGGAGTTTCTAAAATCCCCATTAGACTACCGGGGATTGAGCTCATCCTCAAATGGACTACCAAGGATAATACCTCCAACTGCCAGGAAGTAAGCAGGAGAGTGGCAAATTAAAACACACACACACAAGACTCACAGAAACAGAGCCCATGGTTCCCTACCTGGGGCCCTGAGTAATCTTAATAAGACTTTATTGGGAGGGTGTCTCAATCTGGCACCCTGCCTAGGGACCTGGGCAAGGTTAATCAAGCTGATAACCGAAATGAGTGAATCATAGGTTGCCATATGGCAACAGATAGTTTACTAAAAAGTAGTGTTTTTTTTTAATTTCTAAAACAAACTGTAATTGGAAATAGATTGGGTACTTTTTTGTGTAATGAAACATATGACACAAACACAAAAATGTTTTCTTGGTCCCACTTAAAAATAGAGGGAAATAATTGTAATGCAAACAGCACATAAAATGCCTTAAAAAAAGCATTGGTACTGCTCCACTGACTTGCAATTAGCCTAAAGCAGCTGAAAGTAGCTAATCATTGAAAACTATCTGGTACTCTGTCCAGTGGAAATACGTACTGCATTTTCATTCAGTCATTAGCACTTTGCTTTCTATATCCACTTTTATTAGACAATTCTTACAAATGTACCCAACAAAAGAATTAGGACCACATATTTACAATCATTAAGCAACATATCACATAGAGTTGTCTCAAATGGTTGCTAATTTAAGATCAGTTATTTTTCGGACAAAACAGAGTCGGTGACTGTGAGAGGAAATGAGTGATGGCATTTACCAATGTGCCAGTGTCGAGTGCTCAAGTATAGGAATTACAACTATTAAAACTGTTCTCATATTATGGCAAAAGAAAGATATTGGATTAAAGAGACACTATATGCAGCCCTATCACTTTGTCTCATTGAAGTGGTGTGGGTTGCAGTGTCCCTGTCCTCATTAGTCCTGCAATGTAAAACATTTCAATTTTAAAGAAAGGGAATAAGGGGATAGTTAAGCCTTTACTATGTGGGGAGGAATTGGCATGGGGGCGAGAAGGCTGAGAAACACCTTAGTGTTAGGAATACATCTTTTTATTCCTTTTGAGGGAATAATCATCACTTGACCCAACTGTTTCATTCCAAAGTTTTAGCTTTAAATGAGACATTTACCTCACTCTACTGGGTGAAAAAAAAGCAGATAAACATGTTTTTTTTTTATATATTTACCTGCTTCTTCTTTCTTATGCTTCACACACCTATTCCAGGGGTACACTAATTTAACCAATCAGTGTCCTATCCCTAGGAATGCTGAGATTTACACATATGCCGTTGGAAGATCTCTTCACCTTGCAACATCCTGGCAGGGGGGAAAGAGAGGGAATCTGATCTCTGTGATTCATTTAGAGCAGGCTCCTGTGTTAGCGTTCTCTCTCCCACTGCTGCACAATGATACCCTGTTTCTGTCATTAGTTGACTGGTGTGAAATTGAGATGGGTGAGTAAGAGGAAGAAACTCCCCTAACTCAGAGACATGCTGAGTTTATAAACATTTATCACATAGTTTTCAAAGTTTTTTTGCTTTATTTTTGTTTTGTATATTTGTTTGCTAGCTGGTTTAAAAAATAATAGTCAAGTGATGCATAACCCTTTAAAGTTTACCTCGCAGTGATGGGAATAAGAGAAATGAAACAAAAAAACTTTTATGGCACAAAAAGTCACAGAAAAATGAATGAATCTGACATATCACCCAACCATACATTCAAATGACAGGATACAGAAGTAGCAACAGCTGAAAGAAAATGGTAGATTTAATACATTACACTGAAAGAACATGATAAATGCTCCAACAAAAGCACACAACTGTTAATGACACTATTCTTTTCAAATATATTTTATTGAAAATTGTTATATTTTATAATAATATATGTAATACAACATCGTTAATAAAAAGAGTATCTCAAAACATATCAATTACGTAACATAAATAACATGTTCAAGAATGTATATAGTAGTAATGATATAATTGCAACAATATCATATTAATTGTTTATATGTGACAATTAACATGTTTTAGGGGGATAAAGAAAAATTATTTATATGAACATAAGTATAAGGGGAAGGAAGATTCGGATAGGGGGCATTTGGTACCCTTTTTGTATTATTTTATGATATATTAGTTTTAATGTTTTTAGCATGTTGTTTTGATATTTTTATAAAAATAAAACATATAACATTTGGTCTTGCGTAGATTGGGTTAACATATTGATGAAAGCTATAAAGGCTATATATCAGTTAAGTGTGATCAAATCTAATTATTTACAGTAAAAGAAACAATAAAGAATAAGAAAACATATCCAGTACAATAAGTTCCATGTATTCAACCTTTATGAAATTTCAACCTATTTTGTTTGTCCTGCGTTCTTAATTATCCCAGAATGCACTTAGTTTTGCATGTGAAGGAGATGGTCATCGTGTAGTGAGTTTGTAACTCTTGTTTTCTCTAATAGATGCAATAATTTCTTGTTTTGATGGGATCTTTGAGGTTTTCCAATATATTGGCAGTAGTGTGGTGGCTGTGATTACAATATGTGATATTACAGTTCTTTCCGTTTTATTTAAAACATTTGGGAGGAGTTTAAATATTCCAATTTGAGGTGAGAGAGTTGTGATAGTAAGGGCAATAGTTTGGATCACAGTTAAAATGAAATCCCAAAAGGATTTGAGTATGTGCACTGCCACCGTCTGTGGTACACATCTTTTCTTCCGCACCCTCTCCAGCAAAGGTCTGAAGAGTCTGCGAACATATTTTTAAGTTTAGTAAGTACCATGTACCAACGGTAAATAACCTTCAAATGGTTTTCGATATGGTTTGAGCATCAAGTCTTTCCTTTTAATGCATCTTTGATTTTGTACCAATCTGATAAATGAAGTTCAATTCCCATGTCTGTTTCCCATGCAATCATATATTGCATTTTTTTTATTAGGAAATGAAGACATGTAGTAGTAGCAAGAGGAGATTGTATGTTTCTGTTCTGGAATTACAGTTTCTAAATTGAAGGGTTGTAGAGTATCTATTGATTGGTCTAAGGAAAAAAATGTTAAAAGCTTCTTTTAATTTGGTGATATGTTGATGTTGTGTAGACAAATTGTTGTCAAGATTGTATTTATCTTTTAATTTGGGGAAGGTGAGTAGTGAGTTTCTTACAAAAAATTGTCAATGAATTTTATGTTGTATGACTTCCATTCTTGTATATCTATGGTCATTTCCGGAAACATTAATTTAATTACAGAGATAGGCATTGCCCTAGACTGTTTGTTGGTTGGTTGAACTGTACAGAACAAGTCATCCTATGCTTTTAAGGTTACTTTTGTGGTGGAAAGTAGTAAGTGGTTGATCTCGTTCCTTAATTTAGGTGCCCATAATAGATCTAGAAGAGAGTAATTTTGTACTATTTCATCTTCTATCTGAAGCCATTTGTTTTTATTATTAGTTAAATTTAATTGTATTGCCATGGAGGCATTGGTTGCAGTGAAAATGTTTTTGAAGTCTGGGACTCCTAAATCTCCAAATTTGATATGTCTTTGTAGTGTTGGGAGCTTGATTCTGCCTTTTTTATTTTGCAAGATAGATTTAATCATGTCTGAGTGGACTTTGTTGAAGAAGGAGCTAGGGACATGAAGTGGTATAGTGCATATCAAGTACAGCAGTTTTGGAAAAATGTTCATTTTAAACAAAGCTATTCTACCTAGCCAGGACCATTAACATTAACCCCATCTGTGCAATTCCGCTCTAAGTTCTGGCCATTTCCCATCAAAGTTTAGTTGTACCATACACTTAATATTTTTGGCTAGTTTTAAAGACATTATTCTAAGTGTATGAAGAATGCAGTTAGAATACCAGGAGTGGGTAACAAATTGACACAAGACACACAAAAGCATCTGAGTTTGGGTGGCTCTCTATGAACACAGGCATGAGACCAAGTAATGAAAGGTAGCAAGCTAAATCATAAACTGAAGCCAGTCATTAGTCCAAGACAGATAGATAAGATAACAGTCAAAAGCAAAGGTCGGGTCAATCATTAGATTCGGTTAATCAACCTTTCCAACCAATGTCACAAAGACTACAGCTTGAAAATAATTCATTCTAAGAGGAAACGGACACTATAGACATTGAATAATAGTATACATTGTATTGGTAATTAGGTAAAAATGCAACGCATAAAATCTACTTAAAATACTAATGATGAATGATTACTAGGTCATTTCACTGTTAGTTGTATCTCTCTAAAGCTCCATTATGTGATGATTCCAGGAAATTGATGTTAAAATTGATATATATAATGTTTTTCATAAAACCATAAATTGAATGAACCTGTGAATGGCAAAGCTAAGATAAACAATTTGGAAAAATCTCCAGTTCAACTATGTCACTGACTATTGTGGCCTTCAGTGTGCATCCCCCTAATGAAATTTCCATCAATTCACAGTTAATGAATAAAACTGATATTAAATGCTGAGATATCTCCCTTTCATTTTTATCTTGTTACAGTCATTTTAAGCCAGTTCTTTATGACTTCATACACGATTTTAAGATATTCCTCTTTTGACACTGTCTGTCACAAATTCTGAGATTGATCAAATCTCTCATATTTACCTTGTTGTATAATTAAGTTTTAGGTTTGAAGGTACTTGAAAATGCCTTTGAGAAATATTACAATATTCTCTTACACTTTTCTTTTACCTTTCTTCAAAATGCAGCAGAACTCTCAAAGGTTAAAGAGCAGACCTTCGTTTCACCTCCATGTCTTCTACTGAGGTGGATCAAATTATTGGATCACCAAGATAAGCTATGATAAATGGCATTCTGAGTAATTGGGTGTTGCCACAAGTCTTTATTGTATTTGTAATCTTTTGGAATGCATCTCTCCGGAGACTGAAAGCAGACCACTATAGAGAGATTTTCAATTTAGATTTCTATTGTTGTGGTATTGGTTCAAAATTGTTTTAAACGCCTGGGCTGAAATGGTTAGTATCATTTGCACATAGAAACTTCCATTTAGTTAGATGTGCCATGCAAATGTGTCACAATGTGTCAAAACACAACCTTCCCATGGTATTAAATGTATCTGCTCTCTCATTGTGTGCCATTGTAACTATGTAAATTTGAGATTAATGGGTATTTATTTCTCCTCATTTGTATTACACCTCAACTTCAAAATCTGTATATTGTTTAACATTTTTTATTTCTAAAATATTTGTTTGGTCTATTTAACTAAATATGTAATATTCTGTATATATTTCCTGTATAGTGGATATTTAGTCTTTTTGGACTTTATTTGTTAATATAAGCTTTTACTGGTTTTGAGAGGCAGAGTACACAATAAGATAAAGGGCAATGGTATACATATAATATAATATGCCATTCTAGGAATAAAGAAATTGCATGAATGTGTTCTGTAGTTTGACTTAAAGAATAGGCAGTCTTTAATTTCTGCACATCCTTCTCTACATACCCTTATACCTGTATATGAAGTTAGTGAGCCAAATATAATGGAATGCTGGTTAAGATATAAGGAAAAATATTAGCGGTAGAAAGCTTCCAATACAGAAGGATGGGTAAGATGGAGGCAGAGGTAGAGAACAAGAGGGGGCGGGTAGACATTGTATAAAAGAGCTAAAATTGATAGATTTTAGCTTACGGGCAGGGTCCTCTCTACCTTTTGTATTTATCTGTGTATATTGTATGTTCTCCACTAATTGTGCAGCGCTGCAGAATCTGTTGGCGCTCTATAAATACCAGTAATAAATAAAAAATCTTGCTGTGAGCCGAGGATAGTGCTAATTATACTGCTGCATCTCTATGGTATATCGAAGCATTTTAGGCTGGTATTTCAACTTTGAAGAGAAAAAGAAAAAAGTTTTGATTCCATACTAAAGCTGCAGCAACAAACACAATAAGTGCTTGTTAAATCACATATCAACTTTAAAGGAACACTACAGTGACAGGAATACAGTGACAAAGCAAAATTGTCAATCCCAGCCAATCCAATGCTTTCGTTTGAGGAAAGCATTAAGAGGCTATTGTGCATGCGCAGGAAAATGCTGCTCTCTACGCCAATCAGCATCTCCAAGAGGAACATTCAGCACATCCATGCAGAGCGTGCAGAATACCATAAAAAGAAATAATTCAGCGCTTAAGTAAAATAATTACAGTCCAATGGCAGCTAAAACACCAAATGCGGAGTCTCTCTCTTCCGATTAAAAGCTGGATAAAAAAACACGAGGTAGGTGCAGCGCCTAAATAGTGAGCAGACACTGAATTTCAGTGCAAGCACCTTCAGTATTGGGCTGCAATTATTGCATTCTTGCGCATAAACCACTACAAAGATTTATAGTGGTCATAATTCTTGTACTGTCCCTTAAAACCCTTTCCTCACATACATGTCTGCACGGACATACATGTCTGCACGGATACGGAGAGAATTGCTTTTTGTTTGCTACAGTTTTTAGATGGTACAGAAAACCTTTGCTCCATTTATTTTCAATACTTGTTTTCTAATTATAGACAACGTAGCAGTAGCCAAGCATTCTATTCCTTTATGTCAAGGTTGGCTCAGAATTTGCTCAGGAATTTATTTCTGACAATTATCATGCTGTTTGGTCTCAGTTTGAGTGTAAATAGATGATTATTTGGGGTTAACATTTGGCTTAATTACCAAATAAAAAACAAATGAGCATTACTGTCAAAGTTGTGGAACTAAACTTCCCCAATCTCTGGCTCATAATGCTACTGTAAAATCAAACCTTATTTCATTTCACACACAAGTTTGAAAGTCTCAGCGAGGAGTTTTCACAAGCTATTTAACCCTTTGTTTGCTTTGAACAAAAAATTGCACTGCATGGTCAGCTGCCACTCCAAGTATTAAAAACTCCTAAGATTTATTTTATTCTCAACTCTATTGTTAACGAACTGCAGGTTAAAATCGATGCAAATTAATTCTGAATTTTGCTGTCATTCAAGCAATCCTTAGAGATTTAATTAAAGTAAGAACGGTTTTTGTGGAAGGTCACTGTCAGGTAATTCACAGATATATGTGGATATCACTTATTAGTTGGAACTGGGACCTTTTGGCACAATATGCTTGTTTGATTATACAGCTTCTTGGAAATCTTACAAAAGCAATTCAAGTTTCTGCAAGTTATTTTACAGTGATTTTCTAAGAATCAATTTTTGTACATGAGCATAGCCAGAGAAAAATATATATATACAAATATGTGTGTGTTGTGTATTGTCTGTAATGCTTCAATCTATGTGTACTAAACCATGGTATATGTTTAAGAATGGTTTTAACTCTGTGGTTTATTTTTCAAACTGTAAATTTTCAAGAGCTAAAGACAGATTTAGATATACCTTGGTTGGAGGTTTCTCATGCTCATTTACTTTTACCTATAGAAACATAGAATGTGACGGCAGATAAAAACCATTCGGCCTATCTAGTCTGCCCAATTTTTTAAATACTCTCATTAGTCCCTGGCCTTATCTTATAGCTAGCAGTGAGGCTTAAACTTCTTCACTGTTTTATCCTCTACCACTTCAGCTGGAAGGCTATTCCATACATCCACTACCTTCGCAGTAAAGTACTACTGATATTATTTATAGAAACATATAGTTTTAAAATTGGGGTTTTAGTTATGTTTCCATTCTATCCCCTTGATATGCATCTTCTTGAACTGTGGGATGGAGAACATTCAAGGATAGACTAGTGAGTCTTCAATCTCATAATCCATATGTGTGCCATATATTACCCTCTTATAGATGCTTTTCTGACAGGTGCGCAATCTCAAAAACAGTAGTAGCAGCTTTCATCCCTGATTCAATACCAGTGAGATGACAGGGCCCCCATCACTTGGTTTACTAAATCATCTTCTAAACAATGCATGTGGTTCCTGAATCATCTAGAAACCACTCATTCATTGTTCAATACATGCCAACAATGGGACGTTTGACATTGTAATGGGGTTGGTTGGGACCCTGAGGGGTTGTTACCAGTAGTGATGTCCCGAACGGTTTGCTGGCGAATAGTTCCTGGCGAATATAGCATGTTCGCGTTCGCCACTGCGGGCGAACACATGCAATGTTCGGTCCGCCCCCTATTCTTTATCATTGAGTAAACTTTGACCCTGTACCTCACAGTCAGCAGACACATTCCAGCCAATCAGCAGCACACCCTCCCTAGAAGACCCTCCCACCTACTGGACAGCATCCATTTTAGATTCATTCGGAAGCTGCAACCATTTTATTTATTTTTTTCAATGTATTATTTTTTGGATTTTTTTCCAGTGCATATAAATGTTACAAGCAGATACTCCCCCATACACTCTGTATTACTGCAGATACTCCCTCCAGACACTCTGTGTTACTGCAGATACTCCCTCCAGACACTCTGTGTTACTGCAGATACTCCCTCCAGACACCCTGTGTTACTGCAGATACTCCCTCCAGACACTCTGTGTTACTGCAGATACTCCTTCCAGACACCCTATGTTACTGCAGATACTCCCCCCAGACACCCTGTGTTACTGCAGATACTCCCCCCAGACACCCTGTGTTGCTGCAGATACTCCCTCCAGGCACCCTGTGTTACTGCAGATACTCCCTCCAGACACCCTGTGCTACTGCAGAGACTCCCTCCAGACACTCTGTGTTACTGCAGATACTCCCTCCAGACACCCTGTGTTACTGCTGATACTCCCTCCAGACACTCTGTGTTACTGCAGATACTCCCTCCAGACACTCTGTGTCACTGCAGGTACTCCCTCCAGACTCCCTGTGTTACTGCAGATACTCCCTCCAGACACTCTGTGTTACTGCAGATACTCCCTCCAGACACCCTGTGTTACTGCAGATACTCCCTCCAGACACTCTGTGTTACTGCAGATACTCCCTCCAGACACTCTGTGTTACTGCAGATACTCCCTCCAGACACCCTGTAATACTGCAGAGACTACCTCCAGACAATCTGTGTTACTGCAGATACTCCCTCCAGACACCCTGTGTTACTGCAGATACTCCCTCCAGACACTCTGTTACTGCAGATACTCCCTCCAGACACCCTATGTTACTGCAGATACTCCCTCCAGACACTCTGTGTTACTGCAGATACTCCCTCCAGACACCCTATGTTACTGCAGATACTCCCCCCAGACACCCTGTGTTACTGCAGATACTCCCCCCAGACACCCTGTGTTGCTGCAGATACTCCCTCCAGGCACCCTGTGTTACTGCAGATACTCCCTCCAGACACCCTGTGTTACTGCAGAGACTCCCTCCAGACACTCTGTGTTACTGCAGATACTCCCTCCAGACACCCTGTGTTACTGCAGATACTCCCTCCAGACACTCTGTGTTACTGCAGATACTCCCTCCAGACACTCTGTGTCACTGCAGGTACTCCCTCCAGACTCCCTGTGTTACTGCAGGTACTCCCTCCAGACTCCCTGTGTTACTGCAGATACTCCCTCCAGACACTCTGTGTTACTGCAGATACTCCCTCCAGACACCCTGTGTTACTGCAGATACTCCCTCCAGACACTCTGTGTTACTGCAGATACTCCCTCCGGACACTCTGTGTTACTGCAGATACTCCCTCCAGACACCCTGTATTACTGCAGAGACTACCTCCAGACAATCTGTGTTACTGCAGATACTCCCTCCAGACACCCTGTGTTACTGCAGATACTCCCTCCAGACACTCTGTTACTGCAGATACTCCCTCCAGACATCCTGTGTTACTCCAGATACTCCCCCCAGACACCCTGTGTTACTGCAGATACTCCCTCCAGACACTCTGTGTTACTGCAGATACTCCCTCCAGACACCCTATGTTACTGCAGATACTCCCTCCAGACACTCTGTGTTACTGCAGATACTCCTTCCAGACACCATGTGTTACTGCAGATACTTCCTCCAGACACCCTGTGTTACTGCAGATACTCCCTCCAGACACCCTGTGTTACTGCAGATACTCCCTCCAGACACCCTGTGTTACTGCAGATACTCCCTCCAGACACCCTGTGTTACTGCAGATACTCCCTCCAGACACTCTGTATTACTGCTGATACTCCCCCCAGACACTGACCCAGAGCAGAATAGGGACTGTTCCCCCTACATAGGGTCACTTGGCAGATATGGATTGACACCTATCCTAAGGATACCTGATACACACTGACACAGAGCAGAATAGGGACTGTTCCCCCTATATAGGGTCACTTGGCAGATATGGATTGACACCTATCCTAAGGATCCCTGATACACACTGACACAGAGAAGAATAGGGACTGTTCCCCCTACATAGGGTCACTTGGCAGATATGGATTGACACCTATCCTAAGGATCCCTGATACACACTGACACAGAGCAGAATAGGGACTGTTCCCCCTACATAGGGTCACTTGTCAGATATGGATTGACACCTATCCTCAGAGACCCTGATACACACTGACACAGAACAGAATAGGGACTGTTCCCCCTACATTGGGTCACTTGGCAGATATGGATTGACACCTGTCCTCAGAGACCCTGATACACACTGACACAGAGCAGAATAGGGACTGTTCCCCCTACATAGGGTCACTTGGCAGATATGGATTGACACCTATCCTAAGGATCCCTGATACACACTGACACAGAGCAGAATAGGGACTGTTCCCCCTACACAGGGTCACTTGGCAGATATGGATTGACACCTATCCTAAGGATCCCTGATACACACTGACAGAGAGCAGAATAGGGACTGTTCCCCCTACATAGGATCACTTGGCAGATATACATTGACACCTATCCTAAGGATCCCTGATACACACTGACACAGAGAAGAATAGGGACTGTTCCCCCTACATAGGGTCACTTGGCAGATATGGATTGACACCTATCCTAAGGATCCCTGATACACACTGACACAGAGCAGAATAGAGACTGTTCCCCCTACATAGGGTCACTTGGCAGATATTAATTGACACCTGTCCTCAGGGACACTGATACATACTTGGGGGGACCTACTGTCCTCCCCCCGCCCCCACCCCTGTGTGGTAGGTGGGGGCCATAAAAATAATGAGGGGGGACCTACTGTCCTCCCCACGGCCCCCACCCCTACGCGGTTGGTGGGGGCCATAAATCACAATGGGGGGAGGACCTACTGTCCTGCCCCTGCCCCCACCCCTGCGCGGTGGGTGGGGGCCATAAAAATAATGAGGGGGAACCTACTGTCCTCCCCCCGGCCCCCACCCCTGCACGGTGGGTGGGGGCCATAAATCACAATGGGGGGAGGACCTACTGTCCCCCACCACTGGCCCCCACCCCTAAGCGGTGGGTGGGGGCCCTAAATAAAAATCCCCCCCCAATCAAAGGTGACTAGGGGTCCCCAAGCCCCTAGTCACCCACCCCCCACCCCCAAAAAAGTTACCCCCTACCTACCCCCTCACCCTAAGAAATAGTGAAGGGGAATAAAATAACTAACCTGTAAAGAAAAATTTAACTTACCATTTAACTTACCATTTTTTCTAAAATCTTCTTTTTTCAGCCCCAAAAAAGGCCAAATAAAAATCCATAAGAACCGACGCAATTTAAAAAAAAAAAAAAACGAGCGCAAAAAAAATGTATCCATCTTCACCCATGGAGGGCTCTGCGCAGACTGATCTCTGCAGGATGAGGGAAGGCTTATAAAGCCTTGCCACGCCCTTGCAATTAGGCTAAGAACACTCTGATTGGCTGGTTTAAGCCAATCAGAGTGCTCTTTGTCATTTTACACAGCGTGGGAAAATTCCAAAGAACTTTCCCACGCTGTGTAAAATGACACAGAGCACTCTTTATGGGCTATCATAAGGGATACATTTTTGGTAGGATATTCTATGCAACAGATTATGTCACACACTGTGGCCACACCATAGTCTGACTGATGGCGTGCGAAAAAAGTACCGTATATACTCGAGTATAAGCCGAGTTTTTCAGCACATTTTTTGTGCTGAAAAACCCCAACTCGGCTTATACTCGAGTCAATTGTCTGTATTGTGGCAATTTGCATTGCCATAATACAGACTGGGGGCTGTGGGGGCTGCAGAGAGATGTTACTTACCTTTCCTGCAGCTCCTATCAGCTCTCTCCTCCTCTGCCGGTCCGTTCAGCTCTTCTGTCAGCTCACAGTGTAAATCTCGCGAGAGCCGCGGCTCTCGCGAGATTTACACTGGGAGCTGACCGAGGTGCTGAACGGACCGGCAGAGGAGGAGAGAGCTGACAGGAGCTGCAGGAAAGGTAAGTAACATCTCTCTGCAGCCCCCACAGCCCCCTCCTACACAGTGCCCATCCACTGGACCACCAGGGAAGGAGAGCCCCCCTCCCTGGCCAGCTAGCAAGCAGGGAGGGGGGACAAAAAATGTGTATATATATATATTAATAATAATAAAAAAATAAAAATAATAAAATAAAAATAATAATAAAATAAAAAATAATAATAAAATACAAAAATAATAATAATAAAAAAATGTAATGAAACAAAAAAAATATTAAAATAATAATTAAAAAATAAAAATGCCCACCCCCCACCAAGGCTCTGCATCACACTCTGCATTACACACACACACATACACACACTGCATTCATACACACACACTGCATTCATACACACACACACTGCATTCATGCACACACACTGCATTCATACACACTGCATTCATGCACACACACTGCATTCATACACACACACAGCACTCATACACACAGCATTCATACACACACACTGCACTCATACACACACGCACTGCATTCATACACACACACTGCATTCATACACACACACTGCACTCATACACACAGCATTCTCATACACACACACTGCACTCATACACACTGCACTCATACACACAGCATTCATACACACACACTGCACTCATACACACACGCACTGCATTCATACACACACACTGCACTCATACACACACACTGCACTCATACACACAGCATTCTCATACACACACACTGCACTCATACACACAGCATTCATACACACACACTGCATTCATACACACACACTGCATTCATACACACACACTGCACTCATACACACACTGCACTCATACACAGCATTCTCATACACACACACGGCATTCATATACACACACTGCATTCATATACACACTGCATTCTCATACACACACACTGCATTCTCATACATACACACTGCATTCTCATACACACACTGTATTCTCATACACACACTGCATTCATTATATACACACACTGTAAATAAATATTCAATTAATATAATTTTTTAAGGATCTAATTTTATTTAGAAATTTACCAGCAGCTGCTGCATTTCCCACCCTAGTCTTATACTCGAGTCAATAAGTTTTCCCAGTTTTTGGGGGTAAAATTAGGGGCCTCGGCTTATATTCGGGTCGGCTTATACTCGAGTATATACGGTAAACATCATAGAAAGCTGTCAAAGATTCCTGGGTATTGCAAAACACACAATAGTGATATTAGAAACTATTTTCTGCAGATGATGCTTATCTGCAACATCTTTGTTCTAAGGCCTATTTATGTCTTTACAACTGTCAGAATCCAAGAGAGAATTCTGAGATCACTCTGTCCTTGCATAAACCCATCTGCTATCTACTGTATAGAAATACACAGCACCAGTATGAATGCTTTTTAGTTAGTTAAGAGTAAAGTGATGTTTTAATGTGAGTAAATTCTGTTGTACAGCTAATGCTTTTGTGAGTAGAGAAAACATTCTATTTAATGAAATAACTAGATGGAATGGTAATTAGTTTGAGAATAACATTTTTAAATGAAATGATCATTTAAAGTATTCACTTTCATTTGTATAGAATTCTAATAAACTACACTGCCTCCTAAATACTGGAAGTAAATATCAAAATAAATAATGTTTATATAGTGCTCTATATACTAAAACCAATTGCAAAAGGTAATTTTAGGTCAGCTTGATACAGATGCTGGAAAATGGCCTATTTGTGTCCTATTTCCTGATAACTTTGCATGAGAAAATATATGTACTGCCTTCAGCTGTCTGACCCTTATAGACCTCTTGATACTGAATGATTGTTAAGTAATTCTTCTTGACAGCCAATTTGAAATTGTCAGCTGTCACTGAACAATAGATTATGTTTTCAAATCATGCATTGGGGGTGACATCTTCCATGTATTATTCTCTGTAATGCACTTTATGTCTGAGATTTTTGGGAGACTCACTTCTAATGCGACCGTAGCTATTTGTACATTTCTTCATATTAATTCAACTCTCTCTAGAATGATAATCATATACACAGTAGACAAACTTGTACTAAAGTAACACTGTACAATTAAAATATTTGTTATTATTATTAAAGCAACACTATAGGGTCAGGAATACAAAAAAAGTTATTCCTGACCCTATAGTGCTAAAACCTCCATCTAGCCCCCTGCTTCCCCTTACTTCCTAAATATAGTAAAATCTTACTTGTATTCAAGTCTGCAGCTGCTGTCTCTGCCCTTGATCTGCCTGCGGTCTGCTCACATTATCAGAAGTGGGGGTCTGAGCCAATAACAGTGCTTTCCCATATGATTGGCTGAGATTGTCAAGCAGGCAGATCAGGGGCAGAGCCAGCACAAGTCAAACACAGCCCTGGCCAATCAGCATCTCCTCATAGAGATGCATTGAATCAATGCATCTCTATGAGGAAAGTTCAGTGTCTGCATGCAGAGGTTGAAGACACTGAATGACAGACTGCACAGTGTGCAGCCTTGCCCCAGGAAGCACCTCTATTAGCCATCTGAGGAGTGGCCAGTGAAGTTATCACTAGGCTGTAATGTAAACACTGCATTTTCTATGAAAAGACAGTGTTTACTACAAAAAGCCTGAAGGTAATGAATCTACTTACCAGAACAAATACATTAAGCTGTAGTTGTTCTGGTTACATTAGTGCCCCTTTAAGTATAGGCCCTCCTTGTTTAAAAAAAAAAAAATGCAAAAAGAAACTACATTTACCTTTTTCGGAATCAAATAGTCTCCTCACTGCAGTCTGTTTTGAAATTAAATTATTTAAAATGAGATCATCAATCCTGAGGGTTTCTGGTCCAGTCAAAATGCTATATATACGAATCTTTGAGAACCTACAGTGCATGCCACTAGAGGTGTATTTTCAGTCAAATATAAACATTTCTGTTTCTCGGAAATTTCTGTGTTTTACACAGTAAGAGAAAAGTGGCATGGTCTCTGCACCAAAACCACTTTATTAAGATGACATGGCTTTGGTGCTTAGACGGTCCATTCAATGGAAAATAGAGTTATGCAGACATTCATAAACTGCTTGTGCTTAAGGTAACACCTTACTGACTTTCTTGTAACAAAACCGTAAAAAAATAAATGAGAAATTGATATATGTTTAGGCAAAGAACATTGTGTTATGCATAGCAATAGCCAATGATTTGATTCTTCTACTACAGTTAAATTGAGTATCCTACCTAATTAGTACTGTGTGTAAATTTACTGAAGCTAATTCTTCCTTTACCAACAGGCATAACCGTAGATGGACATGGCTTCATTTATTTTGTTGATGGCACCATGATTCGCAAAATCGATGACAGAGGCATAATTTCAACAGTTATAGGTCTTAATGGTCTCACATCAACTCAACCATTGAGCTGTGACTCAGGAATGGATATCAGTCGGGTAAGTGCTAATCACTATAAAAACTGAATGCATGATGAAACAGAAAATGTGCATATAGGCATATAAAAACAAATTATAATATTTATAAAATATATTTAAAATGTATGAGGGTGCACTGGTACATCTAGTTTAGTAGTAATGTTCTAAGATAATTCTTAATGTAGATAATAACTGGTTCATATTTATGAGAACAAAAAGAGAGAAAACTTGAAAAAAAACTTCCTTTTAAAGATTTTTTTTACATTTTTTTTTAATTATACATTTTCCTATGCCACATTTCACCTGCCATGTTTTTAAGGGCACTGGTTACTTGAAGAGTCATCAAGAGTTGCCTGAATTAAAAGAGTAATACATGGTGAATTAGTGTATTTTACTTGCTGTTGTCTTATAACTAGTTATTTAAAGTTATTCAAAATAATTTTAAGAAAAATAAAAATTGTATTAAATATTTTGTTTATTTAAGTTCATTCATATATTTGTTCCCAAACTTATTCTGTTAGCAGAGACATTTATAAGTTAACAGTCCTGGTATTTTTTGGTGTTCTACAGGGCTATCACATGGCCGGGTTAGCTAGCTGCTGCATTGCCAGCAGGGGGACTGCCTATAATGACAGTTAGTCCCCCTGCTGGCTGGAAATCAAATAAAATAAAGTTAAAATCAGTGTAAAAAAAATAAATTATATACTTAGATATATATATGATCTAAGTATATATATATATATATATACACATATACATACACAAACATACACTGTCTAGGTGTATTTTACTATTAATATATATAATTATATATATATACATACATATTAACATCAAATTACAGGTAGACTGATACTGATTAAATATATATATATATATATATATATATATATATATATATATATATATAATTATTGTTATATATATTTATATATAATCTAAAAAAATATGTAAATACGTTAAAATAAAAAATAAAAAATAATAAAAAATAAATAATAAAAAAATATATAGATGTGTGTTATTTTGTTCTAACTGTATTGTGATATTAATATATATATATATCAAAATACATGTAGAACAAAATAATATATATATCTATATACATAAATATATACGTATATATCACTATATATATCCCTATATAGATAAAAATATATTTTAAAAATTATATATATACATATGTATATATATATATATATATATATATTTATATACATATATTAATTCTACATATATATTTATGTAATATTTTTACATAATTAGGTATTTTAATTAATTACAATTAGCGGGACCTGCCTGACAACCCATGCTGAAAGTATAGGGAATTTAATTTGCTAGCACTATATTTAACCCTATAACTTTCCAAGACACCATAACACCTGTACATGGGGGTACTGTTTTACTCGGGAGACTTCGCTGAACACAAATATTAGTGTTTCAAAACAGTAATTTGTATTACAACGATGATATCGCCAGTAAAAGTGATTTTTTTTGCATTTTTCACACACAAACAGCACTTACATGGCCGATATTATTTCTGTGATACTTTTTACTGTTTTGAAACACAAATATTTGTGTTCAGTGAAGTCTCCCGAGTACAACAGTACCCCTCATGTACAGGTTTTATGGTGTTTTTAAAAGTTACAGCATCAAATATAAGGCTTGTATTTCATTTTTTTCACATTGAAATTCGCCAGATTGGTTACATGTTGCCTTTGAGACCCTATGGTAGCCCTAGAATGAAAATTACCCCTATGATGGTATACCATTTGCAATAGTAGATAACTCAAGGTATTGCAAATGGGGTATGTCCAGTCTTTTTTGGTAGCCACTTTCACAAACACTGGCCAAATTTGGCGTTTTTTTGCATTTTATACACACAAACAAATATTAACGCTAACTTTGGCCAGTGTTGGATAAAGGTCCTTGAAAGGCCAACATTGGCAAGAGTACTTTGACAAACATTAGATATGAAATTCGGGGGGGGTGAATCTACTATGAATTAAGACCGGCATAAAATATAATATGAGTAATAAAGAAAGAAATGTCAACTTCAATGTTTGTATATTTGTATATGAGTAGAGTTGGAAGTGAGGGACATTTGGCTCCCGGCACCTTCACCTCTACTGATGTTTGTATGTTTGGAGTATAATTTTTGGAGAGTTGTAACATTGTGTAATATTGTGTAATATGATTGATGATGTACAAGCCTTGGAACAATTTATGTATTGTCCCTTGTGTCTATGTATGTAAATTAAATTATTATTTTTTTCTTTTGTGTAATATATTTAAATACATTTATAAAAAAAAAAAACTTTGGCCAGTGTTTCTGACCAAATGGCTACTATAAAAGACTGGACATACCCCATTTGCAATACCTTGGGTTGTCTACTATTGCAAATGGTATGCCATTATGGGTGTAAATGTAATTCCTGGGCTACTATACAGTCTCAAAGGCAACGTAACCAATCTGGCAAATTTTAATTTCAAATGTAATGTGCTATATTTGACCCTGTAACTTCCCAAAACACCATAAAACCTGTACATAGGGGGTATTGTTTTACACGTGAGACTTTGCTGAATACAAATATGTGTATTTTATTGCAGTAAAAGCTAACAGTATTATGATATTGACAGTTAAAAAGTCATGTAGAACTAAAAAAATAAAAAAATTCTTATTTCTCCCATTTTTTTCATATTAAATTATGTTTCATAGCTAAATATTTGATATTAAATAGAAGCCCTGTTTCCCCTGAATAAAATAATATATAAGAAGTGTGGGTGCATTTAATATGAAAGAGGTGAATTACGATTAGACAGACATATAGCGCAAATGCCAGGTTTTGTTTACGTTTAGTTTTGTTCACATCGTGTACATTTGGCTCAGTCCTTAAGGGGTTAACATGGCATAGTAATTTATTGATGTTTTGACCCCCTCTGGGTCTCTCTCTTATTTATTATATTAAATCTCCTTCTGCAGATATTTATTTAATTTGAAAAAAAATATCAAATATATCAAATTCCTTATCATTTTATAAAAACAAGTGTCAGACTAGATGGCACATATTTAAATATGCTATTTAATTAATTAGATGTGCAAATTGTTATGTCACCATTGGCTAATAAAGAGTTCCCTTTTACTCATTACCACGGAGACTTCACTTCCACCGCCATAAATCCAAGGACTTATTATACTGAAATTACTTCCCTGTTTCACTAATCGTCACGATCTGGTTCAACTATTTGATATGCAACATAAAATTTAGAATGCGTAAGCCACAAGAAGGATAGCAGTCATTATCACCTTGTACAATATAGTCTTTCTGTAGCACAGTCTGCAAGTAAGCTACATGCTCCAAATGACCTTATAGGTTTTAATAATAAGGCACCAACTCCTGCTAATAAACTGTTCCACTTTGATTTGGAAAGTTGAAGAAATCTAGTAATTCCTTATTCACAGAAGCTCAGTTCTCTGAAATTGAGGCGTTAAGTAACTTTTTTTCTGTGTATGCAGAACTAACCACACCTTCCATGGCTGTGACTAATACAGCCTGAATGAATTTTTTTTAATTTTCAATCAGACGTTAACTTTCTTTAGAAGTTTTTATCGACTGCTCTGTAAATTATTATTTAATCACACACAGAAGGTTCCTGCAGAGTTTTGCAGGCTATTAACAGAGCAGGAGATAAAAAAAAAAAAAAAAAACCGCATACATTAAACAGACTGTGCAATAAAAGATGTTTAAAAATGTGATTTCTCATTACAGGAAGTGTTTCAGAAGGTTGTGCAAGTCACATGTAGTAAGGTGTGAAAAGGGCTGTATAAACTGATTAATTAACTCCTAAATGGCAGAGAATTGAGCAATGAGATTGCAGGAGCATGAGCTTTTCACCAAAACTGCTTAATTAAACTAAAGTTGTTTTGGTGCCTATAGTATCCCTTTAATTTTTGGAACACAGTACTGAATATTTAGCACTCTGATGATCAAATTAATTCACAGTTGTAATAAAAATGAGACTGGGGCGTGGCTTGGCCGGCAATGGAGAAAGTCGCATCTCCCTTCAGCTCTGTGGCCCTAGCTCACAAAAGCACCAGAAAAGAGCAGAAAGCACGCTGAAAATGGGGAAAACTAAAAGAATAAATACCCTGGGACCCATACAGACGGCTCACCTGGCCGCACGGCAGGCCCCATGGGCGACTACCTGTCCACCCCGGGAGACAAAATTACCACGAAATGGTAAAAATGGCTGGACAAAATGGCGCCAGCCTCCCCCGAAGCAGAGAGCCCCATGGGCGCAACACAAATTTCTGTTGACCTCACCATGATATTGGCAAACATGCTCTCCCAGACAGACAAGGCTGAGATGCTGGCCGAAATTAGAACAGCCATACGGAAAGAAATTATGTAAGTGCGGAGGAACCTCACAGACTTTGAACGCAGAATGGAGGAGTTGAAGGCCAACAGGGCCCAGACCCAATAGCACCAGCAAGCTACCGATACTGCTACCACCAGGCAAGGCAATGTCATTCTGGACCTTCGCAGGCAAGTCGAAGACCTAGACAATCGGGGGAGGCCTCCCAGAATCTGCGGAACAGGTATAATCAGAGGTCTTGATGGGCCAGTTTACCTACATACTCGGAGACGAGGCCCCAGCCGACTTTGGGCCCATAGGGCGCTCAGACCTCCCAACAGAGAGGGCCCCACCACGGGACGTGATCTGCTGCTTGCAGTCCTTCGCCCTAAAAGACACTGTAACGGATCCACTGGCACCCCGACTGGGTACCTCCGTTGAAAGATGCTCCTAGCGCTTCCAGAGGACTCCAAGCACTCCACCAGACACCATAAGCACCGCAGGCTGCAGCTATCTGCCTTCAGAACGAAGCAGGAACAAGCTCTTACAAGAGCTCAGTGATTATAGCAAGGGAATATGCCTAGCATAGCAATCCCTTGTAGCAGGTTCCCCCAATAAGACACAGGACTCAAGTTGAGGGTAAAACAGGAACTGAGGACTGGGACACCCAGTCTGGCTTTTATTACAAACAAGTACATACAGGACACTCCCAGGGGGAGGATGAAATTAACCAATCACAGGGATGTACCTCCCACACATTTCCTCCCCTTAGATTAACAGTTAAACCAATTATTACATACAATAAAAATACAGTTTTTACACACACACTGTAACTTTAAAACCATACATTCAATTTCAATAAAAGTTGCATATTCAGACTCAGCATACATCAAACATAAACACTTCCAAAAATCAGCCAAATCCCTCCAGTGGATCAAAAGTTAGCTGGAAGTCCTTTATGACCGACCACAAGCACAATTTCCTGCCCAAAACAGTTCCATAGATTTGGGCTGTGCGGTCGGTCAATTTCATGCCGAAAAAACGACTAAGTCCCATTTCGAACGGGACTTAGTCTCTGGAGCTGCAAGTTCCGTATGGGAGAAGGTAAGGGTCAGCGGTGTTCGGCAGAATGTGTAGCCGATTTTAGTTCCACAGAATCTTTAGCATACACCGCTGACCGCATTCGAGGAAACCAAGATGGCCGCCGCCACGTGCAATTAACCGGCAGTAACCTCACAGCCTGGGAGGTAAATTGCCTGCACACTTTAACTTCTGGGTGGTCCGCCTGTGTGGTACTCGGTTCAGTAAGCCCTATTTACTGAACCAAGTGGGGGAAAGCCAGGAACAAGTTATTTTACCGGTCTGGGGACATAGTCTTAAAGGGGCATTGTTCACCAAAGTCACAATATGTCCCCAGACGGTTCTTAAAGGGCCATACACACCAATAAAAGTCCATACGTTTTCAGGGGCCATAGTCTTAAAGGGTATTGTTACCCAAAGTCTCAATAGGTCCCCAGACAGTTCTTAAAGGGCCAGCAGTCGCACGATAAAATACAATATGCCCCAAATATGTCCAGGGGCCATAGTCGCAGGGCAGGAGGCTAGCAACCAGGCTTCTCCAGTTCACAGTGGCGAAGTTGGTTTCGCCACAGACACCATCATGAGAAAGGCCAGGCCTCAACAAGCCATTGACCAGGTGTCTCTCTTCCAAGATCTATCAGCTCTTACCTTTGAGGCACAGCAGGCCCTGCGGCCCTTAACTTAATTTCAGGGATTCAGTAGGAGACGGGAGCCATTAGGCCCTGACACCACTGAACGATTCCACCCGTGACGAGTCATAATTACCTCTTGACACTCTCTCTAACCCCTTGAACCTCAAATCTACACTTTCTCTTCCTTCTCTCTCTTCTCCACCCCCCTCCCCCCCCCCCCCCCGGCCTGCAGGCCTGACCGACGATGAGACCGAATTTCACACCAGCCCCGTTGAGACTTTGTTCAAACAATGTTCAGGGCATGAATATCCCCCAAAAATGCACCCAAATACTCAGAACACTCTGGGCAGAGCATGCCTCGGTGGCGTTCCTTCAGAAAACTCACCTGAAGGGGTACACAGCCCCCACCCTGGGGAACAGTCTCTTCCCCGAAGGCCACTATGCCAATCACTCGGATGAGAAAAAGGCCAGAGTGGCAATAATGTTTGCCCGTACAATCCCTTTCATATGCACAGACCAACAAGCTGACCCATGGAGCAGATACCTTTATCTAAAGAGGACAATAGCTTACCAGACATACACGTTCGCATGCCTTTACAGCCCCAACCAGAACTAACATACCTTTCACACAAAAACGCTCATGCCGTTGAATTGTTTCCGCGAAGGCCTACTGATTGTGGCGGGAGATCTTAATCTACCCCTAGACCCAGACAGGAGTCCTCATGGGGAGAGTGCTCGATCCCACAACATTGTATTCGGTCCTAGGGGAAGGCTCTTTGGAGACTGGGACTGACAGACTGTTGGAGAGCAGCACACCCAGAAGACCGGGACTTTTCGTTCTATTCAGCAGTGCACAAATGCTACAGCCACATAGACTACATTTTCATAGCACAGGAATTCCTCACACTCTTACAAAGGGCTGACATGGGAATCATTGGGAACTCAGACCATGCCCCAGTGACTGAACAGATACGCTCTCCTTTACACAAACCCAAAGAGCGACAGTTGAAACTGAATGAGAACCTGCTGACGTGGCTGGATGACACATGCTTAGCAAGACAGACATTGACTCAATACTTTGATGCAAATGACAATCCAGACATGCCCCCGCTAACTTCCTGGGAAGTGCATAAATTCATAATTAGAGGGCACTACGTAAAGGTAAGCACACAATGCAAAAAGGAACACACACTCAAATTGACTGCCTTAAGGAAACAGATAGCCAACCTAGAACACACACACAAACGACAGCAGACAGAGGACATATTCCACCAACTGACAGAAGCGCACAGGCAACGACGAGATCTCCTGTCCCAGGCCCTCCTCCAAACCTTGGAAAGTCTTCAAGGTTTTGCTTTGAACATTAAAATAAGACTTTTGGCGCGTCAGCTTAAAGACTGAAGGAGAGCAAGCCATATACACAAATTCAAACCTCGGGGGAGGGGTGAGACGAGACTCCCAGACGGTATACAGCGCATGTTCGAGGACTATTACACCAAACTTTACAACCTAGCCCAGTCTCAAAATGGAGACACTGCCCTACAATACCAACGCGCGATTTTAGAGTTCCTGGATCTAAACGTTGACAAGAAATTAACCCCCGAGGAACAGGAGCAGCCTTTAACAAACAAAGAGCTCAGAACAGCGCAGAAGCTATCTAAACCCCACCGGGCCCCAGGGCCAGATGGGCTCCCACTAACATATCTGCACACGTTTTGGGACATACTTCTCCCGAAACTCTTAAAGGGTCTCAATACGATCCAGAGGCCAATTCCCTAGGGACACTCTGGATTCTTTGATTATGGCATCCCAAAGGAGGACAAGGATCCTGTGACTTATGCTAGCCATCGTCCCACCTTACCTTAACTCGGACCTCAAGCTATTTGCGAAGGCTATGCCCCTGCAAATCTCCAAATACCTTCCCTACCTGGTACATTCGAACCAAGTTGGATTCATCCCAGGGAGGGAGAGGTGCGATAATACGATCAAGGCCCTCAATCTTATTCACTTGGCCCGGTCGACCCAGCGAGAACTGTTCCTCCTCTCCACGGACGCCAAAAAGGCATTCGACCGGGTCGACTGGCAATACCTCGCGAACACGCTTAAGCACATGGGATTCGGACCCCACCTGTGTGCCTGGGTGCTTTCCCTATACACAACCCCCACCGCACATATAGGCATAAATGGAGCTCTCACCTCCCCTTTGGATGGGGGCATAACGAGGTTCTCCTTGGGAAGCATGGAATACCGTGTTGTAGCTTATGCCGATGACAAGTTGTTCTTCTTGGAACAGCCGACGGCCTCCCCCCCAACCTTTTGGCACTCTTCCAAAGATTTGGAGCTATCTCCAATCTTAAACTGAACATGGACAAATCAGAGGCTTTACACCTGTCCCATAATCGGGACGCACTCTCACACCTATGCTCTCAATACCCAATCCATTGGTGCAACGTCAAGCTTCGATACTTGGGAATCTGGCTCCCGAAATACCTTACGCAGCTTTACTACCACAACTACCCACGCTACTCCAGACACTACAAGCAGACCTACAAAAATTGACCCCCCAATACCTATCCTGGTTTGGCCGCATTAATGCAGTCAAAATGAACATTTTACCCAGGATACTTTACCTCTTTCAGACCTTCCCCATAGCCATCTCCAAAGCTTTTTTCTACTCAACCTCGACAGTGATCCGCAAATTTGTTTGGAATGGCCGCCCTATGCGCATCCGGAGGGCTGGATTAGAACTCCCAAAAACAGCCGGCAGTGCAGTGCTTCCCTCTATCGAGACATACTACCATGCGGCGCATCTGTACCGACTAGTAGACTGGCATGTACACCAACCCACAAAACAATGGGTAGCAATGGAGACTGTACAGTCAGAAGGCAGGATTCCTTCAAGATTGTGGTTAGATAACACAACAACCAATGACCTACGCACAAAAAACACTTGGATCAATGCAATCTGGGGGTCTGGAGGACCCTTCGATACCAAAGGCAATTCACCACCGCACCCACACCTCTCACACCCATAACCAATAATCCTGACTTAGCTGACGGCCTCACCCCAGGTTACCTGACTGGCTTCCAACTGACAGACTGGCTATGCTCAAGAAACTGACAGAGCTCTGCCCGGATAGGGATCCGACCGCTCTAGAGCAATTCCAATATCACCAAATTAAGTCCTATTACCAGACAATACCGGGAAAGGGACACCTGCATAGGCCTCTCACGGACTTCGAACACCTCTGCACCACCAGTAAACACCTCTCACGGGGAATCTCGACCTTACACACTATACTCATGAAAACAAAAGCCGTTGATACCTCTGTCGGATACACAAGCATATGGGAAAGGGACACAATGACGATTTTCACCACAAAGGAATAGGGCCAAAATATTCACCCTGATGCACAAATGCTTGATCAGCTCAAAATACCAGGAACTATGCTACAAACTGCTCTCACGATGGTACAGGACGTCGGACATCTTACACCACTTGCACACTGGGATCCGAGACACATTTGGCGATGTGGCTAGGAGGTGGGAATGAATATCCAAATATGGTGTTCATGCCCCTCCATTACCCCCTACTGGGAAATAATCTGCATCAAAATCAATGAAATCACTGGCACCAAAATTGCCCTCCATCCCCTACCATGCTCCTTCATCACACTACAGGAGCATGGTAGGGGATAGTTACATAGTTACATAGTTACATAGCTGAAAAGAGACTTGCGTCCATCAAGTTCAGCCTTCCTCACATATGTTTTTTGCTGTTGATCCAAAAGAAGGCAAAAAAAAAACAGTTTGAAGCACTTCCAATTTTGCAACAAGCTAGGAAAAAAAATCCTTCTTGACCCCAGAATGGCAGTCAGATTTATCCTTGGATCAAGCAGTTATTACCCTACATTGAAAGATTATATCCTTGAATATTCTATTTTTGCAAGTATGCATCTAGTAGCTGTTTGAACATCTGTATGGACTCTGATAAAACCACTTCTTCAGGCAGAGAATTCCACATCCTGATTGTTCTTACACTAAAAAAAACTTTCCTTTGCCTTAGACGAAATCTTCTTTCTTCTAGTCTAAACGCATGACCTCGTGTCCTATGTAAAGTCCGGTTTGTGAATAGATTTCCACACAATAGTTTGTATTGGCCTCGAATATATTTGTATAATGTTATCATATCCCCTCTCAGGCAAAGTTTTTCTAAACTAAATAGGTTTAAATTTGTTAACCTTTCTTCATAGCTGATATGTTCCATTCCTTTTATTAATTTTGTAGCCCGCCTCTGCACTTTTTCTAGTGCCATAATATCCTTCTTTAGAACAGGTGCCCAAAATTTCACAGCATATTCAATGTGTGGTCTTACCAGTGATTTATAAAGAGGCAAAATTATATTCTCGTCCCGAGAATGAATGCCCTTTTCCATGCATGACAATACCCTACTGGCCTTGGCCACTGCTGATTGACATTGCATATTGTTGCATAGTTTGTTGTCTATAACAATTCCCAAGTCCTTTTCGTGTGTTGTTATCCCTAATTCGCTTCCATTAAGGGTATACGTTGCTTGTGTATTCTTTACGCCGAAGTGCATAACTTTGCATTTTTCAACATTAAATTTCATCTGCCATTTGAGTGCCCAGTCCTCCAGTCTATCGAAATCCCTCTGCAGCAAAGTAATATCTTGCTCACATTGTATTATTTTACAAAGTTTTGTGTCATCTGCAAACACTGAAACATGACTTGCAATGCTGTCTTCAAGATCATTTATAAACATGTTAAATAGAAGGGGTCCCAGAACAGACCCGTGAGGGACACCACTTGCCACCTCTGTCCAGCTTGAAAATTTACCATTAACGACAACTCTTTGTACTCTGTTTTTAAGCCAATGTTCTACCCAAGAACAAGCATTTTCATCTAGACCGATTTCCTTGAGTTTGAACACTAATCTATTGTGTGGAACTGTATCAAATGCCTTGGCAAAGTACAAATAGATCACATCCACTGCAACACCCTGATCTATACTTCTACTTACTTCTTCGTAGAATGCAATCCAGTTAGTTTGACACGACCTGTGCTTCATAAAACCGTGCTGATTTTTGCTGATAACCATGTTCTTCTCAAGGAATTCTTGAATATAATCCCTTAATAATCTTTCAAATATTTTACCAGCCACAGAAGTTAAGCTCACAGGTCTATAATTTCCAGGCAAGGATTTTGAACCCTTTTTGAATATAGGAACCACATCTGCCTTCCTCCAATCCTCCGGGATGGAGTGCAACATGTAGGAAATCATATAGGCGCTGACAACATATAATAAATCACTGACCCTCCCACTGCTCAATGCTGCTAAGTCCCTATACCCACTCTTTGGAAGTGCCCTGAGGCACCCACCCATCAACAATGGGTTGCAAGACTGGAAGAAATATTCGCTATGGAAACACTGACCGCTGACCTTCAGGGACGATCATATAAATGTGTTTTGACCTGTTTCCCCTGGTGACGTATGTCTCAAACATGGGACGTGGACAACCTAGACGTCTCAGTCCTAACACCCCATAGGGACTCTAGCCAATCACACCAGGACAGATGGAGGCCCAAATGATCTGGTAGCTGACCGAGTGATGGGGGAGGGATGGTGGTACTGTCCTCTTTACCCTCCCTCCCTTCCATCACCCTAACTCTTACCCTTTTACTTCCCACTAACCCCTATCCCCTACACACCAGAAACATAAAAAATACATTAGGATTTAGTACTCTCCCCTGACTAACATTACACTACGCTGAGATATGTAGAATACTAATCTTTTACTATTTTCTATACCTGAGCCCTCACTTAAAAGATGCAGCTGAATCGTTAGCTTGACGACAGAAATACAAAGACGGCTCATACATAGAACCGAAAAGCTTGACACTACCTGGACTGATACCACTCTGCCCTCATCAAATCCTCTTAGGGGGTTCTGAGAAACAATGGCTAGCCTACACTGAAGCTCATAATGCACCCAACTACCCCACACGCCACAGATTACGCACCAACACTGATACATAGTCTAAGAGTAAGTGTTCAACATCATAAACATTAGTTAGGGCACTGGTCCATGGGATACATCTTGCTATATAGTGTCGTTATGACTTGTTGAATGCTTTACCACATGCATGGCTGCATACCCAAAGCTGTACGAAACTTGATTGTTACTGTTACGGACTGTTTTTGGTTTCTATTCGGTTCCATTTGCTTCACTGTGCCGACTATACAAAATGTTCAAATAAAGATTGTAAAAAAAAAAAACAACCTATTCAAGACTAACCGGTTTAATTATGCCTTTGAGCACCATCGATTAAAAGCATAAAGTTAATTGGTTCCCAGATTTTTAGAATTTTTCCCTGTTCCTATCATTGGGACTATAGGCATGTTCTGGTCACCACATCATTAACAAAATTAATTTTACAGTGCATGGAACTCCAATGTTTCCAATGTTTCAACTGCCATAAGGCAATATACCAATGTTTCAACTACCATACAGGGGTAGCTGCACTTGAGAACTGTGTAGATTATAATTCCTATGTAGTGTGTCACATAAAACAATGCCTACAGTGGCATACTATGATATATATATGATGTGACATGATATATCGGCTGATTAGAGCTGTAGAGAAATCACTGCCTTAGAACTAGGAAATTTCAAGTGTCCTTGAACAAGACAGCTAACAATATATATCTGCCTACCTCAAATCCTCATAGATTGTAAGCTTGTTTGAACAGGGCCTTCTTGACCTCTAAACATCCCCATTCTATAACTGTAAAGCACTCTGGATATAAATGATAATTATTATCACAATAATATCTGATAATTTAGTAGATGTGACACAGATACACACATGTACACATCAGTATACATGGATGTGCGTAAAAATGTCAAATATTCCACTGTTTACTTTATTCTACGCAAAGTCGATTTCAATATTCCACTACTTAGTCAACTATTTTATGATATGTAATGATATAATTATAAGAAAACTATATATTATCACATTATAAATATTATATATTGTACATTATATATATATATAGATATATATATATATATATATATATATATATATATATATATATATATCTATATATATATCTATCTATATATATATAGATAGATATATATATTATATTTATTTTAGATTATATCATCTAAAAGAAAACACAGATATACCTGTGACTTTTACTATTAGATTGCCTTTATTTTAGGTATAGAAATTACAAATTCCTTTACGATTTCCGTTCACTAGCACTTTCATATTTCATACTAACACAACTAAAAATGTTTTAGATTATTTTTCTTTATGCAGAAGGAAAAAAAAAAAGCTATGACAGTTTTATTACAGGGCATGTTCAGGGATACGGTAAAAGCATTAGTGCAGTTAAATTCACATACATCCCTCCCTTTTGGGAGTTATTGCTATTCAGTAACTAGCCTTTGACATTCTTAGTAGAATGCAAGTGAGGGCTGTACGTAGACGATAGATAACACACTATGGTTCTCAGAAATCCTATTATATATTTTTTTTATCCAGAAAAGCAGCAATATGTGTCAGCATTCCCTGCATATGTCCTGTATGTTCTCTTGTCTTCTAAAGACATTGAGCTGTCGATTTATCTTTCATCCGAGAAAATGGTCCTTATGTTTGTACTGAACTATTAAAGTAGGCAGAGCATCAAAATCTTCCTTGAGGATGGCAGCTGTAAAGAACTGAAAGGGATGTAAGTAAGCCTGACACGGACAACAGGAAAGGTTTCGTAAAGGAAAAACACAGTCTGGCTAAAGATATTCTGAACACCTTCAAAGTGTTTTTTTTTTTTGCAGAACAAAATGTATTTGGTCCAAAGGCAGAACTTAACAGTCAACTGCATGTGACATAAATAGCACAGATCAAAATAAATAGGATTCATAAACAGAGAGTATTCGGCAAGGCCTTTCCAATGTTTCTAAAATTTAGTTTTCAACAGCTATATAAAAATATTTGTCTTGTCATTTCTTTAAGCAAATGGACTTCAGAAAAATATGGTGCTTACTGACTGATATGTTGCCAAACTTCTCATACCTAAGTCTAGCAGATAATATGGAAAAACTATTTAAGAGTATGTAAGAATTGCATTGCATAATTAAAGGGACATTATAGTCACCCAGACCACTTCAGCTCAATGAAGTGGTCTGGGTGCCAGGTCCCCCAGGTTTTAAACTTTCAGAGAAACTGCTATGTTTACACTGAGGGTTAATCCAACCTCTAGTGGCTGTCTTCCTGACAGCCGCTTGAGGCGCTTCTGCGACGCTGGATGCAAAAATCGCATTCAGCGTGCAGAACGTCCATAGGAAAGCATAGAGAATTGCTTTCCTTTGATCTGTTTGAATGCGTGTGCAGGAGCTGACGTTGGCGGGAGAGGAGAGGTCACCAGCGCCGAGGGAGCCCGGTGCTGGATAAAGGTAAGTAACTGAAGGAGTTTTAACCCCTTCCCTGAGGGTGGGGCGGTCCTAAGGATGATTTAGTGTCAGGAAAACGAGTTTGTTTTCCTGACACTATAGTGATCCTTTAAGTGTCTCCATGTATCTAAATACAATGGAATTACCACCAGCAAATAAACACTAAGAAGATGTTCATGAGGTAGTATTGGCAAAAAAAAATTATTAAGAATTACATGTAATCTACTCACATTCTACAAATGTAACTATTGCAGTGTACAAATAGAATCGCACTGTTAGTTTTTATAATAGGTACTCTTAAACCTGCAGAGCGCTCTTGGCCTCTAAGGTTAATGTAGGGATTATGGATTCTAACATCTTCTGTATCTTTCATTATTTAAACACTTGTGTCAAGTATATTCCCTTGAAACTAGAGAATGTTATCTGTTTTAGACTTAAATCATGTTAAAAAAAAAAAAAGAATATACTAACAATAAAGCATGGGATTGCTACTTTAAATTAAAATGGAAAACATCCACTTTAATTTGCGTTTTTTCATAGAAGGGCTCTTATCAGAAGAGAATTTAATAGAAGCAGAACACAATCAAAGCGAGACGAGGATTGGAGTGGACTTTTGTAAATTGTTTATGAGTTTGGACAGTGTACAGCAGACTGTTATCCAACAAAAAGTGCCAGAGGGCAACTTCATTTTATGAAGAAGAAAATAGACAAAATGTTCTATTCATATTTAGAATAACATGTTTTGGATATTATTGGATTTTATTCATTTGCATCGACAAGACAGGCACACAAAAAGAACAAGATTATTACATTTCGCTTCGTTTTTGTGTGTGCTGGGCCATCTTGTTGTCTTCAGAAATCAGTTATCACATAATCATATAATAGTAGACAGTGATCCATAGTCGAATTCTACGGTTAATCCTGGTTAACTTTGAATATTTACTGAAAATAAATATTTTATTTTTCTGTTAGTTGCACGTCAGTCGTCTATGTATAAAACAGGCCATCAGAGTAGGGGTATAAAGTTCCATTGATGGCTAATATGATGCTTCTCACCAAATGACATGCAATCATATTTTACCGCTTTGTTGTTTAAACCAATATTTCACAGTTGTTGTAGTAATAATAAAAATTTAACAATACAAATCGACTATTTATCTTAGTGCTTTATTTTTATCTGCTTTACAAAAACTTTAAATATACAATTAACACATTGATCTAATAACTCTAAGAGTTTCCAATGTGAATGGGTTTGACAAACAGTGATTGATTTCCAAAGCTATGTGTAGGCTTATTTTTATTGCTAACAAAATTGAAATCTATAGCCGTTGGTGATCAAATAAGCAGAAGGTCAGTGTTCATAAGTGCTTTCTAATATCATGCATAGATTGGTTCAATAAGGCGATATTGCCAGATTCCTATCCTATGAAAACTTTCAATTAAAAGAGTACTATTGTGGATATATATTATAATGCATAATTATTTCCTATCATATTACATAAAATATAAAAAAAAAATACATTTATGGTACAAATAATACTGTGTGTTTTGTAAATAAACACTGTAAAAATTATAGTTAATCAGGCAATATAAAATAGTTCTCAAAATGAACACTAGTTACCCCAAGAGGCTTCACAGTATATCACTTAAAGGGACATTAAATTTACCAGAACCCTAACAGCTTAATATTGTGGTTCTGCTGTTTTTAGCATGTCCCTGTAGACTTTTCAATGTAAACACTGTCTTTCAGAGAAAAGTTTACATTGTTGCCTAGTAGCAGACATTCGGACGGCCACTAGAGGTGCTTCCTATTTCAGTGATGCACTTTGTGGTGCACCTGCATTCAGCATCTCAAGGTTCTCAATTCTCCCTGCAGAGCTGCATTGATTCAATGCATATCTATGAGGAGATGTTAATTGACGCACTGCTGCATTTTGCCGCACATGCGCAAAAACCTCACAATGCTTTCCTATTAAATCTCATGGAGGAAGGGCCAGCCCCAGCAAGACTGGTGCGGTGATAGAGAAAAAGTAAGTAAGGTACCTTTTAAGTTCACAGAGGGGGGTGGTCACCTAAATATATACTCCAGCACTACAGTGTTAAGAAACATGTTTGTATTCCTAACACTATAGTGTTCTTTCAAAGGGACACTATAGTCTCAAAAACAACTTTAGCTTAATGAAGCAGTTTTGGTGCATAGATCATGCTTTTGAAGTTTCACTGCTCAATTCACAGCCATTAAGGAGTTAAATCACTTTTATTTCTGTTTATGAAGCCCTAGCCACACCTCCCCTGGCTGTGACTGACACAACCTACATGAAGACAAAATGGTTTCATTTTCAGTCAGATGGAACTTTTTATCCCCTGTTCTATTAATTGAACTTCAATTACATACAGGAGGCTTCTGCAGGGCCTAGCAAGCTATTAACCATGCAGGAGATAAGACATTCTAATTAAACAGAATTTGCAATAAAGGAAATGTAAACATTAGATGAATCTTTGAAGGAGGTGTGTATAAACAAAGTGATTTAACTACTAAAATGCAGAGAAGTGAGCAATGATACTGCATCGGGCTTGATCTATACCAGTGTTTCCCAACCCAGTCCTCAAGGCACACCTACCAGTCCAGGATTTAAGGATTACCCAGTTTTGTCTAAGGTGTTTTTTCTTTTTTTTCTAAAAACACCTTAGACAAAACTGGGTTATTCTTAAATCCTGGACTGGTAGGTGTGCCTTGAGGACTGGGTTGGGAAACATTGATCTATACAACAAAACTGCCTCATTAAGCTAAATTTATGCTATATGAACACAATAGTGATTAGCTATGGGGTGAAGTCAAGTCAGCTGCTCTGTTCATACTGATCACTCTTGTCTAACTTACATAGTTTGCAAATACAAAAAGATAAGTCCTGCGCTCACTCCCATCACTCCTGGGCGGCAGCAATGACCACAGTACACATCAGCCACCATACATATAGTAAAAACCAAAGAAAAAGTTACCTGGTTTACCTACCAATCAGGAAAATGTTTTGTGAAAAGGGACAGCATAGTGAAGAGGGTGGGTTAAAGGCCTTCATTTTCTCCCTTGCATCCAGTGTTTTTCATTTTATTAGCATGCTTGCACATTTGGTGTTTGTTGCGCCATTAAAATATATATTTTCAGTTTTGGGGAGTAGTAAGTTTCCATTTTGTTGATTGATTAGTTGCTTTTTTGGAATGAGAATGGCTTTTATTTAGCACACAATTGTTTTTAAACAGCCCAGCAATCTCAGCTATTTTATTTGGTATATCTTTTGTGGCATGTAAGATAAACTTACCAAAGGAACAAAGAGCTCTGACCTTTGTGACATGCCTGGTTTCTCCTTAATTATAGAAACAATTTAATATACAGGCTTAAAGGAACACGAAAAGCAATATAATCATGTCTTGCTGTAGTGGTTATGGTGCTAGGAGTGCCTTGGCAATCCCCTTATAAAGGTAATCAAACAGTTTTCTAACTTTTTATTTCAATTCCAGCTATGAGGGGGTAGGGAGCATGCCTAGTGGATCCCATGTATGAGCTCAAACCACTAGCAAACAGTTTGACTACTTGCACCAAGGGGTCACCAGTGCAAACTAGCACCATAACACTGCGGTGCTTGGGGTGTTCCTTTAACTGTATGCCATGTTTATTTCTTAGTAAGCAGTAAGTTGCCAATATATAATGTATTTACGATGCAACAAGAATAATAGTGGAATTTGTAAGCTAAAACTAAGAAATGGAGATATAGAGAAAAAATACTGTATTGTATTCCCTTGTGTTATTGTTGTATGTTCAGAACTTTTTCTCTGTAAAATGTATTATTTATGACCATGTTTATAGTCTATTTCTTCAAATATTTATAAATTCTACTTTTTTATGTCTAATATGTTATTACTGTGACAGAATCGTACATTTTAACAAGTGCTGTATAAACAAAAACAAGGTTTAGAGTGCAAAAAGCTTACAATATAGATACATATATAATCCTGCTGTTAGCCTAAACTATTCTAATTCTAATTTTATTTATACAATATACTTTTTTTTTTTGTTTAGTGGACTTCTCCATGAGCTAAACAAGCAGACTGAAATGAGTGTGGCTCCAATGTTTGCAATAGTTCAATCTAAAAGAAACCACATTATTTGCCATGGGAATATATAATGGAAAAATATTCACACTTAATATTGACACTAAATTAAATATTTAGTAAATGTTTCTAAACTCCGCACCTAGAAACAAGACCTCTAGACCATCTTCACAGTGGTTTTATAGCTGTGTTGGAATAAGTGAAAGTGTGTTTGTGTGCTTTATTTCAGTACTGAAGAATAATATTTTGAATGTGCAAACGGAGGGTTTAGACTTAGGGCATAGCTAAACATTTCAGTAATGATTTTCTTATCTAATTAGGGAGTTTAGTCTTAATGCATATTTTTATGTGCAGATTTTACTAGGTACAGATTTTAATTGTACACAATGTGTGAATATTTTATCACTGCAGTAGATTTAGATAGTTAAAATAATTGCTCAGTAGGTACTTTTAGGTGATTTTCTGATGTTTGCCAATTCTTTAATTTCATACTTAAAGTATATTTAATTATTAAGTTTTTCCTTTTTTCAGTAGTGGAGGCAAATCCATCCCCCTGTTTTAGCTAGGCATCTGTATTTACCAATTGCGGTCATTATGTCGGTAGTCTTTAAACAGTGCCCTTACCACAGTCTGTTCCTGTACATTTGACTCGTCTTGTTGCAAGGACTTATTTGTTAGTCCACCTATTGTACAGTGCGATAGAATATGCATAAACACACGTTATAAATAACAATAATAAGTATTCATTTTAATGATTGTAATTTCCTTTTATGTTACAAATTACCTCATTATTAAAGGTGATTCAACTCCTGCCTGGTGTATCCCCGTAACCTGAATATGGACTGATATCAAATCCTATCATAGTTATAAAACACAGCTTGCTGTAGACCAATTTGATGATTACAACAGTATAATTCCACATTCTAAAAATAAAAATTGTGGATACTTTAGATTGTCATTAAATCTATTTAGATTGCCTTGCCCAGCTCTGATTGCTTATGTGGAATTCTAATTTTAAACATATGCCTTCCTACGTCTTACACACAGAAATCAGATTGCAAGATATGATAATGAAAATATTTGTCAATATGGTTGGTTTTTTTTAGGATACAAACTCATTAATAAAAATAATTTTAAAAAAATCAAAATTTCAGTCTTATTAAGAAATGTAGCACAAAATACTAAAAAAAAAGACCATTGTGTTTTTGTGGTAGGTTCGTCTAGAGTGGCCGACAGACCTTGCAGTCAACCCAATGGACAATTCGCTGTACATCTTGGACAATAATATTGTGCTGCAGATCTCTGACAATAGTCAAGTGAGAATAGTTGCTGGACGTCCCATACATTGCCAGGTTCCAGGCATTGATTACTTCCTTGTCAGCAAAGTAGCAATCCACTCAACTTTGGAGTCTGCTAGGGCCATCGCTGTGTCACACAGTGGAGTCCTGTTCATTGCTGAAACAGACGAAAGGAAGATCAATAGAATACAGCAAGTCACCACTAATGGAGAGATTTCCACATTAGTCGGAGCTCCAACAGACTGCGACTGCAAGATCGATCCAAACTGTGATTGCTTCTCAGGTCAGTATTACTAACCTATTTTTCTCTCTGTAACGCTTTTGTGAATGGTAATTTTGAATATAATTCAACATCATATGACAGCTTCTAGAACAAGGCAGGGCAACAGCATCCCTATGGCAACTGGTAGACTGCAACAATTTTTACAATATTGGACATGATTAATATTAGTGAAACATATGAGGTTATTTTACTTAATCGTTGTGCACACATTAAACAGTTACAATTTACGTGCAACCAAACAATTCATTTTACTGTTTTGAAATGCTCTCAACAGCTCTGTATTGTTGGTGTGTCTAAATTAATAACAGAGCTCCACAGCTATAACACTCACAATATTGGGTACTAAACCTAAAACGAATGTGTTTATAAAAAACAGTCTCTGTGAATAAGATACATTGCTATTAGTGTATTTCAATTAAAATTTAGTTGCATAAATTGATCTTAAAAAGTCACATAAAATTTCTCAGAACAGCCCTACCCCTCCCTTCACACATACTAACACCCTTGTAATTAAAGTGACCATTCTCGTCTATTTCAAAATGTTATTGCAAAACTCCCCAATTTGTATAAGTACTGTCATAAGGTAATTGAAATATAAATAAATTATTTCACAAAAATGTGATGTCCATCACTAGTTATATATTCATGATCCTAGCAGTGTGATCTAATAGGATAAAACCGCACAATCTCTCAGATCACTGAGTTTATCATTAATGAAACAGTTCAGATAGGCTAGCATGTTGACATCATGGAATAAAGCCAGAGAATAATGAATTTTAATTTACATTTTAAAGACATTTCCTAATCTCCCTGACAAACATTGAGAAATAAATGTCGCGTATATATATATTTGAAGATGTCTACAGATGAGATTGCTATGTGAAGAAGAAATCTGTAGCAGTCATGGCACTAGAAACATCATTGAAAAAATTGGAAATATTTTTAAACCAGCAGGGCTTTGATTCTTCAAAAATTGTTATTGTGGAGATAATTGTATCAAAATGATTATCTTTGCTTATAGGAGATTTAAAATTATATAATTTGCAATAATGCTTGAAAGTGGATTTTGAATATTGCATTGCTCATTTATTTTTTATTATGTTGTCTCCTATGCTATTTAAAATCGCTTTCAATTTTCCAATAAAGTGTTTTTCTTTTAGGTGATGGCGGATTTGCAAAAGATGCCAGGCTAAAAGCACCTTCATCGTTAGCTGTGTCTCCAGACGGCACACTGTACATAGCAGACCTTGGAAACATACGAGTTCGTGCAGTTAGTCGAAATAAACCTCATCTGAATTCCATGAATATTTATGAAGTTGCTTCACCAGCAGACCAAGAATTGTATCAGTTCAGCACCAATGGGACCCATCTTCACACATTAAATCTAATAACTAGGGACTATGTTTACAATTTTACCTACAACGGGGATGGAGATATCAACTCTATCACAAGCAGTAATGGTAATTCTGTACATGTTCGCAGAGATGCAGGAGGAATGCCTCTGTGGTTGGTGGTACCTGGAGGTCAAGTCTATTGGCTCACAATCAGCAGTAATGGGGTTTTGAAAAGAATTTCTGCTCAAGGATATAACCTTGCACTGATAACCTATCATGGCAACACGGGACTTCTAGCAACAAAAAGTAATGAAAATGGATGGACTACTGTTTATGAGTAAGTTAGCACTTCTTTAAAATCTAAAATTAGCTTAGACTGATCAGTGTTAACCAAATAAAAGCAAGGGGGAAGATCTTTATATCTGGGAGCACTGATGAAGTTGTATCTCATGGGATCAGATTCCAGGATTTCTCTAGAGACATGATAGTTTGAGCCACGATGGGCGTTTTAATGTAAAGGTAAAGTTTCACTTGTGCATTTCTAACACAAACAGTTTTTGTTTGTGCTAGAAGTTTTAAGATGTATTTTAAATTCTTAGAAAAGGTAAATTAGTTAACGCCTGCAGAACAATACATGAAGTGCAGACAAGTGTGCAGTACAGCTTCAAAAAATTCTAATCATGGTTTTACAAAATGTCTATGTTAAATGCATGCGCAGACCTGAGTCACCATGGGGCAGCGTTGCTCATTAATTGTGTAAGTGCAGTGTGAGCAAGTAAAAACTATGAAAAGTTAACAGTGGCTAAAAGGCTAAATACTGTGCATCTTATATTATATAAGTAACAACTAGAAACAGTATCCCATTAAAAAAAAAATACACAAATCAAGTTTGTATATGAACATTAAATGTCCATATTCAGCAGTTTTAAATAAGTTTGTTTCTCAAAATAGTTGTGTTTTAACTGTTTATTTCCTATAGGGCATGCATTAGATTA
The DNA here is from genome assembly GCF_036172605.1 of Pelobates fuscus. NCBI lineage: Eukaryota > Metazoa > Chordata > Amphibia > Anura > Pelobatidae > Pelobates > Pelobates fuscus. Next base: position 80,229,321 of record NC_086325.1, on the reverse strand, counting down.
GATTCTGCCTAAAGCATATGTATGAACATCTGAAAAATTTACATTATTTGACCTAGGGGTTATTTGATCAATAAAATCCTCTAAAAGTACAGGTTCTATGAATGCTCTAGGCAATATGCTGAGTAGTTTGGAAACAAGCACGATGTCTGTCAGACTTATAGAAGCACAGAATACAGAATAATAATTCTTGATAATAATGATAGAATTTATCGAAATTAAATAATAAATGAGTGGTACATTAATAATGCTTGAATTCTGCTTTGATATAGAGTTCAAATAGATATTGCAAATATCTCAAACTGGATTCCTTGAGGGCTGCAAACAAACCAGTTTTCCAGAGTAATATTGAACCAATTGCATAATAAAACAGTACATGAATTGTTCCATTAAATGTAATATAAAGAAAGTAAAAGCCAAGAGGCTATGAACTAGGAATTAAATACAAGATTTTTAACTCGCTATTTCCAGCAATAAGAAAAGTAAATGAGTTCATTCTTTAAACTGAGAATTGTGAAGAGCTAACCAGGGGGTTTTCCATTTTATGCCACAATAGACAAGCTGAAATAATAAGTTTGTGGAAGCATTTTCCAATCTTGCTTTTTTATTGTCAATGATCCACAAATCTCAATTTAGTGATTAGACTCTTACTACATGGCCAGTTAGTTTGTGGTATTTAAAGAGACTGGACTTTACCTTTCCCTTCAAAACACTAGACAACAATGTGACCAGACAACTGGTCAAAATGGAAACTCAAACATTTCAAAATAATATACAAAATAAAATAACAAAATAATATACAACAGATTGTGTTATACCACCATTCTAAACCTCCTAACACTGGGAAGTATGAATATAGGACAAGAGTGGGAACAAACAGAAAGAATCCTAGTGAAAAAGTTTTTTTTGTTTTTTTTTGGCTGAGAAGGTAATAAATCTTAATTCGCACATGGCAAGCACACTCCATGATATGCTAGGGCTGATATGGTAAACTTTTTTTTAAACCAATGCACATTGAATGGAAGGACAGCATCAGAGGACTCCACACACTATAACCACTTCAATGAAATGAATCTTGGGATGTATTAGTAATCTACAAATTCAAATTAAACTATGGATGGGAGAATAAACACTCATGGCATCACATATGGTGCATTTGAGTCTAATAGTATAACCATTTCGCCTGATTCTACCAGAGTTGTGATATTAATTTTTTCACATTTTCCACATGTGCATTCTATTTTCGCTTTGGGAATCATTAAACCTAATGTGTACCACTTCTGCTACTTAGTTAACATTGTGCTCAGATTTACAATGCTATCCCCCACACATATCTTTGTAAGGGGTTTTAATCTATGGGGCGAGTTTTTTTTTTGTTTTTTTTATACTAGAAAATTGATGCTGCATCTATATGACATGATTTGAGCATCTTTACAGCTCACAAATAACCCCATAAGGATATAGCATCTCCTTGTCTGTAATATGCCTTCTTTTACTTCTTTGCCCTATTTATTTCATTACGAGGTATGATTCTAGCCTTGACTAAGTCACATATATAGCCTTACTGTAGCCCAAAATGCCCACCTGAATTTACAGAAATGTATATATATCAAAATTCAATTTCATATATAAATATATAAAGACAAATTTTAATCAATTTTATGCATTTTTATTTCTTTTTGACTCTACGAGTTTTATCGTTTTGTTAGATCAAATATATCTGTGCCATAATAATGACATTCACTGATTTCATTGAGCGAATTTTTTGGGATTCAGATTATTATTTTTTTTGGCCTTATTAGAAAGCTTTTCTACCGTTATATAAAACTAACTATGTTTTATCTTGGGGGGGGGAAAGCCATTTACTTGCTTCTTAATAATGGTACAAAGTAGCCAGCTTTCTTCATCGTTACTTCCATTACTGATCCATTCACATGTGTCTCCGGTATAGAAGAAAAGTTATCATAGAGCCATTTGTCCCCATACTGAACATTTACTTTTAGCCCTGTGCAGCAGGAATCCGTGAATGTGTTCCAGAACAATAGCTAGCTCATGTGCTGGCCATAAAATACTCTTGAGAAATGCAAAGACTAAATTAGCAACCCACACATAATATGCCATCAATAATTTAAGTGTCTTAACAAGTGTTCTTTATAGATTAAGTAAACAAAAGATAATCTCTTGAAGTACTAAATAACAGATTAAACCAGTAGTCCAGTCCTGAGTTGCATAACTGGAATATTTTTATATGTGTTTGCTTGAAATTTACAACAATACAGTTTTAAAATTTGTACTGAGTATATTAAATGGAAATGGAATAATATGATGCAGCATTTTGGGTTTAATTCTTGGTTTGGTTTAAAAATTCATCCATAAACTTAATTTTAAAAAAGAACATAAAAAGAAGGACAAAACTGTTTAACAAAAATCTGCAATTTGTTTCAGCCATTACAATATATATACTTACACTCTTAAACCCCGATGACTATAGCTATCTGGAATCTTGAAATATACAAATGCTATCTTGTTGTGATTTCCAGTGAAATAGTGCCCTCTGCTGGTAAACATGGAAAAATACAAAAACAACATGTCGGGTTGTTTGTGTCATTATCATCATATTATACGTTTGAAATAATGATATCCACATAACTAAATTGAATTGATTTTTATCACATTTGCTGGTACTCTTATATCTGTTGTTAGACCAGTTGAAATATTTAGAGAAGCAGGAGGCAGTGGCAATAATCATTCCACGAACTGTGCATTTATCAGCACATTAGGAGCATAAAAGATTATGTTATTTGTGATTTTAAATGAATTTCTATAAACAGAGAGGTTATTTGTGGGCAAACAACATCTTTTTGACAATTAAAGTGATAGAACAAATTGACATGTAATTATTAAAAAAAAAAATGATCAATAAAGGATAGATAAAAGAAGTGATTTGAATGTTGAGGGCTTGGGTAGAGTAAGCTTTTACAATCTATTTTCCATTCATATTAAAATGGCATTTAAATAAATATTTAATTACACTTTTGATGTGTCCTTGTAGGAAGCAAAAATCAAGCAACCGATTGTATAATTACGAATGCATGTTACGCACCCTGGTTAGGGGAGATATTACATGGAATGTAAACTAAATAAAACATTAATCATTTTGATGAGGGCTGTAAAAAAAAATGTTAAATTACTGAATAAATCAATCAATCCATTAAATAAGTTGAGCCAAACACTATGTAAAACCTTTTTTCTTGCATACATTGGAATTAAGATTTACAACATAAGTCTACAAAGAACATAGCATTTTTATATATATGAAAATATTGTACATCCTTGAATTTACAACATAAAAAAACATAACCAAAAATAATACAAACATAACAGAATATTCAGTTGTGGTAAATCAATCTCTAAAATATGCAATAAGACTAAGAGGAACACACTATAAATAACCATGTATTTTAGGGGCATTAATAAACCCCCCAAAAAAAAACAAGTGTTAGAAAAGTGACTGAATGTGCTAAATGACGCTTTTAATCCTTCGAACAGCTCAGGACATTTGAGAACTGCAAATAGAGTTTAACCCCTTAAGGACCAAACTTCTGGAATAAAAGGGAATCATGACGTGTCACACACGTCATGTGTCCTTAAGGGGTTAAATAAGGTAAGAAAGTCTAAAGCTAAAATTTTCACCTTTAACATATGTGTCAAATTAAGCAGCTGTCATTGGTTATTCCATGAGTGACATCCTGATTAAAAACAATTAATTAATTAATTAATTAATATTACAAATGTATTCACAAATTAGTATCAGTTGTTCAGTGCACAAAAACAATTATTTTGCTGATTTTGGGAAGGCTAATAATATAATTGCTTAGTTTAATCTGTAACAAAACGTTAAATATTCAGATTCAAGACATTTATTGGAGGAGGATACGTAGCTAGTGCTGAGGGACCTTGGCATTGGAATTAAAGTGAGTGAAAAAAAGGGTTTGTAACCCTTTCAACACCAACAGGGATGTGGAGGCAGAGGGACACTATAGCTTTAGAAATACAGTTTTGTATTCCTAACGCTATAGTGTTTCTTTAAAGTAGATTAGTAATCAAAGTAGTTTCTTTAAAATAGATTAGCATAGCAGATCAAAGTTGTTCAAGCTTTAGATATTTAAGTGAACAAGACCACCAACCATGCACAAGGGTAATTAATCCTTCTTCGATACTCCCTAGGAAAGGTTAAAGCGACATCGGTATCCAGACCACTTCATATCAGTGAAATGGTCTGGGAGCGGTATTCGAGTCTGAAAGGCAGCCACTAAAGGCGCTTCCTGTATTTTTACAGAGTTTAACTCCATGAAAGACATTCAACTTGAGGTTTTACAGCATTTTCAAAATCCCCATAGCAAAGTTTTGATTCAGTGCTGTGCTTTGATATGGAGACGTTCTAATGCACACACAGAGCCTGCAATTAAGGTGAGAGAAAAAAAGGGTTTTTAATCATTTAAACACCAGGGGGTGAATACAGTTTTGTATTACTAACACTATAGTGTTCCAATAAAGTAGATTAGTCCATAATTTGTGGAATGGTGCAGGCACATAAAGTATTTTTCCTATATACAAAATGGAACTAGGCAATCCTATATAATCACTAAATTAAACTTCCAAACTATATCTAATGATTCAATCATATATATTGTTTGGTCTAAGTTGATGAATGAGAATATGTGGAAAATCACAGAAAATGTTAAGACAATAATTTTAATCTTGAAATAATAACAATTATAATTGCCATGCTGTGTTTTCTCCTAATGCAAATTTATAGTAGACATTTTGTTTTGGCTGAAGCAATTCTTTATATTTTTTTCTGAACACTTGAAGCTCGGTCCAATATCTGTTTGTTTTGGCCAAATTCCACTTTGGAAATATATCAAGAGAACAAACCAAGAAGTGCTCTAAAATATATACATAATATAGTATACTGATAGGAGCATTCTCCTGCTATTTGGTTCACAGGTCAGAGAAAAATAAACTAATATCGGGAAAACCAGGAGAAGAAGCAAAAAAAAATTAAATCTGTATTTATACATTGTATATTTATTGAATATATAATACAAATAGATTTGTTTACTGCTCCTCCTGTTTTTTCATTAATTGCTCACTTTTCACTTAATCTGTGAATAAAAAAAAATTCTAACTGTCGCCTATCCATCAATCATCGCTCTTTTGGCAACAAATGCGAAATTCAGATTATTGATCCTCTACTACCCCATCTTCGAACAGGCTTGACATTGCTCTGTTTGGTTGATGCAACATTTGTGTTTTTTGTTGTTTTTTTAAAATTCTTTATTTTCATAGTGCATAGATTGACATGCAAGCTTGTCATGCTACAACAGCATTAACAAGCAGTTGTGAACATACATCTAGATACAGTTTCATAGCGTGTGTGGTCTATTAGCGTAGAGTGTTACCCCCTGAGGATCCACTCATTAGTCTAGGTCATTAGACTTGCTTCTGAGGCCTAGTGGGGCTGCCTGACAGGGGGATCATGTGGGGGTGAACTGGGATGACCCCCGCCGGTCCAGGGGGGGGGGGGGCGACGGCCCCAGCTGTTTGTGGTGGCAGGAGAGTGGCCATCTCTCCCGCGCCTGCCATGCTGGTAGGCCTCACTGGAGCCTCGGGTGCCCGATATTTAAATTGTCACTTGAGTATTGTCTTTGTGCGTTTCCCGATGTCCCCTTTTGTTTGGTGGCCTATACGTGCCATTGGAATGCCGTTTTCAGATGAACATCCGATTGGTCAAAGTTCATCCGAATTCCAGTGTGGTCCAAAACAAATGTCCATCTCTATTTTAAAGTAATTTTACAAATGGTTGAGTAATGTATATATTGATATCACTCAACAGTTGATATTTTATCATTGAGGCAATAGCTTAAATGGGTACAGTAAATAGCTAACGAATCTAATTTTCTGAATTGATAAGATTATATAATAAACACAATTTCTCTTTAACCATTGTTTACTGTATCACTTTGGGGATCACAGTGATTTTTAGACAAAGAGATTGTCAAATTGTATAATAATGCACCAAATGAGAGTTTAGAAATTTGAACTTATCAGCAAAAAACGATTACAATTGACCTCATTTTAATTTTATGACGGCACTGAACTTACAAAATAATAGAATCTAAAACCTTTAACAAATCAGATGTTATCGTCTCATAGTCCTCACTAGCTCTAAGTTATGGTTATACACAATATATACACATTGTAAATATTAGGGGTAATACATGAAAAACGTTGTGTTCTGAAATATGGAGAAAAGATGTATAAGGGAAAGAGTCACCGTTGCAATGTACCTGCTGGTACCACTGGTTTCCATGGTGATTGCCCCACATTAAATTTCTTTAGACCACTTTTCAGAAAACATTTTATACATAACCACCTGGACACATTGAAAAAAAAAAAGATAAAAAAGTGAGCTTTCTGGAGCTTGTTTGATATGCGTGTGGCAGTTTGAACATCCCACACCAGAGTCTCTTCTTTCTAGGTGTAGCAGCACCTTCAAAAATGTCCTCAAATCCAAGTAGGAGTGGAGCAATATGGAAAATAAGAGGACTATGTTACTGGTGAATAGAAATAACACAAATTTCTGGAGCTTATGATCAGCTCCAAGTAAGTTCGCCTGGCCCATACAATCCCTGCCTATAGATATGCTGAAGGTCCTGGTCCTTTGTTGAGAAATGTTCCAAGGCCAGTAAGTAGCTTTTGGTGATTAGCGATCACTTTCAGTGCACAGTATTGTAGCGATAAATATTCTCCAGTATGTGGAGTGGAAATAAAATATAGTGCTCTCTGTTGATAAAAAAAAAAAAAAAAAAAAAAGGTATAATCATGAATGGAGAGCAAAATAGGTTTTGCTGAATCCTAAACAACGTAGGTGGTATATTCCCCATAAAAAGGAAATCAAAGTGCTAGTTCTCCAAATAATATCTTCAAGGATAAGGTCAGAAAGGTCCAAGTTAAATAAAAAAACTAGTTTTATTGGAAACAAATAAAACCAATACTAAAACAAATGTGTTTCAACAAAAATATATTTTTGGTGAAACAAGTTAGTGTTTTGTGCTGTATAGTTTAGTTTTACTATTTGTTTCCAATAAAACTAGTTTTTTTATTATTTCATTTGTTCCTTTCTGATCTTATCCCTGAATATTTTATATGGAGAACTCACTTTGATTTCTACACTATTACACTACTAAATCAACACTGAATATCGTCTGCAACTTGTGTTATCCTTTATCAAGAGTAGAGTTGCTTTATTTTAAAATGTGTATTAGAAATAGTAATATAAAAGACACACAAAAAAAGGGGGGGTTACAGTTGGCATCGGATTCCAGATTTCAGCCAGGGAACACATTGCATTTGGGGTGGAGAAGAATAAAGTGTATGTTTCTCTACCTCCTCCTGTTATGTTCACTGACAGAAAAGGATAGAGCTTTTTAACAATGATTGACAGGATGGAGAAAAAGATGGAAGACTTTGGTTCAGGACATAGCTAAACAGAAGTTTACATTTCATTTTTCAGAACTCACAAAACATGTTTGTTAATTATAAGGGATAAGGAAACAGAAAATTACCAAATCTGATGAACAATTCTCCTTTAAGAAGTTACATGCCAATGGAAATAGATAATGAAAACTAACAGTTCAATGATGTATTAATTAGTGCAGTGTTAGTTTGTGTGTTTAAAATAGCACAATATAAAAAATGGATACTGTCATGGTTCTGATCAGGTCAGTAAGAGACCTATAGCGGGGTTAAGTTTAGGTTCTTTATTGGAATTGTAAGACATGTTTTAAACTTGAAATATTTAGTGAAGCAAGACTTAAAAGGAAATAAAGACAAAAGGGCTAAAGTTGAACCCATAAACGAGTTTACAGGTAAGTAATAAAGAAGGTTATAAATACAGGGTTTAGGCAATAAGCCCCAGACAGGTTATAAAGCAATAGATAGGATGATAACCTATAAATGGAATTATAGGTATGTATCAGGATATAGAGAGATAGATAGGAGCAGACCCTATAAACAGAATTATAGAGAAGAATGAGAAGGACCTATAAAACGGAATTATAGGCAAGATTGAGAAAGAAGATGAAATAGAAAAAGGGCTTTAGGCAATATGCCTCAAGCAGGTTACCAGGAGATAGGGAATGCTATAAGAGAGGTTTACAAGTAATTCAAGAGAAGGAAAACCTAGAAGTGAAATTATAGATTTGAGGCAAACAAACATAAAACAGAGATAAACAGAATATGAAGGTATAATGAATTCAGGTTAGATAGTTGTTTAGTTGTTCAGAGTCTTTTGGTTGGAGGTAGCAATGCAGTTATAAGATAATTGCAGCATTTTTTATTCAGGATAGAACCAAATAGTTAGGATAGTCTGTGTTATCCAAGTAGGTTGTGGTGAATCCAGTTGGAGTAAAAGGGGTTTCCAACAAAAGTAAAAAGGTAACAAACTCCAGCATGAATAGAACAGCTTGGTTGAGTTGACTCCGGTAGTTGTAAAGTAAAACAAGGTAAAAAGATAATAAAGTCAGGTTGAAATTGAAAATCAGGTTTTGTTATGAAGCTTCTTGGAAAAGAGCCGTCTGGAAACAGAGCAGGTTTCTCAGTATAAGCCAGGATCAGAATTCATGTCACATTCAGAACCACAACTTGAATCAATGTAAAGGCAACATCCTTTAGCAGGGTGTGACATCTTATAGCATCAGTAATTAGTCCAGGCAGGTGAGGATGAGAGAAAAAAGTTTAGAGCCAGTGGTTAGGGAGGCCACTAGTGGTAAAACATAGTAACTGCAGACATAAACTTGAATGAAAGGAATTAAATACCAAAATTAAGGTTTGGATTCTGACAGATACACCTTGCTTTATCATTTCCTTTTGCGCTTAAAGTTAGTCATTTTATTATTATTATTATTATTATTATTATTATTAATTTGCAGAGTGCCAATTAGTTACACAACACTGGATGCAATTAGTAAAAAGTTTAATCGATAAAATTAGTTTGACAGATAAAGGTAAATGAATAAACTGTCAAATCAAGCTCACGATCTAATAGTTAAATAAACCAAATCAGCTAATAATCTTGCTCTTTCATCATGATCCCTGTAATCATTGAGGTCATTGTAAATGACCGTTCAAGCACAGAGGTACAATATGATGACTATAGTAATTTAATACATGCCATTATTCTTTTCTTTGTGCTCTTTGTATGAGTTATGGGCTATGTTTCTTGAAACACATACAGAAATAGTAACAGAGGCACTTTTAGGAAACTAATGTCATTTGTGTGTTTGTCCCTACTATTTTAAGGTATGACCTTGAAGGACACCTAACAAATGCAACATTTCCAACCGGAGAAGTCAGCAGTTTTCACAGTGATATGGAAAAGTCTACTCGAGTCATACTTGACACTTCAAATAGAGAAAATGTTGTGACTACAACAAACATATCTGCAACTAGCACAATATATGCATTGAAACAAGGTAACGTGACAAGATTTTCAAACTCCTACTAGGCTACATCTATTGCTTCTTTTAAACTCTTTTTGTTCTTTTCTCCAACCTGATTTCTTTTTTTATTTTATAGTTTTATGCATTTCCACTGTAGGTCCTTCTTAAGGCCCAAATCATATAAATGCAGTACTCTAAATTATCATTTGCACTGCCTGTAAATCACTTCCACTAAATATTTATATTGAGTAATGCTGAAACAAAAACTTTTAGCTTGAAGGAAATCACTACCTATTTTCAAATCACTGAATTAGTGACGCTGGATAGAATTCTTTAACATTCTCTTAATCATTTATTTTTCAGTCTATTCAATGTATGTATGTGTCCATGTATAAATATTAAATATAAAGCATGTTGCTTCTTTTGTCTTGTTTAGAACATACCCTAAATACTTATCGTGTCAATCCTGATGGTTCATTACGGGTCACCTTTGCCAGTGGTATGGAAATAACACTTAATGCAGAGCCTCACATCCTAGCTGGAGTGGTCAGTCCAACTCTAGGAAAATGTAACATTTCACTACCTGGGGAGCACAGCCCTAACTTGATTGAATGGCGACAAAGGAAAGAGCAGAATAAAGGAAACATCTCTGCATTTGAAAGACGCTTAAGGGTATTTTATTTTTTTACATTATTATTATAATTTCATATAAGAAATTATGGATATACTCAGTCTCTTTTAGCGTTTTTTTCTATACTCTCTTGTTGTGTTATTCTAAGATTAGTCCTTCACTCATTTAACTCAGCTTGGCAACTCTTCAATTTTCACATCTTCTCCTGATGACAACTACATTTACTTCTTCACTGTTTAACATATAAACTCATTTTTCATGATTTACAAAATTCTGCAAAATGTATTATTTGTGTATTGCTGCCATTGGTTAATACTCATATACTTTTCTCTTTTTTAAGACATTGGATGCTCGATTTCAAGCCTCCCATTCTTAGAAATAGGTTAGGTGAAAACAGTGGTCAAATAAATGAAAAAATGTCAAGTGACAATATGGACTAGTTGTTTTGCATATCATTATTATATTAATCTACTAAATGTTTGCTCTGACATTGACTCATTAAGAATAGAAATGTAGCCAGGTCACATTTGGTGGATGACATAAAACAAATAAAAACAATAGAATAGAATTTGATATTTAAGACCCTACATTTATCAGCCAGCCTCAGACAACCCTGGGAGAAGGAATGGGAGGCAGCTATATGGCTTGGTTCGAATATTTCTTGAGGCTTTTATTTTCAAGGTACTCAGCAATATAGAGTAAAGACTCCTCGTTTACCATCATAACAGAAAACCAGAAGAGTGACAGAATGTTTTCTCATAATACAGAATAGTACTGGGGTGCTGGGATCACTACTGTCCCAAAAAGAGGATTGTAAATGTGTATGTGTGCATGCTTTTATTAAATGGACTTTCCAGATTTTATTCATCAATAAATGTCAAGCATTAGGAGACCAACATTAGGCGTTAAACATCAGTACATCAGATATCAAGAGTCAGGGATCAGGGATCAGCCATTAGATATCGGGAGCCAGTAATCACATATCAAGAATCAGGCATAAGAAGTCTGACATCAGCAGGAAAACATCAGGAGCCAGACTTTAGGAACCAGATATCAGGAATTAGATTGCAGGGCTCAGTTATAAGAGCCAAACATCAAAGTCAGATATCAGGAGTCAGGCATCAGACATCAGGAGTCATGGATTAGATTTCAAGAGTCAGGGATTAGGCATCAGGAGTCATGGATTAGATATCAGGCGTCATGGAGTAGATATCAGGAGTCATGGATTAGATATCAGGAGTCATGCTTTTGTCATCAGGAGTTAGGTATAATTTGATAGGCATCAGATATCCAGAGTCACATATCAAGAATCGGACATCAGAAGTCAGATATCAAGTGTCATTTACCAAGTGTCAAACACCAGGTTTCAAGAATTAGGCATCAGTTATGAGATACGATTACACAAAGTTGGAGCTCTTAGTTTTTAGTCAGCATGTGTCCAAATTATTAAACTATAGTATAATTTTGAATAGATTTTTTTGCCTCTTTTTGGTGTATACTAAATGTATATTAGAGGTTATGTATAAATATTGGTGCAATCTCTCTTACTAGTTGTTTACTTTTTTTCTCTCAGAAATGTAGCAAGTTGAAATCTAAATTTCAAAATTTAACTTCAATTCAAATTATTATTTTTTAACCCCCCCACCCCCTAGTTTCTCCCTCTTTTTGCTACTTCTCACTGATCAGTGAACCAAAGGGTGGAATAAGCACCTATATTTATTTTATGAATGTCATTTGCAGAACACTGAACACCCATTTTATGTGCTTTTTTTTTCCGTCAGAACCATTTCTTCCAAAATGATTTCATGGTTCTATTTCCAAACTGAAAAAGCAAATGGGCATATTTCAGTCCATCCTACCAATTTAAATTTTGGCATTTTTCTTTTCACCATGTGTAAGTCTAGTAGTCTCAACCTTTAGCCTGAATTTTGAAATTCAGATTCCTATCCACTATTTTTTTCTTTTGTTAGATCTGTAGTGGTAGACTATGACTCCGGATGTTTAATGAGGTAGGATGGAGTTTTAGTGGATGACTGATGGAGTTCAGGAGGAAGGAGGAGAGAGGATGGTGTTTGGGATGAGAGATGTAGGATATTGTAAATTATATGCTGTGGGGTATCTCCTTCAAAGGTCACAGTACTGGGCCAGACATGGGAGATCTCCTGATATACAAAGTTGGACTATAGCATTAAGCAGTGCCCTGAGCAAGTTTCTAGATGAAGTTGGTGAGGTGTGTCTAATTAATATGAATCAATGGTTTGATTACTGAAACAGTGGTGCAAGAGTAAAATCTGTCATGTACCAACATAGATAAATCATCAATAGTTTTACTAAAAAGGAAACTGAGTCTTTCTTGCAGTTTCAAATATGTCCTAGAGAGTTGATGCTATTTATAATTCAGCTTGCTAGTAGTAAGTTTATTGACCTCAGGAGTAAAAAAGACTGGGCATTAAAGAAACAATTATTGATCTATTCATTATCATTAATGCGGTGTAATTCGTCCAGCTCCCAATAGTAAAATTGTAGATACAACATTACAAAAGGAGGCCAAATATAGGGAAATATAGATTAGTCCATATGTCCTACCAACAATTATTAAATAAGTTAATGCTCAAAAAGTTTATATATAATGTAATTTTAAAAATGTCAGGATGCATAAGATGTAAATGAAAAGCAAAGCAAATTATTTATTATTCATATTAAAAACATAATGATTTATGACTAAACTGATAGTTTAATTGTGTTGACTGACATAGTACACTTTTCATCATTGTAAAGTTTGCAAGGTTTAAAGGGAAATTGAACCAGAACTTAAGAAATAAATTGGCAACTTCAGAGACTCTTTAACATTAGATTACTTCAAATTCCAAACACTATGCACAAAAGTGGCAGATTAGATAAATTCTCCTCCCCAGACATCTGAAGAAGAAATATGACTCTGGCATATAATCATAAATCAGTGTCATCAAAACCAGTCCCCTATCTCCATCATTTTGACCCTTTTGAAATTAAATACTTGCGTATGTTTATGAATTCAGGATAAGATTTCTGTTCTTGAAATTTAATAACTGTTTAAAATGACTATGGCTTCAAATCGAGTAAATGTAAATGCTTCATTGCTATAAAGTACTGAGACTTGTTGAATGAATCTTGCAGAAATTACAGGATATTGATTTCATCTATGTCTCAATTGAACAAAACAACTGTAATCAAAATAAAAATAGTCTCAAATTTATACTATTGCGAGTTAAAGGTATACTACTGCAGTACCGTGTTTGGTTTTTAATAACCCCTACACTACAAAAAATCGTGCAAACATATTTTACTTTAACCCATGAAATCCATTTAACCACCCTTTTTGCTCCAGAGTTGTATCTAGAGAAACTAGGTTATCTGCCATTTCTTATAGTATTGCTATAAGGAAACCTACATTTGCAACCCCATCTTCCCTTCTCTCATATAATAAGAACATTTGTATGAAACACTGCTTCTATTGAAAAATGGCCTTCAGACAAATGTCTAAGCAAAAGAACAAGTCCACCACGAGTGCAACTGCACCTCCCACCTCCCTACAACCCATGATGCAAAATCCTTTCTGGAGTAATTTGGTCGATCTAGAAGGGTGGATATACCTCCTAGTTAAAACCATGGAGCAGTTCTTCTTAACCAATGTGCATGCATTGTGTGATCAAAATTGTCATCTCAGTCTTTCCCAACTAGAGATTCTCTCAAATCAGTTCACAAAGGGGAGAACCTGCAGAGATTGAAAGAGCACCATACCGGGCAAATCATATTTCTGCACTCAAGTAACAAGGGACATTGTGCATCATACACTACGGTGCATAACCTCAGCCATCCGCTTTTAAAGCCTCCAAGCAAAAGGCATTGGATGAGTCATTCTGAAAAGAATGCATTAGAAAAGCATTATAAGCAGACTTATGACCCTTACTGTATTCTTTCAATCAGGAAAAAAGGAAAGGAAGGCTCAACAATCAGCCAGTCTTATTTTACAGTACACGTTAGATATGTAGAATTTCAGTATTTTTTTTGTAGCTACCAGCTACATCAAAATTATTGCAGATCAAAATGTGTAGTGTTCGGTGCCTGCGGTTAATGGTATAGACATATAAACTACAACTGACACACCAAAGTATATATTTTTTAAGTACACATTCCAGGTTATTTACCTAGTTGTATTGCAACAATTTTTAATAAGCTGTTTTGCCTTAATTTGCCAGTTCGTGCACATCAGCAAGTCAAGAAATACACCAGAAAGTGGCAAGATCCAAAGAGCATACACCAAAATGACACACCTGAATGACATTTTTTACGGCCTCCACTGGCCTCCATGTTACTGTCACATTAGGATCTCCCTCCATGTTCTTGTGCTAAACAGGGCTACATTGTCAGCATAAATGAAGTTCAACTGCTTCTTGATCTACTACGGTACCTTTCTTGAGTAGCATATATCCTGGTTGGTGAGTGGTAACTAATTAAGATATTAATAAATATTTAGCAGTTTTACAACATGGCTGACTTGAGTTGGGTCCCTCTCTTTTCTGGACCTGATTATTGGGGGCATATTCCTCCAATAACTTCTCATGTTCCATTGCCAGTCCATGCCCTTTGTGAGTCTATCACTAGAAGGATTTTGAAGGCATATATTCCCTTATGCTAAGTCTCTTCAAACCCTAACTCTCCCCAACCCTGTTCTGAACTATGTACTTGCAGCATAAGGGGTTGTATCTCTATTTGTGCTGTTAAAGCATATCATGACAGACAGACAAAAAGCACAGTAATATCATGGACAATGTCATTGGGTTTTACTACTATTCATAAATTGAAACAGAGATTTTCCTTGTTATCTTAGAGCTGCATTTAGTACACGTAATTTCAATACAGTACAATTAAAATACTGTTTTTTTTTTAAATAAATGTATGCATATGTAAACTTTCCAAAGTTTGTTAGAAATTAAAATGATTTATTTGCATTTCTATATTCAGTTTTTCATTACACAACAATTTTTCTCTGAACATTCTACTTCCTGCAGTTGATTCTACATTACAGCCTTTTTGTAGGAAGTGAAGAACGGAAAGGCAAATTGATTTAGCAGCTGCTGAAACCATATTAAATTCTACACATGCATGGCAACTTTTACAAATAAATATGTGAATTTGCTGTTACATAAAAACAACTAATTTACATTAGAAACACAATCACAACAAAGTAATTTACGGATACAGAAGATTTGTATTTAATTGTGCAATTATCCCAGCTCTTCAATTCTTATATACAGGGATGGACAGGAACTCCAGTATTTTTATTACTAGACTTCTTTTGCATATTTATTGCACATTTTAGTTCTTGTTTTCAAGACTGTTTCTCGCTCTTGGAATCCTCTTTCTGCTTAACAGCATTTCCTGAAGGAGATAAAATTAGCAAAATTAAGACAAAATACATGTACAATATTTAAAAACAAATAGGGCAACTTTTACATGTGTTTCATTGAAACTATCAAGCCATTTTTCATTCTAAACAGAGGTTGGGTATAATTTCTTACATACAATACTCACGTGGTAACAGGATTGGGAACAAAATTCGAATTATTAAAATGTAGAGCAGTCCACTTGGAGGGGGCGGGGCAGAGAGGGGGTTTGCCGTGTCATTAAGAATTACATAGACCTCATATTGAGCATGTTAGAGTGTTCTGTCCCTCCAAGTCATCTGTTTCACAGAGCCCTGCTGAAGAGCTCTTGCATCAAAACAATGCCCTGTGTTTGTTTTACATGTCACCGCTGTGCGCTTGCTGGAGACTTGTCTCTGGTGTCCCTTTAAGAGGGATACTAGAGATCAAAAGTGGGACATGGCTAGTAAAGGCTGCATATGTGGGGAGACTGTCTGTGGTGCTGTATGTGTTTGGTGACTGATTGTAGGATTGCGTGTGCATAGAGGCGATTTTGGTGTTGTGCATGTAAAGGAATCGGTTTGTGGTGTACTATGTGTCACAAACGCACCCTACTTCAATAGTGTGCGTGATGTAGTTGTGGTGGTTAAAGGGTTAAAGTTCACTATTTATCTGCAATAGACTGGAAATAATGATAAAATCCCACTTAACACCCCACACCTAACCGTAATAATATAAATATTACTATCTTAACACTGCCACCACCAAGACAATTTATAAATGGGGTGCCTGGGTCCCCCAGGTAACTTAATAAGAAAAACCCACCAAATAAAACTAAGCACAATATTTAAGCAATGCAAAACACTAATTAGTCTTTTAAGGAAAGGTGATTATTTACCAGACAAAGGCAGAACTTAATAAAGGGATATTTATTATGAGCAAAAAATTGTCACAGTGGATACAAAAAATAGATGATAAACAAATTATTTATACCAACAACAGATAAAAACAAAAGGGATAACATAAAAGAAGTCCTAATCACTTACTCAGGTTCTCAAAGTAAACATCTGCCCAGGGGGTCTCTGCTAGGAAAGGTGGTGACTCACTTAGAATTAGATTCTCACCCTCAAGCATGTCCAATACACATTTCAGTATCTGTGGATACATACCCTGAGGTCTACCAAGCTTGGCCTAGAGGTGGAGTTAAGGCGTATCTATAGAGACAATAAGTGACCACCCCCTTGTGTTCCAGACCCACATCAATCCAAATAGAATCTGTTTCTTCTATCTCCTCTTTTGTACTTGCCACAGAAATAATAATTGCATCTATGAATTTGTTACCATTTCTCCATTCCATAGATATGTCACATTTCTTACTTGTGACCCAATATAGCGGACATCCTAATCCCTTCCCAAACGTTATGCCAATCATGTTTGGGCTTGTTTAGAAGATGGTGCTTGTCCCAATATAACAAAAATTAAGACTTATTATTATTCTGTGGGTACATATTAGTGTTTCTTTTGGATATGATACTTGAACACAAGGCTAATGATCATTAACATATCAAATAAATTAACTCATCAATTAAAAGGCAGAGGCCACATGGCTGAAGTCAGCTCGTTTATATCAGAACTAGACATTCAGGCATCTCAAGTGTAAAATCTCACACCCTGCAGAGCTTGAAACTAGATATCCAGGCATCTCCAGTGTAGAATCTCGTACCCTGCAGAGCCTTTAATTAATCAAGAGATCCATCCATGTTGCAAACCTTTCACATTCCTATACAATTTGCATTACCCCTTGTGTCATCTGACACCCCTACCAAGTGGCCAATTCATCTATGCACTACATAAATTACATTAAATGGCAATATTATATAGTGCAACAATGAATTATGCACCCTTGGCGTGACACTGTGTGTGTCTAGGGACTCTAGAGTGTATGTGTTTCCACTGGATGTGAAGTGTGTGCATCTAGGGGCTGTATAGATTTTGTGTGTGTGTCTGTCTGTTTGTCTGTCTAGCAGTTGTAGAGAGATAGGAAGCATGTGTGTGTATTTGTCAATGGGTGTAGTGTTTCTAGAGGGTATAGTCTGCATGTATGTGTATAGGGGCTGTTGTGTGCATTGGGGTGTATCTAGGATCTGTAGCATGTGTGTACAGGGTAGTGTGTAATTTTATAGGGATTGTAGTATGTGTGTGTCTAGGGGCTGTAGAGAGTGTTTGTGTGTCTAGAGAGTGTAGTGTATATATTTGTTTATGAGTTGTAGTGTGTGTCTAGAGAGTGTGTGCTTCTAGGGACTTTATTGTGCATATAAATGTATCTAATGTGTATGTATATGGGCTTTAGTGTCTGTATATTTATATAGGTTGTAGTGTGTGTATACAGGGGCTACAGTGCATTTGGATAGGGGCTGTTTTGTGTGTGTGGCGGGGGATTAGTGTGCATGTACAGGGGCTGTTGTGTGTGCAGAGGCATAGGGTGCAAAGTTGAACAAAAATATTAATAATAATTTAAATAAAAAATGAAATCATTTAAAAATATGTTTATTGCCCCATCACTTGAGTTACTTCTGTTACATTTGGCCAAGGGAGGGGGGACATTTTGGTGGGTGGGAAGCACTCACCGACTGGTAGCACATTGCTTCTGACAAGCTCCAGTGTTACTGAGAGCGTTGCCGTGGTAAACCACAGAACTGCTCTCAGTGACTGGAATTTGTGAGAATGATAGCACTTGACCCAAAGCAGGAGGTGAGCTTAGTTGCATCCTGCGCCCCTCCACATGTCTGTTTAATGGGTCATTAAGGGTAGATCTCTGATCTCCCCATCAGCCCCTAAATGGACTTAGTTCCTTGTTTGAGAACCTTCGATCTTTCGTGTTGGCATTTGACCCTTTTGCCAATGGCCCGTCCAGGTCTGATTCGATCCCATATCAACTGAATATAATACAAATTTTTTACATAATATAATTCTTAACACTACAGTAAGTGAAAAAAAGATTTTCATGAACTTAAAATTATCGAAAGGACTGAAAGAGACACTATAGGCACTTTAACAACTTCATCTTATTGCAGTCCTGCCCGCCGTCCTACCCCCCAAATCCCGATATTAAACTAATTTAAAAAAGCTTGGAAGTGCAGCTTCAAGCCACGCCTCCAAGTCCCCTGGGTATGAGAGCCAAGATTCTTACTTCCTGACTCTCATACCGTAACATACCATTACGTCACTTGCACATGCACAGTGCCATCATAAACGCCATGGAGAAAAATTTAATGCAATGATCCTCTATGGAAGAATCTTAGGTGCATCATGGTGAGGCTGCACATGTACCTTCAGTCTCCTATGCCTCAGGATGACCTGAGGAAGAGGTCGCAACAGCCAAACCCGAAGTCAAACATGAAAAGTTACACAATCAACCTAATGATTACCAGATGTACTAGCAGAATAGAGATGCTAGCAGCTAAGGACACTAGAAAGAATCAATTGTTCTTATCCTTAGAAGGAATTAAAAGTATTGCTTTTACTTACCTATCGCTTGTTGTTCATGGTGGAATAAGCAAGTTATAGGCACACAACACACATGCCAAGGGAATTCCACATTGGAATTTGGCAACTTGAGCAGATGTTGTGCAGCTGAAGAATTTATATTTTAGAATCCCGTCAGAAATTATTGACTGCATCTAATACATTAATATTATTAACTAATCAACCATTGTACATGTACCAAACAAGTGAATATTAAATAGTACATCTGTTTGACTGGACAAGCCCATGGAAGGAACTAGAGATAATGCATATGCCTAAGTAAGAGTGAATCTGACATATCCAAAGTCGAATTTTCACCTTTTCAATCTCATTTTTATAATATAAATAATGTTTAATTCGTTTTGCTCTATAAACTCATCCATTCAGCTGTTAGCTTTCTAAACTAAAAAAAAAGCTGACAGTTTAACCACAGTTTCCAGAAACCATTTCTTTGCCCATAAACCACTGCTTATGGGGAAACCTCTGTGATGCTTTAGAAACTATAGAAAGCAGCAATCATTTCATGGGTTGACAAGAGCTCTTTGCAAATCATGGAGTGTTGCCAGAAATGTAGGAACTTCAAATGTGAGTATCTTTATTTTGAATGCATTTGTTTTTGCATATTTGTATGCACTTTATATAAACTGTAATGCATAAAATTACATTGGTAAAATCCAACTCATAATGTCCCTTTAATATATTGAATTCATGTGTCTTTGCAAGAGGTTCCAATGTGTTTTTTTCCTTACATAACCAAGTCTGTTTATACACTGTTTTGTGTTGAGAAAGTGTTTTTGCCATGACTATGTTAAGAATACAATTCATATGTTTTGAAGATAAAATATACTGAGTTTCTACAATAAAAGTTTTTATTTTATTTTACAATGTAGCAGAATAGGAATTAGACAGCTGACATTGCTAACAAAAGCCAAGAACAATTTTTCCAATGAGCATTACATATAATATCCTAGATTTTATCTGTGTACGTCTTGTACTTTCCACATTATAGAGATCCTGTATTTCCGTATCTTTTCAGAGGTCAGCGCTCATAATATCACCGATCAGACAGTTTATGATGTAGCTTATTATTTGTAACATAAAAGAGAACAAGTGTCAAGGATAGATTTATTTCCCCACAGTGCTTTTCAGCACAGACCTATTATTTTATGATAAATGATATCTGCTGCTTATGCATATATGTGTCTGTGTATTAACACACGCTGTTGAGTTGTGAATTCCTTAAAAGTGAACATCTCCGGATATAATTGGATCATAAATTGTAACTGCTCCAGGAGCCTGGATAAATGAGTCATTTTTACAACTTTTACAAACAAGCATCATGTAAATATATATAAGAAATGCAACAAAGAGTGTTTAGTAGCAGTACCAAAAAAACACGAGTTTTTCTATTTTATTTGTAGTTATTGGAAGAAAAGGTTTCATTTCATTTCTGGATATAGAGTGAAATTGAGCAGTGCATTTAAATATGCTACCCATAATTTCATATTATCAGAGAAGATTTTCTCTGCAGGTCAATGAAAGGTCATCATCGTACCTTCCCATTGCAAGGGAATGCGTCAACTGGATGCTTCTACGATCCCTAATTGTCCACGGTTCTGTCATCTGTATATCTCCATAATTCCGACTTGCTGCCTCTTTAGGGCACTTATTCGGTATTCTGTACAGAAATCTTCTCAGTGCAGTGGAAGATTTTAGTCCTCCTAATCTTTCCCAAGTGAAATTCCTCTGAAGCATGGACAATATATTGTCACATACAGCAAGTTTATAGCAGGATCACTGCTTTTGAAACTACTGAGCAGCCAGTGTCAAATCTCCAAATGACCTTGAGCAAATCACTTCATTTTCTTCAGGCATCACTGGGTTGTAACCTCTAAAAGTCCATGACTCATTGTACTTCCCAAATTCCATCAATAGTGCATGATGTCCAAATATTTTATCTCTTGCGGCTTTTTTTATTTTTGTTTTTAAATTCAACTATCTAAACTAGTGATCAATAGACAACACATCCAAGGTTTTCCTTGGGTAAAAATAAACAATTAACCTAGATTGCAATAGCACAATACAATTTTGTCTTTTTATGTACTTACTTAAATGGAAGACAAATTAAAATAGCTGATCTTTCAAAGTGTTTATTTAAACTAGTTAGTATATTTTTATAGTACAGTATATACTTTTCTCATATCTGTAACTCTTTATTTTTTTATTTTTTTTATTTTTTTTATTTTTTACCGGTTTAACACACCTTCTGAAATTCCAATAATATTGATGTCGCATATTTCCCAATAATTCAAATAACCAAAGAGGACAAATAGACTCTCGGGGGGTTATGGTAGCTACATGCTGCTGTGTGTGGTACAGCCGTGGATACATTGATGAGATCAGTCTCTAATGAAACAAATACCCCAAGCAACAAGTGAAAATATCTCAATAATGTTGTTTTTATTTTTAAAGAAAATCTGATAGGTTAAAAAAATAAAATAACAGTGTTTAAAACATGTAAAATATCTTGAACAAATGTGTTTTTAAGGGTGAACAAAGCGATTTAAAAAGCGAAATGCCTATTTATGTAGTCTGAAACAACAACATATTGATTTAGTTATAGTCCAGAATGTTTCTGGTGATCTAAAGGATGTAGCAGAATCAACTGTTTTATTTCAACTTTGCTTTGAACGTGTGTTTCCTAAAGCTGAGCCCTTTTGCTCCTGTATTAAATGACTAACAGGGTTATTCGCTGGAGTGAGAATGTAAAGTTAATTTAAGGTTAATTTTAAATGGAAGGCCAAAGTAGTCAAGTGTAGGAAGTGTTGCTGGCTTAGAGAATGTCTCCAGTTTGACTATTTTTACCTTGAGCTTCAAATTCACTTTGATTTAACTTTTAATTTTTACTTTAGCGAATAACCCTGGAAATTAAAAGAACATAAATGAGGATGTGTAACTCGCAGGATCCAACTCCCACTCAAAGTAATTAATATTGCAATTTACATGGACATACAGGGACTCCAAACTCCAAAATAATTCATGTATTGTACTCATTAGTATTAGTGATACTCATATAGTATAATCATATAATATTCCCATCTTTTAACCACAGTAGTATACCACACCCTGCCAAACCCTCAGTACATGAAAAATTAAGATCAATTACAAATGTACTAATAGACTTGAAGTCTGATAAACAATATGTAAACCTACAGTTTTTTTTTAGTAACCAACATTTGAAAAAAAATATTTTACTAATACATTACTAATACTTTTTCAGGACATTTTGGGCAAATATTTGACATACTTTTGTAAAATCAGATTTTTCATCTGTTTACACTTTCCATAATTTCTGAATACAGGCCATTTTTTCCATGACATGAGATTTTAGAAAGTGTTTTTCTATTGAGTGGTTGTATGAGAATGCAGAGTCGTGGTGGCATTTCAATGCAGTGGCATGTTCAAGTGTAGGGTTGGCATTTGAATCCATGGGTGTATTTTGTCTGTGTGTGTGAATTTTTTTGTTTTGTTAGACCATTAAGTTAAATAATTTATTTTTTGGATTGCCTGAAATTCAGTCACATCTGCTGAAATAGTGTAAACCTTTCTTTTAATTATTTACGTATGCACAGATGCTTTTCAAGACATATAGATTCACATTTACATAAGCATTTCTAATTAGAATGGAACAATGAACTCTTGTCACCGCACAAGGTGGTCATTTATTCTCTACTCATAGAGGATCCTATTACCGTTACTCCACGAAACAATACTGTGCATCAAGGTGGCAATTAAAAGGGTTGATTAAAGGAAGCCATGCAGTATCTCTGTGTAGCCATACCCTCCAAGTATAATTATGCAATGGGAGCTGAGAATCAGACCACAGAAGGAGGGTCAGCACTGTCATACCCAGCCAGGCACCAAAGCTAGGGAAGAGCAATGACTGCTCTTCTCAGAGTGAGATCCAGCTGCCTGCTCTTAGTTGAAATGTGATGCAGGATGTTCACTGACAGAGCATTGGGCTGACCAGGGAATTTTATTCGGCCCAACCACAAGACTGGATAGTCAACCCCTGCAAAGAACTGATAACTGCATTCTCTCCTCTGTTTCTACTCAGTATAGCTCTCTGTGTGCTAGGAGGAAGCACATTGCATACATTGGTTGCCAGGTATTTAATACGGATTCCTTGACCTGTTTTCACCAGGGCAGAATTCCAAGGCATGGAAATATCCAAATAAAATTGGGACAGTTGGCAACTGTGCCAGACATCACATATAAAAAAATAGAAACATTTCTTTCACTTTATATGTATAATTTACCTTCACTGTGCCTGTGTTGGAGTGGGAGATAGTCTGTACTTGCTGCTTCACAATGATCTTAAAACAGATTATTAAAATGCACTTTAGCTTATTTAGCACTTGCACTATTTAATTTGTCTCCCATGTTGGAATGAGTGTAGAACTCACCGATATTGGGATACTGTTGAGTAGTGGTGAGCTTAATACAATATGGTCAGATGGTGGAGCTGAATGCCAAATTTGTTTTCTGGGATTGGTCATTTTAAGTAGCCTTATGAAATGAGTGTGTGTGCGCTGTTCCTAAATCTGTATTGTTCCTTAATATGTATACATTTTGATCACTACGCCAGCACCATTCCTGCAAAATGCATGTTCCGGGTTAGCCCAAACTCCTTTTTTATCTTTACTATGTACTTGCTGCTATGTCTAGCTAGGCACTTGATATAATACATTGCCATTTTGTAGTTGATCCTTGTGTGAGACCAGGTTTCCAATATATAGTTGCTAAGTTTTTGTTAACTGTTTATAGAATGAAAATAATTTAAACATAATTTCTTCTTGCCTAGCTCCTCCCACATTGCTTCCCACACAAATGTTGCATGGTAGCCAGGGCCGGTGCAAAGAATTGTGGGTACATAGGCGAAGATGCATTTTTCCGCCCCCCCCCCCAAAAAAAAAAACATCTTCATCTGTGCCTCTTAACCTCCCTTTTGTGTTTCTTATCCCGTCTTTAAATATCTGACTCCCTTTAGTGTATTTTATCTCCTATTTTTGCATTTGTGTGCCTCCTATCTCTCCTCTTTGTATGACTCTTACATCCTCCCACATTTTGTGTGACTCCTTTTCTCCCAGCCCCTTTGTGTCTTTTACTCTTCCCAGCTCCTGTGTGTGTGTCTCTTTCCTTCTCAAGCCCCGCTGTGTGTGTTTCACATCCAGCCCCTCTCCCTGTCCCTTAATGGTCCCCTCCCTTCTCTGACCCTTACTGTTCCTATCCCCTCTCTCCTTATTTCCATGTCCCTTAGTGTTCCTCTCCCCTCCCCCCTCTGTTCCCTGTCGCTTAGTGTTCCTCTCCCCCCTCCCTCCTTTTCCTGTACCTCAGGGTATCTCTCCCCTCCTCTCCCTGTCCCTTGGTGAGCCACCCACCCCCATAGTGGTCCCCTCCCCTTCCTGTTGTGCCTCCTACCTTTCTTGTAGCGTGGCTGAGCGGAGCAAATCCCAGTACAGTGAGCTTTTCCTGTCAGTCCTGTCAGGTACAGGAAACAGAAGTTCCTGTACCACGGTACACTCCGCTTGGCCACGCTACAGTCAGGGGTGTATACACACTGACAGTCACACACACTCAATGACAAACACACAGATGTCTCTGACAGCCAGACTCACTTATCTGACACACTCATTCATGGACAGACACTCACACACACACTGACAGACACACATTCTGGCTCCCGCGGCATCAGCAAAAGGCGCGAGAGGGAGCAGATCAGAGAGATCAGAACTCCCTCGCCACCTCGCAATCCAGTTCAGCCGGACGCCGCGCCAGGGATCCAGGAGGTGACCTGGCAGGAGGGAGCACTTCCCTCCTGCCGGTCACTGGAATTTTGCGCCCCCAGAGACGGTGCACCCTAAGGCGGCCGCCTGTGCCGCCTTATGGACGCGCCGGCCCTGATGGTAGCCTGCTTCATTCATTATAGTGTGACACTGTTACATAGTTACATAGTTACATAGGCTGAAAAGAGA
The DNA here is from genome assembly GCF_036172605.1 of Pelobates fuscus. NCBI lineage: Eukaryota > Metazoa > Chordata > Amphibia > Anura > Pelobatidae > Pelobates > Pelobates fuscus. The sequence continues at coordinate 80,204,222 of NC_086325.1, read as the reverse complement.
CATGTGTCCATCAAGTTCAGCCTTTCTCCTATTTGTTTTTTGCTGTTGATCCAAAAGGAAAAAAAAACAGTTTGAAGCACTTCTGTTGTTTATGTCTAGTGCAGTGTTGCATTGCTTGTAGCTGCCACTTAGCAACAACTTAGAATAATACATTTGTAGAAAGAAAATATTTTTTTGGGAAGGTGTTGTACAGAAAAAAAACTGAAAACAGTTCATCTTGCCTAACTATAGCCTTCCCACGCCCTGCAATTTGATTCACAGCGCTCTGATTGATTAGTTTAAGCTTTTGAAATTGCAAGCTTCGTCCCTCAGTAATAAACACAGTGTGTGGCTGAAGTTTAAGTGAATACTACCTAGACTGAGTGGGTATGGTGGTGGTAGTGGAGAAGACCCAACCTTACTGCAATTCATAACTGAGCATTGCAGGAAATGTGCTTGCAGACGCAAGAGAGAAGATCATTTACAAAAGAATGTTAGCACGTGGGGAATACTTTAGAATCGGTGCAATGAATTTTGGAACAGCAGAGGGCAGTCCAAAGTACCTCTTCTAATATTGTATAGCCATTAGGCCAGGCAGTGTCAACGCAGTCATAGTCATAATTTTTCCTGCTGTTTGGATGCCCAAGCTTCATTCCAAATGTTATTTTCAGTGCCGAAAGATCATCATTGTAATTTAAATTCTGATGTCCTGAATTATTTTTTTTCTGCCGAAGTGGTTCAGAAGAACCAATGTTTTTCACCCTGCACAAGTCTAATAATTAGTTATTTTGACATTTCCGTGTCCTCTCAATATATGGTTGGATGTATATAACAATGCATACTTATTTTTGTTCTATTATCAGTATTAAATATAGAATACAAATAATTATACTGTACATTTGATTTGCCATACTCTGTTAAAATGTATTTTATATTTGTTTAATTTTAGGCTCATAATAGGAACCTGTTGTCCATTGATTTTGATCACATCACTAGAACAGGAAAGATCTATGATGACCACAGAAAATTCACTCTTAAAATACTTTATGATAAAACTGGACATCCAGTTCAGTGGTCACCAAACAGCAAGTATCATGAGGTTAACATCACCTACTCACCTTCTGGGCTTGTTACATTTATTCAAAGAGGAACTTGGACAGAGAAGATAGAGTATGACCAGAATGGAAAAATGGTTTCCCGAATTTGGGCCAATGGTAAAATATGGAGCTATACATACTTGGAAAAAGTAAGTTATTAGTCATCTCTTTTAGGATTTTATAAGGGTAATAGATAATGAATGACACAAACCTTAGAAAAAGCCTAAGTGTTGTACTGACTTGTTATTTAACTAAATAGCATTTTTTAACAGTGAATAATGGTGTGCGTGGGAATCATTATAGATTAGAAATCTCTTTAAGTGACAGAAGGCCTTTTTTAAATTTTATGCATAATGGTACCACTGCACAAAATGATTTTACAAAATAATAATCATCAATCAACATACAGGCAGCATAATAAGCGAAAAAGCCAGAGCAATCATTTTTTTCTATATCTATTATGTTATGGAATAATGGTTCCTACTTATGCACGACACTCAGTGAATAATTATCACAAGCATGCCACTGGAATTTAAGTGGAAAATGGTACTAAAGGATAGCAAACAAAAGAATGAATGTCTCTAATACATATCATTCTAGGGTGCTTTCAGTCAGTCAGTGTCAGTGTCATATATAGAAAATAAAAAATATTCAAATAAATATAAGTTTCAGATGTGTACCAATACAATGTGTCAGAAAAATGTATTAACCTAATCATCTTTTCTCAAAATGTTATACATATGTTTTAAATGCAATTAAATACTTTATAAAGGTGGTATATCAAGTGGGTAGATAATTTTACCAACACATTGACTGTAATGCTTCAACAATTTGGGTAATGTATCCTGACACAACAAGATTGCAGTGCTTATTGGCATTAACTTTTCCTGCACTCCATATTTTCATATGGGAAGATCTAAGCAGGCTTTATCTCAGTACAAAGTAACATGTTTCAGTTAAAGTTTGGATAGTTTTTAATATGTAAACCTAATGAGATTTTATAATCCAACTCCATATTACGATGTTTATATGAACTGGCCAGATTACAGATACACTTTTTCATTATCTTTAATTGGTGATTATCTAGCATAAGGGATTTTTTTTACTTTTTTTCCAAATACCTGTAAAAAAATGTTAAAACATTTTTAACAATCTAGCTTTCTACGTCTAATAAGTTATTCTTTGACATTGCTTTAAGCCGTGACTAGTTTGATTTACTTGCATATATGGTGTCATTCACATACATACGCAAACATGATATTTTCAGTAGAAATATCATTAATAAACATGGATAATAAAAAGGGGTGAGAAATTGAACATTTGGGAACTCTACATGTAAATTTCAGAGCGTGGGGAGACACTGTCACCCATGTACTCAAATGAAGTTGTGTCAGATAAGTATGATTAAAACCAGTTTAGCAGTTCATCACCTATTCCTGAGTTTTTGAGTTTACTTAATAAAATGTTGATGATCCTAATGTTTAAGTTAAAAATTCACCTACAAAGTTGGTGTAAAGATACGGCAAAGGCCTTCAACTAGATCTTAATGCAGAAATGTTAGTGGTCTTTATTTAATATTAAAGTTGTAAATATGCATTTTTGTATGCTTTTGCATGTATACTGTTTTTTTTAATATAAAAAATAAAATATAAATAATGTTCTACATAAATCAGTTTATAAAAGTCATTTGTGAGTGGCTTTGATGAAGGATATGGTATAAAAAAAGTTTTAGTCTAGCTAAACATTTTATATTGAAGTAGATTTTGCTTGCTCTTCTTATCCGGTAATCATTTTTTTAATGTTTTTTCATTTTAACTTAGGTTTAGCTTCTTTAATTTCCATTGCCAAATATGGCCACTAAGAACTGAATCCTGTATATAAAACACTCTCCAAGGGGAAAAAAAATAAGTTTGGATTGTTTATCTAGACAATTGTTTAATAAGAGCCTACTTAAGTTCTGCATTTTATAATGTTTTAAAATTGTCTTTGAGAAGTCTGTGCATGAAAGTGTATTTTAAGAGTCTATGAAAAAAATAAGTACTTTTGCAAATTATAAATGACCTATTCTATTTTTATTGCTCCTTAGACTATAAGCCTCCTTTTGCATAGCCAGCGGCGTTATATCTTTGAATATGACCACTCGGATTATCTTGCGTCAGTAACAATGCCCAACATGGTGCGTCATAGTTTGCAAACAATGCTCTCCGTGGGATATTATAGGAATATTTATAGCCCACCAGACAATGCTGGGTCTTTTATACAAGATTTCACTGGAGACGGACGGCTTTTACAGACTTTATACCTTGGTACAGGACGTAGAGTCCTTTATAAGTACACCAAGCAAACCAAACTCTCTGAAATAATCTACGATACCACTCAAGTCACATTTACTTATGAGGAATCATCTGGAGTGATTAAAACAATACATCTGATGCATGAAGGATTTGTGTGTACCATCAGATATCGACAGACAGGTATGTTGTGTTGGCAAAAATGTAACAGAGATATAGATATGTGTCCTGCCTGTTTGTCATTTAGAGTGTCTTTAATAATATCTGTTTTCACAAAATACTGATTCAGAAATTATTCATTATGTCTCCCAATTAGGTCCCCTTATAGGAAGACAGATCTTTAGATTTAGTGAAGAAGGTCTTGTAAATGCCAGGTTTGACTACAGCTACAATAATTTCAGAGTCACCAGTATGCAGGCCATGATAAATGAGATACCTCTACCCATAGACCTGTATCGGTACGTTGACGTCTCGGGAAGAACTGAGCAGTTTGGAAAGTTCAGCGTAATCAATTATGACTTAAATCAAGTTATCACGACTACAATGATGAAACATACAAAAATATTTAGTGCAAGTGGACAAGTCATTGAGGTGCAATATGAAATACTAAAGGCTATAGCTTATTGGATGACCATACAGTATGATATTATGGGCCGTATGGTTATATGCGACATACGAGTTGGAGTTGATGCTAATATAACTAGATATTTTTATGAATATGATGCAGACGGACAACTTCAGACAGTGTCTGTAAATGATAAAATTAAATGGCGTTATAGTTATGATCTAAATGGAAACATTAATCTACTAAGCCATGGTAACAGTGCTCGCCTAGCGCCACTGAGGTATGATATTGGAGACCGCATTACTAGACTGGGAGAAATTCAGTATAAAATGGATGAAGATGGATTCCTCAGACAGAGAGGAAATGACATATTTGAGTATAACTCAAATGGGCTTCTCAGCAAGGCATATAACAAGGTTGCAGGTTGGAATGTACATTACCGATATGATGGACTAGGAAGGCGTGTTGCAAGCAAATCAAATTCAGGTTTACATCTACAATACTTTTATGCAGATCTAGCCAACCCAATAAGAGTTACACATCTGTATAATCATTCTAGCTCTGATATAACATCTCTCTACTACGATCTTCAAGGCCATCTCATTGCCATGGAGCTAAGCAGTGGGGAGGAATATTATGTTGCATGTGACAACACCGGAACACCACTAGTGGTTTTCAGCAGTCGTGGGCAAGTAATAAAGGAACTTCTATACACACCTTATGGAGATATTTATCAAGACACCAATACCGATTTTGAAGTCATCATTGGATTTTATGGAGGATTATATGATTCTCTGACAAAGCTTGTGCACCTCGGTCAGAGAGATTATGACGTTGTTGCAGGACGATGGGCAACACCGAACCAGAACATTTGGAATAAATTAAACACCAGTCCTAAACCTTTCAATTTGTACTCATTTGAAAACAATTATCCAGTTGGAAAAACACAAGATGTGGCACAATATACTACAGGTAAATGCTCCCATATTAACAAGAACCATTGTATAAGCAAAGTTTTGGAAAATATGCAAAAGCAAGAAATTAACAAATAAATTAAAAATATTCTCAAATTAACCATAATCAGTGCTTTTATAGGCATGTCAAATAGGAATAGTTCTAGTTTAAATTGACACGCCAAGCTCTTGCACCTCTTAAGATTGCTGGAGTGCTTTAATATTTAACAGTGATTAATAGTGTCCCGTCATTCACACCTTATAAATGTTTTAACCCCTTAAGGACCAAACTTCTGGAATAAAAAGGAATCATGACATGTCACACATGTCATGTGTCCTTAAGGGGTTAATCTTAAGAGCAATTGACAGTTTTATAAAATTTCTGATAGAAGGATGCTCTTCTTCACTCGCTTTTTATACCAGCACAAAACGGACGTTTGGCTTCTCATGGAGATGTATTGGTTTTTAGTAGTGGGAGGGAGGAAAGCAAGTTTGAATTTATTTTATTAAAAACTAAAGAACATTTATAAAACAATTACCTGAAAAAAGTAGATTAATAAGAAACCGCGTAACAAATCGTATACATTGCACCTAATATATGAGTGCAAGCCTGTCTGAAGTGCCCTTTAAGGAAGCATCGTAAGTGACTTTGGAAGCAGCTTATGCACTGTATATTTATACCTAACAACTGCATCTTTATCCTTTATTTCACTATTTCACTCTAGATATTGGAAGTTGGCTGGAACTATTTGGATTTCAGCTACACAATGTACTCCCTGGATTTCCAAAACCAGAGGCAAAGGGGTTTGAATCAACATATGAGTTGTTACAATTACAAAGTAAAACACAAGAATGGGATCCTGGGAAGGTTAGTGCATTTTTTGTGATTTCAAACAGATTTCTGTGCTATCAATAGAGCAAGTGTCATTATACAAATCACTTTATAGGACATTTTAAAAAGGCCACGAGTTAGACACATGGAATGTGTATTAAATACTATTAAAATAGTGTGATTTGTGATAAAATCTCACAAAAAAATACCAATACTTTGGCAATAGTGATGTCGCAAACATAAAATTTTCGGTTCGCTAACCGAGAACGCGAATTTCCGCAAATGTTCACGAACCGGGCGAACCGGGCGAACCGTTATAGACTTCAATAGGCAGGCAAATTTTAAAACCCACAGGAACTCTTTCTGGCCATAATAGTGATTGAAGGGGGGGGGACCTACTCTCCTCCCCCCGGCCCCCACCCCTGGGCGGCGGGTGGGGGCCATAATGATAATGAGGGGGGGACCTACTGTCGTCACCCACCAGCCCCCACCCCTGTGCAGCAGGTGGGGGCCATAATGATAATGGGGGGACCTACTGTCCTCCCCCTCCCGGCCCCCACCCCTGGGCGGCGGGTGGGGGCCATAATGATAATGAGGGGGGGGACCTACTGTCCTTCCCCCCAGGCCCCCACCCCTGTGCGGCGGGTGGGGGCCCTAAAAAAACAATAAGGGGGGGACCTACTGTCCCACCCCGGCCCCCACCAAAAAAAACAATAAGGGGGGGACCTACTGTCCCCCCCGGCCCCCACCCCTGAGCGGTGGGTGGGGGCCCAAAAAAAAACAATAAGGGGGGACCTACTGTCCCCTCCCCGGCCCCCACCCCTGAGTGGTGGGTGGGGGCCGTAAAAAAAACAATAAGGGGGGGACCTACTGTCCCCCCCCGGCCCCCACCCCTGAGCGGTGTGTGGGGGCCCTAAAAAAAACAATAAGGGGGGGACCTACTGTCTCCCCCCGGCCCCCACCCCTGAGCGGTGGGTGGGGGCCCTAAATACTAATAAGGGGGGGACCTAATGTCCTCCCCCCGTCCCCCACCCCTGAGCGGCGGGTGGGGGCCCTAAATACAAATGGGGGGACCCTAGTCACCCCCTCCCCCCCCAAAAAAAAAATTATCCCCCTACCTACCCCCCTCACCCTAAAAATAATGAGGGGGGGCCTTTAACTAAGAACCTGTCAAAAAAAAAACTTACCATTCGATGTTTTCTTTCTTCTAAAATCTTCTTTTTTCAGCCCCAAAAAGGGCAAATAAAAAACCATAATAACCGACGCAATAAAAAAAAAAAAAAAGAAAACGAGCGCCAAAAAAAATAATCCATCTTCACCCATGGAGGGCTCAGCGCAGACTGAGCTCTGCAGGGCGGGGGAAGGCTTATAAAGCCTTGCCACGCCCTGCAATTAGGCTAAGAACACTCTGATTGGCCGGTTTAAGCCAATCAGAGTGCTCTTTGTCATTTTACACAGCGTGGGAAAATTCCAAAGAACTTTCCCACGCTGTGTAAAATGACACAGAGCACTGTGATTGGATGGCTTGAAATCCATCCAATCACAGTACTCTGTGTCATTTTACACAGCATGGGAAAGTTCTTTGGAATTTTCCCACGCTGTGTAAAATGACACAGAGCACTGTGATTGGATGGATTTCAAGCCCACCAATCACAGTGCTCTTTGTCATTTTACACAGCGTGGGAAAATTCCAAAGAACTTTCCCACGCTGTGTAAAATGACACAGAGCACTGTGATTGGATGGATTTCAAGCCCACCAATCACAGTGCTCTTTGTCATTTTACACAGCGTGGGAAAATTCCAAAGAACTTTCCCACGCTGTGTAAAATGACACAGAGCACTGTGATTGGATGGCTTTCAAGAACTTTCCCACGCTGTGTAAAATGACACAGAGCACTGTGATTGGATGGATTTCAAGCCATCCAATCACAGTGCTCTGTGTCATTTTACACAGCGTGGGAAAGTTCTTTGGAATTTTCCCACGCTGTGTAAAATGACAAAGAGCACTGTGATTGGATGGATTTCAAGCCATCCAATCACAGTGCTCTGTGTCATATTACACAGCGTGGGAAAGTTCTTTGGAATTTTCCCACGCTGTGTAAAATGACAAAAAGCACTCTGATTGGCTTAAACCAGCCAATCAGAGTGTTCTGAGCCTAATTGCAGGGCGTGGCAAGGCTTTATAAGGTCCCCCCATTGTGATTTATGGCCCCCACCCATCGCTCAGGGGTGGGGGCCGGGGGGGCAGTAGTTCCCCCCTTATTGTTTTTTTTAGTGCCCCCACCCACCGCTCAGGGGTGGGGGCCGGGGGGAGGACAGTAGGTCCCCCCATTGTGATTTATGGCCCCCACCCATCGCTCAGGGGTGGGGGCCGGGGGGGACAGTAGGTCCCCCCCTTATTGTTTTTTTTAGGGCCCCCACCCACCGCTCAGGGGGAACGCGAACATGCTATGTACGCCGGGAACTATTCGCCGGCGAATAGTTCGGGACATCACTATTTGGCAATAATCTGGCCCCAGGTACTAATATGAAGAATCCAAAGTAAAAATCACATAAAAGAAAAAGAAAAGAAATAGATCATATGGTTACCCTAAACATGTCTTTGACTGACAGCTGGTGGCATTTAATGCTCAGTTCGATTGATACAAATTTTGGATGATTAGTGCTTCATCTGAAATCCCAAACTCGGAAATGCTACTTGGACAAATACCAAACAGACAGTTTACAAAACTGATTCATTTGATTTGTGATTCAGAGTTGTATCCATAGAGCCAAAAAAAAAAAGATTGGGAAAAATATGATTGATGGTTAGAGGACAGCAACTAAATGTTGTTCTTGTTCAGAGATCATGTGAGAAGTGACCAATAGAGGGAAGAAAAGGAGGAAAAGTAAAAACAATATATATATTTTATTTTCCATCATTCATCTTTTTTTTTTTTGGCACCATGGACAGAATTACAAACCGAAACAGACATGCTTGGCCATTGTGTATTTTGGTTGGTGTGTGATTATAGCTCATTATGGCTCAGAGTTTGGGAATTTAACCGATCACAGAATCAGCCTAAATTCAGATAAATTGCAGGTTGGACCAAAACAAATATCCAAGTCTAAAAGATGTACCAATCAACAAAGTTGGATATAAAAAATAGGTATATATCTACAGGCCTATAGCTGTATACCCTGTGAAAATACAAAATTCTTACTGCCCATCTTAATGACGCCACTATTAACAGGCTTTTAGTGTCCAACTACCATAGCTGCACTTGTAAAATTTGGAGACTATATTCAGAAACTGTAATCATGAAACATGGTGAACATACTGGAACAATTTTATCTTCATAAGACCTGTTTACACTATTGGCAGTAACATCTTAATAAGTACTGCACATTTATTTCCAGTTCCAAAAATATAGTTATTTGTATGGTATACTATATATCACTTTTTACATGCTTCGCTTCATTTTAATTATAGGTGTTGAATCCATTGGGTATTTTTTTTTTGCTTTTTTAATCAAACATGTCCATCACTGAACAGAATGGCCAGGTACAAAGCTCTTATTTTGACATTTGTAAAGTAAAGCATGAAAAAAAAAGAAAATAAATTATGTAATGCCATTTTTTTAGCCCAATTGTCTGAACAAATCAAATAATTCTACAGTAAAAGGACAGCACGTGAAACATTTGTTCAGATCAGTGATAAACTGTATTTAGTGTTCGGGAATTCTCAAAACTCTGAGAAAACTTTTGACTGTTGGAATTTGTAGTGTGATATCAAAATGGATCAGGGAAACTTTTGTTGGCTCCATGCTAGTAACATTAACAATTTACGCTACCTTTTTTGGGGTCCAAAGTATTCTTTATCTGTAACAGAGGTCTGAACAGAGAGAGCAGGAAAGAAATCTTTACCCGGGGTGGGAGGGGGAAATTAAGTCTTACTCCATCTCACCGGATAGAAAATGATGTCACAGGAGATACATACTTAGCTGTAACTGTAGCCACAGAAACCTTTAATATTAAGACACTGGGAAAGTCACCTGCATAATTGAGGATGTAACCCTACAGGCTACTGACACCTTCAAAATCAATTTTCCTTCTGGAATTGCGAACAGATGTAGTCCCAGTTAGCAAAGCCGTTGCACTGTGCAGAGTCCTGTTAGAGCAACACCATGTGTTGGCCTGAGTGAGGTGAGCAGGAATGGCCTGTCTGTCAATGCTGACATTCTACTTTTTTGGCAGGTTCACTCCTTTCCCAGACAGACTCATTGCTTTTCCATGAAGACCCCTTTTCTAGCTGGGCACACCTCCTCTTACATTTTACCACCTTTTTGGCCTGCAACTCTCCATCCTGATCTAATAACTCCCATCTTTGGGAGGTGTCATGTCTCCTGCACTACCTGGATTCTGATGCATGCGTAGTGGCACAGAGCACAATCTGGCATCAGTCCTGATGCAGACCACTCCTATTGGCACTCTATTTATGCTCAATGTCTTGTTATTTTTTTATGACACTTTCCTATCGTCTCTGCTTAGCCTTATTGTGGTCTGTGTTATACGAGAGTGAGTTTTTTTTTTACGATTTGCTTATTGACTTGACTTTAATCTCTGACTACTCTGACCTCTGGAATTCCTGAATTTGGCACTCTGTTCAACCCTTCCCTAATTCTCTGTATTCCTAATTAGTTCATGTTTTAAGTTTAATATATGCTTTTATTTTTATGTATTATGTACTTATATATTTGATATCTTCTTTTCATGTAGGTTTTTCTATATTCAATTTTGTTTGCATGACAGTTTTGCCTTACTAATCATGTAAATCATCTCATTATATGATTTTAATAAATTACTTTAAATAACTTTAATGTTGTAACCAGTGCAAATAATGTATTTGTTTATCACACATTTCTTGCAGGGTATACGCCATTTAATTAAAATTTTCTGTTTATTTATATTTGTATTTTTAGAACATCCTTGGTATTCAGTGTGAATTGAAGAAGCAGCTTCGAAACTTCATTTCTTTAGATCAACTTCCAATGGCCCCTAAACAAAATGAAGGGAAATGTCACAGAAATACAAAATATCCCAGATTTGCTGCTATTCCATCTGTGTTTGGAAAAGGCATAAAGTTTGCTATCAAAGACGGAATAGTGACAGCTGACATAATTGGAGTTGCTAATGAAGACAGCCGTCGTATTGCTGCTATTCTTAACAATGCACATTACCTGGAAAACTTACATTTTACTATTGAAGGACGGGACACACATTACTTTATTAAGTTAGGTTCTTTAGAGGAAGATTTAGCTGTAATTGGTAATACTGGTGGTGGACGCATTCTGGAAAATGGAGTCAATGTCACTGTGTCACAGATGACTTCAGTGGTCAACGGGAGGACTAGAAGATTTGCTGACATCCAACTTCAACATGGTACCTTGTGCTTTAATGTCCGCTATGGATCAACTATTGAAGAAGAAAAGAATCATGTCTTAGAATTAGCTAGACAGAGAGCTGTGGCCCAGGCATGGACTAAGGAACAGAAAAGACTGCAGGAAGGAGAGGAAGGCATACGAATGTGGACCGAGGCAGAAAAACAGCAGCTTTTAAGCACAGGGAAGGTACAAGGCTATGACGGATATTTTGTTCTATCAGTGGAATCATACTTAGAACTTTCTGATAATGCCAACAACATTCACTTTATGAGACAGAGTGAAATAGGCAAGAGGTAACAAACACACAAAAAAATCCTCTTTGCCTTTGCGTCACCAAAGACTGCCTGTTTTTAAAACATAAAATGGTTTATTGTATTGATTTTCTAGATCAGATCTCTGTATATGTAAATATAATGAAAACATATCCAACTGCCTTTAAATGTGACAAAAGATGGTATTTTAATATTGTTAGTTTTAATGATGTCATCCTTCCAGCACGAGGGCATCTCTTAGCACAATGCTGAGCAAAGTGCTAGAGGATTCTCGGGTGCTCAAAGGATTTTGAATGAAAGTAAAGCTTCATTATTCATGTGTGGCGATACTCAGCCTTTTTGCTCGCATATTAACCACAACAATGTTGCCACTGTTTCTGAAAACTAGAGCATAAGTGATGGTAAAGCTTCTAGAAAAAATAAATAGAGATTCTACCTAAAAAGTATTAGCAAGTATATGATGGAACAAAATGTGCAATGCTGAACTCCTCTGTAATTGTTTCTTATATAATTCTCTTTTTTCATAAATTAACATACTTTCACAATAAAACTTAAACCATTATGAGTCATGAATAATCCTATTGAATGTTAAGAATTATTTGCTGCTTTAAGCTTCATGCAGAGGGGATCTAAAATTAGATGTGCGATTACTTAAAAGCACTTCTTTTGGAGCTATAGTAGGTGGTAAATATTATGTGAGTGCAGCCAAAGGGCTTTGAGAGCCTTGTCCTCTTAAACAGAGAGAAAAAAAAGACTCTTATTTTCATACTGTGACAATTTACCATACCTATTATGCTACCTAGGTGGTATTGCTGCTGGAATTATTTACTTTCTTTTGCTATAAAGGTTGACTGCATCTTGATGTTTTTTTTCCCTAATAAACATTAATATTTGCTCCTCACTTTTTTTAAGATAAAGGCAAATATTTGGAAAAATCAGTTGCAGTACATATATGTTGTGTCAGCTTAGGGTTTCACTGGAAATGTAAACCATTCATACAAACTGAAAATAGAATTCTAAACAACGGGCTAATCCTATGTGAAATATATGTTTGAATGTGTTTGTGTGTGTATGGGTGCATGCATTTATTTGTGTCTGTGTATGTCCAAAGCTATAGCTGCCATACCATGATCAATCCCAGGTTATTTATGATTTTCATGTGTTCTATTAACAAAAATATTATTTTTTGCATTTCTCCTGCCTGTTGTGCCTTATAACTGCATCACAGCATCACTGATTCATTTTAGTGCCCTTTCAACCCATCCTCACAAACAAGCTAGGATTTGACGAGATCTATACCATACCATACAATGGTCTCAATGGAGTTGGCTGAGGGTCTCTTTAACCCATTTGTTGTAAAGCATTGCTATTTGACCTGTTGGTGGATCCTGAGTTCTGATTTAAATAACTTTACTCAAGTTCTTCTCAGTAGTACAGGTTTTCATTGACTACTAATTTGAATGTATCCCCAATGATGATGAGTTCTGAGTAGTGTTTTATATGAAGTACTCACCACTCCTACTTACTCCAACGCTGTTTCATTGAATGAACCAGTCATTGGTAGAAACTTTGGATGTATGCATATGTACCTGTTTGAATAGAAACATAGAATGTGACGGCAGATAAGACCATTCGGCCCATCTAGTCTGCCCAATTTTCTAAATACTTTGATTAGTCCCTGTTCTTATCTTATAGTTAGGATAGCCTTATGCCTATCCCACGCATGCTTAAACTCCTTCACTCTGTTAACCTCTACCACTTCAGCTGGAAGGCTATACCATGCGTCCAGTACCCTCTCAGTAAAGTAATACTTCCTGATTTTTAAACCTTTGCCCCACTAATTTAAGACCGTGTCCTCTTGTTGTGGTACTTTTTCTTCTTTTAAATATATTTTCCTCCTTTACTGTGTTGATTCTCTTTATGTATTTAAATGTTTCTATCATATCCCCCCTGTCTCGACTTTCCTCCAAGCTATACATGTTAAGATCCTTTAACCTTTCCTTATAAGTTTTATCATGTAATCCTTGAATCAGTTTAGTAGCCCTTCTCTGAACTCTCTCTAAAGTATCAATATCCTTCTGGAGATACAGTCTCCAGTACTGCGTACAATACTCCAAGTGAGGTCTCAACAGTGTTCTGTACAATGGCATGAGCACTTCCCTCTTTCTACTGCTAATACCTCTCCCTATACAATGAACATGCATATGGATTATGGGGGGCTTATAAACTAAAAGTGTCATCGCTCTTATGGCTGAATTTATTGCTGAATTCATGTGGTCACCTTTCAATGTGATACAACACGTAAACCTGTTAAAAAAAAATCATGCATACTCGTGACAGGATGGGGCAGGTCAGAACAATTTTTACTAACCTAACAATTATGGGCATTAATTAAACGCATCTTTTTATTCAAGAACAAGACATAGGAAAAAGCAATCTTGGTTGTCCCCTTAATATGGCTTGGAAGCACAGTCTCAAGTTTGTGCACAAATGTGAGAATTCAAAGTAAATTCGAAGTGATTTAAAGGGACACTATAGTCACCTGAACAACTTTAGCTTAATGAAGCAGTTTTGGTGTATAGAACATGCCCCTGCAGCCTCACTGCTCAATCCTCTGCCATTTAGGAATTAAATCCCTTTGTTTATGAACCCTAGTCACACCTCCCTGCAAGTGACTTGCACAGCCTTCCATAAACACTTCCTGTAAAGAGAGCCCTAGTTAGGCTTTCTTTATTGCAAGTTCTGTTTAATTAAGATTTTCTTATCCCCTGCTATGTTAATAGCTTGTAGATCCTGCAAGAGCCTCCTGTATGTGATTAAAGTTCAATTTAGAGATTGAGATACAATTATTTAAGGTAAATTGCATCTGTTTGAAAGTGAAACCAGTTGTTTTTTTTCATGCAGGCACTGTCAATCATAGCCAGGGGAGGTGTGGCTAGGGCTGCATAAACAGAAACAAAGTGATTTAACTCCTAAATGACAGTGAATTGAGCAGTGAAATTGGAGGGGAATGATCTATACACTAAAACTGCTTTATTTAGCTAAAGTAATTTAGGTGACTATAGTGTTCCTTTAAGGTCAAGGTAGTCAAACTGGAAACACAACTGACCTAGAGAATGTTTCTAGTTTGGCTATTTTTACCTTGAATGTGAAATTAATTTAGTTAATAAAAGTATATTTGTTTGTTTAAAGTGCTTTCCTAGAGACATGCTGTATCACTCGAACTTGAGATCTGGTGCTTGGAAGTCAAAAACACACTCCCTGTTCAGAAAGTTGAGTGTATAGAAAATGTGCTTATCCCAACTTTGGTTATTCCCAATAGTTTAAAATATTTAAAGTTTTAGCAAGGTATAGAAATGCATATAATTGAGAATTCCACATATATTTAAAATAATTCAATCTACATATTAATTATTATATCATCGTGGAAAAGTCTGATAGTGTTTTTAACCATTGCAGTGCATATCACTGATCCCAGGCTTTTGCAATCTTTCATCTTTTTGTGTTTCACTATACTTTTAATGGGTAAGTATGTACCTCGGGTTTTGCAATGGGAGTTTCTCATAATTTTTCACTTTCAAAGTTCATTTTTCAAAAAAACAATGGATGTTTTATGACCTGATATTCACTTAATACTGCTAAAAAATATTGTTGCAGACCTCTCTCTAATTTGCTTAACCCCTTAAGGACCAAGCTTCTGGAATAAAAAGGAATCATGACATGTCACACATGTCATGTGTCCTTAAGGGGTTAAAGCAAGAATGCTGTTAGAAAAGAATGAGGCACCAAAAAAACAAAAAAAAAACAGCTTTTGAGAGGTATCACTACCATGTAGTTACCTTCACCCCTACTGTCACAATTTTAATTTATTAACCACTTGTAGCATATCATAAAACTTGCACATCCCAACACCCTGTTGAATTCCTTGAAATCCTGTTTATTCTTGCACCTCTAATTAATTTTTTTTTTAAATGTAATCAAAGAAGCAACGTTATTTTTTATGTTATTGATCAAATTAGTATTCAATGTTTGTCTCCACTGTTTATTTGTGTCCATTTCTTTACAATGCATGCGTTCGATTTTTTTTTTTATTCTTTTTTTTTTTTTTTGCAAAATAACACATCATAAACAATAATAAAATGGTAACTGTTGATAACTGTTGAACAAACTATAGCATTCTGTATAATAAATAAATCGTTTGGTTTCATGCCTCACTAGAATGCAGGTCATAGAAATATATCTGTTTACCCTGAGTTTCCAGACGTAATTAAGCATAATTCTCGCCAAAATAATATATGCTGTGCTGACCAACTCAGGATACTTGAAAAGGATATTATTCTAAAGGCCTGTTCCATCTTGCTGTGTTTCTTTGATCTCTCTGTCTTACTAATTCTCAGTAGGTCGAGGATCAAACGGTGCTAGGCCAGCTTCCACAGCTTAAGACAAGCTGTCAAGAAAAAATCCTCTCCATCGGGCTAAAGACTCGGTTGGTTGAAGAAACTACTTCAAGGACAAACTAGAATATATATGTACGTGACATATACACAGGAATTGTGACTGTAAGTTAAACTGTTACTGAAATAAATTCCAGTTTATATAAACCCGAATCTGAATATCACCTGATATATCAATATATATCAAATGCATTTAAATTAGTTCAACCACCAGTAGAAATGTTTTGACCATTAATATGTCAAAACATCAGCGCTACGGCTTTTGCTGGCGCTATATCAATAATAAAATAATAATAATAAAATAACACATGGTCTTTTTTTCAAATTCAACAAATCAAACTAACAATTTTTTAGTTGCAGATATTATAACTGCCTGTTTTTACTTTGCTGGAAGTAAATTATATTTCTAAATCTTTAATATTTTTTTATTTGTATAAAAATTCCAGTGTGAGGATATTTACAAAGCTATAGACCGATGATATATTTTTTTTTTTTAGATGTACTCAGTGTATTGGGAATTGTGGTGAATTATTAAGACAATTGCAATCTTTAAAGCAAAATAGCTCAACTGGAAAACAATGGCATATTGTGAGCATTCGGAGTATTTAAAACAAAAATCTAAATTAAAATGTATTTTTAAATAGCATTTATTTATTTATTTATTTTACAATTATCTGTTTTCCCAATTCAAATCCCACTCTGCCAAACTTAGAAGGTTAATTTTGAAATAAATTAGGATAATATGTGTAACTTGGTCACTATAATATTTTTTACTAAATCAATTTTAAGCCCAATTACCCATTAAATAAACTGAAGAGATGCATGGGACAGAAATAACTTGCACCTTGTCAATCTATGTTAATATAACCAGTTTAAGATGTGCATTAATTAATAAAGCAGATCTGAAATTAATGGTGAGCTTTATAAAGTAACTAAAAAATTTAACATAATATACTATACATTGTAAAGCTATAGTTCACATAGAAAATCCAAAAGATCTCAGAACTGTTCTTTAGAAATCAACAGAGTACAAAAGAACAGAAAAAAAAAACCCAGCACACTATTTCTTGTCAAATGCTTTTATTGAAAGGTTTTCCTTTTTAACATTAATAATAATTGTAATACAATGAAATATATAGAATAAAGAATAAGAATACATATAAATCAAACAAACAAAAAGAAACAGGGGAGGAGGGGAATATCCCTGTATTCTAAAATTGATAATGTAGGCTTTATGAAAAACACTACATAGTGTCAAATAAGGGGTAAAAGCACTCCACATGCACCGACGATAAATAGTGTACAAACAGTTGTGTATACAAACAGAACAAGAGTAAACGGAGAGGCACATAAACTACAATCATAAAGAGTATTTTCGTTTGACATTATCCTCCCACATGTTCCAGTGGTACTATTTCTTTGAGTGTTCAACACTTCATACCCATTGAGGCATACATACTTGTAAAACTCAATAAATAAATGGGGTGTTGAGCTGGATAGATTATTTTATTCAGCACATGTGGGAAGCTTGAAAACAGAAAGATAATATGGGCTAAAATATATTATAAATTATAAAGCACCAACAGATTCCGCAGCGCTGTACAATGGGTGGGCTGACAGACACGTAGTTGAAACCTGACTAGATGGATCCACAGAAATAGTGCGCTTGAGGGCTTTGCTCGATGAGCTTACACGCTTGAGGGAGTGGGGTATAGTGACACAAAAGGTAAGGATAGAGTAGAAAACTATGGTTGCTGTAGTAATGTGATACCAACCAGGGTTATTGATTAAACTGAACATTGTAAGCTAAAATAGTAACGCTTTGATAATACGTGGAATGTTGCCAGCTCAACTCACTACAATTTGATGTTTAATGAATAAATTCCTTCAATACAATACTTTTCCATTTTGTTTTACCTCTACACCTCACATTTCTTTCCCTTATGACCATCAGTAACGCTGATCTTATGGTTATTTGCAAAAAAAAAATATTCCAATTCAATTAATGAAATTTAATTATGAATAATAAAATAAATATATCAATGTTTTTGTGCTATTTCAGCCATCGCTAGCCTATCTTGTTCTTTTATTTTTGTTAAATCTTACACCACTAACATTATGACGAACACATATTGCATTTCAAATTGTTATTATATACTTCAATAATATCACTATAAAACAATATTTAATTTGGAACTGACTGCTTTGCTCAGGATTACCAGTGTGCCTGGAATATAAACAAAACTTTAATTATGTGGATATTTGGCAGAAAAAAATGAGCATATGCATATTTTTTGTCAGATTGACAGGATTGAAGAGACAGAGCAGAAAAGCAAGAAACCATTAATTTATATGTTTTTTAAAATAAATGAAAATGACTACCTCATTCATTAATATATATCTTCTATTTCATATCTGTTGAAGCTATGTCATAACATATTACATCTATTTTGAATAGTACTAATAAAGTGAAATAAATCTGTCATAGAAAGACAGACTTCAGAAATTAGGAATGTGGTGCCCAGAAACAAATTAGTCAAATGTTCTTGGTATTGGCAGCAGGGCCAATATATAATTTAATTTGACATTGTCATTTTCAATATACCTTCATTTATTAGGCCAGCCCAGTAGGACTCCTGCCCCCAAACAAGTTATGTCCAATACAAGATATAAAAGCCCTGTTTGACAGACCAGGGACATAGTAACAGCAGCTACTGCTACTTAAAGATTTATCCAACCCGCCCCATATGTTGCTCTTGGCCTGCTTATTTCAATAACTCACAAATTAGTGATATCATAAGCACTCGCCTAAATGAAACACTTCCCACAAAGAAGTTAAAAACATTTCTTGTCACTCTACATTCTTTAGCCTCAACTAGTCTCTACAATAAATAGTCGTCCTGACCCTTCTTTGTGACAAAATAATTAGCCAAAAAGCTTGCAGTAGTGTTAACACACCTGTACATCTTTATTTTAGTTTGGTAAGGTAATACGAGTGTATTACTTTTTTATTCTCAGTTAGGTAGAGTATGCAGAGGAGCTTTTAAAAATTCCTTCAAATTGTAGTAATCACAAAATCCATCTGCTTATCACAGAATTCTAAAAATGTAATTAAGTTGTTGGTACACCATTCCCATTGATGTGCAGAATGACTAGTAAATGAGTTGGCAATTAATTTGTTACAATCTGGGAAGGAAAAACTTTTTAACTGGGTGTAACTCCACCTCTAGCTTCTGTCAATCACTCAACTGGAAACTGTTTTAAGGATGACTATATGTATTTCATCCAAGTTTTACATGCAGCATCTACATGCCACAGACACGCACAACTTGGACTGAGCTCGCTTTTTTTCCCAGGAAAGAGAGCTGAGATGTGGACAGAAATGTCTACTGAGAGATCAACATAGCCCAGTTCACTAAACAGAAAACCAGGCTATAGGTAAACTGATTGCAACTTTGCTATGATCCTCTAGAAATCGGTTTAGTAACAGGATTGTACAAAGAACAAGAAGTCACCTATTGAGACTTAAGGAAAACAAATTTCACATAGAACCAATGAAAGGAGTGTGATTATCACATAGAGATCGAAAAGGAATGCTGGAAATCAATTAAAGTTGATTTTTTTTTTTGCTTTTCATTTGGATCAGAAACCGCAATGAAGGGTTGGAGGTAAAAGGTTGAACTTGATGACCATGATGAGTCTTTTTATTTTTATTTTTTTGCAATCTTTATTGCTTTGTTAATGCATAGGTCACCAGAGAATTATGTTGAGTGTTTGTATTTCTGTAGTTTTAAAAAATAATCTCTAAATGATTATTATACCTTTTTCCAAGTGGAAATATAAGTGTTGCGCCTTCATCACCATTTATTTACATGGTCTATATATACCATCATTTAAAATTGCTGGAAAAACAAACTGCTTACTAAGGCTGATTGTACACACTACTCATCTTAATTTTTTAATAGTGCTCAGTCATGTACATCGATACATATCATATTTTTTGAAAATGTTATTTGAACACTTAAGTTACAATAGAAGCTGCACCTTTATCCATCAATCGATATTGACTCCTTCTATTGTCCACCTTTTAAATGTAAATTAATCTGACTATTTTGAATGTGTTTTTTTTATATTGTTGTTGGGTCAGTGCATATTGCAAGAATAAGCCCTATTATAATACATTTAATATACCAGAATGTTTTAGTCTATTAATTAATTCAACTATTTCAGTGGTCACATTAAACATACTTTCTTAATAAACCTGCACCTATCCATTTTCTATGCCTTGGTGTAGAGAGCTTGTGCAATGTTTATTTACAGATATTTCTATTACATTTTCAGTCTTCATTAACAAACTTGCTGTGAAAGTAACTTTGTTTGGTGTTAATATATAAATGGTTGATATCAAAGTAAATGAAGCATTAAATCAGAAGGTCATAACTGGTTAAATAGTCATTATGTTTGCAGGTGATGGTAGATCTAGATCTTTATAAAACTATATATATATATATAAATATCTCAACAGTTAAACAATATTGACAAATTAAGTTTTAGTGAGAATCACTGATTTATTTGTTAGAAAACAGGTTGTATGAAAACCATTGATTTAGCTGTTCAATAAACAAATTCTTTATTTGTTAGGACATTAAACGTTCTGGACTCCACAATTACTGACTAGAGATTATTCTGTTTTTACCAAAAAATACATTGGTGAGGACACCATTAACTAGTTCATGATCAATATTGCACTTATCCGGGATTAAATTATATTTTTTAAGATATTACTTGCAAATGTTCTATATGAGATGACTGTGATCCTCTAATAGGGTTTCCTGGTGTTACGGCTTGCAGATAGAACATCAATCAATTCGAAATTTGTCTTAAAGGTTCCCTAGTCAGGTTTAATAACACCTTTATGAGATAATCTCTATTACGTAGCTACAAAAATTACAAATGTATTTCCATGTAATATTCTCAGCATTACCTCTATTAAGAAACTTGTCATTTGGCAGAGGCAGTCGTAGAATTGGATATGGACTTACCATTGTACTCCCTTATTATATTTCACTGGATTTGGTAAGCATCACATATATCTTATAAGGTTATTGGGCATATATTCAATGCCAGAGTTTCTTCATTCAGAAGACTCGAAATCGGAGTGGTGTAATACCTGTAACATACTGTACTTGTACTGGTCACGTATCAGAAAAATGTCTATATTTTCTGATGTCCAAATGTAGAACTACAGTAAATATTTAGTAAATAATATTTGAACAGTTATTGCTCTCCTGATAGGTTAGGTAGCTGTTTCACAAACATAACCTTATGTTATCCGTCAACGGACAATGTGTTTGCCAATTAAAATACTTTTTTTAGATTTAGTGGTGAACTTTATGTCCTTACTAAATGTTAGATTATCAAATTGTGTTATTGGCGCTATTTGACTTGTATGAAACACAGTGAAACGATTCCTACTTTAGCAAGTGCGCTAAAAGAATTAATATAAGAGAAAAAACTTTATCCGACATTTTTGGATAAATACTCGTGTAGATTTCTTTGCTTTCACAAGAGCAGTAACATTGTATACAGGTTTCAGTACGGTTGTCGGTTTTCTGTACTACAGTTGTTCTAACCACGCAGAATATTGTGTTGCTTTGACCTAAGCCTTGTTGCTAGGTAACAACATATACAATTTTGTATTTCTGTTTAATCTCATGTGCTACAAATGGAAATTATACAGGTTTTGTGATATGGCTGTAGCTAATTGCTCTTGTTGCATTCTGCTCTGGTTTTTATACCAGAAGCATGTATTTTCTACAAAAGCGTCATGCTGTAAATAATTAAAACAAATGTTAATATATTGTGTTGATATTTGAAAGAAAAAGTACTTTGAATATTCCATTTTTTAAAAAAAATAAAGTTCTAAATCAGCACGTTGTATTTATTATTTTATTCACATATTATTCAGTTCACAACTTTGGTTTTATGTTTTAAATCTCCCAAACAATTATGTTGCTTTTACTTTTAATGACAGTAACTTTTCTTACATTTATCATTTTATACTAGAAAATTTGGTTAAAATAATCTTTTGTATGACTCATAAGTTAAAAAATAAATTAATGTCATCTTTAAATGGAATAATCATTTATTTGGGACTATAGGTTCTCTTGTAGCTATGTAATCACTGACCTCTTCCTCACCCCCATACTTTGCACAGTAAAAGCTAAGTTAAATAAAGATAACTCACCTCATTTTCAGCACCATGGTTTCTCTGCTGCGGCCTCCAGCTACACCGCCATCAATGTCATGCACATGCAAAGCAAAATGCTGTGCTCCTTCAATCAAGTGCTGGTATCAGCAGTGTTTGATTGCAGGGCCAAGTTTCACTCAGTTATAGAGGAGGAAGTGCCACTAGTGCCTGACAGGTATTTATCCTGTAATGTAGACATTACAGTTTATACAAAACTCGCTAGCCAGCTGCCACATTAAATAGTTAACAAAAATATAAGTAAGCCTATGGGGGTCAATACGATCCTCACATTTGTACATTTGGTTTTACACTTCCTCCTTGTTTAGCCGACAGTGGGTGCATGTCTGCTAAACAGTAAGCAATAAAAGACTTGCAACTAGGCAGCTACTGCTAACGTACTTACGTACTGCTAACATACTTACCCTGTGCCCCTCCTGAAAAAGTGGGGTGGTCAGATCACTGTCCACCCACAGAGCACATACATTGGGGCTATTAACTAAATAAATCAAGCAGAACAGTGTTCTGTCCCCAAAGTGGGACTGACAATACATACTATTGGTGGGGGACATAGTGTCACCAACCATGGTTAGCAGGTAGGGTCTAAAGAGTAAAATGAGTGGTTAGTGTGTGGGGGGCTCTAATTTATAAACTGTGTGGAAATCTAATGCCCCCCCCCCCCCAACCTCCACACTTTGGTGGAAGGTGGGGCCTGTAATATTGATAAAAGGAAAGTTTAGTGTGTCCCCCAACCCACACCTATAGACCATAGTTAGGGGCTCCAGTATTAATAACTGGGGGGGGACTAGTGTCCCCCCAAACTCACAACCATGGCTGTTGGGTGGGGGCTCTAAATCAAATATAGAAGAGGGGTAGGAATTAGACCTACCTTCCCCCAGGCTGCATGGTGACCCCAAGACCCTGCATCCCATAATTTAATAAATGTACCTAACCTCCTCACCCTAATAATAGTGTGTCAGTGAAACTAATACCTGTAAAAACCCATATAGTCCCGTCACAACTTAAAATAAAAAGTAAACAGGCTTACCACCATGCTTCCATATTGGCGTCGGCGATGCCACACCTCATAGACCGACCCCCCCTTAATGGGTGATGCTAGAAAAACACCTGATTGAATCCAAACGAGATCCCACATATACTATGGCTCCCCAAAACGCTTAGACCACCACTGACCGATACCCCAGCACAAATCGTGCTACTCCTGAAAATCTGGGACTTGCACAGACACAAGCTCAGCTCTAGCTCCCACGTCTCACAGGCCACACTGCTTGGAGCCCTCACATACTGTATCCCCACATTTCATGCAACACCATGGCAAGAGAGAGGCAACACGACCCTAAACCAAGTTCACACGGGGGGTAAGCTCATGGACTTCAACACGCTGCAAAAAACATATGACATACCGCCAACCTCACACTTCTCATACAGACAACTATCATCATTCCTCCATGCACATAGCTCCAAAGGCCTCACGCAGAACAGCCCAAACCCACCTGCATACACTCTATGGGAAAACGTATGCATAAACTGTAGACTCCCTAGGGCTTGCAGACCTTTGTCTACTTGCTGTAAACTGCTCATATACTCTAGTCCACTACCAACAGCTACACCAGTGATACAATGGGAAAGAGAGCTGGGCACGAACCTCACCAAACAACAATGGGACGAATTAGTGAGCTCCCCTAGAAAACTGGTTAAGTCTGCGACACTCATAGAACAACATGTGAAGATAGTATATAGGTGGTATTTGGTCCCAGAATCCCTCCAGCTCACCAGAATGCTGGAGATGCACTAATCATGTCGGAACTACTTTACATGTCTGGTGGCAGTGCCCACTGACACAGCCATTATGGAGGGCAATACAGGGAGTGCTCAAGGAAATCATGATCTCTGAACCACATTATGACCCAAGCACATACCTATTACTAGTACTACCTCCAAGGACGCCACAACATATGAAGACACTGGCATACCATCTCCTGCTTACAGCCCAACGTGTAATCGCAAGGGCATGGAAATCCTGCAATACCCCTTCCATAGAAACAGTTCTAGCAGAGGTAGATAAACAACGAATATATGAAAAACACTTCCATAACATATGCCCCCCCAACAATACGAAACTGGCTACATGGGAAATCTGGGATAAATGGAGACAAAACCCCCAAATAGCCAGGTGCCCCATTACTCAAGGGATAACTGAAGGGATAAAGGGACAGTATAGTAGAGTAGAATAGAGGTCTAGACAAAGCGTACACAGCAAAGAGAGGTAACGGAAAAGCCAAGCAGGTACTCCACGGCGGTCTCCCTGAAGGGAAAACAAATGCTTGTAAATCCAAATGTAACTAAGTATATACTGAATTGATGCTCCCCCTCCCTACCCCTCCCCTTCTTCTTTCCTTCTGTACCCCTCCCCCCTCTTCATCCCTTTGTGTTGACAATTCAAATGAAAACAATAAAAATTGTCAAATTAAAAAAAAAAAAAAGTAAAAACAGGATCACAAAACAAATGATAGCCTCCCATGTGGGGGCTCAGCTCAGAATGAGTATGAAATGTGTGAAAAGCCCCTATAAAGACTTCCCCGTGCTATGCAAGCTCAGTCAGAGAGTTCAGAAAAAAGAACATGAAAGAAGAAAGAATACATCTAATGGTAAGTGTGAAATACAGAATTACAGGTAATAGTTTATTTGGCCCCTCATTTCCATTGGAGTGAGGGGACTAGAAAGTTTTTTTAAATAGTAGTTGACCCACCCAGGGTGAGTGAGAATTTTAAATACTTTTTTGGGGTTGGACGGTGATATGTTCACCTTCACGTCCATATTTATATAGAGTCTTGGCAGGAAACTAGGTCCCACCCTATTATCAATATGTGAGCTACCACCCACCACCCATGAGTGGGAAGCTGGAGAACATTAGATCCTCCCTTATTTATTAATGAGAGCCTCTACTCCTTGACCATGGGTGGTGGTTGGGAGACACTAAGTCTTCCCTGTTAATTTAAAATTAACATCCCCATATCACATTTCTTAATTGGACACTCATCGTGGAGGCAAGGGGGACAATATGTAGTCCACATCCAATGCCCATGGATGGTGGCATGGGGAGGATGTGTGTTACTAGCAACTGGGTAGCAATAGCCAAGTTACTAGTCTTTTATTACAGAATACAATGGGGGAAGTATGAAACCTTAATTGTACTAATATAGGGGTCATAGTGACTCTCACAGGCAGTCTTAAGTATCTTACTGCAGACTGGTAGTTCCACCAATAGGCAAATAAAAAACTAACCCCTAAAGAGACTGAAGCAATCTGAAGCAATCAGTCTTTGGGGATTTTGTCTGTTTCAAGATTAGACCATGTGATGGTACTTTTTTTTTTGCAAAATTACCAATCGTTCAAAAATCAGGAGACAATTCTCAAAAATTTTAAAACAATTCTCCAAGCCTAGTCGTTGTCAACCCATATTGTAAAACTGCATATTAAATTAGTATAACCTCATACGTAAATAATTACATACCAAGGTGAAAACTACTTTAAATATTAAGTGATCTGTGTTCCTATACGTCCTCACTCATGTTATGGTCATCTCATTCCATCCACGTGTTAGCTTATTTTACAAACAAAGTATTAAATATGTTGGTGGTAAATATAATATTAACTTATTTTAACTTCAAGAAAATGTTACCTGTAGTTTATTTTAATTTCAATTTCTGTTCTATCCTCTTGGTGAATATTTTATCAACTTTTCCAGTACGTTAGTGGAATAGTTGTCAGAATGTTGCCAATTTATTTAACTGTAGTAAGCTATCTTCCTTTTATCATCTAATATGACTTGGACAATGTATCCATATCATTTTATTGAATTTTACTACTTGGTGGGAAATGGAGGAGTTACAAAACTAGTAAATTGTCAAACGTAGAAATAAATAATTATGTAGAATAATAATTATGATAATAATGTTAATTATTAATATCTTCATTACTATATATTACTGTTTCTATTTTCTTATATAAGTCAAATAGTAGCTTTCGTTAAAAAGTTGCATACAGAACACTTTAATTTTACATCCCAGCATGTACTATGTCTTATAGGTCTTAGTATTGCATGGTGTTATTATTCATAACAAGCCTATGCCTCTTGAGATAGACATTATTATTTTGTTGCTACAAAAATAATTCTTTAATGAGTCAATTGGCCAACCTATGTTAATACTGATCATACAACTAATTAGGAAATGTAATACTCATTATGCTGCCAATTAGGATTCACATTAGATCTCTTATGTTTGCGTTTTGGAAAATCTCTTATTCGGTGAGATGGGATGAATACAAAATCTGAGCCTTGCCAACACACTGGCAGTTAAACCGCATTAATTACTGAATTGTATAAAAGCCTAGTGAGGTCGCCTGCAACAAACAAATCAGACCCTTGGTAGATTTTAAATCTATTTAGAGAAGAAAAACTAAATAATTGTACTGACCTGATTAGAATATGAATTATTCCATTACACAAACATGCTAATATGTGTGAAGAATAATGGTTTATGTCACACGATGGACAGCTACATGTAATCCCATTTAGGTCCCATGACCTTATATGATCATATTGTCCTTACCCAGTTACTATGTTAAAGAGTCCTCACCAGGATTCTTAGATCCTAACCTAATGTCATTAACATGGGGTTAGATTCTCCATTATCAAAGAAACATAAGTGGTAGCAAAACTACCAGCACTTTTGTAATTTAACTTAAAATACAGTGAAACTTCAACAGTTTCTGCTAAAGAAACCAACAACCTTTTGAGGTGTCAGGCTAAGCAGAGCAGGATTAACCACATAGCTACCTTAGGTAAACATCTAGGGTCCAGAGGTAGACATGGTACCATGAATTTGCTTGGCCTCATTCACTATCCCTATCTGAAGAATAAAGGGTGGCCCAAACCAGTAGAACGTCTAGGGCCATATAGGATCTTAATCCTTCTTTGTTAAGCTTAAACATAAAGCATACTTATAAAGCCTTCCCTGAGTCCATCTAAAGAAGGACTATAGCCTTTATGAATGCTGAAACATGAACAGATTAATACAAAAGTCACATGCACCTGCTGTCAAACATACCTGTTTTATTTGTGTAGCTTATCTCACTCAATGCCAGATGTCCATAGTTACCACATTTATAAGGTGTCCACTCTGTATGTAAAAACATTAACAAGCCTGAAATGGTCACCACAAGCAACATGCATTCATCCTACATGCAGTACTATATTCAGCTTTTGCAGCATCACCTGGATCTGTTGGCTGCCAGCACAAGTGAACCTGGGGAGACCATTACACAGCATTACACAGAACAGAGACGTATTGTATATAAGACATTCGTGTTGAAAAGCATGTTGGATGAAGACACACAAGTACAGGTTAAACATTGTTCATTTAAAATAGCTTAATGAGAAGATTATAGATGGCAAGTATTTCCATATCAGAAATGTACATTGTGTGACTAGTACCATACACTTAATAGAAGAAAGAAAGAAAGAAAGAAAGAAAGAGAAAGAAAGAAGGAAAGAAAGAAAGAAAGAAAGAAAGAAAGGGAACAGACTGCGCTAAGTATGAATTACCAAATGAGCAAATGTGGATATATATATAGACATACAATATTGTCAATTTGTTTACTTAAGTAAAAAAAACTTAATAGAAATATAATAAATGTCCCGAAGCTGATCCCTCATATCTTGCGCCCCCTGGGCCGGTGCGCCCTCATGGTGCGCCAGTCCGGGCAGTGCTGCAGCCACCTGAGGCACTTTATAGAGCGCTGAGGTGGCTACAGCATGAGGGGGGCCAGCGCTCCTGGAGGCGCCCCTTCCTCTGTGCCTCAGAGTTCTGTCCTGGTTCTACCTCTCTTTAATCTATAAATGATATTGTAGGTCATTAAAAGTAATTTTTCTGTGTTTGCAGATGACACAAAACTATGTAAGAAAATACAATTTGAACTTGATATAACTTGCAGAGTGATTTCGATAAGTTTGGGGACTGGGTAGGCAAGTGGCAGGTGAATTTAAATTACAAGCTCATGCATTTTGGAATAAGGGACCCACAATTCACTTATGTATATATATATATATATATATATATATATATATATATATACTACATGTGATAGAGTTTAGATAACATTAAATGAAAAGGACTTAGGAACAATTATAGATCACAAACTAGGCAACAGTATGCAATGCCAGGCTAATAGATTTACATGATGCAAATATAATTGTGCCTCTTCACAAATCAGACAGGCCATGACTCAACTCATGGGCATCTGGCTCTGCTGCCCGAATGGCAGCTCAATTGTAATTCTTTAAATGCCTTCTTAAAGGACACTAGGCATGTGCAAAACCAGCTAAAACAGGGCAGATTTCAAACCAGCCCTATTTTTGTCATGCTTAGATGCTCTCAAGTTAGCTTCTCCAAACAGCTATCAATGAAGTGGAAGGGGCCCTGCAGAACTGAAAAACCTGTTACAGAAGAGACACTTATTTTTATTACAATTATTTTTCATTATGTTTCTGGCTTACCACCCTCCCCTCCAGAGAACCTTAGTGTTTCTAAACTACTGAAAAAAATTTTTTCCCACTTACAAACTGTTGGGGCACTGCTCGAAGTGCCCCTATGGACAAGCCTCCACTGGTACTCATCCTCCTATGTCTCTCATAGACCAGTCAGATTGAGGAAATTGGAGCTGCATGGGTGGTTATACAGTGTGCATCACTAATAGCTCTCCTTGCAACTCCTGCAAGGCATTTCCTGTGTTAGAGGCTGTTAGGGCGAAGAAGAGAAATGATCCCTTTCTCTTCTGGTCCAGCCTCACACACGGACACTGGAGGAACTGGGACAGCGCTGAGTTTTACACCCCCAATAACTGTTCCTGCAGGTCTGTTATTAAGGCTGACTGGACTACATAGGGCACTGCCCAAGGCTCCTTTTTTATCTTTCCCCACCAGCCTATTTAAACTCAAGAAGACACATTATAAGTGGTGGAAACAAATACCTCCTAGTGGTCAGATTTCTGTAGGAAGGTGCCTAATTGGAAATCCAGCCCTACCCATGACACTGCAGGAAGATCAGTTACACCTGCTGCAGTAAAGGGATTAAACTCACTATGTGCATAGTTTCACATTTAAAAGTCAATTTCAGTCACCAAAGCCACTTCAAATCACTGAAGTGGTCATGGTGCGTGAAGTAACCCTTTAAAGGGACACTATAGTCACCAGAACAACTACAGCTTATTGAATTTGTTCTGGTTAGTAGAATCATTAACTTCAGGCTTTTTGCTGTAAACACTGTCTTTTCAGAGAAAATGCAATGTTTACATTACAGCCTAGTGATAACTTCACTGGCCACTCCTCAGATGGCTGTTAGAGATCCTTCCTGGGTCATGGCTGCCTAAAATGCATCCAAACATTCAGTGTCTCCTCCCTCTGCATGCAGACACTGAACTTTCCTCATGGAGATTCATTGATTCAATTCATCTCTATGAGAAGATGCTGATTGGCCAGGGCTGTGTTTGAATCATGCTGGCTCTGCCCCTGATCTGCCTCTTTGTCAGTCTCAGCCAATCCTATGGGGAAGCATTGTGATTGGATCAGGCTACCACTTCTGATGATGTCACCAGACTGCTTTTTTTTTTAGGCAAACAGCATGAAGATCTACAGCTTCTGGCTTGAATACAGTAAGTATTTTGCTATATTTATGGAGGCATGAGTGGCCCAGGGGTGCTTGATGGTGGTTTTAACTGTATAGGGTCAGGAATACATGTTTGTGTTTCTGACCCTATAGTGATCCTTTAATGTTTAGTGCTAATGCAGTATAGAGACTAGTGATGTACCGAACTGTTCGCCGGCGAATAGTTCCCGGCGAACATAGCATGTTCGCGTCCGCCACCGCGGGCGAACACATGCGGTGTTCGGTCCGCCCCCTATTCGTCATCATTGAGTAAACTTTGACCCTGTACCTCACAGTCAGCAGACACATTACAGCCAATCAGCAGCACACCCTCCCTAGCAGACCCTCCCACCTACTGGACAGCATCCATTTTAGATTAATTCGGAAGCTGCAACCATTTTTTATTTTTTTTTCAATTTATTATTTTTTTTTTTAGTGCATATAAATGTTACAAGTAGATACTACCCCCAGACACTCTGTGTTACTGCAGATACTCCCTCCAGACACCCTGTGTTACTGCAGATACTCCCCCCAGACACTCTGTGTTACTGCAGATACTCCCTCCAGACACTGACACAGAGCAGAATAGGGACTGTTCCCCCTACATATGGTCACTTGGCAGATATGGATTGACACCTATCCTAAGGATCCCTGATAAACACTGACACGGAGCCCTCCATGGGTGAAGATGGATTAATTTTTTTTTGTGCTCGGGTTTTTTATTTTATTTTTAAGTTCGACGGGTATGATGGCTTTTTATTTGGCCTTTTTTGGGGCTAAAAAAATGAAGATTTTAGAAGAAGAAGACGTTGAATAGTAAGTTGAATTTTACTTTACAGGGTAGTAATTTTATTCCCCCTTCACTATTTTTTAGGGTGAGGGGGGTAGGTAGGGGCTTTTTTATTTGGTTGTGTGACTAGGGGCTTGGGGACACACACTGCATACACACTATACACACACTGCACACACTATACACACACTACACACAATATACACACACTATACACACAATACACACACACACTGTACACACTATACACACACTGTACACACTATGCACACACACACTACACACACTGCATACACACACTACACACACTGCATACACACTGCACACACTATACACACTGCACACACTATACACACACTGCACACTCTATACACACACTCTACACACACTGCATACACACTGCACACACTGCATACACTATACACACACTGCACTAACTATACACACACTGCACACACTATACACACACTGCATACACTATACACACACTGCATACACACTATACACACACTGCATACACACTATACACACACTGCACACACTATACACACTATACACACACTACACACACTACACACACACACTGTACACACTATGCACACACTGCATACACTATGCACACACTATAAACACACACTACATACACACTGCACACACTGCACACATTATACACACACTACACACACTATACACACAATATACACACACACTCTACACACTATGCACACACTGCACACACTGCATACACTATGCACACACTATACACACACTACACACACTGCATACACACACTATACACACTCTATACACACACTGCACACACTATACACACTATACACACACACTATACACACTCACTATACACACAATATACACACACTGTACACACTATACACACTCACTATACACACAATATACACACAATATACACACACTGTACACACTATACACACTCACTATACACACAATATACACACACTTTACACACTATACACACACTGCATAAACATACATTTAAAAAAAATTGCAGCTGTTTTTTACATTTCAAAGTTGGGGAGGGGGGTGCCAAATAAAGGATCCGCCCCGGGTGCCAAATGCTCCAGGTACGCCCCTGTATAGAGGGGAGCCATGTTACTCTGTATATAGAGAGGAGCCATGTTTACACTGTATATAGAGGGGAGCCATGTTACTCTGTATATAGAGGGGAGCCATGTTACACTATATACAGTGGAAACATGGCTCCCTCTATATACAGAGTAACATGGCTCTTTCTATATACAGAGGGGAGCCATGTTTACACGGTATATAGAGGGAAGCCATGTTATTCTGTATATAGAGGGAGCCATGTTTACACGGTATATAGAGGGAAGCCATGTTACTCTGTATATAGAGAGGAGCCATGTTTACACTGTATATAGAGGGAACCATGTTTACACTGTATATAGAGGGGAGCCATGTTACTCTGTATATAGAGGGGAGCCATGTTACACTGTATATAGAGGGAGCCATGTTACTCTGTATATAGAGGGAGCCATGTTTACACTGTATATAGAGGGGAGCCATGTTTACACAGTATACAGAGGGAGCCATGTTACTCTGTATATAGAGGGAGCCATGTTTACTCTGTATATAGAGGACTGTTTGCGGTGCGTTAAACGGGGAGTTTGGTCTGTCACTGTGAAGCGGGCGTAACCCTTACACTACTGGATCGATACAACATCATACCTGATGTTTTAAAGCACGTTATTCCAAACAATTTAGGAATGTTAGGTGATTTATGCCCTTTATGGATTAAAACCAGACTCTGCATCAACTATGTAATTTTCCACGGGAGTTTTGCCATGGATCCCCCTCCGGCATGCCACAGTCCAGGTGTTAGTCCCCTTGAAACAACTTTTCCATCACTATTGTGGCCAGAAAGAGTCCCTGTGTGTTTTAAAATTCGCCTGTCCATTGAAGTCTATGGCGGTTCACACGGTTCGCCCGTTCGCGAACATTTGCGGAAGTTCGCGTTCGCCGTTCGCGAACCGAAAATTTCGGGTTCGCGACAACACTAATAGAGACTACTGATTAATGTAGTAAAGTGTAGCAAGCAGGTTAAGAGAAGAACTTTTAAGGGCAGCGGTGTAGCACATTTGCCAGTGCTGTCCAAGATTAGTGAGAGTTACAGTGCCAGGCATCAGTTATTTGGAAAATTATGTCCCAGTTGTGCCTAAGATTAGTGCACCCAGACTGTTCAGAGGTGGACAATGTATTATTACTGTACATTATGTGAAATAATTAAATTGATTACAGCAATAACCATCCAGTACAGAGTCTGAAAACACGAATAACAGGCAGAAAACGCAAATATAAATTATACAACCTGCCTTTATTAGTATGCAGCTTATAGCACCCAATGTTACATATAAATAAAGTGATGGCAATCTATCCAACTATGAATGGGTCAGTGGTGAAAATATGTCAAGAATTTAAAAATGAGAATGTAGAAATTGTGGCTGCAAATAAGATTATCTGTCTTTGTCTTTCTGCTTCCAAACACAGATGTGACATAAATGAAGATACATGACCTGTATAAATGAAAATTGGAGAAGCCTAGGTTTTATAGTGCCTGTCACCGATTCCAGCCTAAATATTCCAGGCAGACCTAGAGCCTGTTTTGATAAAGAGCACTGCATGGCATTAGCTAAAACTGATTTACATGTTGTTTGCCCTTGTGTACATGTCAATCTGGCAAGGCTAAGAAAGAAATTACAATCAGCCCGTTATGTTCACTGTTCCCAAGAGAAATATTGTACTACAGATATTTCTGTTTACTTAGATCCTGGGGATATTTGAAAATATGTCTGAAAAAGATCATATTAAATCTGGATATTTGCCCACATAGTGCTGTTTTACATTTTGGGTAAACCATTAAATATAATGAGTGCTGGATGACCTAAGGCGCTGCTGAAATATCACTCGGCATCAAGCAGATTTTTTTCTTTCTCTCTGACACTTTACAGAAATGCGTGAAGAAGAAAGTTGGTGAAGCTTTTAATTCAAATGCCACGGAAAACCGATGATTGAAAGCACAAGGTCTTAATGTCAATGCTAGTAGATAACAGAAAGAAGCTGGCATGACTGTTGTAGAATATCAGAATTAAAAAAAACATTTTGCAATGCATTTCTCTCCTGAGATCATGTAGAGTATTTTTGCAAGGTCTGTAATGTGAAAGCGCAAATTCTAGTTTACATCCATATGTAAATGACTAAATGATACAAAAAAATCACAGTGAACTTAGTATTCTTTTTGAAAATCCGTTTGGAAATATGTGCGGGCCGTATTTCCTATAACATTGTCGTTTTGACACTTTGGTCAAGTTTTTCATAGATAAGGAAGACAATTAACTAATTGTAGATATTTCATGACTCCAATGTACATATAAAATGTTTCACATGTATGAGCTATACATGTGCAGCAGGAATAATCTTAAGAAATCGGTATCTGTACAGTCTCGATAACAGATGGAAGGTTGTCGTCAGTTTACGTCCACGAATTTGCATGAAAGTCCAGATGGCCATAAAAACATGTGTGGTGATTGTGAACCACATTAGAAAGGTTCTATGAACAAGAAACATTTTAGAATTGTACTGAAGATGGAACGAAGCTTGATTCTGTGGGTTATAAAAGTATGGTAACTCAAGAAAAATGGGCACGGGAGGTAAATATTGGGTTGACGATGGTTTGTACAGAAGAACGGATTGTACAGAGCAGAGTGAAGAAAAATTAGTCTAATGGAATACTAAATGTCACATTAATAAGTTAAAGGAAAATCAAAGAATTAAAAAAGTCTGCATGATAAAATTATCAGTAAAGGCTCTAAACATGTGTCATTTGTACGGCAGATGGAAGAGAAGATGACCTGATAGAGATGTTCAGATACATGTAGAAATAGATCAAAATAAAGTAGATAAAAGGAGCTTATTTTCATGGAATAAAGAGAGTTTGAGCATAGGTCAAGCTTTGAAGTAGAATTAAGATATAAAAATAGGAACTATCATTTCCTCTCTTCTGAAATATGACATGTAAATAGGAAAGCTTTCTAAAAACAAGAAGGGCAACATATGTTCAATAGGTAAGGCAATGAATAGAAATATATATTAATTCAGAACAAATTAAACTATAAACACTACGTGAGCAAAATATACTCATAAAGCACTTTCCTAAATTCATTACCAAACAAAAGTTAAGGAATTCACACACTTTTTTTCTTGTGGATATTCACCTGGTGTAACACAGGCAGAGGTGTGAAACACTCAACTCCTGTACAGAAAATATACACGGGCTCGGGTACACAGGTAACATCCAAGGCAAAATTTTGCCTACCAAGAGTTTTTATCAAGGCATGATATTGGTCAAAACATTTCCTCTTGCTTACAATAAAGTCTGCATTGGATGTTACCTGTGTGCCCGGATCATACTTTATTTTCTTTCCTAATTTCATGGCCGTTTTTGTCTTGCCTCTCTATAGTGCTGAATAACAAAATAGAAGAAAAGTTGAGGCACTGCAAGGTACAAATCAGGCAATTTTATTGAACCCACTCCATCGCAACGTTTCGACCTACACGGTCTTTGTCTTTGTAGGTCGAAACGTTGCGATGGAGTGGGTTCAATAAAATTGCCTGATTTGTACCTTGGAGTGCCTCGACTTTTCTTCTATTTTGTTATTCAGCATTTTAGTCTCTGGTACTGAGACTGTCTGAGTTGCACCCAGCTACATACTGCTTAAAGGGATAGAGTGCAGTTCCACACCCTACCATAATTGCCTCTCTATAGTGTCATATTGCTCACAAAATAACTTCATATCTACCTACTCCTTTTAAATGGGTTTCAGGCTTTCCTTTGTCAGCAAACAAAATTTCAAAGGGAAGAGAAGTATGCCCAACAAAGGACATGAATCCTGCATCCAGTGCTACAATTCCCCCAGCGAAACCTAGGAAGTTCATGGAAAAGAGAGAGAGACTTAAACCAAAGGTCTATTCATGAAAATCCAATTTAGAATAACTACTTACTGACTTCATAAAAGCCCAATGAAATAGCGAGCATGAATACATTTTAGTCATTTTAATTCTCAAATAACTCACATTGTTCAGTCAGTTATGGTTTAAATGAAAGCCAACTACTGATACACACAGTAGAGGCTCATCCACAGGGGTGCTTGGGACTGTGCCCCATTAGTTTTTATGTGTGGAAAAATAATTTGTGATAGTTTAGACACACCAAGATTATTTTTCTGGAGTGAAGGGTGGTCGGCCAAAAAATACAGGAAAATTAGTAAGTGTCTCTTTAATTCTGCAAAAGGTTTCAGTTCTGCAGGGCCCCTCCACCCTCATTAATGGCTGTATGGAGAAGCTTACTGGAGAGCATCTGGACATGTCAAAAAATGGGACTAACTTAAAATCTGCTTCTTTGTAGCGGGTTTTGCACATGCCTAGTCTTCTTTAAGGAGGAATTTAAAGGGAAACTCCAGTGCCAGGAAAACAATCCGTTTTCCTGGCACTGCAGGTCCCCTCTTCCTCCCACCTCCCAATCCCCGGTTGCTGAAGGGGTGAAATGTCCCTCGGTGGTGGTTTCTTCTCGCCGCCACTTCTCCCAGTCATTACGTCGGCCGGAGGGCAAGACTGATCCCGTCCACCGGCCGGGGAGTCCATGCGCATTAGAGCTCCCCATAGGAAAGCATTAGAAATGCTTTTCAATGCTTTCCTATGGGGAATTGAGCGATGCTGGAGGTCCTCACACAGTGTGAGGACGTCCAGCGACACTCTAGCACAGGTTTTCTGTGCTATAGAGCAGGAAGTGCCCTCTAGTGGCTTTCTACTAGACAGCCACTAGAGGTGGAGTTAACCCTGCAAGGTAATTACGGCAGTTTATGAAAATTGCAATAATTACACTTGCTGGGTTAAGGGTAGTGGGAGTTGGCACCCAGACCACTCCAATGGGCAGAAGTGGTCAGGGTGCCTGGAGTGTCCCTTTAAGGAATTTTCATGTAGTTGCCATTCGGGCAGCAGAGTCAGCTGCCCGTGAGTGGGGTAATGTCATCTCTATTCAGTGGCCATCAACAGCTCATAGCACCAAGGGGTGGGGTTACAGTGTCCACAGGAGAAAGAAACACAAATACATATTGGAAGTAACAGAAGGAGCATAGCAGCAGCAGCTCCTAGTCCCTGCCAAATGTAAGTGTATAATATTCTCTTTTCCCCTCCCCAATAGCTCTAGTGACTACCCTGGGGGCTGGTTAAGCGAGATCATTTTCTCAAATATATACTTGAGATATATATATATATATATATATATATATATATATATATATATATATATATATATATATATATATATAAAGCCAGGGAAGCCCAGAGGTGACAAGGGGAGTGGGATATTTCTGACACAGAGCCATGTGCTGCCTGTTACTAATAGGTTTAATAACTCCTACTGCATCATCTTCTTTAAAGTGCTCAGTCACTCAACAGCTGAAACCTGAAACACACATGCTGTGGCTAAGTATATATGAAAAGTTGTGACTGCAGGACTGGGGCTGTGACTCTGAGGAATGACCTGATTCTGATTTAAATCTATTTTAATCTATAATGATGGTTACATAGTTACATAGTTACTTAAGCCATCAAGTTCAGCCTTCTGGTTGTTTCTGTTAACTATGTAAGTTTCTTCTTGACTCCATATTACCACTGAAGAATAAATACATTGCCAGGTGCAAAGGTTATAAGGAGTCTAATAGTATTATGATGCTTTAACCATGTGCACATTGTGTGCTGAGAGCTAATGGTAGCTGACATGTTTCATAATAGTAGCAATATAATATAGAAAGCTAAAGTTATCATAGTAGTAGGGCCGGCCCGTCCATAGCCCGCAGTGGAGCCACAGCTCCAGGCGGCACTCTGACAGGGGCAGCATTTTGCCGCCTCTGTCAGTGGCGGGCCGGCAGCTCTCTAATTAGGCAAGTTAGACGGCCGCCTAAGGCCTCGTGGCTGCCTAACTTGCCATAGGGCAGGCAGACTGTGTCAGGTCCTCGGCCCCTTACCGAGGACCCCACACCAGGAGGGTGCCCGGTGGCTTGCCCGATATGCCGCGGGGTTCAGGGCCCTTTCAGCTGCAGACTGTACTGGCTCTCTGCCTCTCAGACGGACCATCAGGGATCAAAGCCACTGGACCACCAGGGAAAAAAATAAAGGTATTTTTAAAATTACAATCCCCTCCCTCACTGTAACCCCACCCCACTGTGTCACCCCCTCCCTCCCTTAGTCACTCTGCCACCCCCTCCCTTACTGGAAAAAAATTTAGTTTTTTTTTAAAATTACAATCCCCTCCCTCACTGTAACCCCACCCTACTGTGCCACCCCCTCCCTCCCTCAGTCACTCTACCACCTGTCACCCCTCTTTGTATTGTGTCTGCTCTGTGTATTATATCTGTGTATTTTTCTCAGTTCTGTTTATGGTATGGTTATCTCTATATTGTAGATGAAACCAAGATGGCTGCACTCACCTGAACATGCGTACATTATAGGGTGCCAATATATACAACATACAAAATAAACAATTCAGCGCACTCGCTTATTCACTAAACAATTATTTCAAAACTCACAGATTGTAATAGTTTTACTTAAAAAAACCTCACCTAGGCAAAAAATAATGGGGATTTAGTTACATCTTTATATTGTACTCAGCTCTATATATTTTATAGATATCTTTATGTTGTTCTTAGCATCTCTGCATTATGCTTAGTATTTCTGTATTGTATGAGTATCTCTGAACTGTTTAGTGAGGAGTAAAATTCTGGGGTAGGAGTCTTAAAACGTCACCAGCCGCCAGTGGCACTTTTGTGAGCAAATACCTGCATTCCAAAGTGTTGGATGCTGGCTATTTCTAAAAAAAAAAAAAAAAAAATTTGTATTCACTATTTATTAACTGCACAGTGTAAGCATCCACTTTTCAATATGTACCTTATTGGAGTCTGATCCTCCTCTAAGTTTGGAATTTTGAGACATCTTATTAATTCTTCAATAAATGGTGCCTCAAGTAAGCAACTTAAATTCTCCAGGAACCAAATGCACCGAGATAATGAGCTCCTTTTAATTCAGTAACCAAAGGCAATAATATATAATTCAACTTATTTATATGAGATAAGGAAAAAAATCAAGAGTTAAATGCAGATTATACAGGTATGACTTCCTTTGGCTGTACAGTGTTTAGATTCCTAAGAATGCTGCAGCTAATCTTATGAGTCTGCAGTGTGTGTGCAGGGGGAGGAAAGTTGAGAAGGCTGTTCCGTAATATTACTGGTCTGGTCTCTGAAGATAACTATCTTGTCCCTACGTATGTGTCAGCCCATCAACATTCCCAAGTGGTGAGGAATAATGAGAAAAAGTTTGAGTTAAAAAAGGGGAAATAGCTCTTTGGATCATCAGTCAAGTACAGCGTTATGCTGTCGCACTCAACAGCATTCCTCCCACCTTATTCTTTAATTTACACTTTATTCAGAACATACTTTGACTTTGTTTAGCACCCAGGGTTTTTTGGTACAAGAGTGACCCTTTGTGCTTGATTGTTACAAGTATACAACTTCTATTACTATATGAATTAAAGGGACACTATAGTCACCTGAACAACTTCAGCTTAATGAGGTTGTTCAGGCGAGTGCTACAGCTCCCTGCAGCCTTTTTCTTGTAAGCACTGTATTTTCTGAGAAAATGCAGTGTTTACATTGGAAGCTTTGAACACCTCTTGTTGCAGTCAATCAGACGGCCACCAGAGGGACTTCCGAGTTCAGAGGCCCTAAAAAGGCCTCACGTCTGACGTATTCACGCATGGGTGAATACTTCAGACGGGCTATCAGCACACAATGCACTGTGAACGCGCTTTGTGTGCTGAGGCTGTCAGCACTGCTGTGGGAGTGGCTTCAGCTGACAGCTGAAGCCCGAACCCACAGGGACTCTTTCTGTCCACAATAGTGGTTGAAGGGGGGGGAGGAGACCTACTCTCCTTCCCCCCCCCCGGCCCCCACCCCTGGGCGGCAGGTGGGGGCCCTAAAATTAAAAATAAGGGGGGGACCTACTGCCCCCCCGGTCCCCACCCCTGTGCGGCGGGTGGGGGCCCTAAAATTAAAAATAAGGGGGGGACCTACTGCCCCCCCCGGCCCCCACCCCTGAGTGGCGGGTGGGGGCCCTAAAATGATCAATAAGGGGGGGACCTATTGTCCCCCCCTGCCCCCACCCCTGAGCGGTGGGTGGGGGGCCCTAAATACAAAGGGGGGACCCTAGTTAACCCTCCCCGTCCCCAAAGAAAATTATCTCCCTACCTACCCCCCTCACCCTAAAAATTGCGCTCGTTTTTTTTTTTTATTTTATTTTTTATTGCGTCGGTTATTATGGCTTTTTATTTGGCCTTTTTTGGCCTTCTAAAGAAAGAAGATTTTAGAAGAAAGAAAACATCGAATGGTAAGTTGTTTTTATCTCATTTTTTTTTTTTTTACAGATTTTTAGTTAAAGGTTCCTCCCTCATTATTTTTAGGGTGAGAGGGGTAGGTAGGGAGATATTTTTTTTTGGGGGGGGAAGGGTTAACTAGGGTCCCCCCTTTGTATTTAGGGCCCCCACCCACCGCTCAGGGGTGGGGGCCGGGGGGGACAATAGGTCCCCCTTATTGTTAGTTTTAGGGCCCCCACCCACCGCTCAGGGGTGGGGGCCGGGGGGGACAGTAGGTCCCCCCCTTATTGTTAGTTTTAGGGCCCCCACCCACCCACCAGCTCAGGGGTGGGGGCCGGGGGGGGCAGTAGGTCCCCCCTTATTGTTAATTTTAGGGCCCCCACCCACCGCTCAGGGGTGGGGGCCGGGGGGGACAGTAGGTCCCCCCTTTATTGTTAATTTTAGGGCCCCCGCCCACCGCTCAGGGGTGGGGGCCGGGGGGGACAGTAGGTCCCCCCCTTATTGTTAATTTTAGGGCCCCCACCCACCGCTCAGGGGTGGGGGCCGGGGGGGACAGTAGGTCCCCCCCCTTATTGTTAATTTTAGGGCCCCCACCCACCGCTCAGGGGTGGGGACCGGGGGGGGGGACAGTAGGTCCCCCCCTTATTTTTAGTTTTAGGGCCCCCACCCACCGCTCAGGGGTGGGGGCCGGGGGGGACAGTAGGTCCCCCCCTTATTGTTAGTTTTAGAAAGCGAGCTGAGCTGTCAGTCAGACAGCTCAGCTCGCGATCGCGCTTTCCGCGCACATGCGCGGTATAGCGCTGACTATCTTCATAGGGCGGCATTCAATGCCGCTCTATGAAGAACGCGATTGGTGCAGCGCGAAGCCGCGCATGCGCACCACATCGCGATGACGCTTCTCTCAGAGAAGCGTCCTATTGGGCCCCGCGATTTTGTCATTTTGACGAAAAAGGGGGCGCGGCATGGCTGGGAGCTCGGCGCTGGAACGGAGGTAAGTTTTTAATATAATTTAATATAATTTTATATAATTTATTAACACCTCGAAAATTATTTTTAATAATTGAAAGTTCATATAAAAGCAAGAAGGAAGGCTGGGGGACCTGTCTTTCTTGCTTTTATATGTTGACTATAGAGTCCCTTTAAGTTCCACTACATCTAGCATCTATTAGGAGGACCTCTAGGGGCTCTGATGAGAATTACGTTTGTTGTTTTTTTTGGTATTCTTTTTCTATCCGATATAATTGGCAAATAGCTGTACTAGACGAGAGTAATTCAAATAGACTTTCAATTGCTTATGTAAGGCGGTTCTCACGAATTGTATTAGAGATTATAGATTTTTTTCGCATAACTAAGATTATTAATACTGGCAATATTGATCTATGTAACTTAGTTTATTACAATTTTTTATTGATATTAGGCCACAA
Source organism: Pelobates fuscus (assembly GCF_036172605.1). NCBI lineage: Eukaryota > Metazoa > Chordata > Amphibia > Anura > Pelobatidae > Pelobates > Pelobates fuscus. The sequence goes on along the minus strand of NC_086325.1, from coordinate 80,162,690 downwards.
TATCAATAAAAGTTAGGTTTCAAATATTATCACTTCATTTATTGTTAATATATATATATATATATATTGAAGTTTCAGTGTGTGAAAATGTGTAGAACATTTCACATGAACTGATGCCTGACGTGAGATCCAGATCCACCCATTAGTATAGTTAATGATCTAAGGAGAAACAAGAATTTTCTGTGTTACTGACAGGGTATAAGGAGAGAAGTTATAGCATGGAACAGTCACACAGCAGGGAAGTAATATGCTAAAGAAATCCAAGCTGATCATTTATAGAGCAATAGGGACAGAAATATATATTTTCCTTGGCTGCAAAGATGTAAAAATAATTTTGATAAATGTCCAGCGTTAGGATACATTTATGGAAAAAGTAATAAAATATTAAGCTTCCTTATAGCCACACACAGACTGTATGCAACCCAACAAGTCTTCAATGGAAAAGGAATGAAGATAATCTTTAATTTCACTAATTCTAGTGTAAATTGAATATTAAACAATAAATAAAAAAAATTAGGTCCAGGCAGAGTTAAACATAAATGGTAAAGCAGCTCTTAAAGATAGCCGTGAGAAGCATAAAATAAATCAAGGAAAGTCAAAGGTAAAAAGATACTAAGTAAAAAGTAAAATAAATAAATTTCAGTAAGGCTTTTGACACTGTTGTACATAGAAGGCTTATCAATAAACTGCAATCTTCAAGTTTGGATAAGGCAGTGGCTGACTGACAGGCAACAGAGGTTTGTAGTCAATGGAGTATATTCGAAGCTTGGGCTTGTCACCAGTGGGATACCTCGGGGATCTGTACTTGGACCCATTCTCTTTAATATTTTTATTAGTGATATTGCAGAAGGTCTTGATGGTAAGGTGTGTCTTTTTGCTGATGATACTAAGATATGAAACAAGGTTGATGTTCCAGGAGAGATAAGCCAAATGGATAAGCCAAATGATTTAGGTAAACTAGAAAAATGGGCAGAGTTGTGGCAGCTGACATTTAATGTGGATAAGTGCATGTTGGACGTAAAAACCCAAGGGCAGAGTACAGAATATTTGATAGAGTCCTAACCTCAACATCTCAAGAAAGGGATTTAGGGGGGGTTATTTCTGATGACTTAAAGGTAGGCAGACAATGTAATAGAGCAGCAGGAAATGCTAGCAGAATGCTTGGTTGCATAGGGAGAGGTATTAGCAGTAGAAAGAGAGAAGTGATCATACCATTGTACAGAACACTGGAGTATTGAGACCTCACTTGGAGTATTGTATGCAGTACTGGAGACCGTATCTTTAGAAAGAGTTCAGAGAAGGGCTACTAAACTGGTTCATGAATTGCAGGATAAAACGTACAAGGAAAGGTTAAAGGAACTTAACATGTATGGCTTGGAGGAAAGACGAGACGGGGGGATGTGATAGACACATTTAAATACAAAAAGGGAAACAACACAGTTAAGGAGGAGACTATATTTAAAAGAAGAATAACTACCACAACAAGAGGACAAATGTTTAAAAATAATATCAGGAAGTATTACTTTACTGAGAGGGTAGTGGATGCATGGGATAGCCTTCCAGCTGAAGTGGTAGAGGTTAACACAGTAAAGGAGTTTAAGCATGCGTGGGATTGGCATAAGGCTATCCTAACTATAAGATAAGGCCAGGGACAAATTAAAGTATTTAGAAAATTGGGCAGACTAGATGGGCTGAATGGTTCTTATCTGCTGTCACATTCTATGTTTCTAAGAAGTGTTAAAAAGGTCAGCAAACCTCAAAAGCTAAAACCAGGAGCTAACAAATGATCAGATTAAAAAGAAAGCTAAGAATGTTGTGTTGGCAGGGCTAAGGTTGGTTGTGCAGTAATTGCTAACATGCCCATCCACAAGTGTTGAGATTGAGAGAGTCTTCTCGGGTAATGCTGACATTCTCAATTCCCAGAGGGCACAGCTCTCAGCAGATTTTTTGTGAAAATTACATTTTTATAAAGTCTACCTACCCTACCCAAGTTTGGCTACCCATCTCTACATGTTAATGCAGATTGATCGTAAAGGAGCCAACAGCTTTCATTCTTTTTTTTTTTAGTAGTGTAACTTCCACCTTTTCCCTGGGACCACATCTAAACAGTCTGCTGTTCTGAGTGACAAATGAAAATATCCCCCTTTGGGACTTGTTGGGAGTACAGTAGGACTGCAGGAACCTGATATAGAGGTGACTGCTAATCTGAAGTATTACAAAATACTGCACTTTTTTGTTAACTTTTTTTGCTGGGATCTGATGTTAAAAAAAGTGCTACGACTACCCCTGTGCTCTTGCCCAAAAGCTTCTTTTTTCTGACTGTGAGTGAACCACCTTACCTCCAGTCTGCTATCTGTTCCCTTGGCACACATCCTACTTGTATTTTAAGGATTATTTAAACAATTGAACTGGAAAAATGATCGAAATAACTTGAGCTTTTAGTTCGGCAAAAACTAATACTAAAAATTATACTACCACAATCCCACATTTTGTTCATTTTTATACTTTTATTTAAGTATTATTTACAGTAATCTGTAAACAAATGTTTGAAATAACTATTACAAGGAAAGTCACTAAAGTGAGAATTCAAAGTGCTTTCAGTTTAGCTACTCTGGCTTTAAATTTGACATTCACTTTGAATTCTCAAACTGGTAAATAACCCTGCTAGGTTTGTGCAATTGGTTGTAATTGGTATTCGTCTGAATTTGGGCTATGTGCTGGTCAATAAAATGTTATAACTCCGAATCACAAAACAACAGAAATTTACAATGGACGGTTCAAGAGCTTCGGTGTTTTCAGTGTTCCCACTTTGGTGATCAAAAAAACCCTGCGATTGATGGTTAGGGAGCTGCTATTAAATCGAAAATGATAGAAAGAAATCAGGTATCCGCCGGACTGAAAGCTTAAAGCTTAAAGTGGCTGCTATGCAATCCTGTGTCAGTCAATGCCTTGGCACACTGAGGCATTGACTGACAACTGGGAGAAAAACCTATTATTAAATAGCTAGCACGATGTATAGATAAAATTGAATTCTCAATTTAATGAGCATACGTTGTTTGGGGCCTAACATGTGCCCTTTAAGTACAAAATATCACTAAATGTCACTTCAAATCATCAAATCACTTAGAAATATCACTACAAATACTTATCTGAAAAAATAATGTTTTAATTTCTAGTGTAACAAATATATATATATATATATATATAAAGCAAAATACACTATAAATAAAAAGAGTGTACAAACTACTATATATTAAATAGATTAAGATGATTAAGATAATGACTTAAACTATATCATGTTATCTAAAAATAGATACAGCATTCTACTGTATTCTACTGTATCTAATGTATCTGCACTTTCTATCCATATATGACATATCTCTTTAGACATATTTTTTTAGACGTGATATTATTCACTTTATAAAATCAATACTCAGGTGTAGTGCCATAGGAATTAACTCAGCGTATCAACATGCTTCCTTACGTTTCTGTAGCTCTGATGCAACTATTTAGCCTATATGCCTTTGGGAAAGCATTGGATTGGCTAAAATTGGCAAGGGGCCGGGCCACACGCCGTTTTGGCCAAACAGCATCTCCTTATAGAGATGCATTGAATCATTGCATTTCTATGAGGACCCATGCAGTGCATAAAGACGCTGAACTGCAGTGCTGCCTAGTGTGCAACACTGCCCCAGGAAGCACCTTCAGTTGCCATCTGAGGAGTGGCCACTTGGAAGTGTCTCCAGGGGCAATGTAAACACTGCATTTGCTCTCAAAGGGCAGTGTTTGCATTAAAATGCCTGAAGGCGATTATACTCACCAGAACAACTACATTAAGCTGTAGTTGTTCTGGTGATTATAGTGTCCCTTGAACTGTGACTCCTACAAATCTTAGTCATGATATCATCCACTGCAGCACTGTAGCTTGTTGGGAGGACAGAAATTATGGTTTTAAAAAGCAAAGAGAATTATTATTTTTTAAACAAATAAGAAAATGAACAAAAAAAAGCATCATATCTTAATGTAAACATATTGCAGCAAGCATGTATGGCTTCCCAAAGTACATTTTAATTGGGATGTACGCTTTCAGCTCAATAGAAAACTTGTGAGAAACATCAGCTTCCATTACCTGAGCATGGATACACTGCACACATGGTTCAATGAATTTGCAAAACCACAAACAGCCAGAGAACAAAATAAAGTTAAAGGAACACTATAGTCACCTAAATTACTTTAGCTAAATAAAGCAGTTTTAGTGTATAGATCATTCCCCCGCAATTTCACTGCTCTATTCACTGTCATTTAGGAGTTAAATCACTTTGTTTCTGTCTATGCAGCCCTAGCCACACCTCCCCTGGCTATGACTGACAGAGCCTGCATGAAAAAAATAAACTGGTTTCACTTTCAAATAGATGTAATTTACCTTAAATAATTGTATCTCAATCTCTAAATTGAACTTTAATCACATACAGGAGGCTCTTGCAGGGTCTAGCAAGCTGTTAACATAGCAGGTGATAAGAAAATCTTAATTAAACAGAACTTGCAATAAAGAAAGCCTAAATAGGGCTCTCTTTACAGGAAGTGTTTATGGAAGGCTGTGCAAGTCACATGCAGGGAGGTGTGACTAGGGTTAATAAACAAAGGGATTTAACTCCTAAATGGCAGAGGATTGAGCAGTGAGGCTGCAGGGGCATGTTCTATACACCAAAACTGCTTCATTACGCTAAAGTTGTTCAGGTGACTATAGTCTCCCTTTAATTTGTCAATCAGGAGATTTCATTTCAAATACTAGGATTTTGGAAACCGGCTACAGAATTTCAAAAACATTTTATATTGGCTATTGATTATAGTAACTGATGTAATGTATACATATAAAATATTGCTGTAAAAACACATTACAATTCGTATAATGATTACTATGTCATATTGTGAGACAGAGGATTATTAACCCTGCCCTTACCACCGTGGCATAGTACGTCACATTACACATTACAGATGTTCTCCCTGTGTAGTTGTCACAATTAAACACAGTACATATGACAAATCACTGTAAAGGATACTACATTTTATTTCCATTCAACGTAACCCTTGCCCCACCAACCTGCCTGTTCTAATAATATATAATATGTTTTGATTTGTTTTTCCAAGCTATGGATACATTAAAAGTAAATTTTTGCTTTGTATTTGATATTATAAATGTGAAGAATCAATTGGTTCAACAGAAAAGGAACATCAGTGTAGATTTATTAACCACAGAAACACCGCAGAATATTCAACTTTTCGGCTAATAGGCCCTAATCATGTATCTTGATTAAGGTATATTGGCCAAAGCTATTACTATTATAAATCTATTATGTTTTTGTATATAACGAAACACATGTAATGCAGTATATTGTTCTTTAAAATATTCGAATACATTTTTAATATTTAAATTTTTATTATAACATTATAGTTGGCTCATTTCATGCAATGCACTTCAGCTCTAAATAGTCTTTTAAATGCAGATCACAAACAAAGCCAGCTTTAATGTGCCCTGTGCTAAATCTACAATAAGTGTGGTTAGTCTAAATAGCTAATCAACTTTTATACTTTTTAAATAATCATGCATTATAATTAAATAGGGCATGTAAAATTTTAATTTATAAAGAGAACTAAGTGTGTAGTAAACAGTGTAACAAACATTTCTGCCAATCTTCAGGCTTCACAAAGGCCCTATTGTGGATTGAAGCATTGTCAGAACCAAAAGAAGGCTGTTGAAACTTTCAATTGTTGCACATGTGGTGTTGCATGTTTCATTATTGCTGCTACATATATTAAATAAATAAGGGGACTATGAACTTAGCACTCAGCGACTTAAATGGAGCACCGGCTTTCTCAATATTATCCAATCCCAAAACGAGATTGGCATTTGTACTTGTGACTGGAAGAAAATATTGTTATTGAATAACTTCTGCTGAAAATAATAAAGAATTTTAGGATTGCTGAATTTTGGCCGTATAGCAGTTCAACTTTAATTCTGTTAACAAAAAAGATTTAGGAAAACAAATCAGACGAACCGAATAATATTTATGTATAATTATTTAAATATTATATATTATATATTTATATTATGTATATATTTTGCAGTACATTTAGGGGTGCATTTTCCCACCATTTGGTTCACAGATCACGTGAGAAAAAGTAACTGATAGCAGGGAAAAGAAGAGGCGCAGTAAAAAATAAATCTTTATTTTACAAGTTTATTTCATATATAATATATAAATGTATTTATTTTTCTCCACAGTTGGTTATTTCTCACTGAATCTGTGAATAAAATCAACATCAATTATTTTTTGCCATTTTTAAATCTCTCTTTTTTTTTTTTCTCCAGAGATGGAATTGAGAATCCCAAATTAAAATGAACATACTCGTCCATTGCGTCAGACAGTTGAGAAATACAGGTCATACAGAGGATTGGAATTACGTACACACTTGCGTGCTTAATAAAAACAGTTGTGAAATCGGTAATTGTGGAGTATTTTTTCTGTTTGAAACCCATGTCTCTTTTCACAAATCGTTCCAATCACTCTAACTGTAACTATAGCTAAGTATATCTGAGGGATGCATGTCAAGAATCATTTTAAAAACAAACTAAAAACCAAAAAACACAAGACAATTTGAAATCAGACAACAAAACATTGTGCTTTATTCTTGTTAAATGTTCAGATCATAAGTGATTACAATTCACTCAAAATTTTTATTTAAACATGAGCTAAAATACTTATTTTGTTATATAGTCTATAAAATGTACAAGGGAGAAATGTCTGTGCTTGAAATAGTACAGTACGAGTAGGTTTTGTGGGTTATGCAGTTTAGCCACAATGACAGTACTAACCATCCTATATGTTGAATGGAAATGTTGAATAGTGGTGGCTACTCTATTTCTGGCTCAGAGCAGCAGTTGAGAGACAAGAGAGGTCCGTCCAAAATCTTTTTCTGATGCCATAAAGTCAGGGGCATGCGTACAGCTGCAATCATGTTTGCAAATAACTGTAAATAACTGCCGTTATAAGTTATAACAGTGATGCAAAGCTGCAATTGTGCTTAAATTGATCATTGATCGCTAACTCTGCTATTTAGAACATCGAACAACATTTCGATGTTTTTGTTTTTTTGAAGGTTTACACTGTTCCAGCTTTCAGCAAAAACACCAGCAGGCACAATTATTTCCAAGTCAATTCAGAAATTGTTGGGAAACTACTTCCTTTGCAATTCCTGAATGAATCTACCCCAATATGGGGATAATATTTATGAACTCAGCAGTAATTTGTACTAATTCAGGCACAAGTTACGCTCAGTTTAAATGTAGGTTGTTGTTTTTTTTGTTGTTTTTTTCCTAATTAAAATCTTTCAGAGTTTAGGAAATTTACATCAATCAACCTGATTTTTTAGGCATATTAGGCAGCAACGTTGTCCTTCAATTAAAGTGGCACCGCAGTGGTACTGGCCTATTTTTTATGCAATTTATAGATAATGCATTTGAAGATATGCAAACATCCAATACCGAACTATTAAAAGATGAAAACACATTCACATTTTAAATTTCTGTATTAACAAGAAATCCCAAGAAAACTTAACTTTGATCTCTGCCCTTACTAATTTGTAGCTTGACCAATCAGGAGCCTCCCATTCTGTTCTATGGAGTCTAAACGGTTAAAAAAATGTCTATTCCAGCACTCCCAGGGTTAAGGTGCAGATCAGGTACTAGCTGTATAACTTTTTTTGCAGATTATAGATGTGTCAATCCCTAGCCTACACATGAGATAATTCACACCTATACATCTGTCAAACTGACTGTTTATGTTCACACTGTGTGGGAGTGTGGCTAAAAGATATGAAAGTTTAGTGCACAGCTTCAGTTCTGCTCAGAACGGGGTTTACGAGACCACTTCTGAAAAGCTTCTAACAGAGTGAAAACCCTAAGAAAACATTCCTGTGATTCCTGATGTCATGTACCACTGTACAGAGAGGGCATGTTAGGCCAAATGGTAATACTGAAAAGGTGTCTACTTTTCAGTATGACTATTGGACAGAAAAGTAGACACCTAACAAAACTATATCCACAAAGATATTTGTAAATGAAAATTAAATTGTCAAAAATAAGTGCGATCTTATTGTTGCACTCATCTCGTCCAGACGTGTTTGGTGCAATGTGCAGATTAAATTAAATGAGTTCTGTGTTATTTGATCAATATTATTACTATTACATGAAATTATCTTAGGTTTTTCAGATCACCCTTCGGTCTCACTTCCAACCTTTGCAAAAAATACAGAAACTCAAAGTGAATATTTAATTTTTAATTTTTAGTCTGTTTTGTATATTGCATACGTTTTATCAAACACATTATCTCTATAATTGGTTAGCTCCAACCTAAAAGTCCTTTTAAAAGTCCCTTTAAAAGTCATATATATATATATATACACAAAACTAGCTTTTCTGCTGCTGTTAAGGTACAGTTTTGATGAGCCTTAAGCATCCTCAGCCACAGTCAGCCAATGGATTCTTAAAGATCATGAACTTTCTTGTTAAATAGCAACTAAAGAGCTAGTTATGGGAAAGCCTGTTCGGTTTTCTTACAGCTATGGATGATGTAGTACAGACAGATAACAGAGCAGCAAATAATTCACAGTAATATTTAACATTTTAAAGAAAGCTCTGAAATATTTACAAAGCAGAAACATGTTGTGCCAATTGTCATATAGGAGAAATGTAAGTTCACAACTGATCTTACTCATAAATACACTAAAAATTATATAATCTGTTTTAACTTTAAAACTTGTGTTATTAGATTTTCATGCAGAATAACGTTTTCATGGAAATTTGGGGAAAGAGAAGAACTTCAATGAACATCTTCTTTGATTAATCAAGATATTAATTCTTGCCAGTCAGTTATCCTATGATAAAAAGAACAATTTCAGAATCTGTTTATCAGATGTTTAATGTTCACACACATACAGTGTAATATCCCAGGACACAGTATATTTCAGTCACGGCATTCTCCAAATAGTACATCAATAAAAATGATACCACAAAAAGGAAGTAGCAAATGCATAACTTTATTGTTTAACAAAATAACACATATACACTAGCCAGGGATAGGCAACCTTCGGAACTTTAGATGTTGTGGACTACATCCCCCAATACTGTTCTTACACCCATAATGCTGGCAAAGCATCATGGGAGGTGTAGTCCAAAATATCTAGAGTGCCAAAGATTGCCTATGCCTGTGCTAGTGTATCGCATAAGGTGGTGCCACTTTGCTGTCTTGATCCATTTTGGTCAATTCACTAAAGAGTGAGTTGTGTTTGACAATAAACGTTTAATTGTTAGACTGAAAAAAACTCAAAACAATCCACTGATTAGTAACTAGACTCCTTAGCAATTTCCTGAACTAAGCAACTATTACCGTATATATTCGAGTATAAGCCGACCCGGGTATAAGCCGAGGCACCTAATTTTACTACAAAAAACTGGGAAAACGTATTGACTCGAGTATAAGACTAGGGTGGGAAATGCAGCAGCTACTGGTAAATTTCAAAAATAAAAATAGATACCAATAAAATTACATTAATTGAGGCATCAGTAGGTTAAATGTTTTTGAATATTTATTTACAGTGTGTGTATATAATGAACACAGTGTGTGTGTGTGTGTGTGTGTGTGTGTGTTTGTGTAGTGTGTGTGTGTGTATATAATGAATGCAGAGTGTGTGTGTTTGTGTAGTTTGTGTATATAATGCAGAGTGTGTGTGTATATAATGAATGCAGAATGTGTGTGTTTGTGTGAATGCAGTGTGTGTATGTAATGAATGCAGTGTGTGTGTATATAAAGCAGAGTGTGTTGGCAAAGGCTATGTAAACTATTCTAAATATTATAACAAAGAACCTAGTGAACTTGGCAGTGCAGCAATGAAAAGGAGAACTGAGAAAACTGACGTGAATTTAACTGAACAACAGATAAATGGAAACTTAGTAGAATAGTATCAACAGAGACTCAACACCCAGTGTAGGGTCAGAAGACCTTCCACTGGAGTTTGTTCGGTTGCAGGGTATCAGGGCATAACCCTATAGAATAGATATGAAAAAGAGAAAGAGACTGGATAGGGATAGAAGAAAAACTCCTCCCCCTACAAGTCCCTATACCCCAAAGAGACGCTAGTTCATAGTATAATGGCAAAAGTGTGCCTGTATAGAACTAACAAGAAATATATGAAAAAATAACAAATTTTTATTAATCCCACTTAGGGAAAACAAATAGAAAATCAATACTCAGTAGTGTATCACAATAGATATAGGTGTATCAAAACGGTGATAAAGAAATAAAATAAAATTAAGTATTAACAGTAGTTAGTCTAGAGTTTGCTGTGCAGGCTCTGCACTTATTTTACTGGTGTAAACCAGTGGCTGGGAGTAGGTTTCTAGGGTAATTAGTAGAATAGTAATAATAATAGTGGGAAATATTGCTTGGTTTCTTTATTTTACAGTAAAGGGGATAAACAAACTGTGCATAATAATAATAGTTATAGTGCAGCTATCTCTCTGTATATTGTATTTTAAAACAAGTGGGGAAAAAACAAAACAGTAATTTGCATTTACCAAGACAATTCAATAAGGTTTTAAATAATACAAAAGTACAGAAACAAACGAGGTGTCATAATTGTGACATCTGAGTGATATGTCAATCCCTGGTGGTCCGGTGGCATGGGCTGTGCAGTGGGGGACCGCAGCAGCTCTTAATTACCTTCCCAGCAGCTCCCTTCAGCTCCCAGCAGCTGCCTTCAGCTCCCCTGTGTAAATCTCGAGGCCGCGGGACCCCCCCTACCCCCCTCCCGATCCGCCGTGCTTGTTATGAGCCGGCGGTCCTGGTCTGAATGAAAGTTGCCATAATAAAGACCCTCACACGAGTATAAGCCGAGGGGGGCTTTTTCAGCATAAAAAAAATGCTGAAAAACTCGGCTTATACTGGAGTATATACGGTATGTCAGCAATGTTTGCTTAATATTTCCCAGTATGTTTGTTTGTTTTTTGTCTTGCCTGAAGTGCTCCACCAACTTGCTGGTTCTCCCAGTTTTGTATCTGCTCCATCTCCCCAGAATAAGGGAAAACATTTGAAAATGTTAGCATGAAGGACGCAAAATCCGTCAGGTTTTATTTATTTAGTCAAGATCCACAATGAGCTTGCAACAGACAAAACATAACTTTTTCTTTTTAATTTTGCAAATCAATGCAACAGTAAATTTAGCACTGTGACAAACTGAGCCTTGTCACGTGTTCTTGGAGGGGCCTGCTTAGCCACGAATGCCCTAGAACTATTTTCGGCATGAAAACTTTGAGGTTCCCGATCGGTCCCCCAGCGGCACTTAGCCGCGATTCTATGAAACTGTTTTTGTCAGGAAGACTTCACGGTTGCCGGTCGGTCCCCAGTGGCACTTAGTCACGATTCTGTGGAACTGTTTTGGGCATGAGACCATGCGTGCGGTCGGCCAAAACTTTGACTTCCAGGAAATTCCTGAATCCTTGAACTGATCTGGGTGATTTTTGGATATGTTGGTCACCCAGATCAGGGCTATCTGGGATAGGGGATGCAATTTGTGGGGAGTTTGTGTGTTTTAAGGCATTTTGGGGGGTTTGTATAAATGTGTGTTTTTTGTGTTTGGAGATAATTGAGTTTAGTATAGTGCTGGACTCAGTTATCTGCCAGGCATAGGGGAGTGATTTACCTATTTTGTATAGGAGTGTCCTGTACCTGAGAGCCAATTTGATTGTGTATTTGTTTCTACTCTGGTTTACTCTCAGGTCCAGGGGGGAGTGCCCCTTGCATGGGGACTGTCATAAATGGCCAGTTGTGGTTACCATTAAACAAAATTCATTTAACCCTTCATGAAGTCCAGGCTCATGTTTGGGGGATTGAATAGCTATATTCACACTCTGGGGATTTCTATAATCACTATACTCCCTTGGATCACAACACTTGCTCTTATAAGAGCAGCCTGATTCTCTCTCTGGACTAAGAGAGGTCTACCCACTGGAAGCTGGATCCTGGTCTTGGGTACAGGGTGGGTGGAGGACAGCGAGACCCCAACCAAGCTGCAGCAGTTTGTGGAGTTTACGGTGGTTATTGTGTTCCAAGTACTAGGAAGCAGCGATTAATGGAGGTAACCGGTCGGGGTGCCAGGTGGTCCGTCTCAGGCATCAATTATCTTTGACTTTCCTTCAGCACCAAATACAGCCAACTCATATCATAAAAGAATGGACATGAGTAGACCTTTAATGGCTAGCACTGAATTTGATGATGCCAAGACAGTAACTTTCCTACCAGGGCTAATTTGAGTTCTTCTGCATGGCAGATGGGGATTTAACACCTTAAGGACTACAAGTTGTGATCAAAACAAAACGTAAACAAAACCTTGAATTTGCGCTATATGTCTGTTCAGGCATAACTCACCTCTTTCTTATTATGTGCACCCACACTTATCATATATAATTTTGTTCAAGAGAAACAGGGCTTTCATGTCACATAAAATATTTGTATATTAACATAATTTAAATGAATAAAATATAAAAAAAAAGATTTTTGTTTCAGTTCTGCATGGCATTTTAACTGTGAATGTCAGAATACTGTTAGCTGTTACTGCAATAAAGTACACATATTTGTATTCAGCGATGTCTCACGGGTAAAACAGTACCCCCAATATACAGGTGTTATGGTGTTACAGGGTCAAATATAGCACATTACATGGTTCAGTTTATACACATTGAAACTGGTCAGACTGGTTGTGTTGCCTTTGAGACCGTATGGTAGCCCAGGAGGAAAATTACGCCAATTTGCAAAAGTAGACAACCCAAGGTATTACAAATGGGGTATGTACAGTCTTTTCTAGTAGCCACTTAATCACAAATACTGGCCAAAGTTAGCCTTTATATTTGTTTGTGTGTGAAAAATGCAAAAACCCAAATTGAACTCTAATATTGGCCAGTGTCTGTGACTAAGTGGCTACTAGAAAAGACTGGACATACCCCATTTGTAACACCTTGGGTGGTCTACTTTTGCAAATGGTATGCCATCATGGGGGTAATTTTCATTCCTGGGCTACCATACGGTCTCAAAGGCAACACAACCAGTCTGACAAATTTCAATGTGAAAAAAAGGAAATTCAAGCCTTATATTTGACTCAGTAACTTTTGAAAACACCATAAAACCTGTACATGGGGGGTACTGTTATACTCGGGAGACTTCGCCGAACACAAATATTAGTGTTTCAAAATAGTAAAATGTATCACAACAATTATATCATCAGTGAAAGTACCATTTGTGTGTGAAAAATGCAAAAAACTGCATTTTTACTGATGATATCATCGTTGTGAAATGTTTTACTGTTTCTAAACGCAAAAATATTTTTGTACAGCGAAATCTATATGATCTATATGATCAAAATATATATGATCTAAGTACTTTTTATTTAATTTAAAAACTGTTTAATAACTTTTACTAACTTTTTCAGGCATGAGGGTGGCAGCCTGAGAGCTCAGGCAGTCCCCCTGCAGGCACTGCATAAGCCAGCTATTCCGGCCATGTGTTTGCGAGGACTCCACAAGGCAGACCCCAGGATCGTAACCGCCGACCCCCGGATGGCGGGGACACGAGAAAGTACAAATGACGGCGGAGACGTTCTATGCCGCTAGCCGGCATTTAGGTCCACCTAAAAAGGACGGCATAGAACGCCCACCATCCTTAAGGGGATAAAAAAAAATTAAAACAAAGTGTTTTCTCCTTCCAAAAAAACTAAACAACTTAGGTAAAAACACCTGACATTTTGCCCCTTCTTCCTACCTCTTTTGTGTGGGGTTAGAGGTAAGAGATAAAATCAGGTTGAGACTTTCTTCAAAAGGGAGAATAGGGACCAAGTGGCCCATAAAGCACAGTTTGCTTTTAGGAGAATCTGCAGGACAAGAGGGCACCAATTTGGCCAGGTCAGCAAAATGTCTGCTTTGGGGTGATATAGGTTACTATGTAACTTTTGATTGTGTGTTTAGTTGAACAGGGCTTGCTTCCACTCTTATCGCTATTAATTTTTGTATGTCAGTTAGATCTTGTCAAATATCTCCTTTCTTTATTTTAAAGCACTGCAGAATATGTTGGTGCTATATAAATGCTAGTAATAGTAATAAATAATAATAATGAGCCTGTAGGAAAACCAAAAATATAGATATAAATTGAATAGAAATGTACTACATAGGCACTGAGATGAAAATGATAACATGGGTTCTGGCATTCTAAATATATAGTTTAATAAAATAAAAACTGTAGCTGCATGTATAAGCCAGTGGAGCATCCTTTGATTTCCAATAGAGGGCAGCATTTATCTAGTCATCAACATTACATTAGCTCATATGCTACTTTTCAGCTAATGTTCCATTTATGGTATTTAGTAATTTGGATTCTTCATATTAATTGTGTAATAATTGTACTTCATATTTTTATTACATTTCAATTTCCATTGTATGTTGTTTCATTTGGTTTAATTTTGTATTTTTCCTGTACAGTATTCATTTTATATTATGGTAAATAGCATAGATGCATAATTGTGAATTATTTATAACATCTTAACCAATGTCCCAGAGTTTAGAGATTTCATTCAGGTAATGTATGTTCAATATGTACAATATTACAAGTTAAAAAACAAGGTGCAAGAGAGTACTGAGAACGGACAACAGCTCAAATGGCCTGCCCTTCGGTGGGTCCCTGCTCAGGTCTCAAGCTGGTTTTAGCTCATATTGTGCGATTACAAAAAGAACTAGGATGTGGATATCAGACTGAACCCACCAAAAAGGGTGGTCCAGATCTGAATGCAGGCCGCCTCTCTTTACATGAGAGAAACAGAAACCCCAGACAATTGTTTCATCCTTGTTAGACCTGGTCAGTGAGGAATAGCTGATACCCCTATAGGCACCGTGTTCAAGGGTTCATGTCTGTATTACCCTTTAACTTGGAGAAAGCAAAACAACAAAGTTCAAGCTAACTCATAAACTCTGAGCAGTCCACCCTGTAGATAATCTACAACAAACCTCAGGGTTTGCATTACCTTGTGATATGTTTGGTGTATTCCTTTCTACTGGGTACTGGAGGGGAGTGGCAATCCCCTGATCTGGTTTTTGATATGCAGAAATCAGATTCTGTACTTTTCTGAACATTCTTCGTGGTACACCTGGGGCAGCCTGTAAAATACACCGATTTAAATTAACACTGTAATTAACTATCATTTGTACTCTATCATTTTATCTTTTTAAAGCATCTCCTGTACATTGTCCTGATTAGGTTTCAAGCTCATTTTTAAAATCAAATTGTTATACATTTACAGGGTTATTTACTCAAGCGAGAATTACTATGAATTCAAAGTAAATTTCAAATTTAAAGCCAACATAGATGGACTGGAAACATAATTAATATGGAGAGGTTTTCAAATTCAGCTATTTTGGCCTAAATTTTGAAATTCACTTTGAATTCCCAGCAATTTTTACTTTAGTAAATAATCCTGTTAGTAAAATTTTTCAAGCACATGTGTATTTAAAAACACTACATACAATAAATATAGATAAGGTTACTAGTACAGCTAATACTCCTGCAAATTATAAATGGACTAATTAAAATATATGTTAGTGGAGGTTACACTCCTGCAAATGATGAAACACCAGAAATGGGATTACATAGATTATTTGTTAGCCTCTTTGTGGTTTTTCATTTTGTTCACCAGTGGAGGGATCACATAGATCACTTTTGTTTTTGGTTTAACGAAATACATTTTTATTGATACAGTTTTTTGGAAAACAGAATTTTCAACACATGGTCCTAAAGCTTAGTTTAAAATCGGGTTTGGTGGTCAGGGCCTTGTAGCCACCGGAAGCTGGAATCACAATGTCCTTTCTGGTTGGTAGGTTATTTTAATAGTGCTAGATGGTTCACAGAATTCTCAGAAGGCATCTGGTACTATTGGTATTAGGGTTAGGGGACTTAGGTATTCCTTGGCCCTGTGATCTTTGAGCTAGGGTCTTGAGGAACATATTAAACTTCAACCTACATTTTAAAACTTTAACCTACAACCCCATGAATGAAGAGGTAGAGGTAATTCATCAAGTTCCTTCTTGACATTGATTACTAACCACCCACCCACCACATATGATATAGAGAAAAGGGTGTTAAACTTGGAACCCCATAAAAAAAAAAATATTCAATAAATGGTGACTTATTTTGGCACTTCTTTGTTGTCAACTAGAACACTGACGTCATCGTTGGGAAATTCCTAGTAATATTAGTCACTATGCAGCTATCACTCTATTGTCAATCAGAAACTCTTTTTGCCCTGCTCGTATTCTTCTTTTTTTTTTATAATCTATTTGTCTTAATAAAAAAAAAAAATACTCTTACTCTTACCATCACCACCACACTATCACATGTTGGGAAAAAAAAGTTGTTTGTGTTTTTTTTTTTATTATTGTGTATGCCTTATACATTTGCTGTTAGGAAATCTAAATTGTACATGGATAAGCTGCCAGCTAATGGATCTACTGTTGCATCTTCATGAACAACAATTAAAAGGCAACTTGTGCATCAGTAGTTGTAGCCTGAAAACGAACGTCTACATTGGGAAACGTGTGTTTAACATTATTGAGGTAACACCAAGTGACACTTAAAAAACTAGGGTTTTGAGACTTACAAGAGTGCACACATCATATGACAGATCTTTAATGCATACTGTTATAACTATGTTTTCAGTGAAAACAATAAATAGGCACAGGAAAATGAAAATCATAAGTGTTTCATTTAGTAGACATCACACTTATTCTGATAATATAATAATATCACTTATTAGGTAGGACAATACTTCATCTATCAATGCACCACTTAAAATTACACTAAAATATAAAATGATTATTAGTATGCAATTTTACAGGTTAGATCATAGTTGCTTTGTGTATACAGGCAATCCAGTAATATTTTATATTTTTATTTGTATTAACTTCCCTCCTCTATTCCTCTTCTGGTTACTCTTTTGCCTCAGTTTTACTTTCCCCTCCACACCTTTGAGGCTTAACCCAGTATTCTGTACAAATCATGGACGGCTGTGGTTTCTGCGTGCCTTTTGTTTGACTCACATAGTTCCTGTGTACCTTATCTTTGACCCAGATATTTACCATTTCCTCATTTTCTCTATGTCATTTTTTTTTTGCTTTTTGCAGCTATCTTGTATTGTACCTTTACAATGTTTCTTTTATTTGCACCCAGCAACCATTTCATTCCCCCTTCCTCAAATGCTATTTTATTTCACCCTGTGCCCATTATGTGTACCTTTTCCCTGTGTGCCATTATTTAGTTTCTTCTGTCCGTTTCGTACTCCCCCACCTTTTTGTATTGTGCATATAATGTCATCTGTTTCTATGTTGTGGCTCTCCTGAACTCCTGTGTTCATTAGTGTGGTTTTTCCCTGCTTCCTCTGGAACCTCTTTCTCTTTTAATCTAATCAAAGATATTTCCTGAAACAGCTACCTCCTTCTGTCCTTCAGCCAGGATGTTTTCACAGTTGATACTGGTGTTTCACATTAATTTGTGATTTCATTAAGACACGGAGGCTCCTATTATGCTGCAATCTTTCTTTATTTTCCCTCAACAGCAAATAATTTTTTTTTCAAAACATAACCAATAGTAGCAGTAAACAGTCTGAGATGAGTATCTTCTTAGCAACAGGAACAGCCAATCGGATTCCGCTCTCCAGCATAATATTCTCTGTCAACCAATCTAATTCCTCTTTCTTTGCTGCTCCCTCAGTTAAGTAACATCAGGTTCCATGGTTTCTTAACTGTGGGATTGTTTTTTACATGTTATATTACTGTGATTTTCAGTTTTCAGTGTTATTTAATACTATTAATATTATCTGAGTTTAGTTAACTATTAGTGGGAATATTATTTCCTATTTAATTATTTGTTAACATATCTGCCTGTTTTAACAGTTTATTTATATATACTTCGTACTATTATATTTGATTTTTTTGTTCCATTCTTGTTTCCTTTGACCCCCTGAGACCAGTACGATTAACTGAGCTCAGGGGCGTCTGCAGGAACCACTGATACCTGTCACTTTGCGCCTTCTTCCTACCCGTTATCCGTCCGACCGCCATCTTGCTGAGGTCGAGCACGTGCGCTTTCCTCAGTGCACCAATTCGCCTGATTTTTCTTACGCTTAGATACCCTCATTCGGGTGTTTGACGCAAACGCACTTGGAACCTTGCCTTCATTTTCACGAACCACTCATTCGGCAGTTTAGTTGGATAATTCTGCGAACGCATTGGTAACCCTAGAAAGGTGTTCGTCTACACGAACGCTTCTGCTAACTTCCCTTTCGGGACTTTTACCGCTTGCGGCGGCCATTTTATTGCCTTTCCTGCGTCCTGAAGCTAGCACTGCCCCCCACAGACCGGAACTCGGAGTTGGGGGTTAGTGCTAGTGGTGGCCGGACGGCTCTCTGTTTCTTCTGTATCATTGATTATCTGTGAGTAATAATAATAATAATAATATTAATAATAATATTCATAAAATTTGCTCTATACTTAGATTCCCTCCTTTGGGTTACTCAACCCTCCTCCACAGGTTTTATTCCCCACAGGTTTTGTTCTCTTATTACTAAGAAATAATCCTGTCAGTCAGTAGCATAATTATTATGCCTTCTGACAAAGATGCTCCCACACCCTCTGGGTCTAATAACCCCAACCAAGGTGGTTTTAAGGCACCTTCAGGTGTGTCTGATAATGGAGCGGGTTCCCCCGCTGAGCTTGATACCTCTGCTGATATGCAGACCCTGATAGATAACACTATGTCACAAGCTATGACTAAAGCCCTTATGTCGGCCATGGGACTAATGTCTGACTCGATATCACAGACATTTGCACATGCCCTGATTCAGGCAGAAAAATCAGCTTGTAACGGATCGCCTGGCACCCCGACTGGGTACCTCCGTTAAAGGATGCTCCTAGCGTTTCCTGAGGACTCCAAGCACTCTGGCAGACACCACAATCACCAAACCGAAGAAGCATAAAAAGGCTGTAGACAGTTGAATAGGAACCATACGTATAGGTTTTCAATCCTAGCAGTCAAACTGGAACAGCATACAATAAATCCTCCCCCAATAATGAGACGACACTTCACTTTGAGGGTTAAACAGGAACTCTGGTGCTGGCACACCCAGCCTGGTTTTTATTGCAGTTGTTACAAATACAGGTCCGCCCACAGGGAGGTATAAAACAACCATTCACACATCAGTTGCATCCCACATGTTCCCTCCCCTTATCCTGAGAGGAAACTCAATTATACATACAGTTAAAACATACTTTCTACCCATCTTGACGACTTCGACAACTTCAGTAACTTCTGCACTTCGGCAACTTCGACAGCGTCGACAGCTTCGACTGCTTCGACTGCTTCGACTGTGTCCAAAGTGCCATATAAAAAGTACCAATCTTTCCCCCAAAGTATTTAAAGGGCTAGGAACAGTATTATACAATCCATTATGCCCAAATACAGTTCTTAAAGGGTCAGCACAGTATAATAGCAGTCCATAAGCCCCAACTCAGTCCCTTAAAGGGCAATATCTCCCAGGGGCCATACTCACTGGGCAGGAGGTGAGCAAGCAGTCCCCTCCAGGAAACTGGGGCAGACTCTGGTGCAGGGTCCAGTCCGCTACACAGCTCAACCGACTCTTGCCCAGGTTTTGCCTGTCACGACCCCTTTGCAACCTCAGGCTGGCCGCAAGGCCTTGGCAAAGGTAAAACATTCCTCAATGTCACAGATGGACAGCCATACACCTGTCACAGATAGCGCGACTACTATGCCACCGCGCAAAAGAGCCACTAGCCGGGCAAAATTGGCTAGATTATGGAAAAGAGCAAAAGCCCAAGTAGATTCTGAGTCGGATCTCAGCGATATTGAGGAGGAGGCTTATATGGATTCGGAAGATCCATCGGATCCCGAATCAGATAGCCCGGTCGAGGAACACGACCCATCTCGAGACTGTAATCCGCTTCAGTCAGATATACATATTGTGGAGCATAAGGCCCAAGGGGACACGGATAAGATTTTGGACCACCATGGGGAACCCCTATTTGACCCTGATTTACTACGCCACCAACAGTCGGCGGAGTGGTCCACATGTGGCCAAGTATATAGCGTCAAGAGTACGCAAGCCTTTAGATAAGGCAACACGGAATAAACTACGGGCAGAATGCCCACGCCCCACGGTCCCAGATGATGCTTGCAGAACACCTGCAGTTGACCCAAAAATTACCCAGTTCTTGGGAAAGACAGGCTGGAAGCCTAATAAAGGCTTAGACTTTTCCCTACGCAACTGCCAGGATAAAGTCTTAGACATCTTGGGCCCAGCAACCAAGATATTTGAAGTGGTCCAAGACGACCAAGAGCTAGATCGTGCCGCTATAAATGGATGGATCCAACGGGTTATCTGCTTGATTGGCAATGCCAACACGGCGATGGCCACAGAGTGCCGCAAGGCAATATTATTAAAAATAGAACCAAAGCTGGTTAATATGGCTCTGAATGAGCCGGGCGCTCAAGGAGTTAGGCTCCTTCGTACACACATTTACTGCCCTAGACAAAGCGCAATCAAACATGTGCAAGGTGTTTCACCCCAAGGTTTATGGTGGGGCCGGAAGAGCAAGGAGTTCATTTAGACAGAACCGAGGCTCCTATACAGGATGAGCTAGTTTCACAGAACACCGCAACGCTCATAAATCATAAAGTCATGATTTTATTAACGACACGGAGGCGAGTATTATCCCTCCCGCCCATCCCGTGGAAGGATGGAATATGGGTACGTTGATTTCACGGTAAGTCCTAGTAGTCATGGAATTTCTACAGGTTACGCTTGTCAATACTTCACTTAACCACTATGGCTTAGGAGAATTAAAATGGTATTATGACAATTATGATTTATGCGTACACCCAGTTTGGTACTAGGAAATTACCATATTTCTCCTTGTCTTACAGCCTAACCTACTTCAGATCGTTGGGGATACCCTTGTTACACGGTCCCTTTTTTTGGTTGGATGATTATAATGCTTCGGGATCACAAATAAAGAGGAATTAGATTGGTTGACAGAGCCTATTATGCTGGAGAGAGGAATCCGATTGGCTTTTCCTGTTGCTAAGAAGATACTTATCTCAGACTGTTTACTGTTACTACTGGTTATGTTTTGAAAAAAAAATTATTTGCTGCTGAGGGAAAATAAAGAAAGAGTGCCTCCGTGCCGTCAATAAAATCATGACTTTACGTCATGTTTTTTTTTTTTTTTAATTCTTTATTTTTGCGTGCAACAAGGGTCAGACGGCTCGCAGAGCCTCAAGTTACATATCAACAGATAGCAAAGAAAGAGACAAAAAAAAAGGAAATTAAAACTTCGGCTTGTGAGACTTATGCACATTTTTGTTGGTTTATGAGTCAAAGGAACGTACACAGGTGTCTCTCTATTTCAGGTTAACAATCGGTGGACTACTTAGGAAAAACTAACTGTAATGGGTTAGCAACTCAATAAATTCGATTTACTAATCTAGCATTTCTCCTGCTCATTAGGTGTGGGTGTACCATAAGATGGCCACAAAATTGTGGTCCCAGTAGCAGGTACACCTAGGTACTAAGATTACACCTCCAGACTTCTAGATTTGCTAGGTTCGTTTGTCGGTGTCAGGGGAGGTGGGGGGGGGAAGGGGGGTAAGCGCCCCTGTAGGGGTCGTGGCATGAAAAATTAGTAAAGGGTGGTATTGCTCTAGTGGGGGGGGGGGGGTAAGGTGGCAAATCACAACAGGGTAACTGACAGTCCACAAATATGTGATGTAGTGAATCCACTACAGCAGGAACAGTCCTCAGGTCTCCGTTGCGGCCGAGGTTGTGGGTTCTTTCCCTTTTGGGTGGAATGGCGCTATGGTCTTCGGATTCCAGCGTTGGGTTGGCGGCAAGGTGGTTTGGGTGCCAGGTAACTGCAGCAAGTCCTCCGATATGGAGAGTTTAGTGAGGAGTGCAGGTGCCTCAGAGATGTCTGAGATGGAGTGTATCACTTCTCCGTGCTTGACTCGCAGCGTACGCGGGGACCTCCAGGTATATTCCACATTGTGGCTACGGAGCAGTGCCGTGAGGGGTTGCATCGTTTTGCGCCAGTGAAGTGTCTCCCCGGTGAGGTCCGAGAAGAACGAGAGGGTCATGTTTTCGAAGGTAAGTGGGGTAATCCCCTTTAGTGCAGCTTGTACCAGAGCTTTGTCGGACCCAGAGCGGAAACGGACAATCAGGTCTCTAGAGGCCTTTTCTGGTGCTCGGTTGGGTTTCGGGATTCTGAAGCACCCCTCGAGTGTGATGTTCCTCGCCTGTTTGGGCTCGAGGAGGTGAGCCATGAGCCTCCGAAGGAGGTGTGGGAGCTCAGATGTGGGTACATTCTCCGGGATTCCCCGGATTTTCAGATGGTTGCGGCGCCTTGAATCCTCTAATGCGGCAAATCGGAGTTCTGTTGCCGTTCGATGCTTGGTAAGTGCCTGCACTTCTAATTGAAGTCGGGCCACCGTTTGGGTCAGTTGTTCCGTGTTGGACTCCACCACGCCTATGCGGCCTACCAGGCCTGTAATGTCCGTGCGGAGTAAGGCCACATCCGCCTGTATAGTTTTCTGCAAGGCCCCCAACATGGTCTCCAGCATGGAGGCCGTCACCGGGTCATTGGTTGTTGACCTCTGTGGGATTGACCTCGGCTGAATTAGCCCCTCTCCCTCTTCATCTGGGGATAGCTCCTCGGAGTCATAAAAATCCCCCATGGCGGCGGCCATCTTGGGACCATGCGTTCCGTAAGCTTGGCGGAACAAATCGCCTATGCTGGCGCCCGGTTTGGGTTTTTCGGGCTTCAGTTTCTTGGACTTCCTGCCCATGGTCGTTAGGGGTGTTTTGGTTGCCGTTTTGCGGTCGTAGTGGCCGATTATCGCCGGGTTTCAGGTGTTTTACCCCGGAGCTCGTCGCTCGTGCGGCCGTTCAGCTCAACAGCTTGGCTCCGCCCCCGACTTTACGTCATGTTAATAGTAAAATCTGTGAATTTTGGGGTACACTTTTGTACATACATGTTCATGCTGATACATTGTTCAATGTGTTTAATACAAGAGAGAGTTGTAGCCATTTATACATTATTCACTTCCAATTAAAGCTTTTTGTACCAAATCTTTCACTGCTGATTGCATTTAGGCTAGCTTTACCATCTGCAGACCTATTCACTAAACTATGAACTAATGGGAATTCACAAGGAAATGCAAGTTTAAAGCTAAATTTTGCTACAAAATCTGAGCTAAACCCCCTAAAACGGAACAAAAAACAATATACTACTATCTCGAAAAAATCTGATCTGAACGAATACATCTAGTTATTTTGGCTGCAGTTGGCAGTTTGGCTGCCAACATCAGCTGCCACTGAAGGAGATATAACGACAGAAGAAAAATATCATACTCTTACTGATTTGCAAGCATGTAAACTAGTTTTGTAATAGTCGTGATAAACATAGTCAGTTTGTGAAAATGTGCTTAATGGAACACTGAAGTTGTTATGGTGCCAAGAGCGCCGATCAGCAGATCCTTCAAGCGATATCGGGCTTATGAATCTCAGTTACAAAAAGAGCAGAATGCAGCTCGAGAACGGTTTAACCCCCTAAGGTAAGAGTGTGTCCATGGGCCTACTGGCACCATAACAACTTAATTTAGATTAAGTTGTTATGGTGACAGAATGTCCCTTTAAAGTGTCATTTTTGCTAAAGTTTGTTGCAGACTTAAATACTCATATAACCAGCAAACACAATACAAATAGCCAAAATCACAGTGTCAATAATTAAGATAGCCTCTGGTGACCAAAACTGATGGGTATGATTAATAGGTATTCATTGACTACATTCTTAAAGATAATAATGGATGGGCAAGTGGATGGATGGTTGTATCGATGGATAGTACTTGCGAGGTACAAAGAGAAAATATCAATGGAACTCAATATACTAGTTTACTTTAAAAGCACACAATAGCCTCAACATTAGATACATTCATTGAAAATGGCAGAGTACTGCATGAAACTGTCAAATACAGAAACAATATAGGACGACTTCTGGAGAGAGCATCAATTTGAGGTTCAAATTTAGAGACACAAACTTTTGCATATTGTACCACAGATTATTCAATTTGCTGCACTCCCACCAAATATGTTTAAAAGTTCCTGTAGCTATACCACATCTCCAACATAGGTGACTTATTGAGGGGTACATTTTATTTAATTTTTCTGGTACTAAGTACCATCTGTTTAGGACCTTGAAATGAGTCTCTAATAGATTTAGCGAATGATTATTAATTGAAACATCTGTCAGTGAGGAACCCCAATGGCTAATATCTACATCTATATTTAAAGGGACTCTATAGTCTACATATAAAAGCAAGAAAGACAGGTCCCCCAGCCTTCCTTCTTGCTTTTATATGAACTTACATTTAATTAAAAAAAAATTCGAGGTGTTTTTATATTAAAAACTTACCTCGGTTCCAGCGCCGAGCTCCCAGCCAGGCCGCGCCCCCTTTTTCGTCAAAATGACGAAATCGCGGGGCCCAATAGGACGCTTCTCTGAGAGAAGCGTCAGGGCGATGTGGTGCGCATGCGCGGCTTCGCGCTGCACCAATCGCGTTCTTCATAGAGCGGCATTGACAGCCGCCCTATGAAGAACCTGAGCGCTTTACCGCGCATGTGCGCGGAATGCGCGTTCGCGAGCTGAGCTGTCTGACTGACAGCTCAGCTCGCTTTCTAAAACTATATCAATAAGGGGGAACCTACTGTCCCCCCCCCGGCCCCCACCCCTGAGCGGCGGGTGGGGGCCCTAAAATTATCAATAAGGGGGGGGACCTACTGTCCCCCCCCGGCCCCCACTCCTGAGCGGTGGGTGGGGGCCCTAAAATTCACAATAGGGGGGGACCTACTGCCCCCCCCCGGCCCCCACCCCTGTGCGGCGGGTGGGGGCCCTAAAATAAAAAATAAGGGGGGGACCTACTGTCCCCCCCCGGCCCCCACCCCTGAGCGGTGGGTGGGGGCCCTAAAATTCACAATAGGGAGGGGACCTACTGTCCCCCCCCGGCCCCCACCCCTGTGCGGCGGGTGGGGGCCCTAAAATTCACAATAAGGGGGGGGCTACTGCCCCCCCCGGCCCCCACCCCTGAGCGGTGGGTGGGGGCCCTAAAATTCACAATAGGGGGGGACCTACTGTCCCCCCCCGGCCCACACCCCTGTGCGGCGGGTGGGGGCCCTAAAATTCACAATAGGGGGGGGACCTACTGCCCCCCCCCCGGCCCCCACCCCTGTGCGGCGGGTGGGGGCCCTAAAATAAAAAATAAGGGGGGGACCTACTGTCCCCCCCCTGGCCCCCACCCCTGAGCGGTGGGTGGGGGCCCTAAAATTCACAATAGGGGGGGACCTACTGCCCCCCCCGGCCCCCACCCCTGAGCGGTGGGTGGGGGCCCTAAAATTATCAATGGGGGGGACCTATTGTCCCCCCCGGCCCCCACCCCTGAGCGGTGGGTGGGGGCCCTAAAATTATCAATAGGGGGGGACCTATTGTCCCTCCCTGGCCCCCACCCCTGAGCGGTGGGTGGGGGCCCTAAATACAAAGGGGGTGGGGACCCTAGTTAACCCTCTCCCCCCCCCCCCAAAAAAAAATATCTCCCTACCTACCCCCCTCACCCTAAAAATAATGAGTGGGGACCCTTTAACTAAAAACCTGTAAAGAAAAAAAATAAGATAAAAACAACTTACCATTCGATGTTTTCTTTCTTCTAAAATCTTCTTTCTTCAGCCCCAAAAAAGGCCAAATAAAAATCCATAATAACCGACGCAATAAAAAAAAAAAAAAAACCCGAGCGCAAAAAAAAGAATCCATCTTCACCCATGGAGGGCTCCGCGCAGACTGAGCTCCGCAATGCGGGGGAAGGCTTATAAAGCCTTGCCCCGCCCTGCAATTAGGCTAAGAACACTCTGATTGGTGGGTTTAAGCCAATCAGAGTGCTCTTTGTCATTTTACAAGCGTGGGAAAGTTCTTTGGAATTTTCCCACGCATGTAAAATGACACAGAGCAATGTGATTGGATGGCTTGAAATCCATCCAATCACAGTGCTCTTTGTCATTTTACAAGCGTGGGAAAGTTCTTTGGAATTTTCCCACGCTTGTAAAATGACACAGAGCACTGTGATTGGATGGATTTCAAGCCATCCAATCACATTGCTCTGTGTCATTTTACATGCGTGGGAAAATTCCAAAGAACTTTCCCACGCTTGTAAAATGACAAAGAGCACTGTGATTGGATGGCTTGAAATCCATCCAATCACAGTGCTCTGTGTCATTTTACAAGCGTGGGAAAATTCCAAAGAACTTTCCCACGCTTGTAAAATGACAAAGAGCACTGTGATTGGATGGCTTGAAATCCATCCAATCACAGTGCTCTGTGTCATTTTACAAGCGTGGGAAAATTCCAAAGAACTTTCCCACGCTTGTAAAATGACACAGAGCACTGTGATTGGATGGATTTCAAGCCATCCAATCACATTGCTCTGTGTCATTTTACAAGCGTGGGAAAATTCCAAAGAACTTTCCCACGCTTGTAAAATGACAAAGAGCACTGTGATTGGATGGCTTGAAATCCATCCAATCACAGTGCTCTGTGTCATTTTACAAGCGTGGGAAAATTCCAAAGAACTTTCCCACGCTTGTAAAATGACAAAGAGCACTCTGATTGTTCTTAGCCTAATTGCAGGGCGGGGCAAGGCTTTATAAGCCTTCCCCCGCCCTGCGGAGCTCAGTCTGCGCGGAGCCCTCCATGGGTGAAGATGGATTTTTTTTTTTTTGCGCTCGGGTTTTTTTTTTTTTTTTTTTTTTATTGCGTCGGTTATTATGGCTTTTTATTTGGCCTTTTTTGGGGCTGAAGAAAGAAGATTTTAGAAGAAAGAAAACATCGAATGGTAAGTTGTTTTTATCTTATTTTTTTTTCTTTACAGGTTTTTAGTTAAAGGGTCCCCCTCTTTATTTTTAGGGTGAGGGGGGTAGGTAGGGAGATAAGTTTTTTTTTTGGGGGGGGGGAGGGTTAACTAGGGTCCCCCCACCCACCGCTCAGGGGTGGGGGCCGGGGGGGACAATAGGTCCCCCCTTATTGATAATTTTAGGGCCCCCACCCGCCGCTCAGGGGTGGGGGCCGGGGGGGACAATAGGTCCCCCCTTATTGATAATTTTAGGGCCCCCACCCGCCGCACAGGGGTGGGGGCCGGGGGGGGCAGTATGTCCCCCCCCTTATTTATTATTTTAGGAACCCCACCCGCCGCACAGGGGTGGGGGCCGGGGGGGGCAGTATGTCCCCCCCCCTTATTTCTTATTTTAGGGCCCCCACCCGCCGCACAGGGGTGGGGGCCGGGGGGGACAATAGGTCCCCCCTTATTGATAATTTTAGGGCCCCCACCCGCCGCACAGGGGTGGGGGCCGGGGGGGCAGTATGTGCCCCCCTTATTTTTAGGGCCCCCACCCACCGCTCAGGGGTGGGGGCCGGGGGGGGGAGGAGAGTAGGTCCCCCCCCCCCCCCTTCAACCACTATTGTGGCCAGACAGCCTCCCTGTGGGTTCGGGCTTCAGCTGTCAGCTGAAGCCACGCCCACAGCAGTGCTGACAGGCTGTCAGCACACAAAGCGCGTTCACAGTGCTTTGTGTGCTGATAGCCCGTCTGATGCATTCACCCAGAATGCATCGGACGAGAGGCCTTTTTAGGGCCTCTGAACTCGGAAGTCCCTCTGGTGGCCGTCTGATTGACTGCAACAAGAGGTGTTCCAAGCTTCCAATGTAAACACTGCATTTTCTCAGAAAATACAGTGCTTACAAGAAAAAGGCTCCGGGTAGCTGTAGCACTCACCTAAACAACCTCATTAAGCTGAAGTTGTTCAGGTGACTATAGTGTCCCTTTAATTCTTCTTTCCAAACTGCTATTGCTGTTCTGTTGTTTTTTTTTCTTTATTGCACATTTTACTCAATATCAAAGCTTTTGACAATGGTTTATTTATTTTGTCTGCATTAAAAAGTGTATTAATCGCTTTGTTCAAACTAGATTTTACCACAATTAAATGTGACATCAAAAAGCTTTTGATTCTTAAAAAATTAAACAGCTCTTTTGATGGTAAATTAAATTCTTGGGTTAGTTGAACAATGGTTTTAATTGTCTCCTCTGCAATTAATTGGGACAGACATAAAATTCCCGCTTGTTTCCAGTTTTTAAGATTTATATTTTCCACTTGTTGTTCAACAAAATCTAATTTTAAATACCGTATATACTCGAGTATAAGCCGAGTTTTTCAGCACGTTTTTTGTGCTGAAAAACCCCAACTCGGCTTATACTCGAGTCAATTGTCTGTATTATGGCAATTTGCATTGCCATAATACAGACTGGGGGCTGCAGAGAGATGTTACTTACCTTTCCTGCAGCTCCTGTCAGCTCTCTCCTCCTCCGCCGGTCCGTTCAGCTCTTCTGTCAGCTCACAGTGTAAGTCTCGCGAGAGCCGCGGCTCTCGCGAGATTTACACTGGGAGCTGACCGAGGTGCTGAACGGACCGGCGGAGGAGGAGAGAGCTGACAGGAGCTGCAGGAAAGGTAAGTAACATCACTCTGCAGCCCCCACAGCCCCCTCCTACACAGTGCCCATCCACTGGACCACCAGGGAAGGAGAGCCCCCCTCCCTGGCCAGCTAGCAAGCAGGGAGGGGGGACGAAAAAATTTATATATATTAATAATAATAAAAAAAATAAAAATAATAAAATAAAAATAATAATTAAATAAAAAATAATAATAAAATAAAAAAAATAATAATAAAACATGTAATGAAACAAAAAAAATATTAAAATAATAATTAAAAAATAAAAATGCCCACCCCCCACCAAGGCTCTGCATCACACACACACATACACACACTGCATTCATACACACACACTGCACTCATACACACACACACACTGCATTCATGCACACACACTGCATTCATGCACACACACACTGCACTCATACACACAGCATTCTCATACACACACACTGCACTCATACACACAGCATTCATACACACACTGCATTCATACACACACACAGCATTCATACACACACACACTGCATTCATACACACACACTGCATTCATACACACACACTGCACTCACGCACACACACTGCATTCACGCACACACACTGCATTCACACACACACACTGCATTCATACACACACACAGCACTCATACACACACACAGCACTCATACACACACACTGCACTCATACACACACACAGCATTCTCATACACACACACTGCACTCATACACACAGCATTCATACACACACACAGCATTCATACACACACACTGCACTCACGCACACACACTGCATTCATACACACTCACTGCATTCATACACACACACTGCATTCATACACACACACTGCATTCATACACACACACAGCACTCATACACACACAGCACTCATACACACAGCATTCTCATGCACACACACTGCACTCATACACACAGCATTCATACACACACACTGCATTCATACACACACACTGCACTCATACACACACACTGCACTCATACACACACACTGCATTCATGCACACACACACTGCATTCATGCACACACACTGCATTCATACACACACACTGCATTCATACACACAGCATTCTCACACACACACACACTGCACTCATACACACACACACACACTGCACTCATACACACACACACACTGCACTCATACACACACACACACACTGCACTCATACACACAGCATTCTCATACACACACACTGCATTCATATACACACACTGCATTCTCATACACACACACACTGCATTCTCATACACACACACTGCATTCATTATATACACACACTGTAAATAAATATTCAATTAATATAATTTTTTAAGGATCTAATTTTATTTAGAAATTTACCAGCAGCTGCTGCATTTCCCACCCTAGTCTTATACTCGAGTCAATAAGTTTTCCCAGTTTTTTTGGGTAAAATTAGGGGCCTCGGCTTATATTCGGGTCGGCTTATACTCGAGTATATACGGTAGCTTGGAATTTTGTTTTCTATTTTTAAGCTTTTTTTTATTTTAGGCCAGCTATTTATTAAGTGTGTTATAATTGTATTAGGATACTGTTGTTTTTGAGGGAGTTTATTCGTATTCCAAATTAGGCAGTCCAAACTCGGAACTTCTGCTGCAATAAGCTCCGTTTTGTACCACCCTTCCGTTTTATTCTCTTCTATTTGCATCCTATATATGTGTAGAATTACAGCTGCTCTATAATTATTAAGTATTAAAGGGTAAGCCATTCCCCCTTTGTTCAATTTTTGTATTAATGTTGCCTGGCTCAGTCTTGGCTCAGTCTTGGAAAAAAATCAACCAGTGGTTAGAGATATATAGTGGTAACATTTGAAACATATAGTTCCATTTTGGAATAATGTATGAATTAATCACGGTCATCCTTCCCCAAAAAGATATTTCTAGATTTCTTCGGTTTTTTAGCCATTTATTAAGGGATTGTAATAAGTCTAAGAAATTTGTCTCCATAATTCTATTTACATCTCTGGTTAGTTTGACTCCTAGGTAATCCATGCTATTTTCTACCCATAAAAAATTATATCTATCTTTAATCTCTTTTTTAGTTGGTTTATCCAAATTAATATCTAAAATCATAGATTTTTCTATATTTAGTTTATAATTTGATACTTTGCTGTAGTTGTCTATTTCCACCATTAGATAATTCAATGAGGCGTCAGGGTTGGTTATAGTGACTAAAATATCGTCGGCGTACAAACTTAATTTCTGCTCTACATCTGCTATTTTATAACCATTTATCTTTTTGTTGTTTCTGATTTTTTCAGCTAGTGGTTCAATAGAGAGCAGGTACAGTAAGGGAGAAAGTGGACACCCTTGACGTGTACCGTTATTCAATTGAAACCATGGAGTAATGATATTCGGTCCTTTAATACGTGCTAGTGGGTTTGTATAGAGAGCCATGATAGCTTTTTTAATCCAACCATCTTAGCCATAATGTGATAGTACCGCATCCAAATACGTCCAGCTGACTCTGTCGAATGCTTTCTCAGCATCAATCGACAGAGCCAGAACTGGAACGTTATTTCTTTTGGCGTCATCCAAGATATTTATAATTTTCCTAATACTTGTGTATGAGTTTCTACCTGGGACATATCCTAATTGGTCTTGATGTATCATTAATGGTAAAAGTTTTTTAACTCTAGCAGCCAAGACTGAGGCATACAGTTTGGTGTCAACATCTATCAAAGATATTGACCTCAAATTGATGCTCTCTCCAGAAGTCGTCCTATTACATTTAAATTGGCCAGAAATGGCACAAGATTTAAAAATCATCCTTATTCAGCTTTTTCTAGCAGCTAAAATCGTGATTGCGAGAGGATGGAAAATTGATAGAGACGTACCCTGGGATCAAGTTAAAGCTCAACTTGAGTTTCAAATAAAAATGGAACTTATGCTGAGTACCCAAAAACTAAGTAGAAAAACAACTGTTTGGGAGAAATGTTGGGAGGTGATTAATAAATAAATAGAACATTTGGCTTATCAAAGTTGGTCTCTAAACAAATTAAAAGTAAAACTTAAAATGCGTTAAGATTGTAAATACTTTGGACAGTATAGATTATAAGATATTCTCTCACCCGATAGAGTTTTTCCATCTCTCTTGCTGCAATGTCTTGTCAATATAATTTTGAAAGTTTAAGTATTGTTTTTTCCTTTTGTATTGTATTGTACTGTATTGTATAGTATTGTAACGTATTGTCTTTTTGTATGAAAAAATAGCTATTGTCTTTTTGTATGAAAAATTGGTGAAAAGAAAGGGTAAACCTTTAAAATAAAGATTAAATTAAAAAAAAAATACAGAAACAATATATTCAAATTGTACTTTTAGGAAAAATATTGATTGATTGATTATAAAATGAACAAAGAACACTTACTTCTGCTGTCCATGAACCAGTTGTTGTTTGATGAACTCTGTAGGTATATATTAAATCCTTGTGCCTATAAATAAAGTGAGATCAACTAATGAAAGTGTTTCCAAAGAAAGAAATGCCCTAAATGTTGTCTCTTATATTTTTCAAATCTGTGAAATATTTTTTATAGTGTACCCATCAAACCTGTGTAACCATAAAGACTATGTTTATTTTTTATTTATTACTGGCATTTATAAAGCACCAACATATTCCGCAGCGCTGTACAATTGGGAAAGACAACACAATAAGACCAGACCGATACAACAGGTAGAGGGCTCTGCCGGAAAGAGGCAGAGGACAGAATTTGGGGTTGAAAGCCTGTCAGACTATAGTGAGTATTTAATTTGGAGTTGTTGGCAAGTAGCTGTGAAATCAAATGACATGTTGGTGTAAACAAAGTCACAAGAAACAGCTGAACACTCATTCACATTCATGTACACATGTCTGTGAATACTCCTTTATGCTGCAGTGTCGATAGTAGTGAGACAGTGACTAAAATGCAATAGTCATGCATAGCAAGTCAGTAATGTTTCTGCATTTGAATTGCAATGTCATTATTAACAGAAATGTACAGAGCTTCACTGATGATAGAGGAAATATGGACTTGGGAGAGTTTAGATTTAGTTAGGGGAAGGCGACGGTTAGGAGGGTGGTCAGAGTAGTTTTTGTAATCATAGAAGTTACAGACCTGAGCATTTGTGCCTTTAAGATTCTGTGGACTAAAACTCACATGGTTCTTAGGCTAGTGATAAAAGTTGCAGTCCAAACATCTTAAAATAAGTTACCCCTAAGCATAGTTTCTCCTTAACCCATGCCTCTGAAGTCTAAGTAGCCCAATATACCCCTAACAAGCTCTCAACATTATCCCATTAACAAGCATAACAGCACAAACTTCTAGTGCAATTATAAAGCATTGATTTTAGCGACAGTAACTTTTTAAACTTAAGATTTAAATGTGATTTTCAAGTGAATAATGTTAAGATTGGTTCAATTCATTTTAAAATCACAAATCAATAACTAATCATTTAAAAACATATGTCAATAAAGGCTTCCAGACTGTGTCACGTGGCTGTAGCCTAGAATTAGTCCAGCCCAGAAAAATAGCTTACACATGTTTCATACAAGAAACTCTAAGAATTCTACCAAATGCAATTAGAAAGAATTTATTATATGAGCTTTTAAAAAAAATCTGAATTGAAGAATGTGTTAGAGCTCAATAAATGACATAACAATTGTTCAAATCTGAGAATCTTCTACCTTCAAAGCATTGAAAGCTATATATATATATACACAGGAAATACAGATCTACTGTAACTGTTATCACTTTTTATACATGGCATGGAAATGTTTGTTTCATTCTTAAACCCATCATGCATACTAACAATAATTTAAAAGAAGTGCTTATTTGGCAGACACGGTCAGACATAAGCCTTCATTTATTTGTAATTGACTTTCCTTTTCCTTATTTCACTTGGTTTATTCTAAATATTGATATGCATAAATGCTTCCTGATAATAACAGACAAGTTTGATGAGACATCAGCAAACAAAATTGATCCTCATTATGTGACCCATGATCTTCCAGAAATGAACAGTTTTGGCCTGAATTTTGCCAGTTGGAGGAGAGCTCCACACTGCTCCCTGTTTAATTAATAAACTCTTTGATTAATTTTGGAAAGAACAGTGGAAAAAGAAACAAACAGAGGCTTAATTGAAAAACACTGGGCCCTGGCGCAAAAATTGCCCTGGGTCCCCCATTCATTTGTCAGATCCCTCTCCAGGTGACTCATTCCCCCCCATCCAGCTTCTCCAAGAGTCTCATTCACCCAGCCCCTCCATGTGTCATTCTCCTCCCTCAGTCCCTTCATGTATCTCATTCTTTCCCATGCCCTCCATGTGACTCACCCCCCCCCCCCCACACCCTCCAATTGTCTCTCCCACCCCCCATGTATCTCTCTCCCATCCCCCTCACTTCCAGGTAGTGTGGCCTAGAGGACTGCGGTACCCGGTCAGTGATCATTTCCTGTTAGACTGCGGTGCTCGGTCACGCTACATACGGCGGCAGAAGGGGGTGCAGCACAGCTCTCCCTTTCTACCATTTACCCAACAACCACGCACCCTGGGCCGGTTCGGACATACACCGGTCCTGAAGTTATGGTGGCCCTCGGTTGCAGGGGTCTGCGACTAGGCCCCCTGGAATGACGGGCAACCGTGATAGTTATGCCACTGGACACAACAGTGATGTGGATTATTTTGGTATTTTATAAATAACAATAATTATACTAATTGAAATTATACTTAACAAAGAACTAACCACACTTCTTATGCAACATAGTTTTAATTTATGATATGTGGTTTTGGATCACATTACATAACTTAGCTAGTTCTTCATTTTGCATTGTTGGAATTCTAGCAACGTAAGGGTTAACAGTTGAGCAGGATGCTTTGTGTGTGAAGTCATTGTTAGAAACTGACTGTAATGTGGTTGCCTACATCTTAGGTTGGGTAACGGAACAGATCTTATCTCAGCAAAACAACTTGAAATGATCAGCTCATGCAAAAACTCCACAGTTTTTTTTCACACGTCCATAATAAAATATATTTTTTTTTCATTACCTTCAGTCAAGTTTACATTAAGTCCTGTGAAGTGGGCACTTATTCATATTACTGGGTACAATGATATGACCTATTTTTTTCTTCCTTCCTTTAGCGGGCACCTTCCCCCTTACTCCATTGTGAATTATATGTTGGGTTCTTCTTTTAAACAAGTTTCTATTACGTTAGCACTCAGATGCAGTGATTAAAGGGATACTGTAGTGCCTGTAATACAAAACTGTATTCCTGGCACTACTGATCCCTCTGCCTCCCCCCTTCCTCGTGCCCCCCCTTCCCCCCCAGTAAATAAAGGGTTAAAAACCCTTTATTTACTTACTTTATCCAGCACCGATGTCCCAAGGCTCTGGTTACAAGCTCTGACCCCTGCTCCATCCCGCGATGAGCGGGGTTTAACCCTTTAAGTCCGGAGGACGTACTATTACGCCACGCAGAAACCGGCTCTAAACGCCGGCGGGCGTAATAGTACGTCCTCGCTTTTATTGTCGCCCACGTGGCCGGCGGTATTCTCCCGCTGCAGATCGCGGTCGGGGGGGATGCCTGGCCCCCCGGGCAACTCCCCCTGTGGCCGGTGACCGCGATCTGCAGTCTCTGATCGCAGTGACAAGCTGTCACTGCGACCAGTATTCAGCATTTGTCAGCCGATTTCAAATCGGCTGACACATGCGGCCGGCGGCTTTCCCGTTGTGCAGATCGCGGTCGGGGGACTTACCTGGCCCACCAGGCAGTCCCCCTGGGGTCAGTGACCGCGATCTGCTAAGTCTGATCGCAGTGACAGGCTGTCACTGCGATCTCAAAGCACTCTGATCGCAGTGACAGCCTGTCACTGCGATCAGTGTTACATGTGTCAGCCTATTGGCTGACACATGTAACTGGCACAGTGATCCCCCTGCAGATTGGAAGGGGGGAGTGCTTGTACCACCCAGGCACTCCCCCCTGTGGTCAATTACCCAATCTGCAGGAGGTGATCACAGTGAC
Source organism: Pelobates fuscus (assembly GCF_036172605.1). Classification (NCBI taxonomy): domain Eukaryota; kingdom Metazoa; phylum Chordata; class Amphibia; order Anura; family Pelobatidae; genus Pelobates; species Pelobates fuscus. The sequence continues at coordinate 80,126,920 of NC_086325.1, read as the reverse complement.
AGGCAGTCACTGTGATCACTGATCCTGTGTGTCAGCCAGTGATGTGAAATCACTGGCTGACACTGTCTCTGCCCCCTGTCCTGTAAAAAAAATAAAATATTAGTTCAAAAAATAAATTAAAAAAATTACAGTTACAAATAAAATATACTTAGATCATATGTATTATATATATATGATCTAAGTATATATATATACACATACACACACACACACACATTTACACATACACGACGTGTATTTAAATATTAATAAATATATATATATATATATATATTAATATCAAATTACACGTAGACTGATACTGATTAAATATATATATATAATTATTGTTATATATATATTTATATATAATATAAAAAATATATATGTAAATACGTAAAAAAATAAAATAAAAAAAATATTTAAAAATAAATAATAAAAAAATATATAGATGTGTGTTATTTCGTTCTAACTGTATTGTGATAATAATATATATATATTTATATCAAAATACACGTAGAACAAAATAATATATATCATAATATATATATCTATATACATAAATATATACGTATATATACCTATATATAAATAAAAATATTTAAAAAAAATTATATATATATATACGTATATATACACATATGTATATATATACATATATTAATTCTACACATATATTTATGTAATAATTTTACATAATTAGGTATCCTAATTAATTACAATTAGCGGGACCTGCCTGACAACCCATGCCGAAAGTATAGGGAATTTAATTTGCTAGCACTATATTTAACCCTATAACTTTCCAAGACACCATAAAACCTGTACATGGGGGGTACTGTTTTACTCGGGAGACTTTGCTGAACACAAATATTAGTGTTTCAAAACAGTAAAATGTATTACAACGATGATATCGCCAGTAAAAGTGACGTTTTCTGCATTTTTCACGCACAAACAGCACTTACACGGACGCTATTATTGCTGCAATACTTTTTACTGTTTTGAAATACAAATATTTGTGTTGAGCGAAGTCTCCCGAGTACAACAGTACCCCACATGTACAGGTTTTATGGTGTTTTCAAATGTTACAGCGTCAAATATAAGGCTTGTGTTTCATTTTTTTCACATTAAAATTCGCCAGATTGCTTACGTTGCCTTTGTGACCCTATGGTAGCCCAAGAATGAAAATTACCCCTATGATGGCATACCATTTGCAATAGTAGACAACCCAAGGTATTGCAAATGGGGTTTGTCCAGACTTTTTTAGTAGCCACTTAGTCACAAACACTGGCCAAAATTGGCGTTTTTTGAATTTTTCACACACAAACAAATACTAACGCTAACTTTGGCCAGTGTTTGTGACCAAATGGCTACTAAAAAAGACTGGACATACCCCATTTGCAATACCTTGGGTTGTCTACTATTGCAAATGGTATGCCATTATGGGTGTAAATTTAATTCCTGGGCTACTATACAGTCTCAAAGGCAACGTAACCAATCTGGCGAATTTCAATTTCAAATGTAACACGCTATATTTGACCCTGTAACTTCCCAAAACACCATAAAACCTGTACATAGGGGGTACTGTTTTACACGTGAGACATCGCTGAATACAAATATGTGTATTGTATTGCAGTAAAAGCAAACAGTATTTTGACATCCACAGTTAAAATGTCACATAGAACTAAAAAAAATTAAAAAAATCTTTTTTTCTCCCATTTTTTTATATATTTTTTATATTAAATTATGTTTAATACCTAAATATTTGATGTTAAATGAAAGCCCTGTTTCCCCTGAATAAAATGATATATAATAAGGGGGATGCATTTCATATGAAAGAGGTGAATTACGGTTTGACAGACATATAGCGCAAATGCCAGGTTTTGTTTACGTTTTGTTCTGTTCACAACTTGTACATTTGGCTGCGGTGTTAAGGGGTTAATGCGCATGCGCGGCAAATGCCGCGCGCTCATTAGACCTCCCCATAGGAAAGCATTGAATCAATGCTTTCCTATGGGGAAAATCTGACGCTGAAAGTCCTCATGCAGAGCGTGAGGACATCCAGCGGCAGATAACGGACCAAAAGTCAGTTTGGATTCTGGAAGCCCTCTAGTGACTGTCTGGTAGACAGCCACTGAGGGCAGACTTAGTGCTGCAATGTAAACAGACTTAGTGCTGCAATGTTTTTACAAAAGACATCTGCTTAGAATTCATATTATATTTATATTTAACTTTAAGCATATGATGTAATATAATATAATATAGTTCAGGTACATAGCAGAAATAATAAAATGTATATTAATATCTGCATGTACAATTTGTTTCATTTGTAGGCACCACAAGAAAAAAAACAGAGCTCCTCTCTCTCCAACCTCATATCTGACAATCTTATGCAGCAGGGGAACGTGAGGGTTCACCATTTAAAAAAATATATATGTATGTGTCTGTATATGTGATACATGTATATACGGGTGTCTATGGGCTTGTGACTATGTGCGAGTGTGTGTCAATATGTGTGAGTGTCTATGCACCTATGCATCTGTATGTGATAAATGTATGTGTGAATGTCTTTATATCTGTGGACTTCTGACTATGAATGTGTATGTATGTGCTTGCGTGTTTGTATGAATATATATCTATGTGTGAGTGCCTGATTTTAGGACTGATTCACCAACACACAAGTAGGACCATGTCATACTGAAACCTAATCTTGATTTTTGTTTAGGGTTGATGAGGACACTTAATCATTACACAATTAGAATTTTAAACTTGATCAATTCAATAAACATAATAATAGTCATAATAACATGGTTCCCATACAATAATGTTATACTTTTATTGGGATTCAAAGCATAAAGTGGCATATTTTATTTGTACTTGTTACCACAACATGTATGAATGTGTCTATGTGTTAGTGTCGCTGTATGTAATAAGTGTATATGCAAGTTTCTATAAACCATATTAAGCATTGGGTTAATGTGGACACTTAATAATTACACATTTTAGAATTTTAAATTGTTAAAACTCCAGTAATACTAACTAGAATAAAATGGTTTTCATACCTCTGAAGGATGATATTTTTATAGTTCAACTTTATGTCCTATAATATGAAAATCACTATTTATCCACTTTGAATTCCCAGCAATTGAACATTTAGTGAATAGTCTGTGGGGTGTGAACACTCTCTATAATTTGCGCTATATCCAACTGAGCTATACTACAAACAACAAATATTTTTTGCACATTAGCACTTCAATGAAACAATACCATTAATATGTTATTTAAATGTAAGTCAGTTTATATATATATATATATATATATATATATATATATATATATATATATATATATATATATATATATATATATATATATATAAAAATATCCATCCAAAATAGGCAGGAGCACTCACTTGCTAAAAGTCCAAAATTTATTATAACATCTTTAAAAACGATCAACGTTTCAGTCCTGCATAGACTGAAACGTTGATCGTTTTTAAAGATGTTCTAATAAATTTTGAACTTTTAGCAAGTGAGTGCTCCTGCCTATTTTGGATGGATACATAATACTAGCCATGGCATGCTAGCACCCGAATTTTAAGGGATACTTCAAGCGTGAGTGCAGGAACACTTTGGATTTTTTTTATATATATATATATATATAATTTCAAATCCCGGCACTTATCTCAATCAATCGATAAATACACAAAAAATATATAATGCCTGGATGCAGTACTGCATAAGAAATATATCAGAAAAAAAATATTTTGCACTCATAGGTCTGATTGTCGTGGTTTTATTTTGTGCATTACATCATAAAATAATCAATGTAAAGGCCTTTTTCTGATATATATATAAATATTGTATATATTGTCACACAGTGTCTTGAAGGCCTGTGGAGGTAATCTTTAGGACCTGGAATCCTTTATAGTCTATCCACTCACCTCCCTAATTAATGAATTAACAGCATGTAAATTCTCAGGCTGCTGACTCCTAGAAAGAATAGAGTGTTTTGTTTAAACAAGTTATCCCAGTGCAGCAGTGAGCAGTAAAACTTATCAGAGAAAACTGAGTTATTTTATCCGGGATAGTTATGATCGCTGAATATTTAGCTAGCGCTCTAAAGGAGCTAGGATTTTGTTTGTAGTATTTTAAGCCAATGGTGGCATTTGCTTATTTATTGAATACATTGTCTCCCTTCTGTGATTTTAAGTCTGCCGCAGTCTATATCCTAGAGGAAAGTGTTGTTTTGGCTAGCAATGTGGTTGAGGATGAAGGCACAACACTACATGGTCTGTGGCTATAGAGGTTCTCCGAGAACCACTGATAGAAACTTTGCTGTAAAGCCATTAGACATTTGCATTAAAAATAGGAACTTGGTAAAGGCTTTGGTGCAGGCTACTGCATTTTAGCAGGAGACTAAGCGCTTGCTTGTTACACAAGTTAGCAGTGTATCAGAGGCTCAGCTGGAAGACAGAGCAGCACTAAGAAATGTACCCAAACAACCGATAAAGCATAGCTCATTAAAATAAATGTGTAGGTTGCCGGTAAGAATGTTCAAGCCCTCATTGATTCTGGAAGTAGGGTTACATTGGTAAAAAAGTGTTTTGATTAAACCTGAAATATCAAAAATGTTGCAATTGCTTGATACTGTATGTATACATGGTGACATTCGCTCATACCCCACAGCAGAAGAACAAATTATTACTGGTATTAAATGTCGTGTAGTTGCAGTACCTATTTTGCCATATGACAAGGTGATAGGCAGAGACTTCCCTTACTTGTGATGAATATTGGTAAAGGCCATAAAAAAGTCATGAAATGTTCACAGGGTAAGGTCAACGGGTACTGGACGAAGATAACATTTTCCCTTTTTTTATGTTTATTTGGAGTCAGTGAAAAAGAGTTAATTCTAGTATGTCCGGGTAATGATCATTTTTATACTGCCTTGTGGGAAGGCTAAATTTAACAGCTGCAAGGGAAAATGTACAGACGGTAGAGGGAACTATCACTGATTCTAATAAACATTTGTCGTTTTCTTATTGAAAGATAAAACATGATTTGCTTTATCGAATAGATAAAAAAGGATTGCGGAGATGGAGCTGTTATAACCCACAAAAATCACACAGAAGTGCACACTTGGGATTGAGAAAACCTGGGATGCGTGCAAATATTCTTGCAGAAAAATAAAGATTTTGGAGATCTATCCAGAATCTACAAATACCATCCAGAATGTTAGTGGAGAGATCCATTGAAATGTTTTCGGTTTTCCTAACTCATTAATACCATTATAAAAATTCCTTTTGAGCAGATTGCGATGAATTTACTAGGGCCATTACCTAAATCAACTAGGGAGCACCAGTATATCTAGTTGTACTTGCTTCAATCCAATACTATCATAAAATAAAAAAACACCCCTTCCTAGAATATCGCAAAAGAGTTCGTGATGATATTTAGCAGGGTAGGCATACCAAAAGACCGTTTTATTTCAATGTAAGGAAGGAATTGATGTAAACTTTCCAAAATTAAGAAGCTTAGGATACAGTTCATCACCCCCAAACTGATAAGCTTGCTGAAATGTTTAATAAAATACTGAATACCTTATTTCACAAAGTATTGGACAAATATGGAACAAATTGTTTATTGCCATATCTCAAGTTCTCTGTTAGAGAAGTACCACAATCTTCCAGAGGGTCTTCACCTTTCAAGCTGGTATACTTGAAAGGCAAACATTTTATACTGATGGTAGACATCTTAGATATATATTAGATTTTGCAAAAGAGACATGATAACAGGGACACAATCCTCTCCATACTGGTGTACAACATATTGCACAAATACAAGTGCGTATAGAAGCCATAATGCAAGTAGTAAAGGAAAATATGGAAAAAGCATAGAGGGCACAATTACAATAAATGCTAGAGTAAAGGTCTTCCAACATTTAGGAAGAGTTCTAGAACTGATTCCTTGTAAACTGGAAATGATACTATGAATTAATTGTACTGGTCAGTGAGGTAACTTACCAAGTAAGACAAACAGCCAGGAGGAAGTCAGAACAAATTTACCATAGAAATGTGCTAAAACCTTGGGTAGAGAGGAGGTATTAATGATGATGCAAAGTGAATCCACTCACAAAATAATTAAGAATGAACATGAACTACATTTTACAGAGACTCAATCACTTGATCAGAAGCAGGAAGTAAAGGGGTTTGTTTCTAAAACTAGAGATGTTTTCTCCTCAGTTCCAGGAAAAAAACACATATTATTAAACAGGAAATCATTGCTGAACCAAAGAAAAATTGAAATTTTTTTACTGAATACCAGAGAGAGAGGCATTAAGGTAGAAGTAAATACAATGTTGGACTTAGGGGTAATTGAAGTTTTACAGAATGAATGAATGAAACCATCCTGTTGCTCTAGTGCCCAAACCAAATGACCTTCGGAAATTGAATGACATTTCTAAGTCTGATGCTTATGTTATGCCTCAGTTGATGAATTAATAGAGAGACTAAGGGGTTCAAGATATCTAATTACTTTAGACTTAACAAAAATCTATTGACAGGTTCTCCTGATGGAAAGGATAAAGGGGGGGGGGGATTTTCTACACTAGTGGGTCTGTTCGAGTATACAGTTTGTTTGCATGGTGCCCCAGTTACTTTTCAGTGAATGATGTGTAGAATATTTAAGTCCATAAAGAATATGCAGCTGCCTACTTTGATGATGTGGTGATTGTTGGAGTTCTAGCAACATAGTTCAGGCAGTAGTAGATTCTATCCGAGCTTTGTGTGTGTGTGTGTATATATATATATATATATCTGTGTGTGTGTGTGTGTGTGTTTATGTGTTTCTTTCAACAGGACCCTTTTTTAGGGTACTGAGGAAAGTCCCAAGCTTTATCACACTTCAATGCGATGTATACTTTGCATATTTGGCTTTATAAGCTCTACGGTTGAATATATATCATGTAAATGAGACTTAGATTCCGAATTAATGAGGTTGGTTAACTCCTAAAAGTAGGAAGAAAATCCAGCCCCACTGGAATTACCTCTAATTTAAATTGAATACCTTATATTGAATTTAAATTAGAGGTAATTCCAGTGGGGGTGGATTTTCTTCCTACTTTTAAGAGTTTAACCAGTCTACATTATTTATATATAAGGGTTATGCCCTAGCTACCTCTGTAACCTTTTCCAAACTCTTTGGCTAAGGTTTTCCTTGCCTTTTATAGTTTTTTCTTCTTAGATTCTGAATTAGCGGCTTATAACCCCTATATCTCTAGTCTCATCTACCTCACAAGGATGTTCTACTAGGGGTACTTTTTTAGGCAGTGGTCTGGGACTGATATGTGGTCCTGGCCCAGCTGGAAGAAGGAACCAGCATACTTCAGCTGGAGCATCAGGAAGTGGGAAACATCGCCCAATCAATGAGGCCAGCCTCTGATCAGGATAATTGACAGCAATTTTTAATTAATCACTTGGATGTTTTTAATAATACTGAAGTGGGCATTTTGTCTAAGGCCTTATTCTTCATCCCCACCCTGGACCCACATGACCTTAAATGTATAGTGGAACACTTTAAATTTGGTAAAAATTGGTGCTTTGGAATTTTTTGGAGATCACACAGATTTAGTACAGGTTAAATGGCAATTTAGATCCACCAGCAATGTCTACATAAATGCATTCTCACATTTGGTGAAAGCTAACAGCATCCCTTATCTTCATAGGGAAAATCAGGACATTATATTCCTAAAGTTGAAAGATGTCTTGAAAAGTCTTTCAGTGGACAATTCTATCACTGTTCACCCAGCAGATAAGGGAATGGGCAATGTTATAGTGAATTATGCTGATTAGCAGAAGGACATATTAATGCAATTGAGTGATTCCAAATAAGTACTAAGTACTGTGGCGAAACTAACCTCGCCACTGGGTCCTGGAGAAGTCGGTGTTACAAAATGCCTTTTGTCCCTATTTTCTCTTATGCCAAATTGCCCTGCTTCCCTGGGTTATGGAGAAGCCTGATTTCCAGCCTCCTGCCTCATGACTATGGCCCCCTCTCATCAGCCCATGATAAACTTAAAACCCCATGGCGATTTGACTGTGTTTGTGGGATCTGAGTGCTGTTTGGATATATTGAGCACTCAGATCCAAGCCATCTGGGGATAGGTTGAATGTGGGGGTTCTGTTCAGTATGATAGGAATTATGTATTTTTGTGTATTTTTGCTGTTGTTGTGAATAGAGATATTTTCTGTACCTGTAGATAGTTGGCTTACCACACCCAGTTTAGCCAATTATCTCCAGGATAGAGGACTCCGTGGAACTGGTTTGGGCTGGAAAGCCATGCTTCAGTTGGTCACAAAGGACTACAACCTAACTTTTAAACCACTGGAGGGAATTGTCTGATTTTTGAGTATGTTTGTTTTTGGAGAATACTGATTCTGAAAATGTAAGTTTTATGTGATGTATACTTTTAAAGTTATGAATATTGTGTAAAACTGTGTATTTTCCTGCCACTATAATGATATAATGATATAATTACTGAACACAATGGGTTAACGTAATTATATCACAGGCAGAGGGAAAGATTTTGCTGGAATGAATGGGAGTGATTTACTGTATATTACGTGTTGATTGGATGTTCCACAAAACCCTGTGGGTGGTACTAATGTGTAAGAATGTGTATATAAGAACAATAAAAACACAGCTCTGTCTCTTCCTGTTTTGACCCTCAACATAGAGCCTCGTCTCATGATTGGGGGATCGGCTGCATCTACACTGGGGGATTGCTATACTCTGTATACTCCTCTAGCTATAATCACTGAGCTCTTTTAAGAGCTTGTTCCAGCTTCGCTCTCTGCAGATAGAGAGGTTCGGTCTGCAGTGCTTATGGTGTCTGAAGAAGCGCTTGGAGCCCTCGGGAAGCACTAGGAGCATCCATCAACGGAGGTACTCAGTCGGAGTACTAGGAGCTCCGTTACAAGTACCATCTACTAATCAAGTTATTTGGCCCACTTGTCACAAGGGTTATCATCAGAGGCATTAAGGCTAACATTAAAAAAGGAGCATATATTTGAGGAACATCCTCAGTATCCTATTCTCTATACTCTACAAAAGATCCACAAAAACTCTGTACATCCCTTGGGATGACCTATTATCTGGGCCAGGAGTGGACTCTTAGAGCCAATTAGCAAATGGCTTGACAGATTTTTTAAAGATCCTGTTTTAATCAATACCAACTTGTGCTCGTGATACAGCTGATGTAATCTCCAGACTCAAGAGGACAACCTAAAACCTAAACAAACCCTTTCCAGTAATTCAAGTGGAGCTACTATCAGTAGTTATTTTAATCTAGTGCTTTGACTTTGTAGAAAGGGACAGAAAATCAGTTTAATGATATGGAGCTATACGTGAACTCTTTATCCACATCGGTGACATTTTCAATGAAGTTACTTGGAAAACTCATTTGGCTATTTATATGCTGTTCGACAAAGAAATCGATAGTAGTACAGTGTTTCATGCAAAGAGCTTCAATCTTCGGGCACTTAAGAACTATGTACCGATTTCCCAGTTCCTCAGGGTAATCTGCAATAATTTTGATGCAAAATAGAGAGAACTACAACTACAGAAATTATGGGAAAAAATTATGGATGAAGATATTGCAAAGTCCAGATTAGAAGCAGAATTTCATGCAGATAAATCTCAAGTGGATGATGTAACAGAGCAGGTTGTGTTTGTGTGCAAACATTCAAGACAAGCAGTCTGGCTCTCAAAGAAGTTCAGCAAAAGCACTGGCCTATGTTTAATAGGGACAGTTTCTTACCATTTTAGGTATTTGTAAGGAACTTGTTGGCAGTTTTGGGGTTGGTTCTTAATAGGCTACTATATTACAATTGAATGTACCTTTTGTACTGCACTGCTACATTTGCAATTACATTTAGACCATAAATACAAGGGTTGAAAGAAAGCAGGTTAAATTCTAATAAAACTACATAACAGATGTACCAACTGTGGCAACGGAATTATACGTTTTCATAAACTGTCCAAAGTTTACACCATCCCTTAGAAAAATACCTCTAAATCAAATCACACTTAGATGCAACTCAACTTTGATAAAACTAATTCAGATCTTTCCATAATGGAACAGATGTGCGTCAATAAACCTCCCAGAGGCAAGGTGATCTCAACCTGCCATGACCCATTGTTTCTTGAACAAAATAACAGAAAAATAACATGCAGGTGGTACATGGTACCGACACACGTAAACCCTTCCTCATCCGACAAATGTTGGAGGTGTTTATCTGAGAAAGGCTCAATGTCCCATATATGGTGGGATTGCAGGGCTATTAGAACCTCCTGGCAAATGATTTGTGACCTTTTCTCACGAATAACAGGTAAACATATTCAGCCATCAGCTGACCTATATCTTTTTGAACAGGACTGTCAAATGCTCACAAATTAATAACCTTTCATGTCCTGATTACTGCCAACTTTGCAATTAACAGGGGGTGGAATTCCATAAAAATATCTACTAAGCAGGAAATATTACTCAAAGTTTCTAAAAATGAATCATATGAAAGGTTAACTTTTAGAAACTCTCACAGAAGTTAAAAGATAATAAAAGACTGGGCTGTAGGTAGATATTCTAACGTTGGTTCAAACACCATACGTGATACCCCACACATAATGGGAGAACGTATCAGAACATTAGTCAAAATAAAATAAATAAACACATTTTAAAAAGAGAGTGAGGGAGGTAATGAACGTACCCACTTTGTAAGAGTATTCTTCAGGGCAACTCTTTGGACATCATAAACACCTAGGCATGACCATTAAGACATGATGATGTTGATGTTAGAGGTTTCCATTTTATACTAGATCACATGCTTATAGGAAATTGTTAGGCAATACAGGTGGTCCTCACTTTATGACCTACCTGTTTTACGATGACTCACACTTACGACCAGCCCTCTAGCATGGGGATTCAAGGGATTCTCCACGCTAGAGAGCTGGTCTATGTTCAGGGACTTTTCCCCAAACTGGTGAATTTGTCTACGTTCGGGTAAATTTCCCCAAACATAAAAAATTGCACCAGAGCAGGGAATCCGTCTAATCTGTGTTCGGGGAATGTTCCCCGAACATAGATTTGAGGGATTTCCTGCTCTGCTGCGCTTGTCTATGTTCAGGGAAATTTCCCCGAACATAGACCTGCACTGGTACGCATGCTCTGTAGCACATCCTCACTTACCGACCAATTTGTTTTACGGTCGAGTTGTAAAACCGGAACCCGGTCAGTGAGTGAAGAGTGCCTATACCTTGCACGCACCTTGATTATTTCTCTACCCTTCTTATCTTCTCTATTCTATGCCTTTTCCTTTTTTTGTTTCCTACCTTTCTCTTGAAAAGTCTTGCTACTCTACAGAATGAAAAGCACTTATATAAGTTGCAGTCAAAGAATCATGGCTTAATTGTTTAACCAGTTAGGTGACCTTATGATAACTTAAAGGACCACTCTCGGCACCCAGACCACTTCAGCTTAATGAAGTGGTCTGGGTGCCAGGTCCAGCTAGGGTTAACCCAATTTTTTATAAACATAGTAGTTTCAGAGAAACTGCTATGTTTATAAATTGGTTAAGCCTTCCCCCTAATCCTCTAGTGGCTGTCTCATTGACAGCCGCTAGAGGCGCTTGCGTGATTCTCACTGTGAAAATCACAGTGAGAGCACGCAAGCGTCCATAGGAAAGCATTTTAAATGCTTTCCTATGCGACCGGCTGAATGCGCGCGCAGCTCTTGCCGCGCGTGCGCATTCAGCCGACGGGGCGGAGAGGAGGCGGAGAGGAGGAGGAGAGCTCCCCGCCCAGCACTGGAAAAAGGTAAGTTTTAACCCTTTTCCCCTTTCCAGAGCCGGGAGGGGGACCCTGAGGGTGGGGGCACCCTCAGGGCACTCTAGTGCCAGGAAAACGAGTTTGTTTTCCTGGCACTAAAGTGGTCCTTTAATGCACTGCTAACTGATGCATCAATGTATTGCTGTATTTGTATTTCAACCTTTGCATTATGTGCCATTTCTGATACGAATCAAATAACTGCATGTCACTTCTGTTTTATTCTACATTTCTGTAATGCTCTTATGCACAATCTGTAAAATGTATATTATTATATATATATATATTATATAATTAAAAAAATACCTATATATGGATTCTTAATACACGTAATATTTAATCTGACATATGAATATTGTTTAATTCCCTATTTCTTTGTTTCTGAGTAAAATATACCCAATGCAAGCGGTCAATATGTTTCACAATGAGTTTGGCAGATCAATTTCTAGACCTATGCAACCTTCGAAATTCATATTTTCTTGCTGTGTGAAGAAGCAGTAAGCAGGTGCTTTATTTTGTATGAAGTGTTATATAGATCATTTTATTGCAGCATGTTAATTCTTTAAAATATGCTAAATGACACAGATCTTAAACGGAAAAACGTTTTAGCATTTTTGTAGGCATATATTTAGTACACAGTAAGCAGTGGATAATTAACTGGGGAATGAGAAAAGGAAACCAAATTCACCCTTATTCCCTGTTTCTTAAAAAGTTTGGACGATCTTATTCATTAACCCCGTAATTGTGGATAATTCACGAAAACATTGACAATTCTTGGTCAAAATCATTGAGCAAGGAATATAGCTGTTCTGGAGAATTTTTCCAATTTGGCTATTTTGAACAATAATTTGCAATTTCGCCTCGCAGTTTTACATAATGCATGGTTTGCTCAGTTGGGAGTGCAAGATGTATTTACCTGTTGTTTTTATACACAGTCTCAAATAATTTAGTGTTGCTTTCTGTATGCAAGTGCATATTTACACAACATTTTGTGCAAACCTTATTTCATTTCGATTTGTGACAATTCCTGTTAGCCTGGCTGGTAATATATAGAATAAAACAGCTCATATCAAAATTCATTTTGAAAATCTATAAATTTAGCTAAAAGGTGGAGTGTTTCATTACACATTGCTTTATGTGCTTTTATATGGAATATCACACAGAATATAATTGATTCACTTAAATCTGTATTCTGAATCACTATCTGGTGTCTTAAACCAATCTGAATATGGATAGATGATTCTTGGCCAGTATGCAGAAACCACATATATTTGGATAAACGCATATGAGTTTTTAATTAAGCAGGGTTCTTCAAACCTACCATTGGGAACCATTTATTTTACAGGAAATTAAAGCAAATGTTTCAACATTTGCTCACTTTTGTAAAAGCAATGATATCAGAAAAGTATCACCTATTGGTAGATTCTAAAGACAATGAAAAAATTAATAGTGCTTCTCAAATCACTCCAAAAGCCCAGGTTGTGCTGCCAAGATTGACTCCCTGAGGAAGGGGATGATAATCTCAAACCAGTCTCTAAACCAGGGATGACACAAAGGCAGATTTGTCTCTATTTAAGAATTATAACTCATAGGGTATTTTCCCATTCTTATGACAGCATAAAGCAGGTATAGGCAACCTTTGGCACTCCCGCTGTTTTGGACAACACCTTCCATGATGTCTTGCCAGCATTATGGGTGTAAGAGAATTATGGGGGGTGTAGTCCACAACATCTGCAGTGCCAAATGTTGCCTACCCTTGGTATAGGGGATGTATTTTGTATACAAGCAAGAAATCTATCATTTTCCCACCCCCCTTCCTTATTCTGCAGTATGGCTTACTTAATGAGATACATACCAGGATTCAATTTACAAATTACTTTATGATACATGTACTTATTAATTAGAAAACCCATTAAAATGAAGGATGGTTAATGGAATCCTATGAAAACTCATATGCCTCATCAACATATTCAGAAATGCAGATATTCAAAATGACATCCAGCATTGCGATTGTCCAGAGTTGGTAGACTAAATAACCCTTTTTTTTCGGTAGCTAAAATATTTTGAATCAGTGGATGGTTATTCAACACCTTTATTAAACTGTGCTCCGGTTTATTTTATAATACTGTTTTTCTTGAAAAAAAAACAATTGTTAAGCATTGCATTTCATTTTGTAAATCTTGTTCTGACCACCTTATACAAAATTTCCAAGATATTATCACATAGAATTTAATAGGATAATGCCTGTTCAGTTACCAGAGGTACAGTTATTACTTGCAATAGATGGAAGCCTGCATATGTTTAAGTTATTCAGAACATTTTAAACACTTAAGGGTTTAGTTTCAGTCTATGTGCTAAGCAGTAGTACCTTTATACTTCATATGCTTGAGAAATACATTTCCCATGAATTATATCTTCCCTTTAGCCTGACTGAGGATCATGGGAGATGTAGATCAAACATATCTAGGGAACAAAGTCAGCTACCAGTTAGATAGAAACTGAAATAAAACACAGAAAATATTCCAAAACAGAGAACATTTATCTAAAACAGAAAACATTGACGTCTTTCCCATGAAATACAACAAATACAAAAAGAATACTTTTGTACTGACTTTGCAAAATGATTTATAGACACACCTTTAAACTACTTACTAATGATTAATTCTGTTGACTTCGGCTAACCATTTGTTTTCTAAGAGACCCTGAGAATATAATTTAAAAAAAAAAAAACTAACCACATCACACACAAGTCCTCAAAAGCCTGAGAAAGTATATACACAAATAAATGTTGCAAGGCACAGCCACAAAATGTGTACGCACCTTTTCATATTATTCAATGCTCAGATTACAGAATAAACAATGCACTGAGCATTTCTAAGAAATTTACCAAAAAAGTCTAAGAAATTACTTTGCAAAACATGTTGTCTAATTAAAAAAAAAAAATCTAATTACTTTTAATTTCAAGTGGGGTTATATGTTAATTTCCTAAAAGAATATAACAGTCTATAGCATGAGAACATCTCTTCTAAATCATATAGTATTTCAAAGAAAATGTAAATAAATCATTGCACAAAATGGTAAACGAGCTATGTACATTTAAACGTCCGAACATTAATATCCTTCTACAAATACCTTGAGATACAACTGCATGGTTGTCCAAATCAAGGCACAAGAGCTAACTGGTTTTAATAGAAAGTGATTCGCACAAAAAATGTGTTACTTATATGTTGTGATGGGACTATGACTTTCAAAACTAGTTCAGCTGTCCTTAGTAAAATACCTAAAGAAATATTTGGATATCAAGTGTGAAAACTATTTCTTTGGGAGAAAAATAAAAAAAGGTAAAATAGAACAAAGTTTATGCAGACTTTCGGACTACTTGCAATTAAATATACTCATGCTTTACCTAGTATCATACTTCGGCAAATAGTTACCCAGATACACAGTGTTATAGGCTTAAAAATACTCGAGTTCATCAAGTTCAGCCTTGAACTTATCTCCTTAGATCAGGGGTAGGCAACCTTCGGCTCTACTGATGTTGTGGACTACATCTCCCTTGATGCTTTGCCAGCAATATGGCTGTAAAAGCATTATGGGAGATGTAGTCCAAAACATCTGTAGAGCCGAAGGTTGCCTACCCCTGCCTTAGATCAACAATGCAATGAAAAAATAATATATATATTTTTTTTTAAACTGTTTAAGAGCGATACAATACCGCTCTTGACTATAGGGCGAAAGGGCTGTTGGGCTTAGAAGAAATGTAAAATATCAAATCGCATATAGGTTTTTTTTTAGGTTAAATATATTTTTCAAAAACAAGATAGGGTTTGTGGTATTAGAAATGTCTGAGGATTACTAATACAGACTAATACAGAGATAAAAAAGTAATTTTGCAGAAGTAAAAATAGGTAGGCCAAGACATATGTAACTTTTTTTTTTTAACTGTTTACAGGTTTTTATTTTGTCTTCGTTTTGGTTTTTAAAGATTGAAATATTTTCTTTAAAAAATATTGCAACTGATTGCTGCTAGATCAGGCAAAGCACCAGGGGAGATGTAGTCCATTACATCTTGAGTGCCAAAGACTGACTACCTCTGCTGTTGATAATCTGTCCAATCGTATAATAATACTAACCCTATTTATAAAAACAAATATGACTGCCTGTAAAAATAGTCACATTCTACAAGCAATTCAAGTCCATCAACATGAAATACAAGATATACAAGCTAAATAATCTTGATAAATAATGTGTATAAAAATATGCAAATTAAAATAGTTTGTCTTACATTTTCACCATCATCTGTCGCAATGTTATTTTAAGCAGGAGGCTTGTCATGGGGACTTAATTTCACACTTTTCAGGGCATTTGAAAAGTCTTACTATCATGTAGAATACGTTTCTTTTTCTAAGCATCCCTATTAAAGCAAGTGCTCACAATACTTACAGAACACAGAGACAGTACATGCCCGGTACTGTCTCACTGTCTCGTAGTAAGTAGCTTCCATCTTTACCAACTTCACACAAGAGCTTCTCCCCCGTTTCGCGGCTGATTTTTCCATGGTAAACCGACACATTCTCCATCACGCAAAGGGGGAAATACAATCTGACAGTGACAGATAAAAAGCAAAAGTTCTGAGTAAGGTGGAGAGGTAAAGCAAAGTTAGATCAACCTAAAGTGTTCTTTTATAAGAACATACAATGAAAAACCCAGACAGGAATTACATTTCACATAAGTAACAGCTCCTCCCTCCCCCAGTAGGCCCCACAACAGAAGGATGTAAATGCTGAACACATCTGAGGCAGAATTTTGCAGTCAAAATGTGACATACATAGATTTCTTTTTCCATTATGGTTATAAATAGAAGTGAAAGATTTTTTTTTTTTATTTTTTTTTTAAAAGTATGCTGTAAGTTCATGTTGTTGGAGAATGTTAGATTTATTTGCATGACATCTTAAAACAGTACATGGAAGATCAAACAATATTCTGATCTGTAGTCTACTGACGTTCATCTCAGGATGATTGATAATGAAACTAGGGAAGTGCAATGATGTATTTTTTACACTGCTTTGGTTAATCTCATTTTAATAACTGTAAACGCATGTAATGTTATGTTTACCTATTTTGTTATGTTATCTATGGGTAAAACTGACACCAACGTCCGGAAGACACTACATATTTTTGTCCTAATAAAAGCAAAAAGAACAAAAATGTTAACTATTATTAATGTTGCCTTGTTAAGAAAAAGAATTGTTTCATGACTCTAAATTAGGGGTGGGCAAAAAGTATATCTTCAGATATTGTAGAGCTGCAGGTTCCATGATACTCTGACATTCCAAAATCTGGCAAAGCATCATGACAGTTGAATTTCTACAACATTTGGGGATCTGCATTTGGCCCACCCTTACTCTAAATCATTATCAATCTGTAAATAAATCCAACATGGAAAGTAATCAAGACAGCAAACATGTTTGACTAAAATCTATTGACAGTGTGAGATGCGTCAGCCATGTCGACAAGACACGATTCCCGTTGATGGAGTTACTGGCACCTTTACTAACACTAGTTAGTAAACAGGGGTGTAGAATTTTTAAAATATCTACTTGTCCATGGGAACAAGCTGCCTGCCAAGTGCTCGGGACTGCAAATCCGAGGCGTCGGCGATGCAGATTCCAAAAGTCTGTTCCAATTAGTTAGGGTTTGTTTGTTTTTTTGTTTTTTGTTTTTTAAAAGTCCAAAATGTGATGCAGTATAATTTATTTAACTACGCCCTGAAAGGGCCTTCTTTATTTCTAAAAAAAACCCCTTTTTTTTCTATAAATGAAAAGGACTGTAGAATATGTTGGCACTATATAAATGCTAATAATAATAACGGTGTCTGCTGTGGTAGCAGACACCGTTAGACTCAAGCAAGCAGTGCAAGAACACTCAATGAAAATGTACATTTTATTATCAAACCATATTAACACATCTTACTAACAAAATGTATATTTATTGACCACAAATAGGGTTAGCAACTAAGCACGTACATAGCTTAAACTGAGAATTTCTGTAGAAACTTTGTTTAATAAACAGGCTGCAGTCTTAATGATGGACATGATGAAAGGGTCTAAAGCAGCCAATTCTTTACATAAAATGGAGTGAGTATAGGTTCTCACAAGAGGAGAAACAAGTCCAGGTACATCCTATCACGAGTTACATAGCAACTTCATGTCACATGATCTTTGAAAATGGTGTACAATGTCTTTAATGTAACACTTTTAAAATAGGTACCTGTTTGGGCTGCCATCAACTTCCTTAGATCTCTAATTTGTACTTTACTTAAACTTTCTTCTCCAAAAGGTCACTTATAAAAAGCACCTAACCATGATATATTCTGCTTGTTGCAATCTCCCTCAAAGACACCCATGGCTTGAGCTGTTAATAATGCTAAAATATGCCTCCGAAATGAAAGGAATATGTGAGTGGGCAGTTGACAACCAACTCTACCCTTCCACCCTGAGAATAACGAAGCGTTCTCATAAATCCAGTCTGTAGTGCCATAAATCCAGTCTGTATGGTGGTCCTTAAGTGCGGGGAAAAAAACAGCAACCTATGAGCTTCTCCCAATCTCATCTGTGGAGGAAACAAGCAGTAAGGCAAGGTGATACTACTACAATGAAAGACATTTGAAAAATGGGGCAGAAGCAGCTGCAGGAGAAATTTAATTAGAATAATTTAATTAGAATTACTTTCTGATTCACCACCTGATTTTACAATACTTTCAAAATATTAGAAACAACTTTGAAGGGAGAGGTGAGTGAGAAAAAGTCTTAGATCTTTGAGTTCATCTCATGAAAAATGGGGGCAAAAACAAAAGTGTTGCGTTTATAATTTTTTCCAGTGTAGACATTTTTATGATATTTTGGGGTATTTTTATGTTTTATATTTTTTTTGTGCTTGCCTCTCTGTTCCTGGGAGATAATTATCTTACCGTTCTTTAACGTAGTTATCTCCCAGGCACAGAGATTTATGGGAGGGGCTTGTCTTGTATTGAATGGAGACCCCATGCTGGGGGCTGTGTATAAAAACAGGTAACTTGGCCATAATAAACCAGTTCCTTTACACCCTTCACTCACTCTGGGATAGTGTTTGGGTGGATCAGCTATACTCTGTGCAGGAGAGTTTAATCACTGGAAGCTGTACCCAGGACCCTGTTCCAGGGCGGGAAGCAATGGAGAGACCCTGGCCAAGCTCCGGCAGCTAGGGGCTGAAGCACTTCTGTGTCCCAGAGGAGAGCTAGGAAGCGAGCTTGACGGAGGTATGCAGTCGGGGTGCCAGGCGGTCCTTCACATCCAGCTTAAAGTTTTTTTACTGCAAAGTGTCTGGAAAAACTTTTCTTGGAAGTATAATTGTTTTATTGCTTCTCCCTTTTTGGAGATCTATCCCACACATCCATCATGGCAAACTAAGCTGCTGCTTGCCTCTTCACCTCCCCCCCCCCCCCAAAAAAACATATTTCAAACAAATGAAAATGAGCTTGTGAGCATGTTCGGGCTTGCGAAGTCAGTTTCCCTGAGATGCTGCCACATAGCAGCTCGGAATTTTGGAACATCATATCGAATTCAGACGAATTGCAATTTGCTTTCAAATCAATCGCCAAGTCTACTCCCAATAAAACTTGCTTGTAATGCCACTATTATCATTAATTAGTAGTAAAAACAGACTCATGCAACTGATTTCATTGTTGTTTATTGAAAAAGCTTTCATTGACCAATTATTTTTATATTTTATCTGATACTTATTAGTATGTTAGTGCGTTATATGATCTTTTCCAGTTCTTTTCCATTTTCTGTTCTGTCAGGTGTTCTAAAAGTATAATTCCAGTCCACAATGCCTTAAGACAATGTACTTGTGCGTTTTGCATTTATACAGATGCAAATAGAGTTAATGGTTGGAGTGTTACACATGCAGTTGTGGTCATTTGTGGTGTTGTAGGAGTAGAGCAGCAAGTTCTAGTAATTTTGTAGAATATTGTGGCAGAGAAGCTGGTGATGCAGAAGATTATGGTTGTAGATTATGGCAGGGGGCTATGGCTTAGAGTACCTTTACACTTTCAAGCTCTTTCAAATGCATGTCCTGCATAAACCCACTAGGTTGAGGATATCTAGATGATACAAGGTTTTATTAGAGTAGTAAGGCAGACTACATATTCAGTAGATGTCCCTTTAACATAAAGACCATAGTCCAGTGGTCATGTGGAGCTGAATGCTACCATTAGGTCCCACCTGGATAGCTGTTGGTTAGCTCTCAACAATTTATGACCATGAAATTGGAGAACAACTGTGCTATTGCATCCATAAGCCAATCTGAAATGTGAAATTGCATTTGCAGCTTTAAATATTGCAAACTTGTTGAAATCTGCTACTGGTAGGTCCTCAGCATATGACCTTCTACTCAGTATGTTTGTTTGGCCTATACAGCCAGCATGGGAACTGCAAATAAACACAGCATAGAATAGAATTAATACAAAAGGCTTCATTTAAGAGGTCCAACGATACATTGTCATCCATATTTTTACTGACACTGCTTATATATTCCATAGACCATTATGCTACTAATATTGTTCCCTGAATGTGTTTAAATTATTATTGCTTGCATATAACCCCCCTTTTCTCTGTTCCCTGGACATCTGGAGTGAATTTGTTGCATGCAGCTAGAAGTTGCTAAATATTTACCTTATTAGATGATGCCTATTACAGATGAAGCCAATACGAAAACTTCTGGATATAGTAGGATTACAATAATACATATTCTTATGGTTATTTACTAATATTACTACATTACTAATATACTTGTACGTGACTAAAAACAAGATTATTGAGTGTTTCTGGAGGTTAACAGCTAAGAAGACAGTGTGACAAAGTGCCCTTCGCCACTTGTGCCTGGAGAGGACTAATGACCAGCCTCTTGCCATATGACTATGGTCACTGGGAGATTTTGCCAGTTAGAAATACCATTTGGACTTATTGGTGTTTTAAAAGACTGTTCTGGCCCTTTAAATGGTACTGGCACAGTTCTGCAACTTCCAATAACTGTCATATTTTCAAACACTGTCTGTTTTTAACTGTCATTTTTGTTTTCCTCTGAGGAGGAGTTTTTTTTGCTGCATGAGTGCTGTTGCTTTTGTGTGCTCATTAAACAGACCTGCTTGACCCTTTCTTGAAGCCTGGGCTCATGCTTGGGGGATGGGATAAGTCTGCAGTGCTGATGGTGTCTGTTGGAGTCCTCGGCAAGCACTTGGAGCATCGATTGGCGGAGGTACTCGGTCGGAGTGCCAGCGGGTCCGCTACAATTGGTGGCAAGCGACGGGATTCGAACCGCACAGCAGGACGTCATTTGGCAGATTTGGCACGAATAAAGAGAAAGGAACAGCAATTTGTGGAAACCCCAATTCACATGAGAACTGGAATTCAAGGGTATGTGAATTTACCCGAACAGATGGTGAATGGGGACGGATTATACACGCTTGAAACGAGCTACATTAAAGGAGCTATTAGAAGCAAGGGGAATCATTGCCAGTAACAAAGCCAAAGCCATTCTCGTTGCTGAACTCATGGAGGGAGACAGAGCAGCGGCTGCTGCAGCACCTCCAATGGAGAATACACAGACAGAGTTTGAAAAAGAGCTCAAGAGCCGGCTGGCATTTTTCCCAGGGACGCCCCCTACAGAAACAGTGGAACGGATAATGGCCGACGTGCACGAGTATTTAATGGCCAAGCAGCAAGCCACCCAGAGATCCAGAGAGGGGTCTCCAACACCGCTCAACATTGTCCAGGGAAAGCCCAAAATTCCCTACCACGCATTCAAAAATTATGTGGACACAGAGGACATTGATGGATACTTGCAAGACTTCGAGAGGTTATGTCAATTGCATGACATCAGCGCGGCCGACCAGGTACCCCTGCTGGCGGGCAAGTTATCAGGCCGGGCAGCCGAGGCCTACCGCACCATGCCAGATGAGGACAGCAGGGACCACCAGAAAGTGAAGCAGGCCATCCTGACCAGGTATGCCATCACCCCAGAGGCGTACCGTCAACAGTTTCGGGAATTGCGCAAACAGGTCCGAGATTCACACACGGAGTGGGCACACCGTCTGACCAGGGCTGCCAAGGGATGGATACAAGCAGCTTGAGCCACTACCGTGGAAGACATGCTGCAACTGCTGTTATTAGAACAGTTCTTTCAAGGACTAAACCCAGACCTGCAGAATTGGTTAAGGGACCGGAAACCACGTACCTTAACCGAAGCAGCACAACTGGCAGACGAGTACCAAGATGCCAGGAGGGCACAACGGACACAGTCACGTCCCATTCCCGGGACCACCGCACCGCTTCCAGCTACCGCCACCACATCATCACCTTGTCCAGGAGGGGGAAACTACCAACCGCCACTCAGGTACAACAACCGTTCTTCTATCCGCTGTCACACATGCAAACAATGGGGCCACATGGCGAGAGAGTGTACCCAGAACCGGAGCCGCCAAGGATGGAGCCAGGTACGGCAGAATCAAGCACCAAGAGCAGCCGCCCACCACTACCAAGCGGAGCCAGCAACCCAGGAGATACTTTTTAATCAGACCGAAGAGCCCCTGGGGATACTACACAATGTGATGTCGGTACAAGTCACAGACAACAGGCAACACCGGTTCGCTTATGGATCTACCGCCCCTCTTCCAGCAGTGACCACTTTGGCCCATCCATGACCAGGGGTAAGCAACAACTCGTACCCTCCCAGGTACAATACACGATCGCCAACCCGCTGCTATACCTGCAACCAGCAAGGACATATTAAAAGAGATTGCCGACGGAACAGGAACCGACCAACCTTGCATAACCAGGGGCCACCACCCCATAACCGAGCTGCGGTACACTGTTACCAAGAAGAACCCCATGGAACCCTGCACGAAGTGAACCCCATACAAGCCGCCTCAGACAACCGACAGGGGTACCGCCAGGTGGTACACATGGAGGGAAAGAGTATACAAGGATTACGTGACTCTGGTTGCACCTTGACTCTGGTCCGGAATCATCTGGTTCCAAAGAAAAATCTCACTGGGGACTGTGTGGCCGTACGAGTGGCAGGGGGAGCAATTTACAAAGTCCCCACTGCCAAGGTACATTTGGATTGGGGAGTGGGGTATGGGAATGTGGAGGTGGGGATTATGCAGGATTTGCCAGCTGATGTGATCTTGGGCAACGACTTGGGGGAGCTCACATCCGCCTTTGTTTCCAATATAATACAGAGATACTGAGTGTAATACAAGGATACAGTGTGTAATACAGGGATACAGTGTGTAATACAGAGATATTGAGTGTAATACAGGGATAATGTGTGTAATATAGAGATACTGTGTGTAATACAGAGACACTGAGTGTAATACAGGGATACAGTGTGTAATACAGAGATACAGTGTGTAATACATAGACATGGAGAGGGGCAGTAAATGTATTATAATGGAATTAATGGAGGAAGACATGGAGAGGGGCAGTAAATGTAATATAATAGAATTAAGGGAGGAAGACATGGAGAGGGGCAGTAATTGTATATTGTGGGTGGGCTACTCTGTTAACTGTTTGTTGTGGGTGAACTACTCGACTAACTCAGGTACTGACTGGCAGAAGGTCAGGTACCTGGTTAGTCTCCCCCCCAATGGGAAGATGTGTGACGAAGTGCCCTTTCGCCAATTGTGCCTGGAGAGGACTAATTACCAGCCTCTTGCCATATGACTATGGTCACTGGGAGATTTTGCCAGTTAGAAATACCATTTGGACTTATTGGTGTTTTAAAAGACTGTTCTGGCCCTTTAAATGGTACTGGCACAGTTCTGCAACTTCCAATAACTGTCATATTTTCAAACACTGTCTGTTTTTAACTGTCATTTTTGTTTTCCTCTGAGGAGGAGTTTTTTTTGCTGCATGAGTGCTGTTGCTTTTAGCCTCCAGAGAACCTGACACACCTATACATGGGGGGTATCACTGTACTTGGGAGATGTTCCTGAATATATATTGGGGTGTCCTTTGGCAGTAACCCTTAAAGTTCTCCGTACATGTATTCTTAAATTGCTATGTGTGTCAAAAAAATTACCATTTTTTTTTGTTTCAATTTGGTATAGATTGGTGGAAAAATGGTTGCATGAAAAGAGTCAAGTTTAATACCTTAGGTTGTCTTCTTTTAAAAATATATATATGCATGTGTAGGGTTATTCAGGGATTTCTGACAGATATCAGAATGTAACTTGCTTTAATTTTGGGAAAAAATGATTTGGAAATAGCAAAGTGCTACTTGTACTTATAGCCCTATAACTTTACAAAAAAAGAACATGTTAACATTGGGCATTTCTAAACTCAGGACAAAATTTAGAAACGATTTAGCACGGGTGGTTTTTGGCGGTTGTAGATGCGTAACAGATTTTGGGGGTCAATGTTCGGAAAAGTGTGTTTTTTTCAATTTTTTTATCATATTTTATAAACAAAATTTATAGTAAATGATGTGATGAAAATAATGGTATCTTTAGAAAGACCATTTAATGACGAGAAAAACAGTATATAATATGTGTGAGTACAGTAAATGAGTTAGAGGAAAATTACTGCTAAACACAAACACAGCAAAAATGTAAAAAGAGCCCTGTTCCTTAACGGTAAGAAGATTGAAAAACGGTCTGGTCACAAAGGGGTTACATCTTAATCATATTAAATTATGTTTCAAATATAAATATTTTATATGGAATGAAATGAAAGCTCAGTGTCTCTTGAACAAAATGATATATAATAAGTGTGGGTGCACTTACAGTATATACTCGAGTATAAGTCGAGTTTTTCAGCACATTTTTTGTGCTGAAAAAACCCAACTCGACTTATACTCGAATCAATGTCTGTATTATGGCAACTTACATTGCCATAATACAGACCAGGACCGCCGTGCTCATTACAAGCCCGGCGGTCCTGTTGGGGGCTGGCAGAGAGCTGTAACTTACCTTTCCTGCAGCTCCTGTCAGCTCCCTTCTCTCTCCTCCGGTCCGTGCAGCTCCCCTGTCAGCTCCCTCTTCAAGTCTTGCGAGAGCCGCGAGGTCAGAGCATTGCCACGGATTACCGTGGCAACGCTCCGCGCGGCACTCACACCGCGAGATTTGCAGAGGGAGCTGACAGGGGAGCTGCACGGACCGGAGGAGAGAGAAGGGAGCTGACAGGAGCTGCAGGAAAGGTAAGTTACAGCTCTCTGCCACCCCCCCTCCTACACAGCCCATCCACTGGAACACCAGGGAATGAGAGTCCCCCTCCCTGGTCAGCTAACAAGCAGGGAGGGGGAATGAAAATAAATAACATAAAAATGTAAATAATAATATAATAAATTTAATAATATTAAAATAAAAAATATTAATAATATTTTAAAAAATAATAATATTATAATAAAATGAAAATGTTAATATAAAAAAATAATAATAATAAAAAAATAAATAATACAAATGCCCACCCCCACCAAGGTTACATACTCTGCATCACATACACACACTGCATTCATACACACACACGCTGCATTCATACACACATACACTGCATTCATACACACACACTGCCTTCTATACACACACACTGCATTATATACACACACTGCATTCATATACACACACTGCATTCTATACACACACATTGCATTAATTATATACACACACACACTACACAAACACTCTGCATTCATTATATACACACACTGTGAATAAATATTCAATTAATATAATTTTATTGGGATCTAATTTTATTTAGAAATTTACCAGTAGCTGCTGCATTTCCCACCCTAGTCTTAATCTCGAGTCAATATGTTTTCCCTGTTTTTGGGGGTAAAATTAGGGGCCCTGACTTGTATTCGGGTCGACTTATATTCGAGTATATACGGTAATATGAATGAGGTAAATTATGGTTGAACAAACATACAGAGCAAATTCCAGGTTTTGTTTACGTTTTGTTTTGATCAGAACGTGTATAATTGACTACGTCCTTAAGGGGTTACAGTAGCCGGATGGAGCCGAGCTATATTTGAAAACATTCTTGTTTTTCAAACCATTGTTTGCTAATTCTTCTTTTTAGCTAAATTTAAATTCAAACAATATGGATGCTTATGTCAAGATTTTACATCAAATATGGCTGATGGTCTGTTATAGTTCCGTTAACACTGATCTTGGCCTATCCTTTACTATTCTATTTATTAACATTAAAACCAGCTATTCTAAGGTCCCCTAATACGCTTTAGTATTCTAGTTATATTTTGTTTTGTTAAGTTAAGTTCTGCGTGTTGGGTTTTAAAGGGAAACTCCAGTGCCAGGAAAATAATCCTGAAGGGTCCCTCTCCCTCCCACCCACCAATCCCCAGTTACTGAAGGGGTGAAAACCCCTTCAGGCACTTACCTGAGGCAGCGGTGATGTCCCTCATCGCTGCCTCCTCCTCCGCGTCGCTCCTCCCTGTGATTCCGTCGGCCGGTGGGCGAGACTGATCCCGCCCACCGGCCGAGGAGACCTAATGCGCATGCGCGGCAATGCCGCGCATGCGCATTAGTGCTCCCCATAGGAAAGCATTGAAAACTAATTCCAATGCTTTCCTATGGGGATTTGAGCGACGCTGGAGGTCCTCACACAGCGTGAGGACGTCCAGCGACGCTCTAGCAAGGAAAATCCTTGCTACAAACCAGGAAGTGACCTCTAGTGGCTGTCTACTAGACAGCCACTAGAGGTGGACTTAACCCTGCAAGGTAATTATTGCAGTTTATAAAAAAACTGCAATAATTACACTTGCAAGGTTAGGAGTAGTGGGAGTTGGCACCCAGACCACTCCAATGAGCAGAAGTGGTCTGGGTGCCTGGAGTGTCCCTTTAATTAAGTCATCACAGTAATTCTATCTTTTCCACTGTTTCTGTCTATATTTGCTCCTCCTTAGCTCTGTGATCTAGTTTTTTGAACCACAAAACAAAGGCAAGGCATTCAGCTTTCACTTTTTGTGGGTTTTCATACAGTATTTGCATGTTAACGTGTTACTTTGCTGTTTTATAATAGGCTGGATTTAGAATGCTGTGTGTTCTGAATAATTTATTCCCCATGCTATTTAATAAATTAAATAAATATTATTACATACATTTCTAGAATAGATTTGTAGTTCTAGCGTTTTCTAATGCCATTCCCATATATAGCAAAATAAGTTTCCAGAAAATATCAAACAAGTTTGAAGAAAATATTTTACCAAGTGACCAATGGATGAATTATGAGGAATTATAGTGAATTGTGGGTTACAATGAATAATGAGAAGCTATACATTTAAATTAAGAACTGTTGTAAACCAATTTTAAATATATTTTCCTTTAGTTATTGTCCATGTGTCAATAAACAATTAGTGAGTAGGTGGTATGTTACAAAACTAAACTTGGTTATTTTAACCACTACCCTGACAGTAAGTAGACATGGTGATAGAATATTCTATTTTGTATGGAAATCAATTTTAAAAATTATTATATATACTACTGTTGAGGTTTAACAGCTATGACTAAAATATATTAGCCAACCCACTGCTCTAAAAGTCAACAGGCTATATTTTTACTTGTCCGTTATACTTTTCTTACTCATCGCAAGCGGTGGGGTGGGGTGGCGGGGAGCAATGGAAATTTCCAAACCTGTGTATGTTCAAATGTGAAGTTTTAAATAATATGTGACCCTAAACTAAGACACATTAACCCCTTAAGGACCAAACTTCTGGAATAAAAGGGAATCATGACATGTCACACGTCATGTGTTCTTAAGGGGTTAATCGTCTGTGGATTGTTCCATGACGAAAAGTCATGTTTCTCGATTGTATTTCAGCCAACCTTGTTTATCGGCAGTTGATCAGCTTCCGATGGGTCTTATATCATTTAGAATTGATTATGTCACCACCTTTAAAGGCTTAAAGATATCATAGATACTCATAGATATCAGTTTGAATACAGAATATAGAAACATTTTAAAACTCGATATATATATACTTAGCATTGAAAATATTGGATTTGGCAATTTAATTTTGACTGCTACAAGTTGTAGATAAATGTTTCAACATTTTCCCAGTGGCAGTACTAGCAGCTAGTGGACAAGTAGTTAAAAAGCCTATTGGGTTCATTATCTATTTAAGAATAAAAAGTGTGAAAATGAGCACAAGTTTAAATTAGCTTGGTGATTACTAGAATTAAATTTGGTATTTTGTGACTTATTTTGTAAGTTTGTACTTATAAAATAAAATTTAGTGAGTATGCCTGTATCAATTATACTGTCCACATGATCCAGCAACAGTCCACGTTTTGTCAGCATGTCCATTGATACAGGAAAGAGAAACTACATAAATCATGTAATGTTGCTGGAGCACGAGGACTAGCTTGAAAACTGCTGGTCCGCATGATGCACAATAAACTTGGGAAATTGTTTCTGGCAAAACTGCAATTTAGCTAAACTTATTCTGGTCAGATGATAATCTGAAATTAACAGTTCCAAACTGCCATGTGTCAGAATCTTGGGGAAACCAAATGGCACAAGCCCTTTTTCATTTGCGACTTGTAGTGCCATTAATTGTGCCAGAAAAGAAAGGGATGGAATAGAAAAAGGTTTGTTTGTGTTTGTTTATTTTTTGTTTGATGTTAACTTGCTTTACACGTTTTTATCTCCTGCTCTGTAAATTGAACTTTAGTCACACACAGAAGGTTCATGTAGAGTCTACAAAGCTATTGGTGTGAGTGCCACTGTGACACAGTAGCTTGGGAAGACATTTAGTTGCCATATTTTTTACTTTTTACTGAACAACAGACAAAAGTGGCAGTGGCTAGAAGTAGACACAGCACTAACCATAACAACCATTGTCACACATGAAAAAGGCTAGCAAGTAGGATACAGGGAGCAAGAACTCCATGGGATAACAATCGGGACACAGGGAACAAGGCCTTCAGGAGAAAGCAAGATACAGGGAGCAGGAAACAAGGAGCAAGGTCTCTGGTCTCTGAGCCATGCCAAACTAAACTGTGTATTTGCCCCATCTAAAAAATCTGATTTTTCTTCATTCCATCACCCTTTGCTCTGGTGCCAGGAATAGAACTTTGAATCATGAATCAAAATGAACATGCTTGCCCATTTTGTGAGTAGTTTGATGCATGATTAGTCTGTATGGTGGTTCAGAAATTGGGAATTTAGATGATCACATTATCAGCCAAAATTCGGTGAAATTGCAGTTCATAATAAGTATGTTCAATATAGAGTCGAGAGACTTCACCATCATACAAACCAATGTCACTTAATACCAACAAAGTGGATGCCTATTACATGCCAGTTCTGCAGTTTATTACTTTAATACATATGTCTCAACATTAGAAAAATTTATTCAAAACATCAACACATTTCTCATTGAGTCAGACACACAAGTTATCCAAATTTAGATCACAAAGAAAAATATCAATGTATACTAGTTAATTAACACCTCTACTTTTTTTTTTTTTTTTTTTGAGATAAGGTTCTGAATTTCAGACTACAACTAAATTTCACCTTTATCAAAATGAGTGCAACATTAAGCTTCATAAATTATTAACTCAGGAAGAAATCATAGGACTGTATCAGTTTGATTAAACCTTTGCAAAACATGTTAGAGCAATATATCCAGATACAATGCTTTTTATAATGGCTGTTTGAATCCACTTGAGTTGCACTGACATTGCAACCAATTTGCACAATGCTAGGTGAAATTGCCAGCTTGGAGAACATATGTTAGATGACTATTCAATAAAAGGCAAGAATATAGCCCATTTAAAGTGTGATAAGTAAAAAAAAAAAAGGTCTTAGTACAATTCATTATTAAATATTGCACACATTACAGCCTCTGTGTTCATTATTTTGTAATACATGCATATAAGAAAAATATTTTTGACTGCATCTTCTGGCTTACCATTTAGTCCTGTTTGATCAGTATCACAGCTTATCTGACCCAGTTTCACTTCTTATCTAACCCCAAAAAACATGCTGTGAAGAGCTTGTGATCATTTGTGAATCCTTTAATTATGAGCAAGCACAAGTCATCTAAAAATGCACTCTGGGATGGTTTCAGACCTTCAAAGTGTGCATGATCTTAGTAGATAAGTATTGCTTTCATCCAAAGAGGACCAAAGGTGACCCCCACAGAGCAAAGGTAAGTCAGATGATTCACAAAAATGATTTAACTAATATACCTGAATATTAATGTCAAAATAAGGTAGGTGGCAAATCATATTCTATGTACCATGGACAGAATGTCTAGAGATCAGGGTAGGTCAGTTTTTTAAAGCCATGTGTGCCATTTTAAGCTTTTGGAGCGTAAGCTAATGAAACCACATACAGTTCATAACTGCAAGGGAAGCCTACCCATATCCAGACAGTTTCACACAGTAAAGAGGACTGGAAACTAAATCTAATCTCTGAACACTTGTGTTGCAAAGTGTAACTGTGCAAACTCAAGAGAGCATGCACTAGTTCTCCGTTGCAGATCAGTTTTATGATTGCTACTGCTAGTGCTGCATACAGGTAAAAAATATAACTCTGAAGCTGACCTGAAGTTGTTGTCCATTTGCAAAGGCCCTGGAATACATGCTAAAATACATAGAGACACACTCATGCACAAACAAAGACACACAAACAGATGCCCTTAAGCACCGTGACAGACATGCATAGACATTCATGTAGTTTGGCACAGAGACATTCTTACACACAGACATTTTCCATATAAGACTGGTACTCAGATGAAAATATATTAAAATAAAAAATGCTTTATTGGCATGGAATAACTGTAAAATTTTCAATGTGACTTTATGTCGCCATGCCTAATTAAAGACCAGAGCACTGGACTATTCTTGCTGATGATATGTATGGAAAATATACTATGTAATACTAACATTTGAAATCAGTCCATACATAAATTAATAAATTACTATTTTTGTTTAATATTCTTTCATCACATTTGGGAGTAACATCAGGTACTTTATTCCCATGTTCCCCTTCCTTGTGACTCTCCATGCCCCCTTTTCTTTTTCTTCTCTATATCCGCCCTCTTCCTTTCCCGCTATAGTGTCTCCCCCCAGGGTCAGTGTTCTGTCAAATTTCCATACTCATCGGATTTCCCTATCCAATGTCACATTCATAGTCGTGCACGAGGTGCCGAATCCCCCCAGCACGCGCTATGTGCCTCCCTCCGTGGGCCGGTGAGGG
Organism: Pelobates fuscus; assembly: GCF_036172605.1. Lineage (NCBI taxonomy): Eukaryota > Metazoa > Chordata > Amphibia > Anura > Pelobatidae > Pelobates > Pelobates fuscus. The sequence continues at coordinate 80,095,803 of NC_086325.1, read as the reverse complement.
AGATCAAAGATCTCCCTCACCTAAACACAAGCAGGGAGGGAGGCAGGAGAGGACCCAGGGAGCTCTTGCCAGCAGCTCCGTCGGGTTCCTCTATCGAGGTCGGAGCGTTGCTGCGGTTACCATGGCAACGCTCAGATCTCGCGAGAGTGAATCCTAGCCCCCTGTGGGGCTAGAGGTCACTCTCCACTGCACCACCAGGGATGGCAGCAGCACGTCCCCCCTCCCTACATAAGGTAAGAAGGGAGGGGGGATATTAACTAAACGGCCCACCCCACACATTACACACAAACAGCACACACACACATACATCACCCTTACACACACAGCACCCACACACACACACTAACCACACCCTCACACTAACAGCACCCTTACACATACACAGCACACACTAACAGCACCCTTACACACACAGCACCCTCACACACACACACTAACAGCACCCTTACACACACAGAACCCTTACATACACACACACACACTAACATCACCCACACACATACAGCACCCTTACACACACACACACAGCGCCTACACACAAACACAGTGCCTTTACACACACCCTCAGTGCCTGCACACACACACAGCGCCTGCACACGCACACACAGCGCCTGCACACACACACAGTGCAGTATATATGTGTGTGTGTGTATATATATATATATATATATATATATATATAAATATATATATATATATATACGCGGCGTGTGTTTGTGCTTTAGGGTGCACACCCGTATACAATAGGCTGCGCACGCCTATGATCACATCCAGTGACACAGATCAGCTGTTCCCTGCCCTGCACGTGTGCTAGCACTCCTGATGGGTAGGGATATCTGATGGAGGCTGGGAGCATGGGAACTCCAACTCAGTGAGGTCGTGGAAGGTAAGTAAAGCTAGTTTTACACTCTGATTATATTTAGTGAATTTACTAAACAGGACATGTGACATTTAGGGTTAAAATTCGGGTTAGATTTAGGGAGCAATTTTTATTTAGAGATCAGTGTCACTGGGGAAAACATAAACTTTTTATTGTCTAGGGTTAGTTTGCATCTTATCCCTAGGTCACTGCTGTCCCAACTACTAGATCCAGGTATTGCAGTGCCCTGCTCCTCTCTCCAGCCAGTGCCTGTAACTGTGGCTGTGACTATGTGCATGTTGCTGTATTTGACAGTATATATGTATAACTGTGTGCATCTGACTGTGGGACTGTGTGCATGCAACTCTGCAAAAATATACACCTGCATTCACACATGGGCCTACATGCATATTTTCTATCTGAATTAAATAAACATCTAGAGGTCTGTGATAAAACGGTACACAGTAACACAGTTTAGGTCATGGGTCGTCAACCTGGTCCCTACCGCCCACTAGTGGGCCTTTCAGGATTCCAGGTGGGTGGTAGGGATTTCCTAATTTTGCGGGCGGGTGCAAGCCAGCGGTACCCCTGCGACCGGGTACTGCCATCACCACTTGCGGCCCCAGCCCGGGCCGCATATGGAGGGTTCCATTGGGTGGCCCATGCTGTCAGGGCCACCCGATGGATGTGGATTGTAAGGGGGCCCGGTCAGCACTGGGCGCTTTAACAGCGCGACTGGGCCCCCTGTTATTACATCACACGCTGGGAGGAAGTGACTGCACGTCACTCCTCCCAGCTAACACACAGACCGCGCGGGAGGAAGGAGGAGGAGGGAGTCAGAGTGGGAACTCTGACTCCCATCCACCTGAGCCACCACTGGACCTGAAAGTCACCCTCCTGCACCTTAAAGGTAGGAAACAGGAGGGTGACTTAAATATAATGTGTGTGTTTATTTGTGTATGTGTCTTTGTATGTATGTCTTGTGTGTGTCTGTATGTATGTGTCTGTATGTGTGTCTTATGTATGTGTCTTGTGTGTGTGTGTTTCTGTCTGTATATATATATGTGTGTATGTGTGTCTTGTCTTTGTATGTATGTGTTGTGTGTGTATGTGTCTTTGTATGTATGTGTGTCATATGTATGTGTGTCTTGTGTCTTTGTATGTATGTGTGTGTATTTGTATGTGTCTTGTGTGTGTGTCTGTCTGTATATATGTGTGTATGTATGTGTTGTGTGTGTATGTATCTTTGTATGTAGGTGTGTCGTATGTATGTGTGTCTTGTGTCTGTCTGTATGTGGGCATGTGTGTTTGTATGTATGTCTTATGTGTGTGTCTTTGTATGTGTGTGTCTGTATGCATGTCTGTGTGTGTCTGTATGTATGTGTGCCTGTCTGTATGTATGTGTTGTGTGTGTGTGTCTGTATGTGTGCCTGTCTGTATGTATGTGTGTGCCTGTCTGTCCAGGGGCGTATTAGCCGCAAGGCAAACAAGGCATTTGCCTTGGGCGGCATTTTCCAGGGGGCGGCAAAAAAAGCCGCCCCCAAATGCCCAAGGCAAATGTCTTGTTAGCCTTGCGGCTAACAGACATGCCGGCGGGCTGCTGGGCGATCGGGCGGCACTGCCTGGCGGGCGGGCGGCCGGCCGGCGAGGGAGCACTTCCCCTGAGCTGTCTGCTCAGCTCCCTCGCCAGCCGCAGAGTGAGGCTGGGAGGCGGAGCCGGAATATGACGTCATATTCCGGCTCCCAGCCTCACTCTGATGCGCGCGAGGGAGCTGAGCAGACAGCTCAGGGGAAGTGCTCCCTCGCCGGCCGGCCGGCCGCCCGCCTGCCAGGCAGTGCCGCCCGATCGCCCAGCAGCCACTGGACCACCAGGGAGGAAGAGACACCCCCCTCCCCAGCATTCCCAAAGGTAAGGAGGCTGGGGGGGGGGTGTTAAATAAAAAAAAATGTGTTAAAAATAAATTTTAAAAAAAATGTGTTACAAATAAATTTAAAAAAAAGTGTTAAATTTTTTTTTTTAAAAATGTGTTAAAAATAAATAAAAAAAAGTGTTAAAAAAAATAAAAAAAAAAGTGTTAAAAATAAATTTAAAAAAAATGTGTTAATGTGGGTGGGTGAGTGTGTGTCTGTGTCTGTTAGTGTGTGTCTGTGTCTGTTAGTGTGTGTCAGTGTGTGTGTCTGTTAGTGTTTGTGTCTGTGTCTGTTAGTGTGTGTGTGTGTGTCTGTGTCTGTTAGTGTGTGTCTGTGTCTGTTAGTGTGTGTCAGTGTGTGTGTCTGTTAGTGTTTGTGTCTGTGTCTGTTAGTGTGTGTCAGTGTGTGTGTCTGTTAGTGTGTGTGTGTCTGTTAGTGTGTGACTGTGTGTGTCTGTTAGTGTGTGTTTGCCTGTGAGTGTGTGTATGTCAGTGAGTGTGTGTGTCTGCTAGTTTGTGTCTGCTAGTGAGTGAGTGTGTGTCTGTTAGTGAGTGTGTCTGTGTCTGTTAGTGTGTGTCTGTGTCTGTTAGTGTGTGTCAGTGTGTGTGTCTGTTAGTGTTTGTGTCTGTGTCTGTTAGTGTGTGTGTGTGTGTCTGTGTCTGTTAGTGTGTGTCTGTGTCTGTTAGTGTGTGTCAGTGTGTGTGTCTGTTAGTGTTTGTGTCTGTGTCTGTTAGTGTGTGTCAGTGTGTGTGTCTGTTAGTGTGTGTGTGTCTGTTAGTGTGTGACTGTGTGTGTCTGTTAGTGTGTGTTTGCCTGTGAGTGTGTGTATGTCAGTGAGTGTGTGTGTCTGCTAGTTTGTGTCTGCTAGTGAGTGAGTGTGTGTCTGTTAGTGAGTGTGAGTGTGTCTGTTAGTGTGTGTGTGTTTCTGTTAGCGAGTGTGTGTGTGTGTGTATTTAGAATGCGGGGCGGGGCGAAAGGTTGGGTGGGGGTGGCGCGGGGGGAGGGCAGCACAAAACCAGGATACACCACTGTGTCTGTCTGTATGTGAGTCTTGTGTGTGTGTGTGTGTGTGTGTGTGTGTCTGTATGTGTGTCTTGTGTGTGTGTGTGTGTGTGTGTGTCTGTCTGTATGTATGTGTGCCTGTCAGTTATAGTGGGCTATTGTAAGTAATAGTAAGTGGGATACCTAGCTCAGCCTTCCTACTGGGCATTGCTATAAGGAAGTTTAAAACATTTTTTTTTAAAAAGGTGGGGAGGGGAATTGAGGAGGGAGAGGAGGGGAGCTGACACACAGATGAGAAATCATCTTATGCGCAAAAAGAGAAGTCGTCTGAATATCACCGAAAGAGGAGGCCTTTGTTTGTTCCTTACGAAAATCGAACCAGATATCAAATATTTAGTCTTGCAGCATCAACCTCAAGGATCTCATAAATCACTACTAAAGGTCATTTCAACTTACTTTATTGTTTTCTCATTAAACTTTATAAAGTTAAAAACATTATAAACATGCATTAAGTAGAAATAAAAAGATAAATGTACGTACATTTATTTTTTTTTAAACACCCTCCTTTCTAAAAAATATTCCGCACTTGGAAAACTGGTGGGCGGTAAGGACATTTTTTCAACCAAAAAGATACATTAGTGGGCGGTAGGTAGAAAAAGGTTGACTACCACTGGTTTAGGTAATAATAGGGAAGGAGAATTAATATTTGTTTTAAAATAATTATTAATTTAGGAAATCTATACAAACACAACACCCCTATACAGACACACTATACATAGGTGAAGGGACATAACCAGGGTGGTGCACTATGAAGATATTTTGCACAGGGTGCCTAACAGCATAGGGCCACCTCTGTCTCCCCCAGTAGTGTTCCCTCATACTTTCTCTTTCCCTGCCCCCATAGATTATTCCTCCATATTGTCTTCCCCCTCCCCAATATTGAATTCCCCATACTGTGTTCCCAATGCCAACATATTGTTTCCCCAGCAGTATCTCTGCTTTCCCTCTATAATATCTTTCTGATTCAATTTTTTCTCCCCCATAGTGTCTCTCCCTCTGCCCCATCATAGATGGGAAACATTGCAGGGGCCCATTCATATCTCTGGGCTTGCACATATATCACAAGATGCTGGCCTCTTAGCATCTAGAAGGTATATTAAAAACAAAGAAGTAAAATTACCTTTACTGGGGTGATTTTGCCCACCATATAAACCTGTCTGATGATTGCAGCAGTTAGTTATATTATACATATATCCAGGGATTTTTATGTTTTACACAGTATTATTAATAGGACTGTACAATATGGAAAGGCGTAACCATGTAAAATAATATTTTATTCCACGGGTCTATGATACTGTATAAAACTTAAATTTCTCTTAACTGTATTTAAATTCAGATTTCTTTGTTTTAAAAGTACTGCTAATAATTTAACAACAAATATTCCAAATTATAATTAACACAAAGAATACACTTATATATTTTTGCAGCTATGTTAAAGGAGCTTTAATTTTCTATTTAAAATTAAAATACTGTATATACTCGAGTATAAGCCGAGTTTTTCAGCACATTTTTTTGTGCTGAAAAACCCCAACTCGGCTTATACTCGAGTCCGTGTCCTCCGCACCGGTCTGTTCAGCACCTCTGTCAGCTCCCAGTGTAAATCTCGCGAGAGCCGTGGGGTCATAGTGCGGCTCTCGCGAGACTTACAGTGTGAGCTGACAGAAGAGCTGCACGGACCGGCGCGGAGGAGAAGGGAGCTGACAGGAGCTGCAGGAGAGGTAAGTGCTCTCTGACAGCCCCCCTCCCCCCACTGAACTGCCAATGCCACTGGACCACCAGAGAGTGAGAGCCCCCCTCCCTGCCATGTATCAAGCAGGGAGGGGGGGGACGCAAAAAAAATACAAAATAATAAAATAAAATATTAAAAATAATAATATAAAAAAAATTACAATTATTATAATTAAAAGATAATAATAAAAATGCCCATCCCCCACCAAGGCTCTGCATCACACTATGCATCACACACACACTGCACTCATACACACACACACACTGCATTCACACACACACACACTGCACTCATATACACACTGCACTCATACACACACACCGCATTCACACACACACACACACTGCACTCATATAAACACACTGCACTCATACACACATACACTGCATTCACACACACACACTGCACTCATATAAACACTGCACTCATATACACACTGCATTCATACACACACACACACTGAATTCATAAACACACTGCATTCACACACACTGCACTCATACACACACACACTGCACTCATATAAACACTGCACTCATATACACACTGCATTCATACACACACACACACACACTGAATTCATACACACACTGCATTCACACACACTGCACTCATATACACACTGCACTCATACACACACACACTGCATTCATACACACACACTGCACTCACACACACACTGCACTCATACACATACACACTGCATTCACACACACACACTGCACTCATATACACACTGCACTCATACACACACACTGCATTCATACATACACACTGCACTCATACACACACTGCACTCATACACACACTGCACTCATACACACACACACTGCACTCATACACACTGCACTCATAGACACACTGCACTCATACACACACACTGCACTCATACACACACACTGCATTCATATACACACACACTGCATTCATACACACACACTGCATTCATTATATACACACACTGTAAATAAAAATTCAATTAATATAATTTTTTTAGGATCTAATTTTATTTAGAAATTTACCAGTAGCTGCTGCATTACCCACCCTAGTCTTATACTCGAGTCAATAAGTTTTCCCAGTTTTTTGGGGTAAAATTAGGGGCCTTGGCTTATATTCGGGTCGGCTTATACTCGAGTATATACGGTATGTAGTCAATTTGCCTTCTTTCATACACAAATAACATAATATTTTCATTGTAATATATCACCTCCAATGAGAAGTGCACTTTGTTTATTATAACATATTTCGTTGTATATTAGTTTATTCCTTAAACTCCAAATTGGAGTGCATTAAAAAGTTAATTACAAAATTTAAGCTAAAATAGCTGATTTAAAAAAAAAAAAGGAAAATGTACAACTATTGTCAGAGATTGTCATTTGTAGTCTTAATCTTACCATTGGATTTTAATACTCCACAGCTTGGAGTTTAGTAAATACACTATAAATCACTATATCACAGAGAATATATTTGCTAAGTGATCAAATAGATTAATGCATCCTACCTTACACAGCTTATTCTGGCTAGTCCACTGTAGCTTTTGTTTTCGTGCACTGGTCCAGGCTGTTTTAAATTAAGAATCAAGACAGACCACAGACGAAAGAAGAAGCGGTATACCAGTCTCCAACAATAACATAAATTCTGCTAAATGCATATTGAAAAGGAAGTGAATGTGAAATGAACAGTTTGAAACAGCTGTTTAAAAATGGACAGAATTACCCTAGCAGTTTGGAGAAAAAAAAAAGGGTCATAACAGTAAACATTTAGAAGAAAATGCACAACAAGAAAGATCCCTTTTATTAAAATACAAAAATAGAGTAAATTGGGAGGAAGAAGAAAAAAATCAAAACCCCTTCATTTTTAGCTATTCAAGTAATGCAAGCTTTTGAAAAAGGATAATAAACAAAAATGGCATGTTTTAAAACAGGAAGAAAGTATTCAGGAATATTTAGGGAATAAACCCAAAATAATTTTTAGAGGAGCTAGAAATCTAAAACAAAATTTTAACTCGGAGTTTCGTTCAGAAAAAAACACTTCGAATAATTTTTCAACAGACTGGACAAAAATACAAAAAGGCTTTAACCACTGTGAAATGTGCAATGCATGCAAAAACACTAAGATCTCTTTAAAGAATGTTAAAGAGTTTAAATCATTCGTAACTGACAAGGCATATGAGATTAAAATTCCTATTACCTGCCATACGAAAAACATCATTTATTTATTAAAATGCTCTTGTGGTTATCAATACATAGGAAAAACATCCAGAGCATTAAAAATTAGAATAAATGAACACGTTAGAAACATTAAAAGAGGATATGTTAACCACCGTGTGTCAAAGCACTTTTTAGAGAAACATGAGTCTCACCCAAAGCACCTTCAATTTTTTTAAGTTAATATGCATTGGAGAGGGCGGAAGATGTTGCCAAGAGATTAAGTAAACAGGAAATAGAATGGATATTTGAACTCTAGTTCCTAAAGGTTTAAATATAGATTTTGAAATTAATAAAATTTTATAAATTAAAAGATTTTAACTATTGATTTTTTATATAGTGATATAAACACTCTTGGCATACATCTTCCTTTTTATTCCTGATTCCTTATCCCCTTTTTACAATGTATTTTTATATATGTTTTTATTACTAATTCTTATATGTTTGGTTAATAATATTATCAAATGTTTTATTGGTTATTTATTATTACAATATTTTTCACCCTCCTTTTTAATTTCCTACTTTTTGTCCTCTTTATGCTTATCTCCATCATGGTGCCCTGCTATAAGAACATGTGAATGCCAGGAAAAAGACTTCAAAATCTCTGAGGTACTTTTTGTTTTGGAACACTTTATATTGGTCCTGCCCACAGAGGAGACGTTGGGCAGGATCGAAAGACGTAAGAATGATACAGACCGCCATCTTACTCTCCTATGATAGGAGAGAAAGGTCAGAACTATATGAAGTGATGTCAAGTGGAATGACGGTAGCAGAAGTACGTCAGAGGAAGTGACGTATCGGCTACACCAACGAGATGTGGAAACCGATTGAAAAATTAATTGATAGCCATGTTTAAGGAGGCATAAAAGAGGGTATTTGAGTCAAAACCGGATGTGTCGCCATATTGGAGGTGGCAATTTTGCATCCGGTTCCGACCATATTTGGTGATGGGAGTGTAGACATTAATTAACACGTGTGTCTTATTAAACTTGTTATAATAGATATATACTAGAAAAGCTACAATTTCTGGGGAAATTGTGTGAAGTGTTCTTGCCTCCACCAGTAGTTTACAACTGGAGTGGGCGGAGTAACTGTTATTATTTATTTATATAGCACATTTAATTGCAACGTTGTTGCCCAAAATGCTTCACAGTTACATTAACACATACATTTATAAAAACATTAGCAGGTGTACAAAAGGCCATGTCTATGACATCACTTGCTGCTCCAGTCTGGCACAGGTCAGAGTATTTTGGTTGCCATTATCGGTTGCCATCTTCAAATGGTCGTATTTTAAAAACTATAAATCCTACAGCGAAGAGCTTTATATTGTGAGAATCACAAGACCCAGACCTACCCAGACCTACATGCATAGTATGTCTCTGAAATATTAACAATGAAGGCACAGTCACAGTTTAGAAATTGCCCTTCAAATTTGAGCTGGCTAGAGTGGAGTTTCAATGAATGTCAATGGACGGCGTGAGTTGCAAACAAATGGTCATATTGTGAAAACAATCAGGACTATGGCTTAGCCGTGGACATTTCTAGTGGCAGCAGGGATAGCTGAACATTTTGATATAAAATTTGTGTAGGTGGGCTTGAAAATGAGGGAGTGGTGGTAGTTTAGAAATCATGTCCTGATTTTTCAGCTTTTGCCAGCTCCCACTCTAGCTTTGAACATTTTGCCATTCATTCCTATGGGAGCATTTTTGCCTCGAGAACAACGATATTCCGTGAACCATTCGGCGAAACGTTCCACAAAGTAATAGCACACCAATCGGGAACAATCTGCACGTTTTGGTATATTTTTGTCTATGTAGTGTAAAAACTGTGGGAGGAGTTAGGGTGGTAAATTTGGCTATAATAAGAATAATAATATATATGTGAGATAACATTAAGTGGTCTTGCTATGCAAGAACACTTACTAATAGTACTTGTGCCAGTTAAGAGTATACTGCACCTGAGGAAGACCTTATATAGGTTGAAGTGTGTTGTACTTGTTTTTATGTTTATAATTGTATTTGATAAATACCAATAAAGACTTATATACCTTTACTGGTTGATTCCTGACTTCTGTGGCAGGTGACCAGGATCGTGGTAATCCAGAGGAGCTGTCATAACATCCGGCTATCCAGATATCCCCTTGTGTGGATGAAAAGCTTTTAAAGTCCGGAGCCAACTTATAAAGGGCTCTGTAAAGTGTGAGTTCTCCAATTTACTTCACCTTTTTCCATACATACAGATTACACTATGTTTTTTTATTTGCTTATTTTATACAGGGTTTACCTATAAATGTATCCTGTTTAAAGATATATTTAATAAAGGTAAAGGTAATCTGAGTGCGCTACCACCTTTCTCTCTATTTTATATAGAAGTACCCTAATGTATCACAAACAACAGAGCACCCACTCTTATGATTAGAACACTGTTTTTAAAAGTTTTTAATTTTATAATATGTAGGTCTTCAAGATTCTGTGCATGAAGCTATATTTTGATGCCAAATTTTCAAAGCCCCTAAAATAAATCCTTACTGGATTCTGCTTAGATTTACTATATTATGGAAATAATAAAATAATAAAATCATTAATGCTTGGAAGTAAGAATAAAAACCCACTACTCGTTCCCAAGCAGGGTCAATCGAATATGTGATGGGCAGTATGTAGGAACTGTTGTATGTTACAATAGTAAAACACCCATGAACCTAGCATAATGGCAGTACTGACAGTACTGGAGAGGAAGTAAGCATGGGTTTGCTATTTGGCAAAAAGACACAGGTCTTCAGCTCAAGCAGTGGCAGAATTAAGGAAGAGATGGCCCTGGTGCAGGAAACTTTTTTGGCCCCCTATAATAAACAGACACCCAAAAGGTAAATTTTCAACTGTTGTATAACCCCCATAGAGCTTTGCTGGCTGTGGTTCTAATGTTTGCAGGGTTGTATTTGTAAGCATTGCCTGTGTGTTTGAATATGCATAATATTGGTGTTTGAATGCAGGGGTGTATTTGCGTGTAGTATTGCCATTTGAATGCAGGATTAGCTTTGGGTGTAGTTGTGTGTTTGTATGTAGTGTTGGCATTTGAATTAGTCTTGAGCGTGGTGGAAAAATTAGATTCAGCTGAAAACATAAATGTTTGTTTTAGTCAAATTTGATCCCTACCAAGGCCGGCGCATCCTGTAGGCAATGTAGGTGGTCGCCCAGGGAGCACCAGCCCGGGGGGGCGCAAGATTTGTCAGTCACTCAGTGTAGTGTGGCCGGTTGGCGTGGACCGCGTTACAGGAGCGTGTGTTTCCTGTACTCGGCCGGACTGACAGGAAGTGCTCACTCAGGGGATGAGAGAGCACTAAGGGATGGGATAGGAGGGGATGGGAGAGCACTAAGGGACAGGAGGGTAGGGGAGTGTTCTAAAGGACTGGGGGAGAAGAGGAGAAGAGACCACTAAGTGACGGTGGCAGTGAAAGAGATCATTAAGGGTTTCACACACAGACACACCGAAACATACAATGCATCCTACACTCACACAGAAACACACCATGCTTCCCTTACACACACACAAACACACAATGCATCCATTACACACACACTCAATGCATCCCTTATACACACACACACACACACACAATGCATCCCTTACACATACACAATGCATACCTCACACACAATGCAGCCCTTGCATACATACACAGAAGCACACAATGCATCCCTTACACACACTGCATCCCTTACACACACACACAAACACACACTGCTTTTCTTACACACAGAAACACGATGCATCTCTTACACACACTCAATGTAGCCCTTACAGACACACACACTGCATTACATTACATACAGTCAGGTCCATAAATATTGGGACATCGTCACAATTCTAATCTTTTTGGCTCTATACACCACCACAATGGATTTGAATTAAATGAACACGATGTGCTTTAACTGCAGACTTTCAGCTTTAATTTTAATTTAATTTAAATCAGGTGAACGGTGTAGGAATTACAACAGTTTGTATATGTGCCTCTCACTTTTCAAGGGACCAAAAGTAATGGGACAATTGGCTGCTCAGCCGTTCCATGGCCAGGTGTGTGTTATTCCCTCATTATCCCATTTACAAGGAGCAAATACAAGGTCCAGAGTTCATTTCAAGTGTGCTATTTGCATTTGGAATCTGTTGCTGTCAACTCTCAATATGAGATCCAAAGAGCTGTCACTATTAGTGAAGCAAGCCATCATTAGGCTGAAAAAACAAAACAAACCCATCAGAGAGATAGCAAAAACATTAGGTGTGGCCAAATCAACTATTTGGAACATCCTTAAAAAGAAAGAACGCACCGGTGAGCTCAGCAACACCAAAAGACCCGGAAGACCACTGAAAACAACTGTGGTGGATGACCGAAGAATTATTTCCCTGGTGTAGAAAACACCCTTCACAACAGTTGGCCAGATCAAGAACACTCTCCAGGAGGTAGGTGCATGTGTGTCAAAGTCAACAATCAAGAGAAGACTTCACCAGAGTGAATACAAAGGGTTCACCACAAGATGTAAACTATTGGTGAGCCTCAAAAACAGGAAGGCTAGATTAAAGTTTGCCAAACAACATCTAAAAAAGCCTTCACAGTTCTGGAACAACACCCTATGGACAGATGAGACCAAGATCAACTTGTACCAGAGTGATGGGAAGAGAAGAGTAGGGAGAAGGAAAGGAACTGCTCATGATCCAAAGCATACCACCTCATCAGTTAAGCATGGTGGTGGTAGTGTCATGGCGTGGGCATGTATGGCTGCCAATGGAACTGGTTCTCTTGTATTTATTGATGATGTGACTGCTGACAAAAGCAGCAGGATGAATTCTGAAGTGTTTTGGACAATATTATCTGCTCATATTTAAATGCTTCAGAATTCATTGGACGGCGCTTCACAGTGCAAATGGACAATGACCCGAAGCATACTGCAAAAGCAACCAAAGAGTTTTTTAAGGGAAAGAAGTGAAATGTTATGCAATGGCCAAGTCAATCACCTGACCTGAATCCGATAGAGCATGCATTTCACTTGATGAAGACAAAACTGAAGGGAAAATGCCCCAAGAACAAGCAGGAACTGAAGACAGTTGCAGTAGAGGCCTGGCAGAGCATCACCAGGGATGAAACCCAGCGTCTGGTGATGTCTATTCGTTCCAGACTTCAGGCTGTAATTGACTGCAAAGGATTTGCAACCATGTATTAAAAAGTGAAAGTTTGATTTATGACTGTTAATCTGTCCCATTACTTTTGGTCCCTTAAAAAGTGGGAGGCACATATACAAACTGTTGTAATTCCTACACCGTTCATCTGATTTGGATGTAAATACCCTCAAATTAAAGCCGAAAGTCTGCAGTTGAAGCACATCTTTTTTTCATTTCAAACCCATTGTGTTGGTGTATAGAGCCAAAAAGATTAGAATTGTGTTGATGTCCCAATATTTATGGACCTGACTGTATATACACAGAAACACACACAATGCATTCCTTACACATACAAACATACACTGCATCCAAGGCCATCTATAATATGAATAGGACCCTGGGCAAAGCATTTTATTGGGCCCCCTAGGCCCTGCCCCTTTGCCCCTCCCACACCAATTATGCCCAACCCCCAATCACACTGACAGACCTTCTGACACATACACACACAGACAGATATATTAAAACATTCGCAGATACATACTGACACACAAACACCGACACACAAATATATACTTATATACATTCAGACATACTGACACACATACATACATACACACACAGACACATACACTGATTGATATACTGAAACACACACAGACACATACACTGACAGATGTATTGACACACACAGACATTCTGACACACACACACAGGGATACTGACACACACAGACATACTGACACACACAGGCATACTAACATACACACCGACAGGCATGCTGACACACACACACACACACACACACACTGACATACACACAGACATACTGACATACACACACACAAACATACTGGCACACACACGCACACAGACATACTGACATACACACACACACTGACATACAAACACACACACAACAGTCTGACATACACACACACACAAACATACTGACATACACACACAGACATACTGACATACACACACACAGACATACTGACATACACACATACACACAGACATACTGACACACACACAGACATACTGACATACACACACACATACTGACATACACACACATACATACTGACACACACACAGACATACTGACATACACACACACAGACATACTGACATACACACACATACTGACACACAGACATACTGACACACAGACACTGACATACACACAGACATACTGACACACAGTTTTCATGGAGGGTGGTTTCCCTGGGGTCCAGTGGCAGGCTGAGGCAGATGGGAGTTCTCCTCTTGAACTCCTCTCCCCCTGCCTTTCTCCTCCCGCGCGGCTATTATCTCCGGTAGGAGGAAGTGACGTGCGGCACTCACTTCCTCCCAGTCGGTACAGGAAGGGGCCAGGTCGCGCTGTTTAAGCGTCACAGCGGACGACCGTGCCCCTGCTCACACATGCTTACCAGGTGGCCCTTAGTGCATGGGCCACCCAGGGGGCCTCCTTAGTTGGCGGGTGCAGCTCTGTGCAGCCGCACCACCGGGTACATGGGGGCTGCTCAAATTGCGGGGCCCACGGGGCAGCTGCCCTGTTTGCCCCGCGCTAAAGACGGCCCTGACTGCATCCCCTATACATACACACTACATCCCTTACACAAGCTGGTATCCCTATACACTACATTCCATAAGAACACATACACAGAAACACACAATGCATCCATACACACACAGAAACACACCATGCTTCCCTTACACACAGAGAAACACACAATGCATCCATTACACACACACACACACCATGCAACCCTTACACACAAACATACACTGCATCACCTATACACACACACTACATCCCTTACACAAACTGGTATCCCTATACACTACATTCCATAAGAACACATACACAGACACACACAATGCATCCCTTACACACAGAAACACACAAAGCATCCCTAACACACACTGGAACACAATGCATCTCTTACACACACTAAATGCACCCCTTACAGACACACACACTGCATCCCTTACATACACAAAAACACACCTTGCATCCCTTACACATACAAACACAGATTCACACAATGCAACCCTTACACACATCCAGAAACACACAATAGATCCCTTATACACAAAAATGCACTGCTTTCTATCCCATATACAAAAACACACTGCATCCACTACACACACATTCTGCATCTCCTACACAAACTGGTATCCCTATACACTACATTCCATAAGCACACACTTTAGATCCTCTACAATAACACATAACACATCCCCTACACACTCCACTCCCTGTGAGTGCACTCATGGGTGGAACATGTAGGTGAACTTATGGGTGGGCCTTATGGGCATACTCACAGTCAGGCCCTGGGGTCCAGACCTTGAGCTGTGTAAAGCGCCCCAAAAAATGGAGCTGCTTCCCGTTCTCCCAGAACATTGATTTTTGTGACCACAGTTACAAACAGCCTCCAGAGAGCCTGTTCTACACCAGACCAGTGGAGCCAAACTGCAGCCAGAGCCCATCATCATCCTCATCTGGTAGGCAATGTAGTATATTATTTGTGGCACTAATCTCTAATTTACCTCACATTAAAGGGACACTATAGTCCCCAGAACCACTGCAGCTTAATGTAGTGGTTCTGGTGTCTATAGCCAGTCCCTGCAGGCTTTTTAATGTAAACACACACTGTGTGCAGCACTGGCGTTAGTTCATATGGCAGATCATATGGGTGGGGCATTGTGATGTCACGGGGGGGGCAAACTTTTCTTTTGCCTAGGGCGGCAAAAATCCTTGCACAAGCCCTGTACACACAGTGACACATACACAATGATACAGATACACACAGGCACATACACACAGATACACATACACACATACCCACACACTGAAAGATACACACTCTGACACTCAGATAAACACAGTGTCACACGCTGTCCAATATACACACTAGCGCATACACTCAGATACACACTGACACAGATACACACAGTGGCACACACACACACTCAGATACACACAGTGATGCATACACTGACACACAGATATACATATTGACACAATAATACACACAGTGACAGATACACACAGTTACACAGATACACAAACACTGCCAGATACACACACACTGTCAAATACATAAAGATATTTTTTTATATTTGCAGTCACCCTCTCATTAGCATACCCAAGGAGGGTAAATTGTTGGCTGGTGTGTGTGGTGGGAGCTGCTCACTCCCGGCTGCTGCCTCTCTCCCTCCAGCGCGGAACCCCGCAGAACATCAATTGGGTAACGCTGCTATAGACACCAGAGCTACTACGTTAAGCTGCAGTGGTTCTGGTGACTATAGTGTCCCTGCGTACATAAGTTAAACAGTAGATGATTTTATTATCAAGGATCGGTATTTCTAAATCTACATGGCTCACTTTTTACATGAAAAAAAAAGCTGCTAAACAAATGTCACTTGTGAGAAAATCCTTAAAATGATGGTGCTTAGAGAAAATAACATCAGCACAAATGTATGAAACTAAAGCGGTGTATTATTATTATAGAAATATTTTTTTTAAAAATCCACATTCCTAGTTTGATTTTTAGTTTCTTAACTTCTGACACAATTTTTTTTTTGTATTTTGCACACTACTTTTTACATTTTTTATAAATGCACAAATTGTACTGTACTAACAACCACCCCCTCCAATCAGCATAGAAATGAGCACAAATGCATTGAATAAAATGGCTGTGTCATTATTCAAAAAAAAAAAAAAAAAAAAATAAGCACATTGCTTGATATTTAACAGAACTTTTGACACAAATTTTTTTTATTTTCCAGATTACTTTTTATTTATTTTTTAAAACAATGCGCAGACTGTACTGTACTAACCTCCAACCCCCTCTCCAACCACCCAACCCCTCAAACAAGTAATAGCTCCCCTTATAGAATTGTATGATTAATCTGTATGATGACCAGCTGCACAGATATGAGTAGCTGTGTGCTACCAGTGTGCCATTACATGATCACTGAATGCTGGGACAACTTACTGCCACCCATACAGAGTATAATACTGGCACATTGACAGATTAAACATGGCACATTGACTGTTTAGACATGGCACATTGATTGGTTAGACATGGCACATTGACTGTTTAGACATGGCACACTGATTAGATATGGCACAATGATTAGACATGGCATGCTGATTGATTAGACATGGCACATTGATTGGTTAGACATGGCACATTGACTGTTTAGACATGGCACACTGATTAGATATGGCACAATGATTAGACATGGCATGCTGATTGATTAGACATGGCACATTGATTGATTAGACATGGCACCCTGATTAGATATGGCACACTGTTTAGACATGGCACAATGATTAGCCATGGCACACTGTTTAGACAGAACTTAACAGAATATTTAACAGAACTTTTGACACAAAATTTTTTTATTTTCCAGATTACTTTTTATTTATTTGTTAAAACAATGCGCAGACTGTACTGTACTAACCTCCAACCCCCTCTCCAACCACCCAACCCCTCAAACAAGTAATAGCTCCCCTTATAGAATTGTATGATTAATCTGTATGATGACCAGCTGCACAGATATGAGTAGCTGTGTGCTACCAGTGTGCCATTACATGATCACTGAATGCTGGGACAACTTACTGCCACCCATACAGAGTATAATACTGGCACATTGACAGATTAAACATGGCACATTGACTGTTTAGACATGGCACATTGATTGGTTAGACATGGCACATTGACTGTTTAGACATGGCACACTGATTAGATATGGCACAATGATTAGACATGGCATGCTGATTGATTAGACATGGCACATTGATTGGTTAGACATGGCACATTGACTGTTTAGACATGGCACACTGATTAGATATGGCACAATGATTAGACATGGCATGCTGATTGATTAGACATGGCACATTGATTGATTAGACATGGCACCCTGATTAGATATGGCACACTGTTTAGACATGGCACAATGATTAGCCATGGCACACTGTTTAGACATGGCACATTGATTGGTTAGACATGGAACATTGATTAGACATGGCACACTGATTGATTAGACATGGCACAATGATTGGTTAGAAATGGCACAATGATTGATTAGACATGGCACAAAGATTAGAAATGGCACATTGATTAGACATGGCACACTGATTGATTAGACATGGCGCAATGATTGGTTAGACATGGCACACTGATTGATTAGACATGGCACAAAGATTAGACATGACATATTGATTAGACATGACACATTGATTGGTTAGACATGGCACATTGATTAGACATGGCACACTGATTGATTAGACATGGCACAATGATTAGACATGGCACATTGAATGCATAGCAATGGTACTGCCATGGCAATGTGATGGCACTATAATGACACAGAGTAACTGTATACATGTGTCAGTGTCCTTGCAGTTTACCTCCAGATAGTACAGGTCGTCGAGAGGGGTGATCTGAGAGTCCAAAAAGTCTTCAGTTGTGAAGACACCAGCAGGCTCAGGAATCAGGTAGGAAAGGCTGTGAGATGGATGCCGCTCTGCCATTCTGAGAGGAGACTAATGCCGCTGCGCTATGACCCGGGCCTCACCCTAGCGTTGCCTTAACTCTGGATGCATAAAGCATGCTTGCAGCTTTTGCAAGCTGTTTTTCATATACCCTCAAATAAACCATGCAGAAAAAAAATACATCCATGTTTTCTTTGGGGGTAGATCTACTAAATTGTTAAAAATGTTAAATTAAGTGTTCCTTTAACAAAATAATCATAAGCAGAAGAGAAAGAAGAATACTTATGTTTTAACTATACGGGGGTCTCCAACTTTTATAGCACTATTTTATGCCATTAACAGTTCACACATTTTCATATGACAAAGCCATTAGCTGACCAGTTTAACCACTGGCCCTTATCAAACGCAAATGTCGCTTTGATTATGTACTCTTTGAAAAGCAATGTGGCAAGCATTTGAATATAAATGTTTCTCAGTCTGAGTCTACTTTAAGGCTTAAGATTGGCCTGTCACATGTACCCCTGCTCAACGCAATTTGAAAATGAATATTTCTATGCTCGTTCGGTATTGTAATTGTCTGCTGCCTGAAATATGCAGATTGTTCTTTCGAGGGCTACTTGGAAAAACTGAAATAGTTTGAGCAATTTAAAATAGTTCCATTATGTAAAATGTGCACATTGAGAGCATGATTTAAAGATCACTCCTCCAAGTATTTCTTGGATGTAAAATGAGACTTTAAATGTTCCTGTTTGTAATGGCAGTACATATTTTGCAGTATATTATTGTGATACAATTTTTATTATTATTATTATTATTATTATTATTAACTATTCACTTCTAGTTAGAACAACATACACAACCTTCCCTATCAATCAAAAGTTTCATTTTAATCTAACTGCAAGAACAATCATGAATATTGTGAAATAAATGTTTAATATAATATATGTATGCTATTTGTCATACAGTTATAACTTTTGAATGTTGTTTACTTTACAGTTTGCTTGCGTTTCTTCTTTTTGTTTTCTATCATTTTCACTTTCTTTAGAAGAGCTAATCCCATAATAGTTATTTTGCTGTACATCTCTTTGATGAAATATTGACCTTGATACTTTAAATAGCATGACATATGCACAGTCGTTTTCAGGCATAGTTAAATACCTGCAGAAAGATAAGTTCTGCACTCACTCCCATCACTGGGTGGCAGCAATGACCACAGTACACATCAGCCCCAATATATAGTAAAAACCAAAGAAAAACAAGTTACATGCACTCTCTCCTTAATCCCTATGTATTTTTAAACAAATGGAGGTGTTTTTAGTTACCTCCAATGGCCATGAGAGGGTGAGCCCACCTGCCAACATCAAGGCAGACCCCCCTAGGTGGGTCCTAACTCTAACCATTCACCTTGCTTCCTTCCTTCCAATGAGACAGAAAGGGGTATTTTTTATATACACCCCTATATATTATTACCCCTTAATAGGGAACACATGGGATGGGCGGCTGCATTGTAAGTTATTGTATTTAATAGTTAAATACCTATTACATACCCCAAAATACACAGACAACCATACACTGTTGGAAAATAATTGTCTACAGCTTTATTGATTGATACATAAATGGAGAACAAGTAGAGGCCATTGCCAACAAACCAGACAAAATATTTTAACCAGCATACCCCATACATAACAACCCTTGGCAATGACCCCCCACAGATAATATAACAATATAACAATAATAAATAACAATTAAAACGTAACCCTGCCATTCAAACGGCCCCATTTGAAACAAATTAATTTGTAGGAGTGTACTTAAACATTCACATTCACACTTCATAAAATGGTCACACTTCATCACTTGTAGCCACTTAGCTATCAGCATAATTATTATGCCTCACCTCCTGACCATGTCAAGGCCCACTCCTCTGCTGTGCTGCTACATGGGCTACAATATTGCATTGTGTTTGGTATTTCCTTGGGTGTAGGATCAATTATCATCAAAGCTGGCCAGATGCAACAAAAAGAGAGAAGCACAACCAAACACAGCAAAGCATAAACAGAACTGTCCCTGCTCTTGGTCTCCTATCACACCATACACAGGAGTATGTAGCAGTGGTGGAAATAATATAGTGAAGGCCCTGGTGCAAGACATGCTTTTGTGCCCTGACCTTCTTATATAAATTCTGCTCTTACTTTGTATTAATTGGGTTTATTAACTGAACTACAACTTACTGTGAATAAATCCAATTGTAAAAATGTATACTTTTTTTTAAATAATAACAATAACTTGAAAATGTATCCAATTTTATCCTCATCAATATTCAAAGATTGGCTCTTTTAGCCTCAAATTTGCCATTAAGATTTTAATTCACTACAATTCGGAGTTCAGTAAATAAACCTCTTCTGTGCTTCTCCAGAGATAATATTAAACGGTATTTGCCTGCTCCATTATCTGTCCTGATCATGCATATCTATTTCTGTATAGTGATGTCGCGAACACAAAATTCTCGGTTCGCGAACGGCGGACGCAAACGTTCGCGAACCGGGCGAACCGCCAGTGACTTCAATGGGCAGGCGAATTTTAAAACCCACAGGGACTCTTTCTGGCCACAATAGTGATGGAAAAGTTGTTTCAAGGGGACTAACACCTGGACTGTGGCATGCCGGAGGGGGATCCATGGCAAAACTCCCATGGAAAATTACACAGTTGATGCAGAGTCTGGTTTTAATCCATAAAGGGCATAAATCACCTAACATTCCTAAAATATCAGGTATGATGTTGTATCAATCAGGTAGTGTAAGGGTTACGCCCACTTCACAGTGACAGACCAAACTCCCCGTTTAACGCACCGCAAACAGTCCATTTGCACAACCGCAAACTCCCCATTTGCACAAGGTTGGATACCAAGCTAGCCATGTCCCGTTCCTTGTCCTCACTGATGTCATTGAAGGTCTCTTCCTCCACCCAGCCACGTACAACACCACGGGTCCCCGAAAGGTGACAACAAGCCCCCTGTATTTTTTTTTTTTTAATGTACACTACTGTTACACCAGATATGAGTTGCACTGGTGTGACACTGTGCCCTGGCAGGCCCTGAAATGCACACGTGTGAAGGAAACTGACTGCTATTATTTCACAGTCAAATTTCTATTTTCTTTTTATAATGTACACTACTGTTACACCAGATATGAGTTGCACTGGTGTGACACTGTTCCCTGGCAGGCCCTGAAACGCACATGTGTGAAGGAAACTGACTGCTATTATATTACAGTCCAAAAAGTTTTTTGTTTTTTTTAAATGCAAGCTATTGTGACACCAGATATGAGTGGTGGCACTGGGACCACCTTAAAAATATTGGATATCGCTAAAAATCATGATCACTATATACTTTCTCTACAAACCTCTAAAACAAACCAAACTACTCATGCATCCGATATACGACTTTATCCCACCTAGATTGCACCTGAGGAAGACGTATTGTGACGTCGAAACGCGTTGTGCTTTGATGCTGACATTACCCAATTTGGAATGTAAGATTTTAAATGCTTTTTAATAAATAATTCATTTGATATATTTCTAAAATTGGTGTTTTGCCTGCTCTATTTTCCTTGCATTTGGAAGCTCAAGCTCCAGCCTTGTGGACTCCAGTGGAAATTCCTTCTTAAAGCGCTTATACCTGAGCCAGTTTATTTATTAACAGGCTCCAACCCATGTGAGTGGAACAATTAAGACTGCTATATTTAACTCATCTCACATTACAGTATTATACTATGCTCTGTTTTGTTTATTATGTATAGGAGCTTAATTGACACTGACACTCCAGTGCATATTATTAAAAGATTGGGCAGATGGAAATCCTCAGTCTACAACCGATATATTCCTCATCCCGAGAAAGAAATGAGGAAAGCTTTTAAAAGTTTGGCTTTGTAAATTTGATGCAATAAGTGTGTTTTTCTTTAATACCTTTTCACCCTCTTTGCATGAACCCGATTTACATATATTACTATTCACTCACTCACTCACTCTCTGGGCCGGCCTAAGACATCATGCTGCCTAGGTCCAACGATAAATGACTATGGGGAGGATAATGTATAATAAACACAGGTTACTGGCTATGGGGAGGATAATGTATAATAAACACAGGTTACTGGCTATGGGAGGATAATGTATAATAAACACAGGTTACTGGCTATGGGAGGATAATGTATAATAAACACAGGTTACTGGCTATGGGGGGATAATGTATGTAACGGACCGTTTTAGCAGACAAGGGGTTAAAATCCGTTTAGGCGATCTTCCCCTTTCAAATATAAAGGCAGCTACTGTAGAACACCAATCTCCCGAATTGAATACAAGTGCATGAACCAAACTCCCGAACTGCATACAAGGGAATAAGGTAGCACTCCAAACTCCCGAACCGGAACATCACGAATAGCTGCTAGCAGACGAACCGGAAAAGCTCCCAAGCGGCTTAAACTCCTGGCAATCAGCCTCTAACAGTATACAGTGAATCCCCCCCAAAGACGAGACAGAGCTCCGTGTTGAGGGTCAAGCAGTGGTCTGGTTTATTATGGGCTACCCGCCCAGTATTTATGCAAGTCTCCCACCTGGTGGACACTCCCCTAGGGGACCAGATGGAGGACTGTGACAAGGGACAGACATACACCAATTACAGACACACAGCAGTAAAACATCCCCACAATGCATCCTAATTCCCTCCCTCTATCCTGGAGATAATTGAGAATTAATTCAATTATCTCCCAGGACAGAGGCAAGACTCCATTATACACGTGGGGACACAAAGACAGTAAAACACTTTAAAATACGTAAAGTCACCTTGTCTACATAAAACACAGACATTTCACATATCCCCAGATAGCTGGGATCTGAGCACACAAAACTACCGAATAGCGCTCAGATCCTTTTCACACAGTTCAATTGCCATGGAGCCAAAGTCTTTAAAGGGACACTCCAGGCACCCAGACCACTTCTGCCCATTGGAGTGGTCTGGGTGCCAACTCCCACTACTCTTAACCCTGCAAGTGTAATTATTGCAGTTTTTTTATAAACTGCAATAATTACCTTGCAGGGATAACTCCACCTCTAGTGGCTGTCTATGAGACAGCCACTAGAGGTCACTTCCTCCTTCATTGCACAGGTTTTCTGTGCTAGAGCGTCGCTGGACATACTCACGCTGTGTGAGGACCTCCAGCGTCGCTCATTTCCCCATAGGAAAGCATTCAAATTATTTTTCAATGCTTTCCTATGGGGAGACATAATGCGCATGCGCGGCATTGCCGCGCATGCGCATTAGGTCTCCTCAGCCGGTGGGCGGGATCAGTCTCGCCCACTGGCCGATGCAATGAAGAGGAGGAGCGTCACGGAGGAGGAGACAGCGGCGAGGGACATCACCGCTGCCTCAGTTATGTGACTGAAGGGGTTTTCACCCCTTCAGTAACCGGGTATTGGGGGGTGGGAGGGAGAGGGACCCTCCAGTGCCAGGAAAATGGATCATTTTCCTGGCACTGGAGATTCCCTTTAACTACACGAATGGGCTCCATGGCATAGCTATCTGGGTTAACACATTCACATAAAATAACATACCGAATAGACATGTATTCGTTAAACTGTACGAACAGGAACCAGGCGGCGGACGGCTCAGCGGTGTTTGTGCAAATAAGTGTCCAGTTTTAGTTCCATAGTATAAGTGCTGAACACCGCTGGCCGTACGGGACTTTTAAAATGTCCGCCGCCACGTGTTCGGTAAACGAACAAAGACCACCCTGTATTCGTCAATTAAGCTGCGGTTAACCGCAGCTTCAGGGATGTAAATTGGCGGCACACTCCAGCTCCTACCGAACACCCCGGCAGAAAGGCACGAATAAGCCTTTCTGCAGGGAAAATAAAGTATTTTAAAGTCTGGTCCATAGTCCAAAGGCAGCAGGCAGGCAACCAGGCTTCTCCAATGCAATGTGGCAAGATTGCTCTCGTCACATCTCTCCCCTTTTCTAAACAGACTAACAGGGTATCTGACCTCTTGCCGGTCAGTGCCCTTGTTAGTCCAGCAGCCCACCCACAAAACAGAAACAGCAGTACAGCCCACCCACAATAACTGGTTACTACACCTGGGTAGAGGAGAAACTTGTCCATGTCCAGGTGCCTCACCACGGCTGTGTGGGGGACTGGTAGGCTGCCTTGGTGGGTTGCTGAGTGGGCAGAAACCAGTGGTACTCTGCCCTGATGCCAGCACTACCACGGGAGTAGTCTGGTTGAAGCCTGGTTGCTGGAGACCGACTGTCTCCCCTTTAAATACACCGCTCTGCTGCTGGAGACTGACTGTCTCCCCTTTAGCTGCACAGCTCTGCTGCTGGAGACCGACTGTCTCCCCTTTGGCTAAACAGCCCGGTCGTTGGGGGGCAGGACCGACCGTCCCTACCCCCTGTGTGGTAAGCCCATCTGCACAGTTGTGGGGCTTACTGTCTCCCCCTGGTATGTTAAGCTGCCGTGGGGAGAGGGGGTAACAAGCTCCTCTCCCATATATACTTCCAGCCGCGGGGAGGGAGACCGACTGTCTCTGCTCCCAATACAGAGTCCTGCTGCTGGGGAAAGGAGACTGGGCTCTCTATTCCCTGTAGGACACTCTGCCGTTGGGGAAAGGAGACTGGGCTCTCTATTCCTTGCACATTAGTAATCTGCCGCTGGGGTGAGGGGGTAACAAGCTCCTCTCCCATATATACTTCCAGCCTCTGTGGAGGGAGACCGACTGTCTCTACTCCCAATACAGAGTCCTGCTGCTGGGGAAAGGAGACTGGGCTCTCTATTCCCTGCTGGACACTCTGCCGCTGGGGAATGGAGACTGGACTCCCAATTCCCAAAAAATAACGCTGCCGCTGGGGATCTGAGCCGACTGCCCAGCATCCCTGTAGCTTACCCTGCCGCTGGGAGGGAGGACGCTGCTCTCCTCTCCCTGCAAGGTACACTGCTGCTGGGGAATGGAGACTGGGCTCCCAATTCCCGGCATATCACTCTGCTGCTGGAGGGCAGGAACAACTACCTCTGCCCCCCTGTAACTCAGCCTGCCGCTGGGGAATGGAGACTGGGCTCCCAATTCCCGGCATATCACACTGCTGCTTGGGAATGGAGACTGGGCTCCCAATTCCCGGCATATCACACTGCTGCTGGAGAATAGAGACTGAGAATCTAAATTGTATGCTGTCTAGGAGGTGGAAGGGTCTGGGAGGGAGGGTCTGCTGCTGATTGGCTGGAATGTGTCTGCTGACTGTGAGGTACAGGGTCAAAGTTTACTCAATGATGATGAATAGGGGGCGGACCGAACATTGCATATGTTTGCCATCTGTGGCGAACGCGAACACGCTATGTTCGCCAGGAACTATTCGCCAGCGAACCATTCAGGACATCACTAATGCAGATTTCCTATTTACTCTGCACCAGTTACATTTAATAAATCTCATGTCTGAATGGGCTCTTGTTAAGACAAATCTACAATCGCTTATGCACAAGAGCACTTCCCAGAACTTCTGAGATGCTTTATGTCCTGAGGTGTAGCAAGGTCATTGGAAGCCCAAGGGCAAGTCCTTTATTATTATAATAATAATTTCCTTTCCTATGCTATCTGCTCACCCTCATATATTTTGCTTCATCTCCCATACAGCTGCCCCCCACCCCACCACTCCCTTTGATCTCGCTCCTATCCTTTGGCACTAGCGCTGATATTCCATATCCCTCACCCTGGACATAGCTCATCTCTCGTTGCTATGTACATCAGCTCTCCTCTCCCCAGCCTCACCATGCAATTTATGGGTACTGGTGCTGTGTGGTTGCTAGAAAGTGAGGCTATAACATTCTATAACACAGTATTTTGCAGCCCCTCTTTACAAGGTACCGAGGAGGCTGGTAAGACAAAGGGAAGAAAGCAGATTTATAGATTTTAAAGTAAAAACACCGCATTGCAAGTAAAAATAGGCAACTGGGATGTGCTAAACAAAGACAGTCAGATAGAAACGCATGTTAAACAAGATAGAAAACACAGACGAACAAGCATTTTTATAGATCTACTAGCAGAAAATGGCCTTCTATTTCACATCTAAAATGAACACACAACAAAAAGGTATACAGATTTTATTTTAGAAATTGCATGAGTATTCAGCTTTAAACATTAAAATTGTACCTGTTGGGGAAATTATGTGATTAGGCTTGATGAGAACCGAGTAAAGTATGTACATGTGATTGCTCTGGTATAAACTGTCAGAAAGCCATGTGTAATTGCAGAAAAGAAGGATGATCCTTCAGAGACATTATTAACACACAAGAGAATTTGCACATAATTGAATCCCCAATGAAGCTGAAAGAGGTCAAGTAGTTAAACTCCATATGTGCAACATGCAAACGCCAACACCATCACCACTTAAAATCACTGAAGTGGTCATGGTGATTAGAGTAATCCTATAATAAAGTTGCAGGTAGCTGCAGTGGATACATCCACGAAAGCCAAGATTTAAACTGCATATTTCAGCTGTAAATCTTCCTGATAACCAAGAAGAGGATCCCGAGCAAAAAATAAATCTGAAGTAAATAAATACAATACAAAGCAAACAGCAGAACTAACTGAATGAATAGCAATATACTAATTAATTAGAACAAAAACAAAAATGCCAACCAACAGTTATCAAATACTGCTAAAC
Organism: Pelobates fuscus; assembly: GCF_036172605.1. Classification (NCBI taxonomy): domain Eukaryota; kingdom Metazoa; phylum Chordata; class Amphibia; order Anura; family Pelobatidae; genus Pelobates; species Pelobates fuscus. The sequence continues at coordinate 80,068,670 of NC_086325.1, read as the reverse complement.
AAAGTGTAACATGCTTTTTAAGCAATAGTATTGAAAAATATTTTACGATATATAATAAGTGTTGTTATACTGGGCAGTAGGTGAATATCAGAAAGTGTACATGGGCGTACAAGCTGTACAGTTTGTGCCAATCTCTGCATGTCTCTATGACTAACTAGCTTTAAGTGACAGTTTGCTGCCTTTCTGTAATCTTGATCTAATCCCTGTTATTATGTTATTACCAATAGAGTTTAATGCCCTGTTTTCATTTGAATGCTGCTCATTTTTTCTCAGCACTGTATAACCATTACCTTGAATATTGTTAAACATACTAAAGAAGTATTAACTACAGAGCGATTTGAAATTAACTGACGAGGCAGTTGTAAATTTTAGTCACAACGATTCTCTGTTTTACTTAGTAAAAGTAATGTTTTGTCTTTTTAGACAAAGGGGAAGAATTCTAGTGCTTTCACAGCTCTAAAAAGTATGTTGATGAAGTCTCCTATCTTTATGGGAAAATTGCACCTGACAATATGTGAAATTACATTTTTTTTTATGCTTCTTTTTTCTTGGGGAATTTTTATGAGTCATTTGTATTCTTCCTTTAGTGAAGTCTTACTAGGAAATATTGTCATGTGACGTTTCATCTGTGGCTAACAATCCAACATAACACTACATATGCTGTGCTTATTTTAACCTTCTCATAAAATGTTCTCTCCGCGGATAAACCCCAGTTGTTGGAAATCCACAATGCCTTAAAATTCATTACACTGAATAATATTTATTTTTCAAATCAGGGACGTAAGTACAGAATTGTAGATTATGCTAACAATAGGTCCGCCCCCCCCCCCCTTATTGGTATTTAGGGGTGAAGACAATAATTCCCCATCTTGAGACCGTAGATAAGGCCACACTGAAAATAACAGAAACAAGTGAACGGTAATGGTAATAAACGGATGTCCACATAACATAGACTATTGATATGTAATTCAATATTAGGATATTATAATTCAACATATCAAATTAGTATATTGTATACAAGATGTACTAAATGGCGATAGGTCGTAGAGGACCACTCAATAATCCTGGACTACCACAAGACAAGTCAGCGTATCTAGAATCACACCATCAGTATGAATAGCACTAACTGAATAGATCTAATAACAAGACGAAACCAAACTAAAGTAGAAATAGCCTTCAAAAGGGAGGGAAACCAAGGGAGGGAAAATACTTGCCTCCTGTCGTTATTAAAATTAAGATTATAGGTACACACAAGTTAGCACAATTTTACAACATGACAAGAGACTTCATTTTTCACGCTGTGTTAGGTCTCTTCCCGTGACCAATGCAACGAATATCGGCGAAGAAAACATGCGCCATGGATGCCCGAGATGCACGGTCTCCACAACCGCAGGAACAATAGCCAACTTACCCACCCGGCTAAAGTGGTGACTGTAACTGGTATGAAAGGTACGGTATACAAAAAGAGAGGCTGGCTCAATTGTGAAGACCGAAGAGGTGTAGTCACCGCCACATAACATAAAAGTAGTATGAGCTTCCCCAAGAGTATGTTGAAGTGAAGATCCAAAACAGCTGGCCAAACTACATCTATGTCCCATAACTGAGTGTATTTCGATACTGGTTCTGGATAGTATGACGCCTCGCGACATACCAAAGGTCCTGAAGTGGAATGTGAGCCGTCAAATTCTCCGATGGTATCTTGTGGGTTTGTCAGTAAAATGGAAGACGATGGAAGGGGCAGTGGAAAGTCCAGAGATGGAGTCAATAGGTCTGGGAAGCCCCTTAGATTCTTCTGTAGTGGCGAGGTGAGTGTCACCTATTCTCCGCGATGCGAAGGTGATCAAGGACTCTTGTCAACATTGAGAAAAGTGGCACGCATATGCCCCTTGCATTGTCCCAGGTTGGAGATATGCGTCCTCTGTTCGCATTGAGGTCCAGAAGCCTGTCCATTCGTATCATGGTATGCCAAGGTGTCCCGTTGCCAGTTGATGGCATGAAACCCAGTCCGCCGTGACATAGGTGATCTCCTGAGGGTACTCTGGTCGGAAAGTAACCTTGCGTGGAAGTTAGAAATGGTAAATGTCCTTCGTTATTACTATAAGTGTCCGAGACCAGACTTCTCCCAGGCGGTTTATGTATCAAGTCGCTGAGATATTGTCCATGCGTAGGAGAATACAACAATTGGACATGTCCTTGGCTAGCTGTAGTTCGAAGATTATCCCGCCACCAGTCTTCTCTTCCCCAGACCATGGGCCTCCGGTAGGAGTATGTGCAGTGAGATTCCCAGCCATAAAGGCTGATGGTCAATTTCACTATGAAATCTGGTGCGGATCCGAAGATGTCTCTGTCTTTCCATATCGGTATATGTGGGATCCATCATGAATTTCCGTTCACCCCTCAAGTGACACCATCATCCAGTGGTCCTAGGAGTGCCTTGTCCCCAGGTACCTTAGTAGCCCAGTAGTAGTCCCTGGGAAGGTCGCCTGTGTAAAAGAGGGAAGAAGTCACACCAAAAGGGAATGGAGTTCCTGCGGAGTAAGTAACGCATCTCCCTGTGAATTCCGGTCCTTCCATTCAAGCCATTGAATCCCAGCATGTTGTCTAGATAGGTAAGGCAACGGATTCCCTTGTGGTGAAGCCATGACTGGCTTCAGGTGTTTCTTGAAGTACCATGGGTCGAACCCTTAGCGGTAGACACATGAATTGACACGGTCCCGTCAATGAAACTAAAGGAATAGATGGCTCCCTGGTGAGACTAGCATGGACAGGTATGTGTCCCTCCAATCCAAATGAGTGAACCCATCTTTGGTGTGGAGGAGATCTCCCAGCAGATGAGTACCATCCATCTTGAAGTGACCATACACCCAGAATACATTGGGTAGGCACAGGATGGTGACAGGTTTGTAGTCTTCCGACTACTTTTGACCATAAAGATATCGCTGAGTTAACCAGTGATGTCCAGAGCGAATTGTCCAGCGCTTCTTGGGAATAAGGTGTAAGTCTTCTCATTTATGAGGTTTTTGGTCCTCCGATACCCATAGGGAAGGCGGTTATGGAAAAGGTGAACTTCGACCCCCAAGGGCTGAACAGATATCCTGATGAAGTATTAGCCCACCGAGCTGGCTTACCAGACTGGGTCGTTCTGCCCTGGAGTATAGAGGAATTCTATGACATACCCTCCGACCGTCTGGAGTATTCTAGCATCCATAGAGACTGCTTCCTAATTTGAGAAAAAAGGGAGACCTTTGCCCGTGGTTACATCATGAGGGCGTTGAAACCGGAGAAATTTGCGAATATACCTGTTTCTTCAGTATCGTTAGGAACCACTCTCTGGACAGGAGAGCATTAGCCAATGGACTCCATTCCTTTCCCCCACCTCTACGAGTTTGCCCAACTTGGAAAGGGCCCCTATGCCCTGTTTGTAGTGCTCAGTATGCTTATAGCTTGTTGCGCTAGTTTTCTGTAGTGTTGTGCTATGTTGTTGGGGAGAAGTGAGTGAGGGTGTGCGGCCTGGAGTCGAACACGCTATCTTATTTTCAAAGGCTTTTGTAACTAGAAGTGTATGAATCATGTACGATGGTCTAGCAGCCCCCATTTCGACAATCTCTGTATGTTTTACAACCGTGCGGTGGTCAAACAATAGGAACACCGTGGGTGTTGGGAAATATCGTCCTCCTCTCTGTCCGCGGATTTGCAGGAGACCTCTCCTTTGACCATGGATTTTCGGGAATCTTCCATATAAAAAGGGGTTAGGCCATTTCGAAAATTCTTTCGGACATATCGGGGATCCGTTTCAGGGCTCGCCTTTTATTTTTCCGAGGGTCCGTGATGGTATCCTTCCCTTATCCTTTGGATACGGGTGCTTGGTCTTAGGGGTTTTGTAGCTCATAAGTTCATTGGCAGGTGGGGCACCGTGGCTCACCATCTATGGAAGACCCTGACCCTGACCCAGCATACGTACATGATTGCTGTTTCTACTGAGGCTGCAACTGCGCCATTTAACATAGACTGAAAGTCTTGAGTGTGAGGCTGGGCGAGTTCCTAGCGATGTGTGTCTGTTGAACCTTTCGCTCTGCGGAATATATATAAGGTTCAGGTACATGTGTAAATGTGTTAGGACACACCTCCACGTACAACTGAGGGTCATCCAGGATATCAGGCAATCACAGCCCACTGTTAGTGAGGCAGTAATGGTAGACAGCCAGAAGAGGGGGTCACCCTCTATGCGACCAGGAACAACTGTCGAGTATAATTGGGGTGGTAGTTCCTGTGAAATAGGGAGACAAGAGGAGTCTCAACACTGTGTTAGGGATTCACCCTAGTTATGTCCCATTTAGGTTGGGGTCAGTACCACTGAGTATGTGTGGAATAGATGTGTCCCCTAGTTGCATCATAGACGTTGATGTGGTATGGTAATGTTCTGGCATTCAGTCCATATATAGCACCAAGAAGGAGGGTCACCGCTATTACGGTGTCTCTGTGATTTTAGAGTGCTTGGGGGGTCACCCCAGCTTAAAAGTGGGGTCACCCCTAGAAACTGCGTGCCATTACTTGGCGTGTATAAATAAATATGCTGGGGTCAGCCCAATAAAATAATAATGTGCGTAGTAATCCTTTGGGGAATGCGCATCTGTGAGTGGGGGGTCACCCCAGTAGTAATGGGGGTCACCCCAATAATAAAGTGCATAGTAATCCATTGGTGAATGCACATCTGTGAGTGGGGCATCGCCCCAGTAGTAAAGGGGGACACCCCATCTTTGATAAGTCTCAGGATGCGGAAAGTCCACCTGGGGAGTCACCCCAGTGTGCATAGTTTGAGGTGGAATAGTGAGAGACTATATATACATATATATGTGAGGTGTACACTCCCTAGTACGATGGGGTTCCACCCCTTGGGAACACTGTTATAGTATAGGGAAAGCATCCTTGGTGACCAGACATATATACCTATTATGTGATTACACAGATCTACATAATATACTACTTGATCTAGCACGTAGAATTGTGTCACACAGAGGACTAATAGGTAACGTATTACCGGGCCTTAGAATGGCCGGACAAACGTATCAAAGAATAGTCAGAATATTAGCCGAGGTCAGGGGACACAGAAAAGAACACAACGATAAAGGAAAGCCAGAGGTATGGATACCAGAATACAGGGAAGTCAAAGTCAAAGCCAAAGTCAAAAAACAAAATACAACTGTTCAGGAACGCAGTCTCGGACAACCACTAGGGAAACCACGACAGGGCAATGATGAAAGGTAGTTTTGAGTTTAAATACATGTTTTACCTTTCTGATTGGCGTCAATCACGTCGTTAATAACGTGGGCGGACGTGGGGGTATAATTTGCCATGTATCCGCAGCGGCCAGCTTCCATTAACAGTGTTAGTCATGCAGACGCACGGCCGCTGGCTGCAGAGACTGCAAGGTGAGAGAGAGTATGTTACATTACCCCCCACCTGAAGACCACCCACCGGGCGGGCAGGACCAGGCTTAAGAGGGAATTTGGCATGAAAATAGCGGATCTTGCAGCCAACATGTATGTCAGAAGCCGGTACCCAAGAACGGTCGGCAGGCCTTCCAATCAATTAAATACTGCAAAGTGCACTGAGAAAACCTGGAATCAATTATGGAGATGTCATACTCTTCCTGTCCAGAAACAACCAAGGGAGGAGGAGGAGGAGGAGCACTTGGGACAGTATATTTATTGCAAACAAGAGGTTTGAGCAAAGAAACATGAAAAGTATTCGGTATGCCCAAGGAGGCAGTGAGAGCCAGGGAATAAGAGCCAGGATTAATCCTACGAAGGATACGAAATGGACCAAGGAACCTAGGAGCAAACTTCATGCTAGGAACTTTAAGCTTTATGTTGTGCAATGATAACCAAACCCTCTCACCCACTTGGTAAACAGGGTCAGCACCACGCCGTTTATCAGCATAACGCTTGAAACGGTCAGAAGCAGTCCCCAGAGCGGAATGAACTTTAACCCAAGTATAACGAATGAAGGCAAGGCGTTCATCTAAAGCAGGTATAGCCGTGTCAGAAAAAACAGCCGGCAGAACAGTAGGATGGCGGCCACTATTAACAAAGAGTCATGATCAGCATTGTTCCTAGCAAACATGGCCCAAGGCAGTAATTCGGAACAATTATCTTGAGTGGTATTAACAAAACAACGCAAGTATAATTCCAAAGAATGGCTAGCCCTTTCAGCCGTACCAATTGTTTATTGAAAGCCCTCGAAAACCGAGAGACAAACTGAGAACCCCTGTCTGATACAATATTGTGAGGAATGCCATGCAGTTGGACAATTTCACGTATAAAGATAAGAACAAATTCCTGAACAGAACAAGCCTGTACATACTCCTTAAAGTAACACTATAGTCACCTAAATTACTTTAGCTAAATAAAGCAGTTTTAGTGTATAGATCATTCCCCTGCAATTTCACTGCTCAATTCACTGTCATTTAGGAATTAAATCACTTTGTTTCTGTTTATGCAGCCCTAGCCACACCTCCCCTGGCTATGATTGACAGAGCCTGCATGAAAAAAAACTGGTTTCACTTTCAAACAGATGTAATTTACCTTAAATAATTGTATCTCAATCTCTAAATTGAACTTTAATCACATACAGGAGGCTCTTGCAGGGTCTAGTAAGCTATTAACATAGCAGGGGATAAGAAAATCTTAATTAAACAGAACTTGCAATAAAGAAAGCCTAAATAGGGCTCTCTTTTATGGAAGGCTGTGCAAGTCACATGCAGGGAGGTGTGACTAGGGTTCATAAACAAAGGGATTTAACTCCTAAATGGCAGAGGATGGAGCAGTGAGGCTGCAGGGGCATGTTCTATACACCAAAACTGCTTCATTAAGCTAAAGTTGTTCAGGAGACTATAGTGTCCCTTTAACATCTTTCCTGAGGGAATCCCACCAAAATTATCTCATGATCGCGGATATGGATTTATTAATTCCCGGGTGTCCAGCAGTCACATTGCTGTGAAATACTTTCATGACATTCACCCTTTCACTCAATGGAACAAACACTTTGTCCCATGGCTTACTGCAGGGTGCCTGAGACTGAGTCTCCATGATGGCGCCAAGCAGAGGAGATGACAGAGAAAGGACAGTGGAAGTGAGGATACATTCAGGGGGGGATGATAGGGAATGTTTCTTGTTTCTGTATAGACTCCGTATCAAACTGCCTAGACAAGGCGTCAGCCTTCAAATTTTTTTGAACCAGGCCTAAAAGTTATTAGAAAGTTAAAGCTAGAAAGGAACAGTGACCATCTTGCTTGTCTAGAAGACAATCGTTTAGCATCCCCTATGTAAGCCATGTTTTTATGGTCAGTAATAATCAAAAGAGGATCCTTGGAACCCTTTAAAAGATGTCGCCACTCTTTGAGTGCTAGAATCATGGCCAACAATTCTCTATTGCCAATATCGTAATTTGCTCAGCAAGGGACAACTTTCTAGAGAAGTAACCACGTGGATGCAAAGGGGTGTCTTGGCTCTTCCTCTGGGAGAGAACAGTCCCCACCCCAGTCGCAAGGTATCAACCTCCAGTATGAAAGGTTTGCTGGTGTCGGGATGTATCAATATGTCGGCAGAGGCAAACTTTTTTTTGAGAAGTTCAAAAGCTACTTTAGCCTCCTTAGACCATATCGTACTGCTAGCCCCCTCGCGTGTCATATTGGTGATGGGGGCTATAACAGAAGAAAACCCCTTGATAATCTGAAACCCAGAGACAGAAATGATATACCCCAAAAATTGTACTTCCGTCTGATCAAAGATACATTTTTCCATTTTACAATAAAGTTGATTTTTCAGTAAAATTTGCAAAACTTGTTTAACATGATGGTGAGTCTGAAGGTGAGGGGCAGGGGAGGGCTGGCAGCCTTAGGCCTGGGGGGCAAAACCAGTCAAGTGGCCCATTGCGCCACCAAATCAGTTCACCATCCATGCCCACCTTTTCCTGGTTTTATAACGGATATTGATGTTATGCTAATCAGTAGCTCTTTGTCATACCCACTCCTTCACAGCTCTGACTTTCAATGTTGTCAGAGCACAGGCTGAGAATCTCTGAGCCTGTGCTCTGACTCACTAACTGAGCGCTGGAACCACGAGGGAGAGGATATGATCTGACTGCACCTACTGCTGGTGCGCACCAGTGGACCACCAGCGAATCGTTTAAATTAAATATGCTGGTGTACCCAACTTGTGAGCTGTGTTGGCCGCCAGGTGCCTCTGTTGTCATGGCACCCTGCGTGACCGCACAGCTTGCCCACCCCAACGGCTGGCCCTGCTGACACACACTGACGTTACTACTTAGACATCCCTCAATATTAATACAGACATCAGAGTAAACACCAATAAACCGTGGAAACAGAGCTGATCCCCCCAAATTTATAAAGGTTTGCTTAGAGGATGTATTGTAAGATTAAATCATGCCTCCTCCTCTCTCTCCCCCATGCGCTGCTCTGTAGGCTGGGAGGAAGTGAAGAGTAATCACAGTCTCCCAGCACAACTCCACCTGTGGCTGCATGGGGAACAGCTGTTTAATGTAATGCTTGGAGGACGGCCAGCTGCCGCAGAACCTTTTTGTTTCCGTCTCTGCAAAGGGCTCCAGGCACTGCTTGTTGTGAGTGTGAGCCACTGTAAATTAGGGGCAGAGGGCAGAGGGCACTTGCACTGCGGTCAAGACGGGTCTGGGCAGGAGGAGAGTGCAGTGCAATCAGTGAACTCCCCTCCTGTGGGTCACCAGTAGACTGGTGCACCTGCCCAGGATCAGAGCCGGTGCAAGGATTTTTGCCGCCCTAGACAAAATATAAATTTGCCGCCCCCCATGTGACATCACAATGCCCCACCCATATGATCTGCCATATGAACTAACGCCAGTGCTGCACACAGTGTGTGTTTGCATTAAAAAGCCTGCAGGGACCAGCTATAGACACCACAACCACTTCATTAAGCTATAGTGTCCCTTTAATGTGAGGTAAATTATAGATTAGTGTCACTAATAATATACTAGATTGCCTACTTACAATTCGATGAGGATGATGATGAGCTGCAGTTTGGCTCCACTGGTCTGGTGTAGAACAGGATCTCTGGAGGCTGTTTGCAACTGTGGTCACAAAATTCAATGTTCTGGGAGAATTAGAAGCAGCTCCATTTTTGGGGGGCCTCTTACACAGCTCAAGGTCTAGGCCCCAGGGCCTGACGGTGAGTATGCCCATAAGGCCCACTCATAAGTCCACTTATATGTTCCACCCACCCATGAGTTCGCTCACAGGGAGTGGAGTGTGTAGGGGATGTGTTATGAGTTATTGTAGAGGATCTAATATGTGTGCTTATGGTATGTAGTTTATAGGGATACCAGTTTGTGCAGGTGATGCAGTGTGTTTGTGTGTAGTGGAAGCAATGTGTATTTGTGTATAAGGGATGTATTATGTGTTTCTGGTTGTGTGTAAGGGATGCATTATGTGAATCTGTGTTTGTATGCATAAGGGATGCAAGGTGTGTGTCTGTATGTGTGTGCATTGAGTGTAAGAGATGCATTGTGTTTCTGTGTGTATGTAAGAAAAGCAGTGTGTGTGTGTTTGCATTGTCTGTTTCTGTGTATGTGTGCAAAGGATGCATTGTCTTTGTGTGGGGGTTGCATTGTGTGTGTGTGTAATGGATGCATTGTGTGTTTCTCTGTGTGTAAGGGAAGCATGTTGTGTTTCTGTGTATATATAGGGATGCATTGTGTTTTTCTGTGTATGTATAGGGATGCATTGTGTGTGTGTGTGCGCACATAGTGTGAAAGAGCTCCCTGTCTTGCCCCCTGTCCTATAGAGCTGTCCCTTCTGTCCCTTAGAGCTTCTTAACCCTCCAACTTCTTCTTACTCCCCCTTCTTCTTCTTACCCCCTATTCTTCTTCTTCTTACACCCCCATTCTTCTTACCCCCTTCTTCTTCTTACTCCCCCTTCTTCTTCTTACTCCCCTCACTCTCCCCCTCTTCTTACTCTCCCCCCTCCCCTCTTCTTACTCCCCCTCTTCTTATTCCCCCACCTCCCCTCTTACTCCCCCCTCCCCTCTTCTTACTCCCCACCTCCCTCTCCACCTCCCCTCTAACTCCCCCCTCCCCTCTTACTCTCCCCCTCTGCTCTTCTTACTCCCCCCTCCCCTCTTCTTACTTCCCCTCCCTCTCCTCTTCTTACTCCCCCTCCCTCTCCTTACTCCCCCTCCCTCTCCCCCTCTTCTTACTTTCCCCCTCCCCTCCTCTTACTCTCCCCCCTCCCCTCCTCTTACTCTCCCCCCTCCCCTCCTCTTACTCCCCCCTCCCCTCTTACTCCCCCCTCACTCTCCCCCTCTTCTTACTATCCCCCCTTCCCTCCCCTCTTCTTACTCCCCCCTCTTCTTATTCCCCCCTCCCCTCTTCTTATTCCCCCACCTCCCCTCTTACTCCCCCACCTCCCCTCTTACTCCCCCCTCCCCTCTTCTTATTCTCCCCTCCCCTCTTCTTACTCCCCCCTCTTCTTATTCCCCCCCTCCCCTCTTCTTATTCCCCCACCTCCCCTCTAACTCCCCCCTCCCCTCTTACTCTCCCCCTCCGCTCTTCTTACTCCCCCCTCCCCTCTTCTTACTTCCCCTCCCTCTCCTCTTCTTACTCCCCCTCCCTCTCCTTACTCCCCCTCCCTCTCCCCCTCTTCTTACTTTCCCCCTCCCCTCCTCTTACTCTCCCCCCTCCCCTCCTCTTACTCTCCCCCCTCCCCTCCTCTTACTCCCCCCTCCCCTCTTACTCCCCCCACCCTCTCCCCTCTTCTTATTCCCCCCACCTCTCCCCTCTTCTTACTCCCCCCTCTTCTTATTCCCCCCCTCCCCTCTTCTTATTCCACCACCTCCCCTCTTACTCCCCCACCTCCCCTCTTACTCCCCCCTCCCCTCTTCTTATTCCCCCCTCCCCTCTTCTTATTCCCCCCTCTCCCCTCTTCTTATTCCCCCCACCCTCTCCCCTCTTCTTATTCCCCCCCACCCTCTCCCCTCTTCTTATTCCCCCCACCCTCTCCCCTCTTCTTATTCCCCCCCTCCCCTCTTCTTATTCCCCCCCTCCCCTCTTCTTATTCCCCCCTCCCCTCTTCTTATTCCCCCCTCTCCCCTCTTCTTATTCCCCCTCTCCCCTCTTCTTATCCCCCCTCTCCCCTCTTCTTATCCCCCCTCTCCCCTCTTCTTATTCCCCCCTCCCCTCTTCTTATCCCCCCTCTCCCCTCTTCTTATTCCCCCCACCCTCTCCCCTCTTCTTATTCCCCCTCCCCTCTTCTTATCCCCCCTCTCCCCTCTTCTTATTCCCCCCACCTCTCCCCTCTTCTTATTCCCCCCACCCTCTCCCCTCTTCTTATTCCCCCTCCCCTCTTCTTATCCCCCCTCCCCTCTTCTTATTCCCCCCACCCTCTCCCCTCTTCTTATTCCCCCTCTCCCCTCTTCTTATTCCCCCATCCCCTCTTCTTATCCCCCCTCTCCCCTCTTCTTATTCCCCCCTCTCCCCTCTTCTTATTCACCCCCTCTCCCCTCTTCTTATCCCCCCTCCCCTCTTCTTATCCCCCCTCTTCTTATTCCCCCACCCTCTCCCCTCTTCTTATTCCCCCCACCTCTCCCCTCTTCTTATTCCCCCCACCCTCTCCCCTCTTCTTATTCCCACCCTCCCCTCTTCTTATTCCCCCCTCCCCTCTTCTTATTCCCCCCTCTCCCCTCTTCTTATTCCCCCTCTCCCCTCTTCTTATCCCCCCTCTCCCCTCTTCTTATCCCCCCTCTCCCCTCTTCTTATTCCCCCCACCCTCTCCCCTCTTCTTATTCCCCCCACCCTCTCCCCTCTTCTTATTCCCCCCACCCTCTCCCCTCTTCTTATTCCCCCCCTCCCCTCTTCTTATCCCCCCTCTCCCCTCTTCTTATTCCCCCCACCCTCTCCCCTCTTCTTATTCCCCCTCTCCCCTCTTCTTATCACCCCTCTTCTTATCCCCCCTCTCCCCTCTTCTTATTCCCCCCACCCTCTCCCCTCTTCTTATTCCCCCCACCCTCTCCCCTCTTCTTATTCCCCCCCCCTCTTCTTATTCCCCCCACCCTCTCCCCTCTTCTTATTCCCCCTCACCCTCTCCCCTCTTCTTATTCCCCCTCCCCTCTTCTTATCCCCCCTCTCCCCTCTTCTTATTCCCCCCACCCTCTCCCCTCTTCTTATTCCCCCCACCCTCTCCCCTCTTCTTATTCCCCCCTCCCCTCTTCTTATTCCCCCCACCCTCTCCCCTCTTCTTATTCCCACCCTCCCCTCTTCTTATTCCCCCCTCCCCTCTTCTTATCCCCCCTCTCCCCTCTTCTTATCCCCTCTCTCCCCTCTTCTTATTCCCCCCACCCTTTCCCCTCTTCTTATTCCCCCCACCCTCTGCCCTCTTCTTATTCCCCCCTCCCCTCTTCTTATTCCCCCCACCCTCTCCCCTCTTCTTATTCCCCCCACCCTCTCCCCTCTTCTTATTCCCCCCCTCCCCTCTTCTTATCCCCCCCTCTCCCCTCTTCTTATTCCCCCCACCCTCTCCCCTCTTCTTATTCCCCCCACCCTCTCCCCTCTTCTTATTCCCCCTCTCCCCTCTTCTTATTCCCCCCTTCTTATCCCCCTCTCCCCTCTTCTTATTCCCCCTCTCCCCTCTTCTTATTCCCCCTCTCCCCTCTTCTTATCCCCCCTCTCCCCTCTTCTTATTCTCTCCCCTCTTCTTATCCCCCCTCCCCTCTTCTTATTCTCTCCCCTCTTCTTATCCCCCCTCTCCCCTCTTCTTATCCACCTCTCCCCTCTTCTTATGCCCCCCTTCCCTCTTCTTATGCCCCCCCTCTCCCCTCTTCTTATTCCCCCCACCCTCTCCCCTCTTCTTATTCCCCCCCTCCCCTCTTCTTATTCCCCCCCTCCCCTCTTCTTATCCCCCTCTCCCCTCTTCTTATTCCCCCCACCCTCTCCCCTCTTCTTATTCCCCCCACCCTCTCCCCTCTTCTTATTCCCCCTCTCCCCTCTTCTTATTCCCCCCTCCCCTCTTCTTATCCCCCCTCTCCCCTCTTCTTATTCCCCCCTCTCCCCTCTTCTTATCCCCCCTCCCCTCTTCTTACCCCCCCTCCCCTCTTCTTATTCCCCCCACCCTCTCCCCTCTTCTTATTCCCCCCACCCTCTTCCCTCTTCTTATTTCCCCCCTCTTCTTGTTCCCCCTCCCCTCTTCTTATTCCCCCTCCCCTCTTCTTGTTCCCCCCTCCCCTCTTCTTATTCCCCCCCTCTCCCCTCTTCTTATTCCCCCCTCCCCTCTTCTTATTCCCCCTCTCCCCTCTTCTTAGTCCCCCTCTCCCCTCTTCTTATCCCCCCTCTCCCCTCTTCTTATTCTCTCCCCTCTTCTTATCCCCCCTCTCCCCTCTTCTTATCCCCCCCTCCCCTCTTCTTATTCTCTCCCCTCTTCTTATCCCCCCTCTCCCCTCTTCTTATCCCCCCCTCTTCTTATGCCCCCCCTTCCCTCTTCTTATGCCCCCCATCTCCCCTCTTCTTATTCCCCCCCTCTCCCCTCTTCTTATTCCCCCCACCCTCTCCCCTCTTCTTATTCCCCCCACCCTCTCCCCTCTTCTTATTCCCCCCCTCCCCTCTTCTTACCCCCTCCCCTGTAGCTGGCCGAGCCGGTCTCCGGTCCGCGGTCCCGGCCGGAGTGATGGGAAGGTGCACGCTCAATGTGCACTTCCTGTCAGTCCGGCCGGTTACAGGAAACAGAAACTCCGCACGGAACAGGAGTTTCTGTTTCCTGTAACCGGCCGGACTGACAGGAAGTGCACACTTCCCATCACTCTGGTCGGGACCGCGGACCGGAGACCGGCTCGGCCAGCTACAGGGGAGGGGAGGGAGGGGAGAAGCTGCTGCAGCCGTCTGAGCGCTCTTTACAGAGCGCTCAGGCGGCTGCAGCATTTAAAGGGCCGGCCCACCGTGGCCGGTCCTAAAAGAATTTCGGGCAGCCTGGGGGGCAATTGCCTCCCTGCCCCCCGGCCCAGCCCGCCCCTGGTGAGGGGAATAGATAAGGATATCATCCAGATATACTAGGACAAATGAGGAAATGTAATCCCTGAGTACATCATTAATAAAATCCTGGAACACAGCTGGAGCATTACACAACACAAAGGGCATCACAAGGTACTCATAGTGTCCACTTCTGGTATTAAATGCTGTTTTCCACTCATGGTTTTCCTCAATTCTCACTAAATTGTATGCGCTTCTAAGGTCAAGTTTAGTAAAGATTTTAGCACCCTGGAGTCTGTCGAACAATTCAGTCATAAGGGGAATGGGGTAGGTATTTTTAATAGTGATTTTGTTCAATGCCCTGTAGTCAATACATGGACGTAACTCACCAACTTTTTTAGACACAAAAAAGAATCCTGCACCAGCAGGTGAGGATTACTTGCGTATATGGCCCTTACTTAGGGAGTCTTTGATATAGTCTATTGTGTGTGTGAGGGGGGTTCTATGTGTGTTAGGGGTGCTGTGTGTGCACACACATTTTTTTAGCCCCCCTCCATTGCTCTGTGTGAGAGCTGCTGTGTGTGTGTGAGGGGTGCTGCTTGTGTGTGTGGGGGGGGGGTGCTGCGTGTGTGTGAGAGGTATGTTGTGTGTGTGTGACAGGGGTGATGTGTGTGTGACAGGGGTGAAATGTGTGTGTGTTACAGGGGTGATTGTGTGTGTGTATGTGTGTGTGTGTGAGGGGTGCTCTGTTAGTGTGTGTGTGTGTGAGGGGTGCTCTGTGTGTGAGGGGTGCTCTGTGTGTGTGTGACAGGGGTGCTGTGTGTTTGGGAGGGGTGCTGTGTGAGATGTGCTCTGTGTGAGTGTAAGGGGTGCTCTGTGTGTTTGTGAGGGGTGCAGTGTGAGGGTGTGTGGGAGGGCTGCTGTGTGTGTGTGATAGGGGTGCTTTGTGTGTGTGGGAGGGCTGCTGTGTGAGGTGTGCTCTGTGTGTGTGTGTGTGTGTGTGTGTGTGTGTGTGTGTGTGTGTGTGTGTGTGTGTGTGTGTGACAGGGGTGCTCTGTGTGTTTGTGAGGGGTGCAGTGTGTGGGTGTGTGACAGGGGTGCTGTGTGTGTGTTTGACAGAGGTGCTGTGTGTGTGTGTGTGACAGGGGTGCTCTGCTTTTTTGTATGTGACAGGGGTGCTGTGTGTGTGTGTGTGTGTGGGAGGGGTGCTGTATGTGTGTGTGTGAGGTGTGCTCTGTTGCGGGTGATGGGTATTGTGTGTCGGGGGATGGGGGGAGGGTGCCTACATATGGGGGGGAATAGGAGTAAGGCATTCAAAAAAATGTATTACTAAAAAAATTTATACATACATACAAAATAAACTGTATGTCCTCACCTTACCTTTTCCCCAGGGAGAGGGGACATTGCCCTGGTGGTCCTGTAGAGGTGAGCAGCTCTATCCTGCCTGCAGCTCTACTGGCTGCAGGCAAAGTTAAGTCCTTCCTCGAGATCCTTAGAGCGTTGCCGTGGTAACCCGCGGCAACTCTCTGATTTGCTGAACTCGCAGGAGGAACCTTCTGCCTCCTGGTTCCTCCCTCCCTCTCCAGGCTGCCTGTCAGTGCCTGTGGGTCGGTGAGAGAGATCTTTGATCTCCCCACTGGTCCATGAAGGCCCACAGCAGGGTCAGCGCTCGGACAGCGCTGGCCCTGCAGGGGCTGGCAGGGGAGATTCTGTTCCCAACCCGTGCGGCCGACCATAAGCAAAATTATTTTGTGTACCCTGTGGGGCACTGAATTGTACCCCTGGGGGTACGCGTACCACGGGTTGGGAACGCCTGCTCTAGGCAATGTTCTGCTGGGAAACCTTGATTCCTGGCATTCATGTGGATGTTACTTTGACACGTACCATCTACCTAGAGATTATTGCAGACCATGGCAATGGTGTTCACTGATGGCAGTGGTATGCAAGAAATGTTCAGGAATGCTTTGAGGAACATGACAAAGAGTTCAAAGTGTTGTCTTGGTCTCCAAATTACCCAGATTTCAATCCGATTAAGAATCTGTGGGATGTGGTGGAAGAGCAAATCTGATCCATGGAGGCACCAGTCCGATCCATGGAGGCCTGAATCCAATATAACAATTCACAAATCCTTCTCTAATTCACTACCATTAATAATGTAACTTGTTTGTGCATTCTTTACTCGAAGTGCATAACTTTGCATCTGCCATTTGAGTGCATAGTGCCCTAATCTATCTAAAGCCCTCTGCAGCAAACTAATATCCTGCTCACATTGTATTATCTTGAGAAAGCTGCAAATCTGGTAATATGTTAATTGGTGGAGATTTTAATTATCAGGACATAAATTGGGACAGAGGAACTAGTGGTTCAGCAAAGGGAATTAGGTTTTTTAACTTGTTAAATTACACCTTCATGTCACAACTTGTACAAGCACCAACTAAAAAGGACGTTTGTCTGGACATTGTTCTAACAAAAAATGTTGATCTGTTCACCAACATTCAAGTAGGTGAGCACTAGGGAAATAGTGATCACAATATAGTATCCTTAGAAATAAAATTGAAAAAAACAAAAGTGCATGGGGAATTCTAAAACAAATCATTTTAAAAAGGCCAATTTCAATAAGTTAAAGGCAGCTTTACAATATATTGACTTGCATAAACTCTTTAGTGAAAAGAACACAGGATAAATGGAATAACTTCAAACAAATATTAGAAATAAATATTTATCAGTATGTACCATTGGGTAATGAATATAAAAGAAGGTTTAGACCTGTGAGCATAACTTATGTGGCTGGGAAAGTATTTGAAAGGTTATTAAGGGATAACATTCAAGAATTCCTTGAGAAGAACGTGGTTATCAGCAAAAATCAGCATGGTTTTATGAAGCACAGGTCGTGTCAAACTAACTTGATTGTATTCTATGAAGAAGTAAGTAGTAGTATAGATCAGGGTGATCTATTTCGATTTTGCAAAGGCGTTTGATACGGTTCCTCACAATAGATTAGTGTTCAAACTCAAAGAAATTGGTCTAGGTGAAAATTATTGATCTTGGGTAGAACACTGGCTTAAAAAAAGTTGTGTCCCTCGGGTTCTGTTCTGGGACCCCTTCAATTTAACATGTTTATAAATGATCTAGAAAAAATAATTGAAAGTCATGTTTAAGTGTTTTCAGATGACACAAAATTCTGTAAGGTAATACAATGTGAGCAAGATATTACTTTGCTGCAGAGAGATTTAGATGCACTTCAGCATAAAGAATGCACAAGCAACTTATATCCTAAATGGAAGCGAATTAGGGATAACATCAAACGAGAAGAATTTGGGAATTGTTATAGATAACCTACGGAATCTGATGGCGCTATATAAATAATAAAATAATAATAATAATAACAAACTATGTAACAATGTGCAATGTCAATCAGCAGTGGCTCAGGCCAGTAAGGTATTGTCATGCATGAAAAAGGACATTAATTCTCGGGATGAGTATATAATTTTGCCTCTTTATAAATCACTGGTAAGACCACATCTTGAATATGCTGTGCAATTTTGGGCACCTGTTCTTAAGAAGGATATTATAGCACTAGAAAAAGTGCAGAAGCACGCTACAAAATTAATAAAAGGAATGGAACATTTTAGCTATGAAGAAAGATAACATTATACAAATATATCCAGGGGAAATACAAACCATTGTTTGGAAAACTATTCACAAACAGGACTATACATAGGACATGAGGTCATGTGTTTAGACTGGAAGAAAAAAGATTTAGTCTAAAGCAAAGGAAAGGTTTTTTTTTTACCATTAGAACCATGGAATTCTCTGCATGAAGAAGTAGTTTTATCAGCATCTGTACGGATATTTAAACAGCAACTAGATGCATACTTGCAAAAACATAATATCCAATAATATAATTGTTCAACTGTAGGGTAATAGCTTCTTGATCCAAGGATCATTTTGGGGTCAATAAGGAATTATTTTCCTAGTTTGTTGCAAAAGTGTTTCAAACTGTTTTTTTTTGCCTCCTTTAGGATCAACAGCAAAAAACAAATATGAGGAAAGATGAACTTGATGGACACATTTCTCTTATCAGCCTATGCAACTATGTAATTCACAGGTTTATAATTTCCAGGCAAAGATTTTTAATAATTTTTGAAAAAAGGAACCACATCTGCCTTTCTCCAGTCCACCAATACAATTCCTGAAAGAAAAGAATCCTGAAAGATCAAAAACAGAGGTTCACTTATTTTCAAACTTTACTCATTAAATATTTGTGGGTGAATACCACCAGGCCCTGTTTACATTGACCTTCTTTAGATGCTGCAGCACCTTGTCTTAAGTCATCCAATCACAATTTTTCTACATTTGATTTTTTGCAGCAGTCGTTTGTATATCTCGTGCCAAAGGTTCCTCTTAATATATACTAAGGAATATTAATTGTTTTAAAATTCTCCCTTATTCATTTACTAACACACATATTTCTAATTTCATTGTGTCAACACTTTTTTAAATTTTGTTTTTTAGTATTTATATACTTAAAATGTTTGTGGGGGTTGGTATTGTTCACTTTGACTAGCAATTGTTCATTTTCTAGTTTAGTCTTTTTGCATGCATTATTGGATCCTTATATTTTATATAGCATGCCTCTGATTTTAATGATTTAATTGCTTTGAACAATCTTTTCTTGTATTTAATTTCTTCGTGTACCTTCCCTCTAAGCCACCATGGTTTCATTTTGTTTCATATATATATATATATATATATATATATATATATATATATATATATATATTACTATTAAAAATTATATGTTTAGCATACCCTATGTTTAGCATACCCTATGTGCATTTGCTTTTTTTAGTTTATTTCAAAAGACACCATAATGTGATCACTATTTCCCAATTGCTCCGATACTTGAATGTTTGACAAAAGATCAATGTTTTCCAGTCGGTACTTCTACCAATTGTGACATGAAGGTGTAATTTAACAAGTTCAAAAACCTGATTCCCACTGCTGATTTCCAAGTCCCTCTATCCCAATTTATGTCAGGGTAATTAAAATCTCCAATAATTAGGTGTTACCCAGTGGTTGACATTCTCTGGTCAGGTTTGAGAAACAGTAAGTTTGCTTGAAGGTTGGCACCGGCAGATTGTCGCTCTATTCGTCTGTGGAATTAATTGGCTGAGAACATCCCCTGTTTACGCCCTTTATCCAAAATCACACAACTTCCCACATTACAACTCTTGTTGCCAAATGTCAATTCTTCTCAGTGGTATTCAGAAAGTATATTGGAACAGTAGGAGACTTATATGTTGAAGTATCCTTGCTATCCTAACCAAATGGATAATTCCTAACTCAGACACTTTTAAATATTTACAGATAAAACACTCAGCATTAGTGTGGACTGACAGTAATTTGAGACCTGAACAATTGTGCAGTCACATACTTATAGCAAAAGGCATTATCTCATTGTGTGACATTATTTTATTGAAACTCAGTTTGAAAGACAGATGGGTAGGACAAGAAAACAAATAGAAAGACAGCCAGATAGCCACACTACCCTACAGAATGAAATATTCAAAAGAAGGTTCCAATGAAGGGAACATATTTTATTGGGATAGAAGTTGTAAATGGGGTTGCTAAAACCGACTAGAGAGCACCAGAAAGAAAAAAAACGAATATTCTCTATTTTGCAAGTCCTTTCTTCAAAGAGGGGGTTTGTGGGAAGACATACAGAGATTTCAATTACAGATTTTATTTGACAAATACAGAAAAAAATTAAACCATGTAAAAAGAGGCAGAATGACTTTGACATGAAATTATATTTTGTTTTCTTAACAGTTCTATTTCCACAAACCAGTTTCTTAACACATTGGTTACAGTGATGCAAAACACTTCGTTTTGTGAAGCTGAATTGAGACTTGCTCTTGACTATTCAGACACCTTTATGATGGTGGCTCTTTCTGAGGTTTTCAAAGTGTTGCATTTGCCGTGGAACCTGTTGTGAAAATCAGTTTGCATCACCTTGCTCGTCTCATCTATTCTATACCACAGCAGACATCTGTGAAAAATAGCAGATGAGAACTGTGCCCATTTGCAAATATGCTGTTTTGTTTTGAAATTTGTTTTTTCGCAGAATTGGTTACTATGAAACAAAATGTTTATTTTTTATATGCATTTCCAGTACAACCATTAAGTTTAGCAGACTTACTAAGGTATCTAAATTCTTAATATCACTCAAGGGCTTTTAAAAAAAAATTTAATTTAAGACAACAAATACTGCATAATTACACCAACAATAATGGACCAGCGAGATGTTAAATTAACACTCCTAGCACCTTGTAGAGATTGTGTCAGTGCCCTTACTGATCACACACCCTCATCCAATTTCTACAACTATTTAAAATTTATTAACACCAAAACAAAGAAATTTGAATACTGTCCTAAAAAAAATTAAATGTCAGGATGTCATGTAATGGAGACTCTTTGTCTTGGTGCTGTAGCGATTGTGTGTGTGTAACCTTTTTCCACATGAGGGCCAAATGCCATGTCTGTAAATGGATTGAGGACCACCTTCTTCTATATAGCTTTAACCTTATGACAGTTGTAGATGGCTCTCTAAGTTGGTATCCTTATGTGGGATTTAAATATTTAAGGATACCAAGTTAGAGAGCTATTTACTAAACAGCTAAAACATCAAAATTAAAATCTATTTTTTTATTTTTATCTTTCAGTTGTTTAGTAGCATGAATTCAAATTCTTTATTCCAATATTGATGCACCCACATCAGTTCTACTCGGCCACAGGTTCCTTACACAAGCCATGGTAGCGTTGATTTGAAAGCATTAGGGATGCACCGAAATGAAACTTCTGGGCCGAAACCGAAGCCAAAAATTCAGGATGCCCTTGGCCAAAAACCAAAACCGAAAATGACTTTTTTCCTCAAATGATTTTAAAAGAGTTTTTTTCCCCCAAATTTTAGTAATATTAAACTTTTTTAATGAATTTAATCAATCTAATATGAAAATCTTCCTCTCTCCCTTCTCTTTTAGTGGTCCCCCCGCTTAATGTTCCTCTCCCCTCCATATCTTTTAGTGTTCTTTCCCCCCTCCTCCCCAGTCCCATAGTGTTCTCCCCCCCTCCCCTGTCCCATAATGTTTCCCCCCCTCCCCTGTCCCATAGTGTTCTTTCCCCACTCTACTGTCCCATAATGTTCTTTCCTCCCTCCCCAGTCTCATGGTGTCCCACCCTCCCCTGTCCCATAGGCTTTTTTTCTCCCCCCTCCCCTGTCCCATAGTGTTCTTTCCCCCCTCCCCTGTCCCATAGTGTTTTTTTTCTACCCCTCCCCTGTCCCATAGTGTTCTTTCCCCCCTCCCCTGTCCCATAGTGTTCTTTCCCTCCTCCCCCGTCCCATAGTGTTCTCCCCTCCTCCCCTGTCCCATAGTGTTCTCCCCCTCCCCTGTCCCAAGTGCAGTATTCTTGACTTTTCATGTTATCATTACTATCTTTCATTGTGATATATAATCATCTGAATTGTTAATGCAAGCATGTCTGTGAAACTATGCATTACAAAAAAAAATAAAAAATAAAAAAAAAAAAAATGAATTTCGCCAAATTTGACCCGTTTTCGGCCAAAACGGGGTAGGCCCATTTTTGGCCAAAAATTGCAGCAGCCCAAATTCCGGTGCATCCCTAGAAAGCATAATCAGCGTCACTAGATTGTAATAGCGTCATTCTGGTTACAATCAACCATAAATGATAGGAGGCTCGACATTCAAACCTTTTTATATTTTTTTTTGTTATTGACGCCATGCTTGAGGCACTGTGCATGTATCAAGGAGGCAAAACAGATGCAAGGGCTTAGGCCTATATAAACTTTTTTAATATCTGGTTTTGTACTCTTTCTGGGCTTCTATAGCCCTTAAGCATTTTTAATATGGTTCCTGATTTCTGTTATTGACCAGATACGACTATTTAGGGGACACTAAAGTCAACCAGACTGATTTATCTCAATGTTTTTTAGAAACTGCAATGTTTACATTGAAGGGTTATATCCAGCTCTAGTGGTTGTCTTCCTGACAGCCAGTAGAGCTACTTCTTCATGCAACGGGTAAGCTCATAGGAAAGCAGGTCCCCAATGCATTGGATTGGCTATCACTGGAGTAGGGAAAGCTTCCATCAGAAATTTTGAGGCTCCTGACACAGCTCAAGGTCTGGGGCCCCAAGGCCCACCCTGGAGTCTGCCCACAGGGCCCACCTCTTAATCCTCAAACACTGCCCACCCCTGAGGCCACCCACAAGGATGCAGTGTGTTTGTGTATTGGATGCAGAATATGTGTTTGTGTAGTGGATGCAGAGTACGTTTGTAGTGAATGCAGTGGATGTAGCGGATGCAGAGTGTGTAGTGGATGCAAGTGATGTGTGTAGTGGCTGGGAGCTCGCTAGAGTTGGAGAGAGCTTCTGGAAGCCGAAGATCATATGTGCTGGGCCCTCACTTCACTCTACAGACTGCAGGGGGCCTGCAGGGGCAGTTGTGGAATTACTGCAGAAAGGGTCCTAGAGAGAGAATTCTTTGGGGCCCCCATCTAGCACAAGGGGGCGCTGAGAAATGCAGAAATTGCTCTCAAAATGCATTCTACCTCCTCTGCAGGTATGTTTTTTTCTGTTATATTAAGCTTTATTTGGAAGATTTTAGTCTCATTTGAATGTGTTACTTAGCATTTGTGCTTGAAGCCCTTCAGCTTATAACGAAACCATCTCCTACTTCTGCTAAATCTACTGCAATATGTCAAAGGTGAGCTTTTATATACTTTTTCTATTTTTATACTTAAGTTTATGTGTACACTCTGTCATGACCTCTGTATTTTGCAGCCCTCAAGACCGGTCTGGACCTTACTCTCCATCCAGGAGTAAAGAAAAACCAACTGCCTACCCGGGATGTGGTACCAGGCCCTGTAAGAAATGTTTGACCCTGGCAGCAGGTGAATGTGAATAACTCTACACACCCCAACTTTAAGCTTCTTCTTCAGATATTGTATCCTAGATTAAGCAGACACAGTTAGAGAGAATTGCAGAAACCTCAAAAGGCGAGCTATCTAGATCCTGTCAGGGTTGGCTAGAGGAGCCTCAGCAAGGTGAGAGGCAGCAACCTAACAAAAGCTAAAGACAGAGGGATTGAGTGGCCAGGCTTAACTTAAAGTAGGAACTAGGAAATAACAGGACTAAACTAGACAAATATTTCAAGTAGACAAAATACAGGCTGGCATAAGAAGAAACGCAGTCAAATAAATAGGCAGAGTCAGGATTACAGAATGGAACACGTCGATGAACAATTCGGGTCTGATACACAAACAGGGTAGTCATCCAATCCAGGTCTGATACACAAATACAGCAGAAAAAAAATATGGTGAAACAAATAAATCCCGATGAAAAAATTATCCATCACAGTCAGTTTGCAGGATGGAGAAACCTTATACCTACCTCTACCTTTTGTGTCACTTTACCCCACTCCCTCTAACATGTAAGCTCATTGAGCAGGGCCCTCAACCCTTTCTGTTCCTGTGCGTCCAACTTGTCTGGTTACAATTACATGTTTGTTAGTCCACCCATTGTACAGCGCTGTAGAATTTGTTGGTGCTATATAAATAATAATAGCGCAATTTCACTCAAAGCACGCGGATTGGTTAGCTGATTGTATTTTTTTTTATAGAGGACAAAGGGTGACTAGGGACTTGGGGATTCCTAATCACTGGGGCAGGGACTAGGGGCTTGGGGAACCCTAGTTAGGGGTGAATTATTTTTATTATTAGCCCCATCAGCTGCCAATGGGTGGGGGCTGGGGAAATGCCAATAGGACTCACCTCACTTTTTTATTTAGGGCCCCCACCTGCTGCCACTTGGTAGGAGCCCTAAATAATAAAGGGGGGCAGTGGGGATGACAATAGGTCCCCCTTCACTTTATTATTTAGGGCCAATGGTTGGGGGACTAGGATGGACAAAAGGTCCACCCCCACTTTATTATTTAGGGCCTCCATCCTCCACCAATGGGTTGGGGATGGGGGGACAAAGGTCCCTTACCAGTGGATTGGTCAGTCAGTCTGTTGTACATATTTCCTCCTATTCCACTCATTCAAGGAAAGAAGAAGATTGGCAAAGAGAAATGCACTGTGATTGCCATAATCCCTCATT
This sequence comes from Pelobates fuscus, assembly GCF_036172605.1. Taxonomy (NCBI): domain Eukaryota; kingdom Metazoa; phylum Chordata; class Amphibia; order Anura; family Pelobatidae; genus Pelobates; species Pelobates fuscus. The sequence goes on along the minus strand of NC_086325.1, from coordinate 80,044,489 downwards.
TGCATCGCCATTCCGTCTTCTGAAGTAGTCTGAGACATGGGAACTTCCAGTCTCGGACTACCTTGTCTCTCATGGACCAATCCTCCATCTGCATTATCTCAAGCTCAGAGTAGGGCATGGATATTGAGAAGCAATCACTAAGATCCTACGGGTTGTCTAATCAGGTCATTTCTACCCAGGCATTCAGTCACGCATACACACAGGCACATACACTGACAATCATACTGACACACAGATACATACACTGATAGACATACTGACACACACAGATACATACACTGATAGAAATACTGACACACACACAGGCATACTGATACACACATAGACATACTGACACACACACACACACTGAGAAACACACACAGACATACTGACACATACACACAGGCATACTGATGCACTTGTACAATTTACATTTTTAAACCCACCCTCCAGTTTCATACCTTTTCCCGGAGGGTGGCTTCCCTGGAGTCCAGTGTGATGCCTGAAGTTGATAAGAGTGAGGAGCCTCCCTCTTCACTGCATGCTCCTCTCTCCCACACACTTTTCTCTCTGTGGGAGGAAGTAACTCATTGCTGTCACTTCCTCCCAGCCAGCTGGCGAAAAGCATGGGACTCGGTCACACTGATAAAGGGCCACAGAGCCCGACCAGGCCCCTGCTGATACAAGCCCACCAGGTGGCCCTATGTGCATGGGCCACCCAGTGGGTCTCCTTAGTGTGTGAGCCCCTGGCTGCATCGGCAGGGCCATGGGGGGGATAAATAGTTGAGGGCAGCAGAGCCCACGGGGCAGCTGCTTTGCAGGCCCCCAGGAGTAACTGGGCCCGGGGCAGCTGCCCCATTTGTTCTGCATTAAAGACAGCCCTGTCTGTGTTCATTTACTGCTTGGGTATAACCCATATGTTAAATGCTGCCATGGTTAGCCAGGAATAAGGAAAATGTGTTTATACTTACCGTAATTTTATTTTTCTGGCTATTATTCATGGCAGCATTTGCTTTCCTGCCCTTGAATATTAGACTGGGGTCCTGAGAGTGTGCATATCATATTTGTATCCTTGCCTTAATTGATTATTACATTAATTATTTGTGAATTATCTATCCTAGAAGCTGGAAGGAGGAGCTAACCCATATGTTAAATGCTTCCATGTATAATAGCCAGGGGGAAAAAAATGGTGGTCAGTATGAATACATTTTCCTTAATTATCTATCTAATATAATTATATATTTAATATAGATTTGTTTACTGCTCTTTTCCTTCTATTAGTTACTTTTTATCACTTGATTTGTGAACAAATAATGTAACCCCAAACTTGCAAAGACAGTGCCTAATACCCTCAGAGGTCTGAGGATTCAATCAGAAATCCTGGGAGCCGCTGATAGTCTAAGAGCATAATTTAGAGAACTGAGTGTAAAATGATGTATACCATTTTCCCTCAGTTTTCTAAATGGCTAGTTAGTAATAAACTAAGAGATAAACTAAGAGCATGAGACAGGGACTTGCCTCCCAGAGTGCACTGATGGTTTTTGGGAGCCATTATTGAATTATAACCCTCATCATAATGCCCATAGGTGGGGGCACGGGGTGGACCAGTTATAGGTGCCCCCCCATAATTCTCATAGGATATGCCATTCTAGTGACTAGGGAGACAGACACTATAATTAAATGGCTATATTTAATAGCAATAAGCAGCCACGGGCTGCTAATTACTTAGTCAACATGCCCATACCAGTAGCATACCCAATAGTTAGATGAGGCCATATTGGCCCTCATGAGTTTATTGTGTTTTTTCTTAACTGGCATGTACTTGCCAGCTTATGCATGGTTAACCCTCGCTCTGCTAAGGGATTTTATAACTAGCAACCACTGGCAGCAAGTAAATAGTACTAAAAATTATCATTCATTTGCAAAAACCAAGTGAATGATTGTTTGTGAATTTGAATCCTTCTGGATGCATTGAAATATGTGTTTTGTAAATATTCCAGATCATATACTTTGTAAAGAGTTCAGATGCAAAAAAAAAAATATTTCAACCCCGACATCGAATGCACCCAGCCGAATGGTGCAGATTAAGTTGAGTTGACCAAATTTCAACTGGAATTAGCTTTTGTAGATATGAGAATTGCCATTCCAATTGGATTTTAGCCATTTTTCACTGAATTTTGTCCATCCATTAACAATGTGTTTGTTTAGCAGACTTGTGCACAGTGAAAACATCTGGTTCGTCCAAAAAAACTAAATATTTAAGGCTATTTGGGTTTTGCCCATATGGTATTTCTGTTCGATTGAACTTCGTCCAGGCAAACCAAAATGGTACAAAAACTGGCCAATCCGTGTACTGCAAACCTTCTACATAATATGTAACTATGTAATACAAATGTTATGTATATATTTTGCAGTACACTGATATGTGCATTTACGTGCCATTTGGTTTACAGATCAAGATGAGAAGGCGTAACTAGTAGTAGGAGAAAAGGAGGAGCAGTAAAAAAAAAAATCTATGTTCATATATTAAATATTTATTAACCCCTAAAAGACAGAGGCAATAGTCCATGTTCTGAACCAAAACAAACCCTTGAAATTGTGCTGCAGGTTTGTTCCACCGTACTTTAAGGGATTCTCTTCAAGTGCCCCCATACATATTAATATAATTTTTAAAGGCCAGAAAGGGCTTTCATTTAACATCCTATATGTAAACATAATACAACAATACATGTGAATAAAATGTTAAAAATGGGAAACAATTGGATAAGAAAATGATTTTTTTTCTAATTTGTGCTTCTAATAATTTTCACATCCAGTGGAACTAATTAAAAATAACTCAAAATAGATGCATATATCAGTCCTGATTGTTTAATGCCTAATATGTTTAGTATCTAAATACATTTTTGAAAGTTAACGCTAACCCTATGCAAATCACTACACTAATTCTATACCAACCATACCCCTTACCCAACGCTTACACTAACTCTAACAGTATGTCTACACTAATTTTATATCTAATCTGAATCCTACACTATATTTTACCTTAACCCAGTATTGACCCATACCCAGCAATAGCCTAACTCTACCCTAACACTAGCTGTAACCCTGCCCTACTCTTACCCCTAAATCTAACCAAACCCCTACACCTAACAAAACCCTAGCAATAACCCTAACACCAAGGTAATTCCAATATTAATTCTGATATTAGAAATGGGTTTCACTATTTAACACAGCAGCTGGTGATATGTGGCCGATTATGCAGAGAACAGTGCTGGGCAGCAGGCAATGCCCTGAACTAGGCACAATTAAGGAAAAGCTGGGAGACCATGCCAGAGTTTATTAAGACCCTGGAAAGTTTTCCAAGAGCAGCCTGCATCCCCAAATAAACGCGACTGAGTGAGATTTCGCAGCCTGGATTTTATTAACTGATTTAAAGGGATCTGTGCAGTAAAATTAATTTAACTAAAGTTGTTTTGGTTGTTCGAAGTGTTCCTTTTCAGGTAGTGCATGTATAAAAAAAAGAAATAATATAAATACTTTTTATAGCATAGTCATAGTAATCAATAAATACTTTTGTCAGATATTCGTGTGATTTTTAATTTTCTATTTTCAAAACAATATGAATTGAATGGAAGGGTCTGTTAACTTTTCAACCCTGTGGTTATAGGTTTGTATCATGTGACATTTCCTGTTTTTTTATGTGCAAATGTCAATCACACCTGATTTGTGTTCTTTATCTTACTATGTAATCTTGAATTTCACACAGTGTTTTTGTTTTATCTTCATAGAGATTGAAAGACTAAAGTTTGAACTATGTTAGTATAATAACCTTTTTAGTCTAAAAGTCCTAATGCATATGGATATAAAAGATATATGTATGAATATGCAGCAAATACAATTTTGCATGAGTGACAAGATGACAAAAGTCAACACCAGTATGTTAATGGGGCACTTAACTTTATTCACACAATATATATTAAGGCCATTTGACCTGTACTTGTGGGAGGGGCTTATTATACACTTACCTATTTAAGGAACACCGCTTACCTGGCTCCATACCGTTCGAGGTCAGCGTTTGAATGCAACCGCAAGGAGCTACAATCCCTACTAGGTTCCTTAAATTTTGTCATGCACATCATACCATAAGACCGCGCTTTCATATCCAGACTACTTTGCCTTTTTTTTTTTTTTTAAATCTACTTGGGCCTTTCCAATCTCCACCATTTACAGCATGGAGAACAAACCCCATTGGGATTGTCACAGGGAAATCTTCCCTCAAACAAAGACTAATCATAGACTACACACACACTCGGCACCACACACCTCTGCTACCCCAAGTCTCAACTCCCTCATACCCTCTGAGGAGTTTTCCTTACAATACACCACCATTGATCATGCCATTACAGCTATCACTGAAGCAGGGGTTGGAGCTTGGTTAAGTAAGACTGATATAATCAATGCATTTAAACTGCTATCAATCCACCCCACACTTTTACAGTTACTATTTCTTCTCCCGCTTAACTTTTGGGTCAAAGAGTAGCCCAAACATCTTTGATATATTCGCTGAAACTCTTTGCTGGTTGTTATTAAACATATCCCGATGCCCCACAGTCATACACTATCTAGATGACTTCTTGATGGTCGAAGAGAACACCATTCCCCCTAGAAGCCTCAAAGAAGCCATTAGTCTATTTGACCACTTGGGTGTCCCAGTATCCCCTAAGAAAACAGAAGGCCCAGACACTATCATCACATTCCTTGGCATACAACTCGACTCAGCATCCATGCAAGCTAGTTTACCACAAGACAAAATAGGGAACATTCTGAACAACATCAATCACTACCTCCTGCTTGGGTTTTGCAACCACAAGGAGCTACAATCCCTTCTAGGTTCCTTAAATTTTGCCATGCGCATCATACCACAAGACCGCGCTTTCATATCCAGACTACTTTGCCTTTTTCCACACTTCCGACATGACCATCATAGGCTGTCCCTAGATACCCAAGCCACGGCAGACCTGCGCATGTGGAAGAATTTCTTAACCACATGGAATAGTAAAAGCATGTTCCTCCCAGGATTGTCTGACACTTCACCAACCATATGGTCTACCATGGGTTTTGCAGCAATCTACAGGAACGAATGGCTTTGGGGCAGTTGGGCCTGTAGAAGTCCAGGATTTGGAAGGTTTTTCCACTACCTCAGCTCTTTTTGAGATCTCCCCTATTGTGGCGGCTGCTGTGGCATGGGGTCATTTATGGTCAGGGTCATCAGTTTGTTGTTACTCAGACAACCAAGCCACGTGCCATATCATCAACAAGGGCCACTCATCATCTCTAACGATCATGAGATTTCTAAGGAAACTCACTTGGTTGGCCGCATGTCACAATTTCTTTTTGGTTTGCTTTCATGTACTGGGTGTTTGTAACATAGCCGCTGACAATTTGTCTCGATTTAAATTCCAGGCATTTCATTAAGCGCTTCCTACAGCCGCTCAAGAAGCCACAGCCACTCCTTCAATACAGCATCTAATCATGGATTAGACATACTCATGCAACATAGCAGGGAACTGTCCAAATTAGCACTTTCGTCCAATACTCGTAGGATGTATAACAGAGCCTTCACCTTGTTTAAAAGATTCCTGTTGAAACACGACATATCTCAACCTTTTGTCATGACATGTCTCCTAGGTTTTGCTTCTTTTTGCCATCTTAAACTTAAACTATCTCACAACACCATTAAATTCTTTTTGACAGGCATTCAACACCACATGGTAACCCTATGGCCAAACAACCATAGCTTCATGTCATCATACCAGATAAAGAACATACTCAGAGATATTCAGAAATCAGTTCCCCCATGTACCTCACAGAGATTACCAATAGACAACCAACTTTTCCAATCCTTATCTAACCTAATAGATTTAAAACCATTTAATTCCACTACTGTAGCGGATTGGTACCGGGCTGTCCCACGACATGTATGAGAATAAGTGTATTTGGTCATATGGCTGGTTTAATGTGTATGTACATGTATAGAAAGCATGGTATCCGGGTATAATGACAGTTAAATGTATGTAAAGAATTGTATTCCTCTAGTTGTTCGGTAGAATCATTCAAATAAAACAAGGGAATGAAACTACCGAACAACCAGACCACCCAGGAATGAGTGTGCCTCCAATTACCGTTTGCAACAATGTTGCAAACAGGTAATTGGCAATCAGTGCAGTGTGGTCTTTGTCCTCTGGGTGGCCGCCATTCGGGAAACAAACACGTGGCGGCGGCCATCTTAAACTACCGAACAGCGGTGTTTTGCCGTCGAGTGTCTGGAACTAAAATCGGACACTTGACTAGGCAAACACCGCTGAGACCTCCATACTTCCAGAAATTCGTATGGAAACTACCGAATGACCCGCCGTTCGGTAGAAAGAGCCCCATAAACAAGGGAATTCATTCAAACCCTCTCCAGGCTCTATAACACAGGCAATTCGCCTGTTTTCATTCCCTTGTTTGTGACCGACCGCAGGGCCAAAATGCATGGAACTGTTTTCGGATACTTTACCCATGCGGTCGGTCAAATCTTTGGAACCCCATATCTCACGAACCATTCATCCGAATGGGCTAATTTTTAAGTATGTTGGTCCCCCAGAATAGAGCTATCTGGGGATGTTGGATTTGTGGATGTACCCCAAGTATTTAGGGTACATCCAAAACTCGGGGAAAACTGTGTACACAATAAGGGGATTATGATGCTAGAGGAGGGGAGGAGATCTGTGGGAGGTTACTACTTAGAGATTGGATAATGTCTTAAGTGATAGAACCTCCTCCCTTGCATGGGAGAGGGCTTTATAAGGAACTGTGGAATAAAGCTTGTCAGTCTACTCCTGAAACTGTGTGTCGTCCAGTTATTGGGATTGCGATGGGGATACTGCTGTATTACTTTACCTGCTGGAAACCTTGCCTATGGACTTAACATCACCTTGTTCCTGAGCCTCACTGGAATCTCTAGTGGAAAATAGCTGTGCAAGATCGGCTCTCCGCTACATTGGTTGGCAGCGCTGGGATCCAAACTCACAGAGGAACAAGCGTAAATGGAGTACGGATGGAGATTGATTTTTCTGCGCTAAAACGCTCCACGCTAAAGGACCTCCTAGAGGCAAGGGGTATACAAGCCAGCAATAAGAAGAAAGCAGTACTTGTTACAGAACTCATGGCAGAGTACAGAATGGAGGGCGATTCAGTTCCGGCACAGAGGGAGCCGGGAGGAACACCACAAGGATCGGAATTCCAGAGGCAGGTTCAGTTCAGGCTATCCTTTTATGGGGAAAACCCCCCAACAGAAATTGTTACCAGGACAATGGCCGAGGTACAAGAATTCATCCTAAGGACACAGGCACCAGAACAAAGCTCTGCAATTAATGTGCCACAGGAAGGTAAGCCTAAAATACCATACCAGGCTTTTAAAACATATGTGGAGGCAGAGGAAGATATAGACGCTTTCCTGCAAGACTTTGAAAGACTGTGTGCACTGCATAAAATTAACGCAGAGGACTGGGTACCTATTTTGGCCGGAAGGTTAACCGGGAGGGCAGCAGAGGCATATCGGACTGTACCTAATGACGAAATAAGGAATTACAGTAAAGTGAAAGAAATTATACTCGCCAGGTATGCTATAACACCCGAGGCATACCGGCGGAGGTTCCGGGATCTAAAGAAAACAGAGAAGGACTCGCACGCAGAGTGGGCATGCCGATTACAGGGGGCAGCGCTCGGGTGGGTGCAAGCTAGCAAGGCACGTTCTATGGAGGATGTAATACAAATGTTGCTGATGGAGCAGTTCTATGAGGGAGTAACCAATGAGGTCCAGGAATGGGTAAGGGACAGAAACCCTACTTCCCTTACCGAGGCGGCTAGGAAAGCGGATGACTACCTGGATGCACGCAGGTCACAAAAACCTGCAGCTCCAAAAGCAACCTTTAAAACATTCGGGGGAAACAACTACACCCCAGCTCCACCGAGACCGCTACCACCACCTCCACCACCCGCTGCACAGCCCCGGTTCCGACAACCCACCGCTGGCCCCTGTCATCACTGCCAGAAGTGGGGACATTATAAAAGGGAATGCCCACAGCTACGGGACCGTTCCACCTGGATTCGTCCAGGCCCACCTCCACCCAGGGCGGCCGCAGCCCACCACTACCAGGACCTAGTCACCACCCCATATGGTTCCGCAGTCCCCATTACTACTGTGGAACAATGGGAGGTACTGCACGAGGCAGATCCGGTCCAGGCCAATGTGGATAATCTACGGCACCATCGACAGACGGTATATCTGAATGGTACAGCAGTCCGGGGATTACGAGATTCGGGAGCCACCATCACTTTGGTACAGAGCCACCTGATTTCAGATCAGGCAAAACTGAACAAAACTGTTGCCGTCCGGGTAGCTGGGGGAGCAGTGTACCGGCTACCTACAGCAAGGGTACATTTACATTGGGGAGCGGGGGCAGGGGAAGTGGAGGTGGGGTTGATGCCACATTTACCGGCGGAGGTTTTATTGGGGAACGATCTGGGGAGGCTCACTTCTGCTTTTGAGCCCCAGTCACCCACCACAGGAGAGGTCAACCCTGTAGTCACCCAACAACAGGCCCGCACCCAGGACCACAACACACTGCCGGAGGTCCAGGTAAGCAACCCTACCCCCCCTCTAGAATGTGTCCCCTGGGCTCCACCTAATGAATTTGTAGCTGAAGTCGCAACAGACCCCACGCTTCAGGTGTATAGGGACAAGGTTGGCACGGGTTCCCCCGGGGCGGAGGGAGAGAAGTTTATCTGGGATAAACAACTTTTATACAGGGAAACAACCAAACAGATTACGGGGTTAGACCCGATAGCGAGGAGACAATTAGTGGTACCACAGCGGTACCGGGCTGAATTACTCCGGATAGCGCATGATATTCCGCTATCCGGACATCTAGGGGTTAGTCGCACCAGGTACAGACTAACCCAGAGTTTCTTCTGGCCAGGGATTAGCCAGGAAGTACGCAGATATTGCACGACTTGCGATACCTGCCAGAGAGTGGGAAAAAGGGGGGATCGCAGGAAGGCTAAACTTCACCCCTTACCCATAATAGAGGAACCTTTTAGCCGAATAGCGGTGGATCTGATAGGCCCCCTCAATAAAGTTAGCCCATCAGGAAAACGGTATATTTTAACGGTCGTAGATTATGCCACCAGGTATCCAGAAGCAGTGGCTCTGACCAACATCCACGCTGAGACGGTCGCGGATGCCCTCATGCGGATATTCTCCCGGATGGGATTACCCAGGGAGATTATCTCGGATCAGGGTACCCAGTTTACCGCAGAATTCACCCAACACCTCTGGAGGATCTGTGGCATTAAGCCTATTATCAGCGCCCCTTACCACCCCCAGACGAACGGGCTCTGCGAACGATTCAATGGTACCTTGAAGCAGATGCTCCGAACCTTCGCAGAGACCCACAAGGACTGGGAACGATTCCTGCCGCACCTCCTATTTGCATACCGGGAGGTGCCGCAGGAATCCACAGGGTTCTCCCCGTTTGAATTATTGTTTGGAAGGAGGGTCCGAGGCCCATTGGATCTTATTAGAGAGCATTGGGAGGGAGACCGGAGCACAGATGGCACTCCCATCCTACCATATGTGTTGGCCTTTCGGGACCGCCTAGAAGCGTTGACCAAGACGGTACGGGAAAACCTTCAGGAGGCCCAGACCCGCCAGCGTACATGGTATGATCGGGGAGCCAGGGACCGTAGCTTTCAGGTCGGGCAGAAGGTACTAATTTTAAAACCTGTCCGACATGATAAGTTACAGGCCGCCTGGCAGGGCCCATATAAGGTGGTGGAGCAAAGATGCGATACCACCTATATTATCGGCCCCTGCACAGGGACTGGGGGGCGACGCATGCTCCATGTGAACATGCTGAAGCCCTACCACGAGCGTACTGAGGAGGTAACCGCCATCTGTGCCCCTAACACGGAAGAGTTTGACAGCTTACCCCTCCCCGATTTGCTGGGGGATGGGCAGCTGTCCGGAGATTTAGGGGAGGTTACGCTGGGAGATCGGCTGAGCCCACAGGAGCGGATCGAGGTACAGCAACTATTGGAAGAGAAACGCGACACGTTCTCTAATGTACCTGGATACACGCCTCTGGCAACTCACCGGGTCGAGACCCCAGGGCAACTACCCATGCGCCAGACGCCATACCGCATTCCAGAAGCGGTACGGGCAAACATGCGTAAGGAGATCGACGAAATGCTCCAACTGGGGGTGATTGAACCCTCAGACAGTCCTTGGGCATCTCCTGTAGTCCTCGTACCAAAGCGAGACGGTACGACCCGCTTCTGCGTGGACTATAGGAGATTGAACGAGAAGACTGTATCTGACGCCTATCCGATGCCCCGGATAGACGAGTTACTGGACAGAATGGCCAGGGGCCAATACCTCACCACTATTGACTTGTGTAAAGGGTATTGGCAAATCCCCCTGGCCCCAGACGCCATCCCGAAGTCGGCCTTTGTCACCCCATTTGGCTTGTACCAGTTTAAGGTCATGCCATTTGGGATGAAAAACGCCCCAGCCACCTTCCAAAGGATGGTGGATCGACTCCTAGATGGATTCCAGGACTATACATGTGCCTACCTGGACGATATTGCTATTTTTAGCAATACGTGGCAGGAACACTTAGCTCACATCGGAGCTGTACTAGATAGGATAAGGGAAGCAGGTCTGACCTTGAAGCCGGCCAAGTGTAGTATCGGCATGGCTGAGGTACAATACCTGGGACATAGAGTAGGGTGCGGTAAACAAAAACCCGAACCCGCCAAAGTAGAGGCTGTAGCCCAGTGGCCCACCCCTAGGACTAAGACCCAGGTTTTAGCGTTTCTAGGGACAGCAGGGTATTACCGGAAGTTTGTTCCCAATTATAGCGCCCTGGCCAAACCCCTCACTGACCTGACCCGTAAGAACCTTCCCCGCCAAGTAAACTGGACCCCGGAGTGTGAGCAGGCATTCCAACAATTGAAAAATGCACTGATAAATGCCCCTGTCTTGGCAGCTCCCAATCCAACTAAACGTTTTCTTGTTCACACAGACGCTTCTATGTTTGGATTGGGGGCAGTACTGAGTCAAGTCGGGGCCGATGGCGGGGAACATCCAGTGGCTTACATCAGTCGCAAACTGTTACCTCGAGAAGTAAGCTACGCCGCCATCGAAAAGGAATGCCTGGCTGTGGTGTGGGCCCTAAAGAAGCTACAACCCTATTTATATGGACAGCCCTTTTCCTTGCTCACGGATCACAACCCGTTAGTCTGGCTGAACCGGGTGGCTGGAGACAACGCCAGGCTGCTGCGCTGGAGTTTGGCGCTACAGCCTTTTGACTTTAATATCCAGTACCGGCCGGGTAAGCAGAATGGAAATGCTGACGGGTTGTCAAGACAAACTGACTTAGAGAAATGATCCGTGAGCCCCCGGACATCCCCAAGCCGATCCGTGTTGGATCAGACTGTGTATGCCGGCTTGTGGGCAAGGGGGAGCAGTGTAGCGGATTGGTACCGGGCTGTCCCACGACATGTATGAGAATAAGTGTATTTGGTCATATGGCTGGTTTAATGTGTATGTACATGTATAGAAAGCATGGTATCCGGGTATAATGACAGTTAAATGTATGTAAAGAATTGTATTCCTCTAGTTGTTCGGTAGAATCATTCAATAAAACAAGGGAATGAAACTACCGAACAACCAGACCACCCAGGAATGAGTGTGCCTCCAATTACCGTTTGCAACAATGTTGCAAACAGGTAATTGGCAATCAGTGCAGTGTGGTCTTTGTCCTCTGGGTGGCCGCCATTCGGGAAACAAACACGTGGCGGCGGCCATCTTAAACTACCGAACAGCGGTGTTTTGCCGTCGAGTGTCTGGAACTAAAATCGGACACTTGACTAGGCAAACACCGCTGAGACCTCCATACTTCCAGAAATTCGTATGGAAACTACCGAATGACCCGCCGTTCGGTAGAAAGAGCCCCATAAACAAGGGAATTCATTCAAACCCTCTCCAGGCTCTATAACACAGGCAATTCGCCTGTTTTCATTCCCTTGTTTGTGACCGACCGCAGGGCCAAAATGCATGGAACTGTTTTCGGATACTTTACCCATGCGGTCGGTCAAATCTTTGGAACCCCATATCTCACGAACCATTCATCCGAATGGGCTAATTTTTAAGTATGTTGGTCCCCCAGAATAGAGCTATCTGGGGATGTTGGATTTGTGGATGTACCCCAAGTATTTAGGGTACATCCAAAACTCGGGGAAAACTGTGTACACAATAAGGGGATTATGATGCTAGAGGAGGGGAGGAGATCTGTGGGAGGTTACTACTTAGAGATTGGATAATGTCTTAAGTGATAGAACCTCCTCCCTTGCATGGGAGAGGGCTTTATAAGGAACTGTGGAATAAAGCTTGTCAGTCTACTCCTGAAACTGTGTGTCGTCCAGTTATTGGGATTGCGATGGGGATACTGCTGTATTACTTTACCTGCTGGAAACCTTGCCTATGGACTTAACATCACCTTGTTCCTGAGCCTCACTGGAATCTCTAGTGGAAAATAGCTGTGCAAGATCGGCTCTCCGCTACAACTACCAACACAGTAATTAAAACAGCCATGTACATAGCCTTCTACGGCTTTCTCAGGCCAAGAGAGTTTACTACTATCACCATCACTCGGACAGATCATTGTCTTCAACGATCCCACCTACGTAAACACATGGATCACTACATATTGGCTCTACCACATTCCAAAACGAGTCAACACGCACCACCAGTAGAGATAACATACTATCCTACCCACAATAAATGGTGCCCAGTTGCGGTCCTAGATTCCTACCTTCAAAACCCCAAATCAAAACCATCACAGGTCTTATTTTTATTACAAGGCTCAGTGCTTACTATCTCTACCTTCATGAAATATGTCAGGTCTCTGTTAACCCAGCTAGGCCGCAACCCTTCTAACTACTCAGGTCACTCCTTCCGTAAAGGGGCGGCCTTCACAGCCTCCAGTGCCAACATACCGGTGCACATTATCAAATCACTGGGGCGGTGGAAATCATCTGCTTATACACGGTACATACCCAAACCAGTACAAGAAATATGAAATGCATTTAAGGAAATGTCTGGTTATTTTGTATGTATTTGCTGACTAAATTAAATCTTTGATTATTCATTTTTGCCCTCTTTATTTACAGGCCTACCGCATCGTTGGTTCCGGCACACCACAACCGACTTGCTCTTTTATACTATCCTACGCTTATACTGGAACTTTACTCTTTATACGGGTATGTGCCCTAACACAAGTATTAAGGCCGTTTGGCCCGTAATTGTGGGAGGGGCTTATTATACACTTACCTATTTAAGGAACACCCCTTACCTGGCTCCATATTGTTCGAGGTCAGCATTTGAATGACCCTCCAACTTCTCCACTTTCTAAACACTTTTTCTTCCTTTCTTTTCTTTTCTATTTTTCTTTTTTTCTTACTCCCTGGTGGGCCCCTATTTATTCACAGGCCTACCGCATCGTCGGTTCTGGCACACCACAACCAACTTGCTCTTTTATACTATCCTACACTTATACTGGAACTTTACTCCTTATACGGCTATGTGCCCCTAACACAAATATATATATATATTTAATAATCGCTCTTACTTGTGCGACACTCAGGGGCTCCCCCCTTATCAAACTGATGTATTGGGGTTCCTTTAATTGTTCCATATGCCTCACAATGGTTAAGGGTTGATGTGTGCTATTTCCTATTGGTATCTAGTATTGGTTTTCTTGCACTTACGTGTAAATTTGTGGTATATCACAAAGTATATGTAAATATTTAGGTTGTTAAGGGACTTAAGTGATGAATGTTCTAGGGTTTTTGTTTTTTTATTCTCTTACAATATGCACCACTGTTGGGTCGGGCATCAACTGGGCTGGTTTTTCACTAGGTTGGGCCTCAACTGTCACGCTCTGATCTCTCAGGATGGAGCCCCATCATATTTAAGTATTTATTACTGGTCCCCCGCACTCTGCCACATGGTTGACTGCTACAATATACAAAGTTATATGTGTAATCTTGTTTATGGGATAGAAGGGTGGTTGTGGATTGTTCTGCTAACAAATGCTTAAGTTCACCTTGATATGCCTTTGCCTATCAACCACTGACATTCACCCTGACCTACACAGTTTGCTATATCATTTTTTTTCTGACCCTCAGCTCAATATGAGCATTTTCTTACAATTTTTAGGTATTCCACATGTACTGGTTACCAAAAAATAAGTTAATAATAGGAGCGCTCAAAATGTATTCAAAAAGGGGGAATATACCTCCTTATGAATAGCGACAATTACAAATAGAATTATTTAAAACAACTCAAATAACCTTAAACATATTTTTTTTAAAACAGCTCAAGTGCCTTACCCCAGATAAAAAATTCACACTAAACAATAATGTGTAAAAAAAAAAAAAATGAAGAGGAGTGCTAAACAATAAAATAGTGACAATATAAAAATAGTCAAAGTATTCAGGAGTAAGGAGTGAGAGAGAACTGGGGGATGGGTAGCAGAGTACAACAGAAGGGTAAAGAGAACAATGATATAGAGCCAATAGGAATTTTTAACATCTGATACAGTTTTAGATATGGACCATGATAATTTATAAAATAACAGTCTGCAATTTGCCCCGATGAAAGTTTTTGATACATTAAAATTTTATATAGATCTCCAAAGATTTAGTAGGGACCTTTGATTGAAAAAATATATATTTTTAAAACAGAAAATTACAACTGCCATTTATAGTGAACAGGACCCTGCAATAATACACACTCCAAACCTTTAAATAAATTTCCACGAAATTTAACTCCGCAAGAAGAGAGGATATTGAAAGATCTGAGGATGGCTAGCAATATTGTGATAAAACCAGCAGGTAAAAGGGTTGTTATTATGAGTTGGGCATACTTAAAAAGTCTTTTAGAGATAAATCCACATATGTGAAATTGCCATAAGATACATTTTCTAAATTGATATATAACGAATATCTAATAAATTATATATCATAAAAGAGTGCATTACCTGTAAATCGAATTTTTTTATTTATATACTCACCTGTTCATGTGGTTTGAACTTCATAGGACGTACAACTAGACTTTTACATTCAAGAGTATGTGAGCATGTATATAACATTAGTGGGAACTTTGCAAGTCAAAAATCACACCATTTTAGAGATCACCATAACGTAGATCCTTCATTGTTAACGTTTAACTGCATCCAAAATGTTCACTGTGGTTTACGCCGAGCGCTGCGTAGAGTTCATTCCACGTCCAAGGACCCCCTGCCATTACCTGGCTGCTCTCGGGGGCGGAGCCTGACCACCAAGTCGTGCAGACGCGCCTGACACAAGCTCCTGCCGAGCGGGCACAATCCGGGGCTACAACAGCGGCTACTTAGCCCAAAGCCACTCGGGGGTGCGCCACCCACATCGGGGGTGCCCCCCGGAATCCAACGATACCACCCCGGGACCCGTTGAGGCCAGGAACACGGAAACACACGTGAGGCCTACTGAGACTGAAGCCGGGGAGAGGCGGCCGCTCTCCTTGGTGCGAGAGCCCTTATACGACCTCTCTCCAGCCTACCCCCCTTTGGACCGGTGGGGGATATCCCGGTCCCCACTGGTCACAACAGCCAGGACGGAAAGCAGACGACCCAGCCACAAGCCATACTGGGGCAACTGGCCCTCAGGGCAAATCTAAGATGGCCGCCCAGCATAAACACAGTGAGCGGGGCACCCGCACCCAACTACCCATGCCCCCTCTGGAGACATTTGACCGTCTCTGTACTAGCTTCAGGGACACCCTGCAGAGCAGAGGAGCGACCTACCGCCAAGCGGAGATAATGGTGACCTCGTGGATATGGCCTGCAGCACGACGCAGCCAATACAGGCAGACACCACGAGCATCCAAAATGGCCGTCCGGCTACACAGATACCAGCGGGCTCAAAGATGGAAAATGGCGGCAGGCCTCTCGGGCGCACTATCCCACACGCAAATTAAACCACACAGGAATACAAAGCAAACAAATAACTCACCTGTCCAACCCCTGGCATCCAGCGCAGCAAGAACCAACTCTTCTCAAAGAACGAGGCAACACAAGCGATTGGAACCGGCCCCCGAAGCAGCGCCAGCAAGCCAAGGGGCTACAATAGAGAGACGGAGATGGACAAAACCAGGGACTTACCAGCACTAGGGCAACCATGCACCCAGACGGGCCCAACGGCCACCACGCCACCCAAGAGACTATGCCATGCAGGAGGAACTCAAGACTCTGCAACGCTCTGCAGCCGCACCACAGCACCCAGCCCGTGGGGGCCTATTGAGAGCGGGGTCTGGCAAGGAGACACCTCCGGAGACCCGCACACAGGCCATCATTCCAGCAACGCCCTCCATGCAGCAGGAGTAGGGTGAACCACCCGGACTTAACAGTAATCGTGAGTTCCATGTTGCGCAGTACATTGGACCACGAGTTGCAATGCGTTTACACATTTAAACAGACGTTAACCCTCACTGTTTACACCCATAGTGCAATTAATCTCCAGTGTGAACCGTATACTACCCTACAAGGCCATAAGCCAGCAGAACCCCAGCTTGTACATCATAGTCAGGCAATATTAATTATAATTATGTAGACAGCACGTCCCTTTGCTTATGCTAACCATAAATAGCTTGACTTTACTCTGTTGCACAGCCTAAACATGTATGCTTCTATCAAGGTATCAACTAGCCTTTACATATCTGGCGAATCCCCATAGTTAGACACATACTCATTTACTACAGTCAGGAAAGTGGATTATGTTCCTTGATTGTTAATAAGCATGTTTTCCACTTTACGTGTCCAGTGTACACCAGCTGACTTACATGTTTACCTTACCTTTAATGTTATATTCACCTTATAATTTGCCTAGCATGTACTAAAAGTTGTGTTTAACTTTGATTCATGATTCAATTAAGCGACTCACAAAACGGAATCAACTACACCAGTTTGCTGGTATAGTTGCCATTACGCTGGACACAGCATCTTAATTCTATTCCATGAGCAGAAAGTTAAGAAACGTCATTTTAGTTTATTTTATGTTATGAATATGCTTAAGCAATGACAATCGATACCGGATACCGCATAACTCAACCTTATAAAAATGTGCAAGATCAATCCTGTACCTCTATGTTTAAATGTTTTAGAATCCGCTGGATGATTGCCTTTGTGGTACCTCTCAAGCGATTGTACGAAGCTTCTGCACTACAAAAATAAAGAATTTAAATACAAAAGGTTCACTGTGGTTGGAGAAGAGGTTACTTTATTAGGAGGATGGGACAGATGGATATTTATGAGATAAATACTTTAATTCCTAATGGGCTCAATAATGATTTTGATCTTTGAAATGTTTGAAATGAATCTTTTTAAGTAATGCATTTATAAATGTATTATTTTTAAACATTTTTATTTTTGTCTCTCTCTCTCCGACTGTCCCATTAGCCGAATTTTGAGTTGTCACTCTATCACTTTTAATATTTGTGTTGTTAATATTTTTCCACATTTATTTGTATTATTTAGTATTAATTTATATTATATGTTCTCTCCCATTTTAGGAGCTACAGATAGTGGTGTATTCAAATGTTATAATTGAAAAATTTGAATGTACATTTTTAGCTATTTTATTTTGACACTTTTTTCCTTTATATATTATTATTATTGCTATTGATATAGCGCCAACAGATTCCGTAGCACTTTACAATATTATGAGAGGGGGGATTTAACTCTAAATAGGACAATACAAGAAAACGTATAGGGATGATAGGTTGAAGAGGACCCATACAGTCTATAGGAGGTGGAGTATAACACACATTAGGACAGGAAATAGATCAAATAAGGTGGGAGTGAAGCAGAACTAGAGGAGAGAGTAAAGTGCTGCCCTTTAGGAGAGAGCAAGAGACAGGTATATGAGGTAGATGTTACTCTGGGAGGCCATAAGCTTTCCTAAAGAGATGGGTTTTAAGGCACTTCTCAAATGATTGAAGACTAGGGGAGAGTCTGATGGCGGTAGGCAGGCTATTCCATAAGAAGGGAGCTGCCCGCAAGAAGTCCTGCAAGCGTGAGTTGGCCGTACAGTTTCAAGCAGCGAACAGGAGAAGGTCACGAGCAGAGTGGAGAGACCAAGAAGAGGCATACCTATGGATCTGTAAAGAGATACGAGAGGGGCTAGAATTGTTCAGTGCTTTATAGGTATGGGTTAGCACTTTGAATTGACTCCTATAGGATACAGGACGCCAATGTAAGGACTGACTGAGGGGTGAGGTGTGAGAGGACCAACTAGAGAGGAAAATCAGTCTAGCTGCAGCATTCATTACAGACTGTAGCGGGGCAATACAGCTTTTGGGAAGACCAATTAGGAGAGGGTTATAATAATGAATGCAGGAAATTACTAGAGCATGGACAAGCTCCTTGGTAGCATTTTGCGTAAGAAAGAGGCGAATGCAGGCTATGTTTGTAATTTACATATGATTTGTGAACAATGTATTAAACATAGTTTTATTATTTATAGAAACCAAAAACGTTTGGGATATGGCTATGAAATCTAAATGAGGAACAGAAACAGTATATAGTGTAATGCAGTTATTATAAACAAATATGCGCTCAATTGAGTACACTCCCAAGTTAGAGATGTTTACTGCCCTCAAGGGTGCCTCCCCAAATGTTGTTGGGGGGCTATTGATCCCTCCTGTTGGTCCAGTGGAGTAGATATATAATAGGACTTCAGTAGGTGAAGATGTAAAAAATGAGCAGCTTTATTAGAAGGTGAGCAATCATCCATAAATAGTAAAGTAAAAGACAAAGGTCCTACGCGTTTCGTTCCTAGTACTGGAACTTCCTCAGGGACCATAAAAATTAAAATCAATACAATAGCAATAACAATGACGAAGCAGCCTAATACCCTCACCTACTAGTCCCCTTATATAGGGCTACTCCCTATGTCCATTGGTGAATCCGTGGGTGTTTCCATCCATCCCAGTTCCTATTGGTGTAGTTGCATCTCCTGTTCAGCTGTTTGAGATCTTCCTTATTACTTTGTCCTGGTCGAAATCCGAAGCATTTCACTCACGTTCCACGGAGTCATGCGTTCCATAATTGCATAATAACATTAACAGTAAAGAGAAAAGGAGACGATATGCATCTACTAAGAAAAACGGTATTAGTATAATGAACCATATCTAAAAAAATTAATGATACAGTGTGTATATTATACCCCTAAATTATAATTCACCATAATTGTTCTAAAGACATATTCACCCTATATTTGAATATACATTTCAATCATAATTCTTTGACATAGCAACAATTCCCATCATGTTAAAGTGACAATTGTGAAATTAACCATAATTCTAATTATTAAGTAATGAGAAATGTCCCTCTAATTTTTAAACAGTTCTCCATATAATTGGATAAAAAACATAAAACATAAAACATAAAAAACTTACAATGCACTGTTCCAAATTATTACACACAGTAAGTTTCAAAACACTTTATAGGTTGTAAAGAACTGAAAATTGGCCTTTGTTGTGTTTGCAGTATATTTACTGAAATCAAAAGCTATTTCAATCAAACGTATAACAACATTTTAACTTTTTAAACATTTTAAAAGGTCACATTACATTTTAACATAGGACCCCTTATTTGATAGCAGCTTCACAAGTCTTGCATCCATTGAACTTGTGAGTTTTTGGACAGTTTCTGCTTGAATTTGTTTGCAAGATATCAGAATAGCCTCCCAGAGCTGTTGTTTGGATGTAAACTGCCTCCCATCCTCATAGATCTTTTGCTTAAGGATGCTCCAAAGGTTCTCAATAGGATTGAGGTCAGGGGAGGATGGAGGCCACACCATGATTTTCTCTCCTTTTAGCAGCCATTGATGCAGAGGTATTCTTTGCAGCATGAGATGGTGCATTGTCATGCATGAAGATGATTTTATTACGGAAAGCATAGTTCTTCCTTCTGTACCAGGGAAGAGAGTGGTCAGTCAGAAACTCCACATACTTTGCAGAGGTCATCTTTACACCTTCGGGGACCCTAAATGGACCGACCAGCTCTCTTCCCATGATTCCGGCACAAAACATGACTCCACCACCGCCTTGCTGACGTCGCAGCCTTGTTGGAACATCCACTACTCCATTCATCTGGACCATCCAGGGTTGCACGGCATTCATCAGTGAACAGGACTGTTTGAAAATTAGTCTTCATATATGTATCTGCCCAATGCAGCTGTTTCTGCTTGTGAGCATTTTATAGTGGTGGCCGAATAGAAGGTTTATGTACAGTTGCAAGACTTTGGAGTACTCTACACCTTGATGTCCGTGGGACTCCAGAGGCACCAGCAGCTTCAAATATCTGTTTGCTGCTATGTAATGGTATTTTAGCAGCTGCTCTCTTGATGCAATGCATGGGTTTGGCAGAAATCTTCCTCAATGTGCCTTTATCTGCACAAACCCGTCTGTGCTCTGAATCAGCCACAAATCTCTTAATAGTGTGATGATCACGCTTAAGTTTTCGTGAAATATCTAATGTTTTCATACCTCGTCCAAGGCATTGAACTATTTCACTCTTTTCGGCAGCAGGGAGATATTTTTTCTTCCCCATATTGCATGAAAATGGTGCTCTGCTTAATAATGTGGAACACCCTCCTTTAGTAGTTTTTCCTTAAATTAGGCTCACATGGCAATCTAATTATTACTGGTGTCCGAGATTGTTTTCAGTGATCAAGAAAACCCTAAGACACAATGCCATCCATGAGTTTAACTAAAAAACTAAATATTTAATCTTTGTGACACTTAAATAGAATTTGCATAATAATTTGAAACAGGGTGTAAATATAGAGGTAAAAAATTTAAGACCTAGAAAGACATCAACATTGGTATGGTGTGGCAGGCGCCACAGGCATTAATAAGGAGACTCTTGTGGTAAAGCATTAAGTGGTGGTTAATTTGTTGCACATATATTCGAACTGTACAGTCAAGTCATAGGTTAACAGAAGATTGATAGAGCACAGCTGGTGCAACCCAGGATCCTAGGTGTTTATAGGAGCTGGTGTCTTGGGTCTAGGCAAGTGTCACTGGATCTTTTAGGTTACAGTTCCATTTACCAGCGTTGCTGCCCTCGTAGGCAAAATTGCTGGCAGTTTAAGACATCATAGGAATGCCTCAGAGTCTCCAGAGTAGGTCAGTCCCGTAGTGGTATCTCCCTGCTGGACGGTCAGTGAGCAGTCTTCACCTCAGCCAGCAACTTATTTAAACTTTATTGCCCTATGTTTTTTCCTGTCTGCTTTTTTATTATAGGATTACCGCTTTGTATGTGGTAATATTTAATTTATTTTAGTGTGCTCTCACCAATTTATAGATTCTGTTTGTATTGCACTTTTGTATGTGTGGTGTAGTGACCCACATAGGTAAAGGAAGCACTATTTTATATTGTGTTCTTACCAAATCCTTATTCATTGTTATTTTTTTAGCGCTTCACTTTTCACTTTTTCAAACGAGTACTGGCGAGTAATATTTTGTGTGTTTAATTCTCCTTTTATGCATTGCAGGTTGTATTTATGTCAATTTGTTTCCCCATTGTTACCCCTCAAGAGTTGGACGTTTGGTCCCCTTTGAGCCAGGGAGATTGCTCTGGATACTGGATTGAGGCCAATTTTGGTTTTCCCAGTGGCTAGCTCCATTAAATTACAGATCTAGTCCGATCTCTATGGGTTGCACATTGTCCACTACTATGGTTTGTACATTGTACACAGTTTTTTCTCCTTTTTCTTTTCTATTCTTTTTCCAATCACACCTCATCATTTCTTTGCTGATTCTCTTTATCTTTATTGACTTATTTTTCTTCTTTTCTACCCCTAATTCCCTTGCAATCTTTCACAGGATAGCCTTGCACAGGCTTTGCTGGTCCCCTCAATTTAAGCTGTCTCAACTTTTACTGGACCTTAAGGTCTACAAGTTCACATTAGCCTTTATCCAGGAGACGTATTTCTTCTTAGTTTTTACTATAATAACCCAACTAAAAAGATGGCTGAAGTTCTCTAAACATCTTACTTACTGAAAAAGCTACAATTGGTGAGGCAACCTACACTTTCACCAATATCTATTCTCCAAACGCTTGCCAATGTAATTTCCTCCGCGGGGTGCTTTGTACCCTATCTGGCTTCTCTGATGGTACTATGATATTTTGAGAAGACCTTAATGTACTCCTTCACCTGATACACACCCCCATTGGGGGCGCACGGCATTCAAATGATACTCACCATGCACATGTGGTATCTCTACTAGGTTCACATCAGTTGGTGGATTGGCGAGCCCTCCTTTTTACTGATAAAGACTTCACTTACTTCTCACAATCTTCTCACAATCTAATGGCACATATAAGAGGAATTATTATTTTTTCTTGCATTACCATTCTATTCCTTTGCTTCTTAGTTCAAATATCCTTCCAATTATGTGGTCTGACCACCTGCAGATGAGCCTGGAGTCACCACTCTTTAGGCCCCACCAGTGTGCCTGGTGCTTTGGAGTCTTTGGTAGTTGATGTAATGCAGATGACTATACAGGACTACCTTACTAATAAGCTTACACCAGATACACAAATCAGTATTTCAAGGATACTTTATGTGCTCAAAGTGAAAGAAGCACCTTTCACAATAAACTGTAGTCCTCTTCCTGGTGATTGCAGATTTGGAGAAATTCCACAAACAAATGGGATATAATGAAATATACACTCAACGCCTTCAACTATCCTCCTGTGTTAAGCACTCTTATTGTCAGTATAAACATCTCCTCTGTGGACAGGGAAACAAGTGTGGCAGACTTCTGTCATGATTTCGGCGCGCAGTAAAACTCAACTGTACATCCCTAAGGTGTGAAGCATGATATTTCCTATGGGTATTTTCAAGCCCTTTCTCACATAGTACCACAATCTCTACAAACTTCCTCAGGAAAGTACCATGAACAATCTTGGACTGCCTAAGCACCATAAATCTCTAGAAGTTACAGCTGGCAGAGTTTGCTTCCCTAGAGGAGCTGATCACACTGGAGAAGTTGGGCTATGCTTTGAAGTCATCTAAAATTGGTAGATCAAATTGACAAATATCTCATAGCAGGTCGAAACGTTGCTTTGCCATTTTGCGAATACATCTGACTGTGGCTTGAACACTGAGTACATGGAAATGTTTTCTTTCCTACTGTTATACCATTACTAGAATCTGATGCACTGTGTGAGGCCTGAGGGATTCCAGGTCCTCCTGCTTTAAAGAGATGCCTAAAAGAATTTTGACAGGATGGACTGGGACTTCATGTTTGTAACCTTGAGGGAGTTTGTCTTGCAGCCTAAGTTTTTGACCTGGGTACAGGCTTTATATACACTCCATTCAGCTAGGCTCCGCATAAACTGCACTCTTTCAGAACCTTCTGAGATTCAGAACAGTACCAGACAGGTGTGTCCACACTCACCACTTTTCTTTTGCCTTGACCTTTTCTCTTAGAGCCATTTCTTTGTCGAATCCGAGGTGAGGATACAGTGAAGGGGCTTAGCATTGGCAGGTTCCCTCATAAGGTGATCACATATGCAGACGTGGTACCCACTTTACGGACGATCTTGGATGAATTCTCTCTTTATGTTTCTGTTTTCAACCTTAAAATGAAATATGCAAAATCTGAAATGATTAATATCACCATCCCTCAGTACAGATGGAGATATTGGTGGGTTCTCACCCTTTCCACTACTGCCCATCCCAGATGCTATACCTGGGGATTTGGTTAACTCAAGAGCTGTCGACACTATTCCATACAAACATCTCTCCCATCCTCTCTTCAATAGTGACTATCAATGCTTATGCTGGTTGGGACAGATCAGTGCATCTACTCTTTTTGTTTTAAACAATTCCAATATGCATTCCCCTGACTTACTTTAAATAACTCAGGATAGCAACTAGAGGCTCCACAAGCCTCCTTGGCTGGCGTACTCACAATTGGTGTTACGTAAACTATGAGGAGGTCTGGCATTGCCTGATTTTAAAACGTAATATGTAGTGGCACATCACTTGCACATTCTCCACTGGTGCCATAAAGACACTTCCAATATCTGGGATTCTTTGGAGAGAGCTATCCTGTAAATCGACTTGCTTGGCTCTGTACTGAGTGCAGGAGACACCTTGATTGCCCCTGCCCATTTGTTAAAGCAACACTATCACTTTGGCACTGCTGGAGTCCCCAATACTTTTTGACTAAGGTCCATTATTACCTTTGTGGACCACTATATGGTTTGTTTGCAGGTACCCCATTTCCCAGGACAGAAAAGATGTTTCCAGGATTCACAATGAGTGACACCCTTTCAGAAAAGTTTCTGAACACACCTCACACATTACTTCTCGTGTTTACCCATACTCAGATCTCACACTATTTATGTAGCATCCCTCAGACATGGGAACTAACAACATTATCACTGGGGTATAGTGACACAAAAGGTATAAGTATGGGTAATGAAATAGGTTGCTAGAAAAGTATTTACTTAGAACTTAGGTTATTTTTGACAGTGCAGAAGAGGAGTTATGGGGGGGGGGGTGAGAATGGAAACCCGCTAACAGTTTAAATGATATGCTTTCCTAAAGAAGTGTGTTTTCAAAGATTTTTTGAAGGAGTGGAGACTGGGTGAAAGTCTAACACAGAAAAGGTGCATCCCTGGAGAAGTCTTGGAGGCGAGCATCAGATTTGGGAGTACGGACAGAGGATAGACGTAGGTCTTCGGCAGAGCGCAGGGGCCTCAACGGGACATACTTGTGTATTAGGGAGGATAGGTAGGTTTCTTTACCAATCATTCTATACACCAATTTATTACAACAAACTATTATTGAACACAAAATTACCGTAACTCAAATGATTGGGGAATTAGATGAACAACCAATTACTGTCAAAAATACTGTATATATTTTTAGATCTTAACATCTGTATAGAGAATTGTAAATTTTTTAAAAAGTTGATGTAAATAATTACCGTATTTTTCGCTCCATAAGACGCACTTTTTTCCCCTCAAAAGTGAGGGGAAATGTCTGTGCGTCTTATGGAGTGAATATGAAGCTTTACTTACCTGTCTTGCAGCGTTGGCCGGCAGCACAGGGCGCACCGCGGTAGTGGAACTTGAATTTCATGTTCCGGTTTCCGGCGGGACTGAAAGGAAGTGTGCACAAGCTGAGTGCGCACTTCCTTTCAGTCCCGCCGGAAACCGGAACATGAAATTCAAGTTCCACTACCGCGGTGCGCCCTGTGCTGCCGGCCAACGCTGCAAGACAGGTAAGTAATTATGGGACAAGGGGAGGGGGACAGTATGGGAGAGAAGAATATGGGGAGGGGGATGAAGTCTATGGGGGGAGGGGGGGGATGAAGTCTATGGGGGGAGGGGGGGATGAAGTCTATGGGGGGAGGGGGATGAAGTCTATGGGGGGAGGGGGGATGAAGTCTATGGGGGGGAGGGGGGGATGAAGTCTATGGGGGGAGGGGGGATGAAGTCTATGGGGGGGAGGGGGGGATGAAGTCTATGGGGGGAGGGGGGAGGGGGGGATGAAGTCTATGGGGGGGAGGGGGGGGATGAAGTCTATGGGGGGGAGGGGGGGATGAAGTCTATGGGGGGAGGGGGGGGGGTGAAGTCTATGGGGAGGGGGGAGATGAAGTCTATGGGGAGGGGGGAGATGAAGTCTATGGGGAGGGGGGGGAGATGAAGTCTATGGGGAGGGGGGGAGATGAAGTCTATGGGGAGGGGGGGAGATGAAGTCTATGGGGAGGGGGTGGATGAAGTCTATGGGGAGGGGTGGCTGAAGTCTATGGGGAGGGGGTGGATGAAGTCTATGGGGAGGGGGTGAGTGAAGTCTATGGGGGGGAGGGGGGGATGAAGTCTATGGGGGGGAGGGGGGGATGAAGTCTATGGGGGGAGGGGGGGGATGAAGTCTATGGGGAGGGGGGAGATGAAGTCTATGGGGAGGGGGGGAGATGAAGTCTATGGGGAGGGGGGGGAGATGAAGTCTATGGGGAGGGGGGGAGATGAAGTCTATGGGGAGGGGGGGAGATGAAGTCTATGGGGAGGGGGTGGATGAAGTCTATGGGGAGGGGTGGCTGAAGTCTATGGGGAGGGGGTGGATGAAGTCTATGGGGAGGGGGTGAGTGAAGACTATGGGAGAGAGGAGAAGACTATGGGAGGGGGGGACACTATGGGACAGGGGAGAAAAAAAATATTCTGTACAAACTGTCCCATAGTAAGAAACACTATGGGACAGTTTGTTCAGAATATTTTTTTTCTGGGTTTCTTCCTCTAAAAACTAGGTGCGTCTTATGGTGAGGTGCGTCTTATGGAGCGAAAAATACGGTATATACAATAAAATATTTGATATTTTTCCCCCTTGGTACTCAATGCTCTAAAGGCCTGTTATTACAGTGAGATATAACTATACTGATGCACATATGTTGCAATGTCAAGCACAAAATGTTATAAATGATTTTAGAGAAAAAAACTGGGGGATTAATCTCTGCTATTTCCCGTGAACTGAAGAAAGAAATGAAAATACACCCAATACACACACACATAAACATGCGTTTTTCACAAAGTACATAGTACAGCAAAAAAAGAAAAGACAGAGGCACAGAGAAAAAGGCTACGTCACTCCACATTCCGTTCTTTTATTCTTCCATTCTGTTCTACTCTATTTATTTCTACTCTCTACAATTTCTTAAAAACACAATAAATATAGCCCCAAGGTTTTACAAATGTCCAGTGGTAGTGGGTTCATTTAAGGTGATGTGAAATGCAGATAGTGTTACTCATCAAAAACTTCTTAATTGATGAATATACTGATTGAACTATTATTTGATTCATGGCATAGAGGACATAACAGTTTCAGTAGTCTCTAAGTAAGCTTCATTTTACTGTAAGCTTATCATCAGCAATCTCATAGTGACAGGAAAGACAAAAAAATACATAATTCTGTAATATAAAACATATAGTGTAGATTTATCAATGCAATATAAGTGATATTCTTAATGGAAAGTGCAAAATGCCAAGAGATGTTATCTTAGTTTCCATGGTGATTGCTCCTTATTTAGCACATTGTTCAGAATAGGACCTGTTTTTGCCTTAATAAATCTCCTCCATAGGGGCATATTTATCAAGGCAAAAACAGATGCTACTCAGGAGAAACCCAAATAGAATATCTCTCCACATTTAGCACTTGCCTTCAAATAGCAACCGTTTTAAATTGATTGATAGGGTCAAGGATTCTGGTACTTTTAAGGTTAATCCTAGACTAACGCATGCGAAACACTGAAAGCATTAGAAACTATTCATAGACTGCATGATGCGTGTCAGCGAGAGTCCACAGAGCCACATACCTATTTGTCAGCCACCTGACAAGCATCCAGCTGTCATTTCCCCTCCTCCTCCATAATTAGCCATTTATTGCTATCAATGGAACAGTTATACTAAAGCAAATTTAATTTGCCTGCTGCGTGGTGTAAACAGGAGCCGTCTGTTCACCCCTGATGTCCTATACAGGGTATATGTGGACAATAATTCAATCTTCCATCTCACCAGCGGAATTACTGTATATTATGCTCAAATGAAAACACAGAACACATTTAAATATTCCTTGAAGCCATGCTCTGCCTTGAAATGGTTTAGCTGCATAATATGTACCTCCGAGAACGAATGCAATGTTTTTAATTCTTTTAGAGGAAATTCAAAGAGGAAAGTGTTTTGTTTTTTCCCTGTCCTTTTCTTTTAGTTTGTTTTGCACTTTATTCAATTTTTTTGTTTGTTTGGTTTTATGTTTTTTTTACATATGGCACTGCGTGATTATTTTTTTGAAGCGCTCAGAACTTTCTTTTGATTCAGCTAATTTGCTGAGAAAATGTGTTGCTGGTTAGCTGGTGTTGTGTTTGTTTATGAAACGGATAAAGAAAGTGGGCAAGTGTGCAGATTCAGTTACACTTAAAGGGACACTGTAGGCAGCCAGACCACTTCTGCCCATTGGAGTGGTCTGGGTGCCAACTTCCACTACCCTTAACCCTGCAAGTGTAATTATTGCAGTTTATTTTTAAACTGTAATAATTACCTTGCAGGGTTAAGTCCTCCCCTAGTGGCTGTCTATTAGACAGCCACTAGAGGGAACTTCCTGCTCTATAGCACAGGTTTTCTGTGCTAGAACGTCGCTGGATGTCCTCACGCTGTGTGAGGACCTCCAGCGTCGCTCAATTCCCCATAGGAAAGCATTGAAAATTGCTTTCAATGCTTTCCTATGGGGTGCGCTAATGCGCATGTGCGGCATTGCCGCACATGCGCATTAGGTCTCCTCGGCCGGTGGGCGGGATCTGTCTCGCCATCCGGCCGACGTAGGCAGAAGGTGGAGCGGCGGGGGAGGAGCAGGCAGCGACGTGGGACATGTCGCTGCCTCAGGTAAGTCACTGAAGGGGTTTTCACCCCTTCAGCAACTGGGGATTGGGGGGTGGGAGGGAGAGGAATCCTGCAGTGCCAGGAAAACTGATTGTTTTCCTGGCACTGGAGATTCCCTTTAACTCTGTACAGTGGTTATGTACGTCAGTAATCAGAAAATAAAATGTTTGGTGTACTGCTTCGTCAGCAAGTTTGGGAATTTTTCTAGATAAGCCGAATCTTGAAAAAGTATATATGTGTAGCAGCTTCTTGTGAGTTAATTATATTCTTACCTGAGTCACATATATCGTAATTTTAGATATGACATACTACTATAGACCTGCAAATGGTAGTCTCTTTGATGGCAGGCCCATAGGGTTATCCACTAAAATGTAAATTGTGAGGAATTCAAAGTGAATGTCTCATTGCAGGTCGAATAACAGAAAAAAAATAAAGATTATGTGAAGAATTTCATCTGATTTTAAAATTTTCTTGAATTCACTTTGAATTCCTGATAACTGAAAATAGGATTAGATGAACGTCAAGCCCAAAAGGCAAAAACAGGGGTACCTTGTTCGGTATGTTTGAAACACTTTATCATTTATTTGTTAAAAAAAAAAATGCAAACCTTGCTAAGCAACAGGAAGAAAATGATCAGAGAAATGCCCAATAGGGCACAACGATGGATTTCATGCCACAGAGGCACTTCTTAGCTTTATTCTTTAAGTGCATATGTTGTATTTCCTTTCCAGGAACCCTTTCCCCAACCATAGTTTGAACATTCAGTCTGTGGAATATCAACCTGAATTACCTCTATTTGTGTGGGGTCTTGCTACACATATTGCAACACACACAGGTCATCTCAGATGATAATAAAAATTACAGCTCTCAGGCAAATAAAAGAAAATCAATACTCTGATACATGACATTTAAATGTCATCAAAATTTTATTTTATGTTTTAGTGATTTCTGCTAGTGTACTTTTCTGCTGTATGCCGGTTCCCATAATTCGGTGCATCGTAGCATGGAAATATTACAATATTCAGATGATTTATGGGTGTTTTTCTCCATATGTATAAATTTATATTAAGGTTTCATTAGAAACAAGAGAAATATAGGCTTTTATGAAAAATATTGCATGCTTAAGTAGTTTTTTTTTCTCTCTACACCTTTTTGGAGATTTATTATATCTGGATTTGCATTAGTGTTTCACTTGGTATTTAGCTACAGGCTCGGAAATAGGAAAAAAAAAAAGATAATGGTTTTAATGTAACTAAGACGCATGGATTTGTACTTAGCATCCCTGTTGAGCTGTCTGTTCTCCTCTTTTTATTTTTTTTTAAAGGACCCTGATTAGCCTAACCATTAAAAGCTGCGGGGATTAAAATAGCTTGTTTTAATGTAATCCTTTACAGATTCCAGAATGCATAAAAAGTCATATTTGGATTTGTACTAGACTTCAGAGATGAGTATAAGAACTTCTGAATAAATAGTATGAATAATACCTATATAGAATTACATGTACATTTGTAATCAAAAGTATTCACCCCCCATTGAAAATCAGGTTTATTATCAAATTTTACAGACATGTTTAGCTGTTTGAAATGAACAAATCAAACAAAAGCAATTGAAATAGCTCAATACAATAAATGCTTCGAGCAGTTTCCCTAAATTCAACTGAAAATGCAACTTATAATGACTTCTCCAGTCTCAAAATTATTCAACCCCCTGAATAGAATCCCTCACAACAGCACAAATCTGTAAAAACTGGTGTTGTCTCAAGCACACCTGATGCGACTAATCAAGGGCTTCATTAATTGCACCAGGTGTGATCGAGCTGAAACACTTGAACTACCTGAACTGGTTAGGGGTTTGCTGAGTGTCGTATTTGACTGCATGTTAGAAATATGGCTAAGTCAAAAGAATGGTCCACAAAGTTATGATAAGAGATCATCGCCCTTCACTAAGAAGGAACAGAAAGATACAGATAGATAGTGAAGGTACTGAATGTCCCCTAAGACACTATTGTACGCATAGTTTACATGAACAAAGTTGAAGAAACAATGGTTGCACTACCCGGACAGGGCAGAAAAACAGAATTGTATAAACATATGAAACTTACTTTAAAGCATTTAATTGCTAAACCGCATTGTTATACCATAACTATAACTGCTTAAACTGAGATATTTGAAAGTATCATAATTGGCAATCTTAGCTGGAATTTACAAGTTTTGTTAGTAGCTGACGGTAAATATAAAATTTTACTGCTAAACATAAAGCTTCTGCATAGCTGTAATTTGGATTAATGTCAATATTCATTTTAATTTACAAATAAGAAAATATAAGTACCAATATATATCTGAATCGCGCATTCAAATATTGTACACATTGTGGTATGTGCTTCACACACATAAAGCCAATGACGATACACCTATAGTGAGCAAACAGTAACATATTTTACATAAAGGTATCACGATATACAGAAAAGGAAAAGCAACATAGCTTCATGATTTGAATGGGAACTCTGTAAGTCATGTTATTTTTCTTTAGCAGAGTTGCAAATTTGTCTTCCAATTGTTATACTCTCTGGGGTCATTGCCAAATGATTCTGAATTGTCTGCAGCACCATTTCCAGTTTCATTTCATTTGAATGTTATGTAATTCCTTCTGAACAGATTTTAATATATCTATATATATATATACAGAACAAATACAACTTAAAACCTGACTTCCAGTACAGTGCACCCCATTGGATACACAGAGGCAGAATGCATACATTGTTTCTTCAGCCATTTTGGTTTTCTTTGATTAATGTCCTTTTGGCATTATTTTTTTTAAATCCACCCCCCCCCCCCCCCAAAAAAGCAAAAGAAAATGTTTAATTAAGGTTTTCCTTGCCTTAAACCACTTTGCATTCTGACTTCATGGGGGCCATGCGAAGGCTCAATCCTTCCCCTTATAATTTTTATATTTGTGCCCCATCTGTCGCCCATTGTTCGGGGCTAAGGGGAGGACAACAGGGTTAGTGAATAACCCTGTAAAATGGCAGCAAAACTTGCTGAATTTGAAAAATTCTCTACAATAACAGTTTTTTAACTTTATTTAATTAGTCAGGTGACATGTTATGCCTGTGCATATACAGCAATAAAGCAGCATTTACTCTTGAACCGTTTTAAATATCTTCTAATACTTTCTAACCATCCAAATTTACCGTCATGGGAAAAAGAAAGTACACCCTGTTTGAATTCTATGGTTTTACATTTCAGGACATAATAAACATCTGTTCCTTAGAAGTTCTTAAAATTTGCTAAATACAACCTCAGATCAACAACAAAACATGACATATTACACCATGTTATCATTTATTTAACAAAAGTAAAGCCAAAATGGAGAAGCCATGTGTGAAAAACCATACACCTTATGAGTCAATAACTCGTAGAACCACCTTTTTCTGTATGACCTTATCAATCTCTCACATTGTTATGGAGGAATTTTGGCCCACTCTTCTCTACAACATTGCTACAATTCATTGAGGTTTGCTGGCATTTGTTTGTGCACAGGTCTCTAGGCCATTGCAACACCTGGATTCTTTTTTCTTTTTCAGCCATTCTGTTGAAGATTTTCTAATGTACTTGAGACCACTGTCCTATTGCATGACCCAATTTCAGCCAAGCTTTAGCTGTCGGACAGATGGAGTCACATTTGACTCTAGAATACTTTAGTATACAGAGGTGATCATGTACAGGTGTTAATTCAATGACTGCAGGGTTCCCAAGTCCTGTAGCTGCAAAACAAGCCCAAATCATCACCCCTCAACTATCGTGCTTGGCAGTTGGTATGAGGTGTTTGTGCTGATATGCTGTTTGGTCTTTGGCAAACATGGCTGTGTGCATTATGGACAAACATCTACGCTTTTTCTAATTGTATTGTCATGAACTTTAATATTTAAAGTTGCAGTTTCTCTGAGCATTGCAAGGTCTGATCTTGGGGTGAATTTACTGGGACATCCCCTCCTGGGAAGATCAGCAACTCTCTGGAATGTTTTCCACTTTTGAATGATCTTTCTCACCGTAGAATGATAGACTTAATATTGTTTGGAAATGGCCTTATAAGAGGTTGATGGGCAGCAACAATTGTTCTTCTAAGATCATTGCCTTGTCTTTCCTCCTTGGCATTGCATTAACACACACATGAATGCTCCAGACCAGCAAACTGCTAAAACGTTGGCCTTTATGGAGCTGGTCACAATTGCTGATGATCAATTAATCAAGGGCATTTCATTAACAGCACCTGTCTGCTACTTAGCCTCTTAAATCTTATGGAAGTTTTTCACACATGGCTTCTCCATTTTGGATTTTTTATTGTAAAATAATTCATGACACAGTGTGATGTCATGTGTTGTTGTCCATCAGAGGTTGTGTTTACCTCATTTTAAGATCTGCTAAGGAACAGATAATTGTTATAATAATATTAATTAATTCACACTTCAGTGAATAACCCTAAGTATGGTCCTGAAAATTTGGCTTCGTCTTATAGCAGAATTATGTTCATAAATCAGTAAATTCCATGGAAGTTTTAGTTGCTAACTTTATATGCTAGCTATATGTCTCCTGTTTGAAATAAATGTTATGTTAAAACATGCTTGGTACTGAGGGGATTATTAGTTTGGACCAAAAGAAAGCAAACATGTCTACATGTTGTCTACATTTACTGTTAAGCTTTAAATATTGGTTCTGGTCCTGCCTGCCTGCTATCCTTTTTTGTACCCCTATGATAAGGGTTGCCTATTATTGCACATGCTGATTTATTTACTCTATGAATTACTTTATCCAAGATACCAGCTAAATGTCAGGTTTTCTATCCCCATATCTGGAGTGCTGGATGCTTACCTTCACCTTTTGCCGTGATTTAACTCTTGTCTGCTGATTTAGCAAACCTTGCATTAAACTGTCCCCACCTCATTACTTAAACTAAATGTCTGGTATAGTTCAAATAAACAAAAACATAAAGAGGAATCTGCACCAAGACCTGGGGCTGGCTAACCACGCTCCAATGGTAAAAAGAATAATGTAGCCCAGGCACTTAGGATCACTTACGGAGCAGGAAAATTACGCAACGTGTCGATTTCCACTGAGAAAAGATCTCCATGGAGATCAAAATGTTGGGTGATTTTCCTGTTTTTTCAATAAAATTGCTGCGTAAGTGATCCTGAGTGCCTGGACTATATATTGTGCTTTTTACCATTGGTGTGGTACCAAGTCAGAGTTAAACATATTTTCTCCCCAAGGCTTTTTAATACATTTTGCAAGATCATTCCTTTTTCTTTTTGCCTAAAATGACACCATGGGGGGCGGAGCTAAGCCAGCGAGCCGAGCGGTCGCATGTAAGCTGGGCTCCCGTCTAATGGGCTACATTACTGCTGATCCTTGCCAAATCCGAGCCGAAAACCGAACCGGTAAGCGCTGACTGAGATAAGCGAGACCTGGTGACAAGCCTGATACCCGTTCTAAGATCCTCGGAGACCGGGAGGCTATGCTGGCCAGACGCGGCCTAGAGGTGAGGGGACTGGGGGGAGGCGGCCGCTCTCCCCGGCCCTGCATCGGAAGGGCAGCTGTCCAATCACCCTGTCACCCCCCCCCCCCCCCCCCCGGACTAGCGCAGACACGAGCCCTCAAAAGCAGACTTACCTAAAGCATCTCGGCCAGCTACAACCCGCTACACGAATCCCTACAACATCGCTGAAAACAAAGAGACCTGCTGAATACCGCCAGCTGAGCCACACCTGGCAATACAGAGCACGAGCACTGAGAAGACCCAGAGACCATGGTCCGGTAACTGGACTATGCCGCTATGCAGCCAGAGCAGGGCGGGAGCACACAGGCACTTGGGGCTGGTGGCTTCCTTCCATACAAAAAGGTGGACTAGTGGGTTCCAGTCTTAGCGGCTTGCCATTAACGGGCATAGGGTGAGCAGCCCCAAATGAAGGCCACAGATCCCTTTATATACAGCTTGTTTTCACTGACCAACTTGCCTTACACCTGTTCCAAGCCTTGATAAGACAGTGCAGTGGTATAACAATGACCTAATTCTTTTGTGTGTATGCCAGTTAAGTTAATGCTATCTTTTTCATGCACATAGATATCTAATGGCAAGCATAATATACTACCAGTGTGAGCCTGATCAGTTAACAATATGATGTTTAGCCGCCCACTCTGACAATGTTAATGTCTGCCTACCCAATATGCCTTGATAACACTGTCTCACCAAATAATCTCTCTCCTGATGCCCATAGCAATTTGTAACATGCCCCCTGTACCTAACCGCAGAGTTTAAGCTACCGTATTATTCCTATCATTTAAAGGAGCTCTACATTAACATTTTGTGTTACTCATCATTTTTTTATACCTAACGGAACTTTTCGCAACTAAATGGTTAAAGCTTCTTTAAACATTAATATAAAAATGTGCCTGTTCCTCAAATGTCACTTCCAGTTTTAAATGTATAGTATTGAAGCTTGCTTACGACGCTGTGACATATAGAACGCTTATACCGTATATACTCGAGTATAAGCCAAGTTTTTCAGTACATTTTTTGTGCTGAAAAAAGCCAACTCAGCTTATACTTGAGTCAGTGTCTGTATTATGGGAATTTACATTGCCATAATACAGACTGGGGGCTGGCAGAGAGCGCTTACCTCTCCTGCAGCTCCTGTCAGCTCCCTTCTCCTCCGCGCCGGTCCTTTCAGCACCTCTGTCAGCTCCCAGTGTAAGTTTAAAAAAAATTAATATAACAAAAAAAACTATTAAAATAAAATAATAAAAAAATAATAAAAATGCCCACGGCCACCAAGGCTCTGCATCACACACTCAAACACTGCATTCATACACACTGCACTCATACACACACTGCATTCATACACACACTGCATCACACACACACACACACTGCATTCATACACACTGCATCACACATACACACACTGCACTCATACACACACACTGCACTCATACACACACTGCACTCATACACACACACTGCATTCATACACACTGCACTCATACACACTGCACTCATACACACACTGCACTCATACACACACACTGCACTCTTACACACACACTGCACTCTTACACACACACTGCACTCATACACACACTGCACTCATACACACACACTGCATTCATACACACACTGCACTCATACACACACTGCACTCATACACACACTGCACTCATACACACACACTGCATTCATACACACACTGCACTCATACACACAATGTGACTGCACTCATACACACACTGCATTCTCATACACACACACTGCACTCATACACACACACTGCACTCATACACACACACTGTAAATAAATATTCAATTAATATAATTTTTTTAGGATCTAATTTTATTTAGAGATTTACCAGTAGCTGCTGCATTTCTCACCCTAGTCTTATACTCGAGTCAATAAGTTTTCCAAGTTTTTGGGGGTAAAATTAGGGGCCTCGGCTTATATTCGGGTCGGCTTATACTCGAGTATATACGGTATGTAATTTTCATAAATGCACAACCAAAATAAAGAATTAAAAAAAAAATGACACCATGACTATTATTATTACATTTAAAAAAAATAAGACATACAGCACAGTGAGTGTAAAATGTGCTGTCATACTAGAGTCTCCCTACAAGTATTACAGATGTAAAATATAACTTGTGGTTCTGTAAAGATTGTACCGCAGAGCATTAACAATTTCACATCATGCCTGTTTTTTTCCAGTAATGGCTGATAACGAAAGGTAAAGAGCTGTGGCAACTTGCAATATGCAAATGAACTAGTTTGGGGAAGATTTGTGTTGCTTCATCTAATTTCCCCATCTAAAGCTGCATCATGTAGTTAAAATGAAAGTACATGAAATGTACTTTCCTAGCAATATGTATATATTTTAATTAAATAGTACAGAAGTGCATTTACCTTTAACCATGATACAAATGTTCTGTGATATTCCTGAAATAGTTGTGTTGCTATTTCCAGGATCACAACAGGAGATATTTATCACAGTGTCACCAACACAGTTTTAAATGTGTTCGATTTTTTTATTCATCAGTTTTTTGCTCTCTTACTGTCATTTTCTAATATGTGGCATTTTTTTGTTGACACAACAGATTTATGAATCTCTCCACTACTATAAATTTGGAGGTCTTCTGAAATGGGAATTTCTGTAAAAACTAGTGGAATATACTATGAGAAAAGCCATCACTTCTTAGAAAACTTGAGAAAATATGGTCAGGACAGACTGATAAATATCTCCCACTGTGTCATGTTTCTTGAACCTAAAGCCTGAAAAGACACATGCTCTTTAGGATGTCAATACTTGTAGCAGATGAAAGGTTCGGAGCTCAGAACACTCAAAATGCAATTTCAATGATTCTACTCATGGATATAGTTTGAATAAAGTTGAGAGATTTGCCGCAATGTCAAAACATCACTTTGTAGATATTTGAGAGGCAAAAGGTTGCCACACTGAACTGAAGTTTATGTTGGCTTTGTTGTCCTATGTTATAGGTTTTTATGAGCGTAATTTGAGTGTACTTAAGAATTTAAAGGGACACTCCACTGCCTCAATATAAAATAACTAAAAATCAATGTTTAGTAGGTAAACCACAAATGAAAACTTACATGCATTTAATTATGTATATTTTTATTGGGGGAAATCCAAAAACAGCTTGCAAAACCTGAAGTTCGAGGGCTTGCCGTATACTAAGCTTTCGTGGTGGAGAAAGCGCTTAGAAAGTCTTTCCCACACTATGGTTTTAATATTGATGGAAAGGCTTTTCAAATGATTTAAAAATTTGAATAAACGTTTAACCCCTTAAGGACCAAACTTCTGGAATAAAAGGGTGTTATGGGCAAATGCAAATATTACAAGTTTTAGAATGAAATGTTGTATTTCTTAAACTGTGTACTTTGTCTTTAAGAGATATTGCAAATTGACAAGGTGTTAGAAATGGAACATGTTTTTCATAGATGTTTCTTTAAGCAATAACCTCAGTGCATAATATGTTTGCACCATTTTGTCGAATTACAATAACAATAATGCATAAACAAGCTTCAAGGCTATACTACGACTCTTTCAGTACACAATATACTGTGGTAACCCCAAGTTAATGGAACTTCCCCAAATCCGGGAATCTCCCACGACTGTGCACTTACGTCTTAGTATAAACAACAAATAAGCTATTCAGACTTTAAGATGCCATCTTGAACTAAGTCAGGAGAAATTCCATGATGTATGCACCCTTTAGTTATGGCCTTGTATGTTTGCCAGATTAAGGGTGGTCCTAAAATGAATTAAGTAAAAAAAGTAACTTTTTCATATATGAACTACAGTGACTGTAAAATAACGACACCTAAGGTATAAATAGGTGTACTTTTTAAATGTTAAGACACAGAGGAGAGACTTGGAGACAGACGCTGCTCCATCTTAAAATGACTGAGAGGCTGACATGATGACATGTTCAGAAGGGTATGTTAACCTATTAATGATATTTGCAAGCATTTGATTTCATCTTATAAACTCTGCTATAATGGATTATATATGTCTATATTTATATTTTTATATAATAAATATCTAAAAGACAAAACTATTGCTTCCAAGACAATCCTTATTTTATATTGTATTCTCAATTATTTATATATGTTAAATAGAGGATCTCTTACTAACTATATACAATTATGGCTAAGATATCTGTATGGTTAGCCATACTAAGTTCTATGCTTTAAGACATTATAGAGGTAAATAAGGGAACCGCCTGCGGTTACAAGGGAATTATGACATGTCACACATGTCATGTGTCCTTAAGGGGGTTACAATTATTTTTTCAAAATATTAAAATATAAGAAACTATATATATAATTATATCAATATATATATATATATCAATATAGAAAAACTATTCAAATATTAGAATATTTTAATATTTTTCATAATATTAAACCATGTTAAGAGGTTATCCAAAATATTAAATCATTAGGAAAGCTTGTTCAAAAATGTTAAATTGAGGTCTATGGTTGCTATCAGATCGCATAAGAAAATTTCAAAACACTCTCTGACAATTGAGTCCTTACTAATCAAAAAAAATATTACAGTCCAGATCTAACAATAACCTGCTCCTTGCATCTTCTATTATAACCTCTTCCAATGCTGGACTGCAGAACTTGTCTTGTGTGACATCAACCATCTGGAACACACTTCCCTGTGCTGTCAGTTTCCCACTGGAACACTAAGAAAGGGGGAGCATGACTGCTG
Source organism: Pelobates fuscus (assembly GCF_036172605.1). Lineage (NCBI taxonomy): Eukaryota > Metazoa > Chordata > Amphibia > Anura > Pelobatidae > Pelobates > Pelobates fuscus. Next base: position 80,005,626 of record NC_086325.1, on the reverse strand, counting down.
CCCAAGATTGTGGGCTGTGTCTATGAAGTAACTTTTGTATCAAAGTTGGGGTTCTTAAGGTAGGGGAGAGGGATTTGCCAGTCGGCAGGATCAGTTGAGGGCACCAGACTGTTTTCCCACCCTCCCACCCTGTTTCTGGTGTTGTGTCTGGTGTTGTGTCTTGTTTTGTTTTTGTGTTGTCACAGCTTGGTGGGTTTTCCCTGGACAGCGTAGATGGAAAAGGCACTTTGGGGAGACGACAGCCTGCACGGAGCTGATGGCGAGTAGCCGGCTGTTGAGACTCATGGAACACAATTTGGGAGAACTGTCTGTTGGGCAACCACCCAACAGCTGACAGAGTTGGACAGCGTTTTAAATCTGGTTATGTTAAATAAAACTGTGGCCATTGCCCTTATCCACCATAATAATGTGTCATGTGTGCTATTGTGGGGCAGCAGTCAAGACTTTCCTCTAGTTTTCCTTTCTTTAAGCACTCCAGGGTAGTCGACCATGCAACTCAGTAACTAACACATTCATTACATATAACCAATAAATGCTCTCATCTCACTCTGTAATAACAGCATTCTCACCTTTACAGTCCCCACCTCCTGTTTCTCCTATCCATCTAGATTGTAAGTTACCACAGGAATAGGGCCTTCATTTACTCCTGTATTTATTTGTCAAATTTTGTATTGTCTCACATGTATTGTACCTCTGTCTTTTTAATTGTACCAATTATAAAAATGTAGAACATTGTGAAATGTGTTGGTTCTTTATAAATAATAATAGTAATAATAATGCCCGTGTGCCTGTAACTGTGTGTGATTGTGTGCCTGTGTGGTTGTGTGTGTTCTTGTGTGAATATATGTTTGTGCATGTGTGTAACTGTGCGTGACTGTATCACAAAATATAAACAAAAGTACAGGTAGTGTTAAAATTAAATATCTCAATTAAATAAATGACAATGTATTAGTTGATACATACACCTAAAAAGGAAGAAAATAAATCCATCCAATGAAAAATATATCTAGGCCCCAAACATTTAGCAAAAAAAAAAGCATAAATGGATAGTTAAATAAGTAACACTAATAAAAACACAGCAGAACACGAATATGCAATAATTCAAACACACTGCCATTAAACAGTTGCTCTTCACCCTCAACATAGAGCCTTGTCTCATGTGTGGAGGGGACAGCTATATTCACTATAGGGATTGCTATATTTCTTATACTCCCTTGGATTACAACACTTGTTCTCGCTTATGGAACTCAAGGATTACTAGGAAGCAGTAATTGGCGGAGGCACCCGGTCAGGGTGCCAGGCGGTCCATCACAGTAGGTACTAACCACTGCATACTGAAAACACCCCACAAGACTTGCCATTTTGGAGACGCTCTAACCAATTCATCTAGCCATCACTTTTTGGCCCTTGTCAAAGTCACTCAGATCTTTTTGCTTGCTTCCAACACATGAAATTCAAGAACTGATTGTTCACTTGCTGCCTAATATAACTCACATTCCCTTAACATTATCCGAGGCCTAATGTAAGGGTGAACAAAAGAGTGTCACACTTAAATACCTGGGTCCCCAACAGGGGGTCCTCAGAAGAACAATACTTATTTCCCAACATTAACATTAACTTATTAATGGCCAGAAACCTGGCCTCATATCACATTCGACCACAAGTCGCCGAACCCACATGCCTCAGATAGCTTTCCCCTAGACAGGTGTTCAGTCCACAGGCGCATGGATCAGAGGTGTCTAGCCCGAATGGTTGTGCTGTTGAGTCTTGACTGGCCAGCGAGCATCCACTGATCCGGCGCAGAGTTTCATAGCACTGGGTGGATAGTCCAGGTTCACTTTTACCAACTGTACTTTTCATTGGTACATTGATCTCCCTCAAGGTATCGTTCGACGACTCAACACCTGCTTTGACACCCCTCCAAAAAACACTATTTGTTGGCTATGGGACCGTGAGTGATTTTGAAGTAATTTGGAGTCCCAGGCTGTTTGCGGGCTGCTCCCAGTCAGGTGCATCGTGCACTGGTGTATCCTGGTTTTGTGCTGCCCTAGGCAGGACAAAACTCAGGCACCCCCCTCCCCCGTGCCACCCCCATCCAACCCTTCCCCCCGCCCCGCCTTCTAAATACACACACACACATTCACTGACAGATACGCATACACTAGCTAACAGAAACACACACTCACTAACAGACACACACACTCACAGGCAAACACACTCACACTAACAGACACACACACAGTCACACACACACACACACACACACACACTAACAGACACACACTCACTCACTAGCAGACACACACACACACTCACTAACAGACACACACACTCACAGGCAAACACACACACAGTCAGACACACACTAACAGACACACACTAAAATATCACCATTCTTCCATTATGCAGTTCGGAGATTCGAATCTGGATAAACAAACAAAATAGCTGATTTCTTCTAAATAAACATTCTTCCAAAAATGAATGCCCAAATCTAACTTTAGGTAAAATACAGAGTCCTAGTAGTTTTTTTATACCTTTAAATATCATGGTAAGTGGTATACACCTGTGACAAATACTCCTTCCCATGAACATTCACCATGAACTCCTGGAGGAGTTTGAAAGTTGGTCTCCTGCCCACCGACTATGGCCCAGGTCTGAGACACCATTCAGGAGTTACCCTGCCCAGCCGGTATTAGCAGCTCTTCCTGGGTGCCCCTGGATTGGCATTTTCCCTTCATTCAAATGGAACCGAATGCTAGCTCCCTGGCAGCCATTCACATGAACCAAACCCAGAAATGGTCCTCAGTGGTACATAGCCGTGACCACTATGGAACTAATTTTGGCATGAGGACTTCGTGGGCCCCTGGTCACCTCAGCGGTACTTAGCCGTGAATGCTATGGAACTGTTTTTGGCATGAGGTGACTGTGTGGTTCCCGGACAACTTGGTCCGGGGTTTTAAACCACTTTGCAACCTGCCAGGAGAGCACTTTTTGGAGGGAAGGTGCCTGAGACTAAGGGGAACAAACGCTACCTAAGAGCAAGGCGGATCACTCCGTATTTTGGATGCAGGAGCTCCCGAAAGTTGACTGGCAAAAGCACCAAGCACCCTGGAACTATTTTGGGCATAGAACCAGGTGTGCGGCCGGTCAGAACGTTTCCTTATTTCTTATTGTATGTTTGTATTATGTTTTGGGGTACTTTTATGTTTTTATGTTTTGTGTTGGGCTCACTGTTCCTGGGAGATAATTAGCTTACCAGTCTCAACTATCTCCCAGGCCCAGAGATTCCTGGGAGGGGCTTGTGTTGTATTGTTTGGAGACCCCATGCTGGGGTCTGTGCATAAAAGTCCCTTTGGCTCATTAAAAGCAATTGTACTACCAGATATGTGTCGTCTAGTTAGTGGGAGGGGAAAGGACTAAGCACTGCTCAGCACCTTGTTCCAGCTTGTGGAGGATTCAGCAGGGAAAGTCCTTGTAAGGATGAACAGCTCCCAGGACTGTGTGTTGTCCAGTCCCTGGGAGGGAATAGAGCTAGTGCCCTATCCTGTACCGCTGCATTCTGCTAAACTCAGAGCTGGTCTTATAGCTCTCTCAAATGTGAGTGATATACCTAATACATTATTTTTGTATGTCCTGCACCATCACTGGTTATTTTCTGCTTTAATTTCATATACTCACACCATTTGAGGTCTGGACGGTTACCAGTTGAGAACAAACTCCAGCAATTGTGTACTAATTGGACTTTATATTGGCACAACCTATATTTTGTATATGTTATATTTATTGGTACCTCCAACAAAATCAGTGTTTAAACATTAAAACACATTAATCCATACAAATGTTTAATAGGTAGCAGGGTTATGCAACTGGCAATGGACTGTTAAAAATATTAAAAGAACGTTATAGCTCATAACGTTCAAAAACATTGTGTGTGTTGATTTTGGCTTGCTTATGTACAATTAGTACTTGTACGTTGTTTTCGTCAAGGTCAAGATATGTATTCACAACAGCAAGATCACATGTACAGATAACAGCTGACACCGAGGTGATTAGTCCACCTAAAGTTTTAATAAAGAGGGTTTGAAGTTTCTGAATGAATCATGGAATAATATATTGAAAAGTTGGCAAGCCTATGGGGTCTATATGCTTGTGAAACCTCTGGGCAACTCCCAGCATGCACATGCGTTAAGACAGTCATGTCTACATAAACCTTTATTTGCAGTGCTAGAATCTTATGTCTTATTTTAAGGCTGTGGATTCATCATTTGTGTAATGGTAAGTCTTCATGAGAATCTGTTCGTGCTTTATCCACTTTAAAATGCAAAGTTTAACGACATGTGTCTATTTAGGTTTTATTTCTGTCTGAGGAAGTTCTACATACTCTTTTTGTATGACCAATCTTTCCATACCAATAGAAAGTGCAATATTTAAACTTGTAGCTATATGCCATGTGGCTTTTGTCACCACATCTATAACACGCTGGCTAAGGCACTTATGCCGGACTAGGTATTACTTATTTCACAACATACTGGTACGTAATATATCCACTTATTTCTTATCTCAAGCTCCTTGAGCTGACATATGGAGCGTCTGTGCACTTATAATAGCAAGTTCCATCATTGTAGCTATTTCTATAGCATGCTTTACTTTCAAATCATTCTCTGTTAACAGTCCAGCAGTGCAATTGCAAACTTATTACACAAGGCAGTGTAAGATATTCTTCAAATGTGCAGGTACTTGCTAGTTGTTTTTAATTCTGCATCTGTTTTAAACCATGCTGCTACCTTTAGCAGTTTAGACTGACAGCAGCAGCAGCTTCACTATGGTTGATACCACCTTGGCAATAACTCATGGTGTCACACCCTACACCCTCCTAGTGGTGCCACTGACAGTTACACACTGGCACACTCAAGTATACCCAGGTGCACACAAGCACACACACAGGCATGCACTAACAAAGAAAAACAAATATATAATGTCATGGCTACACTACCCAGTTTACAAGTATAGGTCAGTAATACGAAGACAGGTAGGGCATATTAGCGGACCTTGGAATTGCCAGGTTTAACAGAGAGAGGAAAAGTAAAAAAAAAAAGTGCAAGGACAGGATCGCAGTGATGACATGGTACTCATAAACCTGGAAATTATGTGATGTATCATATTAATATAAATAGTAGATGCCACGCGCATGCAGCGTCTTTCTCTCTACTAGAATACCCAAAGGCATTCACTGTCTAATCGGGAAGTATGAATGCAAGCGTCAATCGAGAAGGCAGAAGAGAACTGGTAGGCAGAGCTTTCCAATCAACAAGTGCAGCACATGCAGGAATGCCTGAGCAATGCGTTAATCGGGTAAATACCATGATAGTAAGACAGGAGCAAACATACATGCACTGATACAGATAGGGTTGGTGCAAGGATTTTTGGCTACACAGGTGAAGATGCATTTTGACACCCCTCGCACCACCCAAAATAAAAATGCATTTTTATCTGTGTCTCTTAACCCACTTTTGAATTTCTTACCCCATTTTGTGTTTCTTATCCCCCCTTTTAAATGTCTTACCCCCTTTACTATATCTTATTCCCCTTTTCTGTCTTACACCCCCTTTAGTGTATCTTTTTTTATAATTCTTTATTTTGGTTGTGCATAAGAAATCATACAGGCTTGCACTACCACAACAGAGAAACATACATGTGTGGTGTTGGATACTTGGCACATTTTTTTTTTATATATAATAGAGAAAATACTGTGCTATACGTTCTAGTCTAGGTGTGCATTGTCTGACTTTGTTGACTTAGCGTGGCTAGCTAGAATGCTGATAAAGAACAGTCGAGTGCCTTTTGTGCATAAGCTTGGTAAGGTTGCTCACCTGGGTATGTTTATATATGCAGGTGATGTTTATGCTTGGCTGCAGCCAGGTGAAATGGAAAAGAAATAAAATGAGGAAACAAAAAAACATAACATAATAACTAAGGCCCTAAGTAAGACACCTCTAGTATGTGGTATATTCCCCACTACAGAGTAGTGCAGGAACGCACAATGAGGTCTCGTGGTGCCACTGTTGGTGGCGAGGCCAGTTTTGGGGCTCCAAAGAAGCTGTCCAAGGTGACAGCCTTTGCCTGCCGTGATGGTAACAGGGCTGTTAGCAGACACCTTAGCAAGTGCGGCATTTCGGCCTGTGGAGTGTCGTCCGAGATGCCCCAGACCTTAACGTTATTGGCCCAATGTGCGTCCTCCAGGACCGCAAAACGGCGCTCGTATGCCTCGCTCTGCCTCTGGAGTCCCTAGACCACTTGTTGGAGTGAGGTCAGTTGGTCTGAGCAGGCACCGGAGGCCGTCTCCAAGGCTCCCATGCAGCCTATCAGGCCGTGTATGTGGTTGCGGAGTGTGGCAACATCTGCCTGTATGGTTTGCTGGAGGTCCGCAAGGAGAGACTTCAGGACCGCTGTAGTCACTGGCGAGGTATCCGCTTTCTGGGTGGCTGGTGCCTGTCTTTGCACAGGGGTGAAGTCAACCGCCTCTTCCCCCGAGGAGAACAGCTCTGAGTAGTTTTCTGGGTAGGTGGCCATTTTGGGCCTGGTGGTCTCCCGTGTCTGCTGTAGGAGATCCGCAATATTCGGTCCCTGCCGCAGTTTGTCCGGTTTTATTTTCTTTGTCTTGTGACCCATTGTGTGCCCTGTCGCCTGCGGTTTCTGTGGGGAACCCAATATGGGTTTGATTGTGAAAATTAGGCAGTTTTGGGCCTGGAAAAGCCGGAGCTCCTTTGCTGTGCGGCCGTTCAGCTCGGCTGCTAGGCTCCGACCCCCCTTTAGTGTATCTTATCACCATTTTTCCTCCTTGTGTGTCTCTTACAATCCCCCTATTTGTGCGACTCTTACTCCCTTTGAGTGTCTCTTACTTCCTCCCAGCCCTTTTGTTTGTCTCTTTCTTTGCCCAGTCACTTTGTGTGTCTCTTACATCCCCGGCGCCTTTGTGTGTCCTTTACTTCTCCCAACTTATTTGTGTATGTCGCTTCCTCCAGTACCTTTGCATCTGTCTTTCTCCCACAGCCCCTTTGTTTTTTCTTGTTGTTACCAACATCTGTGCATGTCTCTTCACACTAGCCCCTCTGTGTCTCTTTCTTCCCCCTGCCCCTCTGTTTGTCTCCTTGCTCCCTTTACCTGACCCTTTTGTGTGACTATTTTACCCATTTTCCCTCCCCATCTATGTGTCTCTTTCTCCTATTTCCCAGTTTCTTTGTGTTTCTCTGTTTCTTCTTCTTCTCCAGCCCTTATGTGTCTCTTTTCCCACAGCCCCTCTATGTGACTCTTCCCTAATACCAATTGTGTGTCTCTTTCTCCCCTTTCTAAACTCCTCTGTGTGTCTCTTTCCCCCTTCTCCCAGGCCCTCTGTGTGTCTCTTACCCACAGCCCCTCTGTGTGTCTCTTTCTCCCCCCGCACCTCTCAATGTGTCTTTCTCCACCCAAGCCACTAAGTGTCTCTCTCCCCCTGCACCTCTGTTCCTCTTTCTCCCAACTCCTTGTGTGTCTCTTTAATCCCTTTACCAGACTTTTTGTGTGTCTATTTTCCCCTTTCCAAGCCCCTCTGTGTGTCTATTTCTCCCCTTTACCAGTTCCTATGTGTGTCTCTTTTTCCTCTTCACCAGGCCCTCTGTCTTTTTCCCCCAGCACCTTGTCTCTTTTCCCCCAGCCCCTCTGAGTGTCTCTTCCCCATCCCATTTTGTGTTTCTCTTTCTCCCCATTCCCAGCCCCTCTATGTGTCTCTTTCTACATTCTTTTGTGTCTTTTTCCTCTTCTCCAGCCCCTCTGTGTGTCTCTTTCCTTATCCCCTTTGTGTCTCTCTCCCGACCCCTTGTGTGTCCCTTTACCAGACTCTTCTGTGTGTCTGTTTCCCCCTTTCTAAGCCCTTTTTGTGTCTCTTTATCTCCTTTATGAGTTCCTTTGTGTGTCTCTTTTTCCTCTTCTCTATGTCCTCTGTTTGTCTCTTTTCCCCCAGCCCTTCTTGTGTGTCTCTTTCTCCCCAATCTCAGCCCCTCTGTGTGTCTCTTCCCCAGCCCATTTTGTGTCTTTTTTTCCCCTTTTCCCAGCCCCTTTCTCCCCCCGATCCCCTCAGTGTGTCTTTCTTTCCCGCTGCCACTGTGGGCTGCGGCACCTGGGGGCTGCAGAACTCTAACTCCCTACAGAGAGGTAGCCCTGCAGCAGTTTTTAATAATATTACGGCCGCATGTCGGTGCCGCCGGGTGGCCGGTCCGGTGGCACACTCTGAGGTGGTTACCATCTCATGTGCTGTATGACTGCTGTCTGTATCAGTGAGTGTGCTGGGCAGTCGCCTAACCAGTCAGGTGGCAAACTCACTGATACTGACAGCAGTATAGCTGTCAGCACAGGAGGACTGAGGGAGGGGGCAGAGCTAACTACCATGCTCCCTTGCAGTTCCCACAATTCCCAGCACAGCCACATCATAGAGTAGTGATTACTCTATGATGTGTTCATGCTGGGAATTATGGGAACCGCGAGGGAGCATGGTAGTTAGCTCTGCCCCCTCCTCCAGTCCTCCTGGGACAAGGTCAGCATCAGACACAGGACAGGGGGGACACAGAAACAGAGGGGTAATAGAGACACAGGGAAAGGGGGGACACAGAGAGGGGTTATAGAGAGACACTGGATGCGGGACAAAGAGAGGGGTAATAGAGAGACACCGGGGAAGGGTAATAGAGAGACACAGGGGAAGGGAGACAAAGAGACAGAGGGGTAAGAGAGAGACACAGGGAGGAGATAGGGAAGAGAGACACAGGTAGGAGAGGGGGAAGAGAGACACAAGGAGGAGAGGGGAGAAAGAGACACACAGAAGGTTTGTTGGGGCAACAAAGAGACATACAGAAGGGAAGGGGAACAAAGTGACACACAAGGTTTGTGGGAGGAAAAGCTGGGCTGGGGGAAAAAGAGACACAGAGTGGCTGGGAGAAGAGAAAGAGGCACACAGAGTCTGGAGTTAGAAAGAGACACACAGATGGGATTTGGAAGGGTAAAAAGAAACACACAGGGGCTGGGATGAAGTAAAAGATACATAAGGGGAGCTAAAAGAGAATTACAAGGGTGGCTGTCAGAGACAAACAGGAGACAATTGGAGATAAGATACACTAAACGAGGTAAAAAAATCAAAGGAGGGAAAAAGAAACACAAAAAAGGCGAGAAATGCAAAAGGGAGTTAAAAGAAACACAAGAGAAGATGCATTATTTTGTATGTTTTTTGGGGGGATGCATTTTCACCTGTGTCTCCTGCTCTCCCTGTAACTCAGTTCTTCAGCATTGGAGTTTATGCCGAAGAAATAATTGAGAGGTGAGAGAAAGAGCTCTTATTAAATAGATTTTCCTTCCAATATATGCATTTTGCTAGCAAACTTGCTAACACAATGTACAGATAGACGTAATTGATGTGATCCTGACAGTAATACACATATATATATGATATATATATGCATGTATATTGATGTGTGTATTAGTAACATATATAATTATGCCTAGAATATTTACACATATGTTAATATACATTTATACATGCATAATACACACATAAATTCTATTATTATATGCATATATGTAATGAGCACGTATTGTTGCTAGTTGCATACTCCAGCCCAATAACATATTCAAAGTGAAGGGCGCACCTATAGGACTTCAAAATAAACAAGATAACTTTTTTTTCAGTTGTGCAACCGCATACATTCACCATTTTAGTCCCACTACTAAAATGTCCTTAATAGGCCAAAGTAGTTGTACTGAAACATTGATTGCATGCAAATGTACGTCTGCTTAAAATAAAGGCGCTCTTTTGTTTATTTTGAAGCCCTATATGCGTTCTTTCGTTGGAGTAAGAGTTTTCAATTTTAAGTTACCTTTTCACCCTCTATATCTGCACACTATGCTGGCGCGACACATTATTGGGCTGGTATAGAATTTTTTCCACGGCTGCTTTTAGTTCCCAGTCCGGCCCTGTCGCCTACCCTTCATCCTCTCTCTATTCCCGGCCAGTAGAGAAGAAGAGAAGCTTGCGACGGGACTTTTTTAGGGTCCTTGATCCCTGACAGGCGACATATCTTCTTGAGAGTTCTTAATCTATTAACAATAAAGCATTGTTTTACAGAGAACACTATGTTATTTTGTTTTATATTTTACAGATAGCTGGTATTATTATTCCCTGACTGTTGATTGGTTTCACTAACTAGCTCATGGTTTAAAGGGAACCCTTTTTATTGTAGATATATTTGTAGCAGTATTATTTTTTTCCTACAGGGCACTATAATATGCAGCAAAGTGTGCTTTGATTTAAACTACAAGTAATTTCTATCTTGTAGCACTTAGCACTTTTTAGCATATTGTTATGTATATTTGAGAATTCATACCAAACTGAAAGAAATGACTAACTGTAGACTTGATTCTGTGATATTAAGTGGCGCTGACATATTATTTATTTATTTCCTGCATCTTATATATTTATTGATCTTTTTTTTTTTTTTTATATATATTTAATTTTGAATTCTTTATTTTTGTTGCGCAGGTGGGTACAGAATTATTGACGAACGCCACAACAGCGTATATGTGCATATCAACAAATTAAACAGTGGCAGCGATACATGCGCATTTTTAGATTTTTAGGTACAGGCTTATCCTTACGCCATAGATGCGTTCCCAGATGTGTGTTCATGCTTAATAGTGGCGTGAGTGTATGTATAGATTAAAACATACCGGTAACTGACTAGACATTTTCGCGTTAAACAAAACTAGTGGGTTGTTACGTTGCTATATAGTACGGTCGCATAGTAGTAATAACAGTTGTATAGCTATCATATCCTGAGGATTAACAAGTGAACAAAACATTATGCTAGCAAAGCTGTACTGTATATAAAGAGCAAGCTTAAGGACAAAGCATGCATATAGAAATTAGTGATCAAAACTAAACAGTGCACATTTTGTAAATTTATAAAGCGTAGTTTCATCAGGAGTGAAATCAACGTGTCAGTTGAAGCACATTTTTTAAAATTAATAACAAGTATAAACAATCGATTGTAAATGCAGCTACATAGTAAATTCAGGCTGGGTCAATGCGATGACAGCTTTAAATGCTCTAAATTATGCTGGTGCAACATATACATCAGGAAGGTAAACTAAACCTTTGCAAATAGACAATAAAAAACATAATGGAGCAGGAACACATCGCTAGTTATAGTAACAGGCTAGTGCTTTTAATGTATAACGCTATATTCAGGCTATGTCTAGGTCACTTTAGTGAAACTTCACCCTGGTTGATCGGCCCAGTGGAGAGGGCTGCTATCATGGTGGTCCCGAAACCTCACAGACAGGGGGAGTCCCGCCACTACCCGATACCTGCTCTGCTGTTTCTGAGTAGCTGAGTGAGCGTCCGTCAGAGCAGGCATCAGGGCACAGTCCCTCCATGTTGTGCATTGGGTTGCTTGCTGGGACCTCTTGGGTTTCTCTTGTTCAGCCGGGAGCTGGTGACCGCTAGTGTAGGAGGTTTGGTGATGACTGCTTGGGTATGCAGGTTTCTGTGTCGTCTCAGTGCAAGCTGGTGGGGAGAAAAAGGTCGGTGGTGTGCTGGGGCTTTTCGCTTGGCGGTAGGCTGAGTCCTTCCAGGCGGGAATGTAGGTGTTCAGTGTAATAGCGCCATCCCCTCGGTGCAGCCGTTGTCGCCGCTGGTTTAAATGCCTGCGGGGGTAGGCTAGCGTTGTCCCGCCTCTCTGTATGGCAGGGTCGGAAGGCAGGAGCTGCAGTGGTAATTGAGAGCGCGGGTAGAGAGCTGGTCTTCCCCCTGCCTCCCGCGCACATGGTGTCCGCCATCTTGGGCGCAGCCGTCAGGCTCTCCGACACAGTCTGCGGCAGCTCGGTCAGGGCCACAGGGTGAGGACCGGGATCACCCCCACCGGTCCAAAGGGGGGGGAACAGGGCCGGGTCCGCTCGGGGTCATGCCTCTGGCTGAGCACTGTGATGCAGGATAGTGGGCCTGCGGCCGTCAGCCCCACTCACCGCCGGAGAAGGCCTCTGTTGGAACAACAAGAATCTCTCCTCCAGGGGACTGAAGCTCGGTGAGCCAGCCTCTCCCTGGATCCAGTACTCCCCTTGCTTCGGGCACTATTGCTGTCGGTCTACTTTTAAGCTAGAAGGCATGGTGGATTAACGTTTTGTGGCAGGAGCTTCCCTAGCTTGCGACCGTCCAGCTCGGCGGTCCGGCCCCGCCCCCTCTATTGATCTTTTTTATTATTTTTAACACACGTATAAGCTCCTGGTTAGTGATTAATTTTCTACTGGTCTGTTGGCCCTGATTTGATCTTTTATTTATTTATTTATTTCCATTTATTGAATTCATTTTATTTTATAATTTCTTTTATATACTAGCTATACTGGTCCTCAGATCGTTTTTTATACCGGTAATTTTACTTTGTGGTGCTTGTTTTGAGGTTAGAGCCAGTTTTAGAGTGGTATTTAGTTCATCTACCACATATCTATCTATTGGTAGGATTCTTTTCCCTCCCTATCTAATTTTTTTGAATAAGGTGCCAATGAGAGCCAATGTAGGATTTGGTCACATATTATTTTCTCCAGCTGTTATGTAACCTGGGATTTCACTATTATAACATTCCGTGTTATATTATTACCTTGTGTCAGTAACTGTCCCCATATATCACTGAGACCCTGAGACCCAGTAGGTCCCCCCCTTATTGTTATTTTTAGGGCCCCCACCCACCGCTCAGGGGTGGGGGCCGTGGGGGGACAGTAGGTCCCCCCTTATTGTTTTTTTAGTTCCCCCACCCACCGCTTAGGGGTGAGGCCGGGGGGACCATAGGTCTCCCCCTTATTGTTATTTTTAGGGCCCCCACCCACTGCTCAGGGGTGGGGGCCGGGGGGGACAGTCGGTCCCCCCCTTATTTTTTTTTTAGGGCCCCCACCCACCACTCAGGGGTGAGGCCGGGGGGACAGTAGGTCCCCCCCTTATTGTTTTTTTTAGGGCCCCCACCTGCCGCTTAGGGGTGGTGGCCAGGGGGGAGGACAATAGGTCCCCCCCTATTGGTATTTAGGGCCCCCACCCACCGCTCAGGGGTGGGGGCCGGGGGGAGGACAATAGGTGTCCCCCCTATTGGTATTTAGGGCCCCCACCCACCGCTCAGGGAGGGGGACCCTTTTTTTTTTTTTAACAGTAAGCAGCTGCTCACTGTTTAATAGACATGCCCCTACTCGCGGTATTGCGAGTAGGGGCACAATTTACTAATACTAAGTAATTTTTACTAAGTATCAGTAAATTTGGCTGAAAGACCACAAAAAGAAAATAGGGGGCGGCCCGAACATCGCATATGTTCGCTGTCCGTGGCGAACGCGAACACGCTATTTTCGCCAGGAACTATTCGCCAGCGAACCATTCGGGACATCACTACACAGAGGCCTAGACATTCCAGAAAGTGTGCCCACTGTCCAGCTGTTCTTTAAGCTGCAGTATAAAATAAGTATTGATGAGACTGTTTGTGCTGAGAGAGAGAGAGAGAGAGAGAGTGTGTGTGTGTGTGTGTGTTGTTGTTTTTGTTTTCAACCATACATTCCCTGAATAGGCAACGTTTACATTGATTAGCCTGCAGGGACAAGCTACAGACACCAGAACCACCAGTAAATTAATCTGTAGTGGTTTTGTTGACTATAGTGTCTCTTTAAGTAGGAATTCAATACTGCTGAAATCCAGTTTACACACAAGTCTCATTGGAAAACAATGATGAAACTGCTGAGCAGAACTTTGTTGATGTGTGTAACTTCAGATGTTGTCCATGTATAGCCAACTTGCTATTTGAAATAGCAAAATATTTGGAGCGTGATTAGCTAGAAGAACAGTTGTATAGAAAGTCCGAGGGAGATGGTTAGATGGAGGATATATAAATTGGGAGAGGACATTTAGACAAAAAAATGGTAAAGAATTGCATGTGGAGTTAGCAGTTTATTGGTACACTTCATTTATAATTGAACTTAAGACAGCACATGGTCAATCGACGCAGTGTGCTGCGGGGTTTGGGTTCTGGTTCGGGTTTAGCTGTGCACGCTTTCAGCGGGTCTCGAGGGCATCGGCAACGGTCTTGCATGATGCCCTCGCGGTCAGTTTGTGTGCAGGTGTCCATGCGGTGGGTTCTCTGATGGGAGTGCTTGTCCACAAGGACAGTGAAATTTTTATTTTTTTTAAAGGCAGGAAAAACTTACATATAAAAGGCGCCATGAAATTTGAGCTGCTGCCCTGCCCTCTCTCCCTAAATTTTTATTTTATTATTGTGGCCTATTTAAAGGGGGGTGGACTCGTGATTAATTATAGATTTGTTTAGGTTCTGGCTAGTGGGGCGGAACTCTGGTAAGTCATGAGTTAAATCTCTGGGTGGTTTTGAGAATCGAGATTTCTGTTAACAACTTATATCTTTTTAAAGTGACTAAAGTTACTGTTGTAAGATGTTTGTAAACTAAATAAAAGTCTGTTTAATCCACATTTCTGAGTCTGTGTGTTTTATATATATATATATATATATATATATATATGTGTGTGTGTGTGTGTGTGTGTGTGTGTATGTGTGTGTGTTCTGTTGTTTTATTTATGTATGTGTAAGAATTAACCCCTGCAGTGCACGTGCACAACACAGTATAATCAACTGTTTTGTTCAATAAAACACATGAACTAATACTTCATTTGCATACAATCTTCTTATCACACCATCATTTACTACAATATGATCTTGGTAAACATGTTATTTCTTGTAAAATATTTATTTACTGTAAGGTTCATTTTCTCATTCACAGAATTTGCATAACAATTATTTTGTCCCTCTATAGGTTAAGGTTTGGAGGACAGGCATGAATTCTCTAGTTCAGATTCTCTCTCACAGTTTCACACATTCTTTGTCCATACCATTTTCTCATTCTCAATATCAATCTCCATCTGTCTCACTACATCGGTTTCCTCCCCATTTGCAATAAAAGTCCTCTTCTTCCTCAGAATAAAATCTCCATGTACCTTTTACCCCATGATTAATTATTGCCTAAGTCAGGGTCTAACCACTCATTTTTAATAAACGTTACTTTCTCATGTGGAATTTATACTGTTGTTTTCAGCACTGGCAAAGTGCTTTATGTGCCCCAAAATCATCCCCAGCATCAAAGGTTATTGGGTAATGATACCATGGGGTATTATGCACCATAGAACCAAATGTTCATCTGGGCCTCCGAGAGTGCTGGCTATAAGGAAACAAGCATTTTTTCACCCTAATAATATGACCTACCGTATTTTTCACTCCATAAGACGCACTTTTTTTCCCCTCAAAAGTGAGGGGAAATGTCTGTGCGTCTTATGGAGCGAATATGAAGCTTTACTTACCTGTCTTGTAGCGTTTCTCGGCAGCACAGGGCGCACCGCGGTACTGGAACTTGAATTTCATGTTCCGGTTTCCGGCGAGACTGAAAGGAAGTGCGCACACTGAGCTGAGTGCGCACTTCCTTTCAGTCCCGCCGGAAACCGGAACATGAAATTCAAGTTCCAGTACCACGGTGCGCCCTGTGCTGCCGAGAAACGCTACAAGACAGGTAAGTAATTATGGGACAAGGGGAGGGGGACAGTATGGGAGAGAAGAGAAGACTATGGGGAGGGGAGGGGGGATGAAGACTATGGGGAGGGGAGGGGAGGGGGGATGAAGACTATGGGGAGGGGAGGGGAGGGGGGATGAAGACTATGGGGAGGGGAGGGGAGGGGGGATGAAGACTATGGGGAGGGGAGGGGAGGGGAGGGGAGGGGGGATGAAGACTATGGGGAGGGGAGGGGAGGGGAGGGGAGGGGGGATGAAGACTATGGGGAGGGGAGGGGAGGGGGGATGAAGACTATGGGGAGGGGAGGGGAGGGGAGGGGGGATGAAGACAGGGGACAGGGGAGAAAAAAAATATTCTGAACAAACTGTCCCATAGTAAGAAACACTATGGGACAGTTTGTTCAGAATATATTGTTTTCTGGGTTTCTTCCTCTAAAAACTAGGTGCGTCTTATGGTGAGGTGCGTCTTATGGAGCGAAAAATACAGTAACTCAAAATGTTTAGCCAACATTTCATGAGTCTTGGTTCCCATATCACTATATAAAGTTTCCTCTCTCCTACAAAAAACAAAAAACAAAAAAAACTTAAATTTCAATTAATATGGGCTATTTTGTAAAATAACATTTATAATGCACTGTGTAATCCTTAAATCCTCCTCTCCAGCCTATGGAAATAGAAAACTAGAAAAAAAAATGTTTTATGACATAGCTATTCCATTTGCAAAGGAGGTCCTTCTTCCAGAGTTACCAATGGTCAGGGGTATCTTCTGTCAGTTCCCTTTTAAATAGTAATTTACACTTTCATATTGTTAATATGGTGATCCCGAGGACCATGATATTTTTATATAAAATTAGTAATTTACTTTAGAGCTATACCTTCTTCAATGTGAGTATACATTTATTCCTAACATGATAGTGCTGGAATAAATGTTTAGGTGACCAGTCCCCCACTCACCTTTTCCCCCTTGCCACTCCGGTCTCATTGCGAAAGGCCTTACCTCCATGGCTGAGATCATCATCCACTAGGAAAGCATTTGGAAATTGTTGCACATGCAGAAAAAAAAATCACCCTGGGCAATCAGCATCTTCTCATATAGATTCAGACTAGACTAGGAAGCATCATGAGTGGTCGTCTGAGTGACTGCCACTAGCGGTGTTCCTAGGCAGTAATGTAAACACTCCCTTTTCTCTGACGAGACAGCGTTTACATTGAAAGGCCTGCAGGAACAAACTATAGGCACCAGAATCACTACATTAACCCCCTAAGGACCTTGGACGTATCAGGAACGTCCAACAAAAAATGGTTGTTAACGACCTCGGACGTACCTGATACGTCCGCGGCAAAATAGAGCTCTGGAAGCGATCATGATCGCTTCCAGACACTCTAATGGTATTACAGTGATGCCTCGATGTTGAGGCATCCTGAAATACACCCCCTCAGAGCATCGGAAGCCATCAGGCAGGATTCCAATTCTCAGCCTGTGCTAAGTGCCTCGAGGAGTCGAGGGACTCAGTGAAGAAAATAAGAAAAACATTTTAAAAATCATATATATATATATATTAACCCCTTCCACCCCCCCCCCCAGTCAAGTGGTCCCAAGATGGTGCTGCCTTTCTAAAGGCAATGTATCATGGGGCTTCTGGGGGTGTCCCTAGCCTGCCTTATCATAGAGGCAGACTAGGGACATCCAATCAGAGCTTACCCCTAAAACAATTCTATTTTAACTATGATCCCCATTTGTCTGATCAGGTCAATATCAGTAAATATTGACTCTGATCTGTATGGATCTCCCTCCCTCTCTTCACTTTTTTAGTGAGAGAGAGATATCTGATTTAGGTAGTTTTAGGTAGAGATTTGTGAAATTGTGAGACCAAAGGATTATTTTCAGAGCCATTAACCCCTACCTTACCAGTGATCACTATAATCACTGGCTCTTGTACAGCAGCATTTTTTTTTTTTGCTGTCTGTGTATTTTTTTTCGTGGTTCATTTTTTGAGATTTTTTTTGTGTGAGCCCCATAAGCTCCATTCAGAGCTACTAACCCCTACGCTGCCAGTGATCACTGTATAAATCACTGGCAACAGCACTTATTTTGCTGTCTGTGCATTTTTTTAGGGGTTAATTTTTTTTGAGACAGATCACTAAATAAAGTGATTGTAATCATGTCACAGAGGTAGTATAGTGCTTAGGAGGTGTATGCCATCCTTGCGTTAGAGTCTGACGCGTCTATGTCTGACTCCAACCCTGATTTTGACCTTGCCAGGTGCTCAGATACATCACTAGATACTGTGTCTGCTGCTAGTGATGTATCTAGTTATGATGTATCTGTGGCTGCTAGTCCCCCTGCCAGAAGGAAACGTGCTGCTCCAGCTGGCAGTACTGCTGAGGAGTGGGTAGTGCCTCATCGCCAGAGGCCAGATATCCCACTCTTCACTGCAACTCCTGGCATCAATGTGGATGTCGCAGCAATTAGCCCTCAGCAGTTTATGGAGATGTTTCTGGGCGATGATGTATTAGGGAACATTGTCGCCCAAACTAATTTATATGCCAGGCTGTATAAAATCCGCCCCCTGATTACCCACTTCGCTGCCAGGTTTGCAGAGGCTTATACACCTGGAAGGAATATATATGTGTGGATGAATCCCTGATGAAGCATAAGGGAAGGATGAGATTCAAGCAGTATATTCCTTCCAAACGCTCCAGGTATGGTGTAAATGTGTATAAGCTCTGTGAGAGCGAGACTGGGTATACTCAGGTCTTACGGGTGTACGATGGAAAGGATAGCCACCTTGACCCTCCAAGTTGCCCAGAACATTTAGGAACCAGTGGCAAGATTGTCTGGGACCTGATATTCCCCCTGATGAACAAAGGGTACCACTTGTATACAGACATTTTTTGTACAAGTGTTCCTTTGTTCAAGCTACTGTATTGTTTTGATACAGTAGCATGCGGTACAAACCCCCCAACCCCCCAAAAAACGCATATGTTACCCAGGACAACTTGCACGCACCCGGCTACGAAGGGGGGAGACCTCAGCTCTGTGCCAAGAGGAGCTCTTGGAAGTTACGTAAAGAGACAAGAAGGATGTGTACCTTCTTACCACCATCCACACTGAGAGGACTGTGGAGGTCTCTGTACGTGGCAGAGCTGAGAGCACAAGGCCTCAAAGCCTATAACCGGCATATTGGTGGGGTTGATCTGGCAGATCAGCTGCTGCAGCTCTACATAATTATACGCAAGACAAGGGCCTGGTACAAAAAGGTTGCAATCTTCTTATTGCAGATTGCAACCCACAACGCTGTTTGATGTGTAAAAAAGCAAACCCTGGAATGCAACTGACTTTTTTACGGTTTTAGCTCTAGATCATTTCAGGGATTTTGTACCAAGATGCACCTGTTCCCCAGGTGGTGATGAGCGAGAGCAGAGTTGGGGCTACACTATTTATTTTAAAAAATCCACCCTACTGTGGCAAAGCAGAATACACAAAGAAGATGCAGAGTCTGTTTCAAGACGGGGCAGAGAAAGGAAACCATCTTTTACTGTCCTGGACAGCCTGGACTCTGCATTGGGGGCTGCTTTAAGTGATATTACACACTGGTCCATTTAAAAAAAAAAAAAAATTTCATTTGCCATTCAGTTGTTTGTTTGTTTGTTTGTTTTTGGTTACGTTTACTGTTCCTGAGTTTGTTTGTTTTTTACTTTTACTGTGCCAGACTATTTTTATGATCAAATTCAACCTATGCATGGAGGGCATGAGTGTACTCAGGAGACCTTACAGAAAACAACCTGGAGTTAGTGTTTTCTTGCAATAATCAACAACAGGCTCTCCTAAATCACAGTCAAAAAGCAACATGTGTGTAAAATTGAAAATTGAAAAATTACCACCACACATTTTCTCCATTTTTTGGGGCTAAAACGATTGCATCAAAGGCATCTAATCACTCCATACACAATACCTCGGGGTGTCTACATTTCAAATATATACACTTTCATGGCAATAAATAAAACTGGGGTAAGTGATCGGCCCCAAACTAAAGATAGGCATATCAGAAGAAATACTCTCAATTTCAACTCAAATTACAAGTCGTTCAATTGTAACTGAACTTCCCCAAAATCCTGGCAAACCTATGCGTGGGGGGCATGAGTTTATTCAGGAGGCCTTGCAGAAACCAACCTGGAGTGTTTTCTTGCAATAACCAACAACAGGCTCCAATAAATCACACACAAATGTGTTTAAAAATGAAAATTGAAAAATTACCTCCACACATTTTCTCCAATTTTTTTGGCTAAAACGGTTGCATCAAAGGCATCAAAACTCTTCATATACAATACCTTGGGGTGTCAACTTTTCAAATATATGCACGTTCATGGCAAGAAAATAAATTGTGATATGTAAAAAGGACCCCAACAAGAAGATAAGCGAAGAAGAGATGTCAAATTTGAAAAACAAATGTCAGACGTTCGGCATTGCACCCCCCAAACTACCCAACAAACCTATGCATAGGTGGTATCACTGTACTCAGGAGATGTTGCTGAACGCATATTGTTCTTTGGCAGTAACACATAACAGGAGCTGAGAATCCATGCCTAAAGTACAATGTGTGTGAAAAATAACACAGAAAAATGACTACCCAAAAGGTTGACAAAGACTGGTGGTAGAATTAGTGCATGGAAAGTGTTATAATGCCACCATTTGAAATACCCTAGGGTGTCTACTTTATAAAAAATATATGGTTTGATGAGGGTAATTTACATTGACTGCCTTCAAAAATGTCCCAAATAAGACATGGGTGCATGATGACCAGCTGTGAAAATTCCAAGTTGGAAAACTGGAATGCACACCCTCCAAATAAGGTCTTTTAGCCCCCAGAGAACCTGACACACCTGTACATGGGTGGTGTCACTGTACTCAGGAGATGTTGCTGAACAAATATTTTGGAGTTCTTTGGCAGTAACCCTTAAAGTTCTCCATACATGTATTCGTAAATATGTGTGTCAAAAAAAATCACCAATTATTTTTTTTATTTTTTTTTGGCATAGATTGATGGTAAAATGGTTGTGTGAAAAGAGTCAAAATACCCCAAGTTTAATACCTTAGGTTGTCTTCTTTTAAAACATATATACATGTGAAGGGTTATTCAGGGATTGCCCTACATTACATAGTGTTACAATGTAACTTTAGTTAATTTTGAGGGAAAAAAAAGGTTCGGAAATAGCAAAGTGCTACTTGTACTTATTGGCTTATAATTTGCACACAAAAAAAGCTAAGAGCATGTTTACATTGGGTATTTCTAAACTCAGGAAAATTTGTAGAAACTATTAAGCATGGGTGTTTTTTGGCGGTTGTAGATGCGTAACAGATTTTGGGAGGCAATGTTAGAAAAAGTGTGTTTTTTTTAAAATGTTTTCATCATATTTTCTAATTGTTTTTATAGTAAATTATATGATATGATGAAAATAATGGTATCTTTAGAAAGATCATTTAATGGCGAGAAAAACGGTATATAATATGTATGGGTACAGTAAATGAGTAAGAGGAAAATTACAGCTAAACACAGCAGAAATGTCAAAAGAGTCCTTGTCCTTAACAGTAAGGGTGAAAGCTGTAGTGGTTCTAGTGACTATAGTGTCCTTTAAGGCAGAAGTGGGCTTCTCTAACTGACAGAAAAAAAAAAGTACAATGAGAGATATACCTACAGCTTTCACGAGCTTTAAAATGCCTTTAATTTAGAACTTCATTATAGGAATTTTCTAAATTTTAATCATGCACTTGACTATCCTGTATGCTGCAGATTGCACACCTGCATTAGAAACACAAGGAAACATTGCAAAGGGCCTTCAAAGCATTTTTTCGCATTGCGAGGATTATAAATGCAGCATAAATGCCTAATCCACTGATTTGCAAAATAATACTTGGGGTAGGGGAGTGATTGCATTTCAGTGAGCGATTTCTGGGAAGATGGTTTTAAACTAATACATCCTTTTTCATCTTAGAGATGCAAATCTTCATAAAATCCCCTTTGTGGGAGTTATGCCTGTGATTTCATCACTCAGCAGAAATGCTATATTGAAATAAGATAAATACCCTTAAGTAAGAATATGGAAGTAGACAATGAACAGTAATTGTCATTGCAGGCAATTCAGTACTTATTGAAGTGGTAATTTAAACTCCTCTGCTAATGAAAACTAAAGCCCTACTTAGCAGTTTATTATGTGGTTGCGGGGAAGTTAAAAACAAAAAAGGTGTTTTCAGTTCCTCTGGTGACATAATCACGGTTACACTTAATTTATACATGTTTTAGGACAACTAATAGGTAAGGTAATTTTAGTAGTGTAAAATAGAGCATCCTGATTTTTATAACAGAAAAATAAATGGATCCAATGAATCTAGTGAATTAACATGTCTCTGTCACTTTTTGGGTATCTTTCAATATTTTCTTCCACCAAGAGCCCACATCACTGCTTTAATCTCACACACTGGATTTCTTCGTAGACAGTTCTCAAAAGGAACTTCAGTGAAGTTTAAATGGAGTTAGCAAGAGAACCCGAGGCATTGTTTAGGTCAGTGGTTCTCGACCCAGTCCTCAAGTACCCCCTAAACGTCCAGGATTTAGATATCACCCAGTTGTGTCTAAGGTGTTTTTAGAAAAATAAAAAAAAAACACTTTAGACACAACAGGGTTATTTCAAAAACCTAGACTGGTAGGGGTTACTTGAAGACTGGGTTAGGAAACCCTGGTCTAGGTGATCTAGACCATGACTGCCCTACATGCCTGTTTGGTGCACCATCATACAAGGCAGAGGTGGATCGTTGGAGAAATGTATCTATTAGTGTTTTGTGTTAAATGTTATCACTTTTTTTTCCTTCTTTCTTCCTCGTTACTTTTCCTTCTTGGTTTTGTTGTGTTCTGGTTTTCAGTTTTTGTAACAGCGGCGGAGTCTACCTTGGCCAGTGGTTGAAGAGATGGTTCCTGCTCACATGGCATTGTCAGGAACCAACCTGTGGTAGTAAGACGTCAGCAGAGCAATGTATCCTCTAGCCAGTAGTTTGAAAATAGTAATATGATTTAAGGTGAGGTTAAATAAGCCCCAGTCCTTTTCCACTTAAGCTTTTTAACCATTGGGGATTACGGGATTTGGGTTTTTGTTTTTTATTGTACGCATGCTTTAGTAGGCATGGATATTTTCATAAACATTTTATCATTATGAAATATTCCCAAAGTGATCAGAGGTGACATAGACACTTTAAATCAAAACCATAACATTCTCCAAATCAGCTCTAATCACCTCTTTGCTATTTTAGTTTTAATTTTACAATTCAAATTTAATTTACTAAAATTCTGAACTTGCTGAATAACTTTGTATGTTTTAATGCAGTTTACACATTTCAGAGAATCAATGTTATATACTTGCATACTTGCTCCTTGCATGTGCATGTGTGGGGGAGACTGCTTGTTGTGTTGCATTTAGAGGGTAGGCTAGTCTTGTATGTTTATGGAGATGTTGCTTGTAAGGTTGTGTGTGTGGCGGATGCTGCTTATAAGGTTATGTAGGTTGGGGAGGCTGCTTGTAAGGCTGTGGTGTCGGGGAAGAAACCTTGTAGGATTACATGTGTAGAGGATGACTGTTGTGAGTTTGTGTGTGTGGATTGGGCTGTTTATACTGTAGTATGTGTGTGTCCATGTAAATGGGGACTATATGTAGATAAGGGCTGTAGTGTGTGTTTAGGGGGATAGGATCTGTAGTGTGGGTGCTGCTGGGGATAGTGGCTTTAGTGTGTGTGTTGTTGAGGACAGGGGCTTTAAAGTGTGTTTGGAGATTAGGGGCATTAGTGTGTATTTAGTGGAAAAGGGGTAGTAGGGATTATTTGGAAAGCAAGTAGTGGGTAAAGTCTGTGTGAGGAATTGGGACTGTGAAAGAGGTTAGATTGGGTGCCTAGGGGCTTTACTGGGGAATATAAGCTATTGAGGGAGAATAGTTGTTGTAGTGGGGTATATTAGCTATAGTGGGGGGGAGTATGCATTATAAGACTAGGGGAAGTAGAAGGGGAGAGTGGTTATAGTGTGGTATAGGGGCTGTAGTAATGAGATAGTGGTTGAATTGGGGCTGTACTGGAGTAATAGGGTCTATAATGGGAGGGCAGTGGCTATAGTGGAGTCTTGATCCTGTAGTGTAGGTACAGGACTGGTGCAGCATAGTGGCCATAGCGGCGGTATCTTTGATCTCTCTACCAGCTGTGCTGCCCCTATCCTGCCTGTTGCCCTGAGGCCATTGCCTCAGTTGTCTTATGGCAATTCCAGCCCTGCTTATCCAGGAGATATGAGTTGGCTCCTCTGACGTTAGTCAGCAGTATTTCAATTTACTGGTAATGCTTTTGTCCAAAACAAAAATAGAGGAAATTTTAGTTTGTTTCTATGTAAGTAGGGAAATCATTGCAGTTTTATCATTTATTAGTATTTATATAATCCAGGTGTCTTGCCCACATACTAGCACGGTGGTCTGATGAAGATTCAAACCTGTGCGACTCAGTTCTAAGTTACAAATGCTCTAGCCAGCCAGTTTATCACACACAGAGAATAATCTGGGAATATGAGAAGTCTTCATAAAGCAAAATCTTTCCTTCAGTGAATATTGTGAAAGGCAGCATATAACATATCTTACGAGTTGTTGGTTATGGACCCTTTTGATATCATTATTGTCATGCGACTTACTCAGAGGGTTATTAAAAATGATATTAGGGAAGCTTCTGAAGTCTTCGTGGGGAATCACCTCTTCTGAGAGGCCTTCACTCAGAATTTATTAAAGCACCCACTACAGTACAAGTTTCACAAGTGCCGTACAATCGAACATAGTGAGAAGGATTGAACTAGTAGGGTCCCACGCATATACACTGATGTGGTGATGCAGACCGTGAGTCCCTGAATATCTACATCCAATTCTGAGATCTCCCCAGAAAGAGTATGCACCACAAAAGTCAGACTTTGTGGGAAGAGCACACAAGAGATTCAAAATGTATGTTGTCTTCCTTATGGCACATAGTGGAAGCCTTGATGCATAGTAGTGTGGCATGTGCCAAGACAGCCTTGTTGTACACAACAATACGGAGTATTTAAAAACTGCTCTATGGCTCGAGTAAACAATTTCTTGATATTTCAGGCAGTTCTTGCTGGCATACCTGAGCATTTATTAGTAACCATGGCCTTGTGAAATAATAATTAAATCCAAAATCTGGTTAGGATGTAGAGAGGACAAAGACTAAGCAGCCATCTTGGTCGGCAGCCAAACCGTAGCCTTGTGTTATAGGATTCAAATAGTCAGTTAATGAAATACATTAATAAACAGAAAAATAAATATTTCCAGACTTTATTAACAAACATTTCACAATATGTTGGTCATTTATTGACCATGATAATCCATTTAATAGAAGGCTACAGATAGTATGTCAATAAAATCATATGTGTGCAGAAAAGGTTTTAGAATACCGAATACCTAAAAATCTGATAAAAGAGTTATCTGTGGGAACTGGTTTTCATTTCAAACATTATTTTCAAATTTTTCAGTAAAAAACAAAAGAGAGAGAGTGCGAAAAAATACTGTATTTTACCATTAAAAGAACAGTATAGTGTTATGAATACAAACCTCTATTCCTGATTACAATAGTGCCCTAGTACCAAATTAGAATCATGGCTCCCCCACTCATAACTGCAATAAAAAAAAAATATATTTTTTATTTACCTTTATTCCTGCATTGGGGACATGATGCGAATGCGTGGCGAGAATCGCGTGCGCATCCAATCAAATGCTTCTTATAATAAAGCATTGAATTCAGTGCTTTTCTCTGAGCAGCATTTCATCCTTATGGACATTGAATGTCACATGACAACGTTTCACTCCGTTGTTACAACGGAAGCATCTCTTGTGGCTCTATTGGCTGTCACATTTCCGTTTCTATAAAACAGCAATGTTTTACAGTGAAGGGTTTAAACTCCAAGGCCCCTGCACCCCCTGCATTGAGATAAAGTGGTTCTGATGCATTCAGAAGGTTTCTGGGACTTGTCCAGCTATCAGATATCTACTAAAGAAAACTGTTCGTTAAAGTACAACTCTCAAAACATTTTAATTCCAATGATGTGCAGCTGTGTCATTGGACACCATGAGGCTGGAAGGACAGAAGGGGAGCTGTATGCAGGTACAGCAACCATCAAGAATTGTTTTTCAGATTCTTGTTTCGTTCTAAACTGATAATTTATGAAAAGAAAAAAAATGTATACCCATGCACATTTAGCCTATAGAAAATTACTGCTAGGATGATTTAAGACTTTTTGGAAAATGTAAGCTATCACCTTAAAGGACCACTATAGTGCCAGGAAAACAAACTTGTTTTCCTGGCACTATAGTGTTAATAGGTCTCCCGACCCTCATGGCCACCCTCATGGCCCCCCTCCCGCCGGGCTCAAGGGGGAGGAAGGGGTTAAACGTTTACCTTTCTCCAGCACCGGGCTCCCTCGGCGCTGGGGGCTCTCCTCTCTCTTCCGACAAATGTGCAATCTGAAACTGTTATGTTATGTTATGTTAAACCCTAGATGGGCCTGGCACCCAGACCACTTCATTGAGCATTGAGTTAGGTTATTAACCAGAAGATAATCGGTTACAGTATCTATTTTTGCAGCACAAATGAGGGTAACCAGCTGCTAGCTCCATACAATGTCCACAATAATAAAGTAGTGATAGAAAAGAGAGCTGCATAAGACATACTTATCTTAAAACTAAGACATCTGCCTCCTTACAGTTAGCTTTAAAAAGGGGGGGGGAGTCTGGAGGGGGGAGGGGGGAGAGATATGGTTATATTCATTGTATGTTAGCTATTAGATCCCAAAAAAATAACTAGCAGTATTTATCTAATATGTGTGCATTTTTATTCTGGGGATCATTTTTAATACTGTACATTGGTACACACAAGGTTATATGCTGTCCTACTGCACCATCTAGTGGTTATTTAAGAATATTACCTCATCATGAAGAAATGAAGATACAGGGTTATTCAGGAAAGTGAAAATTCTAAGTGCCTCCCAACAGGTACTAAATTGGGCACTAGACAATCCACCTAGAAGCGAACAGGTTGTGACATGCATTGTTATAAATGAGAGGAAGCCGTAAATACTTTATTTTATGGCAAGACAGGAGGCGAATATTTGCTTTTTCTTTCTTTACTGAACCTCCCAGCAGCAAAGGAACAGTTAACAGTAATGTAAAAAGTTCAACCAATCAGATAGTATAACAGTATTATATGATGTCACCAAACTCCTCCCATACCCTCTTTCTTTGCTGCTTGCCTCCCAGGTGAGTCTACTCCAATTATATTGCTGTATCATTTAACCTTTAATACGATATTTCAATTAAAAAATGTATTACAATGGTCAAATACCTTTAACACTTTATTCACTTATCACTTTAACAACACTTTCTGTGGAAACATTTATGCTCTATTTATTTTAATTTCATTCTATTCAATCTTGGACTACTTTGTCAATTTCCTATTAAACTTTATTTAGGTTTCCCCTTTAAATCGCAGGAGGTTTTTCCTCCTGCGACTCATTACTGCTTTTTACTATTCTCAGTTTCGCGCCCTCGCGTTACCCCGCCCGTTCGCATCAGCACTTAGCAAGTGCATTGTTTCCCGCCCTTTTGCTGGCGGCGACCATTTTATTCGCGTTCCAGTCACCAGAGCAGCGATCAACTCGCCTGACTTCGGATCTGGTAAGTACTATTTTCCTCTTCTGTTTATAGCACCTTTGAAGTGCTAATACCTTAATTTCTTTTAGTGATTTTTTTCCCCCTTTTATTTCCTTCTCAGGATTTTTTCCAACACCTGCTGTATTATCATTGTTGTTACTAAATAAAGGAAGGCTTTGTGGGTGACCCCCACCATTTTATTATCTGCCACTTCATTATATTCAGTGTCTTTAATATCAATTCTTAAGGTGTTTTAACACCAATATTACTGTTCAGGGTGACCCCCTTATACAAATGCACTATAATTAAAGTGATACAACACTTTAATATCAATTCTTAAGGTGTTTTAACACCAATGTTACTGTTAAGGGTGACCCCCTTATACAAATGCACTATAATTAAAGTGATGCAACACTTTAATATCAATTCTTAAGGTGTTTTAACACCAATATTACTGTTAAGGGTGACCCCCTTATACAAATACACTATAATTAAGTGATACAACACTTTATTACTACTCAGTGGTGAACCCTACTGTCTATGGTTATAATTAAGTGGTTAACCCCACTGTTTACTATCATAGTGGTACAACCCACTTGTGTATATTTTAGTGGACAACCCCACTAAATATTGAGTGCCGCCTACGTATTAAACTACACAAATATTTTAGGTGACCCCCATTCAACTCCATTCTTTCAAATTAATATACTTAACTGTTTGGCAACCGCTCTAAGACATACCATGTCTGACAATAATGAGCCCGCTATATCCCAGGTACTCAGAGCCTGGTTGGTTTCAACCATTGCAGATTCCAACCCCAAGGCATTAGCAGCCTTTCATGAGAAGACTTCGGCCGAAGTCACCCCTACTGCACGTCAACTCTCTGATTCCGAGGACTCTCAACCCTCGGATCACGAGGTTACACGCAAACGCCCCTGGAAAGGGGAGAGTAGGTCCTGCCAAGTCCTAACAATTGATTGCCACTCGCCCCGTTCAAGCTAACTTTAACCCCTTAGAGGGTCTACATCCCACACGTAAGACGGGGTTGACGATTATTTCCTTGGATATTCTGATGAGGACCCCTGGGCGAATGCGCTAGGGGATACCCCATCGGAATTTGTCAAGGAAACCTTTCTCACACATAAAGATCTAGATGCTATACTACCTAATCAAAAGGACCCGATTCAGACATCCTTCTGGATGCTTCGGGTGTCCCTTTATTTGACCCCAGGGTCATCAGACACCCACGGTCGGCAGAATGGGCTCCACCGGAGCACATTTCCAACTTTTGTAAAATGTGGTTATGCAAACCACTGGACAAAGAAATTAGGTCAAAACTCAGAGCCGAGTGCCCTCGACCAACCATTCCAAACAAGGTAGCTCTCACGCCAGATTTGACCCAAACACAGTTAGAGAGTGGGCCCAGAGAGCCTTATGTTTACTAGGCAACGCTAATGTGGCCATGTCCACCGAGAGACGCTAGGCGGCACTGTACAAACTGGATGCAAAATTAGCCGATCTGAGCTCCCGAGAACTGGGACCAGAGGCAATGGATTACTGTTTGGGGACTCGTTCATGAAAGACCTTTCCAAACATGTAGCGGTGTTCACCACCCTAAAAAAGGCCCAATCCTCCTTGCGCAGGGTTTTTCGTTCTCAGTCAGGCCGTTTTTCTGGGAGAGCTGGACGTTATAGAGGCCGAACAAACAGCAGAATCGCCTTCACAGGCTACAGGCCTCGCCCCTCTGAAAACTATTGGCAATCGGGACAACCCCGACCCTACCACAGGCAACTATTCACTAATAGAGGGTCTATCCGGGGACGTGGATCTGCCTCCCTACGCGGAAGAGCTGCTCCAGATAATAAATCTCCCTTCTTTCAATGTACCTATAGCAGGTCGATTAACCAGTTTTTCCAACAGTGGGAATTACTTTCTCAGGATCTATGGATCCTACACACAGTCCAAGGGTTCAAATAGATTTCCTTTCCACCCCTCCAAGGACACCCCACCTACACCACTACAGATGTCTGCAGCAGACAACCTGACACTACAAACCGAATTGCGCAAGCTAGTAAAAAAAGGGCCAATAGAGAAATCCCCTTTCCCACATACTTTTCTAAGCAACATTTTTTTGGACACAAAAAAACTGGAGACCTACACCCAATTATCAACTTAAAAAAAAAAAAACCTGAATCACTTTGTCAGGTATCGCCACTTCAAGATGGAGGGCATCCATCTACTCAGGGACCTCCTTTGCGTGGGAGATTGGTTCTCCAGCTTCGATCTCAAAGACGCATACCTCACAGTTCCTATTGCTCGCAACCATCGAGCTTTCCTTCAATTCCTCTGGCAAGAGGAAATCTGGCAATTCACATGCCTCCCGTTCGGACTATGCTCCGCACCATGATGTTTCACGAAACTGATGAAACCAGTGATGGCGCTACTCCGATCACAGGGGATTCGATCCATCATATATTTGGATGACATCCTGATAATGGCACAAGACATTCGCAAATTGTTATCAACCCATCAGATTTGCTTACGCGATCTGGCCCATACTATAGGCCTACTGTCAGCCTCTATCCAAGCCATTTACCCAGGACCTTTACACTACCGAGCCATGCAACGGCTCAAGACATACTACCTACACCGTTCCACCTCCTACGATCAGTACATCCAACTGACAGACGAAGTTCGTATAGAACTTCACTGGTGGCTTCACAATATGGAAGCCTGGAATGGCAAAGCCATCTTCGGATCACAACCAGATTTCATTCTGGAATCCGATGCCAGTCTCCTGGGATGGGGCGCCACATGCGCCCAAGGGTCCACAGCGGGACTTTGGTCCCCATCCGAAGAAGCACTGCACATCAATTGTTTGGAATTGATTACAGGATCTTTCGCAATTCGCAGTTTCGCGAAAGACTGTTTCAACTGTTCACTAGTACTGCGCATGGACAACGTCTCTGCAGTGCGCTATGTGAATCGGTTAGGAGGCTCCCGATCCAAGCTACTATCCGATCTGACCAAAGATCTTTACCAATTCTGTCTAGAATGGAACTTATCTATCAGAGCGGAATATCTTCCGGGCACGGACAACCTAGTCGCGGATTGGGTCTCTCGCCATTGGAGGGATGTAAGCGACTGGCAATTAGACCCCCGCGTGTTCCACCAAATTCATTGCCTTCGCGGGCCCCTTACACTGGAGCTGTTTGCACCCCGTCTGAATCACCAGACGGAAGCCTTTATCAGCTGGCTCCCAGACCCCAGTCATGGGCAGTCGACGCCTTTCTACATCCTTGGCCGGAGACAGGAGCCTATGCGTTCCCACCTTTCTCCATGATCCAACGCACCCTCTACCGGGTCAAAGCCCTAATAGTGACGATAGTCATTGTCACTCCACTAAGGAGTACCCAGACTTGGTTTCCAACCCTGTTAGAATTATCAGTGAACTATCCAATTCTTCTACCTCGATCACCCGACATCCTCAGGAACCCAACAGGGCACTTTCACCCACTCGCCCTTCAGGACCGGCTCCAGCTTGTAGCTTGGACCATTTCAGGGGATCTTGGAACGTCTCAGGACTTTCGGAGACAACTCAGGCTCTCCTATGGGACTCCTGGGCCCCAGGCACTAGTCGAGCTTACATCGCTGCATGGAAGACATGGGTCAGCTGGTGTTTGGAAAGGGACACCGATCCCTTTTCAGCACCTCTGACGATCATCCTAAATTTTCTGTCTACCCTATTTGATCAAGGTAAATCCTATCGATCAATTAATGTCTATAGATCCACTATCTCTGCGGCCCATAATCCCATTGACAATGCGTCAATAGGGAAACATCCTTCAGTCTGTAGACTTTTACGAGGGATTAGGTTAGCCAGACCCCCTCTTCCTAAATACTCCTGTTTCTGGGATATCACTCAAGTCTTTTCCCTTTAAGAATCCTGGACCGCTAATGAAAATTTGTCGCTACGTCAACTTTCGGCCAAACTGGCCTTACTCCTATGCCTGGTATCCTTCCGTAGGGTCTCGGATATCCGAGCATTTGATCCCCACGCAGTAGTCTTCTCACCTGAAGGCGTTAAGTTTCACATCACCAGACGAACAAAACTAATTCTTCCTCCGTATTCTACCTTATTTTCCTAATAGACAGTCACTCTGCGTGGCACTCTGCGTAAGGCATTATTTAGATGCCACCACCACTCTACGCCCCCCTACGGGACCCCTCCTCGACTGCCTGTTGGGAAATATCCGTGTAGGCCAGTCCGGCCCTGTTGTCACCCCTCCCCCCAATGCCCCCTGGTGCAGTCCGCACCCTCCTTGTGATGCCACTGGCTAAGTGTGTGCTAGTTGAGTGTGTAGTGGTTGAATGGTCCAGTGGTGGAACTTTGTGGACAGCACCAATATCTGGTAGACTCTTTACCAGATATGTGGTAGATTCATTTTGTTACAAACTGCAATTTGTTGGACATGGAGGAAGCCGGCTGAGGGCCGACTACCCACGGGAGCATTGTAGGGTACACGTGAGGGAGCAGTACTCTTCTTGCAGCTCTTCTCTGTTCCCTCGCGCTGTGTAATGATGCTGGGAGCCGGAATATGACATCACTCAGTCCCCGGCATCATTACAAAGAGCAGCTACAGTGTGATTACTGCTCCCTCGCACGCAGGAAAATTAACAGCCCCACTGGACCCCAGAGAAAAATTCAGAAGTGGGTGTCTGAGTGAGTGTGTGTGTGTGTGTGTGTGTGAATGCCTGTCAGAGTGTGTGTGTGTTTGTGCGTGTGTGTGCCTGTGTGCGAGCATGTCAGTTTGTCTGTGTGCGATAGCCTGTCATAGTGTGTGTGTGAGAGCCTGTCAGAGTGTGTGTGTGACTGTCAGAGTGTGTGTGAGCCTGTCTGCGAGCCTGTCCGTTTGTGTTTGTGTGTGTGAGCCTGTCAGAGAATGCCTGAGCCTGTCAGTTTGTGTGTGCAAGCTTGTTGTCAGTGTGAGAGTGTGAGCCTGTCAGTTTGTGAGTGTGTATGTGTGCGTTTAGGTACCTGCTCCCTCCGATCGCCTGAGGAAGATTTTTTTACTCACCTTTTTTTCCCCACACCGTGCTAGTTTTCGCAGCAGCTGGTCCCATTTACATGGCTGAGATTAACAATGTTTATGATCTTAGCTAAGCCAGTGCTTAGGGAAGCATTGGGAGGATTTTGTGCATGCACAGCAAATGTGCCCATCCGCATTTCCTCATAGAGATGCATTAAATTAATGAAGGTCTATGAGGAACATTTAGCACCTCCATGCAGACAGGGCCGGATTAACATAGGGGCTGATGGAGCTGCAGCTCCAGGCCCAGGCCCATGGAATAGGCCCATTGATTTAAAAAAATATATATATATATTTTTTTTTTCACACACACACACACTACTCTTAGGGTTGCCAGGTATTTCTTATGGTTGGCAGGTATTTCTCAGAAGTATTTCTCGGGTATTTGAGGCTGCCTAGCCGGTGCCAATATTGCAGTAATACCGGCAATACAAATGTCTGTCTCAGTATAAACAGATAATATTCTGCAATACCAGCGCCGGCCAGTAGGGGTCGCTGCTTGTGTGGAGAGAGGCAGGGATGAGAAGTTACAGCATCTCCCTCCCTGCCTCTCTACTCACTGATCCGTGGGGAGCAGCTCTGCACAGAGAGTCCAGACAGCAGCTCCGAGCTTGCGAGACATGGGGACGGTGAGAGACTTGGGGACGCTGAGACATTGGGACACTGGGAGACATAGGGACACTGGGGAACATGGGGACCCTGAGACACTAGGGACACAGTGGCCCCATGTCTCCCAGTGGCCCCTAGTCTCTCAGTGTCCCCATGTCTCCCAATGTCCCTGGTGTCTCTCGGTGTCCCTAGTGTTTGTGTCTCCAGTGTCCCAGAGTCCCCTAGTCTCCCAGAGTCCCCTATTCTCTCAGTGTTCCTATGTATCTCAGTGTCCCCATGTCTCACAGTGTCCCAATGTCTCAGCGTTCTTAATCTGGCCCTGCATGCAGAGCTTGGAGACACTGTACGTGGGTGCTGCACATGGTGCAACAGTGAACCAGGACTCTCTAATGGCCGTCTGAGTGAGTGTTACTTTGCAGCAATGTAAACACAGCCTTTTTACTAAAAGGGCAGTGATTACACTTAAAAGCCTGCAATGACAGGCTATAGACACCAGAACAACTACATCAACCAGTAGTGGTTCTGGTGACTATAGTGTCCTTTTAAGAATTGCATTTTTTTTTGTTGAAAATGACTGGCTCCTAACTTTTTTAGCTGGATCCTAGATTCCAAACAAATTTGTAAAATCCTGATGTAGGGGTTTATAAAAAAAATACCCCTCTCTCTGAGATATTTTTGCCAAAAGCTCAGGGAAGCAAGGTGAAAAGACAGTGTAGGACCAACCTGAGAGCTTTTCCTTGACGTGGCAGGTGGGCTAAACTCTCATGGTCATTGGAGCAACTAAATAACCTCCATTTGTTTAAATATGCATAGGGATTTGGGAAGAGTGCAGGTAACTTTTTCCCTTTGGTTTTTACTGTATGTATTGTGTACCGTGGTCGTTGATGCCGCCCAAGAGTAGTGGGAGTTTGAGCGCAGGACCTGTTTTTGTACCCTAAGGGTGAAAGTGCATAACCTATATTAAAGTGCAAAGTGCCAAATTCCAAGTGCATAAGAAATGTTTGTGTGTTTAGAGAATGTAGTACAGTTGCAAGAAAAAGTATGTGAACCCTTTGGAATGATATGGATTTCTGCACAATTTTTTACATATTTCTTTACATACCTCCCTTCTAAAGATGCCTAATTCCAGGGTCCTATTTAGCCTTGCACTGTAGAGATCCCCAAGATGAAGGACTTTCCCAGTGTGGGGGTGGGGGGGATAATCTCATAAGAGCAAGCATTAGGTTGCTAGGATAGGAACTGACAAAAATGGGCTACATTGGCATTGTGGCCCGCTTATGCAGTGTATGAAGATATACTGTAACTAAATCCCCATTATTTATGGGACCAATGAAGTCTGGTCTCCTTAGGAGACTGTTCTGACAGAATGAAGGAAGAATAATAGTTTGATCAATGGTAGCTTTTCTCAAAACGTTAGGCTGAAAAGTCAGATTTAAATGTAGAATGGCCTTGTCTTGATTAAACACTATATATTTAGATGAAGCAGAAAGTGCCTGTATTTCTCCAATTCTCTTGGCAAAAGTTATAGCAATAAGAAAGGCTACTTTACTGATACTAATTTGAGTGAAACTTCTGTAAGTGGTGCAAGTGGCTCTTCACGCAGGGGATTAAATACCAACGATAGTTCGCAGGATGGAAAAATGCATATTTTAGAAAACACAGTTGCCAAATTGCTTCTAAAAATCTCATGAACAAAATGTGTGACACAAAATATAACAATAGAAAATTACTTAGTACTAAAACCTATACTTTAAGGGTTTATACACTAAAACCTGATTTAAGAAATCTTAAAGGACTACTATAGTGCCAGGAAATCATGCTCTCAGGGTCCCACTCCCGTGGCGCTGAAGGGGGAGGAAGGGGTTAATCCCTTACCTTTTTTCCAGCGCCGGCGCTGGGACTCTCCTCCCTCTTCTAACTTCCCTGGCTGAATGCGCATGCGTGGCAAGAGCTGCGCGCGCATTCAACCAGTCCATAGGAAAGCATTCTCAATGCTTTCCTACAGACGCTGGCGTCTTCTCACTGTGAAAATCACAGTGAGAAACGCCTCTAGTGGCTGTCAATAACACAGCCACTAGAGGCTGGATTAACCCGAATGTAAACATAGCAGTGGTCCTTTAAAATAGATGGAATAGAGTGATTCAAGCTGTAAGAACATTCTTCTTTGCACCAATAGTTGAACCCAGATACACAATTAGATCTTAAAAGCGGATGTTGAATTAAGGAAAATTTTGATCAAATCTTCCTCTAATTCCTTACTTTTGAAGACTATCCTTGCATGAGACACTCTGTAAATTTACACATTTGGAGCCCTGGTACAGATGGCCCTGATGCAAACCATTTTTTGGCTCCTTTCTATTGCAACAGTGGCT
The DNA here is from genome assembly GCF_036172605.1 of Pelobates fuscus. Taxonomy (NCBI): domain Eukaryota; kingdom Metazoa; phylum Chordata; class Amphibia; order Anura; family Pelobatidae; genus Pelobates; species Pelobates fuscus. The sequence continues at coordinate 79,970,208 of NC_086325.1, read as the reverse complement.
AAAAAATCCCTTTCTGTCAAATTCTCATGATGCTATGCCATCTGGAGATCTACCACTTGCCCACCCTTGCAGGGTTGTATTTGTGAGCGTGTTTGTGTGTTTGAATTGAAGCATGTTTTTGTATAGAATGTGTGTGCATGTAGGAGTGTATTTGCTTTGGCTTTTAAATGCAGGTGTGATTTTGTGTGTAGTGTTGGTGTTTGCATAGAATATTAGCATTTTAATACAGGGATGTGTTTGTATGTCATTTTTGAGTGCATTGGTGTGTTTGGATGTAGTGTTGGCTTTTAAATGTGGATGTACAAACGTGTGTGTTATTGGTGTCTGAGTGAAGGGGTGTTTTTTTTTTTTTAATAATTTTAAAGTTTGAATGCAGGGGTGTGTTTGTATGTAATGTTTGTATTTGATTGCAGGCATGTGTTTGCATATTGTCAGGGCCGGCGCTACCATAAGGCGGCCCAGGCGGCCGCCTTAGGGCGCACCAGCCCTGGGGGCGCAATGTCAGGCTGACCGGAAGGAGGGAAGCGCACTGCGCTCCCCTCCAGCCGGTTACAATTTGTAGAGTGGCCGAGCGTAGAGATTCCCGCGGAGCCCAGCCTCTTACCGCCCGCCCACCTCCTACCCTGGTGTCTGCCGACTGCCGCAGGCTGTGTGGAGGGGGCGGGGATATGAATGACATCATATCCCTGCTCCCTGTGTACCGCACAGCGCTGCTGGCGCCCAGTGATGAGGCTGGGCTGCAGGACAGGACTCCACAGAGCCGGACTCCATGCACCCCAGGAACAAGATTGAACTGATGTAAGTATGATGTAATTATGCATGTATGTCTGTATGTATGTCTCTGTCTGTATGTATGTATGTCTCTGTATCCATGCATGTATGTATCTGTATGCATGTGTGTAACTCTGTGCCTTTATGTCTCTGTATGTACGGATGTATGTATGTGTCTGTGTGTCTCTGTATGTCTTTGTATGCATGTTTCTGTATGTATGTGTCTGTTTGACGGTTTGCCTCTGTATGTATGTATGTTTGTATGTGTCTGTATGTCTTGTATGTATGCCTGTATGTGTATGTATGCCTGTATGTCTTTGTATGTATGTTTCTGTATGCCTGTATATATGTATGTGTCTGTATGGCGGTATGTCTCTGTATGCATGCATGTCTTTGCATGTATGTATGTATGTGCCTGTTTGTCTATGCATGTATGTATCTGTATGCATGTGTGTAACTCTGTGCCTTTATGTCTCTGTATGTACGGATGTATGTATGTGTCTGTGTGTCTCTGTATGTCTTTGTATGCATGTTTCTGTATGTATTTGTCTGTATGATGGTTTGCCTCTGTATGTATGTTTGTATGTGTCTGTATGTCTTGTATGTATGTTTATGTATGTTTATGTATGCCTGTATGTCTCTGTATGTACGTATGTATGTGTATGTATGCCTGTATGTCTTTGTATGTATGTTTCTGTATGCCTGTATGTGTCTGTATGATGGTATGCCTCTATATGTATGCATGTCTTTATATACCTTCATGTCTCTGTATGCATGTATGTCTTTACCTGTATGTCTCTGACTGTATGTGTCTGTGTCTGTATGTCTCTGTATGATTATTTATGTGTTTGTATGACAGTGTACCTGTGTGACTGAAAAATGATGCCTGTGGCTTGGGAGGAAATACACACAGGTGAAGATGCATTTTTTTTTTTTTTTTTTTTTAAAGGAGGGTGAGGGGCCCCAAAATGCATCTTCGCCTGTGTAACTAAAAATCCTAGCACCGGCCCTGCATATTGTGTTGGTGTTTGCTGGGATGTATGCATCCACATACATAAATACTTACACAGATACACATATGTAAACACATTTATATATGCACTGGCATATAAACACACACACCTTGACACACAGATAAACACTGATATAAACACACACGTCATCATTTTTATCTTTACAGCCACCCTCCTGTCGGTTTACCTTGTTGCCTGTAAGAGGGAGGTTTGGCCGAGGTACTGCTGGCTGAGGCGGATGTGAGTAAAGCAGCTCACTCCTTTCAGTCCCCTGCTCTGTTTGCCTCCTCTCCCTCCTTTGTGGCTGCTCCCCTTATAGTTGAGAGGAAGTGATCTCCTGTCACTTCCTCCCAGCCTGCCAATACTGCAGGTGTGGTTGGGTGCAGCAGCTCTTTAAGAGCGAGACCAGGCCCATGTTCAATTATACCTTCCAGCGTGCGGGCCTCGTAGTTCCACTGCAGGTTTCAGTAAGGGTTTGTTGGCTAGGGGCTGTAATATTGGCATAGAGGCTCTAATGTGGGGGGATAGAGTTTGTAATATAGGAATAGGGAACTGTAGTAGTGAGTTAGGGGCTGGAGTGGGGACACGAGCTGTAGTGGTTGACTAGGGGCTGCAGTGGGAGGTTAGGGGCTGTAATGGGGAAAGAGGGGCTTGTAGGGGGGGTGAGGTCTGTAATGTGGGAACAGTAGCTGTAGGGAGGTTTGAGTGCTGAAATAGGGAAATATGGGCTGTAGGGGTTTTAAGGGCTGTAGTGGGGAAATATGAGCTGTAGAGAGAGGATAAAGGATGTAGTGGGTAGACTGGAGCTCTATTGGGAATAGGGGCTGTAGTGATGATGATATAGACTGTAGTGTGGGGGTTGGGTGATTAGGGGCTGTAATGGGAGATAGCAGATTGTTGCGGTCAACGGCCCGCCGAGCCTCACGGCCGTGCCCGACCAGCACGGCCGCGCCGACAACACGAGCTTACCTGCTCGTCAGCGAGCCGGGAACCACTCTTTCCGTTCTTCCGGGCATCACGCCCGAATCAAACATGGCGCCGACCACGTGGTCGCGCCTAAGAGTAGCTACACCCCTGAGAATTATACCAACGTGTGCGTGACGTCACGACGTCAACGCACACGCACGTTTTGGGGTCAGAGGTCGCCCTCTGACCAATCACAGCCTAGAGAGGGGTATTTAAACCCCTAGCTTTTCCCAGTACTTTGCCCTGTCGTGGTTTCAGTTTCCTGGTTTCCTGAAAGTGCTCTTTTCGTGTTTCTGATTTCCTGGTATCCTGATCCTTGGCGTTTCCCTGGTTATTCTGATCTCTGGTTTCCCTGACTTGGCTTGTTTAATCGGTATTGAGTATTTTCTGGCTTCCTTGACCTCGGTTTTCCCTTTGACCATTCTCTGTCTCTAGCGTATTAGTCCGGCCATTCTAAGGTCCGGTTTACGCTCTATCCTGTTATTTTCCTTTTCTTACTTATGTATATGTTTACATAGTTTCTGCGTGCTGGACCACATTACTAGCCGTGACATTACGACAGGGCCATGGATCCTGCAGAACTATGCAAACATATGATCGCCTGTGAAAATAGGGTGGAGGATATGGACCACAGGTTAGACCAATTTGCCCAGGCATTTCAGACCTTGCTCCAGAGGACTGCCTATTTAGAGGTCCCTCCTGTACCACCTGTGGTTCCGCCACCTGTAGTGGTTCCCGTACCACATAAACCACCATCCATAACCCTGTCACCGCCCCCTCGTTATGGAGGTGATTCTAAGGAATTCAGAGGTTTTTTAAACCAAATTGAATACCACTTTGAGGCCTCCCCAGGTTCATTCCCAACAGATAGATCTAAAATAGGCTATCTGATGAACCAATTAACTGGAAAAGCCTTGACTTGGGCTAACCCCTTATGGGAAAGTGGTGACGCAGTAGCCCGTGATTACAGTGCCTTTCTTACGGCTTTTAAGGCTACGTTTGAACCTAAAGGCAGGGAGAAGAACGCTGCCAAAGCCCTTATGAGAATCAAGCAAGGCAGTCGTTCTGTAGCCGATTATGCCATAGAGTTCAGGACATTGGCGTCTGAGGTTGATTGGACCAATAGTGGTCTGGTGGCTGCTTTCTCTGAAGGTCTAGCTGAGAGTATACAAGATGAGACCGCAGCTAGAGACCTTCCGGTTAATCTTAATGAGTTTATTGCCTACATGATAGACATTGATAACCGGCTCAGAGAGAGAGAGAAAAACAAACAACGTAACAGACGTTCTAATTTGTCCATAGCTTCTCGTTTCTCTAACCCAGTGGTGAGTAGCCAAACGCCTCTTCCAGAACCTGAACCCATGCAATTGGGTAGCGCTAAACTCACTGAGGCAGAGAGACAACACAGACGTAACGAGGGGCTATGTATGTATTGTGGCAAGAAGGGACATCTAAGATCGTCATGCCCGGTTCGGCCGGAAAACTTGCACACCTAAGGCACGTATGGGGACCGACCTTAGGTGTGATGTATATGTCCCCTAAATTGACTAAGAACCGTTTCCTTGTCAAAGTAACCTTGTCTTTTAAGAACACTACTGTTCAGTGTGAGGCTATGATTGACTCTGGGGCAGCGGAGAATTTCCTAGACAAAGAATTCTCTGCAAAACATCTCCTGCCCTTAAGACAAAAAGAGAAACCTATAGCAGTCAAGGCCATTGATGGAAGGCCTCTTACCCAGCCTTTCATCACACACGAAACTCTGCCAATCACTGTCTCAGTGGGTATTCTCCACTCTGAAGAAATTACCTTTCAAATCATATCTTCACCTACATGTCCGATAATACTCGGTTTCCCTTGGCTCCTGAAACACAATCCACGTTTGGATTGGATTGAAGGAGAGATTGTGAGTTGGGGTGAGAGATGCAAAGGTGTTTGCTTTAAGCAAATCCCACAACCTATTGGTACCATTAATGTTCCTATTGCACCTCCCTTGACCACACAAATTCCGCCGCAGTATATGGATTTAAAAGAGGTATTTAACAAGGTCCAGTCAGAAGGTTTACCTCCTCATAGACCTTATGACTGTACTATAAACTTATTACCAGGGACTATGCCTCCCAAGGGAGGAGTTTATGCCTTGTCCCCCCAGGAAAATCTTTGTTTGGAAGAATATATAAAAGATGCTCTCAGAAAGGGTCATATCCGTAGATCCTCCTCACCAGCTGGGGCTGGGTTCTTCTTTGTCTCTAAAAAAGAAGGAGACCTACGCCCCTGTATCGATTATAGGGGTTTGAATAGGATTACCATAAAAAATGCCTACCCTATTCCCCTTATATCAGAGCTGTTTGACAGATTGAAGGGAGCTCGAGTCTTTACTAAGCTCGATCTCCGAAGTGCATACAATCTAGTCAGGATTAAGGACGGTCACGAATGGATGACCGCATTTAACACCAGAATGGGACATTACGAATACCTGGTTATGCCATTTGGATTATGTAACGCTCCAGCGGTATTCCAGGATTTTATTAACGATGTCCTAAGAGAGTACCTTCACATGTTCGTTCTAGTGTACTTGGACGACATTCTCATCTATTCCCCAGACCTAGAGACACATCACGAACATGTGAGAATTGTACTGAAAACCCTGTTACAGAACGGTCTTTACTGTAAACTGGAGAAATGCCAGTTTGACCAAACGGAGATACAATTCCTTGGATACGTTATATCTCCGTCTGGTTTCCAGATGGATCCCCGCAAACTGGAGGCAGTCTTACAGTGGCCATTGCCCAAGGGCCTTAAAGCTACTCAACGCTTTATAGGTTTTGCGAATTACTACCGCAAATTCATAAAGGGATTTTCCTCTGTGATTTCCCCTATAACCAATTTAACCAAAAAAGGAGCAAATTGTATATCTTGGCCCAAAGAAGCAAGAGAGGCATTTGAACGGTTAAAATCTTTATTTTCCTCAGCACCTGTCCTGACCCATCCTGATCCAACCAAACCATTTATCCTAGAGGTAGATGCGTCAGAGACAGGAGTTGGAGCCATTCTGTCTCAGAGAGAAAGTCCTGATACGCCTTTACATCCCTGTGGATTTTACTCTCGCAAACTCACACCTGCAGAGAAGAATTATGACATAGGGAATAGGGAACTTTTGGCCATTGTACTTGCCCTTAAGGAATGGAGGCATCTCTTGGAAGGTTCCAAAGAGCCACTTTTGATCTTTACTGATCATAAGAATTTGGCTTATATTGGGGACGCTAAGAGACTGTCCTCTCGTCAGGCTAGATGGTCATTGTTCCTCTCCCGATTCAATTTCGTAATTACGTATAGGCCTGGTACTAAAAACACCAAGGCAGATGCACTTTCTAGGCAGTTTGAGACAGAGGAAGTTCCGGAACAGGAGATATATCCTATTATACCTCCTGAATGCCTCATTGCCACTACAGTTTCTGAAGTGTCTTCTCCACTCTTCTGTGCCATAATAGCAGACCAAACTCAGGCACCTGTGGGAAAACCCCCGGACAAACTGTATGTGTCACCTCAGTTCCGAAAAAAGGTACTAGATATGTTCCATGACAACCTCACAGCGGGCCATCCTGGAGTCCATAAAACTCTCTCTGCCATCTCCAGGAGGTTTTGGTGGCCTGCTCTTAGAAACGATATCAAAGATTATTTTGGGGCATGTCAAATATGTGCCGTTTCTAAAGTTCCTCCTAGATCGCCCCCTGGACTGTTACAACCACTGCCCATACCTAGTGCTCCATGGACCCACTTAGCCATGGATTTCATTGTGGATCTACCCAGTTCAAACGGGTATAATACAGTCCTTATGGTTATCGATAGATTCACAAAGATGGCACATTTTGTCCCACTTAAAAAATTACCATCTGCTCAAGATCTAGTTCAAATATTCTTGAGAGAGATCTTTCGGTTGCACGGTGTACCCAAAAGCATAGTATCTGACAGAGGTACCCAGTTTGTTTCTAGGTTTTGGCGTTCCTTTTGCAAACAATTGGGCATCGAACTCTCCTTTTCGTCAGCGTATCACCCTCAAACAAATGGAGCAGCAGAGAGGGCGAATCAGTCTTTATAAGCCTATTTATGTTGCTTTATAAATGCCAATCAGTCTAACTGGTATGAGCTCTTACCCATGGCTGGGTTCGCCAGGAACAACACCACTCATGAATCTTCTAATCATAGTCCATTCTTTGTAAATCAGGGTTATCACCCCGCTGTTTTTCCTTCTGAATTCTCAGACACGGAAATTCCTGCTTTGAACACCCGTTTAGAATCAATTCATGATACCTGGGATTCCGTCCATTCAGCTCTGCAAAAAGCTTCATTACGACAAAAGGTGACAGGGTGTGGCTCTCCACAAAACATATCAAACTTAAGGTCCCGTCCATGAAATTTGCCCCTCGGTACATAGGTCCCTTTCGAGTTACCCAACGTATTAATCCAGTGACCTATTCTTTGGCACTTCCGGCTCATATGAGAATTGCGAATACTTTCCATGTGTCTCTGCTCAAGCCCCTTACTTGCAATCGCTACACCAGGTTATCCACTCCTCCGCCGCCCTTGGTAGTGGGTGATCAAGAAGAATACGAAGTCCGTTCTATCATGGACTCCAAATTATCCAGAGGTGTCTTGTCCTATCTCGTTGACTGGAAGGGTTATGGTCCCGAGGAACGTTGTTGGGTTCCTGCTGACCGGGTCCATGCGCCCCGTCTTATCCGGTCGTTTCACAACCGCTTTCCTCTTAAGCCAGGTCCTTCCCGCCCGGTGCGCGGTCTTCGAGTGGGGGGTACTGTTGCGGTCACCGGCCCGCCGAGCCTCACGGCCGTGCCCGACCGGCACGGCCACGCCGACAACACGAGCTTACCTGCTCGTCGGCGAGCCGGGAACCGCTCCTTCCATTCTTCCGGGCATCACGCCCGAATCAAACATGGCGCCGACCACGTGGTCGCGCCTAAGAGTAGCTCCGCCCCCGAGAATTATACCAACGTGTGCGTGACGTCACAACGTCAACGCACATGCACGTTTTGGGGTCAGAGGTCGCCCTCTGACCAATCACAGCCTAGAGAGGGGTATTTAAACCCCTAGCTTTTACCAGTACTTTGCCCTGTCGTGGTTTCAGTTTCCTGGTTTCCTGAAAGTGCTATTTTTGTGTTTCTGATTTCCTGGTATCCTGATCCTTGGCGTTTCCCTGGTTATTCTGATCTCTGGTTTCCCTGACTTGGCTTGTTTAATCGGTATTGAGTATTTTCTGGCTTCCTTGACCTCGGCTTTCCCTTTGACCATTCTCTGTCTCTAGCGTATTAGTCCGGCCATTCTAAGGTCCGGTTTACGCTCTATCCTGTTATTTTCCTTTTCTTACTTATGTATATGTTTACATAGTTTCTGCGTGCTGGACCACATTACTAGCCGTGACACAGATATAATGGGGAGGTAGGTACTGTAATATGGTGATAGCGGCTGTAAAGGGAGAATAGCGTCTGTAGTAGAGGCACATGAGCTGTAACGGGTGAATAGACGCTGTAGTGGGGGTTGAGAACTATAATGAGGGAACAGGGGCTGTAGTAGTCAGGGGTTGAAGACTGTAATGGAGGAATAGGGGCTGCAGTGAAGATCTGTAATTTTGGGGTAGGGTCTGTATAGTGGGGAGACATGGGCTCTAATGTGGCATATGGGCTGTAGTGGTACTGTAAAGGGGGGATTATGAGAAGTAGTGGGGAGACCCGGGGCTGAATTACATTTAAATATATATATATATATTTTTATTTATTTTTTTAAAATAGGGGGCTGAAATGGAGGAATTAGGGCTGTAGTTTAGGAATGGGGCTTCTTGGGAAATAAAAAAAAAGTTATTCCCCTCTTCCTTTGGCTTGCCATGAGCAGGGAGGGGGGAATCTTTCGTGGTTTTGTGATCCCTGATGGTCTGATGGGAATTACACTTCCTAGATTCCCTGTTGGTCCAGTGTATGTGCTCTTGTGAGCTCTAGTGTTTGGTAACCCACGGCAATGGTCAGTGTTCCCCTGCTTGTGCCACTTCCAGAAGTTCCTAAAATGAGCTGTTTGGCGAGTAAGGAATTATAGCAACAACACAAACATGACTCGTAACAAAACCTTTCCTGATGACTATCGAAATGGCAGCGATAGTGGAAAAAATGTATCCCAGTGTGATACCCTATTTGATTGACAGGGCTTCTGTTGTAATTCTTGTCCAATTTCTTTGCTTGAAAGACAGGTCTAATGTTATTAATTTTGATTCTATCCACCAATTTTGTTGTTTCCAGAGTTTCTACAGATGATCATGTCTGTTTCCAAATCTTCTTGGTCTTGGTCACATGTCTGCAATATTTCCCACTGCAAACGTCAATCTTGCTCTTTCCCGTTTTACTGCAGGTATGGCTGCTGTCAGTAGTCCCAAAGTGCTCATCACTTTTCTTATAGAATAAACAGGCCTTTTTTTTTAAGAAGAAAGAAACCCCATAGATTTTCTGATTTATTATTTTGAGACAGGAGGTACAACTTCATCTTGACAGAATGTATTTCCGTTCCCAAGAAAGTAATTCTGGTGACAGGAGAAAGTTTTGACTTCTACAATTTATAATCCACGTGATTGAAGAATTTAAACGATCACATGAATGTTTCTTCTTCTTATTTTTTTTTTTTTTTTAACTCTTTTTATTATTAATTTTTGATTTATTTTTTTACAGAAAAAAAGTATATAAAAACATTTTATACAGACATGTAGACAAAACAACAAAAACATTCATCCCCCCCCCCTCTCGAGAGCTCAACATATTTCCAATTTCTTTTCCTTTTTTATCAAATGGTAATCATATTGCCTTTACATTTGTAGTAATTTTTTTTCCCAAGTTACCCATAGTCTCAAATTATCATCCAGGGCCCTGCAGTGGTCCTTCTCCATTTTGATTTGATAAATCAACTGACTTACTATCAATTTGATACTGAAGACAGTGTTTCCCTTCCAGTTTCTTGCAATTATTATTTTACATGCTATTAAACATTGAATAATTAAAAATTGGTTTATTTTATTTAATTTTGGCCATTGATAGTGTAATAGCATTGTTTCTGGTTTTAGAGATATTTCAACACCGCAAAGCGTATGGATGATAAATTGAGCCCACTGCCATACCACAATCACTAGTCTACAAGACCACCACATATGAATGTAGTCGCCTTTTTCCTCTCTGCACCTCCAACAGTTTACGTCCTTATGTGTGTCAAATTTAGCTATTTTAGTTGGCGTCATATACCATTGATGTATTAACTTAAAGTGTGTTTCTGTCAGTATAAAGGAATGTACATTTTTATTAATTTTCTGTATAGTTGATAACCATTCATTTACTTCTACATTTATTTTTAGTTCCCTGTTCAGTTTTTTAATAGCATTAGGAAGGACTAAGTCCTCCATTGAATCCAACATTCTTACACATCTCGAGAACATCTGCTTTGTTCTGTTCTGATGTATAATTGGTTTTAAAATATCATACAGCTTGCCGTCTTTTACTATCTCTACTTTCTCCAAAAAATGTTTAACTCTAAGGTAGGTGTATACTTCTTTGGTGGAAAACTTAAACTCTTCTATCAGTATTTTATAGGGTTTGATTTTTCCATCCTTAATCAGTTCTTTTATTGTATTTATTCCCTTTTCCTTCCACGTTTTTAAGGAGATATTCTCTATATTTGCTTCTATTGTGTCTATTCTTTGGAAATCAAATATTTTGTTGGTTATGTCCATTTTTTTCCTTATTTTTTGCCAAACTGGCATAATTTGGCCTAGGATATATGATCTAAAAAAATCACACTTTTTATTTTTCCAGATTAAATTTTGGGAATCACTTAAGTGGCTAGATTCTAGTTCAGACCACCACCATATTTCCTCTTTATTTTGGGCTATCTGAGTAGTTAAGACGTGCATTATGATCCCTGCTTCATAATATTTTCTTATGTTTGGATATCCCATACCTCCCTTCTTTAGTCCTTTTGATAATACTCCATTTTTAATTCTGGGTTTTTTCCCTTGCCATACAAAATTGGAGAAGGAAGTATTAATCATTGTCAGCCATTCATTTGGGATGCTCAAAGGGAGCATTCTAAAGATATAGATCCATTTTGGCAAGACATATGATTTCAGAATATTTATTCTCCCACCCCAAGATACCTCTATTTTCCTCCATTCTTTTAGATTTTTATTTGTTTCTTTTAGAAGGTCCATAAAGTTAATTTGCATAATATTTTTGAGATTTTTGCATATTTTAATACCTAAATATGGAAACGTTTTGGCTCTGGTAAAATTATAAGTTTTTTGATAAAAATCTATTTCTTGGCTTGACATATTGTTATATATAGCTATTGATTTTGTTTTATTTAATTTATAGTTTGATACTGAACTGTACATTTCAATTTCAGTCATTACATTTACTATTGATGTTGCAGGCTTATTTAAAAAAAGAATAGTATCGTCTGCGTAAAGAGAAATTTTCAATTCTTTCTGTCTTGCTGTAAATCCCTTAATGTTTTCATTATTTCTAATTCTATTGGCTAGAACCTCTAAAGTTATTATGAACAATAAGGGGGACAATGGGCAACCTTGTCTGGTTCCGTTGTTTAGTTTGAACCAATCTGCACATATGCCGGGGCCTATTGTTCTAGCCATTGGGTCTTTATATAGCGCGAGAATTGCATTAAGCAGCCATCCCTGAATGCCTATTTCTTCTAAAGAAAGCTTCATAAAGTCCCAGCTGACCCTGTCAAAGGCTTTTTCAGCATCTAGAGACAGGATCAGCATGGGACTTTTTTTACACTTTGATATGTCTAATGCATCTATCAGACGTCTAATGTTGTTATTTGACATTCTGTCAGGGACAAACCCTGTTTGGTCGGGATGGATTATTTGGTTAATTACTTCTTTTAATCTTTTAGCTAGAATAGAAGAGAATATCTTAACGTCTACATTAATCAATGATATTGGTCGATAACTCTGAACTTTTGTTGGGTCCTTGCCTGGTTTCAGTATAGGTAAAATATTTGCTTTAAGCATTTCTTCTGGAAAACTACCCTTTTTAGCTGCAGTATTGAAAGTATTTTTTAAATGGCCTGTTAATTGAGTTTTCATTACTTTGTAGAATTTGTTTCCAAATCCATCTGGGCCTGGCGTTTTATAGGTTTCTAATCTATCTATTGTTGTATTAATTTCTTCTTCCGTAATTTCTTTATTTAAATTTTTTACTTGTGTTTCTGTTATTTTATTCAATTTTGCTGATTTAATGTATTTTTTTATTTTTTCTGAAGAGGTGAATGTTGATTGACTATATAAATTTGCATAGTACTGATTAAATGCTTTCCCTATCTGATCTGGTAGAAGGGAGATAGTGTCATTTGTTATTATTTTATCAACCTTATTAGATATATTTTTTTTTTCAGCATATTCGACATAATTTTATCGGCTCTGTTGGCTTTATGATAGTATTTAATTTTAAGTTTATGCATATTTATTCTTATTTTTTCGTAAGTTTTTTCCTGAATCTCAGCTTTGATCTTATTTATTTTTAGCTGATTCTCCTTACTTGGGTTTACGTTGTTTATTTTATTTAAGTTATATAGATCAATATATAGATTTTGTGCACTTACTCCTTTTTTTTTTTTTGCTTTAGTTTATTAAGCATTATGCAATGTCCCCTTATTACTGCTTTAAATGTACACCATAGAGTGTCATTCTCCACTTGTCCATTATTGTTTTCTTCAAAATAGCAGATGGTCATTTTTTTTTATATGATCTTTATATTCCTTGTCATCTAGTATGGATTCGTCTAACCTCCAAGTTATGTTCTTACTACCTTTAAGTCTATTACTCTTTAGTTCTAGGCATACACTATTGTGGTCTGACCATATTACTGCTTTGTTTTCTATTTTATATGTTCTTTCTATCAGTTTTAAATCTCCGAAAACAAAATCTATTCGAGAATATGAATCATGTGGCCAGGAATAAAATGTAAACTCTTTCTCTGTGGGGTTATTGAGCCTCCATATGTCGAATAGACCTTCTTTTTTCATCAGGTTGTTAAAATTCCTTGCATTTTTCAGTACTTGTTTCTCCCAAATATTATTTTTTTTTTCAGAAAACTTGTCTAATAAAGGGTCTTGTATACTATTAAAGTCTCCTGCGTATATCTTTAGTCCCACTGCTACTTTCTCAGCCTTGTGTAATACTTTTCTCAATAAGCTTATGGGGTTTTTATTGGGCAAATATACATTAATTAAAGTAAAAAGTTCGTCCTCTATTGTCGCTACTAAAATAATAAATCTCCCCTCTAAGTCTGTTTCCACATACTTTATGTTTATTTTTAAATCTTTTGAAAAGAGTATTGCTACTCCTCCTTTTTTTCCCTCCTCTCCAGATGAACAGACTTTTAGGGGAAAAGATCTACTATTCCATCTTTTTTCATCCTGTTTACGCCAGTGTGTTTCTTGTATCATAGCAATGTGGACCTGTTCCTTTTTTAGGTATTCTTGAAAAGCTTGTCTTTTTTGGGGGATATTTAAACCTTGAATATTTAACGTAATTATTTTAACCATTTTCTAAAAAAGTTTTTTCTTTAGTTATTCTAATGAGCTCTCGTAACCAATACAAAAAATTGACATTACAGTACATAACTGAAATACCTACAAGTATCTTCATAACTTGGAGTGTATTTCCATTCATTCCAAAGACTCTAAAAAGAGTCAAAAAACACTTTACTGAGTGGATCTTAGTATCCACTATTAACCTTATCCAGGTTACAGCAGGGGAGGCTGTTTCCCGAGCTTGGAGGAACTGTAGAGCTTTCCTTTTTCTACCTTCCTCTATCTTCCCTTCTCACACTCATTTCCCTCTGCTCTGTGAAGTATTGTTTTTGCTCTGCTCTCCTCCCTCTCTTCAAAACGAGAGATAGAGGTAGGAGGCCGAGAGAGGGGAAGAGACAAGCGAGAGAGAGAGAGAGGAGAAGAAGAAAAAAAAAAAAAAAAAGGCTCTGGTGATTATCTTACTATTATCTTTCTGGATTGTTTCCTTTTTTCTATTCTTTTATTTACTATTGATCTATATGATCTTATCTCTTTATTTCTTTGATCGTTTTGGGTGCTCTGAGGAAAAATTGAGGGTTCATTAATCAACACTTTGTATTTCTATTGTTCTTTTCGTTCCCTTCTTCCTCCCTCCCCTATATACACGTTAGTTCCCTTTTCTCCCATTACTTTCTTTCATTTTGCCACCCTATGTAATGTTTCAAAAACTTTTTCCCTTTTTCTTCTCTTTCCTTTTTCTTTTAATTTATACTAATCACTTGTGAATTTTGAAGTGCCTCCTTAATTTTATTTCTTTCTAATTAATTAAGTGCATGTTATTATTCCTGAATATATAATTTTCTCCTCATAAACTGTGAAATTTCAAACATTATTTTGTGTGCCTTTTCTTATCTAAAACTTAATTTGGTGAAGGAAAAAAAAAAAAAATATATATATATATATTATTTACCTTTTGAACTGTGAGTTCATTAATCAACCTTTCTATATCACTTTTTTTCTTTTCTATTTCCCCCACCCTCTCTTCTCCTATACATACTATCTTCATTTATTTCTTACACCTTGTGATTTAACTTTATACTTTTTAAAGTTGTATTGATCTATTGTGATTTTATAGTGGCTCATTAAATTCGTATTTTTCAAAAATTTTCAATGTGCAGATTCTGTTTCTAAGTGTATCATTTTTTCCTCATATAGTTAATATATCTTACTTAGTGTCGTATACATATACATACTTATGCATTTACTAACTTAAATCTTATATCTTAATTCTTATAGAAGGAAAAAAAAAAAAAAAAAAAACTTTAGATTTAAAGATTTCTTCTCTGATTTGATTTCTCCTTCTTTAAGTACAAACTGTTCTTTGTATTTTTATCATAAGTGTTTTAGCGTCCTTTAAAGTCTCTAGGTTTCTCTAAAGCAAGTAATGTTACTTCTTTTAATCTCCAGTAGCCTTCTTCTTTCTTCCCTCTCACCTCCTCCCCTCTCCCTCCCCCCCTTCTTCCTCTTTACTTTTTTCCTTTTCTCTCTCTTTTTTTCTCTCTTTTTTAAAGTCATCTCTCTTTCTTCTTTATCCATTCTTCAATCTGAGATGGATTCGCAAATATCTCAGTTATTCCTTCTGTGATAATTTTTATTTTGCTGGGGTAGATCCACGAGTATTTGATGTTTGAATTTCTTAATGAGCTTGTAGCCGACATGAATTTCTTTCTTTGTTGTCTAGTATAAAAAGATAAATCCTGAAATATCTTTATATCACCAAACTGTTCTGTGTTGATCTGTTTTTTTCGAAATGCATATATTATTGCTTCCTTAAAGTGGAAGGACTGAAAGTTAATTATTATGTCTCTCGGTGATTGTTGAGGGGCTGTTCTAGGTTTGTTTATACGATGATATCTCTCCATTTTAGTATTTAGGGTCACCAGATCTAAGTTGAGTGTTACCCAAAGGGTATTCAGGTACTCCGGTATTTTCTCTTGTGTAACAGCCTCTGAGACATTTCTTAGTCTCAAATTATTTCTTCTTGAACGGTCTTCTAAGTCACCTAGTTTTTCTTCTATTTGTCTCACTTGCTTATTCAGCTGGACATTTTGTTCTTTAATTACTTTGCTTTCATATTCTAAAGATGTGATTTTATCTTCACTTTGCTTTAATTGTTCCAATATTTGCCCAAATTGTCTTTTTGTCTCGGCTGTGTTTTTATTGAATTCAGCTGTTATTGCTACCAATTGCTCTTCTAAGCACTGTTTTAAAAAATCTGCTGTAATGTAGATTTCTGTTTGACTAGATGGACTTTGAATTGACTCTTCACTTTTTGATGTATACATAATTGAGTTATCTAGATTTTTTTCTTCGTTTGATTTTTGTCCTGGTGAAAAAAAGTTTGAAGGGTTTTTTTTTTTTTTCTATTTGTAGATCTTGTTTTGCTGCTTTTTTTATGGCAGCTTTTCCTGAAGATTTAGTTGCCATTATCTCTCTTTACTTATTTCTTTTTCCTCCCCTTTATTTTATTTTTTTTTTTTTTTTCTTCGCCTTTCAATGAGGCTTTTCAATTGGGGGTTTTATTGGGGACTTATTGGAGACTTTCAGTTAGATTTTCAGATTTTCAGGTTAGGGATTTTCAAAATCTTTCTTTCCCCCCGCCTTCAAAATTCCAGCTTTTTCAGTAGCTTTTTCGGATTATAAAACTCTTTTTTTTTTTTTTCCTTCTTTCTTCCAATACTTCCAATACTCTCCCTTTAAATAAAGGTTGTTCTTTTCCTCGAATCTCTTAGTCTTAGACCTCTTAGTTTGGGCATATAATTCTGATTAGTTAAATTACTCCTATAGTTTGATATTTTTTTTATTTTCCTCTTCTCTCTCTACTTCCTTTTATTGTATCCTCCTTTTTTTTCCCCTGTTCAGTCCTCTCACTGCTTCTTGCGTTTTTGTTTTTTTTCTTGATTATCTCATAGTATTTAAGTTAAATTGAACTCAAATTGTATAAAAAAAAAAAAAAATTCTTGTCAACTCCACCTTCTCTTTACTTTATCTTTCCTTTCTTAGTCTTCTCTCGTCTCTACCCCAGTGCAAAAAAAAAAACAATGTAAGAGGAAAGTACTTAGCTTATCTTCATAAAAGCCGGTTGTTTACTCTTAAATTTTTTTTTTTCCTTGGCGTCCTTTGATTCTGGTGGCGTCTCGGAGCTTCTTGGGCGTCTGTATATGCTCACTGATTGGATCCGTGTATGCTCCCGCGTTTCCAACGATCCCCAACAATCACCTGTAGTCACCCGGCTCAACGGTCAGATCTCTCTGTACTGTGTCAGCACTCCTGCTCCTGCGCTAGACCCGACCTGACTTCACGCAGCCCCTTCAACCGGTTCAGGAGATCGACTTGCTTCCTCTGTTACAGGGTGCTCCAGAAAGCCGCCGCTCATCCTCCATTACGGGTTCAGCCTCCCCGCCTTAGAGTGCGTGCGTATCTCCGCCCTACGTCATCACGCAATCCCTCCAACCCCGTAAATTGATCTTCTTATTATTTTTATTATTATTATTTATATAGCACCAGCAAATTCCATATCGCTGTAGTTCTTGAATGTCAGCATACACTCATATGCCCAGCACGCAGAACTTAAGTAAAAATAAAGAAAACCCAAAGACGTAATACCGGGCCGGATTTAACGTATAAAAGGAAAAAACACAAGACAGGCTAAGGTCAAGAATACAGAAATCGCGTAAACGGTATGCAAGCCAAAGGTCAAAGAATAAACAAAAGAGAAAAGGGGGGGGGGCGGAGCCAAGCAGCCAAGCAGCCCAGACGTGTTAGGAGAGAGCTCCCACGTCTGGGGACAAATTACGGGGAATTACACCCAGCTACCACTAACCACAAGCCGCAGACCAAGAGTTTCACAACCGGGAGGGGCTGCTGCACAGAACGGTACCTCTCCCGACCACCGGCGCAGCCGACTGAACATTGCGAGGCCTGCGGCCTACTCACGACTGAGCCACGAGGAGACGGCCGCTCCACAGGCACGAGAGCGGGGAATGGAACCCCCGGGAACAGTCTCCCCCCCCCCCCTCAGGACCGGTGGGGGTTATCCCGGACCACACATCAAAGCAGAGCACACCAAACAGAGCGCAGCAGTGGGCCGCACGGCGGACAAGCGAGAGCCACAAGGCCTGATTAAAATGGCTGACGGCTTCATTGCCCAAGCTCCACAACAGACTCCCAGCGACTGGGAGGAAGCCTCAAACGCACGGTTCGAGGCCATGTGGGAGCAATTCTGGGCCAAAATAGCACGCAAGCACCGGCTACCTCAGCTACCAAACGCTGGGAAGGAGCCCAGACCACCTATGGCACGACAACCAGCCAGGGCAGTACACCCTGGACACTCCACGACCAAAAAAAAGGTAACCTACCTGCAACAAGCCACTGCATCTGGGAAACACGCACCCAATACGGCACATGGGAGTCCTGGCAAGCAAAGAGACCCCAGCCGCACCTCCGAGAGGGGGAAGAGCGGGAAAGGCTCGCCGCAAGGGTACCCGAAGGTGGACAGGTCTACGCACGCCGCAATGCCGAACCCGCCCGCAGGAAAACCCGCCCCAGCAGACTACAGCACAGACACCCACGGTAAAGCTAGCTCATCAGAGCTCTAACAGACACTCCAAGCGGCACCCTCTGCTTCAAAGGTACGGGTCACATAACGCACGGGGTGATAAAAAGGGAAACCGGCTTGCACAACTATCCATGCTGGAGACATCACAAAACCCGACAGCGATCCCAACAAAGATGCAAACACGCGCCAACACCCACAGAGACCGCACCACCCGGAAAACACACCTGCCCACGCTAAGCTTCACGACTCAGGGCATAGGCTGACGGCTCACCTGTGTAGCAGGGTAGTTTCACCATGTGTCCCATGGACTTACCGATCCGCGGCTGTGGACAACCGGTCCCGTATGGACTATGAAACTAACGAGCATTTTGACCTGCCATGCATGATTATGATTTTTGTGCTTGTATTTCCCTTTTTTTTTTTTTTTTTTTTGTTTTATTGGTAACCAGATATAACCGTTGTTTACTGCTCTCTGCCACATCATAGCAGCTACTAACCCGAAGATCTGAAGCAGCGGATGGTGAATCAACTAGTCGTTATTGGTTGCAGAGTTTTTCACAGACCTCCACAGACTGCCAGACCGGGAGTTTTAGCCTATTTAAGGCAACAGCATCTTTGCACATATTGATTGTTTCAATTGTGCCACACCGTTTGTGAGTGTTTTAATTTATGTGTTTTTTATTACTTATATATTAAATAGTTTGCACTATGATGTTCTCTTTTATATTTTCCATATGTACATTCTCCACATGAATATTCCTACCCATTTGCTGGAGGGTAATTATATCCAGTTTTTTCATATATGGTGATAAGTGGCGCCCTATTTTCTGTATTGTATACAGTTTTTTTCTTGCACATCATAGCTTGGACCAGAATTATTATTTTAATTTAAGCTCTGATACTACTAAAAAGTTTGACGATAATACGACACATGTTTAAGCGACGACAGATAGAGCGACAAATGTTAGAGCGACAAATGTTACAGCGACAAATGTTAGAGCGACAAATGTTAGAGCGACACGGGTTACAGCGAAACATGTTAAAGCGACTAAGGACAAAGCGACGAATGTATAGGCGACAAATGTAAAAGCGACTAAAGTTAAAGCGACTAAAGTTAAAGCGATAAATTATATCACCCTTCAGCTACTGAAACTAAACGACTGAAACACTCACTAATACTAACTAGCCGAGACCATGCTTGATTCTGCTAATACTATTTACTGTTTTGCTTGCCTGCAGACGTTAAACCATAATATATAAAAAAAGAGGCACGAATACTAAGGAAATGTTAGTTACCATTGTTAGCGAACCCTATACTGTATTCTAAATGCACATTTCCCTTTCTCTATTCTGTATCCTAACTACCATGCCTCAATAAAATACAGATTGACAAAAAAAGAGAAAAGAGAAGTGGATGGCGCTTACACAGTAGAATAAAAAACACAGTACTGGAGTGAAAAAGGTGTTCCCCAATACCCTGAAGTCAAAATAATGAAAAGGTACTTGAGAGCAACAAGTGCCAAATACACACACCACTCCCTGTGTATCAATAAGAAATGGTAATACTTGTACATGTACAGGTGTATGTAGGAAATATTCCATGTAGTAAATTCCTATAATAAGTAAATGTAGTAAATTCCTGTAATAAGTAAATGTAGTAAATTCCTATAATAAGGAATTTACTACATGGAATATTTCCTACATACACCTGTACATGTACAAGTATTACCATTTCTTATTCATACACAGGGAGTGGTGTGTGCATTTGGCACTTGTTGCTCTCAAGTACCTTTTCATTACAAAGAATAAAAAAGTCAGAATAGTCAGGAGCCAAGTCAAAGGTCAAGGGATACAGAGATCGGAATAGTCAGTAGGAAAGCCAAGATCAAAATACACAAGAAACAATACCAGATACGTACTCTCTGATAAACAGAATGGAAACCACGGCACAGGGAAATTAAGGAAAAAGGTTTAAATAGCCTAAGGTGCTCCTTGATTGGCTATAGGAGAGCATGTGACAGTGAACGTGTGTGTGTGAGGTCACACATACACACACACACACACACATACATTGCCCAAGTTAGGTACTCAAAGGGTTAAGTAAGAACATTAAAAGGTTCTTACTTGCAGCGGCCAGCGTCTCTAATGATTACAGACCCAGCCACTGTGTGAGGGGAGAAGTGCCTGTCAGAAAACAGCAGGCATTGCAGGAGGAGGGTAAGCAATAGGCAGTATTCCCATTACCATGTGGGAATGCCGCCACAACGAGGGCGCATCTCATTGTGGTGGCATTACCACGTGGTAATAGGGGTGCCTAGATACAGGGTAAGTATTCGGCTGCATTCCCCTTGCGATGTGGGAATACCTCTGCAATGATGCGCGACATGACATTGAATTTACTATCTATTGAAGTAGTTCTTGAATTTACCTTTACCCCATTCAGATAGAAGGGTGTACACAATAGGTTGTGCCACAGGTAGGTGCAAGAGCACCGGAGCGGATGCCACAAGCTCCGAGCTACAAGTGCCTAAAATTCTCGATACCGGCTCCATCAACGCCTCAACGACATCAGGAAGGGCAGATCGAACATCAGGACACCATGCTGCACACGTCGATGCCTTTCTTTCTCACCCCGATGGAGAAACACCGCACCCGCGTTCCCAAGGCCTACCGTGTGGGTGGACAGACCCAGGAGCTAGAGGGGATATACCAGGTGTGGAGTGCCACAGTGACATCGGATCAACACATAGCCGGCCACACTGCCGAGGAAATGGGTAGACTGCCACCACACCAAGGGCCCACAAGGACATAGGCCTCATGCTAAAGACACCCGGGAGGCTTCAACATCCACGCTGTCTGGGGAAGAACTCCCCCACAGCCTGCACCAGACAGAGTGACCCTACAGGCGGCGGCGAACTCTGCACCAGTCACTAAGCAGGATATCCAAACCATGCTAAACGGCCTGCAACATAATCTACAGCAAATGTAGAAGTCAGACTTGGCGTGAATGGCTACGGAAGTACAAGCTGTGACAGAACGTACCTGTCATGCCTTAATTACGGTATTCCCTTACTTCCTGGTTCCACGAAGCCTAGCCACACCTCTTTATGACACGGTCTGCCTATTTAATCTGACCGCACCAGCTGATCGACGCTGGATTATTAAACTACGTTCCGTACCTACCAACCGGTACAACTTCGTTGTGAAAGCCTCTGCTACCAGACCGGACTGAAAGACTCTGCAAAGTTCCCTTCACCTCTCCTCATCCACGACTAAAGCTTAAACACTCTTCATCCGCCTCTGAGGAGATCTCGGGAACCAGTGTTCTATGTGCCGGAAGCTAAGTAAAACCAATGTGATAAGCGTTGCATCTAAAAGCTGTTATTACCTGTCTCCAAAGTCCTTCGGTAAAACCAACCCCGTTACAGCTAACTTCAACTCATACTGCATATCAGTTATCTGCATCAGTCTTGCTTCAGTTAAAGTTATGGAACAGCTATTGTAACTACTTATCACCTAAACCGTTAATTCTACTAAGAGACTTTATTTGATTCAGTATCCGCAATTTACTATCGTTTATTCCTTAGAGCTACATTGCCTATAATTGTGGACTTCAGTTATCGTTTACTCCTTAAAGCTACAGTGCCTATAATTGTGGACTTCAGTTATCGTTTACTCCTTAAAGCTACAGTGCCTATAATTGTGGACTTCAGTTATCGTTTACTCCTTAAAGCTACAGTGCCTATAATTGTGGACTTCAGTTATCATTTACTCCTTAAAGCTACAGTGCCTATAATTGTTGACTTCAGTTATCGTTTACTCCTTAAAGCTACAGTGCCTATAATTGTGGACTTCAGTTATCGTTTATTCCTTAGAGCTACATTGCCTATAATTGTGGACTTCAGTTATCGTTTATTCCTTAAGGCTACAGTGTCTGTAATTGTGGACTTCAGTTATCGTTTTCTAATTAAAGCTACAGTACCTGTGAATTGGACTAACGTCCCACTATCTTTTACCTTTTATAATAAAAACTTCAAACTATACGAAATCTACAGTTGTGTTCCTTCATATCAAATGTTTAGACGTGACAGTACCCGAGCC
Organism: Pelobates fuscus; assembly: GCF_036172605.1. Taxonomy (NCBI): domain Eukaryota; kingdom Metazoa; phylum Chordata; class Amphibia; order Anura; family Pelobatidae; genus Pelobates; species Pelobates fuscus. The sequence goes on along the minus strand of NC_086325.1, from coordinate 79,948,164 downwards.
ACAGAGGAAGATGTTGTGGAGCTTAAACAGGGACTGCAATCACTTGGCAACAAGGTGCACCAACTACAAATGGCACTCACTACCATCACAAGGCAAGTTAATACTGTGGATGATAGAAGCAGGAGGAAGAATGTAAAGACCAGAGGGGTCCCTGAGTCAGTGCCCCTAGAAGAACTTCCCCACTTTGTCAGACTACTGGTAGCCACCATACTGCCAACGAGACAAGCTAAACATTTCTCCTTTGAAGGGGGATACCACATTGCTAAATCACCCCAAGCTCCTGTAACGGCACTCCGGGATATCTTATTCAGATGCCAAACCCTATCTGATAACATAGGCTTAATGTCGGCCCTTAAAGGAAAGCCTCCCTTCAAATTTGAAGCATGTACTATCTCCCTATTTCAGGACTTAAGCTGAACTACGCTGCGCAGTGGCGCAAGTCTATGCAGCCCATTACGACAGCACTACAAAACGCTGGACTTCCCTACAGATGGGCGACCTCGGGTACTGTCCTGGCTACTAAGGCCCGAACAAAAGGGGCAATCTCAACTACATACAGGTATCCGTCATTGTAATTAAATGATACACAATAGGCATGTTTAAAAGTAAACTGTGTACTAACAGGGCTATTCACTACAGTCGGTAGTACTGCACGATGACCCAAGCGGGTTCACAATCCCTCCTGCATAGAAGTGCCCTTAGACACATTTGAATCAAGAATCCTGCATTTGTCTAAGGATAATAGAGGTTATAAACATGACAGCTATCAAAAGAAAATGTGCAATGTTCATTAATGTCACACCTCATGCCGCTAAAACAATGTTCTGCTGCTTGTATTTGCGACTGTGGCTTATTTATTTTGTGTCAAAATTGTCATGACTTGCACCAAAAATAAAGAATTATAAAAAAAAATGCAGATAGGTAAAAAAACAAACTATAAGATGCAATCAGAAACTTCCAAATGTAAAAATGATGGAAAATGAAAATATTTTAAAAAAATTTAAATAAATACATTTTTTTAAAAAAAAAGTGAATAAAAAAGTCAAGAATTTGAGGTACAATAAATGAGGACCTTATTCCTGTTGATTCTCTTGTGGGAATCTGGATATTCTTGCTTATTCAGTTGGTTTTAACCATGAAAATGAAGAAAGAACTAAAATAGTGTAGTATGTCACAAACAGATGATATGTAGTATATAGAGCATATTCTACTCACAAATTGAGGAGCTAGTACAAGCTCTGGTGTGATTTGCATTCAGTGGCGTTGATTCCCCACTGGTAAGACATAGGTGATGGTACTTCTCACAGATTTCTCAGAATTCAGGTGTCCCAAAAAAGGAGAAAGACAAGGCAAAATAGTGCATAAAATATGTGAAAAAATAACCAATAAAAGGTCTTATACTCATATCTGGATGAGCAGGAACAACTGCTCAATTTTCAGGGCGTAGGCGGTATAATCTCCACCTGGGATTCTTTGGTGAGTTCTCTGAAATTATAGGTGACCAGGTTAAAATGAATAAATAAGGATAAAAAGATAAGGATATATGGCACAGCAGGATAAAATGGCCAATATTAGTTTAGCAATACAATAGACTTTAAAAACAAACCAAACACGTTTCGCCAACACAGGGCTTCTTCAAATGGTAATAAAATCATATAACCTGGCACATTAGGCTATATATAGGCAATACATACAATGTCAATTTCAAATTTTGGAGTCAAAATGATGTCATCAGCATGAGACAAAATTATTTTTAATGTGTATATTATAAAACAAATTAAAAGAGTTATAGCTGAAAACCTTCCACTATGGGGGGCGGAGCCTGACCTACAAGACGAACAGTCGCATGATCACAGAGCTCCCGCTAATCTCAGCGGATTTCCCGACGCAAATTGAATTGCAAAGCCTGAAAACACACCAAACTGCTCTACCTAACATAGGGGAGAGCTGGTGTACCCCCTGATACCTGACTCGAGCGATTCCAACATCGGGAGCCTGCGAATGGCGGAGATAGGGAGAGGCGGCCGCTCTCCCTGTCCTGCTGCTAGCAGCACAATCTCATCGACAGCTTACCTCTCCCCCCCCCCCAGGGACCAGCGGGGGTGATCCCGGTCCACTCCAGGGAGGCAACCCTGCTCCACAAGAAACACGACCAGGCAATGAATGAGCAACATCCAGCTGTAGAGAAGCAGAAAATGGCGGAGGCCACGTGCTCACACATAAGCTGGGACCTCGAAGCTAAACTGAACAGCCTGTTCACTGCCTTTTGGAACAAACTGGAACTTAGGCAACAACAGGTTCAGACACAAGATAAGGCAGAACACTTACCTCGCAAGACACCTCCGCGATCCAGTGGCAAACCCACGGTGCCCAAGGTGCAGAGGGCTCGAAAATGGCGGATCACACGACCCTGCTCGAGCCGCTCACACACTGCCCATCAGAACACAGCAAGGCATCCCAGCACAAGAAAGGCGGTAAACAACGCAACAACTAACCTGCAACAACGCGACCGGACCGCCCCTAGCAGCCTGTCTCACAACTTCAGCCTGATTTTGAGGCCACACAGGAAAGGCTTCAGCGCCTCCATAACAAGGCCTCACCTTCGACTCCTGTATGCGAGTCTCTACCTGGGAGGGCAACAGGGTACAATAGCGAGACTCTCCGGGCAAAGAAGCGGAGTACCCCAGCACGGCATAGGATGACCTCAGGACTGAGCACAGGTACCATGGTACCCCAGCAGTGCACCCTCGGTGCCCACACCATGTGCCCAGATTGACCCATGTTTAACCCACCGCATTAGCATCCTGGGAATAGCTGACAAAGGGGACAGATGGGACTCTCTTGGCATTGGCTGAGGGGTCCACAAGACTCTCCAGTACTCTAGCAGTTATCTCACTGATTGCATAAGTACCATGTTAGCTGCAGCCCTGATACTTACGTCTTTCTTTGCTTTGACTACAAAAATCACTCTACCTACCCAGTGGAATATTCTTCTTGTTATCACATATAGCTCTATCCTACACCTCCTCTTACTCTCTCCTTGTTCAATCTCACAGAATGGTGCTCATCCTGTCTTCAAATGTTTACTCTTCATTAATTTAAAATATGCACAGTTATTCATGCCAAACAATTGCCTTTATACTTCTCTCGAAACGCTGGCAACAGCTGTTGTGGCATAGCTAGCTTATATGTAATATAACCTGTCATTAAATATGCCTTATAATACAGCCAGTTAGAATAACCAGACCGCTGTTACATGACTCCATATTGAACTATTGACCATTCTGTTTATTGTTCAGCTTGAGTTACTTTTAAAAATTGTGCAGTTACTTCTTATACCATGTCAAAACTATATCTAACCTGTAACATGAATCGCTTGCTCAGGGCCATCTTTAATATGGATTGGACCCTGGGCAAACATTTGCTTGGGCCCCCCCCTCCGTGGCATGCAATTATGTCTCCTACCCCAATGCAGAGGCGGACGTAAAGTAGAGAGGGCTCTGGTGCATGAATTATTTTGGGCAAGAGGGGGCAAAAGGTAGATCCCCATCTGTCATGCAACTCCAACAATGCTTTGACAGCTGGGGCCCTACCATTTTCCCATGCAGGGTTGTATTTAGCACTGAGCAGTATTTGTGTGTTTGAGTGTAAGCATGTTTTTGTATGGAGTATGTTTGTGTGAATGTAGGGGTGTGTTTGTATGTGGAGATGGCATTTAAATGCAAGTATGCATTTATGTGTAGTGTTGGTTTATGAATACACTGGTGTGTTTATATATAATTTTGTTGTTTAAAAAAAGAGGTGTGTTTATATGTAGTGTTGAAGTTTGAATGCAGGTGTGTATTTGCGTGTATTTGCGTGTAGTGTTGAATGCTGAGATGTATGCACAAATACACATGCACTGTCACAAACACACACACTGTGATACACATACACACACAGAAACACTTGCAGATACACAGATATACACAATCATACAGATGCAGCTATACAGGCACATTTACACACACTGACACACACATACAGACACACAACCTGGCACACATGCAGACACACAGATGCACACACTGACACACACGCAGATACACTGACAACATACAGATACACAGACACACACAATGACAACATACAGACACACAGATACATACACTGACAAATGCAGATACAAACACTGACACACATGCAGATACACACATTGGCTACATACAGATACATGCACAGGTATACACACTGGCACACACACGGATACATACATACTGACAACATACAGATACACACTGACACACACACACACACACAGACACTGTGACAGACATACTGACACTGTCACAGACATACTGACACTGTGACAGACATACATACTAACACATACACAGACATACTGACTGGCACACCGACATACATACAGACACACAAACTGACACACACACAGACATACTGACATACACACAGACATACATACTGACACACACACAGACATACAAACTGACACACACACAGACATACAAACTGACACACACACAGACATACAAACTGACACACAGACATATACTGACTGACACATACATACTGACACACAGACATACATACATACTGACACACACACAGACATACTGACACACACAAAGACATACAAACTGACACACATACATATACTGACTGACACATACATACTGACACACATACATATACTGACTGACACATACATACTGACACACACACAGACATACATACATACATACATACAGACATACATACTGACACACACAAAGACATACATACTGACACACACACAGACAGACATACATACATACTGACACACACACAGACATACTGACACACACAAAGACATACATACTGACACACAGACATACATACTGACACACAGACAGACATACTGACACACAGACATACTGGCACACACATATACATACTGACACACAGACATACATACTGACACACACACGCAGACATACTGCCACACACACAGACATACTGACACACACACACATACATACTGACACACAGACAAACATACTGACACACACACACACACAGACATACTGACACACAGACAAATATACTGACACACACACACACAGACAGACACTCTTCAGTTTCCTACCTTTGAAAGAGGCTTCCTTCCCTGGGGTCCAGTGTGCTGGCTGGGGTAGTTGGGAGTCTGGCTCTGCTTGCTCCCCCTCCTCACTGGATCCTGGCTCAGCAGCCTCCCGTGCGGACCGATGTCTGTGAAGTGGGAGGAAGTGATTTGCGGACGTCACTTCCTCCCATGCAGCCGTTAAGCAAGGGCCCGGTCGCGCTGTTAAAGGGCCACAGCGCCGACCGGACCCCTGCTGGAACATGCTCACTGGGTGGCCCTAAGGGTATGGGCCACTCGGTGGGCCCCCTTAGTGTGCGGGCCCTGGTGCAGCCGCAATACTAGCACCGCGGGCCCATTAGGTAGGGAAATATTTAAAAAAAATAAAAATTATTGCAGGCAGCGGGGCCCACGGGGCAGCTGCTTTGGGCCCCCCATGAGTAACTGGGCCCAGGGCAGCTGCCCCGTTTGCCCCTCCTTAAAGACGGCCCTGCGCTTGCTACTTCTGTTGTGTGGTATTCGTAAGTCTATATGTAACCACATGCACAAACAAAAATAAAGAATTAAAAAAAAAAAAAACCACTATAAGTGATCCTTTTATTTAAAAACAAGGGTACCCTTGTTTTTAAATAAAAGGATCACTTATAGTGGAAGGTTTTCAGCTATAACTCTTGTAATTTGTTTTATAATATACACATTAAAAATATTTTTGTCTCATGCTGATGACATCATTTTGACTCACACCGATCACGTGACGCGCGAGTATGAAGCTGTGCTACGTGGTCAGCCGAAAAGGTTTATGGGGGTTGTATATTGATTGCGTCTGAAGGCGCTGGTTCTTATTGGGCTTGAAGGGGGCAGGTCCCATGGAGTGTGGCATTAATTGCAACACCACGCGACTACTATCATGGGTACTGTAGGCTGTTATCACTGCTATAACATTATCTAACTGTGGCGCAACCCATTTCGTTCTATTGTGTTCATCCTTTTAATTTGAGGTTGTAAATGAGGGCAACCAAATATGTGGTTAAATGCATATATTGTACTTTTTATTGTGTTTGTAAATGCAATTTGCATTATATAGTTCATGTATTCATTTCAGTTGCTTGTTTGCTAATGTTCAATGTATTTTAAATGTTTGTCACCACATGCTTAAGGACTACTCCCCAAAGGCTAGGCTTTCTCCAAATAATAAAGAATAATAAGTTAGTTCCTTTTTGAACATTTTTTACCTGTGTGAATTATGAGGGATCCCAGTAACAAAATCTTTGGACCTGTTGGCTGGCTGCATGATCCCTCAAGCCTGGGGTCAAATCAAAAGATAGCTATGTCTGTGAACCGCAAGAGACTTTATAAAGACAAGAGCGGTCACATTGTAGGCAAAGGTGCATATTTTTATATTTGCGCAGTTCTTATGTTTGTTTACAATATCACACTATTGTGTTATGTTTTGTTCCTGTAGATTATCAGCTATACTCCTCTGCCATCTATAAACAAAGGTGCATATTTGCCTGGAAGGAAAACTGCAGAGGAATATGCAGAGTGGACGATACCTGCCTGGAAGGAAAGTACTCCAGAGAAACCCCAGTCAAGCTTTGGCAATTGGGGCTGAAGTGTTCAAGGGTCCCGGCCAGAGGCTACGAAGTGGGCCAGGCAGAGGTACTCTGTTGGATTACAGGACCTCTGACGCATTACCTTTTCTATAACTCCTTTCTTAGGAGTTTCAAGGTTTCTTAAAGTAGGGCTTGTTCTTTTAATAGATTTTGTAGTGTTTGCACGCAGAAACTGTTGGAAGTCTGTCTCAAATTGTATCTTGTTACCATGTGGAAGAGTTTTGAATACCTAAGTGGTATTGGAAGTAGAAATTGTGCAGTCTGCCTCCTACTTTTCTTATGGTGCCAGAGTTTTCTCCATCCCTCTAATCTCCTTGAGGTGTTCTTCTCCAGAAATCTATTTTCCGATGGTTTACAGAAAGGGCAAAATCTATATTCCTTATATGAAAGATGTGGGTTTTGTCCACAATAAAATGGCTTCCTGTTCTACTTCAGCCTTCTTTCTTGTAGTAATGCCTTTTTCATCTCCGTCATCTGCCATATTAAATCATCCAAAGCAAAAGCAAAAGCAAAACATTTTTCCCTTCCAAAGAGCACTTTTTAGAAGCCAACAAGTCTTCTAGAGTTTGCAGCCATGCGTTCAATGCTTTATTAAAAGTTGCTCCCATGGTTTGCTCTGATATGCTGTGGTTCGAAATATTCTTTTGCAGGAAGTTTCAGCCCATGTATCCATAGGATCAGTTTTTCTAGCTAATTGTAGTATGGGTCTATTTACCTTAGGTAGATCTTTCCATGTGTCGGAATACTGCATCTTAAATAACATTTTCAATTGCTGAGAAATAAAGGCACATTTCTCTGGGATATCTCAGAGGAAGATAGATACCTATTTTTCCCTTCCAGAGAACTTCTAGTCATAGGACAAGTAAGAAGTAAGGGTCAAAGAAAAATATAAGGTATTTAAGGGCATGTGAGATATACTAATCAAATTGTATTTTAGAATGAGGATACCGGTTTATGTGAAGCAAAAACATCCCCAGTGTACTGCCGCTATATCTGAGGAAAAAACAGAATTTTCACTAAGGTAGTCAGTCTTTAGAGACAGAGGACAGAAAAATTGGTTGCCAGACACTTTTTTACAAATGCAACATCAACTCCCCACTTTGAGATTTATAGCAATAGAAAATGCACCGCCTCCCCACAGAGTAGATCAGTCAAGATCACTCCTACAAAACAAAAAAACAAAACACAGGTTGGATACATTGGTTAAATACGGTTACTACAAAAGGACTTTTTCTATGCTCATGTAAATATATTCATTATTTTCATTTTTTGTCTCTTGGTGTGTTCTTTTTAGCAGTTTAATTAGTTGGTGTTCCTCCTTTAAAAAGCCATTCTCTTTCCCCAGTAATCGTATGTTTATGCTCACATGTCTACGTAGGACATAATTAGTGTGTCTCTTAGCAACCATGTATTCAGTACCTATTTTATAATAATGGTCACGTGGACTAGCTCACTTCTGTGAATTCACTGAACCAAACTTTCAACACACTGGTCATTGGTAATACTTTGTATTGATCTACATATGCAGCTAATGTTACACTGTTTGATCTTGATAAAGGCCTAAAAGTGGCCAAAACGTTGATCTACCTAGTTTATAAATTGAACAAATAAATCCACGTTGATGAAAGTGCAACCTATATACAATATACATGTATGCGGTTTTGCACCCAGGCATGATCACGTATGATATAGTCTGTATGAAGTTAGAGTGCCAAATTGGGTCTTTAAATTATACACACACACAAATAATGTTACACATGATCTGCATGTCACAAGTTGGACTTTCAGGGAGTTTTCTTGGGCACAGAAACCTGAGAAATCATGTTTCCACAACTATCCCAGAGTTCCAAGCTTGAAATGCAAATGAGCATAGACAGGCATCATGATCCCAAGTTCATATTGCATTTCTGCAGATACCCTGAGCAATGGACATGTTTGAGACCGTTTTTGTTTTGTTTTTAAAAACCAAAGAATCAGCTATGATCTAAATAGATAAGTGACAAGAAATCAGCCATGAACTGCAGTTTCGACCTTCTGGGTCTCATCAGCATAGCATCAGTTCAGGTGTGGAAGTTGAAATCTCTCTGAGTGCAGATAGCAAAAAGATTGTGGTGAAGCCAAACACGAAACTCACAACGTGCAAATACAAAACATTACTGTTTTCCATCATCAGCATATCTCAAGTTGGATTTCAGACACAAACAAACAATCAGATGTTTCCACAACTATTCCACAATTTCCAGTTTAACATGCTGTGTTAAAAAAGTGTCCATTTCTAAGGTAATCTGAAAAAAAAAATGCAGTATGACGTCTGAAACATGAGAGAGAGAGTTAATACATTGTTAGACACAAATCTGCACATGCCAGTCAAACCATGAGGCTTGCTTTTCCCAAAATTTAACTTTAACAATGCCCTCAATACTGCATGGGATTCTGGGTGAGCGTATGCAAATGAGCTCAACAAAAAAAAAATACATTTTTGCCTCATTATTCCACTTTATACATGGATTCCTAGGAGTATGTGTCTGCTGTATACAACAGCTTTGAAACACAGCTCAGGAAGAGGTGCAAAGCAAGTGAAGCACTCACTGACAGCGGTTTCATTGTTCATGCAACTCATCAGCATGAGGTTTGGTACTGGCTTGCTATGGAGGTTTGGCAGTACTTGTGAAGCACATACCAATAGAGCTGTGGTGGGGGAAAAAGTGTGGATGAATACCCCTTCCACCTGAAGTAAGTTGACAGTTAATACATTGTTAAACGCTAGATAGTTCATGAGTTGCTGTCCACCTGAAGTAGGTGGATCGTCAATACATTGTTAACCACAAATGTGCACACACCAGTCAAGCCATAAGGCTTGCTTTTTCCACAGAAATATCACTTAAGCAGTGCTCTCACAACTGCAAGGGATTCTGGGTGGGCATATGCATATTGAAAATTACTCTGTTATCTATGTACAAGTTGATGGTCTACTTTACCTCCTATCTATGCTATTGCCTATGATTTTATACCCCAGATAAAGTGGTCACATATTGAAAAGTACTCCATAGAGTACTTTTCAATATGTGATCACTTTACTTGGGGTATAAACTCTTGGGCAATAGTCTACTTTACCTCCTATCTATGCTATCAACTTGTACACAGGTGAGTGATATAAAAGGAATGCGTGCGCACAGTGTTAACTTAAGTTCCAGGGGTAATTCGTTTAAACTTGCAGAATGAGGGTATGTGGGACCTCTTGTAATGTTTTCTCAAGGGGATAGTGTCTCAGGAACATGGTTTCTTTAGCCAACTAAAAGGTAAAACTCAATCCTCTTTACTGGTGAGATAAGTAGGTGTACACTAATCTCTTAGCTTATTTAGTATGTAAGAATGAGCACCATCTACTCTCTATTGCAGTGATAGTGAACCTATGGCATGTTTACCACAACTAGTTTTGCAGATGCTCGTCTGCTGCCACGTAAACCAAAGGTTCACATTATTGTGGGTACTCCGGTTCAGTGCTACTGTAAGGCAGCACGGATGGCAACCTTAAGGTGCATTAGCAGGTGTGAGCAGCGTCCAAAGATACTGATGACGTGACGTGCTGAACGGCACTGCAGTGTTAGCGGTTTGAGATCGATATATAAATAAGTTGGTTTCCAGTTGCAGTTTGGGCACTATGGCGCAAAAAAGGTTTTTCACCAATGCTTCATAATATGAATAGATTAATATTGCTTTAACTATTTTGTCATCGTTATTTGTTGCAAACTAGCAGCATGTATATTTTATTTTAGACAGTTATCAAAGGGATGTGACCTCCACCTAGTGGCCATTGATATGTAAAGCTTTGAGAAAAAAACTTCCTTGATAAAGGCTTAGAGAGGAGCCGAAACATTGTCTCCACTTGCTTGTTTCAAATAAAAAAAGACTGCCTTTTAGAAGAAACCTCAGGTGTGCTTGGATATTTCTTTTTCTTCCAATTAATATATATATTTAGTGTAATATGGAAATGTTTTCCTTAGACCTGAGATGGCAAGACCAAGAAATACACACATTTTTCTCAAGTGGAATCAAGGAATCCTACTCCTGTAAGATACCGACTAGGTGTAAAAAAAAAAAAAAAAAAAAAAAAAAAAAAAAAAAAGAGTAGACACACTTACATAGAATACACATTGGCACTACCAAATTTTTTTTATTTATTTTTTATCTTACTTGTGTGTATATATAGGTTATGTGGGTCAAGATAGAAGATATACCGAATTTATTTATTTTCTTGTTAAAAAAATACTAATAATGTGAAAAGGTACACACACAAAACAAGTAATTATGCTGCATTTCACTTTCTGTCTCAAAAAGCTCTTAAGGACTGATTCCACAAAGTGTTCACAGTACAGCTGTCACTAAGTCCAGCTACCAATACCTACCTTTAACAATTTTAGACCTTTTGAAGTTGTACAGATCACACATTATTCCATAGTGCATGAAATTAAATAACAATTAACCACTCATATACTGTAGGTTTATTTTTATTCAAAAAGTTACTGTCTCAAGACATAAATACAAATCAGAAAACAGTACAGAGGACAATAGAATGTGGAGGACAACAGGTTAGGTAAATATATAAAACATTTTAGCTGGTTGAAAACAAAGCGGTAAGAACTGCTTCCACAAAGATATACTCCTTCAAGAGTTAGAAAGAAATCAACTTCTTTTTAAAATCATATATACACAGTCCTCTCAGCAGTTCTAATAAATGCAGTGGTGTGAAGATAGGAAAGGCAGTCATTTCAGACATGAGTATTTACGTAACATGACTCAGACGGTTCAGGTTTTGTGTTTTAGGACTATGAGGTTCAAAAAAAATACTTTGTAATTCTCTAGTTAACTTATGGTTTTTGGCTACCTCAGCCTGAAAGGTGATTGTTTTATATAAGTATATATATACTTTACTTTTTTTTCTTTTTACTTTACCCATACATCCCATTCTTTTTTTTCATTTTTTTTTTTTCTTTTTCTTTTTTTTTTAACAGATTTTTTTGAACACAAGAGAAGTTTGTGTATTGCAAGCATAAGGCATGGAATGACTTAAAACCTCTGAGAATGAAAGACAACTGAACAAAAAATATACACATGAAATATAAGTTAAAAATTATTTTAATGTCTAGCTGCCTAAGCTTTGCAAAATGAGTTGATGTCACATGGCAAATATTGATTCACAATTTTAGACTGTTAGTTCGGAAGTAGAGATGATGTGTCAAGCATAGCTTTTAAAGAATTATGCTGAATGTTCATGAATATTCTATTCTTCAACTAATTTAAAAATAGAGGAAATGTATTGTAACCTGCTGGAAGAATACTTAACCTGAAGACTGCTTGCAAAGACAGATAGATAAAACAATACAAAATACAAATTTAAAAATCATTTTGTTTCAAAGCGAGTATTTACGCTTCGACTATTTTTTTTATTATTTTTTTTTTATTTTTTAAACATTGTTAAAACTTTCAATATATTTCTGAAACCTCATTATTTTAAGTTGGAATTTAAAAGTAAGAAAAAAACTAAACAAACTGCGCAATTATAAAATCAGCACCAATTTTATATATATATATATATATAATTTTTATTTAAAATTTAGAACCCTATTCCCACACTCTAATAAGCTGTATAATCTGTGTTTAAATTTTTTTCTGCAAACATATTACAATAAGCTTCTTTTATTTGGAGACAAAATACAGTGGCACTACTGGAAGGAATTTCCACATTACAGGTTTCATAAAGGACAAGCAAATGCCTAGAATTATAAATGAACAAGCACGGCTATGTTTAGATACCTTTGGGCAGTTAACCATCAAGATGTCTGAAAATGCATTCTTTAAGGCTCCTCTCTATAGTAATAACAAACAGAAACAGATGCCAATCATCTCTTAATATAAACCATAAAGCATGTTTTTTAAAATAAAAAAAAGGAAAGGAATAAAATACTGAAAATTTTGCCTGAATGTGACTTTTGGTTAAAAGTAGAGAGATTTTTTTTACTGTAAAAGTAGACATATTACTTTTAAAATAATAATTTAGGAAGTTAATTTGATAGATTGAGTTGATGATGCATAACCATACCATATCATAAATGTAAACTCTACACCTTTTTGCTGAAAGAGTCTCAACAGAGCCACTGCTATTAACAGGTTTAAATTGGTGTTTTTATTAAAATACAATTTAAAAAAAGTTGGTGGATTCTTTCCTAATTGGCCAAACTAAAAATACATAAATAAAATGTTTTCCTCAAAACACAAGGTAGCTTATTACTTTCAAAACAGTTTACTTGTCCTTTAGTTTTTTTTTAGGCAATTAAAACTGCCCCTCAATGCACTTAATATTGGTAAGCATGTCATATTCTCCTTAGAGAAAAATCTGTACATAATTTCACTGTTCTCTACCACAAATTTGTCATTAAAAACTTCCTCTTCCATTTAAAAAACAAAAAACAAAAAAAACTTCACCACAGAGTTGATTGATGAACTTGTATTAAAACATTGATACCCCAAGAACCTAGAGAGAAAAACAAATGAAACAGTTAGGTGTGTATGATAATGCAAAAATGTGAAGAGACAGAAATGGAAACTAAAAATAAACGTTTAGTGTGCAATTTGTAATGTTGCAAATAATAAGAAAGCAGTAAAATAAAACAAATAAAAAAAAACAGGGCTTTCTATGCATAGTGATTTGAATTTGTGGTGATGTTATGCTACTATAAGAATGTGAATAGCTGCATAAATCAAGTGACTTGGTAGAAATGGAAAATGAAAGCTTTCATATAACAAACTTTTCTTGTGTGTTCATTTTGAAAGTTTTTAGGACGGCTAATAGTCAGACCAATTCATGAAGGATTTGTGCACTTCAAATACATTCCCAATTTAAAAACCTATGAAATATATTACAACTGAATAAAGTCTGTGCATTCCAAGAAACCAACAATCTAACGTATATTGTGCGTATAGGGTTATTTTCCACTGTCTAATTATATGAAGCATTGTGCTCATGTTAAACATCATATAATGAGCACAGAAAGATCACACCATCTGCTTGAAAAACAGTTCAACAGGAATAAATGAGTACATTTTCGTCTTCGTTTGTGGATGACAAGTAGACACTCCTTCGTCCTGAAGAATTGGCACTCCCTTTTGTATATTAAGGCCTCCACATTTTACCCTCTCAAACACAGTCATTTTCCTTGCCAAAGTCTTTTGCAATTATCACAAAAGGTAGTTAAGATACAATATTCACATTCTAAGAAAAATAAACTAGTGCTATAGAAGAACATTTTGTGTTAAACATAACAGGAGAAAAATAGAACATCTCCTTACATTTCAGAACCAGGTTATTAACATTGGTAGTTCACAACATTAAGGCCTAACTTTATGAAAATATACCATAGCTCTGAAGTTTTCCAATGTCCAGTTCATGCAAAATGGACATGGGGTCCAAAACCATGGCACACTTTCATAAAATCTACATCTACCACCATCACCTGCATTTATTTCATTATTTTTAAAATAGCAGGAATTATGTATTTTAAGCTTACAGATTCATCCATGATTGAAGCAGGGTCAAAGTAATCAGGCTTGAGCTCTGTTCTTTCCCGCCTGTTTTTCGATGGAGGCTAAATAGTTTTGGGGGAAAAAAACAAAACAAACGTTATATTTGCACAAATAACATTTTACACATTTAACCCCTTCAGGACCGCTGACGGTTCAGGACCGTCAGCGGTAAAACGTGCGTTTGGACCGCTGACGGTCCTGAACCGTCATAACGGTTTTGGGCTACTTACCTGATCGCCGTCGGTCCCACGGCGGCGATCAGCTCTCCTCCCGGTCCAGGGGGACTGCCTGTCTGCCCGGGCAGTCCCCCCTCGGCAGATCAGGACCCCACGGCCATGTGATCACTCGATCACATGACCGCAATAGGGGTCTTTGTATCTGCCTGCAGGGGGACTGTCTGTGCTGACAGGCAGTCTCCCTGCAAGTGAAAAATCAGAAATAAAGTTAAAAAAAAAAACAATCAGTGTAAAAAAAATTATAATATGTGTATATATATATATATGATATATATACATGTATTATATCTATATATATAATATATGTATATGTATCATATATATAATGTCACACTAAGTGTATTTTTATATTTATATATACGTATATTAATATAAAAATACACTTATATTTAAATTACACACGAATATATACAATATATATAATAACTATATATATGGTATATATATATTATTATAAAATACAAATAATATGTTAATAAAAATAAATAACAAAAAATAAAAATAATTTTTAATAATTAAAAAAAAATTATATATATATATTCAATTTTATTCTAACAGTATTTTGATATTGATATATATATATTTATATCAAAATACACTTAGAATGTAATGATATATATATCTATGTATAAATAAATAAATAAAAATAATACGAAATATACATATGTCCACATACAAAATTACATTAATAATTTCATAAATATACACGTAGACGTCAAATATATAAATATGTATATATATTAAAATTCTACGTGCATATTTATGTAATATTTTTAACTAATTAAGTAATTTTAATGATTGCAATTTGAGGGACCTGCCTGCCAACCCAGGCCAAAAGTCCAGATAATTTAATTTGCTAGCACTGTGCTTAACCCTGTAACTTTCTATGACACCCTAAATCCTGTACATGGGGGTACTGTTTTACTCGGGAGACTTCGCTGAACACAAATATTAGTGTTTCAAAACAGTAAAACATATCACAGCGATGATATTGTCAGTGAAAGTGAAGTTTTTTGCATTTTTCACACACAAACAGCTCTTTCACTGAGGATATTATTGCTGTGATATATTTTACTGTTCTGATACACTAATATTTGTGTTCAGCGAAGTCTCCTGAGTATAACAGTACCCCACATGTAGAGGTTTTATAGTGTTTGTGAAAGTTACAGGGTCAAATATAAGGCTTGATTTTTTTTATTGAAATTTGTCAGATTGGTTAGGTTGCCTTTGACAGCGTATGGTAGCCAAGGAATGAGAATTAGCCCCATGATGGCATACCATTTACAAAAGAAGACAACCCAAGGTATTGCAAATGGGGTATGTTCAGCCTTTTTTAGTAGCCACTTAGTCACAAACACCGGCCAAAGTTAGCGGTTTTTGCATTTTTAACACACAAACAAATATAAATGCTAACTTTGGCCAGTGTTTGTGACTAGGTGGCTACTAAAAAAGACTGGACATACCCCATTTTAAATACCCTGGGTTGTCTACTTTAAAAAATATGTACATGTTAGGTGTGTTTCGGGGATTTATGACAGATAACGGTGTAACAATGTCACTATTGATACATTTAAAATATATATATATTGAAACAGCAATTTCCTACTTGTATTTATAGGCCTATAACTTGCAAAAAAAAGCAATAAAGCATGTAAACACTGGGTGTTTTTAAACTCGGGACAAAATTTTGAATCTATTTAGCAGTTTTTTTCATTAGCTTTTGTAGATAAGTAAAAGATTTTTCAAGTAAAAGTCCAAAAACATGTTTTTTTTTTTATTTTTCACCATATTTCATTATTTTTTTTAAATACAATATATGACATAATATAAATACTGGTATGTAAAGAAAGCCCTTCTTGTCTTGAAAAAAACAATATATAACTTGTATGGGAACCGTAAATGAGAGAGCGGAAAATTACAGCTAAACACAAACACCACAAAAGTGTTAAAACTGCTCTGGTCCTTAAAGGGACACTATAGTCAACTGAACAACTTTAGCTTAATGAAGCAGTTTTGGTGTATAGAACATGCCCCTGCAGCCTCACTGCTCAATCCTCTGCCATTTAGGAGTTAAATCCCTTTGTTTATGAACCCCAGTCACACCTCCCTGCATGTGACTTGCACAGCCTTCCATAAACACTTCCTGTAAAGAGAGCCCTATTTAGGCTCTCTTTATTGCAAGTTCTGTGTAATTAAGATTTTCTTATCCCCTGCTATGTTAATAGCTTGCTAGACCCTGCAAGAGCCTCCTGTATGTGATTAAAGTACAATTTAGAGATTGAGATACAATTATACAATTATTTAAGGTAAATTACATCTGTTTGAAAGTGAAACCAGTTTTTTTTTCATGCAGGCTCTGTCAATCATAGCCAGGGGAGGTGTGGCTAGGGTTGCATAAACAGAAACAAAGTGATTTAACTCCTAAATGACAGTGAATTTAGCAGTGAAATTGCAGGGGAATGATCTATACACTAAAACTGCTTTATTTAGCTAGAGTAATTTAGGTGACTAGAGTGTTCCTTTAACGTACAAACATCGCAAAAACAGGCCGGTCCTGAAGGGGTTAAGCACACAATCTATTTTTGTATTCTGGTAGACATGTATACATGAAAATAAAAAATCATTGGGGAAAGGAAAGGTTATTTCCCACAGTCTATGAGATTTTTCTATTTACCAAATCTATGTCCATTGTATCAAAATCCATGCCCTCATTAAGATCTTCAATTCGCCCCTCTGATGACATCATTACGTCTTCAACAATTGGCTCTTCATCATCTTCCATCAACCCAGTGTTACGCCGTCTTATGGAATACAGAATTACAAAAACTGTTACTAAACCACTAAACCTTTAAGAGATCCCTCTCTACATACCTCAAAACAGAATGCACGTGTTATAGTTGATTATATATTACCTACCTGTTCTATATTACATTTTGTTTATATTGTGTATGAATATTATTTTGTATTTTATTGTACCCTATTGTATCAATGCAATGTTTTGTGGACCCAGGACCTACTTGAAAACGAGAGAAATCTCAATGTATCTTTCCTGGTAAAATATTTTATAAATAAACAAACTACAACATTGTATTACCCCTAACAAATAGTGAATTATTATATAGTTATATCAGAGAATGATCAGTAAAATAAAACTATAATGAAGATGGACTATACTTCATTATGAACTGTATAGTAGCTTTCCCCATTTCTTGTTTTCTTTAACGTAGGGCAAACAAACAAATAGTACATAAAAACATGCAATCTGTTGAACTTGCCCTTTTCTCCAACCTTTCATTAAAAAATAAATAAATTAATTAATAGAAATAATATATATATAAATTTTTTGGGGAAGGGGAAAACAACTCTTATGATGTCACTAACCTCTAAACATTTAAAAAATAGTAGTTACCTACATTTCTTCCTTAACTAAAACAGAAAATATCTACAAAGCAATTGTTAAAGTACATAAAATAACATCTTACATGGCTTGTTGCAGATTAGACCTCAACTTCACATAGTTCATAGCTGCTCGTTCTTGCTGCTGCCTTGCTACCTCTTCCTGCTGTCGTTGAGCAAGCATCCACGTTACCTGTGTACTGAAGACAAAGCAGATGTATATGTTTGCAGAGAACATAAGAAAGATAGGGAAAAGGTTTCAGGGATAATGAATGATTTGGTTTAGATACCCAAGCTACAGCGCAAACAGCTATTTTACAGTGAAATTCTAGCCCAACATAAGGTAAACTATAAAGGAGATACAAGAGTTTTTTTTGTGTTCCACTAGGTCAGCAAAATAAAAGCTGCACAGATGAAACACAATCCACATAAATTAAAAGAAAAAAATAATAATTCACATTTGAGCAGTTTATACTTACTTGTAATCAAGAGGCGTTTGGTGATGCTCAGGCTGCATTGGATAGACTGGCATGTAACTATCTTCAGGCCGCAATCTCTTAGGTTCTCTCATAATTGTGGACGTCAGCTGTGGCGTTTGCATCATGACTGGTGTGTTCATGCTTTGCTCCCTGTTAAGCCACATACTATCACTACTGCTACTCTCTTCAGCTGCAAAGGAACAAAAATTACTCTAAATACTTGATTGCAAAGTAAATTGAACAGGATATAAAGTAAAGAAACATTGATCACAGGCGGACGTTTCGCGTGTAGTTTACCTTCGGGAATTTTCCGCTTTCCTGTTGCTGGTTTTGTCTTTTTACTTCTTACTGAACTTCCTCGGCCACTCATACCACTCATTACAGACATGGTGTCATCATCACCCCCAGCTAATAAAGAATTTCTGTAAGACATCAGTGGTAGCCACACATCCTCTCTTCGGAGAGACATTTGAAATGTCATGAACTTTTCCAAATATGCATATCTGGGGGGAAAAAAGCCAGCTAAAAAAGTTAGGAGACAGTTTTTTTTTTTAAACTAGTGAAGTTTAATTTACGAGAAATATACTATTCTTATAGGGACACTAGTCATCAGAACCACTACAGCTTAATGTAGTTGTTCTGGTGCCTATAGCCTGCCCCTGTAGCCTTTTCAATGCTTTTTCAGAGAAATGGCAGTGTTTACATTGCTGCCTAGTAACACTTCTAGTGACAGTCACTCAGAGGGCCACTAAAGAGTCCTTTGTCAGTGCTGCACAGTGTGTAGCACCTTTGTTCAGCGTCTCCATGCTCTGCATGGAGGTGCTGACTGTGACCCATAACGAACATGCGCACTATCTTCCAAATGCTTTCCTATAGGAAAGCATTGGTTTAGCTGAGATCTTAAAGTTTGATCACAGAACAAGCCGCGGCGAAACTGGGATGGCATGGGAAAGAAGGTGAATAAAAACACCCCTCTAATGATCGGAGGACTGCAGGTACCTAAACAGACAGACAGACACAGAATATAAAACCAAACAGCACATTCACCTTATAGAACAGTGCATAAAAGTAGGGAATAATAACCCAATTAAAATCTTGCAGAAAACATAAGGATTCCTCAAAACACCTCAAATTACATGAACATAAACAAGACGTATCTACAAGATAGGGTGGTATGTACAATACACTTAGTGGTTAAAATTCAAGGTCAAACTCACAAGTGTAAGGAAAAATGCAGGCTAATCCCAACTTGATGATGGTATCAGTGGTCGAGACTCTTCTATTGGCTCAGAAGCACATATAACAAGTAAGGGAGAAAGATATAGTGCAACACTGTAGAACATTAAACAGACTGCTTTATTGTATACAATTACAGAATGAAAAATTATAAAAAGGCCAGCAACAGAATCTCTGAGGTAGCTGGATCAATGGTAAAGTGCTAGTGCTGGATAATCATGATCTTCCTTAACTTCAGATGATAAAATGTTGTGGCATTCAAAAGTGACAAATTATTTATCTCTACTGTATATACTATATTCTCCCCTACTTTTTACATGTGCTTCTGAGCCAATAGAAGAGTATCGACCACTGATACGATCACCAACTTGAAAATTTGAACTTTAATTTTAACCACTAAGTGTATTGTACATACTACCCTATTTGTGGTCCCTGTCTTGTTTTATATCTTGTAGATACATCTTGTTTAAACACACACACACACAGACAGAGAGAGAGAGAGAGAGAGAGAGAAAGACACACACACTAACAGAGAGAGAGACACACACACTGACAGAGAGGGACACACACACACACACACACTGACAGAGAGAGACACACACACACACACACACTGACAGAGAGAGACACACACACACACAAATTGACATTTTACATTTTAATTCACCCAGTCTCCCTACCTTTGGAAGAGTGGAGTGGATCTTTCCCTGGGGTGCAGAGGGCCTGCTCGATCATCCTGCGAACGAGGGAGCAGTAAGCTACCTGCAGCTCCTCTCTGCTTCCTGTAGTGATGCCAGGCCAGAATGACGTCACATTGCTGCTCTCGGCATTACTACACAGCGCGAGGGAGCAGAGAGGAGATGCAGGAAGATTACTGCTCTCTTGCGCGCTGCCCCAGCATTCCGCCTGCCCGATACTCAGGGTGACCACCTCCACGCTCCCTGAGCCGGCCGCCCACGCTCTTCAGGGAGACCGGCCGGCTCTATTGTTCCCCTATCCTGCCACTTTAGCTAAAGGGCTTCAAATCCCAGGTGCCAGGGCAATATTCCTAGTCACCATGGCGACCTGGCGTCTGAGATTTGTCGAGCCCTGGTATACTTAAATAAGATAATCAATAGGCATGCTTCACTTTAGTGTTTATTGGCATGCATGTGTTTGCTGGAAGGCTCTAAATTTATGGGTTGGCTGTTATTTTATATACATACACACTCACACACACATATATATATATATATATATATATATATATATATATATATATATATATAAACTTTTTTTTTTTTTTTTTAGACACACAGATGGTGGAGCTAGAAAATACAAAAGGAATGGATATTAGTATTGCCCCAATACAAGAAGGCCTGCACCAAATTGAAAAGAACATGGTTCTGTATGGTCTGTTATTAAAACATCCCAATTACTCAGTACTGACACCTGTAAATCCAGAGCCACATTAAATGGAAGAATAAATACAAGGTAAAACACAATTTTCAGGTACTGTAGTATAAATGTTGCACATTCTTGTAAACCAAGAAAATGTTGCAAAAAAAATAAAAGCATTAATGTGATAATTCCATGATGCTCTACTTTGTGTTGTGAAGAGCATTTGTCTGGTGTTGCAAGGCACTCACTGTTTGAATACAACCCACTATTAAGTTTAACTAGCACTGATAATTATAAGTGGTTATTACTTAGTCCTCAGTTTTGAAGAAAAAAAACACACATTCAGAGTCTGATATACTTACACTGTTTTTTTGTCTTGTCTTAACAATTTAGAAGAAAACTCGCTCAAAATATCAAGGAACGCCATATTTAGAGGTGGGTGGACATCACCTTGCGGACTGGGTTCTTTAAAAGCGAACTCTATACCATCCCTGAAATAAACAATGTTGAATATGTTTAGAAATATAATCTTAAGGCCATAAATAGAAAGTTTGCTGAAGAAAAATTCATGTCATCTTAAAAAAAATGACACACACAATACTAAAGATGGTAAATCAACTTGATTGCATGGGTATAAAAATGGATTAAAGAAACACTATAGTGTTAGGAATCCAAATATGTATTCCTCACAGTATAGTGCTGGAGTAGCAGTTTAGGTCCTCGGCCCTACATTTTTGTTACATTTAGTGCTTTGTGTGTCTAAAGTCTGTCAGATTTGTGACAGTTTATAGAAGTGCTCATTTCTTTAGAAATCATCACTTTTCTAATTGTCATATTCCAATTGTCAGACAGCCAGAGAGGTTTACTTCCACTTCGAGGCTACATACACGTTGTGCTAGCAGGTGTCTGTATAGCCCCCTTCATAATGAGCTGTACTAAAGCTCATTTACAAAGTGTACAAAGCGTATGACAGTTGTAATCACATGCTCGTGGCTCCAGTTCAGAGGCTTCTCAAGACTAAAGGCTTGCAAAGGATACAGACATGATCTGGAGGTTTTTAATATATCTATTTAGAAATAAATGTTTTCTTTGGATATCTACTAAATTGTCATCCTCATTAAAAAACTTTTTTTTTTTGCATTGTAGTGTTCAGTTAAGTAGAGAACATCAAGTGAACATGTAAATTCATGTTGAAGGAATATATTTTAAACACAAAGCGATGATTTTATTGCAGTGGTAACAATGGCTTTTTAACCTATCCCCTTAAGTTATTTGCAATGTTTATTTGCTCCAGTGTACCAAAATGTATTCTGTATTCTCCTGTAAACTTTCAGTGATACTTACTTAACTTAAAGGAACACTATGATCACTATGATCAACCAGACCACTTCACCGCATTTAAGTGGTCTGGGTGCGGTGCCCATCCTCTTAATCCTGCAATGTATAACAATGCAGTTTTTGAGAAACTCTCTCAGGGCACCAAATTCACCTAGTTGGGTGACGTGCACACAAGAGAAGTGCCTTTTATATTGTCACAAAGACTCCCTGAAGCACTAACACAACACTAAAGTCTGATTTTTCTATGAATGCCTATATCTCAAACCCATTCATCTCTTTTAAAAGCTTTGAGCTGGAGATCTGTCTTTAATGCTTCTATTTGAGAAGTATTTAATTGGACAATGCCTAACAAAGAAGTAAGAGCTGTGTAAAAGTGGGTACAACTTCAATTGCTCCAGAGGTCAGGGCTTAGGAAATATTTGACCACATTTTAGTAAAACCATATTTTGATTCCATGATTGATATGTATAAAAATGACATGCACTTCTGAACATAGATTTTCGAAGACAGGAAAAAGACATTTACTTGTGCAACATTGCAATGGCTTCTCTGGTTTTCAGCTGATCAAGTCCAAACGTTAAAGCAAAGCGTCGAGCAAGCTCTTTGATACCGCTGAATGATGGCGACGATCTATCAAAGTTGTAGCCATGTTCCTGGATCATTTCATTGAAGAGCTATACAGAATCAAATAACACTTTTTAATGTACAATATTTATGGTATGTTCCTAAACAAGTGTTTGCTTTTTTTTTTTTTTTTAAACACAGTGTACCAAAGGTGTACTGGACTCCGTTGCTTGTGAGGTTCCTACTTTAGTTAACACACTTACCTGTTGTAAACTAAGTATAAGCGTCTTCGCACACTGGATTTTGTCAATCTGCCTTGTTTTGCTCATTGTTTCTTTAATTATGTCGCCATAATCATTGTAGTACTATGAATAAAATAAGAATATGGAAAAGCAACAAATTAATAATAATAATAATAATAATAATAATACACAAATCTACCCCTGGTCTTCATCCTCCTATATAAAAACACTACCCACACATCACATAAGACCGAATGGACATATTGATGAGCCCAGATATGCTCCTCCCATGAACTTCCTGCTGCCCTGTAATACACCCCTACCTATATAGACTATTAAGTTATGTATGCATTATAAATTAAGGCATCCCACCTAAACTGCACTTATTTGTAAAATGCTGCCAGGTATATCAGATCTTTACCACCTTATTCAACGGTTTATGGTTATTCATGGTTTGTTCCCTAATAACCACACTGGGTTTCAATTTTCCAACTTAATCAATAAAAATGCCCTTCAAACAAATGTATCTCTATAAATGTTTCCCCTACATTGGTTATGCTCTAAATATTTTATTTTGACCATATTTTACTGATGATGATGATGATGATAATAATTTTAATTTTAATGATAATAATTAAAACAAAATGCTAAGCCTAAAACATAGGAACAGTTGATATGCGTCTATTTACATAACAGAAAATAGTTCTGAGCCATAATAAGCTTGTTTGAATATGACCTCTTTTGGCATTTTTGCCTGTCAGTTATTTGTTGTTAAATAACCCCACTGTTTAATTGTACGGTGTTGCAGAAATTGTGTTATATGAAAACAAAATTAAATCAAAAGGTTTAGGACACATCACAGACTTACCCTCATATACTGTTTGAAAATATCTGCGGCAGTATTCATTTCAACAACATTATAAACTATTAGCTTGCAGAAAGCAGCAAGTAGGTTTCGTCTTTTATGCAAAGCTTCAATTTTACTTGCTTCATCGTCCTGCTGGCCATCTAATTCAAAAATAAAACAAATCTTTAAAAAATAAATAAATAAAATTTTACATACATTTTTGTTTTAACTAAATCTAAATTATAACTCCTTTTCAAAAAATTCAAATATTATAATATATGACCCCCAAGTTGGGGGAGCGGCTTCAACAGATTCCAGGTGGGACATCTTGCTGTCCAGAAGAGTGCAGCTCTAGGAACAGCTAAGATGATGCGCAGAACCCTCAGACTCGCAGGCCTCTGGTAGAGTACCCAGAATTGAGGAATAAAGAGATACCAACACCCTGGAGGGGTGAGAAAAAACAATAAAAAAAAATAAAAAAAATAAAAATATCTATATAGACAGGTGAATTCATTTCAAAATTATGCACAATCAATTGAACCAGATGGACTTTAAATGAGCACTATAGTGCCAGGAAAACAAACTAGTTTTCCTGGCACTATAGGGAAACTGCAACAGGCTCCTTCGGCGCTGGTGACTGCTCCTCTCCCTGCCGACGTCAGCTCAGAATGCGCATGGGCGGCCAGAGCCGCGCGCATTCAAACCACCCATAGGAAAGCTTTACTTAATGCTTTCCTATGGACGCCCAGCGTGTCCTCAATGCGACTTTCGCATTAAGGATTGCGGAAGCAGTCTCTAGTGGCTGTCAGGGAGACAGCCACTAGAGGGTGGATTAACATTTCTCTGAAACTGCTATGTTTACAGCTGCAGGGTTAAAACTATGGGGACCTGGCACCCAGACCACTTCATTGAGCTGAAGTGGTCTGGGTGCCTAACCCCTTAAGGACCAAACTTCTGGAATAAAAGGGAATCATGACATGTCACACATGTCATGTGTTCTTAAGGGGTTAATCAACGTGTGGTTTTTAGTTTAGTCTTTATGGGGTCTGAATACACTAAATATAGTGTAAAAATAATAAAGTTTAATATATACATATCCACACATATACATTTATCTCAAGAGAATATTAGAGAAATTATTTTCAAATCCGTACATAAAATATTTTTTATTTTAGACCCTCCCAAATATTTACCTGAACTGTTATTATCATCATCTTGATCGATGAAGACATGATCCAAAATAAAACTTAGTAGCTCTGACTGCAAGGATGAATCTGGGGAGTATACAAGGGCTTGTAATGTTTCCCGACCTCCAACCATAATCTGATGGCTAAAGATCATCAGAACATCACAGAGAATGGTAAAAGCCTAAAAAGGATAAAAAGGTAATATTAGTATTATTATAATAATAATATTTTTTTATAATAGGAGTTATATTTTTACATGCATTTTGTGCTTAACATGCATGAAATGTTATTCTAGAGGATATATTAAAAGAGGATAGTCAAGTCTCTGGAATAAAATATTGAAAATCACCAATATCATAAGTGGAATTATAGAAGAATAATCATATTCCAAAGGTACCCCTTCTGTTGTGATGCTATTACGGGCATAGAAATTAAAGTTTCACAACCTCTGGACTGCTATTTGTTGGCTTTAACTACTCTTGTCTAAACAGCCTGCAAGACAACCAAAGAAAACTAAACTAGCAGAACTAGAAAGCACTTTATTTACAGGGTTGTTTTACTGTAAGTACACATCTCACTATTCCACTGAACATTGCGGAATCTAAACATTCCTAAACTTTGACAGGCTGTAAGCTTATTTTTTCACGGAACATATTTCAGTGTAAAATCCTAAATTACTAAAATAACTTGAAAAGGCCAGGAAAGAGGACTGGAAAAAAAAGCTTATATTACAATCAATTAAAGTTCTTTGCATTCTTTGAGAAGAGCTGCATCACGTGCATTAAATAGATTAATTAATAAGCACTTAGATTTGAACACTCTTCTGCCCTCAATTGACAGGCAGGGTTTTGCCACAAGCAGTTTATGTCAACATGCATGTGTATTTGTAAATACATTGCTGATATTAAAACACAATGGTGATCACTTACCTGTTCTTTCACAGCAGGGTGCACATTGGTAAGGTAATGCTGACAGATTTGGCAAAACACCTTCATTTGTCTCTTCAAGGTTAACAGCTCATCCTAAAAAGAAAAAGATTTCACATTTTGTCAGATATACGTTGAAAAAATTAAAGTCTAAACGGCCATTTCATATATTGTAAAATCATTTTAAGAAGCACTCACTTTCGTTACACCAGCCTCTGAAATCTTTGCCAGTTGCCATAAAATGATATAATGAGTACACTGTAATGCGTGGACAACAATCTGAAACAGAATGAACAATACTTGTGGTTAAACACACACACACACCAATCATTCTTTCAAACAGAGAAAAAAAGAAAAAAACAGTATACATGTATTGCACACAAACCTGCTCTGGCATGTCCCCATTCTCAATACCGGTTTTCAACAGCTTGTAATTGCTACTGAATAAATCCCACCTTGAGAGATCATGGGCACTGAAAAACAAAATTGAGATATGTTAATGTTGCATTAGTTTGTCATTAACAGAGCACCAATTTACATGCTTTCAAATAACTAAAAAACAGTACACTGTAATACCACACTAGTCTTGAAATTAAAGTGATTTTATAATGCTCACTGCCCAAAAGATCATCATCTGTACTTGTGCAAATCATAACTGCAATGAAACCGACTTCAGAAAAACAAATTTAACGCTCCCAATGTAAATCAATAAATGTCATCCAGCAAAGTACTTTTAAGGGTTTCACAGTGCTGTATCATAAAAAATACATCAGTACATCACCCACCCATATCTACCCTAGTTTCTTGAAAGGACACATGTATAGACAAAATCACTACAGACTTCACTTTTCCCTAAATTACTGTACACTGATCTAGGTTAGTAAGAAACTTACATTCTATTCCTCGTTCGAAATGCTACACTACCTTTTACAAATGAACAATACGGTCTTTCCAGATTGTTCAACATTTAACAATGTTACATATGCCCACTAAACATTTACAGGTCATGTATATTTTATTGCTTTGTATAGAGTGTTATGGCAGACATCTAGAAATAGTAAATATTTAGCATGCAATATATATGCTCATACATACTGATGCGTCAACAGGTAGGTTATTAAAGGACCACTATATGCACCCAGACCACTTCAGCTCAATGAAGTGATCTGGTTGCCAGGTCCCTCTAGTGTTAACCCTGCAGCTGAAAAGATAGCAGTTTCAGAGAAACTGCTATGTTTCACTGAGGGTTAATTCAGCCGCTAGAGGCGCTTCCGTGCTTCTCACTGTGAAAATCACAGTGGGAAGACGCTGGACGTCCATAGGAAAGCATTGAGAAATGCTTTCCTATGGGCAGTTTTAATGCGCGCGCATGCGGCACCGACAGAGGGAGGAGAGATCCCTAGCGCCGAAAGAGCCCGACGCTGGAGAAAGGCAAGTGGGGGTTTTAATCCCTTCAGCCCCGCGGGAGTGGGACCCTGAGGGTGGGGGAGACCTATTAACACTATAGAGCCAGGAAAACAAGTTTGTTTTCCTGGCACTATAGTGGTCCTTTAAGCATATGTGCATAATTACACTAGGGAAATCAAAAATCATGGATCAAAGCTTTTTTTTTATAAAGTGGTATCTTATATATGTTTAATATGCAAGTGTGGCATAAATAATAATATTTCTTACTTGTGGAACGCTGTTATTCTCTTCAATGTAGACAAAACCTGGTAAGCATCTTCCTCATCTGGCTCTTCTTCCTAAGGGGAAAAAAGTAAACAAAACACCTTCCATCACAAAAATACCACATACATATAAATGGATTGTGCTCAGATTATAAATAATACCCACAACATGTCCCTCCCCTGTTAATAAGATGGTATTATTATTATTATTGGTATTTATATAGCGCCAACTAATTCGCAGCGCTTTACATTATGAAAGGGGAACATTTTACAATAAATGAGACAATTACACAATGACACAGGAACTATTGGTAGATGAGGGCCCTGCTCAAATCAGCTTACATTCTGGTTATTGGCAGGGAAATAAACAGAAAAAAAGTTTCTGATAAGCAAAACGTTACAATACATGGTTATAGCAAGCTGTTTAGGTAGGACAGTGTTGTGCTGGAAATACAAGCAACTCATTCTCTAAATAAAAGCAATGTGAAGAAGAAGAATTTTTTATTTTTTTAATAAAAAATAAAAAGCACAAACCTCTTGCAAAAAGTCTTCAAGTAGGCGGTTAAACTTATCTGCCAGTTCATCAATCAACTGACTCTTTGCGATGTCCACTCTGTTAAATATTGTGAATTCTTCATTGCACAGTGCATGGTATGTTTTAGAACAGGCTTCTAAAACGTCTACGTCTGTGTGTTTCTCTACAATATTGCGGATTTGGCGCAACAAGGACTCTAAATGCTATAAAGAAAAATGCAAAGGTTAAACTGAATCCTTATACTACAAGATAAAGTATAAGACATTTTAATTAAAGCCAATTACTAACTGCATTCACTGCCAGCATTTATGCATGTGCACCATCTAATTAACAAGATGAGTGCAAATGGAAGCATGATTCTTTAAGATGGTAGCTCCCATGCTGGAGGTAGGTATTATTTACTTTACTATGGTGCCATCCAGCAAACAACAACATTGCCTTTTCATGGCTATTTTCCTTAACAGCATCACACTTTCAATCTTTGAATATTATTTTTGGACTTGGTTATAGGACTGGAGATCCTAGGTGGTAGGTGGTATTTATAGCCTTAATTAAATTTAAAGTTCATGTTCTGACACCGGAGAAATGGGTCAGCAACCCATCAGTAATGTTATCTTGGAAAGCGGACAGAAAAAAGAAAATTACAATAAGTATTGTTACTATTTTCTACTTTTAATAAGGCCAGAAAGAGGATTATGGTCCTGAAAAAGAAGATGTCGGCACAGAGGAAGGAGAGATTATCAGGTAAGCATACATCCTTTCTCAAAGCTTGTCAATCCAAGAGTCTTTGCAAAAAAAATAAAAAATAATAATAAGTAAAGCCACAGCTAATGAAATGGACTCTTTAACCCCTTGAGGACACATGACATGTGTGACATGTCATGATTCCCTTTTACTTCAGAAGTTTGGTCCTTAAGGGGTTAAGCTGCCCCTAACAAAAATGTTTCATAATTTGTGATGAGTCATAAGATAAATAGCCATTTCTGTCTTGAGAACTAAAACTGTTTTAATAATTGGTGGGGGCAGGTGGGTTCTTTTTTTTTTTTTGTATTCTTTATTTTTGTTGTGCATGGTATAACAATAGGTTTGTTCAGCCACAATAGCAGTCACAATCAGTAATGTAACGAACAGTTGAAACATAACGTGGCATATGAGTATACAGCACATTTTTAGTATTGTAAGAGAAAATATAAACAGTGGGTGAGCGTTGCTTGAGATTTACAGATCGTTTGTCCATGCCACAATGGCAGAGTTAGGAGATGTATACACAGCATTTGTACATTAGTGGCATGGAGATATCTGTACATTTAAAAAAAAAAGTTAAGTTGTAGTTTGTATGCTAAGTTACGCTTTTATGAGCTTTAGTCTTGTGTGTCAGGTAAGGTTATAAGTACAGGCTTAAATACAGATTGACTTGCTGACATGTTAGAAAATAATATAGTAACAAGCTTAACTAAATTAAGTGTAAAAGTAAAGTAATATACCACCAGGCAAAGCAGGGTAGACCATGTCATCATCAGCATTAGGCATAAAAAACAAACTGGCATTTCTTATAACGGTGATTATAACATGAATGACATTGCAGTATGTGTAATTATAAAATGCAGCCGCAGTAACCGCTTTTGAGACTGTCGGTAGGTTCTGTGGTGTGTGCCTTAGGTGCCAGTCATCGTGGGATGTTGGGGTCACCTCCGGCTCTGGTTGCATAGGAGATGTTGAAAGGCAGTTTATTCCCATTCTTGGGGATAGTCCCTATGAGAAGGTCCTCTGAGTCCCAAAGTCTTGCCAGAGGGCACCGTGGTTGCGGATTGCCGGGTCTCCCGGTTGTCTGGTGGGTGCAAACGTGGTGCCACTAAAGCCACTGTGTTCAGGTGCGGGCTGCGCTGTATTAGGGTCGATGCTTGGGTATGCCTTCTCTGGGTACACCCCCTTGGTTAGTCTCTGGTCCCGGTGATAGGGAGCGCTGGTTAGGCGTATTGTGGTGGAGCAGTCTGCTTCCGTGCGCCCTAGAAGGTTCTCCATGTTTAGGCCGGTGGAGTTGTTAAGCCGCCGTCGTCAATTTTAAGGAGGCCTCGTGGGAGCCGTTTACCGTCGACGTTTAGTCGCCCTGTAGTTGGGTGTTGATGACATCTTGCCTGGTGGGGGCCGGGATAACGAGACCGGGAGGACGCCAACTATAACACAGTAGCCAGATTGGAATGCGAGGCAGCGGCCGTCCGCCCCGCTCTACTCCTGGGTAGGCCTCTGGTCTCAAGCCCCAAAATGTCTCTCCAGGACCTAGAGTCACCCGGTAACAGGCACTCCAGCTACACCGGGACAATCCAGGACTCCGTTCCCCGAACCTCCAGAGCTCTCATGCAGCATAAGGTGGGTATTTTCCCCAAAATTAGCCTGATTCAGCAGGAGCTCCAGTGACCTGCAGCCTGTCGGCATGGCCGCCCGGCCCTGCCCCGCAGGTGGGTTCTTAAAACTCAGTTTTGTTCTTTTTACATTATTAATTATTTGATTTAAACGTTGGCTATAATTTTTTATATTGAAATAGCAATGTAAATCTGGGCTGGGCTGCGGGTGCCTCAGACCACTCCACTAGGTTTTGGTCAAAGCACTTAAAAATAATTTGACCCATAAAGTATACAAGTACCATAACAGTTCAAATGCATATAGTGGTTATGGCGCTTGACTGACCCTTTAAGGACGAGCTGTGATATAGACTAATGAAATTAATTCTTTTTTTTTTTCTCCTCAATGTTGATTAAAATCTGCCATGCGGAAATATAGAAACCTTTAGTTAAGCATAAGTTACATACATCTTAAAAAACAACTCCTAGAACGTTACAACGTGGTACAGAATGCAAAGCCATACATATTTCAACTATAAAGAGACTTTGTTAGAGATAGTTACCTTCTCTAGTCGTCCTGTGGTATATATTTCCAAATCAAAGTACTGGGGCAATTGCAACAGGTTGGTCACTTTCTCTGCATCTACAGAATACTAGGGAAAAAATGGAAATACATTTTGTTATACCAATAGCATAAGACAGGGAGTCAGCAGTACAATCTCCAACTTCCTAAATCAGTTAGTGAGGAATAACATAACTCCCAACATTCCAAAAGTTCAAAGATACAAATCTGTTACACCGGGAGCGACAGTATGTGCAGCCAGGCAGCAGATTGATTTTGGAGGTGCATTACTTGATTCCACCAGTGTCAATTTATAGTAATATTTACAAAACATCCTGAATTGAAAATAAATAAAACCAAAGCATAAGCGTATATGTATGTGTGTGTGTGTATATATATATATATATATATATATATATACACATATATATATATACACACACACACACACACACACACACACATATATATATATATACACACACACACACTAATGCTATCTTCAAAAATCGAGTCAGGTATGTAACACACTATCGATACATACTATATTCTGGCACGAGAAAATATTTACTCATCTGATGAATGTTTATGCATCTTTAAAAATGTTTACCACAATTGGAAGCATGCACTCTTGCACACAGCATCATAGAACGCACAGCTGAAGTGATCATTTTTATTGTTTTGCAACTGCTAGACTACTGCACTAGAAATAAGGAAATATATATTTGATAGTATATGACTATTATCTGTACTTTTGCAAGCCATTTGAGTAATACAATGAATACATGCAATTAAAAGGACAAAACCACGCTGTGCACACTTTTAGGAGTAAACTACAGAATAGAAGTAAATCAAACGCTCTTCAACAAACGAGGTTACGTTTTCTGCTTTGGAGGCTTTTGACACACTTATAGCTGTGGAACATTTTAAGCTACTAGAAAACAGAGTATGAAAGAAGCACAGTGGAAATGTGGATCTCTGTGAGAGACTGTCACTACATACTAGCAATGACAATTATACAGCACATACATTTTCCAAACCTAATGTTAACCAATTTGAAATGCACTAGATGAAACATACCCAAAAAGAAAGGAGAAAAATTAAAAAAATTTGATATTCCAAATATAAACACAACATATTTTGAACATCCTGAATTTACTCAAGATTCTCTTGAATACATGTACTTGTCCAAATTTTTTTTAATAAATATAGATTTTATTTTAGAGTGAGGAAAAGGAGGATGGAAATAGTCATTATGATATGGAGCTCCAGGATAGTTTTGTACAAACAGCAACAAGCAGTAGAATTTCTACTATGTGCAAAAAAAAAAAAAAAAAAAAAAGCTGTAATGGCAAACATATACTCAAATGCATAATATACCTACTTTTGCCAACAACTGAGGAAGTGATACTGCAAAGAGTTCTGTAATACGCGTCTTGTCGTCAAACTGTGCTTTCTTTTCTTTTGCAGTTAAGACCTGAGAAAAATAAATACAGAAAATAAGTCACACAGAAGAAAAATAATAAATAAATATACGATAGTCAATTCATTAAACATAGATCTGCACACCAGTCAAGTCATAAGACTTGCTTTTGGATATAGATATAAATTATACATGATGTGTACATGGCCAGCTGGTATATTATATTATATATACACACACACACACGCACCAGAAATTAGAGTTAAACACTTGACTTTGATGGCGGAAGCGGAAAAAGTTGTCATTCAGTACTGTACCTACCACTGATCTTACGCAGGAACTTGGACATGGATATCCCAGTGCTGCCCTTACAGTAAAGTTCTCCCTTTAATTATTCACCACCCTAACACATTACCATAAACATTAACCCTTTACATTGAACCATCACTAACCATTAACTACTACGCTTACACTAAAAATGAATCCCTACAAAATGTTACACCAACCATAACCTAATATCATGCAATATAAAACATACGGAAAACAGCAAAGCATGTATTAGAGGAAAACCATACCATCACGAATGACCAGCACAGGGAAAACTAAAACGTATCTAAGTGAAATGGAAGAATGATACTGACAAAGAATAAAAGGGAGATATTAATAAAATAATGTGTTACCCTTTTTCCTGTTCCCCTGCCAACAGGAGGGTGGCACTCAGCAGCTTGTCGAATTGTACAGAGCATGATTTCAATCAATGCACTTTCCTGTTTGTCTGTCAGTGCTTCATCAAAAGTGAAAGAAAAAAATAATAATTAAATACCGATATCTCACATTTCCTTAAATAATAATCAGCCAGGTACATATAGTATTGGCACTGCAGTGCTATGTAAACACCCTGGATAGTAACTAAATGACTTGGTAAATAATGTATATTTTTCAATATGAATGAAAACTTTGTTCATCAAAATAGTTTGAACAGAAATAAACAAAAAAACAAAAACAAAGCTATTCCACCGAACTGAATTATGCTTTTGTTAGATTCTGCCAAATACTGTTTACATATTTTCATTTCAAACAAAATTTGGCAGCTTTTATTTTTCACCTGTCACTTATTCTTGGTGAGTGAGGGGTTAAAAATGGAAGTTGCAGGGAGTAAAACTTTTACATGTTTTTAAATGCTCAAAATTTTAAAGGGGGAGGGGTGGGGGGGCAGTGGACGACAGTATGTCAATCCCTTCTTGGCTTGTATGTTATATTATTAGCACCCACCCGTTGCCTATGGGTGGGGAGGTGTCCTGGGTGAACCTGTACTTAAAGGAACACTCTAGTCACCTAAATTACTCTAGCTAAATAAAGCAGTTTTAGTGTATAGATCATTCCCCTGCAATTTCACTGCTAAATTCACTGTCATTTAGGAGTTAAATCACTTTGTTTCTGTTTATGCAACCCTAGCCACACCTCCCCTGGCTATGATTGACAGAGCCTGCATGAAAAAAAAACTGGTTTCACTTTCAAACAGATGTAATTTACCTTAAATAATTGTATAATTGTATCTCAATCTCTAAATTGTACTTTAATCACATACAGGAGGCTCTTGCAGGGTCTAGCAAGCTATTAACATAGCAGGGGATAAGAAAATCTTAATTACACAGAACTTGCAATAAAGAGAGCCTAAATAGGGCTCTCTTTACAGGAAGTGTTTATGGAAGGCTGTGCAAGTCACATGCAGGGAGGTGTGACTGGGGTTCATAAACAAAGGGATTTAACTCCTAAATGGCAGAGGATTGAGCAGTGAGGCTGCAGGGGCATGTTCTATACACCAAAACTGCTTCATTAAGCTAAAGTTGTTCAGTTGACTATAGTGTCCCTTTAACAGTCCCCACCAGCAGGCCATGGGAAAGACACTATGTCCACCCCACTTTTCTATTTAGAGCCTATACTAATATGGGGTTTATATTGACCACCAAAGAGATTTTATTTCATGCTTAGATTGGGAGATATCTCTCATAGTTAATTTAACCCATTGGGTGGGGGGGGGGGGGAGGGGGGTGAGGGGGAATGGCAGGGAGAAGAGCTCCCCACTGCTTATATTTTTAAATGAACCAATGACAAGGAGGGAGCTGGTAATTAGGCAAAAGCCAAATGGGCAAGGTGAAAGGGTGAATTTTCATTCATGGGCACTTTGCTTTTCAATCATTTCATGAATATTGCTATTTGTTCATTCGTGATTCATGTGAATGAACAGTGTGAAATTCAAATGAAAATGAATGTCCAAGTCTTATAACCAGCACATTATTGACAACATCTTTGTTGTTCCCCATTTATCAAACAGAAAATAAAGCTGAAATAGGATCACACAAGTTACAGATTATTGAATCTGAAGAGAATACAATAGTATTTTTTTTAAAATTTGAAAGCTAAAAATATGTTGACACTCATAAATAAAATTAGATGGGGTACGAGAGGCTACCTCTGAGATTTGGGTGCACATATTATTCATTAAAGGGATTAAGAGGAGATGTCAAACATTACAAACAGATTCATGGTGAAATTGTAAAGTTCACAGGATGGAAAATTACTATAATTATACAATTGCTAAAATAGTTATAATTGGATCTTGTGTGCAATCTGCGACACTATATTCATATTACAGACGTTTGCTGCGACAGAACCTAAAATAAGTAAAAGAAGCAATAACAAGGCAGTTCAGCATGCAGGGCATATTCTATAAGGAACAATAAAACATTGCAAACAATAAAATGCCTATTGATGACACACTCACCCTCCTCTCCATTCAATGGATCATCTAACAAGAGGCTGTTCATACATTCCCAGTCCTTTAGAAGTTCAGTGGCACAGTCCCACATGCTGTCCACAAGGTATGCTGCATGTTCATGCAACTATCAAACAAGACCACAAAGATTACATAAACCTATATATTTGCTTACAGTAAAAAAAATTGGATTAAGCACCCATTAGCAAAGCAAAAAACTTAGGCAATTTCAAAACATGAATACAGCAAGTGAACACTCTTAAAGGGACACTATAGTAACCAAAACAACTAAAGCTTAATGTAGTTGTTCTGGTGTCTATAACCTGCCCCTGCAGGGTTTTTAATGTAAACACTGCCTTTTCAGAAATAAGGCAATGTTTACATTGTGGTCCACGAACACCTCTAGTGGCCGTCACTCAAACGGCCACTAGAGGTGCTTCCTGGGCCAGTGCATGTTAAGCGACTACACGCTCTGCGTGGATGCACAGAGTCTATGCATTTCTATGAGGAGATGCGGATTGGCTCAGAGTGGCGTTTTGCAGTGCATGCACCATGGCATACCAATGCTTTCCTATGGGAATGCATTGGATTGGCTGAGATCATCAAGTTTGATGATCTCAGCCAAGGGGGCAGAGCATGGAGAGGGCCAGTAGCGACCTAACTCGCACAGTGCTGGAAAAGCTTGGTAAATCATCTTTTTAACTGGGGACAATGGGGGCAGGTGAACTAAAAAGCTATTTAGACCTATAGTGTCAAGAATGCACATTTGTATTCCTGACACTATAGTGTTTCTTTAATAGGGCAATTTATTATAGTGAATAACATCCAAACCAATTTGTAAACAAAGGTTATAGTAGGAATTAAATACATGCAGACTAATGATTACATCTTTGGGAAAATGTTGGGAAAGAAACAACCGTTCTCTATTTTTTTTATTCCCCATTGGCAGCTTCATTTATGCCAACAGCTCAGGTACAACCTCATTTTTATTTTATTTATTTTTTTGCATCACCAACACAAATTAAGCAACACATGTAACTGTGCATATCATGAAATGTTACCTCGCTTTCCAAGAAGAAGAATACCAAAGTTTTAACAAGGTTTGCATTTGGGCTCAGTCTTCCTCTTCTCTTCATTATACCATCCTCTTCAGGATCTCGACAACTAAAGAGCCTGTCATTAAATTTAAAGAAAATGAAAAAAAAATTAACAAAAACTCACACAACAAATATTACAGCAACAAGGTGTGGCTTTAGGCCATGCACTTCAGGAGCAGAGCTGCATTTTGAGTGGGGCTCTCTTGCAATAAACTGGACATCAATACAAAACTTATCTATGTAACCTTGCTAAATTAGGCTCCTGTGGCTATGCAGGTCTAACTTCCAGTTGTAGGGTGCACAACTGTAAATTAATTATTCATCGCAACAAGGCACAAAATGTTTTATGCATATCAAGAGGAACAGGGTTCTGTTGAATAATAGAAAAAAGTATACATATCTGCATACGAAATGCTTTAGCTTTCATGGTAAAATAATATAAATGTCAGCCAATGCATTAAAAGCATTTTAACTTAATGAAGTGGTTTGGTGCATAGATCATACTCTTGCAGTCCAACTGCTCAAGTTATCTGCCATTTAGGAGTCAAACCACTTTATTTCTGCAGCCCTGGCCACACATTCATTGGCTGTCCATCATACATCCTCCCTTTAAACTTCCTGGAAAGATTCATTTTAGAACCTAGAGTTTAACTAGGCTTCAGTAGAATGTTTACTATAGGACTTGAAGAAGAATGGGGGCCTAGTAGCCCCCCTGTGTAAGATAAGATAGGGATCTCCTAAAAGGCTGAAGAAAAACTTGTAAACATGGAACAATATATTGTAAGCATTTTATTTCCTCCCATATACTTTTAAAAAAGATCCAGTATTTAAATATGTTATACAATTTTTATTTTACCAACATCTGTTTTTATTTATGTTTTTACAGATTCTAAATGTGTTGGGGTATATTCATTAAATAGTTACTTAATTGTTTAGGCATAAAAATAAATATTATATAATGCCTCTCCGTTTAAAAAAAATAAAATAATAATAATAAAAAAATGAAAAACACTGTAACAGAACTTTTGCCTGGGAATAATTATTGCTACCGGCCCTTTAAAAGCTAACCGGGCACATATACAACAACAGAGACCATGGATATAATTGGATATGCTTACCTGGTTCATGGGGATTATTCATCATCACAGTTCGGGACTTTTACCAGCATTTGTTTATTTATGCGACCCATACGGTATGGACTCAGCCCTCATTAAAACGAATGCAAACTACCGAACACCGGACCACCCTGCTACCCAATTATGTGGTATTTTACCTCCCTGATCGGCACATACAACCCCTATGAGAAACGCACGAACTCTTTGTTTCAGTTCCTGGGTGGCCGCCATTTCTGGACTTTTACACGTGTTCGCGGCCATCTTAACTCCCGAACAGCGGTGATTTGCCGTCGAGTGTCTGGAACTAAAATCGGACACTCGAGTCGGCGAACACCGCTTAGACCTCCATAACACCGTAAATTCGTGCTAAAACTACCGACCGTCCTGCCGTTCGGTAGAAAGACTATACAACATACAGGGATTCTAGCGACCATCAAGATATCCACGGCAAGCTTTTCGGGACTTTTTACCGCACGAACGAGGACCGAACTTTAAAGCTCCATAACTCCCGAACCCCTTAACCGAATGGGATGATTTTTTAATATGTTGTTCCCCCAGATTAGGGCTATCTGGGGATACTGGATTTATGAATGTACCCCAAGTATTTGTGGTACATCCAAAACTAGGGTAAAAATGTGTGCTTGTTAATTATGTTAAATGTTTATCTGAGGGGAGGAGATGTGTGGGTTGAACACTGTCTGTTATTGTTTACTGTGCTAATTATGTAGGTGTCTCCCTTGCATGGGCAGAATCACATAAAAGGAGAATGCTTGTCATTAAAATTTAGTTCTTCTTGACCCTTCAAAACTTAGCCTCGTCTGCATAACCACCTTGCTCTTTTAATAGCTATGCCTGACTCTTCTCTTGGATCTCGTGGATGGGAATAAGTAACTCCACTACTATACAGCAACTTGCCAGGAAAAAGGACGTCTCCAACGGCTGATACCCTCTCACTACTAGGGTAGCCGTTACAAACACATTGACTTTAGACTGCCTAGCAGTATCCAGGACATTTGTAGTAGGCATAAAGGATTAAGAAAAGATAGAATTTTAGTCAGTTAGAAAGATAATTTTAACAGAATGATGAAGGGCTATCACACTTATATCAACAGTCAGTACAAGACCTATTGTGTAATTTTAATATATGCCACATGTAATCAAAATACATTTCTACAATATATTATGTGGCATGTAGTCATCAATAACAGCAGTGTTATTTGTAGAGAACGTTTGAACAGAATTCTTACTTTTTGTAAAGGAACTCTCCAGCTGCAACAGCTACTGGTCGATGGGCTGAATAAACCAGATGGTAGACATTTTCACAGTCTTCAGCAGTCAGAACTTCATCACTACTTCTACAAAAAGGGGAAAAAAATGTTTTAAAGTAACGGTAAGTCTCAAAAAGATGCAAATATGCTGTATTTATATGAGAAGGTAACTCCTGTAATTTTAATGAGCAGGTGGGTTGCAACAAAACAGCCTCAAAAGTAAGCAGTTGTTTGAAAGATTTTCCAATTAATTGAAAACAGGCTTCCTTGACCTTAGATGAATCATAACTGAGAATTGCTCTAACAGCACAAGAAAAGAAAAAAACAATAGAAAAAAAGTTATAATTGTACTTTACAAGAATTCCCACTATATTGCAGGATTAAAGGAACAGGGATACTACATCCAGACCACTTCGATGAGATTAAGTGGTCAGGGTGCCAATAGTGTCCCTTTAAAGGGAAAAAAACGAATTACACTGGAACAAAAACACAGCACAAATTCTAGATTTTCCTATGATTCATAAATTGCCTCCGTTTGAGGCATCCAGCTTGAACTTGTGAGAAGAAAAGTATTTCATAACAAATTATTCTTCACAGCCTAAAAACGTATTTTCTGAATACCGTTTTTATTTTATCTTGAGTTGCAAATAACTGCCAGTCCATTATTTCTGCATGGGCAAGAATATTTTAGCAAATGTCCAAATTCA
Organism: Pelobates fuscus; assembly: GCF_036172605.1. Classification (NCBI taxonomy): domain Eukaryota; kingdom Metazoa; phylum Chordata; class Amphibia; order Anura; family Pelobatidae; genus Pelobates; species Pelobates fuscus. The sequence goes on along the minus strand of NC_086325.1, from coordinate 79,908,549 downwards.
GAAACACAAATATTTCCTGATGCAAACGTCCCTCATCTATGCAGAGCACCAAGCGGGACTTGCTCTGTGTAATGTATTCTTTATTTGTTCATGTAATACATGCCCCTGCCTTAATAGTCGCATAAAGCAGCATCAAACAAGTCAGGATAAATACAGCGATCACACAGTGTTAACATTTTGCCAAAGCAAAAACACACAATTCTGTGAGAAAATTAAATACCCCACCACCCCCCCAAAAAAAATAAAAAAATAAGCACATGAGAGAATATAATGAAAGACAATGAGGATGGGGATAGGAAATTGGATACATCAAGGTGAGGTGAGTGTTTACTTGCAAGCAGAAAATGTTAGAGGAGTAGGATATGAAAAAAGATGAAGGGGGCATACAATAACACCACATTTTTTTCTTAAAACTGTCAACACTAGAACAAACTTACTGTAAAACAAGTGTGAGAAGCTTTATTGCTTGTACTGCAACATCATATTCCTTGTCCAGAGTCATTGACACAATTCGATCCTACAGATTACATAAATGAAATTTAAAAAAAAACGTCAGTGGCGTGAAACATAGGCATCCTTAGCAATTCTGATTACCATTAAAATATTTACCTTAAATCGACTTGTGAACAGCTCAAGTTTGGAGTTCAGCTCTCGATTGTAATAAAGTCCTTGCAAAGCTGTCAAACATTTCAGTCGCACCTCCCCTTGCTAAAATAAAGCAAAAACAACATTAAAAAGAATTCTCATAGAAGTAAATATATTAAATAATTTTTTTTTTAAATATACTAAAAGACAGACATTTCTATTATTAGAGAAACAGCATTAGGAGAGTAGATGTTGGCACGCTGGTAAAATTGTAAGCAACTCTCGTAGTCCCGTGTAAAACTAATTTGGAGACATTCATTTTCCTACCAAAAAAAATATATTAAAACAAAAATAGAAAATTATATAGGAAGGTTTGGCTTGATTTGGGCTAAGAATACCACCACATAATTTGCTATTAATAGCACACCAACTCCAGAGACCCTAATGGAAAGAAACCTTCCCCCCACTACTGAAACAAACCAATAAGAATTTAAAAAGTTTATGAAATCTAAGTTTGTCTTAGTCGGAGAGATTATCCTTAGGGCCTACATACTACCTAAATGGAGCTACATATTTAGACTAGTCCCTATAAGATGCCTGCAAATTTGGCTAAAAATGTTAACACACTGCTTACTTGCATTTTACATGGTTAGGAAAAAGACCACAAATAAATGGGAAGATGCTATCTGGAAATATTAAACATGTTAGCATGGGACTGCCAGATATTTATAATGATTATTTAGCAAATAGACTGATGCATGCCATGATTACAACAACAACAACAACAACAACAAAACAAAACAATCACAAAAAAGGAAAGATGGAATCAAAATAAATGGATCTTTCTATAGTTAAAGATATAATATTATTTTTGTCACAGGGGAAGAAAACAAATATATATATTCTTGTATTATTGACATTAAGGAATATAATTGAAAATTGGAATATAATAAAAAAAATAAAGTTAGAAAGGGGGTTTACGGGGTCTCACCTATATTTAAAAATTGTGGTAGCAAAGACAGAGAATATTAATTTGGGAAGCTTGTGTAGATGCAGTATCTCCGCAATAGCATATATAGTTACCCACAGAAAAATCAAACCCTTCCCTAATCCCCTAGAAAAATAACTATTTAATTACTTGCATGTTGGGGAGTACCTCTAAAAAAGTGTAGAGTTTGAAAGCAATAGAAGGCATGGAAGCTTTACTAAGACAGAATATATATATTTATTTATTTATATTTTAATTTTTTAATTTTTTAGATAGACCCAAGTAATATACACATTAGGCCAAAGAAGAGAACCTATTGCTGAAAAAACACAAAATAAAAGCACTTTCAATCAAGATACTCAGTCTTAACTTGAGAGAGGCACAGTACAAAGTACAACACAGATTGTAGTAACTGCTGGAGATGCGGAGAGGATATGTGCAATTTTGAACACATATGGTGAATCTGCATCTTTGTAAGATTTGGGGTTTCATTTTTTGGATTTATTAATAGGGAAGCTATTTGGAACAGAGTTTCAAATGTCCCAATATATCTCTACTCCACCTGAAGCTAAAGGAAATGTATAAGGACAAACTCCCTATAGTATAAACAGACTGACAGCTGCAAAGTTGATGAGAGCCAGAAATTGGAAATCATTACATATCCCAAATCGGGATGGCTTAAAAGAACAAATCATCTGGCAACGTAGGATGGAACTTGGCTTCACAAGGCTAATACATTTGAGATCTTACAAAGTAGATATGTGTGAATATTGGATAAAAAGATTAGACCCCAGTTAGGAGCTTGAAATAATTTAAAGATGGGATTTTTTTTTTGATTTTTTTTTTACAGGCATATCCATTTGTATTTTTTTCAGGACTTTTAAATCTCATTTAGATATTATAAGATAAAAGTAAATGTACTATGCATATGTACCGTATATACTCAAGTATAAGTCGAGTTTTTCGGCATATTTTTTGTGCTGAAAAACCCCAACTCAACTTATACTCGAGTCAATGTCTGTATTATGGCAACTTACATTGCCATAATACAGACAAGGGGCTGTTGGGGGCTGTCAGGAAGCTGTTACTTACCTCTCCTGCAGCTCCTGTCAGCTCCCTCCTCCGCGCCGCGCCGGTCCGGTCAGCTCCCTCTGCAAGTCCCACTGTAAGTCTCGCGAGAGCCGCGGGGTCAGAGCGTTGCCACAGGTTACCGTGGCAATGCTCCGCACGGCCGCGAGACTTACACTGGGACTTGCAGAGGGAGCTGACCGGACCGGCACGGAGGAGGAAGGAGCTGACAGGAGCTGCAGGAGAGGTAAGTAAACACTTCCTGCCAGCCCCCTCCTACACAGCCAATGCCACTGGACCACCAGGGAGTGAGAGCCCCCCTCCCTGGCCAGCTAACAAGCAGGGAGGGGGGACAAAAATAAAATAAAATAATAATAAAATAAAATAAAATAATAATGAAATAAAAAATAATAATATAACAAAAAAATATTAAAATAATAATTAAAAAAAAATAAAAATGCCGACCCCCTACCAAGGCTCTGCAACACATACACTAACACACTCTGCATCACACACACTCACACTGCATTCATACACACACTGTAAATGAATATTCAATTAATATATTTTTTTTAGTATCTAATTTTATTTAGAAATTTACCAGTAGCTGCTGCATTTCCTACCCTAGTCTTATACTCGAGTCAATAAGTTTTCCCAGTTTTTTGGGGTAAAATTAGGGGCCTCGGGTTATATTCGGGTCGGCTTATACTCGAGTATATACGGGTATGTATTTGTCTTTTTATGTGTTTTTTTTTAATGAATATAAAAAATATTTAAAAAAAAAAAAAAAAAAAGAAAGGAGAAGAAAATATATATTGTCAGTAAAAAAAATTAAATTAACATTTGTTTTGAGAAAAGAAGAGGGAAAAAATTGGCTATTCCTGGCAACAGGGTTACATTAATAATCAAACCTGAAAAGCAGTGATAGGCAAGTGCTGGGGGGCAGGTTAATTCCAAATTATCAATGTGGCTTAGAGGAGGGTGGTACTGAAATTATTTGATATTAAACTGGGAGTGGTACCATATGTTTACATTTTTAAAATTACACTACTTCATAGCAGAAAAAAAAACTTAAAAGGAGCTAAACATGGCGATGGTACTGAAGACTTGATGAAAATATAACTTTTGAAAGTTTCCAGAAAACATAAAGCTAAAATAAAACTGCAAATACAATATTATTCCCTTGCTGTCATGATATATGCAAACATACCTTATCATGCATAGTCCAGCCAACATATTTTAAGTAGCTGTCATTAAGAAAGGCATCACTATACATTTTCATCCAAACACCAATTTCTTCAATACAAATTGCTCTGATTTCTGCAATAGCATCCCTGCAAAAAAAAAAAAAAAAAAAAAAAAAGCACAAAAATTACATATTTGAAAAAACAGAGACTGGGCAAAGTAATTATTTTGTACTTTGATTATAGATTACCGGTATCTGTGAACAAAAACTCCTTTAAATATTGCGTTCATCATGTTTTCGATTTCATCTTGGTTTTCTTGGAGCTGCATTACAAAAATAAACATGTACCTATGAGCTCGCTCTGTTACGACAGTGATTTACATATAAAGATCATTTAGCACAAGTTGTGTACACCACGCTAATTAAACACAAGGAGACAGCACGGTGTACAATTTAATATTTGTCAATTAGAAAATGTTTTGTTTTTTACAATGCTGGTCAATTCCTTTTTTTAGTTTTATTTAGCACTGTGCACACATTAGATGCAAAAGAAACCACTACATTTTATTACAAAAAATTATGAATGCGTACATATGCCAGTCTACTTAAAGCAAAAATATTTGTACTAAAAAAAATTTTTAAAGTGGAGTTGGATTACAATATATCTGAATGTCTAAAAATAATTAACATGTGTGTTAACAATTACATGGATTGGCTCTGTGACATAGACTTTAGTTCATTCAGTAGTCACTCTAAGCTAACAACCAGCTTCTATTATGCATAGATTTCCACTTAAGTTAGATCATTTTTATTGGGTCTGCTACAGAATTTCATTGTTGACTTCCACATCTATAAGCAGTTGTGTTGTTTTGGAATGTAGATTGGAGCTAGCATACTATTAGTTATTTCCTACTAAGTGCATTTAGAGATAGGAATTATATAAATGGATGTGCACAATTATTTTTTCATGTGAGCAGTTGTAATCCTTTGATAATAAGTAGAATCTGCCATTTAAATATGTGCATTTCAGCCACTTTCTTTTACAATCATATTTAAGGATTAATAGTAATGACATTTCAGTGAGATAATAGACAATGCATATTAAGTGCTGTACAAATAATATCCACAATAATCAATTGTATACAACATAAAAAAAAGAAAAAAAGAAAGAAAAAAAACAGCTTTAGACAATATCTTTCTATAGTCTGACCTCTTTTCGTTTCTGCAATAAAAGCTCCAGTCTGTCATTAGCTCGTTTCCCAATCATCTTGTTTCTTTCCGCCTCATACTGTCTTTGTGTATTGTCCATGTTAATACTCAAGTTAAGGGCCACATTAACCAACGCGGTCATTAACTTCATAGCTATAGAAAAAAGAATATGTTTTTAGTAATCATAAATATATCTACATACATAAGCAAATACATGCTGTATGTACACATACAGAAGAGCAAGCACACTGAATCAGAAAAAAAACAAAACATTGAATAGTTGACAGTGTCATTAAGATTCTCATTCCCATTGACAGAGCAATTCCCAGTGAAAGGCACTGGCTCTTGTATCTAGGCATACTAGAGAGGGTGTTGAAAGAAAGCAAATGTGAAAAAAACCTTACACCTAATCAATCATGTGTCTAAGTGCAACTCTGGAATGTATCAATGCTTCTGTTTAAATGGTAAAAACAACAGAAAACTGACTTACACTGGACAAGTTAGAAAGAGAAAGATGCCACAAACGCCATACCAACGGAGAACACTAATTGAGTTTACAAAACATATAAAGAATAATACAACAGAACGTAAATCACAATTTGTTAAGAGGCTGTATCCCTAACACTACAGTGTCCCTCTGCTCCTAAGCCCCCCAAGGCAATGAAAGGGTAAAAAAAAAAAACACCTTTCCTTTTTCACTTTCCCTATTCTAGCGCCAAAGTCCCTCGGCTCCTACTCCACCTCCTCCATCATCATGAGAGGGAACCTAATGTGCATGCGTTGCAAGCACTGCCCACGCAATAGGCCTTCCTCATAGGAAAGCATTGATTTAGAAGATGCTAGACGTCTTCATGCACAGCATGAGGATGTTCAGCATTGTTTCACAGAATTAAAATTCAAGAAACAGCAGGAAGTGCCTCTAGCTGGAAGACTGCGCAGTCTTAATACTGCAATGTAAACATTGCAAGTTCTCTAAAACTTCTCTACAGTTTTACTTAGCAGGGTTAAGGGACAGGAACACTTCAATGAGATAAAGTGGTATGGGCACCTATAGTGTCGCTTTAAGAACTCTCCATTCTGGTAGAGAATTGCATAAAAAATGGAATTTAAAAAAAAAACCTTAATAAAGTACAATGATTTACTACTAACCTGCTAAGGTGCTTGTATGTCGAAATGCTCGCACTTGAGAGTCAGAAAGTCCAGTGAGAAGGGAAATAACAGTGTCCATCATGTACTCGTCATATATAATGCTGTATTGACATTGGCGAACCAGGACTCCAATGAACTCACAAAAACTGTATTTGAATTTCTTCCACTGAGGACCAGCCATAGTTAATGGGTAATCTCCACTATCCTACATTTAAAAAAAAAATTAATAAAAATTCAAGCACTAAATTGAGCACAAATGCTACTTGATGGCAACGGTAAACCAATGTATTAACATATTTCAGAGTAGATTTTTGAAAACACTGAAGCTTTACAAAATACCATGCACAGATTGTGAATATTAGTGGCCACATACATTTGGAAAAAAAGAAAAAGAAAAAAAAAGGTTACTGCAGTACCTTAAACAGTTTTATGAAACAAAATACTTTAACTATGTGCAGCAAGCAGAGAAAAGTTAGCAAAATATAAAGAGACAAAAAAATAGGGCAGCATTAGTAGATGTGATAGTGCTACAAGTGGTTTGTTGAAGGACAAGGAAAAAACAAACATTTTGGGTTGCTCTTTTCTTAATGCATGATGTACTTGCAAGGGCATTCATTAGGCCTTGAGAAAGAGGAAATTTGTATTTTGCTGTTAATTTCTACATTAGTTACGGTTACAGTTTACGGTTTCCACTGCCCTTGGTGGATACATTATATCACTTTTCTAACTTCAACCACAATCTTTAGCATTATATTGGGCTGATCATATTTGTGGTTATATGTCTCTATTATACTTTCAAAGTAACAAATATCTAGAAAAGTCTTACGTAACTTTTATTCAAGATATAATAAAGTTTTATTTATCCATTTTCTAGACCTGTTGGGAATTTCACTCCACCTGTTTTTTTACTCATTTGTGATCTAGGGTTTATAACCCCCTTTTCTGTTCCTAACAGTTCCTTTCTTTTTGACAAAACATATTTAACTAACATTTTTTTGAAATCCACCTATATATAAACATGTACAATAAGTTTGTAGCATTTATCAGCTAGTAAGAGTTAAAATGCCTAAAGGTCCAGAACAGTATACAAGTCAGATTTAAAAAAAAAAAAAAAAAAACCTTTAAATTACCTCGTCAAATTCTTCTGTCATTCTTCTAATTATTTCCGAATTTTGCATATGGCGGAACATGTCTCCAGAGACAACACCTTGAAGAAAAGAAAAACAAAAAACAGTTTTAGAAGAATAACCAATAAATACAGTGTGTATAATTTGATGAAATTGGTTATGCCTCTAGTTTTTTCTTCATAATGTAGAATTGTCAATATATTTTAAACATTTATAAATGTGTGTTGGCTGGGCATTTTAACAAACACATGCAACATAAAAAAAGGACAAAACTGACATCAGACAGGAAATACAATCAAGACATATGAGTTATTGTTATTACCTTTACATCCTGAACACTGAATAAAGAAGTTGATGAGATCAAGCAGTGCTACATCTTTATTGTGTTTATATGCTTCGATCCAGTCATCTACAACAGACTAAAAAGACAGGAAGAAAGCCAGTTAAGCACACAATAATTCTATATTGAGAGCTTGAAGATGGCACGCATAATTATTTTTTTTTTTCAATAATGCAGTCACAAACACCTTACTTTAATACATTATGGACAATTTAGGGACACTGCAGGCATTGTGTATACTTCATCTCATTAAACTAGCAATAGTATCTGGAGTCTCCTGGTACCATCATTTCATTACACAATAAACAATATTTAATATTTTAATGCTAAATGTGAGTCCCCAGCAGTCCATCCCCGCAGTGCTGCTTTGGCTAAGTATTATACGGAGCGGCAATAAGCAGCTGGCATTGGCTGCGAGTGACAGCTGACTGGTTTTAACCTATCAGAGCTCAAACTGACGGTGTGATGGGTCTGACTACAAGAAAGTGTGTAATCTCTGCCTTAGCCACACCTCCATAATGGGCCGGACTGTGGGTTGCCATGAACCCTTATTTAGTGTTAAACTGCTCTATAGTGGTTTAACACTGAAGGGAGGAACAGTATCAGGGGGACTCTGGGCACTATAAACAATTCAAAGCGATGTCCAGAACTGCATGGATTTACAACATGTGTAGCTGCAAAATAAAATCTGACAGAATCCTAAAGAAGTCTGACTTGTGCATTTGATAAATATGTCAAAATATACCTTAACTAATAAAACCTAGGTCAATATGGTGTGGTAGTAACAATATTACACCTAGCAAGATTTCATTTATAAACAAAATTCAATCAACCCATCAAGGAAATCCTTGATAATACTGCCATTATGAGCACATCATATTGGCTCTCCAAGAGGCCTATTTGGAACTTAGAGTCTACCAACTTGCGTCAGCCACTTACAGAACAATAAGAGTTTGTATCTCTAATATGCTTATTACCAGGGCACAGAAAGACATTTAAATGCCAATTTACCCAAACAGTCAACTTTACCAAGTATCTCAGCTAATTATTAGGAAAGAAAAAGTCCTCACAATTAAGACCATGTTGATCTATATTAATCTTATGTTTAGTACAATATCTTCAATCCAATATAAGAACACTTTTTTAGTGCTTATTAGTACAAGGGATATCTGTGTCAAGCAGAAAAACACAAAATAAGATTTTCAATCACATCCCTAAAGGCACAGGGTACTGTGCATAGCCCTAGCATAGAATATTACTGACTAGAGCTGCAACAACTAATTAACAAAATCAATACTTTGATTATGAAAATCACAATCCCAATTCATTCCTTTGTACTGTTAATACTTTCTTATACAGATTTATTCTCTCTCAAAAGTGGTTGTATTCCCAGGGACCACGAGTACAATACAGCCAATTCCCAGCCATAATAGGTTATGGGTTCTATTATGGGACTCTATCCCTGCTGACATTTCTTCTTTCTAGGTGAATCCTCCCCTTCTTTCAGTTATTCTGCAGTTGCCAAGCTCAGTTTCAGGCCGGCCATCAGTACAGCTAGGCCTCAGGTTATGGGTGGGTGGTTAGACTACAAAGAAGTGGATGGTTAGGCTACACGGTGTATGGAGGAGATCCTACTGTGGAGCCGCATGTGTGTAATATGTGTCTTTGTGTACTCTGCAATTGGGATGGGTGGAATCAGTGTCTCACGTGGAACATACAATGTATTAATAGAAAGGTCTAATGAGTTCAAAATCTAAAAGAGTACTGTTGATCCTGCCAAAATATAGGTCCCTTAACCCCTTAAGGACACATGACATGTGTGACATGTCATGATTCCCTTTTATTCCAGAAGTTTGGTCCTTAAGGGGTTAAAGGTGATGCTCGTGATAGCAAAGTACGTGTTCTCTTATTGTTGGTACAATGAGGGTTTTTTTTAGCTATATTATATATCCTAAAGGGACACTCCACTGCCCAAATACAAAATAAATAAAAATCACTGTTTTGTAGACAGACCCCAAATGAAAAACCTTACATACATTAAATTGTGCATTATTTACTGGGGTTAATCTAAAACTTAGATTA